>NC_136067.1:1751655783-1752905783 GCF_964261635.1 Lissotriton helveticus
ACTTTTCATTGAAAAGCTGATTAGGTGTGTGGGCAGTATCAAGGTTTAATAATTCTGCCAGCTGCTATAAGCAACATTCCACCTGAAGATCAATGACTCCTTTGTACCATTCTTCCACTGACTCTAGTTGTCCTCTGGAGTCCCCTGTATAATCTCCATTCCTGTGACTTTGAGTTCCACGCAAACTCAAGATCCAGCAATGTTTCCTGGGCAACATGGATCTTTGGCCTGAGTAAAGCAATGTTATGGCCCACTGTCCAGCACTGCTTATGGCCATGCGGCCAATGTGACTCTGAAACCATCCAAACCAGCGAAGGTGTCAGCCTGCTGTACACTGTCACCCCAGCATGAGTAGCCCTCGGTCCTCTCAGCTGTAAGATATTGTAGTCCACACCCTATCTCCTTGAGGGATGCATAGCTTAAGACTCTGGAAATGTTTAATTCAAGACAAGAGGGCTTTGGAAGCCAAATCACTTAGCATTGAAATGGAAGCCAATTGATTTGAATTATTCGCCTTCCAACAGCCAACTTAACCATTCACCCAGCTAGTGCAGTGCATCTCTTACCACCTTCATGACTGCGCTACATAGCAGGAAGTCCACTTCAACATATAAAAGAGAAACTGTCTTGGAACAATCAATTTCTATCAATACATTACACCAGGATCCATCAGGGTGAATACAAATTGACGTTGTCTATGCTTAACTTGAAATGGAAGAATATAAATAAATATCTTCCTTCTTCCTAGATAACCCTTCAATCATGGTTCATCAAGAGGACATTCAAAACCCCACCCAATGCATACCTATTAAGTACTTATACAGATCATCAAAGCCCAACACAAGAAGACATCTTCAAACCCATTCAGTCTGTCCTTGTTCTGGTCTCTGTATTGCTTATGACAACCTACCACCCCTTGAAGGTCATGTTTCAGAACAAATCTCAGAGTATGCTTGCTCCACACGGATGTACGTCAGTACAACGTGATCTTTTAGATTGCGGTACTTTACAACGCTGCCATTACAACTCAAGTCGTTAGAACGACTTGCGTTGGTGTGCGTGGATTGAGGATTATTATAATTTTATATTCCAACACCAGCCCACGTAACAGTAGGGAAGGTGTTGGGATATAAAATTACAATATTGCTTATCCAACAGCGCCATCCAGGGCAAGTCGTAGTAACGACTTGCGTTGTAATGGCATCGTTAACGCGGTGTGTTTGGGGTGGTGGCAGCTCCCTGTTACCTCCGCTTAGCTTGTGGCCATAATATTCAGAACAGCGGTGATTTTAAGACTGATTGTTCGCATTTTTAAAACGAAAGATCGTATTTCTTTTATTTACATTTTATTCTGCCTAACCCTTTTTTGTTGTGCAGGTACATCGTGAGTGAACTCTGACTCACCCGTTATTCTTTGCAAGCCTCTCCTGGCCCCTTTCACCGCGGCTGGTGTTACGGTCGTGGCGAGGGTGGGCGGCCATCTTGAGAGTAGTCCTTCTCCCCAGCAGAACTGGTGGCAGCGTTCTAGCTGGTGGAGAGAGGACACGGCATAAATTCAGCCGAGGCCGGTACTCTTTGCGGTGTGTTTGGGGTGGTGGCAGCTCCCTGTTACCTCCGCTTAGCTTGTGGCCATAATATTCAGAACAGCGGTGATTTTAAGACTGATTGTTCGCATTTTTAAAACAAAAGATCGTATTTCTTTTATTTACATTTTATTCTGCCTAACCCTTTTTTGTTGTGCAGGTACATCGCGAGTGAGCTCTGACTCACCCGTTATTCTTTGCAAGCCTCTCCTGGCCCCTTTTACCACGGCTGGTGTTACGGTCATGGCGAGGGTGGGTGGCCATCTTGAGAGTAGTCCTTCTCCCCAGCAGAACTGGTGGCAGCGTTCTAGCTGGTGGAGAGAGGACACGGCATAAAATTGGCATGCCTTCACTAGCGCGCAGCGGTCGCGCATGGCGGGAGCGCCTAAGGCGCGCCGAAGGTAAGCCAAAGGTCAGCCCGTCTGCGCCCGTCCGCGCCTCGGACGTGGCGGACGCAGGGCAGGCTGCCTTGCACACACAGAACTCGCTTGATACTACAATTAGATACACTCGATCGAGTTTGATGGCGCTACGCCCGCCGCTTGATATAGGCTTAACTTGTGTAAACATCGATCCAGCAAACCTTACCTCTTGCTCTGCTTGCGGCTTTGCATGCCGTACTAATGATACTATTCCATTAGATTCTACCTTAGATTTAGCCTCTATTTCCGCGGCTTTAATAAATGCGCGCTCAATGTGCAAACATGCTTCAGAAATTTTTTCTTTGCTAGAAGATGGTACATTGGACCTGTTATTTATTACTGAAACATGGTTGAATGGCTCATGCGCTCCCGACATCGTATTGGCCATTCCCAGAGGGTTTAAAATTTGAAGGAAAGACAGGTTTAGTGGTGGGGGTGGTGGGTTAGCTATCATTTTTAGAGACTCTTGGGGCCTTAATATTGAAAACTCCGATGATTTAGCTGAGGGTGAGATTGTGAATTTTTCTCTGTTTCTGTCCCCACATTTTACATTGGGTGGCTCCCTTATATACCGACCTCCGGGCCCCTCCGGTCTTTTTCTTAAAGCTCTTTTAGAGACCCTGGTTCCCCGAGCAGTGAGGTTCTCCCGTTTTTTACTGCTCGGTGACCTAAATATTCATGTTGATTGTCGGGAACGTCTGGAAAGTAAGCTTCTATTTGACTCCTTTGATCTGGCCTCTCTAACCCAATGGGTATCCTCCCTTACACACTCAGGTGGGCACACTTTAGACGTTATATGCTCTAACTTTCCGCTGAATGTTGATACCCCCCAAATTTTAACTTGGACTGATCATCGACTCATTAGATTTACTTGGTCAGCCATGAAAGACTTGCCCAAGTCCTCCAGGAATATGTGCCCCCCAAAGATTAATGTAGGCAATTTTACTGCCTGGCTTGATCAAAACAGTCCCATTCTGTGAGGGGAATTAGATCCTGCATTGCAGATATTTGATAGTTGGATGAGAGCAGCAATGTCCGCCTCATCGAAGGGGACAGATTCAGGCAGAAATAGGATGACTCCATCGCAACCCTGGTATTGGCCCCAACTACGCACTCTTAAACTGGCTTGTAAAAAACTGGAGCGAATATGGAGGGTGGCCTATTGCCCACAAACTAAGGCAGCTTATCGCTCGGCACAGCGAGATTATTATGCTAGCATCAAACTGGCTAAATCTGAATATTTCGCCAGAAGAATTGAGAGGGCTAGTAATAACAGCCGTGAAATCTTTTCTATAGTTAAGAGCTTTCTTTCTCCCTGTGCTGAGCAAATATCGATGAAACCCTCTGCTGAATGGTGTGAAAATCTCTCCTCTTTCTTTTTAACAAACATTGCTAAAATTCAACAAAGTCTTAGAGCAATCAGTGAGGGAAGTATGATTGCTGATAATGTTGGATCTAATGTTCCTCCTATCCATACTATGGAGAAATTTATCCCCCCTTCTCTGGATGATACTTTGGTGGCAATTAAATCTCTTAAATCTGGTGCCCCTGGTGATATCTGCCCGGCCCGGGTGCTGGCAGAAGTGGCAGAATCAGTGGCATCAGAGGTTTCTCAAATAATGGGCTTATCCTTTACAACAGCTAGGGTTCCTAAAGAATGGAAACAGGCTAAGCTTCTTCCCTTGTTGAAGAAGACAGGTGCGGATCCAGCTGTGCCGAGCAACTATACACCCATATATTTACTCCCAGCCATGGCAAAAATTGGAGAGAAACTCGCCTTTGCTCAGCTGAATGCCTTGGTGGAATCTTCGGAGGCTCTCCACCCTGCTCAGTCTGGCTTTCGTGCAGCCTACAGCACGGAGTCGGCTTTGGTGGAGATCACTGAGGCGATCAGGGAGTGTCTGGACAGTGGCGGCAGAGCGGTTCTAATTTTATTGGACCTCTCTGCCGCATTCGACACTGTCCCACACTCACTCCTCCTGACTCGTTTGGCTGAGATTGGTGTGCTGGGTTCAGCACTAGAATGGGTAAAATCTTTTCTATCGGATAGGTCTCAGCAGGTCTGGATCCCACCCTTTTCATCCTCGACTAGGCCTCTTACTACTGGGGTCCCTCAGGGATCTACATTAAGCCCCCTGCTTTTTAATGTCTACCTCACCCCCCTTATTGTGCTGGCCGAACAAATGGGAGCTAAAATTATAGCGTATGCAGATGACACACAACTTCTATTTACATGGCCTGACGCAGTAATTAACACAGAGGTTATCTGTTCGTGCCTCTCTGCTGTGTTCAATTGGTTAGCAGTGGCACAGCTGAAATGCAATGAAGACAAGACTGAAATTTTGTTGTATGGCCAATTTCCGCCTAATTTTAGAGAACTCTTGTGGTCCACTGACTTTCCCCAACCAAGTTCAGTTACTATCCCTGCAAAGAACTTGGGAGTTTGGTTTGGGGAGGATCTGAGATTTGAGGCACACATAAAAAAACTTACAGGGGTGTGCTTCGGATCTCTTAAAGCCATGAGAAAGTTCTTTCCTTATTTGCCATCTTCAGCAAGAGAGTCTGTTGCGAGGGCTTTAATCTTATCTCGGCTCGACTATGCCAACTCTCTCTTTAGTGGAACTCCTGCCTTCCTAGTCGCAAGACTACAGATCATCCAAAATGCGACGGTACGACTGCTGTGCAATGTCCCTAGTAGAGAGAGTGTGCGCACACATATGAAGGAACTACATTGGCTGCCGGTTGCTCACAGGATTACTTTTAAAATTCTAACATTAGCATTTAAAGCAGTCAATGAACTTGGGCCTTCCTACCTGAGGAAAAGATTTAGCCACTATACCCCCACTCGGCCTCTACGCTCAGCCGATTGCAATTTCTTGAGAGTACCCCGCTTCCAACGAGTGCGTCTGGGAGGCCAGTCACTTGCTGTTCTCGCAGCACGGACTTGGAACACTCTGCCCCTATCCTTGAGATTGATCAAAAATGTTGTTCCTTTTAAGAAGGCACTCAAAACGTATCTTTTCAGAATTGCTTATTAGACTTTTATATAACTCTTTTCTGTTGGCCACTTGCTTGTTTTTCCTTTTTCGCGCCAGGATACTCTGGTAGTAATAGAGCACGTTATAAAACAGCTAAAATAAATAAATAAATAAATAAAATAAATCATTGTAAAGGTAGTGAGGTTTAAACACCGCGTTGTAAACGATGTTTCCCGCTCCGGACAGAGAAAATCTGCATCCCTTTTTTGACAAAGTATCCACAGACAATTACTTTAATCATCTGCCATAAATGTGCATTAAATCTAGTTCACTAAATTAGGGGAAAGGATGAAGCATAACTGCTGGAGCGGTTGATCTAAAATCTAAGGAACCCAGTTCAAGTCTCAGCAATGACGCTCAACATCCTGTGATTTTGGGCAAATCACTTAATCTCCCTGTTCCTAACAACAATGAATGTGTCCTTGTGTAAGCTACTGTGTCTCACTTAAAGTGTTCTGATACCGAGTACCTTTGCGTCAAGCTTGCGCTATATAAAACCCTGGAAAAAAAACTATTTTATATGGACAAGCGCTATAACACAATACTGCCATTCCTATTCCTGGCTCTCAATAAAGACAAGTTCTTCATAAGTTACCCTTACTCATCTCTCCATCAGAATAGTGGTTTAAGGTGCTCTTTGAGATGGCCTTGATTTTTATCTCCTGGACACTGAAACAAATCAAATCAACTTTCCACTGACAGTCAAAATTGTTCAACATTACTTAATCCCTCACAATAGTGATATGCCCTTAAAAGGGCAATTCCATGGCACATATCTTCTAAATAAACAATTGCACAATTACATACAAGAAAAAAACCATAGGTGGCAAATCCTTCTCTCTTCAAGCAGTCAAAATATAGATCTCTTTTCCCTCCCAAACACAAGATCTACGGATAACTATCTTATTTTCAGAAGATCATTGACAAGTTTGCTAATCCCCACATAACCATCATACTGAAACATAAATGTACAGCATATCCCCATGTATATAGCATTTATTTGGAATATATGTATGTATCTAGATATGTGTATTCCTTTGCATAAATATGTATAATAATTATGTTTATAAATATATTGATATTTGTTAGGTCTGCTTAACAAATGTACATATTACCTATGGTTACATTATTTTATGTTTAACCTGTATATAGGTCACTGAATGAAGAAGTAAATTCTTATCATAACTATTTGTCTACAAGTGCTTCACTAATAATAATAAAGTAGCTGAAAGTACACCAATATTTGAGAGTTTATTCAATAAAACTTAAATTGAGATATATTACCCTCCTTATACAAATATACCTTCCATGTACTTATGTATCTTTATATGTATTACTTTACTCCTAAATCAGCATCTCCAATTCACTTCCCTATATCTCACCCTATACGTATCTCAATATACACTCTACCTATACTCTCTGACTCATTCCAAATCCCATTCTACTACTATGACGCCCAAAATAACCCTTTCTAGACTCTTCCCTCCGCTACTGCTCCTTACATATCTCAAACATCTTTTACTATTCAGATCGCCCAAACAAGCCTTTCTAAACTCTTCCATCATGTATCCCTTCTACACTCATCCGATACCTCCCTAATCTACTTCTAGTGATTCCTCCCCATCCATCTTTCCTTTACTCATCCCAAACCGCCTCCAACTGCTATGATCTCCAAACAAACACGTTCTAAACCCTTCCCTCTTCTATCCCTCCACTATCCTTTTGAATCCAACTAACAGACTCAGATGTCCATTAATTAATAAATTGCATTATTTATTAATAAATTTAATATTTCCCTATACTAATTCACCACAAATCCTTTTTGGGTTCCGGAGTAGCGTGCTATTTGCCGAAAGCGCTTTGACGCCTCATCATGGGTAGTGAGCACTATATAAATGTGTTGGAAAACGAGGCAGTATCTGTGAGGCCTGCACAAATAACATGACTACATTTGTCCTTCACTGGGAACAAAACACCCCATTGTAGCGCTTGACACACAGAGGGTAGTGTTGCAGAGCAGTCTAAGGCTTACTCAAGGGAGGTGGTGTGGGCTAGTAATCGCTATTTACCAGTTTGCAGAAATAACACTCAATAATTGATTGTCCAGTCTGCATGTTGCTTTATAAAAGGAAGAGTACATTTATAAAACACACACACACTACTCAATATTATGCACACATTTTTAAATATACATAAGCTGTTGGAATTACTTCGTGACATTGCATAACATTTCCAGCCCTTCTGCAAGGGGGGTGGGGTCTAGTACCACCCCTCCCAGGGATGCACATCATCTTGTCCCCTAATACAGTGGGTTGAACATAACCTGAAGTGAGGGCCTTGCCCTCCCAGTGGCGACCCTCCCCATTATCTCAACAAGCATTTAAAACGGGCAGGCCTGCCATGGGGACACATAATCCTGACTGAGCATCTCATACTGACCCTGCAGTATACACCTTTTCATCTTAGTGGCTAACAGTCTGGGTTATTCTTCTCCTAACGCAGCAGCAAGAATACATGTTTAGGCATCACTTAAAATTACAGTACCTATCATAGCTGATAACAGTTACAATTCATGGCAACTAAAGCCCCAAAAAGGTATCACACTTATATTCACAGCAATAAGCATATTCAGACACCCTAGCAGGAATGTCCAGCAACATAACCCTACTCTGCTTATTGTTTCACCATACACATAGACACAATATCAAGGAAATGCACTACTGTGCAATTTCACCTTTCCCCCTCTAGGGGGTGTCATTTACATGACAATCCAGGGTTAGCCCTACACCCGTTCAGTGTAATCCCCAGCTGTAGAACAACAGTTCCAGCTATGGAGTTAGCAAACGCTGGATAACCCTTGAGGGGTTCTGTCTTTTAAGTCCCCCAGAAACTGAGGGTAGGGACTTCAAATCTTCGAGCTGGGGGGGAGTATGCGTTCTCCTGCAGCTCCCCCTACACCTCCTCCAAAAATAAGTGGTGACCCCCCTCCTCCGGGGGCCACCAGATGCTAAAACGAATAGCCTTCCCCATGCCTTGCAAGGCATTATGGAGCACTTCAGGCTCTACCCATGCATGTCAGACGCTGCTCCGGTGAGAGTCGCCCTGCCACTTCTTGCAGCCTCCAGCCGCATCGGCTCGTCGGTGGAGGCCCGGTCCCACCCGGACCCTGGTTCCTGGCAGGTGAGGTGGATGGCAGCTCGGGGAGCCCACCCCCAGTTGCTCCTGCCGGCTCCCCATCCAGCCAGCACCTTTGGGTGCAGTCGCGGGAGCCTGAGCGTCCATTCTGGTCTGCGAGTAGACACCAAGACTGCCACTGGCCCAGCGAGGCCTTGGGGGGGCGACGACACTCCCCCTTCCTTCCCGCTGCTACAGGGAGTGCAGCGGCACTCCTCAGTCCTCCAGCTTCACCATGGGGCCAGGTGTTGTGGATACTGGGTCCCCGGGGGCAATCTCCACGGGGAGCGCACTGGTGCTCCTTGACTTCCGCATACTCTTTGAGTCCCGGAGTTGGGGTCCCAAGCCCTTGGAAAATCTTCATGGTAAAGCAACAGTGCCCCCTGGCTTTTCTTCTCCTTGCAGGGGGGACGCACAACGGCATGCCCCACTCCACTGACCGGCGTCCACCGGGGCCCGGAGTTGGGATCACGGGTCACCGAGACCTTCTCGGGGAGCGCAACTGTGCTCCCTGGCTTCATTTTCTGGGGGGCCCAGAGTTGCGGGTCCCGGGTCCCAAAGGTTTCTTCGAGAAGAGGCATGACAGCGCTCCCCCTCCTCCGATGTCTTCGGGAGCCTGGGTGGGCTCTTGGGACCCCTCCTGGGTACCTTCACAGGGAGCGCAACGGCACTCCCCGGCTTTCAGTACATCGGGGGCCAGGGTAGGCTCCTGGCCCCCTGGGGCTCATTCACGGGGAGTGTGACGGCACTCCCTGACTTTCCCTTTCTTCTAGGGCAGCCCCTGGTACCTGACCCACCCCGGGTGCACTTCTAGGACCAGCGGCGGAGCCCCACACGCTTCCTCGTCGGTCCTCTCAGAGGCTAAAGGTCGCCTAACTTCTGGGGGCGTATCTCGGCCCCCAGGTGGCCGATTTGCCCCATGTTGGCCTCTTGCTCCTGATGGCCAGCTCTAGCCATCTGGAACACTTTCCTGTGACCTGCTGGCCTCCAAGAGGGTGAACTCAGCAGGGAGCTGTCTTCACTGGCTCCCTGCACCAGCCTTTCATCTGGCTCTCCTCCTGGGCCTCTTTTCCCATTGTGCAGAGGCCCAGGCTCCTGCTCACAGGTCCTGGACTCCTCCACAGGCGCAATTCAGGGTCCTGGGACAGTCAGGGGGTTCCTCCTTCCAACTGCCCATGGTGCCAGGCTCCAGCATCAGTCTTCCTCAGCAGACCACACCCCAGAGAGAGCTCCTCTTCCTGTCCAAGACCTTTGATAAGAATTTGGAGGAGCTGGCAGAAAGGCTCTGCTGCCCTGTCCTGCAGCGACACATCACCTTTCGGCCCCAGCTCCCTCCTTTATGCACAGGCCTCTAGGATAGTTCAAAATGGCGTCGTCCATGGGTCTGATGCCGCTGGGTCTCTGAAAACCCCCATCCCCCCTTGCTACCTTCTCTCCAGAGCAGCTTGGTGCCTGGCACCAGGTGACAGCTGCTGATGGATAACCTGCAGCTCCACCCACCATCTCTCCCTCTTGGAGAGGCAACCTTTGCCCTTGGAATGCTTGCAGTGAAGGGCTAGGCCTCTGATGCTACAGCTTGGGGAGGAAGGTCATTAATCCAGCCTGGCAGGGTCACACCCAGCCAGGCTCTGGTTATGAGCTGAGTCAGAGGAATATGACATTTCTGGATGACTCATAGGCAGTACAGATATGGCTTTGGACTCAGCAGAATACTTCTTTTCACACAACTTACAGTGAACTGTGGGGCGTGTCTGGGATTTGTAGGCCCTAGGGAAGTGAAACTACCCCATGTGTTCCCCATCTTCATAGGAGAATAATGGCGTGTTCCTTCAGTGAAAACAGTAAAGCACACTGACTTTTCCTTACATATGTCTTCGCATAGTGTAAAGCCTTTTCCATGTCACCACCCAACTCTGTATACTTCCTGCAACACCATTCAATCTGTACCTGCTTATGTACTGCGCATGCCAGGAATCTCCCCCGTGCAATCCCTACAAGTGTGCACACACATGTACACACCTGTCTGCATGTAACCAGCCCAGTTCCCCTTACTCCGGCTGCAGCGCGGCGGCCTACTCTCACCAGGGGGGCACCAGTAAAATCCACATGCAGTCTCTTTCATCATGAGTTCACTTTGGGTGAGTCCCAACTGATGAGGCTCTCTCACACTAAAAGCTAAAAACGTAGGTGTTCAAAAAGTGAAAAATCCGGGCGGCTCAGATGGTCAGAACCACCTTCTAACAAAATGCAACTACAATTACATTATTAACCTTCCTTTTTGACACAAGCGTCTCTCAAATGAGCATATGTGAACAGCCTCATCAATCATTAGTGCTTAAAAACACAAGGGTCAATCACAATATCAGTGACAACCCTTCAGACTTAGTATGTAAAATCCACAAAGTGGAATCAGCAACTCTCTCCATATCTATGCAGCTAATTCCACAGGGGCTGATGAACAAGACATACTGTATTTCCCTGACCCATGGCTGAAGAAGCATTGTCATTCAATAACCAACGTACTTGCCCACGCAACAATATCATAAGCCTCGCAGGTGACATCACCCTTATCTTTAAGAGCTATCTAGCATGTAAAATACTCCCCCTAAACCCTACATTAGCTTCAAATATTTAAACATCTCCATTTCAATTTCTCCTACTAAAGCCTCATCCATTTATAACATCAACTACCCACCCTGCCTAAAAACTACCTCAACTGGCAAAATGATCTCCCACCAAAATGTATACCTGTTAGACTTTAGGATTCACTGGGGGAAACTTAAAGCCCAATAACTACTGAGGAAATAGATAACCACCTGTAAATACATGACTTATTTCAATTGTATTCACTACCAACTCATAAAAAATGTTGAATTCTCAACATCACATGCGGTACATTGTTAGTAAACGTTTCCCTCCATGTGAAGGTGCCTGATATGATCTTCCCATAAATTTCCTTACCATGGCAGACAACAAGCCTCACCAGTTTAAGTCAAACTAGAAAATAAATCTGGGTACAGCACACCAGAAGTATCAGATATTCATCCCTCCAAGAGTTCTTACTATTTAAAAGGAAGCTCCTTGACCTCACAAAGAATATTGCCACTATTCTGAACTTGTACAAAAACATTCTTGACATCAATGACTCTATTACTCTTTTAAAAAGTAAACAACTTAAATCTAAGTAGAGCCATTCTTGGCTTACTGTTCTGATGATAATTCTACTTAACGCTGAAAAAGCAAGACACATTTCGAAAATCAAAACCTTGATATACGGTAACAAAAGGGCTAATATATCTGCAAAGGCCATGCAAAGTCCTCCATCAGTTACAAATTGTAACAAATGACTTTCTTTTTTCAGCGTCAAAATAAAAATAGTCACAGACGAAACTGTGCCCAAATTAACTCAAAATTACACTCTACACCTGCAGTCAATTTTAAAACAATCAATTCAACCTGTAACTAACATTGATAGACTTCGAAAACCACACACTGTTCCTCCTCCATCAAATGGATCTTTGCCACCATTATAGAATGGAGTATAAATTGAAAACGCCTCAATAGACATCATCATTGTCGTAAATTAGTTTAATCAATAATGAGAGTTTTCGGATTGGTTCAAAAACCTTCATTTCTCATTTAGGTTCAGATGTATCAAGCCTTTTACCGGACGGTAAAAAGCCTTTTAGGATGTATCATTTCAAAAGGCATTCACAAAATAGGGAATCGCAATTTCTGCGCTGACCTATTTTGCGAATGCAGTTAGGTAATCACAATTTACGATTCCCTAAATGTAATGTAGGAAGCATTTAAAAATTGTTACCTTGCTTTAAGGAATCGCAAATTACCACCAACTTCAAGTTAGTGGTAATTTGCAAATCCTTTGAAAAATGCACCAAATTAAGTTTTTCCTAGTGCCATGTGGTGCATACACATGCCCTTAGGGCATGGATGTGTGTGTGCCACATGTGCACACATGACATTTTTGGGGGTGCAGCAGGGTGGCCTTTTGTCCCCCTTGCACCCTTGAATTGCATATCCAATTTGCGATTGCCAATTTGGTAATAGCAAATTGCGAATGCCTTCGCATTTATTCCTATGTAGGAATGAAGGGGAAGGCATTCCTTATTAGCTAATCGCAAATTGCATTTTGCAATTCCATAATAGCAAATCAGTAAAATTTGCTATTATAGAATCGCAAATTTCAATGTTGCTACATCTGGTCCCAAGAGTTTAGTAGATTTGCTTTTGAATTTTATTCAATTGGTAAGTAAGATAAATCTGCTTGTAGAAATCTCAAGGAAATCATGGTTAAAATCAAGAAAATGCACAGAATTGACAAGCGTGCCCCATAAATGAATTAGTCCCTATTCTACACTAAATCAGAATCAGAATCTGAATTGAAGTAAAGCCCATGAGGAGTTTTTGGAAAGAGCCAGATCTCTGGAGCATTTAAGAAGTTACACTCCTCATAAAGAGCAGTTCAGGAAAACTTAACCAAGTCGCCCTATGTGAGGAACAGGTGAGGCAGCAGGTACACCAGTAAAATCATAAGCAAAAAGATACATTAGGAGAAGTCACTGCCAAAGTGGCAAGCAGCAAAAACTGTCAGCAGTTGCATACAGCCAGTGTCTAAAGGAAAGACTCTGCGATAGTCCAAAAGGGTTTGAGCATCTAAAGTTTCATGTGAGTGGATAGAAGTGGCTGAGGAATCAAGCACTAATAGAAAACACAAAAACATGTATTAATCCATTTTAATGTTAGATAATCTTCCGCTTCTTCCTTTGTCCCACGGTAAACTCACGATGTGGTCAAGGTACAATCTAAAAGTATTTGTAAGTCGCTAAACAATTATATACTTGTTACAGTTGTCTTGGGTCCCCCTGAGAGCTTCAGGGAGTCTAAACGATCAGTTATTAAGTATTTCACTTCATAACAATTTACTACTATAAAGCCAGAAACTTTTATTTCAGCATCCTGTTTGTCATGAGATTCACATCTTCATGAAAGCTATTTGCTTTTAATATACTGTTCACTATTCAGCATTGTGAGTATGTGGTAGCTAGAAAACAATCTAAATAGAGTAAGATCATGTATCTTTGAAAAGTATGAAATACATTTTTTAAAGTCAGCACATTCTACAGCTATAGCAAGTTTAAGCAAGTGAAGTTTGGGTCAATTAACAAGTACATTTGTGCACGGTTCAGCATTTCTATAAAGCATGTATTTATTAAAAGAGAAAATATAAAAGATAGGAAAATGATGAGGCCTAGTCTGGCCCTTGGAATGAAATTAGGATGGAAATTAATGTTTAGTGCAAATGAACAAGCTACATGTTAATTTAGTATGTCTTTTAATGGCACATTTTTCTACGTGTCATTTTTACAAAGTGGTTTCACATTAATGTCTAGCTAAACTTTCAGTTCGGTTATTAGATTTATTTGAGCAAATGTTTCCTGCTCTATCACACCCAAGAACATCAGTCCCTTGGAAAACCTAATGCCTAAATTAATACAAAAAATGATAAAGACCTAAAAACTCAAAACCTATTTCAAGAGATCAGTATATTTGGACATCAACAAATCAGTCCTGGCATCTGCTGTTCAAAGCATCTTTATCACAGAACGTTTAACAACTCTATGAAACAGGCCAGAGCACTACCATTTGCAAATAATACACCTTAATCCAAACATCCTCAAAGCATCAAACTGGTTACTAGCTTTACAAGGCTAGTTAAAGCCATTGAATTGTGTATCACTAAACTATTAATCAAATATATTATCAGCTTTCATGTCCCTGCTGACTACCCATCAAGTTTCAGACCTAGATTCAGCACACAGTCATAGGTCATCAATGACAACTATCACATTATGGATGAAATCAACCCCTGCCGACTAATACTGTTTCACCTGTAAGCATCATTTGACAATGTTGATCATCATAGACTGCGAAAACCACTTGAACTATTTTCATCTGACTAATCCAGCAGTATGCTGTATGGTAATTTTTTTTATTGTTATATGTAGAGTGCAGTATTATGTTCTACATACAAGAGTACTATAGGACATTAAAAAATAAATTCAGTTTTTTCTCCTCTAAATCTCATAATCTGGATTTAGGGCCTAATTTATATGTTGGCGGTATGTATACTCTGTTGCAACAGTGACTGAGTATACATACCAGCATCATAAAGATCCGTCCACTGAATTAGGACGCGGGCGGACCTTTGGTTTAATCACGTCTACTACTACTACTAATCAAGACCAGTCTGTCTCCACAGTGATTTAACCTCTCCAACAGCCCAGAGCAAGGGCCATCGGTGGCAGACCTCTAATTTCTCTCACCTACTTTAGATGGGCGGAATTAGAGGTTAGTTTTCTTTGCCCGTCACCTTCCAGCAAAACCTGGGGGGAAGGGGTAGTGTAAACTGTTAAATGCTCCCCTCACTATGGGAGAGGACTTTTATGGCATAGAGAGGGGAGAGTTTTATCTTTTTTTTCCAAATATAAAATACATTTCGGGATATTATTTTTGAAAAGGAAATAGTTTGGTGCAGGGCTCTGTCATGTTGTCACTGCATAAAACATTGACAGGAGCACCTGTGACAGCGGTTCCTGGCAATGCTTTAAGAAATGAATGCCTGCTTGGCAGTCATTTCTAAATCTCAGGGCGATGGAGCAATTTACTTTGTCGCCCTGGCGAAGAAAGGGGGGCCTGCCAGTTTATAAATCTGTTCTTTAGTTTACTTGTTTTTCATGCAACAGTCATAGAAAAAGCCCAACTTCCCCCAATCGAAAACTTGCAAGTGTAAATTTACAGTGCTTCATGCTTAGGCATCTTATCGTCCTTTGTGACTTACAATAATTAAGGGTGGCAGTTAGGGCCTTCAGCTAAGTGCCCCAATTACTCAGGGGGGTGATCAAATGTGAGTTTGCACCCAAATCAGGATTACACGTAGTTTGCAAATGTTGCTCTTTTTACCTGCATCAATATTGGCAGTTATGATCTGGTTCAACGTGTGCAGGGACAAACCATCACATACTGAGATTTGCAGTTTGCAACATACCATATGTGATATTACACTATTATCCTCCATTCTGAGGTTCAGTATTACCTAAATTTACCAGGTGCAATATTACTACAACAAATAGTGGGCTATTAGATTGAGTGCCTTACTCATTATATATAACGTCTTCTGGACATTTTGGAATTTTAATGAGGTTCAGTCTAGATCTGAAGTTTGTATGTCAGTCTTTTATGAATGATATTTAAGATTGAGGGATTATGGCCCACATGCATCATTGAGAATTGCATTCGCAAACGGTGCGAATCGCAATTTTCGGACGTTTGCGAATGCAATTCTCAAATTTTGGATGCATCATGCTTTTTGCAATTTTAGGAATCGCAACCATGTTGCGATTTCTAAAATTGCGTTTGCATTTAAGAAATCACAATTTGAGATTTCTTAAATGCAATGCATGATAATTTTTAAATTGCGAATTCGCAAATTGGAAGGGGTAAATTAGCATGAAGTTGAACTTCATGCTAATTTACCGAAAACTTTCAAACAGGCACAAGTTACATATTTTAAAGTTTTAATTTACACACACACATGTCCTTGGGGCATGTGTGTGTGTAAATTGCATTTAAAGTTAAATGTCAGGGGTGCAGGGAGGGGTTCTTTGGACCCCCTCCTGCACCCTTGAAATTGCATTCACATTTTGCGAATTCGCAAAATGAAAATCGCAAAATGTGAATGCCTTCCCATTCATTCCTATGGGCCTATTGGCCCATAGGAATCAATGGGAAGCTTTTCCTTAATTGCGATTCGCAAATTGTGAATTGCAATTAAGGAAAAATAAGGAATCGCAAAAAAAGTTGCGATTTTTTCATGCATTGCCGTTTGCGATTTCTAAATTGCGATTCCTTAATATTCGCAATTTAGGAATCGCAAACGGAAATGTTGATGCATGTGGCCGTATATGATTTGGAAAAGTGGTATGATATAATATTAAAAAGAAAGGTCTGGATTGTAAACAATGTCAGGTCTCATAAGAGCATGTCAACAAACTGAATATGAAATATATTTATTCTGCCACCCAAACCTTTGGCAAATAATATTGCAATACTTTCTATTTAAAGCCCTAGAGAGGTTTAAAAAGCAAAGCCTTGTCAGATTCCTTCTCAGCTGCAGCCTACATCAGCTCACGCGTTTCTGGCAGGAATGCTGAATCTGAGCCACAGTGGGGTCTGAAGATGTGAAGCCAGATCGGACATGTGCAAGGAGATAATAGCAGTAATGGAGGTGGGTTTTTTTTGTTTTTGTTTTTTTACATTGCAGTATACTTTATTAAAAAATATAGAGCATTACAGTTCATTTTGGGTACAGCTGTACTTGCAAGACAGTGCTGCGGTACTCTGTAATAACTTTTTTTTGTTTGAAATCTGTTTTATTTTCTAGATGAAGAGTAGAACATAGGTCCATGCGTACACAGCGTTAAGCCCACAACCCATGTAGGGCCGGCAGAGTTTCTTTCAAGTGTCTTCCAGAATATAAAAAGGCACTGGTAAACTAGTTGGAACACAGCATGTCGCCTACAACCCTTGTTGGGCCGGCCGCGTAACATAGTACATATATTAATATTAGCGTGTTGTGGGAAGTCTCAGGACCTGTTTAAAATCAGTAACATTGTGAACACCGGCAAGAGGCCCATATAAAGTGGATAGCGGTAGATGGACAGAAAAGGGTAAAAAAAAAGAGGAGATAGTAGAAAGGAGAGGTATATAGCAACTTGGGTGGTTGGGTGGACGGACGGGAAGTGGTGTGTGGTTGTGTCTGGTGTTGATAGTGAAGGCCTTGATGCTTGTTGAAGGGGGTGGTACGTAAGATTGTTCTAATTATATGAGGAGCCTGTTGGGATCTGGCGGGAGTATAGCATCTTCTAAGAGTCGCAGCGTTCTAAGTTTGGAGGGTAGGTAGCACGCATGTTCTATTTTACAGAGGTATTTAACTAAGGGTCGCCAAACGGAGGTGAAGCGGGTGTCGCGTGATTGCATTCGCGCTGTAAAACGTTCCATGATTATTGCATACCATAAGCACACAAACCAAGCGGCAATTGGGGGAGTCGCCGCTTTTTTTCAATTAGTGCTATAAGTTGTTTAGCTGCCCCAAGCATGTGAAGTGCAATAATCCAATCGCTGCAGGGGAGCACTTTCAGGTTATCAGGTTTAAGGCCCAGAAGGATTGTGGCTGCGGACTCAGGCAGGGGGTAAGCCAGTACCTCCTTAATATAACTAATGTCTTCCTTCCAGAGCAGGGTCAGGAGCGGACAATCCCACCAAATGTGAATTAAGTCTCCAGATGCATTCGAACACCAACAGCAAAAGGGGGACGTGGCAGGGAACATTTTGTGCAGTCGAGCGGGCGTGTAATACCATTGTGTCATAATTTTGTATGCATTTTCACTCTGTGAGATGCTACGGTAGACCCTAGGAATGTCCCGCCAGAGGCGATTCCACTGTGTAGGTGTGAATTCCGTGATTGACGTCCGCTGCCATTGGTGTTAATATGGGTGTGTAGTTAGTACCAGAGGGTGCTGTTGGATCTGGTATGTCCGAGAGATAAGGCCTTTCAAGTCATAGAAAGAACAGACCAGCCGCTCAAAGGGGGTGAATGGCCGGACAGCAGCATGTTGCATCTCTGGTGAAGACACCGGATGCCGCAACTGTGCATATTGTGGTCCCGCTCCCAGTGGAAGACAAAATTCTTCCCTGCACTGGGCAAACATCTTAAGCGTGCCCCCTTCGTACAGGTCTCCAATCACTCTGCAATCCCCCTGTAACCATTTGGCGAATGTTTGTGAGTGGAGGGCCGGAGGGAACAGTGGGTTACCTGGAAGGTTGTCAGTCCCTTACGCACAGCTACCTTGTCCCACTTATCTAGGACCGTTTTAGTAGGCACTGAAATATAGGCATTGCAGGAGCGCGCCGTACGGTGGAGCAACGTAAGATCCCAGGTGGAACGCCCAGCTACCATCCTGTCCATATGAAACCACATCTTTCCGCTTTCAGTGGTTGTCCATTCCGAGACAAAGCGGAGGTGTGAAGCCCAATAGTATTCCAGAAGGTTGGGGCACGTCAGCCCCCCTCTGTCTCTCGGCAGCATGAGGATCTTGTGGGAGAATCGTGGTCTACGTCCATCCCATATGAAGCTAGTGATATCTCGTTGGAGGCCCTGTATCTGGTGTTGCGGAATAGGGGTGTGGAGCCATTGGAATAGATACAAGATTTTAGGGAGTATCAACATTTTGACGGCATTAAGCCTACCCAGCCAGGTGATAGTTAGGGGTTTCCACCTCTATAAATCCTCCAAGACCGTTCTCTTGCATTCCCGCCAATTTACCTGAGTCCATGTGTCCAGGGAGGGGCTCAGTTGAAGCCCTAAGTATTGGATATGATCCATGGCCCATTGGTAAGGGGCGAGCATTGTCAAGACTGGTATCTCCTCTACCGGGATATTGAGGTTTAAAGCCCAAGATTTGTCATGGTTAATTTTAAGGCCTGAGGCCCGCTCAAAGGACTGTAGCAGAGCGTGAAGCGCCGGGAGAGATATATGTGGATGCGATAGTGTGAGGATAAGGTCATCCGTAAAGAGTGCTACCTTGTTCTGTCGACCTCCAAGAGTGAGGCCTGTATATCCGCATGCTGCCTGATCATCTCTATCACCAGGGCAAATAGCAGAGGGGACAGGGGGCAACCCTGCCGCGTACCCCTATGTATGGAAAAGGGTTCTGTAAGCTTCCCATTGACCCGAACCCTAGATTGCGGAGAGAGATAAGGGGCCATGATCATAGAAATCATGTTTCGGCCCAGTCCGATCTTGTGCAACACCGCGCGAAGAAAACCCCAGTCCACCCGGTCAAATGCCTCCTCCGCATCAAGTGACAGAAGGCAGGCTGGTACGTTCCACTGGTGTCTTTTCCCCACCAGGTGCGCAAATCTACGCACATTGTCAGCCCCTTGTCTATTGTGAATGTAGCCAACTTGGTCCGGCTCCACAAGGCCAGGCATGTGGGGATCTAGGCGTTTAGCAAGTATTTTGGTGAAGATTTTGAGGTCTGTGTTCAGCAAAGCTATGGGGCGAAAGGATGCACACAGCGTGGGATCTTTTCCTGGTTTGGGGGTGAGAGCTATTTCTGCCATACCCATGGAGGGCGTTGGCCCTTCCATGTCCGAGAAGGATATATAGCTGAAGTTGGGGCCGTCCAGTTGTTTGGTGTAGTGTGGGTGTATTGGGGTCCAGGGGCATTGGTTCAGAACATCGTCAATATGGGCTTGGGAGAGCGTATCCGCCGCATAAAGGGCAGTGTAATAGGTCCTAAAGGCTTTGCATTTAGCCTGCTCCCTGGTGACCCTATCTCCATCCGGCAATTGAATGTTCGCTATGTGGGTCTTCTATGCGCGCACGCTCAAGTGCTTCGCCAGCAATCTGCTCACTTTGTCCCCCCCTCAAAATGTCGTTGTTTTAGGGCGAGCAGGGGCCGCTCAGCTTTATTGATGCATAGGGAACAAAGTTGACCTCGGAAGTTTGCGAGTCGCGGCTGAGATGCGAGTGAAGAATGTTCCTGATCCTGTTTCTCCAGTTTCTTAATGTCCTTGGAGAGGCTATCTTCCAGGCGGCGGGCTTCCTGCACCCGTGCAATTGATATCGATGTGATGTGGCCGCGGATTGTAGCCTTAAAGGCATCCCACACCACAGGGAACGGGGTCCATAGTAGATCACTGTTTGCAAAGTAAGAGTCAATGGCAGTCCGTATGATTTCCACATTGGCTGGATCCCGCAAGATATGTGGTGGCAGGTGCCACTGCGGAAGGCGGGTGGGGCAAGCCGCCGGATCCTGCAGGTGAAGCTCAACATGGGCATGGTCGAATAGCGAAATGGCGGACATGGATGTCGCTAACGTGTCCCTTACAAGGGCGTGAGAGATAAAGAGATAATCAATACGCGAGTACGAGAGGTGGACGTGCGAGTAGTATGAGTAATCCCCCACCTCAGGAGAGTGGTATGTCCATGAATCCATCAAGCCAAGGTCTGTTTTCTGTATCCGCAGTGCAGAGGACATGGACCTCGACCCATTCGAGGAGGCTTCACTATGGTCCAGCGCAGGATCCCACACCAGGTTAAAATCTCACCCAAAATCAAGGAAGGATCGCCCTGTGGCACAAGTTCCCGTAGGGGCGTTCGGAGGTAGGAGTCCTGCATCTGGTTCGGCGCGTAGAAATTACACAGTGTGAATAGGCGTTTCTGAATCTGCACCCCAGCTCTGATAAAACGCCCATCTGGGCAACGAAAAACTTTTGGTTCCCCCTACCTGATACCATTTCTGCATAG
Organism: Lissotriton helveticus; assembly: GCF_964261635.1. NCBI lineage: Eukaryota > Metazoa > Chordata > Amphibia > Caudata > Salamandridae > Lissotriton > Lissotriton helveticus. Next base: position 1,751,676,392 of record NC_136067.1, read on the forward strand.
AATAGCCACCCCAGCCATTTTGTTGTCTGCTGTGGCCCAAAGTTGGAGGGGATATTTAGGGTGTGCCATGCGAAGGGTATCTACTTTCAACAGATGGGTTTATTGAAGAAAGATAATGTCTGGATTGTGTTGAAGTAGGTAGCGCCACAATTGCTGTCGCTTGTTGGGGGAGTTAAGCCCCTTCACGTTAAGGGATAATACCTTTAAGGGGTCGGGGAGAGCTATAAGTATATCTGATCCCAAGTTAGTCCATCATGCCATCGTAGAAAGCATAGCAGGATAAGGGAAGGGGGGTTCAGAGGCGGATCCTCCCTATGGACCGGGGCGCACCATAGCCTTGTAGTCTCCTGCCCGCCATGCCCAGTAGACAGAAAGAAAGAGGGAGAAGAGAAAATTCAGGCAAGTAGGAGGATATAATAGACAAAAATAGATAACCAACATTGGCCAACCGGGCCACATCGTTCTGTTCCAGTCGTGGGCCAGCCTGCACCCTAGGGTTTGGATGGACCCAGAGACGTCACTCTCTCAGGAACAAATGGGGGTAGGTCACCTGCTGCATTCGGGTTCATCCAGGTGGGGTGCTCCGTCACCAGCTACATTTCGAAAGGTGAGTTGGGGCGTTGTCTAGAACACAGCAGCAAACATTACATTCAACCAGGGAAGAGTTGTGCTCTCCGAGACAAGTCTCAGAGTTTGTTACGGGCACATGAGCTGTTTATCAAGGGACTGGAGAATTATGGCCTGTCTCTGACTTGTCCCCCTCCAAGGACCTGATGTGTTTGATAATGTCCTGTTTAGCCTGCGAAGATGGTTGCTCGTCAAGGGGTGATGAGCGTCTGCGCCGACGTACGGTGGACCAGGACGGCTTGTCAGGCACCCGTGTGGGAGGTGGAGGACGGGTGGAGCTGGCAGGCTGTGAGGTGGGAAGTAGGAGTAGTTGAGCCGCTTCTTGGTACGACTGTATCACTTTACGTTTGGACTGCCATGAAAAAATAAGGGCAAATGGGTGGCCCCACTGATGGGAGATGTCCAGGCTCCGCAGTTTGTTTGTTACAGGTTTGAAGTCGCGGCGGCGTCGCAAGGTATTGGGTGCTAGATCCTGGAATATCTGGATCTTGTTCCCATCATATGTGAGGTCGTGCTTGGCTCTCGCCGCCCGAAGAATGGCTTCTTTTTCTGTGAAGAAGTGAACCCTGGTTAAAATGTCCGAAAGGAGGCCCGACCTGCCCGCAGGCCCGGCGGCCCGGTGAGCGTGGTCCAAAGCCGGCGGGGATGCGTCGTCATCTCCCCAGACCTCGTGAAGTAGCTGTGCCACATAAGTCATAATGTCTTTCCCTTCTGCCCCGAAAGGAACCCCACCGGATGTGGAGGTTGTTACGGTGACTTCGATTTTCTGGTCCTCCTGCTTCCGTTGCAATTCTATGTGTTGGTCTTCCAGGGTGGCCAGGCGCTGCCAGAGTTGCTCCTGATCCTCTGTGCGGGCGTCAACCTTCTTCTCCTGTCCGTCCACTCGTTTGCATAGGTCAGTAATTTCCTTCCTGAGTTCCCGGACACAGGAGTGAACTTCGGTGCATAGGGAGACGATTTCAGTCTTCAACTCAGACATGAAGGAGGCCATAAATACTTGTGTTACCGGCGGTGAGTACCCTCCAGCCTGTGGGGCTAGCTCGGTAGGTGCAGACTGGCCCGCCTTACCCCACAACGCTGCCACAGAGTTGTCCTTGGTGGCTGACACTGAGACGTCCTTGCCTCTATTGGTGCGTGTCATTGTTGAGCCGTGGCTGTCCTGCGAGGCACCAGCCACAAAGGTCAGTGAGGGTCCCTGAGATAGCTTATAGGTGTGCCCGATTGCCAAGTGGGCTCGCCGCTCTTCAGCCGCCCAGCCAACCACCGTAGGATGGGGCCTGTTCTCTAGAGAGTGGCACTCACTGCTCTCCCCCTCACACCAGGGCCAGGGAGTATGGTGAGATCTAAGTCAATGGCTACGGCAGTTTAACCTTCTGGGACGCAGCTACCCCCTCCACACAGCTGACGCGTCGCAGTTGCATGTAGGGGCCAGCTCCTGCCGGCGCCAGACAGCGCAGACAGGGGTTGTCGAGGAGCTGCAAGAGGGAGAACTCACAGAAAAGCTAACAGCACCTTTTCCAACTCAGGTGACGTGGAGGTCACAATCAGTAAGGAGCAAGTGCGGACCTTTCCACATTTGTAACAGGGCCCAGACTAAGTGCTTACATGGGGAGAAGCCAGCAAAAAAGTCCCTCTACTCAAGACATCCAGGGGTTTCAGTGATCAAGCAAAGAAAGGTGACATGATGAAGACCCACCATGAGAGGTCCCCGGGTGTGCCATTGTCAAGTCTCCACACTCAGAGCGCCGCGTGTTCACACTGTGGCTGTCTATCCAGGGACCATCAGCGGCTGGACAGGGGCCCCCGGTCCACACCGATGTCTCAGCCAAAACCACAAGGCTCACGCCACATGGGAGAAAGTAGATAAGGGGGTGTTATTCTTCTGGGCCCCCTGATGATGTCTATTTCCGGGGCCCTCACCAGGCCCACAGCGTGATCTCAGGCCCCACAGCGTTCCCTCCGGGCAGCCCTCCCCTCAGGCTCTGTTCCAAGAAGGCGGCAACCGTGGGCTTGCAGTCCCGCCACCCGCCCCACACCAAGGCCAGGTTGTGGGCAGGGCTCAGGGTGCCGGTCTCAGGTGCGAGGGGGGCCGAGGCATCACCAAAATGTCCACTTCAGGGCCCCTCCACGCAACCCACAGAGCTCCCTCAGGGCCCACAGTACCTCCTAGGGCAGCGCGCCCCCCAGTTACAGTTCCAGATGGCGGCAGTCCATGCAGTGTGCCTCCCCAGGCCAAGGGTGCTCACTCACCAGTAGGGTCTCCAACGCCGTCCTCTGTCGCACCCCAGGCGCTGCCTCCTCTGCCGAGCTGCTCCTACAGAGATGGAGGGTGTATCTCAGTGTCTCTTGCCTGCGGCGAGGGTGCTCCCGCTCCAGCTGAAGTGCCGCCTGTGCAGTCCAGGCTAGTTGCTCACGCTGTTTCCATCAAGGTCAGTGCCCCGCAATCCCACCTTTCCAGCCGGCGCTATACGCAGCCACCAGGTACTCGGGGGAACAGGGCCGAGTGTCCCCGCACCTCAGGAGGGATCAAGACCAGTTCAGGCAAAATGGCGGGCGCATGCAGGTTAAGGCCCACCACCGCCATCAGGCCATCTCCCAATCCGCTGGGACACACCTCAGAGATCTTCTATTGTCAGGGGCCCGCACTCACCAGAGTTTGGGTGCTGCAGGTGTGTGGTGGCTGACAGCAGGCAAAGGCTCATCGAGCCAAGAGCAGGTCACCCGCCATGTTGTGCTCTGGGGACCGCTGTCAGCACAGCCTGCAAAATGCCACTCCGGGGCCTATCTCCGTTGCGGGCCCCCAACTCCAGGCAGGTCATTCACCCCTGTCTCCCCGGCTCTACCTCCGCCGCGCCACCTGCTTTGAGGCCGGGGAGATCCAGGAGAGCCGCGCAAATACAGGGGACAGCCGGAACCACAGCGCTGGGTAGCTTCGGGGCTCCATAAAATGGCGGGCGATCCTGCCCGCCGGCAGCTATCTCTCCACGATTGCACTGCTTCCACTACTTCTAGACAGGTCATGCCCCATGGCGTTCGCTAGCCGGGCCCCTCCAGGAGCGGTCACAGTATCCCCCCAGCTCCGCTATAATAGCTTTAGTTTACAGCGGATGGCCAGAGCTCCCCAAGCGTGTGTCCTACAGCATCGCCAGCAAGACCACGCCCCTGGAGTTTTTTTTTAAAGTTATTTATTGATATATTTGTTTATTTGAGGTTCGCACATAGAGCTGCTCTACCCTTGAACTGTTAGCACACTTCACAATAAAATATCTCTAGCTGAGAATCAAGTGTACAATTAAAAGATTATAGTTGACCAAACATGCCATCAATAAGGGTCATGGAGGTTGTTAGGAGCAATGGCCAGGTGTGGTTAGAGTAAATAATTGGAGGAGGAACAGTTGAGTATATTTTACGTATGGTAAATTAAATATTTAAATGCTTTAGAATAGAAAGGTTTTAGTTATTTTCGTAAGTAGCACAGGTCTTCTTTATAATTGATATCTTTTTAATGGGGGGACCGCACCCATGGAGGATTAATATGAGGCTTGGAAGGAATTACGGGTCAGATGTAGGTAGCCTAATACCGGTCGGTAACGGACGAAATTACTGAATTTCGGCTGTTACCGACCGATATTAGGCTTTTCAGATGTAGGAGGCCAAATTGAAGGATTCAGTCGGTAATTTAAGGAATCGGTAAATTACCGATTTCTTAAAATACCGATTCGGTAAATTACCGAATCCTTAATGTAGGGAGCACTCAAATGAGTGCTTTTCTCATTTCAGGATTCGTTATTTACCACCAACTACAAGGTGGTGGTAAATATCGAAAACCGTTAAAAAAAAAAAAAAATTTAACAGTGCCATGTGGCAGACATACATATGCCGTTAGGGCATGTATGTGTGCCACATGTGCACCCATGTACTATTTGGGGTGCAACAGGGTGTCAATGTGACACCCGTCACCCTTGTAAGTCTTTCCCCTATTTACCGATTCGATATTTACCGAATCGGTAAATCTCGTTCATTCCTATGGGCCTCTTGGCCCATAGGAATGAATGGGAATTACCGAATCGGTAATTACCAAATGTTACCGATTCGGTAAAATTTACCGAATTTGTTCCTACATAGCATTTACCGATTCTAAAATACCGAATCGGTAAAATTCGGTATTTTAGAATCAGTAAATGTAGATTACCTACATATGGCCCTACATTTCTTGTTTTCCAGACAGAGGGAAGCTTCAGCTCATCTGAATTATTTCACCACCAGAGATGTGAAACGGGGAATGAAGATTGAGACGCTGGCCCAGTTTCAGGTCCTTGAAAGTCAAGTAAATGAGTTTAAATTTATTCCTGGTCTCTAAAGGGAGCTAGTGGAAGTCTTTCAAGGCGGGTGAGATGTGATCAACTTTCTTGATGTTCATTGTTATTCAAAGCCTCTGAGTCTAAGAGTACTTTTAGATGTGCCAGCGATGTCTTCATAGCTCATGTGACCAGAGCCTTTTCATAGCCAATTTTGGAAATGACAATGGCATGCATAACTGACCGCGCATTTAGTTTGTTGAGGATGTGTTTGAGACTTTTTAGGGAGAAACACTTTGTTCGGGCCCCTTATGTGGGGTGATCAATATGAGAGTTTAGGTTCAAATTTGAGTTTATTTAGAAACCAGGGGGCATATTAATAAGGAACAGGGAAAATTAACGCTAAGGGCGCTTAGCGTTAATTTTTTTATTGCCCGCTATCGCTGGATACTATCGCCTGGTTATCACGTTATTAACAATGCTAACTGCCTAGGCGATAAAAAATCCAGCAATAGCGGCATTTTGGGAGGTTATCGCTGGTAATGCAGCGATAAAACTACAAGGATAGGGATATCCTTGTTGATAGTCCATGGTGGACTCAGCCATGTAATCTACCTCCTATTGGATTGCATGGCTAAGTCTGAAAATTAGCAGACTTAAAAAAGCAGCATTAACCGTGGTTAGCACTGCTTTTTTGTCTCTAACAGGGTTAGCGTGAAGCTTGATAATAGGAGAAATGTCGCTTAGCGACATTTCTCCTATTATTTTGCTCTGGAACGCCCACTTTGCATCTCATTGGAGATGCAAAGGGAAGCGTAGTGAAAAAGGGTGTTAACATGCGATTTTGCATGTTAGCACCCTGTTGTTGATAGGGCGATATTTTTATCTCCGCTCCTTTGGCTTTTAAAGCCAAAAAAGCAGAGATAAAGCCCTTGTTAATATGCCCCCAAGAGATTTCACTTCATGATTTAGTTTAGTCAAGAAGCCTTCAAAATTGAATTATTTTATCCAGTTTCTGTTAGTTTCAGACTATAAAACTCTATGGGTTTAGTTTCAGGAGATTAAACAACATCTATTTTTGGATTGTTGTTAGAAAGTTTTTGATGGTAATGACATTGTTGGGCTCTGTGATTTAAGGCATAGTGCTGTGTCAATCACATATTGATGAACACAAATCTCGGAGTCTTTTAACATATCACCGAGTAGTTTTGCATACAGGTTAAACAGAGTAGTGACAAGGATCGATTCCTGCAGTTCTCCTTAAAGACCTGGATGGATTTGTAATCAATATTCACCAATTTCACTGTTTTCTCTTTTTATGTATGATGGAAACTATCTTAGAATAGTTACTGAGAAACCTGTGAGATTTGAGGGTCTCCTTTATTCTTTGACCATGAATGGTGTCCAGTGCTGCTGTTAATTCTAGCAGAGTCATCAGACATGCTTCTGCATTGTGAAACATGTAATGAATGTTGTTTATGATTTCAAATGGATCGGATTCAGTGCTCTGTACTTTGCAGAAATCAGAGTGATGGGCTTAAAACAGGTTTTTGTGTTGTATAAATGTGTTGAGTTGGCTTGCTAACCATTTTTCGATTATTTTCCCAAGCGAAGACATACTGGTCATTAGCTAGCAAATGAGCTTGAAACTGATTCAGTTTTTTCAGAAGAGGGGAGATGTGTCCCAGTTTTTGAGTGTCTGGGAATTTTCCTACTGAAAGTTAGGAATTCACAATGAGACGCCAAATTTCTATGTAGCTTATGATCATGGAAGGGAGGGTTTAGTAATTGGATGTCATTATCTAATTGAGTCTGACAAAACTGAGCCCAGGTGTTATTCGGGATGTTTTGGTTTCTTGTTAGTGCAGTCTGGCTTTAGATTCTTCCAGATTATGAATATTTTATCTGTGAAATATATTTGTTAAAGTGTTGCCCTTTTCTGCTAAATTTTTTGTTGGGGCAGTTGCAGGGGGTGTGGGGGGTTACTTTTTTTAACAATTTATGTAAACCTCTTTTAGTTTGCTTTGCAAATTACTTATCTTCATTTGCAGAAATGAAGCTTTTCTTTTGGGAGCTGCTGAATAGCGACATTTCCTTATTGTAAGTACTGCGCTAAAGTTTATGGTAACAGGATGATAATAGTAACGGGAAGGCTTTCTCTAAACATGTTGTGATTTGCAAGTTAAATGAATACAAAAAACATGGCATTACTATTATAAAATGCCTCTAAATAACCAGGCGAGCAGGCAATACTTGTCAGACTAGCAAAACTCTTCTTTGCTGCCCAAATTGATATGAAGCTTGAATAGGTTAAAAAGCCAATTGTGGAAGGCAGATCTTCTGGACGTGGCAAAAGACCCGAAAAAGCGGAGACGCAGACTGCTTGCTGCAAATGACTAGAGCCTTATGGTGGCATGGGATAAAAATAGACTTTCCAGGACTATTATGAAATCTGCTTGCAGTGCCAAGCTGCAGCGCGGTGACCGGGAGCGGCTGGAAGGAGACTCACTCCACTACATGCGGTGCAGCTGTGAGTGACTGAGGAGCAAGCATTGCGTTTCCACCTTAGCCCAATAGGCTCTCAGCTGCAATACTATTTTGGCCCCAATATCCTTGACCCCTCTGACCTGCTTGATCCGTCTTGGGAGACCTGGGAGCTGATGTGTGCCCACCCTCTTGAGTCTGGAGGTTTGTTTTAGTAATCGGAGCGTGTAGAGAGCTCCCCAGGCACACTGACTTCATACTGTGTGGAGTACTACGCAGCATCTATTAATTCATCACTGGTGACTGCTTGGAGTCACAGCGACTGGCACCCCCTTTTAATCTCTATGATCCTCTTGTAAAGTGCTCTGATACCTCCGGGTCTAGCCAGCGCTATCGTCGGTGGAACTCTGACGATGCCCCATGGGCAGTAACCAAAACTATTTGTACTTCCCTCAGAGTCCGAATACCCATGGCCGCTGCCCGGTGGAGCTGTCCTAAGCAGCTACAGAGGAGTCTGGACCCCTTGGCCGTCACCTACCCAGCCGGACTTCGGACAGTGTTTTTCATGGTTCTTCTTGGCTTATCTGCTCTTCACTCTGACTGCTTAGTTCCCCCTCATGGACTTTCCCCCTCCTACCTACCTTGACTCTATCAGCATTCACCTTCCCTGTTTTCCTTCTCTTCTCTTTGTTCCGCAACACACTAGCAATGCATACTACTTTGCTATTGTGGTTTCATCAGGTGTCCTTATATGCTATTCGCTAGTAACTCTTTTTGTTACTATGTAATCTTTGTGTAACCTATGTAAAATCTGTAACTTGCAACTCGCTGTTCCTTATGTAAAGCGCTCTGATACCTCAGAGTCTAGCCAGCGCTATATAAAACTGAAATAAATAAAAATAAATAAATGAATAAATAATGTTCTATAGTAATGCAACACAGCACAAATCGCTGTTTCATTACTGTTCACCAGGGAGGTGTTTTCATGGATGTTGCGTGTTGTTCCCACGCAACATCCGTGGATTTTGATGCATTCCCAGATTTACCAAAAATGGTCGATCTGGGAATGTGCCAAAAACCTACGCCTACCCAGGTGAGGCATAACGAGGAGAATGCAGCACACATAGAAAGAGGCAGAAAGCCTCAGGGGATTGTTTTTGTGCAGGAAGGGGGACCTTCCTGTACAAAAACATTCCTCCTCACAATGCAGGCACTTTTGCACCATGGGGCAAGGGTGCCTGGGTTGGTGCTAGGTAACCTAAAGGGTGGTCGCAGAGGGGAAAGGGAGGAATGTGCTGTATTGACTTAAATAAGGCACATTCCTGCACTTTCCCTGTCACACTGTGCAGTGCAGCAAGGTGGCTTGCTGTGCTGCACTGCGTGACATAAACAATGTTTAGAAGTCCAAAGCAGGAACCAACTAATCCAGCCACTTGGGGGGCGAAGGAGGGAGAGTTATCAAATTTTACCCCCAGGTTACAAGTCACTGTGGCTAGGGCTGGTAGGGGTGGGACACCATAAGGCCAGATGCCCTTGTCCCAGCTCGATGGGGGAATCCCAAAGAGCAAAATGTCTGTTTTGCAGGCATTGCACTGTAGGCAGCTCTTTCACATCCATTGAAACACAGCGGCAAGCATGTCTTAAAATTGTTCAATGCATTAAGGATGTTTTTATCCAGGGTAAGGGGCATTTGCATGTCATCGGCGTAGGAAACTATATCTACGTCGTAAGATTCCACTAGGGTCGCCAGTTTGGACATATACACATATACTGATTCATGTATACCTTGGCCTGGACAGTGAGCTCTAACAAGCAAATCTCCCCAACACCCTTAAAATAACAGAAATGAATGCCAGCATGTGGGTCCGTTAGTTAAAGCTCAATCCTTTTAATACTGATGCCCTCCTTGATGGCAAAAGTCCCCAAATCTGGTAGCAACACTGCTGGCCTTCATCGAGCAGCACCAGGTAATACTGCTACAATTAAACAAAAGACGCAAAAGTCACCAATTACTTTAACCCCCTACTCTCCAATAACGCACTCTCAAAATACTCTGCCACATCTCTCCTTTCTGTTCCTTTCACTATGCAGTGTGTCACATGACTGCTCTACACTGACACTGACCCTTCAATGCAAAAGGTGTTGAGCTAAAAAGATTATGGATCATCACAAAGCTGCTCATGGAGGTATCTTTGATTTCTGAATTCAGAATCCTCTAGACTAGAAGTACAAAAAGGGCGAGAGAATTCACTGTTCCAAGAGCAAAGGTAAAGAACTCCTTGGTACTAAGACCAAGACCCACCCAGCCACCTCAAGGTAAGCAGTGAAATTGAAAACGTGGCTCCTTGGGATCTATGCTTCCCCATGTACACACACTCTATTGCAGCCACTCTGGCAAGCCGACCATTGCAAATTTCAATTAAATAAATATATCACTGTTTTATTATGCTCTATCCAAGATGAGCGAACCTTGTTTATGCCATTGCTTTAGGTTTATGATTTAACATTTGTGCATACATTTGGGGTTAATTCATTACTTACTGCTAACTGACAGCTGTAAAATGCAGAAAATATTGTATCTATAATTTCCTGCAGAGTTTGATTGGACAGGATGCTTATTAAAATTGCATATTTTTACGGTGGTTTGCACATTTGTCATTCCGGAAAATTCGAATAAATACTTGCAGTTTTTATGCATATTTGCATATTTTTGCATTTTTTCCTTACAAGTCTTACATGGCATTACTGTTTCATGTTCCTTGTCCACTGCCCTTTCATTATTTATATTCCATCAATTGGTTTTATACCCACATATCATGTTACTTCACGACAGTCACTGTGGATGCTTCTGTACTCCCTTCTAAAATAGTCCTAATGACGTCCCTTATAATCCTCACACATTTTCTGTACAGTGACCCCACACCTCGGCAGCTAGGTCAGTATTCACTTATCTTCCCTTTCAATGAACAATTAATGTGCCCAGCTTTTTTATGACACAATAAAAGATGGCAATGTTAATAGAAATCCAACCATTATGGTTCTTCCAATTTCTCAGTGCTCTTCTTTATCACCAATAATGACATTTTCACATCTTTGATTGCTAAAGTAAACTTATAGTTCTAATTTGTGAGACTGTTTATAGTCTAATCATGTTCACATGTCATGTACACCAAAGAGGAATACTAGAAATGGTAATCAATATATTTGTCGAATATCTCTGCTTATTTATTTTGCTATTCTTGAATACATGTAATCGTAAAGTCGAATACCTTTCAGACTCTTGCTTGCTTTCCGCCACGTCGGAGACTGCTGTGAAGTTAGCCACACATTTACTCCACCTCTGAAGCACGAGGGATATCCCTTTACGGAATGAGGGGTCCACAGTCATCTTCAGTGAGCCTATTGAACTGTCAGCATCTGAATTGTATGGATAGCCTTTAGTGTAGCATCTGTAAAACAAACTCAAATCATGCGCCTGTACATTATAGGTTTCCTAAAATAACGTTCTGAAAGACATGTACATTTCATCATAACGTTGCCCTTGATTTTTTTATAAATATTTTTATTGTCATTTTCTAAAACAAACATAACATAAATAACATTGGTTGCAGTCATCGAGCCTTCAGTGCAATTAGTCGTTATAGAAAACAATAGATCTTCGAATGACTTACATATCCTATTGCAGCGCAAACCATGCAGTGATTATTGATTGAAAACAATTTCCCGAAACCATCACCCCCGTTAGGTCCCCGGGGTTTCTTGGGCTCTTAAAGTGTCTGGGGGGGCCTGGCCAATAGGATCCGGTTGGGCACCGTCCCTTATTACATCGAGATCATAGTACCTACTGCATTTGCCCCATACCTTCCAACATTTTTGGGGGCAGCCCCTCGCCCTGTAGGTGACCCTTTCCGCTGCCATGTACATGTCCGTCCCTACCCTCCATTCTCGCAGCTGTGGTGTGTCTACTGCTCACCATTTCCTCACCATGTCTCTTTTAGCTACTACCAGTGCTAGTGCAAGGAAAATGAACTGAGGTCTGCCTAGGTCAACATCATATGAAATACCCGACAGTATAAGTTAGGGATCTAGGGGTATCGTGTTGTTTAGTATTTTGCCTAATACCCTCTTTATCTTTTCCCAATAGGTTTGTATCTGTGCGCATGCCCATATGGTATGGTAGAAGTCGCCCTCTCTATGCCCATATCTCTGGCATCTAGGGTCCTCTACTTGCCCCATCCTGTTCAATCGGACTCGGTCATAGTATATTCTGTGCAGTATTTTATATTGTATAAGGCGAAGTCATGATTTGATCGCCACCTCCCTGGGGAACATAAGGGCTGCCTCCCAGTCTACATACTCAAGCGCGCCTAGGTTACCCTCCCAGGTCAACCTCAACTTGCCCAGTCTATCTGGAGCATTGTTATTCAGGGTTTTATATGTGAACGAAACCGCTTTAGTCATGATACTTTCTTGGAGTAGTCTTCCCTCTAATGGTGCATATTCCGGTAACGGTGTATTGACTCTTTTCTCGGCCAGCCAGGCATGTCTAAGCTGTGCCTACTTCAGGAACTGAGATGGGTGTAACAAGTATTCAGCCTTCAGAGCGTCAAAGCTTTTCATCGTCCCCTTACAAAGGATGTCCCCTAACTTGGAAATACATATAGCATCCCAGCCTTCGAAGCCCTTCAATTTATGCAGTTCCTTAAGCCAGGTGCAGTGCCACAAGGGTGTCTCTTTGGATGGTTTATGGTCCCACCCAATTGCCTTCGTGGCCCTCCCCCAGGATTCAACTGTGACCTGAGTGGCCGGGAGGCGCTTTCCTCTGCCACCATATAAATAGTGTAAGAATGTGCGGCTGCCCAAGGTTGCCCTTTCTAGCCTATACTTAGAGTGTGTCCCTGGTGTATGTATCCATTCGTTGGTTGGGGTTAGGTGCTCTTCCCAGTTATAGGCTTCTATATCGGGCAGTGAGATTCCCCCATTATATTGATTGCGCTGTAGCGTATGGAGTGCAATCCTGGGCTGTTTCCACAACCATAGAAAAGAGCGTATTTCTGCCGCTATCTCCGTGAAATGTGCTTGTGGTAGGGGAAAGTATGTGTTCTGTAGTGTGTATAAAAATTGTGGTAGCGTAATCATTTTAAACATGGATGCTCTACCCAGTATTGTGAGTGGGAGGAGTTTCCAACGCTGTATATCTTCCTTAAAGTTCGTGAGTATGAGTTTGATGTTTCTTTGATAGCAGAGATTTTTGTCTGTTGTAAGATAGAGCCTCAAATAAGTAAACCCAGTGTCTGCAATCTGGAGCTCTCCCGGGACAGTGGCCCATGTGTGTAGCGTGCCTGGGCTGTAGATCACGGATTAAGCCAGTTGATCATGTATCCCGAATGTTGTCCTTAATAATCTATAGTGTGCAACAATTTGGGTATCGTTGTGTCTGGGTGTGTAATATATAGAAGTATGTCATCTGCATACAGGGAGATCTTCTCCTCCGTATCGTCTTCTGAGGTAATTAAAAATCCCTGTACCCCTTGGTGTTGGCGCACCAGGCAGGCTAGAATCTCTATCGTAAGGGCAAATAGTAGTGGCAAGAGCGGGCAGCCCTGTCTCATACCACGTCGTATGGGAAAATCCTCCGATATTCTTCCATTTACCCGGACTCTGGCCCTAGGGTCTGTATACATTAATCCAACCCACTTCCTGAAACTAGGGCCGAGGCCAAATTTAACCAGGGTGGCCTCTAGAAGGGCCAATGGACTGCATTGAATGCTTTTTCTGCATCCAGAGATAACAGCAGATACGGAATGTCACGCTCCTTAACCTCCATCATCCCATTGTGTGTTCTTCGCAGGTTGATTCTGGTTGACTGGCCAGGTAAGAAACCTGATTAATCGTGGTGTACCAGGGTCGTGGTCACTTGGCGCAATCTGGTGTCCAAAATAGTTGACAGAATCTTTACCTCCGTATTAAGCAAGGATATCGGGCGGTAGGAAGCGCATTTATCCTTAGGTTTCCCTGGCTTATGGATAGGTATAATTGTAGCTATTCTTAGTCTAACAGAAGGACCCTGTCTTTAGCCTCTTCTTTAAAAAGAGTTAGGAGGTGCGGACCGAGAAGGTCTGTGCATTTTGTATAGAGTTCTGCCGGTATGCCGTTTGGGCCTGATGTCGTCCCGGGGTGTAACTGGGCTATAGCTGCTTTGATTTCTTCAACTGTAATTTCCGAATCAACCCCTTCCTGTCCGCATCGTAAAGTTCTGGGGTAACTATCTACTTCCTGTAAATAGGTAGCTATGTCTCATTGGGTCCGTAGGTTGATGGGCCTTATAGAAGTCCGCGTAGTAAGAGGCAAAACTCTGTAGGATCTGCTCATCCCTATCCTGTGGTACTCCCTGCAGGTCCACCAGGCAGTCTACCCATCGGGCATCTATTTCCTTGCAGCTAAGCCATGCCATGAGCTTTTCTGGATTTATCACCCACATCATAGAGTTTGTGCAGGGTTGCCTGAGCCTGTGCTTTAGCCGCCTGCGTTGCTAAATCTTTATACTGATGTTGAGTGTCACTCAGTTGCCTCGATAGCTGGGGGTCAGGGTGCACTATATTTCAGTCTTCCAGGGTTAAAATCTGGGCTTCTAGCCATGTCAGCTCCTCTTTGTCTTGTTCCCTGTCCCATGCTATGCGATTCTGGGTTCGGTCACGTAGTACAGTCTTATAGGCCTCCCATAGTACAACCCCGGATTGCACTGACCCCATGTTTTCGGCAAAGAAAACAGTAGTATCAGCTCTGATGCCATTCAGTATAGAGTCATTGTGGAGGTGCCACGCATTTAAGTGCCAACTCATGTTTCGGTCCCACTGTCTGTCACCTATCCGTACGTACAGCAGGGAGTGATCTGATAGGCCCCTAGCTAAGTATTGTGCTTCGTATATGTCCCATATTTCTCCTTTCGTCAGGCACACATAGTCGAGTCTGGAGTAAACCTTGTGTGCTCCGGAGTAGTAAGAATTCTGTCTCACCTCTGGATGCTGGTGTCTTCAGATGTCCACCAGCCCCAGAGTCTCAGTGAAGCGAGCGATCAGTGAGGCATGGGGTGCCTGGGTATGGTCTCCCGTCTGGTCTATGGCTGCATGCATTACATCATTGAAGTCTTTCCTTTCAACGTCTAGGGAGCCTGGTGTCTCCAGCAAGATCTCTGTCAATTTAGTGTTCAAGCTCGGAGTTTTGGTGGGGCGTAGATCGAAACAAAAGTTACCATCCTTCTGCCCCATCGCCCATTCACTCCGGCAAATGTGCCCTGGTCTAACCATGTTCAGTGTTTACAAAAGGGGGGGATTTTTTTATGAGGATTGCCACTCCCCTGGAGCTGGAGGTGTACCCCGCATGTTCCAGACCGTATAGGCTCCTCACGCCAGAAACACACATTTAGTACCCCTGAGGTGGGTTTCCTGCAGCATCACCACATCGGGGTGTCTACGTTTAATGAAGGATGACACTAGCCCTCTCTTGATTTTGTCCCCGAGGCCTTTCACATTCCAGGTTAGTACAGTAAAGGGAGTATTTTCAGAATCGGACATTTGTGTCTGATGCTAATGAGCAGTGCAAGTCTGTCGCCCTAGGAGGTCGTAACCTGACTAGATATCTGTAGCTGGATATGTTTTGCTTGTAAATCCACTCATTAGGCCGAGACTGATATCTAAACAACAACAACATTGTAACCCACTGAAACCCACGCTGAATCAGTGCACCCCAGCCTATGGTCAGTTGGAAGTCTGCTTTTGAAGTCGCTGTTCTGCCTGTCATTGTTGTGGTCTCCTCAGTGCAGAGGTAAACTGTCAGAGTTTGTCAATGAGTTTGTCAATGTACTGCACTAATGAGAACACATTTCTTCCATAATTGGGCGCATTGTCTCTCTCTCTCTGTCAGAGCTGGGCGCACATAACTAAGTGTGCGTAGTGGTGTAGACATAGGAAAAGCACCCAATCATTATTATTGCTGTCAGTGAAATTACAGATAATAATTTGTTTTTCACTATCCATGTTCTTCATAAATGTTAATGCTTGAGAAATTGAATCACCACAATGATAACAAAACTTACCAAACACAGGACATACCTTCCACAATAGTTTTTTTTTGCGTAGGCACCAATGATTATGGCAATTTGTGTGGTAACTAAGAAGTGCATTACTATTTATAAGAAATTGAGTTGTTATTTAAGGGGGTTGATGATCCACCTCAAATGATAAACACAATCCTGGTCAGGGTGAGCCACTAAAGTCATCAAATTAACCTGAGCTCAGCCCCCTGGCAGCTATGGCACACAGCAGACACGCTTAAGTTAGAGACAATTGTACAGGCCCCCATTGCCACCATAACGTCACTTTTACGGACGTTGTGGTGGCGATAGGGCTGCGCCTTATGTGCAAGGCAGTGTTAAGCCACTTAACATGGCTTAACGCTGCCTTGTACATAAGGCACCCTTTCACTCTATGGATAACTTGAAAGGGGCGTGCAGTGGGTGTTGTGGTAGGCGTTCCACCGCAACACCCATTGTGTATGACGCTGCCCCTTATGTACAAGGTTGGCATACATAGGAGGCAGCGCCAAAACTAAGACCAGTAAAACCCTACTCTTAAATTGGCGAAACGAGGAGAAATGCATTATTTTTCCTCGTTTTTGCTTTTTCTATGTGTGCTGCCTTGTGCAGCACACATGGAAAATGCAAAATGCCATGGTTTGTTTAGGTACAGGAAGGTGTCCCTCCCTGTACATAAACAAACCTTTTAAAAGAAAGCCGTTCTGTAACTTTCATGTGTTCTGCATGAAGCAGCACACATGAAAGTTACAAAATGGCATTTTTGGATTGATTGTGTGCAGGAAGGGACACCTTCCTACACATATCCAATCCTTCCCTGCTCACAGACACCCTTGAACTCTGGTGCAATGGAACCTGCATTGGTGCTAAGTTGTTAAACTTAGCGCCATCGCAGGGGGAAATGCGAGGCGGCACCACATTCTTGTAAATATGGTGCAGCCGTGCGTTTCAGAAGTGGTGGAGCGTGTTGTTAAGCCAAGGAGGCTAACAACACGCTCCGCCACTTCCTAGTACATAACCCCCAATGTGTCTTTGACTAGTATTTATGCTGGATCAAAACAGTAACCAAGGCAAAAGACAACAATTGAAAAAACCCAAACCATTTTACGAAAATAGATTGAATTTTAAGATATTAAATGACAACAAAAAACCAAATATAATTCACTAATAAGGGTTACTGTTCCTTTTGAGACACTAAGAGTGTCAAGAAAATGAATAAAGAGACTGCTAGGTACTAAACCAATACGTAGGGGACAGTCAGCAGGAGTGTCTCATGTTGCCCTCACATATCCCTAGGGATGTCATGCTTCATCATCGGGTGGGTGCTCCTCTTCAGGCCGGCACTTCAATGCCCTATGGGTCCCCCGGAGGTTCACCTTAGCGGATTTCTTTTATTTTTTCGCTTGTGAAAATGTCCTAGTGGGGTGAAGGAAAGTGAATATGGAAGTATATTGGTAAGACTTTCTTCATTTTCTCGACATCTTAGTGTCTCAACCGTAACAGTAACCCCCATTTTTGACTTATATATGATTTTTGGAGCACAGGTATTGGACCTTTATTAGCTCCCAGTTCCCCTTCTTTCTGTGAAAGTGTCCTAATGGGGTAAAGGAAAGTGAATATGGAAGTATATTGGTAAGACTTTCTTCATTTTCTCGACATCTTAGTGTCTCAACCGTAACTGTAACCCCCATTCTTGACTTATATATGATTTTTGGATCACAGGTATTGGACCTTTATTAGCTCCCAGTCCCTCTTCTTTCTTATTGCGATACACAAAAAACTGAAACCATAATTAGTGGAACCGGAGATAAGAAATTCTGCTTTTTAAATAAAAATAACATCAAATAGCATTCAGCACCAACCTCGGTCAACTGGTCATGATTGACTGTGTCCCTAGGAACAAACAGAGGCCAATCACGATGGAGCGTGGGCCAGATACAGAAACCAGATTTGACCCAGTCAGGGGTTTTACCTGGGGACTTGGTCTCAAAAATGGAAGTCCAAAATCAGCAGCGGAGCAATGCAGAAGGTTGTGGTTTAGGTGGGCTGCAAGAGGTCTGATAGCCACCAGATGAGGTCCTGGTACAGCCACTTGTTTTTTCAGGATTGGTCTGAGTGAGGTACATTTAATTACACCCCCAAGGAATGTTTCTCGCCAGCCAGATAATTTTGACCCCTTTGCACGGTCAAAATGTCATAATTCGCACTTAGTCACTTTCTTGGAGCTTGGGATCCTCCAGTGGGGCATGGCTGCAGGGTGTAGTCGAAGAGGGCTGAATGATGCAGAATACCTTCTCTGTGAGGTCCCACTGAATCGGACTTGCTCCTGCAGAGAAGCTCTGAGCAAGAGGAACTGGATTTCTGGCCAAGCGGCAATGTACCCCCAGTGGATAGACATGGCATATTTTTTCCTGTCTTCTACAGGCCTTTGGAGTGCAAATGTTTTTAAGTCCGAGGATTTCTTAGGTGGTAGAAGAAATCCAGTCTGACACAACCAAGGGTTCCAGAACCTGAGGAACAGCATCAGGGGGTCAGGACTCACTCCAACAGAGGCCAACAGAAGGGTCCAGGGCATGTGTAGTTGGAACTGGTCAGCTGGACAGTTGCAGGAAAGGCATCTTGCAGCTTGTTGTGTCCCTATTCCCTGAACAGGAGGTCAGCCTTATGTATATTGGAGTCCACTTAATAATAATAATAATAATGATAATATTAGTACATTTATTGTGCAGTTATTTAAAATCATTACCATATCAATAAATCTGAACATTTAAAAATAAAACTGACAGTCAATCTTCATGAATTTCATACTAAAAGTGAACATTGAAGCTAATACTGGTGAGATAATCAATTGGTTAATCAACTGGCTAAAATGAAAGCTTTTCTTGGTGCGTCTCAGCAGACAGCTTACTCTGTGCTATTTTTTTTAATTTATCTAGGCAGTAACTCAACTGCATGTCTGCAGTGTTAAAACATTATTTTACCACAGAAGCACATGGTTTAACCCCCAGACAACTTTGTGAAGACTCTAACAGCAACAAATGGTATGGGCCAACCATTCCCTGCATTGGGCACAGAATCTGCAGGCATCCAAGTAGCTTTGGGGGGGGGGGGGTCTTTGGGCTATCACACCTCCCCCCATAAAATGTATTCTGTAGTAAATAGTTGAGTACAGGTGCTTTCAGCAGGATATGGAGCGGTGTCTGTCAGATTTAACCTAGGATTTTTAAGTGAACACACAGACTAAAACACACACACATACACTCTTTCCTCTCTGTTTTGAAGGTTTTTAAAAAATGTTGGTTATTTCACAAAACATTTTGTTTTAAGTACCACTAACAACCCACACTACTCTCCCTTTCTTCTGCCCCATAACCCCCCCATGTCCGTCTTCGCAGATAATGTATTTTACCATAATAAGCCAGTGTGATTGTTGGGAAATCTGAAGCTCACACCACCTCCCCACCCCGATCTTACTGACCAAGCTACGCCCCTGCAGGCATCTGATGGTCTTTGATTTTTCCATTATTGGTATATCTCTCCCCAGAGTCAAATTGTCGAAAACAAAATTTAGTATAACTTGTTTTTATTCTGTTGGGGAGCTGTTCACTAAATAGGAATCAAATATGTTTTTAGTGTAAGGAGATAATAATATACCTTGATGTTTTATCAGATAACAGGATTTTGAGTTTGTTTTTGAAGTAAAGAGCATACTTTCGATTCCTTAGAATACCTTCCTTACACTGCTGCCATGGATACCTGGCTTCCCAAGCTTCTTGCACTATATGAAGCTTGGCTCAGCTGTCAAATTTACTTGTTTGCTCTACATTTTCAAGATGGAGCCATATAATGTTTTTCGTGAGTCTGGTTTTGCGGTTTTGAAAAGCTGATTATGCCTTATTCCTGTAAGAATTGCTGTCTAAACAAGCAGAATGCTAAGCATAGCTGTGCTTGAGATGCAGAATGTGGATGAGAAAAAAAATCTTCCTGAATAAGTTACATTGAATTATGTTTAGCCACAATATTTGAGGGTTTTAAACATTTCCCAGCCATAATGTAGAACAGGCAACAATGTAATTTGAATGATCACCAACAGTGTATTAAATGGTGAAATTGTCATATTTTTGGATAACTTTATCACAGTAAACATTATTGACGTTTAGTTTTCATTATTTGTGTTGGTAAGTTAGACACCTCTTGTCTTGGAGTCAAATTCCAAAGCACTTTGTAGACCTTGGCTATCCTGATTTTCTTTCCATTAAGATTCCAAAATGATTTTGATGTGGTCCCATTACTAAAAACTCAAACATTTGATTTTTCATCGATTATGCTTAAGCTGTTTTCATGGCAATAGATTCCAAGAAGAGTTATAGTGTACCAGAGACCCATGCTAGTTCTATCAAAGATGACAGTATCATCCACATACAAGAGAAAGTGTGTTGATATACCTCCTAATTTTGGGGGACAGAATTTGATAGAGAAGAACTGATGTCTGAAATGTATGATTAAATAGGGTATCTGCAAGGACACAGCCTTGTGTGGGTATATATTTTCCTAGTTAATGACTTATTATTGCCTAGTTTAGCTTGTATAAAAGTGTTAGTATAAAGACCTTCAATAGCTCTTACCAGTTTTAAATCTATATATCCATGTGTTCAGCTTGGCTCAGAGCTCATTTATATCAATGACATTGAATTTGTTTTAAAAATGAATGAAAAGGGCATAAAATGTGTGAATTTAGATTTACATAATGATTTGACAAAATTGATGTCATGATATTATCAATTGCACCACAATTTGTCATGAATCATGTTTCATACCAGGGGAATCCGATTTTGTTATGTCTGGCCATTCTTTTAGATCTTTTAGCAATAGTGTAAACCCATAACCTAGCTTTTACATAGAGAAAGGCTATCATTTTATAGTTTGCAGGGTCTACCATTGAACTCTTCTTGTGGGGAGGGCAGAGGATGCAACTCTTCCAAGAAGGCGAATACAGCGAGAATTAAAGCAATGATCCAAGAACGGGGTTAGCAAGAGGCCCAGTAGGAATCCTCAGACTTGAACATATTGGAAGGAATGCCAGTTGGCCCAGGACCTCCAGCAAGTCTTCCTTTCCTGATTAATTAATTAATTCATTAATTAATTGTGGGTTTCTAAAGCGCTAGAATCGGCTCCCGAAGGAGTATCTCTGCGCTGTAGACCGCTGGGGAACCTGTCCTGGCTTTCCCTGTGAGATGGTCCCTACTGGGTATCTCCAAGGTGAAACCAGGTATCCCCGGCGTATGTGGGGGGCCGTTGTGGAGATGAGGCAAGCTAATGCCCAGAGTTGCCGAGTGTGATCCCTGGTTAGAGTAGGCACCGAGGCGAGAATTATCGAGTACGCTGACCCTGGTCCACGACCCTGCCACGTCGGGGATGGAACCCTGGTCCCGGGCCGTCCTCTGCTTCCGGGTCTGCTGCCTCTAACCAGTGAGCCACACAACTCCACACCACTCCTGATATGACTAATACAAGTTTCTCTGAGTACCAATCATATACCCTGAAATACCTGTGGCTGATACCCCGTAGCACCAGTCCCTAAAAGCTATAGGTATAAGAGGTAATTCAACTTCATTTTTACATTTTGAGGATTTTCTGTTATACAGCAAGAATGCATAATAATCCCAGACACAGGCTAATATGGAGTATCCTGCTTTTGAAGTAGAGTTGGACTCAAATTCATTCATATTATTTCAAAATTACCTGTGATCTTTGGACTTGCATATCATAAATAGCATACATCAACGCTACTCTAGCATCCGGCGTTTGGTATCTCATAGGTGTTTTTAGGTTTCGCCCTGGGCGTTGCAACTGCGTAGCAGTTGCTCCGCCCACGGCGAAATCTCATGATCCTACATATGGGCTTTGGTTCCGCCTCTGTCTCCCATTGGCTAGCTCCATAAATGGAGGCTAGCCATTGGGAGACAGAGGCTGTCAATCGCGCTTTCTCGTGAAAACGCGATTCGGGGGCGTTTCTCGGTCTTTTTTTAAGTCCCGCCCCTTTGTCCTGGGCCGCGCTGTCATTGGCTGCCGGCCCGGGACACCCCCGTGACGTCATTCCCCGGGCCGCGCTGTGATTGGCTGGCCGGCCCGGGACCTGACTTGTTCATTTTTCTGTTGACTTTTTGGTTTTGTTTATTCACTGAATAGTAAGTATTGACACAAATGATCTCCACCTCCTGACTCTTCCTTTCGCACGTAACAGCCAGCCCGTGACATCACACCACCCGTTTTCCCCTATCGGTGCCCTCCTAGCAAGGCCGCCACTTGCGCGCTCCTTCCTTTGAGGCTGACATGTTGGGCTCCTTTCCGAGGCATCCTTGTCTTCCTCAAAGGCTGCTGGATTATAGTGAGCTGGTTTCCCTCGTCGACCAGTCTGAGGCAGTGGTACCTTATGACAACCCTCCGTGCCCTCTCCTGGACTTCGTTAGAATGCATGTTCCTGGGTGAGGCTGATTCCGCCATTGGGGGAGTGGGTGTGGCACCGAGAGCTGGGGGTAACGCTGGAGTCGGTGAAGACCAGGATTAGTCTTCACTTGTACAGGGGAGGTTTACCACACGTGAGCAGCTGCATTGCTTTGTTCACAGCGATACTGGTAATAGCTGCCTCCTCTTCTAGGCGCCTCTGAGCGCGTCCTGCCGTCGCAGGATACGGGAAGGCGGCAGGAATGAGACAGTGTGGCATGAACAGCCATTTCCCTCACCCCGCTGTCCCCGAGGCGCGGAACTGAGGCAGACCACGCATTGTTTTTCTTGTGTTCTTTGAAGAGGTGTGGCGCAGCGACGGTCATATTTTCCACTTGCTTATAGTGACACGTTGTTCCCCCTTTACTGCCCCATTTACGTTATGTGAAATGTTTTTATCTCTTGGTCGTCTTTGGGATGGCTCCTGTTCCTCTGTATCTTGTTTCTTCTCTGTGCTATCCATTTTCACTTCCTGTTCTCTGTACGGTGTTCAAGGGCAAAGACCCAATTAAATCATTAAGATAATTATAGCTTTACGGACCTTCATTGGACACGTGCGGTTAGTGCAATACACTGTTTTTTAAAGCTGTAAATATTATGTTTTGGGGATAGACCAACCACCCCTCAAACTTGATTTAACCCTTTGAGTGCACTGGTGGGTCAGGTTGAAAGGGCAGAAAATGGCTTCTGATGTACTGGTACCGCAGAAGTACTTGACATTGGCGGGGATCGAAATTGCCCCACACTAACCCTGCTTTTAGCACCTAGGAGATAAGTGGTGGGAGATGGAAGAAGGCAAATGGCTTTATGTAGGTGAACAGTTTGGTGGCCAGCCCCTCCCCTTCATTCGCCCATCGCCTCCCCTTCATTCCCCCATCGCCTCCCCTTCATTCCCCCATCGCCTCCCCTTCATTCCCCCATCGCCTCCCCTTCATTCCCCCATCGCCTCCCCTTCATTCCCCTATCCCCTCCCCTTCATTCCCCTTCCCTACAAGAACTAGAAAGATGGAAGGTGAGTCAGGACGGATGCCCTGAGCAGGTACCCTGCAGCTCCCCTCTCACTAGACACCAGGGTGCTTGGGGGTCCAGTGGTCGAAACAGCTGAGGTCCTAACCCTTGGACGCTTTTTACACATTGGTGTCCCTGCACTGAGGACACCGGTGGAAGGAGAGGCTCTGGGGTGGGGCGCCATTATGGGGGGTGGGGGAAGAACAAACTCCAACCGCGTTTGTTTTAAGGATGTGGAATAGATTATTTTAAGGACTGTCAAATAATAGATTTGTCTGTGTCCTACCTCTGGCCTAAAGACGTTGCACAGGTGAGCTTGCACGTCTTTTGGATTCTACACCTGCAAGGGTCTGTGTAGAAGTTTGATAAACAAACCATGCCAACTCCAAATGGTCCGTGGATGGTCTGTCGGCCCTAGCAAGTTTTCTTTCCTTTGGAAAACAACCCCAAGATTTAGGAAAATATGTATGTTATACTTTGGAAGCCATTAGCATTAATAGTGGATTTGAAATTAATCTATTCACTGCTATTATTTCACAGATGAAAACACATTAGTTTTATTTCACTTGTGATGCCATGTGGGAAGAGACTCTACTCTGTGCTGATGCGTCTCATTTAGCACTGCTGTTGGCACAAATTTCCACTCCCTGATGTGGCATGGCGTGCCTTCGACACTGCCTTTGGAGGGGAGGGGAGGGGAGGGGTGGGCTCGGAAGGTTATGTAGAAGAGGAACATTGATTTCTAAATGTTAGGGCAGGGTGGGTTAATAGCTCCAAGTGTTTGCGAAGGGGGGTTGCAGGATAGTAGATATTTATGTTTTAAATATTGGAATGGGGTGGGTGGAGATGTTGATGTTGTGGAAGGGTAGCAAGTCTTAATGTTGTGTTTTCAGGGTGTTGGTGGTGGGCAACAAGTCATTGGGTACATATTGCTTTTAAAGTACAGCTCTCACCCTGGGTGTCTTTTCCTGCTCTCGCCCTGGGTGACTTTTGCTGCTCTCACCCTGTGCGTGTGTGTGTATTTTGCTGCTCTCACCCTGTGTATGGGTCTTTTGCTGCTCTCATCCTCTGTGTATGTGTGTTTTGCTGCTCTCACCCTTGGTGTCTTTTGTGTTTAAAAAATAAATACACCAGTTTTGTGTGTGCCTCTGTTGCCTGCTTGTGACCCGGTTTTGTGTGTGTGTGTGTGTGTGGGTGCAAATGCAATAGGTGTCGCATTTGCGAGAGATTAGGCTATTGGCTTTGTAAATGACAATGCCATTTATTTATGTTTTCAAAGCCAACACATAAATACAAATGTTGTCATTTACAATGCCAATAGCTCTAACTTTTCCAAAGGCGAAACCGTTGCATTGTAAATGCTTGTTTTATATTACTTTCACTTTCTGTAAAATTCCTTAATTCTGCTTGGAGTACTCTCATCGACTTGGACAAACATTATTTGTTTTAACAGATTATAGAGTCTTTTTTTCAGATTTTAAATCTTCAGAGTACCATGAGTTGATCATTTTCATGTCTAAGGGTTTGTGATGTTCTTCCATTATTGATATTCTTAATTATATAACTAACCCCAAGCATTCTACTGGAAACAAAATCAATTCAGCATTCCAGCATGTTGCTGAAGGTGGCTGATTCTAGTCTGTAGTTTCTACAGATATATTCTATTTAAGCCTTATTAGATGTACTTGATGTGTGTGACCCAGAACATTGGATGAGCGTGTTAGACTCAATTTTAGGTACATACGAGCCTCTTGTAGAAAATGGCCGCTCTCATATCACTCTATAATTTGAAAGTTTTCAACAGCATAGAACAAAAGATGGTGATACTAAAGTGTAGGCCAAAGATGTGGCTTAGTTTTTAGCACTTCTTTTACTCCTAGCTGGCAGATCCCCTGGTCGAAGACCATTTAGAATTAACAAACCTATACTATGTGAGAAGCTGCTTGAAATGATAACCCGGATTAGATGTCTTGGTAGACTGTAAAACTAATTCTGGGATGTCCAATGCTGAGTCATGCTCCTCAAATATCTAATTAGATTGCTCTGGATGTAAGAGATTCAGATCAGTCACTAATTATCATGAATTCCACATTACTGTATTTGTAAACTAGACTTTTTAATGGTGTCATAATATTATTGTGGATGAGTTTTTTCGATGTGTATAACTGTTGACTATTATTATCCGATTAAGAGAATACTTTAAATGTTTTTCTGTGATGGTAATTGCCTGAAGATGTGGAGAATTTGTGCAGATTATCTTTATCTGCAAAATCAAGTTGTACTCAGATGTATAGCACCAGGACGCCAGCTGGTCCTCGCCTTGTACCTGAAAGTATCTCTGAAGTATGAAATGACCAAAATCCTGAAATTGAGTAGCATTCCACAAACCATGTTTTCTTGTCAACAGAATTTGCAGTAAGAGCTTATATGGTTCTGAACAACAGTATCCCTATCCAAGTTTATGAAACCTCAACATTCCTTGATCCCAAAACGATCCCAAAAGGATAGGGCCTAGATCGATATTGCTTGATGGAGAGAGGAACACTTTAATTTTTGTTTTTATTTGCACCTGCAATTGGATCAAGGCTCTTAATTCTAAGGTTGGATTGCCAGATTGATTGAGTGCAAGGAGTAGCCAGTCCAGTTTTTTAGAGTTCTCTTTATCCTACTCGTGTTTCAACAAGGAAGATCTAGGGCTTCCTTGGGGCAAAGTTATACATATTCCTTTATATTAAAGTGTTCAAGTCCCTATCCGCTCCCTTTGTTGTTAGAGCTAGCCTAGGCTGTGCACATGAGTTGTCTAGAAGACCTAGTGTAGTCGATAAAAGGACTTTGCTCCCGCCTGCCGCTTACCATTGGTTCACTGCAGTGTTGCTTTTAGTTGCTGCATCCTAAGTGGAATGTCACTTCCGTTTGTGGCAGAGGAGCACTGCCTAAGTTCCATTTCCTTCTTCTTAAATCTGTTGTTTCAGAGAACTATGTTTTTCTAACCATGTTAGCATGCCAAGGTTTATCTTCAAATATTGTGGCCGCGCTTTTCTTTTGTTGTGCACGGCACAGCTCGCCTTAAACATACCTTCACTCTCAGCGTGGTGCTCATGAAAGGGCGCCACACTTTTTTTTTATGTCATTCACAATGGGAAGTTTAGCATTTGGAAACCGAGTGCAGGGCGCCACACTTTTTTTTCATGTCGTTCACAATGGGAAGTTTAGCATTTGGAGACAGAGTGCAGCACGTTCAGTAGAAGGTGTGGCGGCAGACGTGCATCCCCGTACTTCTTCCACCCCAGGTGCTTCTGTCCACTGGAGGGGCCTGACCTGCCTCTCTCTGCACTAGGTGATGATTGTCTCCCTCCTCGGTGTGATGTGAGTAAGTCAAACTTGCCCAGAGGCCTCACCCTTGCTGCATGTTGGGCTGGCCCTTGCAAAAGAAGATTCAGAGATAAATAAACCCTCCAATGCATTACATAAGCAGGACATACCAACGCTGCTACAAAAATGCCTTGGACTATATGCTCCCTGTTAAAACCATCCGCCCCCTGGGGCTCATCGGCGAACTCTAAACTCCGCCCTCTTAATCCCTTGATGAAAAGGCTGTAGCAACACATCTCCCAATCGCGTTTTAACCGATGCTGGTGTCCCGGGTCAGAATGCAGAGTTTACTTTTCAGGTCTTGCCTTAGTTGGTGTAACTACCACCAGTAGACCATTTGAATATCTCCAACTTTAACCTCTCATTTACATACACAGCACATGTAAAGTGAGCAAACCTGACCCTCCTTAGGAAAGATCCCTTCCCACTTTCATTATCTATCTATCTATCTATCTATCTATCTATCTATCTCTCTCGCTCTCACTATATATATATATCTATATCTATATATATATATATATATATATATATATATATCTCCATCTCTATCTCTATCTCTATCTCTATCTCTCTCTCTCTCTCTCTCTCTCTCTCTCTCTCTCTATCTATCTATCTATCTATCTATCTATCTATCTATCTCTCTATCTCTATATCTCTATCTTAGTAGTCAAGTCTTTTAACCTGTGTCACTGGAGTGAGGCTTACAGGCTCACTCATCTTTTTAAAAGTTCTGCTGCTTTATGCGTAACTCACCCTTGGCCTACATGAGTTAGTTTTGGAATGCTGTGCAGTGCAGGAGTAGTGACTCTGTGTTTGATGTATGTGAGCCTGGGAAGGGTACAGTACAAGGATGGAGCATTGCTGTGAATATATCGTTAGTACACGTACTAAGTGTATGTATGCCTGAGAAGAATACATTTGGAGAGGTGCTGGGCAGTGCATGTGTCCATAAAGCATATGATTGGAGTGAATGTGCTTGCATGGAGTAAAATACATGAAAGGTGAAGTGTTATGCAGCGAGCGCATGGTGAGTAGGTGTGCAGGTAGTGAGTGTGTTTGTAAATCGCACACTCTGGTTAAATATAAAAAAGCTTCAGGGCTGAACAGTGTGCTTGCTGAGGGTGTGTACTGACACCCCTACCTCCTCTCTATAATGCCTGCTCACACATACACAGTTTCACACAGTTTCTTTCCTGTGCCTTTTCAAGGTTTCTGTCCCTCTAACCCATGCTCTCCTCCTCTTCTTCGGTGGCATCTGTATACAAACTTTATGTGTCTGTGGCCTGCTCTCCCCTTCTTTCTCTCCTTCTCACATACTCTTTCTATTCTTCTGTTTCTAGTTCATTCACTACTTCCTGCACAAACTACCCAACTCTCTTTATCTTCCTTTCTATCTATTCTGTGCGGCTCTCACTCCTATCTTTTCACCATGCTACATAATTTTGCTACACAAATGTACACCACACCTGAAAGTTCCATCCCCACACAATTCCACAACTTACAATTCCAATACAACCTACATAATTCCAGTCCACACCACAAACATTCACTACACTCCAAACCAAAACACATAGGTAAAAGACGCCAATTGCTCTAACTCTTGCAAATGTGAGACTTATTGCATTGCAAATGCTTGTTTTAAACAAGTCCCTACAGTGGACTCTGCATCTGTGGCATTTATGGCTGACTTTGGTCTTAATGGCATAGGATTTTTGAATGGGTTTTGTTATGAGAATGCCCCAATCCTCGAAACCTTTCTGTAATTAGAAACCAAGTCAGCAGCCTTGTGATCAAACCAGGTAACAGTGAGATTGCTCTTTCCATCCGGTGGCCATCGGGCAAAACTTACCATGTTTATGAAATCTATATTCAGATCCATTAAGTTCAGATGGGAAGAATAGAGACGAAGTAAATGTTCCCTGTTCAGGACGTCACAGTTCCCTATAGAACCATATTTGTGGTAGAAACGTAAGTTGCATGCATAATCTTTTCCATGTTTCGTAAATTCTTTTTCTACATTCTTCATGGCGGAACAATCGGCAATAGTGATCTCTGCTGGTGCTACATCAGGGCTAGATTCGGTAGATTTTAGACCTAAATTCAACAGATGATTGTTGTTTGAATATTTGTTATTGGTTGATTACTGCCTAGACCCATTGCCATTCCAGAATGGATAACTGATGGAGTTGAGGATTACATGGCTGATATATGTTTGCAATATGAGTTTTCCACAAAAAGTGTTTTAGTTTGCATCCTGAGTCAGCCCCTATGGGTGTTTCTGAGTTAGGATTATACATATGCTTAGTTTCCTTCACCAGGCAGACTGAAGCCATCATAGAATCCATATTTTGTAGCTTGATTTTATTGTTGTACTGAAAGATGTGTATTTTGAGACTGTTCTTTTAGTTTATTTAGCATTAGTTTCCTGCATTTCTTAGATAAGACTGGTTTAATTTAGTTTGACTTGTGGGAACCTGAATTTCTGGTTCAGTATAGCTAATATGAAATTGGTTGGTGTAGTTGTACCGTTACTATAACCTACAGAGCCTGGCTTAGCCTCATAAACTGGTGGATTCTCAATGATACTTAAAATCAATTGTACCTCATGGGCAAATTTTGAGTCTTTGTTCAAATTATATTGCCTTGGTCCAAATTTTGAGGACCACTTCTTGTTTTATAACTTTTGCTTTTAAAGGAGGTTCTGCTGGTTGTATGACGGTACAAAGCTAGAAAAAACATTGCATGCCTTTAAAACGTATGTGTTAAATCGTGTTGCGAAGACTGTTTCCCGTTCTGCTGTGTGCTTAACATTTGCAAACTATTCTTTAATTTCATCAATTTGAAATTGTTTAGTTTTAAACCACTGTTTACAATTTGTTGGCATTTTAAAGGCTGTTGTTTTTGGTCTAATGAAGACAGGGCGTCATACACTGTGGCTTTTATTTTAGTACTTACCTACATCCTGTGGCCTTGCCTGAGAATGCTCCAGTGGTTACTTGCCTTAGTTCCTCAATTACAGTTTGTATCACATTTGGTAATACACATAAATGTAGTATGTCTTCTTATAAATAATCCAGGAACAAGGTTTCCAATTAAATTGAATATGTTTATTCAATAACAGGACCCACGACCAGTTGCTGACAGCTACACAGCAAGTCTTCAAATAATGCCTACTTAAACATTCTTCAAAAAGGAATTCTCAATATGGAACATTCCTATCCACAATATTCCTATACATTCCTAAATAGAATACTTTATTACATATTACACCCCCCCTTTTTTTAATAAAACAAAAGTAAAATAATATTAAAAAATATAACAAACACAAGATATTTACATGTAATAATAACATTAATAATGTTGAATTAATAGTACACATAATCCCTGGAGTGAATGTGAGCAGATCTTCTGATCACATTATCTCCACAACTATCAGGAATAGTACTAGAGGACGCTGCCCCTCTATCAACATTATCACAAGAATCACCTATATCAAAGTTATTGTAGTCTTCCTGAGTTTGTTGAATAACGTTGTGTCTAGACAATGTTAAAATATCTAAATCAAACCAATCCTGCCTTTCAGATCCTTTTGAGGAACTAATTTTTCGTAAAAAAATGTTTGCTTGTTCCAAAGTAACTTTAACCAAGGCATTACTATTCCACCATCCCTTTTCCTGTAACAAAACATCTGTCTTGTTAATTTTCAAAACTTTTACAGGTTCAGAAAATGTTGACTGTCCTTTTTTGACTTTATTGGGTTTTTTAATTAAAACCCAATCACCAATATTCAATGTTCCTTCCTTAACATGTATTCTTTTATTATAATTCTGTTTATAACTATTCTGTTTATCCTTTACATGTTCTCGCACCTTCTGTAAATCAATATTATGATAACGTTCAACTTTTCCCAATAACCTTGCTGGAGTAATAGATGAAATAGGTTTTCTTCCCCTCAGCAAAACAAATTGAGCAATATCAGTGGTACTCTGTGGAGTAATATTGTAATTCCATACTTCAAATTGTAAATACTCCATAACATTTAAATTGTTGGCAACAGCAGTTTGAACATCCTCTTTAGTCAATCTATTAGCGCTTTCCACTAAACCATTAGAAGCTGGGCTATATAAAGGTACTCTAATGTGCTTAACGTCATGTTTATTGAGAACATCTGTAAACTCCTCTGAAATCAAGAGAGATCCATTATCAGTGACCACTTCCTTGACCCTATCTTCAATACTAAACAGATGCTTCAAGAATGAAACAGCTGAAGCAGAGTCAGCATTGCATACAAATGAAAAATATAACCACTTTGAGTAATAGTCAATTGAAACCACAAGAAATCTTCTGCCACATCCAAGAATATTTAAGGGACCTGTAAAATCCAAACCAATTTTCTCTCAAGCATTGTTTGGCCAACTAACTTGAATTAAAGGAACTGTAGAAGTTTTCCAATGCTTGTCAGAGCACAAACACTCAGAACATGTTTCAACGTATCTCTTAACCTGGCCGTCAATTCCTGGCCACCAATAATTCTGTTTGATTTTCTTCAATGTAGCCGAGATTCCTAAATGTCCCTCATGTGCTAATGAAATAATTTTAGACCTGAGACTAACTGGAGGAACAAATAAATCTTGTCTCACCAAGCTATTATTAACAAGAGACAACTCTGATGCAAAGTGAGCAAAACATCTTAAGTCCATGGACCATGACCTATCATTTGGCCAACCACTAATGAGAAATGTCTTTACTTTACCTTTGGTTTTATACCTTCTGATGAAATGTTGTGTCCCAAATAATTAACCTCTTGTGTTAAAAAGTTACACTTGTCAATGTTAACTGTCATACCATGGGAACCTAATTTTGTCTAAGACTTCCTCTAACAAAATAATATGTTGTTTCCTACTTTGCGTGTGTACTAAAATATCATCTTAGAAGGCTTGTATACCCTTCTGATCTCCAAAAATGTGATCCATTAAGCATTGAAAAACACTGGCTGCTGATGCCAATCCGAATGGCATACACTTGTACATATATACACCAAAAGGCGTTACGAATGTAGTGAGATGCTGGGAACTTTCAGCTAAAGGTATTTGATAATACGCAGAGCATAAATCAATACTAGAGAAATACTTCCTCCTACTCTAGCTAACATTTCATAAATTCTTGGGAGGGGATGGCAAGAATCTATTCTATTGAGAACTCTTAAGTCTGCACACAAGCGTATGTCCCCAGAACTTTTGCGTGCGACTACTGCAGCCGAAACCCATTCAGATTGCTCTACTTGTTTGATTATACCTTGAGAACACATGTTATCAAGTAATTTCTTAAGATCTTCACTGGCTGAAAGAGGTACAGGTCTTAATTTTTGTTTAACAGGAACAGAGTTACTTTTTAACTTAATAGTGTGTTCAAAATTCTTAATAACACCAACTTTGTTTGAAAATACATCAGGAAATGTATTGTGTAATTTTTGGGTAAAATCATTTTCTTTATAATTTTCCTGAACAGCAAGAATAGGCATGTCACCTAGTATGACCGGTTCATCATGTCCTGGTCTTAATATGATTCCTAGCTTAGCTTGATCTTGCCATCCCAAAATGTCCCATCCATTAAATGCAACATACATTTTTGTACACATGTTTCTACCTTTGAATAAAATACTATCATCAAAAGTAACCTTTCATAATAATATCATATTCCCCAAAGGCCTTGGGGTTAATGGTAGTGGATTTCAGCAATTTTCCTGACCAAAATTTGTTAAATGTGTTCTCAGCAAGTATTGTAATAGGAGACCCAGAGTCAGCCATAACATTTAAATCAATTGTACCAATTTTTAGATCACAAATTGGTCCTTTGCAACGTTTCTCAAATTTTCCTAATTCATTCATTTCAACAGATGATACACAAATATTACTAATAGCTACAGATAATAAATCATTTTCAACATCAAGTTGACTAACTTTGACCTTAGATTTGTTTGCATGACAAACATTAAGAAAATGTCCAATTGTTTTACAATTGTTGCACCGCCTCCCTTGAGCCGGACAATTCGGAAAATTGCCTAAATTAAACTTAGAACCTCATCTATAACAAGTTCCACTGCCTCTCTTATCAGTATTTTTCTTAATTACATTTTTGTGTGAAACAAAATGTACATTTGTTTCATTACATCCTGAATTCATTTCTACTACAGCCACTTTTGGAGCATCAGTAGACATATTAATTGAATTCTCAGATAAAATCTTTGACGAGACAACCGAACGTTCTATACTTCTGGCTATATCCCTAACCTCATCAAGAGATGGATTCTTACAATTCAATATGCGCTCCTGAATTTTCTTGTTAAAACAATTGAAAACCAATTGATCACGTAGAGCTGTATCCAAATAGTTGCCAAAACACATTTTGAAGCTAAAACGCATCATATAGCCAGATAATCTTCAATGGATTCCTCAGAAGATTGTTTGCTTTTGAAAAATGTATGTCTCACTGAAGGTTCATCCACATATTGTTTACCAATACATGCAAGAGCTTCTTTAAAAACATCCCAGTTGTCATCTCCAGACAGTGCAGGAACTATAGGAAAATTATCAAAAATGTCTTGCCCAGCGTTGCCAAGATGGTTGAATAATAATGCTTTCTTACATGCAGCTGAATATTTGCTAGCATCAATTGCCTCAAGATAATTCTCAAAAATTCTAAACCATTTATGCCATGGTTTAACAGGTTTACCTGGCAACTCCATAAATGGAGGAGATTGATTCACATTGTTCCTACTACTAGAAGCCATTATATAATTATAATAGTACTATTAAACAATATAATTTGTGTTGAAAAACTATAAAAATATCAGTTTCCACTCAAATAAATGATGACCTACATTTAAATGTGACTTTTTAAAATATTAAAATTGATAAAACTATGATATATGCTTATTTATGCCTATGAAGAAATTACACCATTACACAGTTAATATATATACTAAGAAAGTGTTCATCCTACTGTTGCTCTCACTGTTGTGAAAAAGATGTTTGTTATGTGTTTGTTTACACAAAGTGAAGATGTGCTTGCTCTTGATGAATAAAGATATTCATACGCTGCGAAGTCCTTCGTGTTCGTGTGGTTGCTAGGAAACTAGCCTAAACATACAAAAACAAAATGGCAGCACATAGCGTGATGTTGAAAACCAAAAGCAGCATGATGATGTTTACGCTACAGAGTAAGTCGTTCTATATCCTAGTACGTTCTATTTGCTCCAAGAACAGTATCCACGACACAGCGGTATCCAAGGATTCTGTGAGCGCACTGCTGCTTAAAAGATGCAGACCAACAAAGACGCGCTGCAACTTGAAAAATGCAAAGACCTCTCAAACCAAGCGGTCGAACAAAGCCACAACATGGTAATGATAAAATCCCCCAGAGACTTGACTTGGCAAGCAACTTATTTTGACACGCAGACAATCAAAATAAAAATAACTGTACACGCAATTGTAGCATGCAAACAATCAGTGCAAACCCAAATACAAAGCGCTAGGTAAAGTCATCAACATTGAGCAAATTCAGCCATTTTAAAAGTTAAATTCCAAAAGAATGTGCCAGTCGTTTAAGAAATGGTAACTTCTTTCTTCTTCAAGTTATCTTCATAAAACAGTAAAACTCACGTAATTCAACATTGTGTTGGTGGATCTCTCAGTAATATCGTCGCCAATGAATGTAGTATGTCTTCTTATAAATAATCCAGGAACAAGGTTTCCAATTAAATTGAATATATTTATTCAATAACAGGACCCACGACCAGTTGCTGACAGCTACACAGCAAGTCTTCAAATAATGCCTACTTAAACATTCTTCAAAAAGGCACTCTCAACATGGAACATTCCTATCCACAACATTCCTATACATTCCTTTAAGTGACATACTAAATAGAATACTTTACCACATATTACATTAGTTTGCCTAAAATAGGAGAAGAGGAGCAGTCCTGGAGCCATTAATGCTCAAACATAATTTATGCTCAAACATAATTTGCAAGTTAAGTGTGTTCACATCCAGTGCATTCAGGTTAGTATTGAGTTTTACAATGGCAGTAACCACTGTTTGTAATAGGTCAACTTGTACTTCCATCTTGTGTGATTACTGTGACATAGCTGCTGCGATTATTTACATTGATTTGTTCATATCCTGCCAATATGCAATAAGGTCACTAGTTGTGGGTGAGCTTTAGTTCTGCTCTGAAGTTAAACTGCAGTCAGCTGAGGCAAAAAACTCAAGCTGACCATTTGGGATGTCAGCTAGATTTTCTCTACAAGTTAGCAACTCCAATCGCCTACAGAGTGGCTCTTGCATGTAGTGCTCTCACAGTTGGCTAAAGCAGATGGCAGAATGGAGTTGTAGACTGGGACTACTTATCTGGGAGACAAAAATTAAGTTTGTATAGCAGTGGGTCTCATTCCCTGAACGGAGGTATGAAGGGTTGAGGTTGGGGAAGGGTTGGGTTTGGCTAGTTTGCCATTTTCAAGAGCATTTCTCTTGTCAGACTCGAAGTAACTAGTGGAATCCAGAAAAGCCGCCATTAATCCAATAGATACAGATATAGCTGTTTTTTTTCTGCTGATTGTTTTGATCCAGTGGTAGTTGAATACGTTCTGTATTTGAGGCTTGTCAGAAGTAGAATTCCCCACCTTGTTTCTTGTTCAGGAAGGCCAACGAGATTTAAAAAAGTTCACCTTCTTTGTCATATTCTCCATTCTGTTTTGTTTAGTGGCAAGGTAACTATTGCTCTATTGTTCTCTATCCCAGGGATTTTCCTGTTTTAGCTCCTAGTAATTTAGAAAGTATTCCTATGCTTTTGAGGTGAGAAGAGTTGTTTCTCTTGATGCCTCCATGATAGTATTTCAAGAGCTGAAATTCCCACAAACCCCCTTATAAAGTCAAAATGCATTCTTCAACCTGATCCCAGTTACCTAAAGTTCTTATTGGAAACCAAAGAGACATTTAAGGGGTCGCAAAGCAATAGCAATGTGTTTGAAAATAAAATGTTGTGTGATTAATATAAAAAAAAAAGAAGTAAAATAAAAACAAAAGGTGCTGCCTCATCTACAGTACCCCACACCTGTTGCCGCTTGAAGAGACACCATATGACTTGCTGGAGCATTGAGAGTACTGCAGCAGAGGAACAGGTGGAGCAGAGGGGCAAGAGCATGCTAGCTAGTCCAGGTATTGGCAAGTAACTATTGATTTGGAGTCAACTTTTTTTTAACTATGTTCAACAGAGTGCATGTCCAGACCTGAAGAGCTCTTCTCAGTTTACAGACAACATGGTCACACCTCTTCTGATCTTCCTCATGTCAAGTAGTGTTCTGCGGAGGGTACTGGGGTGCCACATTTATACCTGACAGCAGCTTGTGGTTGAGGATGACTCCTGGCTCCTCTCCAACCAATAGGGTCAAATCTCACAGTGTTTACCCTACCCACTTTTGCTACATTTACAGTGTGCCCTACAGAAAACAATTCAGCAGTGTTCCTCTCTGCCTAAATCCAAGATGGTGAAAGTGTTGCTCGGATATGAATTTACCTTAAATCAATGAAAAAACAAGAGGTGTTTGACAAAACAGGAACAAGTTGGTTTAATTAAACTCTGTGGCCGGGAGAGCCTCGACAGAGTGCGTCTGCTCAAAGTCTCTCGATGTACAACGTTTTGTTCGTCATTATAAACAGTTAATGAGGTACAATAAAACACTTTCTATATTCCTAAAAAGCTTCTCAGTCATAAATTACCAAGGGTGGTCATCTTATAAGAACACAGATGGCTCTCAACCTCGTGGAAAGCTAGTGTGGGCCACTGTGTATGTGTCCAGATGTCCGGCATGAGGAGCACGTGATCACTATGTGTGATGTGCATGTCATGTTCTTGTTGGCTGAGTGTTTCTATCTACATGTGGTTTCTAGCACCCCCCGCCCCCCTCCATCGCGGTCATCAACTGCAACACGTACCTATCTTGCATCTCCATAAGCAGATGGCTCTGAGTTATTGCTTGATAGCGTTTAGGCCCAGCTCAGTAGTATTTATCCTTTTACTCATTTCCCAGCTGGTTATCTGTAACCAGTGAGCGTTTACTTTTGTCTGCATACATAGAGAAGAAGGGTACTGACCCTCCGGCATAATTGTGGCTCTGGATGGGCTCGAGAGCACCCTTGCTGAGGAGAGCGGGTACAAAAATGCGAACACACATAACGTAGAAAGCATTTGTTTGCTGTAGGATTGTCTTCAGGGGAGATGTCCGTTATCTAGTCCTGTAGTCAGTTGTTTGGTGTTTGTTATCTGTTGTCTGGGCCTGTTGTCTATTGTCCATTGTCATTTGTCTGGTGCTTGTTGTCTGGGCGCCAAGCGTGGTCTTTCTCTTGGTGCGGAGAAGAAAAATTGTCTTAAAAAACGAGGTTGCAAAAGTCAGTTTGGAATCTGTTTTACTTGGGGACTGCCTTTGTGAAAAGTCTTTTGAAAGTTTTGATCGAAGGAATGGCGGACCGCGGCAGTGTTGGTGCACTTGTAGTTTGATCACAGACCTAGAGGGTAAGAACTGCGGGTTGTAGGTTGGCTTGGAAAAACACATTATTAGGCAGTTTTGGAACATTTCTGTGTTTATTTGTAAACAATACGCTCTGTGGTTTTACTGGGGAATGAATTTTCCCAAGTGGAATTGGAAGGAAGTGATATAGTTGTAGTCAAATGGTAAGGTTTAAATAGATTTTAGTGGGTGCTAGAAATATTTAGAAGGAAATGGTGACTTTTAAACAGTTTTAGTGCTATTCCTATTATGGGTTCCCCCTTCTCCTTGCTACAGTGGGGACAGTACGTTTTCTTGCGGGCTGCAGAAGGTGCCTTAGCTTTTGGAAGTTAGTTGGGGAGGGCAGCTCTAGTTCTTCACTTAGGTCATAAATCCGAGAGGTGGACCCAAGGTCCTCTTCCTTGATGGCGGTTGGTGTTGAGAATACTGCTCTGTAGGGCCCTTCGAGCTTCGCCTGATTTCACATTCATAAGAAATTGCGGTTGTAGACTTCTTGCCCTGGCTGAGGGGTTTGGTAGTTTAGGCTGGTGTCGACCCTCCAAATGCTTCGGTGGTGGACCAGTTTGGTTAAGAACTTAGCAGTCTTATTTAGCTCGGAGAGGTAAACATGCGGTCACCTTTCAGTACCTGGGGGCTCGCTTCAGCGCTTGACTTTGCCTGGGTCAATGGAATGGGTGTCCCTATTAGTAGTCTGCCTGTTGCAATTTGGTACGGTGTGAGGTGATGAATGTTGCTGGGAGTGTTCCTTAAGGCAATGAGGGCTAGAAGGAGGCAGTGGAGACAACTTTTTATTGAGACTGGCACAGATTTTGGTAATTTTGTGTTTGGGATGGCTGTTTAGTCTTTCGACCATGCCGTTGCTTTGAGGGTGATATTCTGAGACCAATTTGTCGGAGCAAGGCGGAGGCGAGGCCGCACGTCGGCCTAATTAAAAGCTTTGCGGGTGCCTACCCCGTGTCACAGAGCTGCCCAGGATCACTGCAGCCAGCCCGGGAGCACCGCGCGGGCTTCCCCGTGAACGTGAGGGGACCTGCTACCAGGGGATACCGCCACTTGGACCTGTGTGCTGGGCCCTGCACCCATCTATCACCCCTCTACTGTCCCCAGGGCTAGTGGAAGCCCCACTTCAGGAGTTCAGGCTGCTATTCAGAAGGAGGGCCACGCTGCAGTGGAGGATGGTGTCAGCCTGCCGCCCTGTTTTGATGGGGCTCCCGGGCTGGCGGCGGTGATCCTGGGCAGCTCTGCGACGCGGGGTAGACACCCGCTTAGCTTTTAATTGGGCCGACGTGCGGCCTCGCCTCCGCCTTGCTCCCGGGCTGCAACGGTGACAACATTGGTGGCAACCATGCGGGGTAGGCACCCACTTTTTAACTATTCATGATGTGGGGAAGGCTCCCGCTATTCTCCTTCCTCTGGCGGCACTCCCCAGCCTTTGTGGGGGGCGCAGTAGCGATAACGTGGGGTAGGCACCCATGAAATGCAAAGCACCACATCGCAGCACACACACGGGGTAGGCTCCCGCGATGGTTGGTAGTACATAGCGCTCCCAGGTGGCAATCCATCGGGGTAGGTACCCGCGGCGCTTCAGGGGCACCGACAGTGTCCAGAGCCAAAGCGCCTGGAGGCACAACATTCACTGGCAAGTTAGCTGCAGCAGGACAGCACAGGGGCTATAGCGCTTAGAAGTGTGGGAGCGCTTAGAAGGAAGACAATCCCAGCAGCTAGCCTCACGGGCCCCAGGTAACGCTCCTCACCTCCTGGGGGTTCCAGTCCAAGGCGCTCTTAGGCGCAGCACTTGCCTGGGGCCAGGGTCTCAGCGGCTTCAGGGACCTAGGAGGGCCCTCCTTCTTCAGGGGGCCAGGGGACAGAGCAGCAGGCACTACTGGGCCAGATCAACAGTCAGTGGGGGCTTCATCAAAACAGGGCGGTAGGCTGACACCATCCTCCACTGCAGCGTGGCCCTCCTCCTGAACAGCAGCCTGAACTCCTGAAGTGGGGCTTCCACTAGCCCTGGGGACAGTAGAGGGGTGATAGATGGGTGCAGGGTTCAGCACACAGGCCCAAGTGGCGGTATCCCCTGGCAGCAGGTCCCCTCACGTTCATGTCCCTGCTCTGTCTCAGCACATGGTGGCACATCCCCCTTATTTATACCCTCCTCACCCCACCTCTCAGACAGTACCAGCAGCTTCTGGGATTCTCTGGCGAACTGGTTCAAACTGGCTCAGGGGGAGGAGTAGGGCACTCTGGGTGCCAGGCTTTCCCTCCAAATGCTGGGGTGGCTGGGTACCTACCATCTAGACCGCTAACCTACTGCAGTCAGGTGGCACAACGCACAGCCATGGCAGCCATTTCAAATGCAGCATTTCATCAGGGTGCATGTTTACAATGGGGGTTAAATAAGTGCACACAACATGGCGTTACATTTCCACAGTAAACATGGCTTCTCATACCTCACATGGCCTATACACCTTTATTTACCATGGGGGAAACATTCTTAAATTAGGGGGGGTCGAAAGGCGAAATATTTTGGGGAAAAGGGCCAAGTCCAACAGGTATGCACAGGGACACCTCCCTGTGACAGGAAACATATTGTCCAGGCCTCCCCTGCTGGAGATTCATCCAGCAGCAGGAGGTCAGACCTGTGTCTGTGGCTGCAGCATCCATTTTGTGATGCTGGGTCTCTTTTAAACTATTACCGGTCAGGTCAGTGTGTACATGTCTCTCCCTCTAGAAGGGTGAAATTCTACCCCCGTCGCCAGGACTGGTGGGGGGGTAGGATTCCAAAGTGTTTGATACCAAACACAACATGTTTTCATGCAGCCATTTCAAAGTTAGCATTTACCGCGAGGTTATAATGCACTTAACCTCTTGAGTGCTCATGACGAGGTCAGCTCGTCATGAGGCACGGCGCTCCAGTGCTCATGACGAGCTGAGCTCGTCATGACCGTGCCCGTTAGATGGAACGCTCGCACGCTGGGCTAATTCCCCTGCTGTGCTGAGCGTTCCATTGGAATGGGCGTGGTCATGATGAGCTCAGCTCGTCATGAGCACCGGAGCGCCGTGGCTCATGACAAGCTGACCTCGTCATGAGCACCGGGGTGCAGTGCGTGCCCCCCGCCTCCAGCACAGCGGGGGGAAACAGCCCCGCACGGAAGGGGTTAAGGGTATATGGTCTGGCCGCATCACCGAACAGCTACAGAGAATAGATTCCGAAAGCTGCAGAAGGGTCCTGCTCATGCATGGGCACCCTCTCACACAAAACCAAGATCTCTGCCTTCAGGATTGATAAGGCATGCCATAGGAGTGACTTATAGGTTTATATGTGTCAGTGATTAAAGGTAGATATAGGTAACCTATATCTTAGCAAGGGGTGCATGCACCTCCTTACCCAGGCTGCAGTAGCAGACCTGTGGTGCCAATTTGGAAGGTTTCCCAAGGGTGGCATAATACATGCTTCAGCCCCTGGGAGGCCTCTGGAGTACCTATGCCCTTAGTACATAAGGTACCATATACTAGGGACTCACAAGGGTAACCCAGTAACCAATCTGGAGTGTACCTTATGTACATGCAATCATTTTAGAGAGGAAGCAGCTAGGCTGGGGTCCTTGTTAGCAGGGCCCCAGCCGGACTAAATTCGAAAAACAGTGAAACACCAGCAAAAAGTGGAGGTAACCATAGTAATCAGATCCTACTCTCCTACACAACCCCCCAAACACAGGGATATTAAACTTACCTTGACCAGTTGAGTCTTTATGTTCTAAGTGGAAATACCTGGAGAGTCCATCTGCATTGGCATGGTTACTCCGAGAACTGTGTTCCACCGTATAGTCCATCCCCTGTAGGGAAATGGACCACCTCAAAAGTTTGGGGTTTTCACCCTTCATCTGTTTTAGCCATAAGAGGGGCTTATGGTCAGTCTGAACAGTGAAGTGAGTGACAAACAACTATGGCCTCAGCTTCTTCAGAGCCCAAACCACCGCAAAGGCCTCCCTCTCAACAGCTGACCAATGTTTCTCTCTAGGGGTCAGCCTTCTGCTAATAACAGCTACTGGCTGGTCCTGGCCTTCATCATTCAATTGTGATAGCACAGCCCCTACCCCCAACTCAGATGCATCCGTTTGGACAACACATTTTCAGGAGTAGTTAGGACTTTGCAGAATTGGTACAGTGTACTAGGCCTGCTTCAGGTCATCAAATGCCTTTTGACAGCTAACTGTCCACTGAACTTTCTTAGGCATCCTTTTAGAAGTTAAGTCATTCAGGGGTGTTACAATGGAACCGTACCCCATGACAAATCTCCTATAGTACCCAGTCAGGCCCAAGAAAGTTCTGACCTGAGTCTGGGTAGTTGGAGCAACCCAGTCCATGATGGTCTGGATTTTGCTCTGTAATGGTTGAACTTGGCCTCCACCTACCAGGTGGCTCAGTGTTGGACCTGCGATGGGCAAGCCCAGCACAAAGGGGGTAGCTTGGCTCAAGTGTCAAGGCAGTGAAGGCTGTAGGGCTAAGCCGGCTCTGACCCAATAATAACCCCCTGCACAGTCACACCAAAAAGAAGGACACCACACCACTGCTGTAGAAAAATACGATTCCTTTATATAAAAGTTCTCTGCTGTAAATAGGGATCAATTGGGGAAGCACATTCACATTTCATTTGTTACAGCACTCTGGGATTCAGGTTGAGAATAAATACAGTAAATAGGACTTCAGGAACACTGGTGTTACATAAATATTAGGAATAGCTCTATCAATAAATAAAATGAATGTCAGGTTTATATATCACCAATACATGGAATAATAAAGCCTGGTTCATTTAAATGCATAACCCCACTTTCATTCTGGTATCGCTGCCACCAATTAAATA
The DNA here is from genome assembly GCF_964261635.1 of Lissotriton helveticus. Lineage (NCBI taxonomy): Eukaryota > Metazoa > Chordata > Amphibia > Caudata > Salamandridae > Lissotriton > Lissotriton helveticus. The sequence goes on from NC_136067.1 coordinate 1,751,718,206, forward strand.
AATCAGGAAGTTTACATTTGCAAGATAAATCCACTTTGAAAAGGATAACAGTACTTGTGGAATCATAGGGAATGCATGCGGGCTTCTCTGGATTCAGGGTGCACTGGGGACTCTTTTATGTTCACCGGGGCCCATGCGCGTGTACCTAAAGACAAGGAAACACGGTAAATATGACATTTGGCCCTCCGCTGCCACCGGGGAAGGATGTCCGCTTGCCGGTGTGGTTTACTTGAGCCTACGGCAATATCTCAGGCACCAGGGTAGCACAGTTCGAAGTCAGTAGACGAACGAACGGCTGCCAGTGGGGTCACTCAGTCTCAGCGCTCGCTCAAATCAACGCCGGTGCACAGTTCCTTGATAACGCGGCACCCCTCCAGGGGAAACGACCCACCTCACTACGGCTGCAATCGAATAGCGATTCAGTCGGGGCACAGCACTTCCTACGCCAGCATCAGGGTTCTCAGGGGCTTCACGGACCTCCCTCCGACTTCCTCATACGGGGGCTGGTCCCGCCCACGGCAACAGTTTCCCGGGTCTCTGGGAAAGGGCAGGGACGCTAATCCCGCCCAATGAAGGCCGGCCTCTCCCCGCCCCGGCGCACCACCTCACCTTCGATCACTGCACAACCAGGAAGCGCGCAACGCCGGTGGGGCTCGGAGACGTCCGAGTCCCCCGCGATAGGCGCTATTCACGAAGGGGGCACTGTGGAAGGTCACGACTCGCCTTTTCTTCACGATTTCGCCACCGGGAGGGGGGCGGGGAGGCACATAAACTTGGCCACAGTCTTTTGGGGCAATGAGGCACTAGCTGGGCAGGCGCTGTAGGCGCAAGGTTACTGGAACACGCCTGACTGGAACGCCAGTCAGGAATCAGGCTATTAACCCTTGCCACTCTACTGCCTGTGCTCTCAGCCACCTCAGGGGTCAGCAGGGCAGGTGTCACTCTGGTGTCAAGTCTGGAATCTGAATTACATCTAAAATGGCCGCCAGGGACTGGGCTTTATATAGCCAGTGCCCTGAGGTACTGGCACGAGCCAGAAGGTTCTAGAACCTTCCCTGGCTGTGTCAATGGCATGGCACTTTTGAGGTGTCTTTTGGTCACTCATAGCCACCGTACTGGGGCTCTGGAGCAGCCATTTTGTGTACCTGAGGAAAGTTATGAAATTCCTGTCAGGAAAGCGCGCCAACCAGAAAGGGCAGCAAAACCTCAAAAGGTCAGGGTTCAAGGAGGCTCCAATGGGAGTCACTCACATGAGGGAAATATGTGTCCACCATTTTAAGGTTAAACACACACAGGTTGCCAACCTCAGTTTTCATGTCCACAGGTTTCGCCAGGCGCCTTGTACATAGGTGCCAGAAACCTTGTGAGCAACTGGGTGTCAAGGAACACCTAGCCCCATGAAACAACACACAAAAAGGTCCTGGTAGACAAATAAAAAGCGGCAAATTTTGGGAGGTTCAGGGGAACAAAAGAAATCTTGGTGAGGGGACTCTCAGAAGCAGACGGGTCCAACACGCGTCCCCCCCCAGCCGAAAGTGGGGAGAACTACCCAACCCCTTGGGAGTCCTCAACACTAAGGCGGAAATACCTGGAGAGACCGTCTGCATTGGCGTGGTCAACTCCGGGCCAATGTTCCACCCAAAAGTCCATTCCCTGTAGGGAGATAGACCACCTCAACAGTTTGGGGTTTTCCCCCTTCATCTGCATGAGCCAGCGAAGGGGTCGGTGGTCTGTCTGAACAAGGAAGTGTGAACCAAACAAGTATGGTCGCAGCTTCTTCAGTGCCCAGACCACCGCAAAGGCTTCCCGCTCAATGGTACTCCAGCTCTGTTCTCGGGGAAGCAGTCTCCGTGACAAAAAGACCACGGGTTGATCCAGACCCTCTTCATTGAGTTGCGATAACACCGCCCCAATGCCAATGCATCTGTCTGGACAATGAACTCTTTCGAAAAATCTGGAGCCTTCAGGACTGGAGCTTTACACAATGCTTGTTTCAGAGTGTCGAAGGCTCGCTGGCAAGCCTCCGTCCAGATGACTCTCCTGGGTTGCTTTTTGGCCGTGAGTTCTGTAATGGTTGCCACGATAGTGCCATACCCCTTCATGAACCGTCTGTAGTAACCTGTGAGGCCCAGGAAGGCTCGGACCTCAGTCTGGGTCTTGGGGGGTTTCCAGGCCATGATTGCCTCAATCTTCGCCTGAAGGGGCTGCACCGTTCCCCGGCCCACCAAGTGACCTAAGTACACTACCGACCCCTGTCCAATCTGACATTTGCTGGCCTTGATCATCAAGCCAGCCCGTTCCAGGGCCTGGAGAACGGCTTGCAAGTGCTGCAAGTGATCCTCCCAACTGCTACTGAAGACAGCTATGCCATCCAAGTAAGCAGCAGAGAATGACTCCATCCCGGTGAGGATCGTGTTCACCAGCCGCTGGAAAGTGGCAGGAGCGTTCTTGAGCCCGAAAGGCATAACGCAGAACTGGTAGTGTCCATCAGGTGTGGAGAAGGCTGACCTTTCCTTGGCTCCATCAGTCATGGGAATCTGCCAGTACCCTGCAGTGAGGTCAATGGTACTGAGATATTGGGCAGCTCCCAACCGGTCAATCAATTCATCCGCCCGAGGGATCGGATGAGCATCGGTTTTCGTTACCGAATTGAGTCCTCGGTAATCCACACAGAATCGTAATTCTGGTGTGGTGCCAGGTGGGGCAGCTTTGGGTACCAAAACCACCGGGCTGGACCAAGGGCTGTTCGAAGGTTCGATGACTCCTAGCTCCAGCATCTTGGCTACCTCGCTTCGGATGCTGGCCTTCACCTTGTCAGACAGCCGGTAAGACTTTGACTTCACAGGTGGGCTGTCTCCTGTGTCCACGTCGTGGGTACACAGATGGGTCTTACCAGGGACAAGGGAGAACAGCGGAGCGAATGTCCCCAGGACCTGGCGACATTCCTCCTGCTGCTCAGGAGTCAGGGATGGTGAGAGTTTTACTCCCTCCTCTGACCCATCTTTTTCTTGAGACGCAAGGAGGTCGGGGAGAGGCTCTGTGTCCTCTTCCTCCGATCCGTCAGTCACCATTACCAACATGACTTCGGGCCTCTCGAAGTGGGGCTTGAGGCGATTGGCATGTAACACCCGATGTGGATGCCGAGGGGTCCTTACGTCCACCAGATAGGTAGACTTGCCCATCTTCTCCAATACCTCATAGGGGCCTGTCCAACGGTCCTGGAGAGCACTCAGCTCCCCCGGCTCCATCACCCACACCTTCTGTCCAGGCTCCAACTCCACTGGGTGAGCATGATGGTCATACCACGCTTTCATAACTGCTTGACTGGCTTCCAAGTTGTCAGAAGCTTGCTTCCACAACTTAGCCATTTGGCTTCGGAAGGCCAGCATGTAGCTCACCACATCCTGGGGAACTTTCCGGGGAGACTTTTCCCAGGTGTCCCTCACCAGGCTGAGAGGTCCACGTACAGGGTGCCCGTATAAAAGCTCGAAGGGGCTGAAGCCCACTCCCTTCTGTGGCACTTCCCTGTAGGAAAAGAGCAAACAGGGTAGGAGGACGTCCCATTTCCTCCGCAGGCTTTCGGGTAGACTTCTGATCATACCCTTTAAGGTTTGGTTGAACCTCTCCACGAGGCCATTGGCCTGTGGGTGATAAGGAGTGGTGAACCGGTAGGTCACTCCACACTCCTTCCACATTGCCCGCTTATACGCTAACATGAAGTTGGTCCCCCTGTCAGACACAACTTCTTTGGGGAATCCCACTCGGGTAAAGATCCCCATCAGGGCCTTCGCCACTACCGGTGCAGTAATGGTTCTCAGAGGAACTGCCTCTGGATACCTTGTGGCATGATCCACCAGTACCAGGATAAACCTGTGACCGGATGATGTCGGTGGATCTAGGGGCTTTCAAAGGGGGTGCCAACGACGGGAAGTGGTTCCAGGGGAGCCTTCAGCTTCATCCCTGTTTTCCCACTGGCTTGGCATGACACGCACGACCGACAGTATGTGTCGGACGCCACCCTCATTCGAGGCCAATAAAAGTGGGGGACAAGCCGAGCAAAGGTCTTGTCCTGAACCAAGTGTCCTGCCAAGGGAATCTCATGAGCCAACTCTAATAGGAACGCTCGGTAACACTGTGGGACTACCAGGGCCCGTGACAGTCCATGCACTGGCGCCCTGGGTTCACTGTAGAGGAGACCTTCCTCCCAGTAAACACGATGGTTCCCAGACTCGTTACCTGCTGCCTGGGCTTCAGCCTGTTGCCTCAGACCCTCGAGGGTGGGACATTCCCTCTGTCCCTTGCTTAGGTTCTCCCTGGACGGTCCTCCCTCCACTCGCCACTCAGCGGGGATAGGTAGGTCCTCCATCAGAACCATGTCCTCCTCCGCGGACTCCGGGTCCACCTCCACAGGTGGCCTATCCATCTCACGGGGCACGGACATCGAGGCAGGCTCCTTCTGTCCTCGAGATGCTCCCTCATGAGCAGCTGGGTGGGCCATTGTTCCAGGCTCCAACCCATGCGACTTCTCCTCCCGAGCAGCCGCAGACCTGGTACTCACACAGGCCCAATCAGGTGTACCCAGCATCTCAGAATGAGTCCGGTATTCCACCTCCTTCCAAGCATTGTGCTCCATATCATTGCCCAGTAGACAGTCGACTGGCACGGCAGGGCTTACGGCAACTCGAAGTGAACCTGCAACCCCTCCCCACTCAAAGGGAACCTCGGCCACTGGATAGTGGCACATTCTGCCGTCAGCCATCGCGGCTGGGTGAAGTACGCCTGGAATCACCTGCTCTGAAGACACCAGATGACTCATTACCATAGTCATACTGGCTCCTGTATCTCTCAGAGCTTCCCCTCTATGGCCGTTGATGGTGACCCACTGCCCGTACTTGGTAGTATTTGAGGGCACCTGGATCTTTGGAACCATCTCCCGATCACCCAGGGACACTAAGGTGACACCCGCCCGCTCCCCCCCCTTAACTAAGGGCATCTCCTCCCCGAGCACTACACTAGCGACTCCCGGGGCTTTTCCTCCAGTGGGAGGGGGTGGTCTCTTTGGGCATTTCACGTCTCCTTTATAATGTCCAACACCACCGCACTCAAAGCAATGGACAACCCTTGGCTGCTGACTCTGGCCAGGATTAGGGTTCTTTAGCGGGTTAGCCTTAGAGTTGGGAAAGGAACTTTTCCCCTTAAAATTATTTTGGGGGCCTTTGGAGAACTCCTTTTTCTTGTTATCTCCCCCCTCTTTCTTCTGGGGAGCGCCCTGTCCGGACTTCTGAGAATCTCCTCCCGTCCCCCTCGTGGACACTCGGGTACTTGTCCAAATGTCCGCCTCCTCAGCAAGCTTACGGGGGCAAGTAAGTTTGCTGTCTACCAGGTGTTGCCTCAGCTCGGGAAGACATTTCTCGAGTAGATGTTCCTTGAGTATTAGGTCGTACAACCCTCGATAGTCTTCCACCTCACTACCTTGGACCCACCCATCTAGGGCTTTCTTGGCATAATCCAGGAAGTCAATCCAATTCTGTGAGGTCAGTTTGTGGCTGCCCCTAAACCTCTGCCGGTATTTCTCTGGGGTCAACCCAAACTTTCTGATGAGCGCCACCTTCATGGCGGGGTAATCTACCTGCTCCTCCCGGTCTAGGGCCAATAGGGCATCCCTACCTGTCGGAGGCATGTACCGGTATAATCCACCACCCCAATGCTTCTCATGGATCCCATGGGCTCTTAAGGAGACCTCATAGGCGGTCAGCCACTTGGCTATGTCGTCTCCAGCGGTATAACTGGCGACCACGTCCTTGGGTAAATGAGGCCTGGGCTCCCTGACAAATTCCTTTGACTCGACACCCCCCGGAGTGATGTTACGGGCCTGGAGGTCGAGCTCTCGTAGCTTGAGCTCATGTTCCATCCTCCTCCCTTCTTTCTCTCTCCTATCTTCCATCTCCAGCTTGGCCAACTCCCATCTGAACTGTCTCTCCTCTCTCCTGTCGGCTAACTCGGTCTCCGACAACCCTCTTGAGGATACACTGCTGCCCTCCCGTGAGGCTACCTTGGGGCTGATTGACATCTCACCCACCCCCAGGGGACATTCCGCAGTTCCCTCAATGACAGTACCTCTGTCTGACTCCTCCTCCTCTACCGTTCCCTCCGGGTGTGCTTCCACCCAGGCTCGCAGACTAGTACGGAGCTCCTCTCTTTTGGCCCCTCGCCTAACGAACACTCCCCTTTCCTGACAGAAATCCTTGAGCTGTGCCACAGCATAGATCTCCAGCTCTGACATTTCGAATTCCATCTTGTCAGTGAAAAGTGTGGACAACCACCACGAAGTAGGTTATAAGGATATGAGACTCTGAGGGTCACCTCCACCCACCTCCAGAAGAGAATTTGGAAAAAACAAAATGTTAAATCAGAGGGCCGCTGGGAGAAAACTCTGGGTGTGTACCTGTGACACACACTGAATTATTATGGGGTACAGAACAAGCACGGCTCGCAATCCCAACCGCTGAGCACCAATTTTATGTTGGACCTGCGATGGGCAAGCCCAGCACAAAGGGGGTAGCTTGGCTCAAGTGTCAAGGCAGTGAAGGCTGTAGGGCTAAGCCGGCTCTGACCCAATAATAACCCCCTGCACAGTCACACCAAAAAGAAGGACACCACACCACTGCTGTAGAAAAATACGATTCCTTTATATAAAAGTTCTCTGCTGTAAATAGGGATCAATTGGGGAAGCACATTCACATTTCATTTGTTACAGCACTCTGGGATTCAGGTTGAGAATAAATACAGTAAATAGGACTTCAGGAACACTGGTGTTACATAAATATTAGGAATAGCTCTATCAATAAATAAAATGAATATCAGGTTTATATATCACCAATACATGTAATAATAAAGCCTGGTTCATTTAAATGCATAACCACATTTTCATTCTGGTATCGCTGCCACCAATTAAATAAATCAGGAAGTTTACATTTGCAAGATAAACCCACTTTGAAAAGGATAACAGTACTTGTGGAATCATGGGGAATGCATGCGGGCTTCTCTGGATTCACGGTGCACTGGGGACTCTTTTATGTTCACGCGGGGCCCATGCGCGTGTACCTAAAGACAAGGAAACACGGTAAATATGACATTTGGCCCTCCGCTGCCACCGGGGAAGGATGTCCGCTTGCCGGTGTGGTTTACTTGAGCCTAAGGCAATATCGCAGGCACCAGGGTAGCACAGTTCGAAGTCAGTAGACGAACGAACGGCTGCCAGCGGGGTCACTCAGTCTCAGCGCTCGCTCAAATCAACGCCGGTGCACAGTTCCTTGATAACGTGGCACCCCTCCAGGGGAAACGACCCACCTCACTACGGCTGCAATCGAATAACGATTCAGTCGGGGCACAGCACTTCCTACGCCAGCATCAGGGTTCTCAGGGGCTTCACGGACCTCCCTCTGACTTCCTCATACGGGGGCTGGTCCCGCCCATGGCAACAGTTTCCATGGTCTCTGGGAAAGGGCAGGGACGCTAATCCCGCCCAATGAAGGCCGGCCTCTCCCCGCCCCGGCGCACCACCTCACCTTCGATCACTGCACAACCAGGAAGCGCGCAACGCCGGTGGGGCTCAGAGACGTCCGAGTCCCCTGCGCTAGGCGCTATTCACGAGGGGGCACTGTGGAAGGTTGCGACTCGCCTTTTCTTCATGATTTCGCCACCGGGGGGGGGGGGCGGGGAGGCACATAAACTTGGCCACAGTCTTTTGGGGCAATGAGGCACTAGCTGGGCAGGTGCTGTAGGCGCAAGGTTACTGGAACACGCCTGACTGGAACGCCAGTCAGGAATCAGGCTATTAACCCTTGCCACTCTACTGCCTGTGCTCTCAGCCACCTCAGGGGTCAGCAGGGCAGGTGTCACTCTGGTGTCAAGTCTGGAATCTGAATTACATCTAAAATGGCCGCCAGGGACTGGGCTTTATATAGCCAGTGCCCTGAGGTACTGGCACGAGCCAGAAGGTTCTAGAACCTTCCCTGGCTGTGTCAATGGCATGGCACTTTTGAGGTGTCTTTTGGTCACTCATAGCCACCGTACTGGGGCTCTGGAGCAGCCATTTTGTATACCTGAGGAAAGTTATGAAATTCCTGTCAGGAAAGCGCGCCAACCAGAAAGGGCAGCAAAACCTCAAAAGGTCAGGGTTCAAGGAGGCTCCAATGGGAGTCACTCACATGAGGGAAATATGTGTCTACCATTTTAAGGTTAAACACACACAGGTTGCCAACCTCAGTTTTCATGTCCACAGGTTTCGCCGGCGCCTTGTACATAGGTGCCAGAAACCTTGTGAGCAACTGGGTGTCAAGGAACACCTAGCCCCAAGAAACAACACACAAAAAGGTCCTGGTAGACAAATAAAAAGCGGCAAATTTTGGGAGGTTCCGGGGAACAAAAGAAATCATATTGGTGAGGGGACTCTCAGAAGCAGACGGGTCCAACACCCAGGTACACAACCTGACTCTGCTCTATCTGGCACTTAGTAGCCTTGATAGTTAGGCCTGCTTTCTGCAGGGCAACCGCAACATTTCTCAGGTGATCCTCCCAGGTGGAGCTAAAGACAGCAATATTATCCAGATATGCTGCACAGTAGTCTTCCAGGCCTGTTAGAACTGTGTTCACCAACCTTTGAAAAGTGGCAGATGCATTCTTTGGACCAAAGGGCATTACCACAAATTAATAGTGCCCACTAGAGGTTAAAAATGCTGTCTTTGGCATTGCGTCATCAAATAATCTGTTATGCCAGTAGCCAGCTGTAGGATCAAATGTGCTCAGAAACTTGGCTGAGGCCAAAGTATCTATAAGCTCATCTGCTCTTGGGATTGGATGGGCATCAGTCCTAGTGACTGCATTGAGACCTCTGTAGTCAACACAAAACCTCATCTTTTTCTTACCACCCTGGGTGTGAGGCTTTGGTGCCAAGACCACTGGACTAACCCAAGGGCTATCTGAGGGTTCAATAACTCCCAAATCCAACATTTTCTGGACTTCTGTCCTGATACAGTCCCTGACATGATCAGGTTGCCTGTAAATCTTATTTTTAACAGGCAGACTGTCCCCAGTGTCCAGTTCATGAGTGCACCAGGTGGTCTGACTTGGAGTCAGAGAGAACATATGTCTGAACTGACTGAGCACTTGTCTGCAATCAGTTTGCTACTGAGCAGTGAGGCTGCCTTCCAAGGCTACACCATCCACTGACCCATCATCAGGGTTCTGTGAGAGCAGGTCAGGGAGAGAGTCACTCTCCTCCTCCTGTCCCTCATCAGTAGCCATGAGCAAGCCCATATCTGACCTGTCAATATATGGTTTCAGTCTGTTGACATGAAGCAACCTATGGGGGCTCCTGGGAGTTCCTAGGTCCTCCAAATAGGTAAGCTCTCCCTTCTGTTCAACAATAGTGTTGGGTCCACTCCCCTTGTCTTGGAGAGCTGCCGGGGCCACAGGCTCCAACACCTACACGTTCTGTCCTGACTGGTAAACAGTCAGTAAAGCCTGTTGGTATTTCCAGGCTTTCTGTAATTCCTGGCTAGCCTCCAGGTTTTACGTTGCCTTTTTCACATACTCAGCCATCCTGGAGAGGAGACCAAGTACATAGTCCACTATGTCCTGTTTAGGGGGTTTGAGAGGTAACTCCCATCCCTCCTTCACCAGACACAATGGGCCTCTTACAGGATGCCCAAACAGAAGTTCAAATGGGCGGTAGCCAACCCCCTTCTGAGGAACCTCCCTGTATGCAAATAAAAGGCAGGGTAGTAGGATGTCATCCCATCTCCGCCTAAGCTTTTCTGGGAGATCCTTGATCATACCCTTTAAGGTTTTGTTAAATCTTTCAACTAAACCATTGCATTTTGCGGGATAGCATGTGGTGAATTTGTAATTCACTTCACACTCCTTCCACATTGCAGTCAAGTAGCTAGACATAAAGTTTGCACATCTGTCAGATACTACCTTCTTAGGGAAACCCACTCTTGAGAACATTCCCAAGAGGGCTCTTACCACAACAGGTGCTGTAGTGGTCCTAAAGGGAATTGCCTCTGGGTACCTAGTGGCATGGTCCACCACAACTAGGATATACCTGTGCCCAGATGCTGTCTGAGGATCCATTGGTCCAACAATTTCAATCCCCACTCTCTCAAAGGGAACCCCCACCACATGTAGTGGTATCAGGGGGGCCTTTTTGGTGCTACCTGCCTTACCACTGGCTTGACAGGTGACAAAGGAGCGACAAAACTCCTTTGTGTCTTCAGAAATGTGGGGTCAATGAAAGTGAGGGACAATTCTGTCCCAAGTCTTGTTTTGGCCCAGGTGTCCTGCTAAGGGAATATCACGGGCTTGTGGAAGCCCCTGAACTTCAAAGGTATAACCAACCTCCTGGCTGGGGTCTCTACTCTCTGAATACAGGAGTGCATCATCCCAATAAATCTTATGGGTGCCACTAGGATTCCCAGCAGCCCCAGTAGTAGCTTTCTGTCTGAGGGGTTCAAGAGAAGGGCAGCTCAGCTGCTCCTGACTCAGATCCGCCCTAGAAGGGCCCACTGTCCCGAAGAACTCAACCTGATCAGGCTCAAGCTCCTCTGGGACAGTTCCTTCTTCAGGGGAACAATCATCTCCCTCAAGAGACTGATCATCACGAGTCAGGGGGGGAAGGCACTGCTTTAACCCTACTGCTCCTTTTCCACTGATGGCTCCAGCGCTCTGAATATTCAAACGGAGGCTGCACGACGGGAACCCCTTGTGTTGGCTGACCTGACCGACCAACAAGCAGGCACAAAAAACGGCCCGCAAGCTGTCGACTACCGGCTGGACCCCGGACACGCCGGCACACAAATTTCCACTCCCATTTGAAGCATAAGTGGCGCGGAATTCATTTTCTCGCCAAGTTCAAGAAAAATCGAGCACCTTTGAGGCACGTGGTCCTGATGAGATCCCCCATAATTAGGGGTGATCGAAACGCGTAGACCTCCATCTAGAATTAGGAAAGTTGTGCGAAAATTACAACACTGTCGACCAACCCTTTAACAAAAGTGTTTTCCAATGCTATGTTCTTGTGTAAATAATTGAACTGTAAATATTGTGTTTATTAACTGATGAAAAATATATGTACCACTTTTGTGTTGTATTGTAAGGATGAATGTTTGAGAGTGTTTGAATGCGAATATTTGAGAGAGTGAGTCATTCGTATATGTTAAATGTGGAGTGAAATAAGCATTGTTTTCTAATTGATGTGAAAAATTATTCATTTAGATGTTTTTTTGATAATACAAATTGATTAGATCATTGGATTCAATTCCGGACAAACAAGTGTCCCGAGAGTTACTGTTTAATTCAGTAGGTCGAGCGGTCAGCACAGACCCTTATACAAATAGTTGGCAATAGTGGTGCTCGTTTTGGTTTTTTGTTCCTTTTCTTGTAAGGCACCTGGTCCATTATACCAGAATCCGGGGCCTGTTCAGTTTTAGACATTTTGGCCTGTGGCCTAGTCACAGCAAACACATGTGCAGAGATTCCTAACATTTCTGCATGGATCCTTAACTCCACTTCAGACCAGGCTGAAGTCTCTAGATCATTGCCAAGTAAGCATTCAACAGGGAGGTCTGCACTCAACACAACTTTCTTAAGGCCAGTTACCCCTACCCAGGAGAAATTAACAACCACCAGGGCATTGTTGGTCCTGACATTGCTAGCATTGGTCACTTGGTAAAGTTCACCAAGTATGATCTGTCCAGGGTCCACAAGGTCTTGTGTCACCATAGTGACACTTGCCCCAGTGTCCCTGTAGGCCAAAGCCTCTTTTCCATTGATGAAAGGCTATTGTCTGTACTTGCCCAAGTTACTGGGACTCACAGAGGAGGACATATCCAAGCCTCCATCACAGATCAGGACAGCCTGAGTTGATACTCTGACTAAGCCAGAGTCCATCTCTGTACGCAGGATTAACCCTACTACACCCTTCCGCTGAGTACCACCACCTGGAGCTGAACTAGGGGGAATAGTTGCCTTAGGGGCAATGGTGGCTGGAGCTGATTGATTCTTTTGACTTGTTATAGTCACTAGTCCAATGGCTATTCTGTTTACAGATTTTATACCATGGTTCCTTTTGGCCTTTCTTTTTGGAAGATTGGGAGTCCCCACCATTAGAAGTTTTTGGGGGCCTTGTGAAGACTTCTCGTCTTTACCCTTCTCCCCACCATTATTAGGATCTTGCTTCTTCAGGTCACCACCTTGGTTCTGCACCTTCTGCTTCACCCTAGTTCTGACCCATTTGCCTGCCTTCTTTCCAAATTCTTGAGGAGAGGTTAGATCAGAGTCTACTAGGTGCTGAGGCAACAGCTGATTCTGACAGTTGTTAAGGATCTGCTCCATGTATATCACACACTTTACTGCCCAGTAACAAGCCCTCCAGAGCCTTAGTAGCACAATCTTCAAAGTCCACCCAGTCCTGAGTCTGTGCCTTTTGGGTATCAATGGACTGTATTTTATACTGCTCAGTGGTTAGGCCAAACCTATCTATGAGAGCACTCTTCAGGACTTTGTAATTATCAGCATCCTCTTCTCTGACAGTGAGGATGTTGTCTCTAACTTTGCCTGCAAAGGAGAGCTACAAGATTGCTGTCCACTGCTCCTGGGGTACCTTCTGTACTTTTCAGGCCCTCTCCAGTGCAATTATCCATTTGTGGATGTCATCCCCACTCTTGTAGGGAGGGACAACCTTGCTCAAGTCTTTATGCTCATAAGACCTATCCCTACCACTAGGGACATTGCTACCACCATGGGACTCTCGTCCCATCTTTTTTCTCGTTCTTTCAAGCTCTAGGGACCCCTTTCTAAGGCTACTCTTTGTTTCCTTAGCTCCAGTTGGGCTTTTTCAAACCTCAGCTGGTTCTCTCTCTTCTCCTGGGAGGTGTCCCTCCTATGAAAAGAGACAGAGGACCCTATTGATGTGCCAGAATGGTTAGATTCCACTGAAGGAGATCCTGGCCTTCTAGGCACACCCCAAACTCTTCCTGGGGAGATGGGGGGGGGGGACAAAGACAGGTCCATTTTCATCTCATTGGAGCTGGTCCTTCCAGGTCTAGGTCATTGTCACCTGTCTGGTCAACATCAGAGTCTGAGCCTTGTGGATTGTTACCATTGGTCTCTTCCCCTTCTGTTGCTTCTACCCCACTGCCTACCCTTTCAGGCTCTAAAGCTTTTCTCTGGTCATCAAGCATTAACACCTCTCTGAGATGCTGGGTGGTGGCATTCTTGCCTGCCTTCAATTTCCTCATAGTATACAGAGCCCTTAACTCTGGAAAAGGGAATGTGTCATACTTGGATGTCTGTAACATACTGACATTTGGGAGGGATCCACTGATTCCTGGCCTTGAAGACATTACTAGTGAGGTGTGGTATACGCACTACCTACTCTAGTTGTTTACCTACTAAACTCTCTTGAGTTTTAGAAAAGGTGGGCTTAAGCCCTTGACACACAACTCTATGTTCAGTATAACTTACTGTATTTAAGCTTGTATTATATGCACCTCTGGTACCTTTAGTTGTTTTCAAATGGTCAATCACTTGAGATTATCTGGTAAAAAAATGGCAAGCTGCAATCCCACACGCTGCACACCAATGTGAGAAGTTGACCTGGCATATGCTGTCCACTATTCTAGTGGGCACCTAGCACCAGTCCAAATGACCCTTATTGATGGTAGGTTTAAAGACAACCTATATAGAAAGCTGTCCTAGTGGTAGCTGTGGAGAGGAGCCTTCAGGCTAAGTCTTGAAGGAATGTAAAGCAGCTTGTTTTACCAGTCTATAATCCTAAGGTACCATATACTAGGGACTCACAAGGGTAACCCAGTAATCAATCTGGCGTGTACCTAATGTACATGCAATCATTTTAGAGAGGAAGCAGCTAGGCTAGTGTCCTAGTTAGCAGGGCCCCAGCCAGACTAAATCAGAAAAACAATGAAACACCAGCAAAAAGTTCGGTAACCATAGTAAGCAGATCTTACTCTCCTACAATCGTCATATCCTCTAACTCAAATGACCCACCTCTTAGCCAGGACCGGTTGAACTGGCTTTCCTTCTTTATTCATTATGCAAGTAGTTCACAAAATAGGCGGGAAAATCTTACCCCTTCTTCCCTTGCTATAATTTACCTGGGAGTTAGCTGGCATTTGTTGCGTCTCCGAGGTCCAAAGAGACTGCTCTGGTGGCTGACCTGCTCCCGTCCCCTGAATCTGGTCTGAATATAATTGTTGGCATTCTCTATGATATTGGTATGAAATGTTCCCCCCTCACGCTAGGGAAATACGTGGGCCTTGGTATGGACATGCCACTCGTGACAGTGTTTCTTTAGTTTCCTAACCTGGGTGGCGAACCTCACTTGCATGTGGCTTAGTGGAGTCTCCATAACAGATTGGAGAATTTGTTTTAAGGATTTTGATAATTTTGATTGTCTCAAGATTCTTTAAATAATTACAAATTCTATTCTTATTGTTGGGGAGCAGTGTAGACAAGGTGGTACCAAAAACAATCTAGTGGTCACAAGCTCTATAAAAATCAATCAATGCATTGAAAATGGACACTTCACACTATACAAAAGACAAATGCAATTAAATATTATTAACCTGAAACAGAACGCATTTGTTAGTTCAGAGCAGTACAAGTTGATTTGTAGCTGTAAACTAGCAATCAAGAACTTCAGATTTGGAAAAAATGGTTGTTATTTCATAAAGCATAGACTTACTAACATGATGTAATATTAAAACATGCAGCATGATTAGCAAAATTTCAGCAGCACCACAACATCAATATATGAAGAAATGGGAAAAATCTAAAAGATAGTAAAAGAGAAAAGGTTTGACAGCAAAAAATAGTTATTTAGTCCAAAAAAAACGTGGCCCCTTCGTACTGCATATAGCCTGAGGAGAAGGGGTGCTCTGCCTGGTGCTGGGAGCTAAGCAAGCCTGATAGTCTGTCAGTATTGGCTCGGTGAACAAAAATAGCAACGATTTGAGTGGAGAAAAAGGAGTAACCTGATAGCTATCAGCTCTCTACAGCTAGACACAAGCTACACCTGATTCACCAAGGTCCGAATTTTCTCTAACTTCTGAATTACACTCTATATCATACCCAGGGTTTGTGCGTACCGACTGCCTCATGCCAGTGGTCCAAGCGGAGAGAAAAGGGGGAACACCTCTCACTTCTTTTAGATGCTACCAGTTTTGGAATCAATAGTACTAAGAAAACTTCTGTGACTAAAAAAAAAAGGTTGAGATGTTAGCTCTGTATAAAACTAAGAGCCTATGCACACAGACTTGCCATCCATGCCCAGTGGTTCAAGTGGTTCAAGTGGTCCCATACTGACACTGCACATATAATGGTATTCACTGACATCATATTCACCCATACCAACAAAAGCCTTCCACCTTTATGCAGAGCACTCCAGAAGGGTGACCAGGAAAATAAGCAATCCATTCGCTGAGGTAATTTCATACCAGTGCTGGGGGCAGCTCTCTGCCCACTGGGATTGGAGCTTGTCTGACTGGGAACAAAAATGAAGAAGCCGGGCCAGGTGCCATTGAACTTCTGCCTATGACACGGGAGGACCCTTTGAAGCTAAGTTAGTGCCTGGACACTACCTCCAAATGGTCATCCTGCCAGAGGAACAGAAACACCTCCCCATTTCAGGCCTTTGTCTCTGCTCTGGGAGCATTTTTCACACCTCATTCAGGTCTTGAGAACTAACAGGGCTGTGGATAGAGGCAAATACAATTTAGCCTCCAGAGGCTTTAGGCGGGCAAAAGGTAACTTTCGAGAAGTACTTTTTCTGTAATTTGCAATAAAAATTGGACTTTGCAAAATGAACTGGGGTTTTAATAAATATTACAAAGAGTCCGAGAATATTTCTAGGTTTTTCTTAAGCAAAGGTAGCATTATTAAAAATGTAATTGTGCATCTCTGTATTTTTTTGATGAAACAGGCAGCCTTACAACAGTGAACATAGGGCTTAGGTGCTTGTCACTATAAGGATATGTTTAACATTAGTTTCTACATGTTCTACTTTTAAATACCATGCACCCTGCTTTGTAGGTTATAGGGTCTACTTATGAGTGATTTATATTTAAAGGTAGGTTTTAGAGCTGCCAAAACGGTTTATTTTAAAAGCTAGAATTGTAGTTTGCAATTGCTCTAGTCAGGCTACAATGGCCTGAAGCCATGTTTACACTGCCACTGTAGTGAATGGAATAATAGATGCTGCAGTTTACTGGTGCCTTTTAACTTAGAAGTTCTGGGTACACCTTGTACCATATACTAGAAACATATAGGTAAGTTAAATATGCCATTTGGCTTATGTTAATTTGACCATGCTTAAAGGAGAAACACGGGCACTTTACTACTGATTAGCAGGGGCAAAGTGCATATAGTTCTACAGCCAGCAAAAATAGAGCCCCCCAAAAAGGTAAAAATATCCAGAGTGACCAGGCTGAAATGGAGGACTTCATCCACTGTTTCCAATACGGCAATATGGTGGCTAGGGTTTGGTGTTAGTAGTTAAGGTAAGCATCTCTAATTAAATACAAGATGTGAATACCTCCTTTTAGGTGATAACATCAAGTATGTTTTAAAATCGCACCCTTTCTTTACCTTTCAGTACCACTTCACGTATTGGGGTACGTTTTGCTCAGCCAGTGAGGATTATTCTCTTTTATTCACAATAGTAATCTTTCACAGAACCTGCATCTCTTCTGATTACCACCTCAATGTGTTTCCACATTTAAGACAAACTGAGTTATCCAAAGACACCTTAAATATACTTGGACTAAAGGAAATCATCAGTCTTAGACACATCTAATGCCTTCCTTAAATGGTCATCAACGTTCTCAGCAAGTAGGCTTAGAGAAGTCCTGAGAAATCAAAGGAGAGGCTTCAGGGCAATAACACACAAATAAATATCATCCAGATACCTCCAATTACAAGGCGATAAACTATGTGTTAACTGAATGAGTGCTCAAGAAAGGCATTTTCAGCCTCTAAAGAGGCCCGGGTCACAAGCTCTGTTCAACCTGCTTCATAGTTGGCCTGCAAAGTTGATTCCGCTTTATCTGCCTTTAATAGTTTCCTCTCAGAGCACCCCCATGCTCATTAGGACTTCTCCAGAGATTTTATCTATTAGGCCTTGGGATTTTTACAATTGGACTCCCAAAACCATTCTGGAATTAATTTTGCCACGAGAGAATCACAATGTTCTACCCTCCTAACTTAACTCGTTGTCGTGTATAACACAAACCTCTTTGTAAAAACCAACTTTGCCTACATCCACTTCTAGCTGGCCAGCAACCCCACATGCCCTAACCACATGTTCCATTGGATGAAATAGATCTTCCAAAAATTTACCACAGGCAAGCCCAACATTGTAGCAGGAGGAGAAGAGGAAGCCTTTTCGCACATCAAAAGTCAAACATTTGACAGTCATATTTTCTTTCAGCACTCTTTAATTCCCCCTTCCAACAGAATATAGGGTCAAGTAGACCAGTGCATTAGTAATGGCACATGCTGGGCACTGTGCCATTATCTACACTGAGCTACCGAAAGGGATCCTCAATAGGCTTCAAAAGAACCAGAACACATGTGTCTTAGGAGGATAAGCCCATATAATAGTCTGAACAATGATATCAGACTTGGTCAAGAGCCAACTATTCCTTGTGGGAATAATGAATGAATGAGGGTTTCATTCCTGGACACTGGATTGTGTGGATGGCATAGCGGTGCGTGATTGCAGAGACTTGGGGACAATTGGTTGAACAGGAACAGCTCTGACTCTTACTATGAACATTCAGTAATTGTGTATACAGTAAGCAGGAAACACTCAGTCGGAGGACGCAACCTTGTAAGAAGAGCTCGAGGCTGAACCTTAGCACAAACGAACGTGGAGTGCTCAGTGCATTCCTGGCCATGTGTCCTATTTACAAACATAAAGTGCAGTCTTGTGTGCATGCATTCATTAAAAAAGTTTAGGATGCAGCAGATAGAAAGCAGTAGCTAACCCCCCACTTTGAGATGTTTGTACTATGCCCTGACTAATAATAAATGCACTGAAATATACCGGGGGATATATGTACACCACCCTTCGCTGATATTCCAGATGTTCCTCTTTCCCCCTGAACCGACATTCCTAATGCTGTTTAGGCTGCAATGTAATATAACTCTGATTTCCCCCTGCTCCTCCCCCCTTGCATTGATGATCTGTATTAACTGTAGCGGACGTTCCCTCCTCTCAGAGCACATATCCAGCTGTACTGCTTTTATTGCCTTGTTTGTTTATGTTTTATTCATGATAAAAAGAAATAAAAAAAAATGCACTGAAATATTAATACATTATTTCAAATTACTTTCCAAGATGACCATATTATTTTGAGACCTGTTATTGACTCTTGAAGATATGATAATGAGGAGCGCTACAAATCTATGTTTGATCATGTAATACAATGTTCTTTTTTAACAGCTCTTTTCACACCAAAGGGAGCGTGGGGTGTTTGGTATAAGCATTCTCTTCAATCTGTGTGTTGCAAGTTTATTACCCACGTCACTTCTGAACGCTGTCTTTGTAGTAGCCATACAATAAGGTATTTTTGGGCGGTTTCTTGCATTTTTAAATGTTTAATGAATTCATCTATGATTACCTGAGCATGAATCCATTTAGCAAAATCAAACATTCTGACACATCATTCCAAAACTTCTTATTTTATGCTAGAAGTTTGAACTTGTACATTATATCTATTACATTGTTGTATCAGTATAGCATCTACACATAAAACCTGTAGGTAGATGCAGTCAAGGCTTTTATGGACGACAGGCTAATCTTTCCTTTTCACTTTTTCACCAGCTCTTCTCTCTTGTTAAGTGTTATACTACCTTATGTTAGGGGAGTGGACAGAGACAAATTCTTGATGTGAAGAAAGTGAGAAAATTTAGTGGTGATTAGTAAATATAGAATACCACCATCTTATTGCAGACAGTGCTTAAATTAAGCAGGTGCTATCAGGTGCTCAGCACCGGCACTTATTTCACAGGGCCGGGGCTACAATTTCTGACCCTGCAGCTGATGATCTCAATATTAATTGTCAAATTCAAAATAAAAAGAATAACATACATTGCATGGTGACTGGCGGGTAAATGATCATAGACAGGCCAGCTTTCGCCTGTCCAGGCACGCATGATTGTGTATCACCACGTTAGTGATGATGTCATCACGCCGATCACAAATCAAAGAAGTCATTGACAAACTATGTCTTGCATTCTATTCCCCGAGTCTTCTGCACCCTGCCACTGCCTGAGCCTAAGCCTCCAATTGGATAATTATAGCTGGGGGCTGGCTCATGACGGAGTTGAGGCAAGGAAGCTGCAAGAGCGCATTTGGAACATGGGAGTGAGTGAGGGCTCTTGAGGAAGAATAAATGGAAGTAAGTGTGGATTTCCCCCTTGTTGCGTAGCCAGAGTTGCATATCCTGCAGCCCTGCATTGCTGCTATCCTCAACGTGCTCGATGCGGCTGTGGCCCAACACAACTTTTGTGCACCGTGGCGTCACCTGTAGAATCTGTGAGCTGCACCCCAGCATGGTAATTGCTGAGCGTGCGTGAGTCCAGTAGGCACAACAGCCATACTTACTGGCATTGGCAGCATTACGGCTAGGGACAATGCCTGTGCTGTAGCAGGCAGGGTCACAGCAAGCTGAGCAGTGGATGCCAATGCCGTCGCCATCCCTGGACCTACTAATTACAGGCAGCACTAGCAGTGACATGACCTGCTATGCTCAAGCAGCCGCAACAAACCCAGTCATACCACACTGATTAATATATGCAAAAAAGCCTTTTCATTTGGTGTACATTTTGTTTTTGCACTCGGTGTAGGTAAGAAAGTAAAACGCGTCATCTTCCGCTTCTTTAGGAAAGACAACAGGAAAACACATAGTTCAAAATAGTAGAGACATGTACAGGCTGACGACAGGGGTCACAGGCAGCAGCAGTGTCATAGATGTGAGAGAGAGCAGGAGTAAAGAGGAGAAAGAAACAACAAGAGAGGAGAGAGATAAGACGGAGCTATGTAGACGAAAAGGAGAGCAAATCAGATACAAAGAGAAAGCAGCCATGATGTGAAGAAGAGAGCATTAAGAAGAGAGAAGATAGAATGAAAGGATGTAGAAGACAGGACAGAGGAAAAATAGCAGAAAAATGATAAATCTGAGACACAGCTAATCACTGCTAGAAGAGTGATCGTAAAGAGCCATAATCGAGGGGAGAGAGAGCAGAGCATGGATAAAAGTGAAGAGAAAACAAGAGCAGGGCTAAAATGAATAGAGGGCAAATAAGAAATACAGGGTGTGACAAAGATGACAGGAAACAATTAGAGAGGTGAGAGGATAGACTCTTAGAGCAAAGACTTAGGGGACAGACAACAGATCAAGGTTAGAATATAGAGACTGAGGAAGTGAGAGTGTTGAAAGTGGGGCTCACCGGAGGAAGAAGTGAGCAATGGCCACCTTGGCTAAATTTTCAGCACCTGCACTTCTTTTTTTTTACAAATTAAGCACTGATTGCAGATACTTTAGTAAGGTAGTGAGGACATTTACCTGGTGGAAGGAATGCACAAAACAGTATCCCTAGTATTGTTTAATCATTCACAATGCCTCGCAAATATTGAGAGAGAGCCAGAGATAGATAACAGGTGCAAATGCCATTACCTGTGGTCAGGCCCTTACTTCTTTACTTCTTGTATTTGCAGCCATCTCCTAGTGACCCCAAATGTTGTAATAATCAAAAACACTCATTGTAATCACCTAATCAGCCTAATATATGTTACAGCTGTTCAAACACGAACATGCAGATATACCTTATTTAGCTAGTTTATCCACCCAGTTGGCAAGAATGTAAGGACAAAAGTTAGCAACACCTGAAGCATTACTAGATACCCATTGTTTGATTTGTCTTATGCAACCCCTCAAACTTAAAGTGCAAGCCTGTAAACCCTCCATTGAGAGGGAGATACCTACTGTAAATGTAAATGTGTGTATACTTGTAAAGCGCACTATCACCTGAAAGGTATCTTGGCGCTGTATACTGCTGTGGAACCCTTCCTGGCTTTCCCTGTGAGATGCCCCCTTAACTGGGCACCTCCAAGGTGAGGCCAGGCATCCTAGCGCTTTCGGGGCCGTTGTGGAGATTAAGCAAGCTATTGCCCAGAGTTGCAGAGTGGGACCCATGATCAGAGTAGGCACCTAGGCGAGAATTATCGAGTCCGTGGACATTGAGCCCAAGACCCTGCCGCGGCGGGAATTGAATCCTGGTCCCGGGCCAGTCCTCTGCCTCAGGGTCTGCCACTCTAATCGGTGAGCCACACTTCTCCACTACTAACGTGCCTATGTAAATGGAGTACAAAGTACTGAAGTAGGCAGAAATCATTTGCGTTTATTTTTTGTGTGCTGGAAATGTTGGCCAATATTATACACTTCATTTTCGAAAAAATTATCATGATCATAGCATACAGGTGCACACAGGAAATGCTGCACAGAAATTAGCGGTGAACCTGTTGTTGTAGTCAATTGTTTTATTTTTCAAGAGGGGGAATAGATGCTGACTACAGAAGATGATAAGAACATTCTAATCCCTTCTTCATTTCCCGTTCTTTGTTTTCCGGACTGTCGGAGGGAATACAAAAGGTTTTGCACCAGAACAGCCACTTGATTGTAAGCATCTCAATGTAGGCAGTCATCATTATCATGCATTCTTAGATGAGGGCAAGGGAAGACTTTACTAAAACCTCCTCAGAGTGAAACACTTCCCTAGCTTGTTTGGCTTATCATCTTAAACTTGGAGAGTGCACTTACCCTTATTGGAAGTGGGTTGGATCTCAACTGCCTGAACTTGACCGTTTATGCCCGAGCCTCCCTCCATCTTGTTAAACACATCTTACACGTGGGCATGAATTGACCCTACTGTTATTGGTGCTTCCACAGCTTGGATCAGAGTGCTGCCAATTCCTCGCTAGCAAAACATTTGAATGCCAGTCTGAAGCATTTTTTAAATGTGCTGCTTCGACCTTAAATGCTTGCCTGCATGAGAAATCCAGTCATTTGAACACAGTGCCTTAAAGCCATCTCTACTCCTTAACAGAAACCTGAAGAACACTGCCCCAAGAAAGGGCTGCTACAAGTGTAGATGAACTGAATGATGATTCTGTCTGGGGAAGACACTGCCTCCATGCACCCACTAATACTATTTAATATTTTCTTCTGCAATGCCTAGCTTGCTTGTGAGATATCCAGATTGATGGAGACAAGTGCTGCTTCAAGAAAGCCATTTGTGACACTGGGATTCCACCCATTTGCTGTAGTGCAGGCTGCCGCCTGTACTCCTAATACACAAAGGTTGTGCACCCCCTAAGAGAGCAGCTGCTGAACCAGTGCCTCTGGGGTCCACAGATCATGAGGTATCACACATTTTGGGGCCAACATTACTGTCCCAAAAGCCAAGAGATAGTCCTATTTTCCTGGTCCCAGTAACTCACTTTCTCTAGTTCCAATACGCTTTTCTTGCTGATGGTACAATGTATTTTGCCTGCAAATGTGTTTATGCTTTGTTTCTGTTTGCTTTCAGTGTTAAAAATTATTCGGACTGTGAATAATAAAGGTTTGGGAACTCATTACAAAGCATCTCAGTTTCGGCGGGAGGGCTGTAATTAATATGGCACTTTACAGGGTGTGAACTTGGTCAGTTAGTAATTAGTGAGTGTTCATGATCAATTTGTAAACACTGTTGAATCATTAATTTCCCCTTGCAAGATTGTGCTGGTGTTCACAATAACGTTTGGGCCTCAAACAATAGGCTGGGTTGTTTTTAGATATCTTGGCGGTAACATTTTATTTGTTTTTTTTCAATTTGGATTGTTTAAGCCTTCTTTTTACTGTAAATATATATGAAATGTATAGTGCCGTGTACTCGCAACTGTAACAGAATCTATTTTCATATCTAAGTTCTTCATACGTTTTTGAAAAACCTTCCAACCAAATTTTTGTTGTCAAGTGAGGTTTCAATGAATATTTACTCATGCTATCTAGAAAATCTGGTTAAATTAGTAATCAGCGCTCCATTTAATTTGTCTGACAATTCAAATAATTGTACTCCGTACATAGGGCCACAATCCAACTATGTAGTTTTTTTTTCATCTTAATGAAATGGTCTACATTTTACAAACTAAATTAAATTAGATGCTACTTGGAAGGTCCAGCAGCAATAAAATACTGTGTTGGCCTCCTGAGAATAATCCCTGGAGTGTGATAACATCAGTGGAAATTAACACTTAATACTACACAAACACAAGGTTCAGTTCTGGGAGATCTTTGAAACAACGTTTGCTGCACTCATCAAAATTTAAGGGGTAAACAAAAATAAATTTATCGGGGCCAATAAACACACTTGTCATCCTCCTCCATTTCTAACAAAGGGTGCTGGATAATTTGGGTTCTACCACCTCTTGCAAGTAACTATGCATAAAGTACGTATAGGCATGCTAAATGAGGGCTCGACATTTTGTCTCAAACTCAGCATTTTCATAAATAGGGTCTCTCTATAGAGTTGAGTGCTTGGGTATGAAATGGGAATTTTCAATTTTCAATCGCTTTGTGTAATATATTAAAATAATGTATTGTTAAGAACACAGATCAGAAGCCAGCTTGATTACCTAATAATAAAAAGCCCATTAACCTGCACTGCTACTGATCCATTTGTTATAGATTCAATGTTGTGAAGTAAGGTAATATGCCAAAACCCCTTTAGATCATTCTTTTGCCATTTTAAAGTCTCCACTACAGACTGTTGGCAGACTTATAGTTTTCAATAAGTGGAATGTGATTGAAGTGGAATTTGCGTCAGCCACTCACCTGCTATTGGATGTTTTATATTGTCTAGCTAAGGAGTTTGCTCTTGATTTGAGTTTTTCTCCATGTTCTTGTGGTTTAGATAGGATGACTTTCCATTCCTCCCCTGTGACATCAGGAAACTATTTTTCCTTCTGAATGTTTCTGCAACATTGTACTTTTACCACTTATTGGGAGTGCGTGGTCCTTTCACTCCTCCCCTCACTTCTCTATCCCCAATTATCGTTCAATATGCCTCCCCGCTAAGGCTCTTTTCCACTTTACTTCAGGATCTCTCTCTCTCTTTATTTTCTTGCTCCATACTCCCCACTCCTCTGTCTACCCGGCCGATACTCATTCATGGTGCTGCTGAGACCCCAGTTGCTAGTAGCAGACCTCCTACATTTAAACCCAAAACGCTGCCTTCCCCCGTGGAGATGATTTTTGGACATATGATGGAGAATTCCACATATGACATAGATAACATTTGTGAGAATGTAAAGTGGTAGTACTGCACCACATTATCTTGAGAAATCCAATGTCTAACAAACATTATGTGGCAGAAACTATGAAATACCAAATGGAAGATCTGCCTTCCAGTTCTGGCCTAAACATATATTAAGTTTTGTTACAAAGAGTGCTTTTTTTGCTTTCTTGTGGTAAGTGAAAGTGACTTTCAGGACAAATCTGTATTTTTTGGTTATGCTTCCACTTATCACATACTGAAAAAATTGTGAAAAGCCTTACTGGTTTTCTCAGTGAACCACAAGACACTGCAATACTACCTGTTGGCCCACCCCACCTTATCGTAGGTGAGCAAGGACAAGGCATCGCTGAATGGTTTGGTGTAGCCAATCACAAGGGCAGCCATTAGAATGTCTATAAAAACCTTCTCTTTCAGCAATTCTGTTTGATTGTTCTGAACCAATCAGAATGGGTTACACCCTTCTGAATGCCTTCATGGAACACTTTCTGTTGGACCTGACATCTCTGGTGTGGTTTTCCCCCAGCTTTTTCCCTTCCATCCCCCTTTATTTACTGACTTTTTGTCTTCAAAACTATATTTTTACCACTTCTAACCAGCGCTAAAGTGCTTGTACTCTCTCCCTAAAACATGGTGACATTAACTAACACACAATTGGTACATTTCATTTATGTGTAAGCCCCTAGTAAAGTAGTACTACATGTACCCAGAGCCTGTCAATTAAATAATACCAGTAGGCCTGCAGCACTTATTGTGCCACCCACTTAAGTACCATTTTAAACATGTCTCAGGCCTGCCACTGCAGCCTTCATATGCCGTTTTAAACTGCCAATTCAACCTGGCACACAAAACCATTTACCAGGCCTAAACCTTCTTTTGTTATACATATAATGTACCCCAGGGCAGTCCCTAAACAGCCAATATGGCAGGGTACAGTGCATCTAAATTATTAGGCATGTACATTTAACTTTCACTTGTCCTGGTAGGGAAAAACTCTTAAATTCGTTTTTTACTATTGCAAGGCCCACTTGACCCATAGAATAACATTAGGTTACCTTAAAACATTTAATATGTGTTAACTTTCAAATAAGAGCAATTGGCCATGTCGAGTTTGGTGTCTAAAGAGTTGTAATTTAAAACCCTCTTTAATGGTTAAGTCAGATTTTAAGGCACAATTATGAGAATGGCTCCTTTAGAAAGTTGCAAAAAACTATAGGGATTAAACACAAAGGACCGGGGCCAGGTAGGCCCAAACCTATTTTATCAACGGGGATATTTTTTTGAGTGTCTGGACAATGTATTATTTAAGGACAAATTCCCTCAAACACTCTGATGGCAAAATTCAAATTTATACAAATTACTCCGTTTCTCGAAAGCCAACGCGTTTCAAGACCCAGGCTGATGGTAGTGCGACTCTTGTATTTTCCTAGGTATGATGCAATGGTAAATGTTTTTGTATTGAATTTATGAACATAGCACTTTAATGATTTTTCGTCTATTGAAAATTGTTGAAAAAATTGTCTATGGTGTGTATGCCTGTTGATGTTTATGAGCGCAGTCTTTTGTGATTGTTTAATATATGGACCTGTGGAAGACTCAGAAGGCCTGCTGTGCTGCTCTGAAAGAAGGACTGCTACTCTGTTGCCCTTCTGCCTGAGTGAGAAGTACTAGACCTGCATTTTGACCCAGGACCCAGTGACTCCAAGGGCTAGTTGGCTGGCATCCTGATCAGAGCCTCAGGGACAGAAAAGGCTCCAACTAACTGGAACTCAGTAACTCGACTCTTCTTGCTGCAAGTCCTACCCCTCAAGTGGTGCCACCCCACTCCATGGCCCTTGAAAGTGGGCCTGAAGGTGCTCTGCCAACCCAGCTGTGGTCCTGTGGGGCAAAACAATGCAGTGCAACACATCTCCTCGCAGCTCCACTTCGGAACCACTACTGCACAACGCTTCCTTGATGCAGGCCTTAACAATCCCCTCATCTTCAACATCCTCAACGAAGATGCAGGACTCCGTGACATAGGCCTGCAGCTTTCTCTGAACTGCTGCTGTGCAAAGCATCCTTGACACAGGATCTCACAATGCTCCGAAAATCAAGATTTAAGGTACTTTGTTCAGCAAGCGTAACTGGGTCCCTTCACTCTAATCTTTTTTTTAAAGACATGTTTTTTGGCATTTGAGTACTTTCTCATACAATGTAGTCAATTACAAAAACAACTGCATTTTTCTGTCCCATTAATATTCAATTGGCAGGCAGTTATCTATATATACTGCAAAGGTAGAGTAGTATATGTGGAAAATCACAATATACATAGCCATGGAATCAATGCATTTATTTTTAGTAATTATAGATCTCGA
This sequence comes from Lissotriton helveticus, assembly GCF_964261635.1. NCBI lineage: Eukaryota > Metazoa > Chordata > Amphibia > Caudata > Salamandridae > Lissotriton > Lissotriton helveticus. Next base: position 1,751,744,980 of record NC_136067.1, read on the forward strand.
TTTCTGGAGTTGCCAGCAGAATCAGTTGTGTGCATATCCTCCCCCCCATCTCATAACAAATTGAGCTGAGTGTGGTTGATGATACGTTCTCAGTATAGTCTTGTGTTGCGATCTTTGATTGACTTTGAGTGTATGAGTGTATGACAATCATAACTAAGTAAAATAAGTGTATGACAATGAAAGAAGTGGAAACCAGGAGAAATCATAACTAAGTATAATAAGCAACCAAATAAACAGCATATTATCTATGTCTCCAGGGGGGTGGATACAGCCTGGTCCACAAGAGTGTGTGTCACATGTGCTGCAGTCTAATAATGGCTGTTAACCTACTCACATCTTGTGGTGTAATGAGAGGAGAGTCCAAGTCCAGGGGGCTGGGAGAAGTCAGAAGACAATGCGATGTGAGCCTAACAATCGCTCATTCCCCTTCAAGTCTCCTCTCTCCGATCCCTCTGTCCGCAGAGGACCTCTCGGACCCCCTGACTCCATCATCTCTGCCAACTAGCTGGTCACTTAAATCTTTGAAATTGCATACCTCCAGTTCTACTGATTGGACTTTTGTTGTTTTGTTTTGATCTCAAATAATTTTATACATTTTACTCTATTTTTGTAAGTTGGTGTGGTATTTGTCTTGTGTTGTGTTTTCACTTTATGCTGTTTGAAGTGCTGAATAAATACTTTACATATTGCCTCTGAGTTCTGCCTGACTGCGTTTATGCCAGGCTACCAGAGGGTTAAGCACAGGTTAATTTGGGGTTCACTTGTATTTTACCCTAACAGAGATTGTTGTTTCTGCTTGAGTAGGGTTTCCCTCCTTCAGACAGTAACACAATTCCCTATACTTTCCACATAAAAATAGGCATCTAGCATGAATATGATTTTTTTCACATTCCGAAGCGACATGGGCAGCACAAACATAACCATTTTCTATGTTCGGGCATGGAACCTATCGTCTGTTCTAGTCTGCTGTTGTGTAGTTCCTGTAAACCTATATAGGATCTGTGCATTTGGACAACATACACTGTAAGATTGGTGTCTGGTCTGATTTTAGACACCAGTACCTGGTATGTTAGCCTGTATACAAGTTAGATCATGGTGCCACTAGAAACCCCTCTTACCAAGGAGAGAAGAGTTCTTGGCAACTATCGAACATGACAACCCTGATCCCTCAGGATCATGAAACAGTACAATACTTTTCGCTCAGTCACTCGTGCTCACTTTGTCTCAGAGGTACACAGAATAAACGGTGGGGATGTTTTTCAATAAGCATTTATTGAACCAGCTTCATTCTAGTGTAAAATAGGGCAGTAACAGATATAAATGATTATAAGCGCTAACAGAGTAAAAGGATGGTAGATTTCTTCCATTGCACTAAAACAATGAATACAGGCAAGTATAAAAAATACATGACAGTAGAATGCGTACTCCCACGATGCGACCCTTACTAGATGTACCTAAGTGTACCTAACATGAATGTAGGTGTAAAAGCCAAGAATCCCTCTAGGACAAAGTCAACCTTATAACCTAAAGTGAGAGAATGTAGGACCGTGTCTTGGTCTCAAGATGAACACCCTGCAAGGGATGTCAGACCACTGAGAGCTGGAGTGTCTTTGGGCAAGAACCTCAGCGTCTCTCGTCAGTGTGTCGGCATGGAAGTCTTCTTCTCCTCTGACTACCTCAGCAAGATATGGTCTTTATCTACCCGAATGTGTACCCTCAGGGGTTCTACCTTGCTGTGTCATGTTGACTTAGGATGACGGAAGTAATGACCCTTGTACATAGTTATTATGCAGGAAATGGTAGTCCGGCTGAATTTCCAAGAATCCTCATGCATAATGGATAAGGCTAGATTTCAGGGAAAACCCCACGTCCTGTATGCAGTTCCGTAACTAAGTAAAAGGTCAGTCTCAAGAACCGTTAAGTAGTGTAATGGTAGGGAGAATATAGGTGAACGGTTAGGTGACTACCTGAGTCTATATTTGGGTACCTATATGAAATATAACACTGCTTGCTCACTGAGTTTTGGTGGGTTTTTTATTTAGCTGTGATACGCTCCCAAGAGAACTGAAAAAATAAGGTATCCCCCCTTTTTGGATTACAGTGAAAATGATGTTGGCCTACCACAACCATGTTAATGGGCCAAATAAGTGTTTTACATTTGTTAGAGAGGGGAATGACGTAAAGTTGATTATATTTCTATGATTTCAAATACCCTCTCATAATCACATCATTTGATAAAGATTTTCACTTTTTGTGATGTGAAGACGTGGCACATTTGTGAACTGATAATATTACCTCCTATACAGAAATATATGGTTCTCTTGATCTGGGAACTGCTTTGTATTGTTTGCTTATTCTAAATGAAGGGCTGATGAGAAAATAAAAAAATATTATCAGGCTGGACTTGCTTGTGTCTCTGTTGTACACATATCTAAAAAAAAATTAGTGAAGATCATTCATCTTCGTATGCATAAAGTGCACCCCTTAAGCTCTTTAAGCCAAGATCCTCAGCTGTTTGCATCACAATTTTTTGGGGATTAATATGAGGTAAGTAGAAAAGGATCACTATGTATGTATTTAAAATGCAGAAAATAACCTTGCACTTTGTTCGCCTGAAACTGGAGCTCAGTAAAAGCAAATCCTAGTTCATTGAAACACTAATTACACAAAACAAATGGGTTGTATGACATAAGCATCAGTGGCTAAACCTCATGGTTCTCTACTTCACAGCCCCAACAACGAATGTGTCTTAACCATGCATTCCTTCACCACGCATGACTTCACCATGCAATTTCATTGTAAACGCATGATTGGTAAAGGGATATCCATGGTAAAAATCTCTCCTCAGCCCCAAGTCCTGGGCCAAAAACAACCTCGAAACCCCAAGCCCTAAAAACAACCCCAAAGCCCTAAAAGAAAACTGACCCCGAACCCTAAAAATAACCCGGACCCCCGGCCGAGCCCTCAAAACAACCATGAGCCTTAAAAACGACCCAACCCCCGAGCCTTAAAAACAATCCCGATCCCCAAGCCCTAAAAACCATCACAAACCCCCTGAGTCTTAAAAATAACCTGACCCCCTTACCCCCAAAAACTACCCCCCCTAAAAATTACCCTCCAAAACCCAGCCCCACCTAACAGAGCACGTCCCAGAGGTCCCACTCCTGATTCTTCCTCTTCCTCAGCCAGCCCATCTGCATCTAGACCGTGCTCTGCCTTAACCAACCATATGCGTGGTTAATGCAAGCGTGCTTCCGCTTGCAGGGAAATAGCACGTGTGGCTCAGTCCGCGTTGTAAATGCTGAGTACCGAAACAATGCTGTCAGGAAGTTAGAAGGAAAATGGTTGCAAGAAGTTGGCATGATAAGAAAAACACACAAGAACAATTTACTCCACACAATATTAATCTACAACCCCAGTCAATACAAAACAATGCAAGTTGACCCGAAGTATTACTTCAAATCATTCAAGAAGCTATAGAGCAAATCTTGAAAGAAAATTGCAATCCCTTTTTGGATATTGGACCATATTTTATCAACTACTTAACTTACAGAATCAAGCTCACGAGTTCTGGAAACATTTCAATCGACTGGCACTATGGACTTTGTTATCAAATATGCTACAGAACATATACGTTTTTCTGCAGCTTTTTGCAAACACCCAAAGAAAATTGTAAAAGATATGAGAAGTCAGTCTTGCACTCAAACTCCCTTTCCTCAACTGGGTTGTAATGTCAGTCGGGTCTGGTGGCTCAGTGGACTAATGTGTCTACTGCAGTGGCATGTGTTCGATCTCATGGTCACATTTTCAAATCCCTGCGTGTCCACTTAGCCTTTCATCCATCTGCGGTTGATAAAATTAGTACCATTGAGTGAGGTAACAATAAACCTCTGTTATTCAGTGCCAAGAGGTCTGCGAGTGAACGTGCAGCTTGTTTTGTTATATGTATGTGGGATGCATCTGGGTGTAGCAAGAATCTAACCAAAAGTTAGTTACCGCTTTACAGAGTTAAAGGGAACACAGTCAAAAGTGAATGTACGGGTGGATGGGTACTGAGAGCAGAAGATGGCTGTTACTGCACCGTGATGTAGAGTTCTTAAAACATTTGTGTCGTCAAATAGTTTCCAATATGGATTAGGGTTGGAACTGGCCTGGCACAGGGAGCTGTTCCAGATCTTGGGTGCGTAGATAAAGAGGGCTTTTTTTCCTTTTTTTTCTTTTCTGTCCTTCTTTGTATCTAGTCTGATAATGTTCTGGCAATGGGTATGCAGAGAGCAATTGAAGGTGATGAACCTGTCAGTCAAGACAGGTAAGGGAGCCAGCCGTGATAGCTTTGAAGATGATGCAACTGCTTTTGAATATAGCACAGGCTAGCAAGTGGTGTCAGGGGAGTTCCATCAAAATGGGAGTGATGTGGTCATATTTCTTCAGACCCTTGATGGATTTTCTCAGAGGTTGTGGAGAAGGACATCGTCTTCATCCAGATGTGAGAGTTGCAAGAGCTTGCATGGCAGTTCTAAAGTAGCTTTTTGAAATAAATGGTTACAGTTCTTTTTAGTAGTGGGAGAGAGGATGGCTTGATTAAGCAGACCACGTAGTTCATCCTGATTTCAGTGCAGCTTTCTACGATATATCAGAAGAAATTGAGGCACACCTTTAAGGCAGTCATAGGCTTCTTAAAAAAAGTAATGGACTGAGCCATCTTGCTTCAGGTGAAAAGACAACAGCTTGCCAGGTTTAAAAGCCGAAGATCAAACCCTGTCTCACTGGTGATCATAACATGACCCAGCTTAGTATAATTCTCCATGCTCTTCAGGTTTGTAAGACATCAGAGAATTCTGATGGAGAATCAGAACGTTGCTGTCCAACTGTATGAAGATACAGCCTATCTTTATTTAATGGTATCATCCACATAGAGTATCATAAAAGAATGCCTGCCGTAGACTCACTTAAAGGATGACTTTGATAACGCGGGATTTCTGGTCTATTTTAATCTTACCAGATCCCAGCTCAGGTCGACTGAATCGTTGGTACCTGTCATTGAGTAAAAGGCAATCCACTACTAGGTTAATCAAGAAAGAACTTACACCACTCTAAAGAACCACTTACCACTGGAAAAGGTTAAAAAGTTTAATTTAAAGCCAAAAGTATCTGGAGATACAAACATTTCAGAATAAGGTTCAAAAGATATACAGGTATCAATATAAAAAGGTACTCTCTGAATGCTCTCAATCGACAAAAGGAAATTATCAAAAATATCTCAAATACCATGAGAGTTGCAAGAATCGCTGTGAGTTGCAACTTGAGAGTCATTTACAGAAAATAAAATTACAGGTTAGTCTGTCCCTACACTAGACTAAGTGACATCCCTACTTAACAAGATCTTTACCTAAAAAGGTGTCAGCAGTGGTGACTTCCAAAGAAGATCACACACTTCCCTTAGTCTTTGTCTCAAAGTCGAAGTCTTTCAATTCTCTATCTGCCTACCCATCCGCTCTCTTAGGCTCCTCAGATCATCTGCTCTAACTCCACCCCGGGGTGCTTTCCCTAATACAAAATCACATTTCCAATAGGAACGCCCCTTGAGACGCCTCTCAAGTGGTGCAGTTTCGAGCGGCAAATTCCGTGCTGGTGCTCCTCGGGACTCTTCATTAAAGTTGACCTTGCTTCCCAGGCTTCTTTCCGACCAGGCGGTACCCCCTAAAATTCCTGAAGACTCCTACAGGCCTGTGCCTGGCGCCTCTGAACAAGGGCCTATTCATTATTTCTGATTTAAGTTCCCCTTGCACCTGCAAACAGACACTCTCTCGGTAGGCCCCAAATTCCAGCATCTGCCATATCTAGAAGTCATAAAACATCTTTGGACAGACCTATCGTCCGTGCTCTGTGCGACCTCTCCTTAACGAGCTCATGCAGATCAAAGTAGCGACTTTATCTATTCAGGCCTACTAGAATTACATGAAACGGGCCTCTGCAATATGCACATTAAATTTCTTTGTTTAAACAGTATTCTAACTAACACACATTACTATAAAGTAACACATCTATTTAAAACATACTTCAATTCCATGGTTAATAATACTTTGCAGTAAAATGACATTAGAATCCAAGTCACTTAAGAGTGTAGCAGCATCTTTCGTTTCTTGTGAAATGCCATGTGGCCTACACATTTTCATGGTTTGCAGAATTACATTTCGTTCTCACTTAGCCATCTAACGTGTGACTCCAACATCATTTTAACATCTCTACAACCTCTACATTAGTTTTTCACACTTACATATGCATCTCTATTCTAATTAAACACTCATATATATATTTTCTCTATATAAGTTGACACTCCTGTATATTCCACGCTAAACTAATACTACGTGCTTGTAAATATGGTGCACTTCTACATTTTCAGATTTGTGCTCTCTCAATCCCCCCTTTGATGACTTACAGTAGTCATCATCCTCACAACACCCTCTCTAAGGTACAAAGTATCAAACTGAAGTCGTTGCAATCTTCCCTCGTTTCATCTCCTCTAGAGCCCTCAGACTCCGGTACTGATTCTCCTGCATCGCAGCTAATCTCCTCCCCTGCTCTCGCATAGATCTTTGCAACCTGTTTGCTCTATACCATTTGTACAGTTTCACCAATCACTAAACACAAGAAAGGTCCAAGGGGTAAGTTTATCGACCTCAACTGTTAAACCCCCTACACAGAATCGACACCAACAGTCCACCATCGAGACCGCCCTTCATCATCTGGGATCTTTTATATTTATAAATAACACATTAAAGGGTAAAAAAACCTGTGCTGGCAGATGAATAAGCCAAGGGCGGTCTCAATGGTGGACTGATGGGAACTTGTTTATATTGAAAATACTCCCTGTTTTGTTATATTTTTGGGTACATTGTCTGTTCTTGGACCTACTGTTAATTTTGGTTGGTGCCAGTTTCACCAATCCCCACAAAGTGATTATACAAATCACTATTATGATGATAGGTTTCAATATGTACCAAATGATATTCTTTCCCAGATTGGCAAACCAACCTCCAACTTTACCCATTCCTTGACCTACCTTTTCCCACACTGTTACCTTCGTCAAATCTTCTATCTCATTATGTATTTCAGTAATGTTTCGAATGTACTTTTCGAGAGGTTTTGAATTGTCTGGAATGTAAGTGCAACATTCCTGGACCTTCAAAGCCTTACAGACTCCGCCCTCTTTAGCCAACAAAACGTCTAGAGCAAGTCGGTTTTGAAGAACCATTGCCCTTATCGATTGCATCTCTCCCTCCACCAGCATTAAAGATCTAGCAGTACTGGCGGACAACCTATCTACAACTGTTGCCAATCTTCTTATCTTAACATCATTTAGTGCTATCCCTAAAATAGGAAACATAGCACCAAACACATCTCCAACTACCTCCTCAGCGCTTACATCCCTTCTTCCTCTAGCTGATGTTTCTCTCTTTTTGGTTTCTAAGTTCTCAGCATGGTATATTTTGGGGAAGACAATTGCTAAATAACATGATCCATACCAATTATCTGGTAGTTTCACGTATGCATTTCTTCCACAGACAAAATACACATTCGGGATCACCTGCCGTTCCTTCAGGAAATCCTTAGAATAGTACTCTAATTAGAAAGCATGTTCACAATGAACTTCTCCTACAAACACATTCTCATAATATGTTTGACTTCTGTGTATACATAGCTCTCCCCTTTTCTCCCGGTCTAAAGCTATTGGACCACTGCTACCCTTTCTTTGGTGTTCTCTTTCTTCCCGGGTCCAATCTGTTTTCCATTGTCCCGAAGCTTTTAGGATCTTTTGTCTCCTATATCGATCATCCACCTGCCCTATAAACTTTTTCTCAATTTCTGACACTTTACAAGTCAAATTATTTCTTCGAGCATGCGAAGTATCTAATGTTCTCCATGGAATGAAAAATTTCTGTAACCTGTCCTCACACTTATAATAATCCCACTTATTTAGGTGTTTATAATTTGGCACCTCTGGCAGTACCGAATCGAAGTTCGAAAAGTAATACTCAAACCCCTCTCGTTCATAAAATATGCTCAGCAACAAACTACATGAGATTCCATAGGTCAATGGAAGATGATGATATCTGATGCCTTCATCTACAGAAGCTGGCAACTGCATACAGACGTAGCAGTTCTTCGCCTCCATGACATCAATATATTCATAAAGCAATTTGGCATAAGCATTCGTTTTAAAATTCCCCTGTGACTCATCTGCATGTAATCTTTTTATTTCAGCATCTAATAAAGCGTTTTCTTCCGCTGTATTTTCCCCCTGTTTACCAATCGTAGGAGGCTTCTGTGTTGGTACACTTTTTGCTTCTTTTTCTGCTTTCACATCATTTTCATGTCCCACTATATAAGATACAGTAACTACTAAAACTATAAGAGAAATCCCTACCCCTAAAAGTGTGCCTATTATGCATTTTGCCCTGCGGTTCGGGTTGCCAGCCTCCATGGTCACAAAACAGTGTAGTTCTGGTTTTCTTTCACGGCACAAGTCTCTTTTCTTTGCTTCTCCAATCTTTCGAACCACACCTCCTGGAAACTGAAAAATCACCTCCGCAAAAACAGTCTCTGAGTTCTGTAGCAATAGGCAACCCTAGCCCTTCTCCATCCACTAAAAGGGAAGTCCCTAATTCTTTCTTCTTCCACTCGGCGCTAGGTTATCTTTCAATCAATATTTACAAAGTTCTTTACAAAGTCTTTAATAGTCCAAAACTATGCGTGTTCCCAGAGCTTCCACCACTAGCTCAAATATTTCCATACGAAGAAGGACTCCCTCCAGTATTGGACACCTTGAACAGCAACAAGGAAATTCAACAGTCTCAAAGATCAATTTTCTTATTCCGCTCAGGAGATGAGGATAGACGATGTTGAGTGTCAGCAGTCTTTCGACCTCCAATCCTGGTAACAGGAACTTTACTTCCACTGTGATGATTGGGTCAGTTCTGGTCAGGGTCACTTCCCTCACCCTCCCAGTTCTGCGTCCCGCTGAGGACATCTGTAGAGAGGTAGGTACACTCAGGAGTAGCGTATCTTCTGCAAGGCACTCGCACCCTCCTTGATCTTCTCGGACCTTCCTGCTCTTGTCCTTGTGCACTTTCTTCTGGATCTGAGTCTTCGGATATAGGAGCAAGAGTTTCCTCTCGAGCTGGCTTCAAGCTTGGCCTCCTTTTTCTTTTAGGCCAGGTAGCCGCTCCACGCCTTGTTCTCCTATTTCTTGTCCGGTCATTCAGTTCTTGATCACTCTGAACTTGCTCTGTCTCTGAGTTGGTTTCACAACAGCTTTCTCCCTCAGTGGCAACTTCAGTTTCACTCCCGTCCTGTTTTCTTTCCTCTTCTGGATCTGTGACACTCCCAACTTCTTCAGACACCCCCACAGCTTGACTGACCCCCTCTTGGGATTCTTCCTCCACCACTGGATTTTCGTCTGTGAGAGGAGCTGTTTCTTCCAGGGGTGCTGGAACTCTTCGAGTATGGGAAGCGTGGATCCAATGTGGCAGTCCTCCGCACTTCACGGCGGTGTTCGTGATTAGGACTATCTGGAAAGGCCCCTTCCAGCGCACGTCCAAACAGTTCTTCCGGACGTGCTTCTTCACCAGCACCCAGTCCCCTGGGCACAAGTCGTGGCACTGATTTCTTGTAGCTGGAACTTCTGCGGCCTGTACCTGAAGAGACACAGAATGAATGGCGTCAGATAACCCCTTGCAGTAATCCAGGATCAGGTCATCTGTAATGTTCAATAATGCAGCTGTGGGGATAGTTGGAAGTCTCATTGCCCTCCCCATCAACACCTCATGTGGAGAGAGACCTGTCCTCCTGTCGGGTGTGCTACGCATGCTCATAAGGACCAAAGGAAGAGCATCAGGCCAACTTAGGGAAGTTGATGAACACACCTTAGCAATTCGACATTTCAACGTCCCATTTATCTGTTCCACGATACCTGATGCCTCTGGTCGATAGCTACAATGCAATTTCTGATCAATGTTCAATGCAGAGCAAAGCATCTTCACAACTTCGCTGTTAAAATGTGTCCCTCTGTCCGATTCCAGAGAGGCAGGCACCCCGAAGCGCGGTATCAGCTCTCTAAGCAACAATTTTGCTACTGTGAGTGTATCGCACCTGCGTGTAGGGTACGCTTCAACCCATGTGGAAAATATGCATACTACCACCAGAACATACCTAAGGCGGTTGACCCTTGGCATTTCAATAAAATCTAATTGCATTCTGTTGAAAGGCCCCCCAGACGTCCCAATGTGACTCAGTGTAACTGGTGTTCTTTTCCCTATGTTCAACTGCTGACAAGTGACACATCGCTTACACACTGCTTCTGCTGCAATCCTAAACTTTGGGCAATACCAAGTCTGCCTGAACACCCTCAGCATGGCATCCCTTCCCAAATGCACTGGACCATGTATCTGTCGTGCCATTGGACTCGCTAACTCCTCAAGTAACACAGCCCTTCCATCTGCTGAAATCCAAAAATCCATTTCGCTTCTCACACACCCTGCTGTTTCCCACGCCTGCTTCTCAGATTCAGGTGCATTTTCTTGCATTTGTTTCAAATCTTCCCAAGTATCAACTGTTTCTAACATCATGCTCAATTCTGTCCTTTCCTGAGCCCCACTTACTTCCACCTCCGTGAAAGAATAATCATGCTCCGCACAATAGCGGGCAACTTCATCTGCATATCTGTTTCCCTGTGACACAAAATCCGAATTTTTCGTATGAGCTACACACTTTACAACTGCTATTGCAGCTGGACCCTGTAATGCTTCTAACAGCAGCCGCACAAATTCTCCATTTGTGATTGGCGAACCAGAGGAGGTCATGTAACCCCTCTGAGACCACAATTGCCCGAAATCATGAACTACACCGAAACCATATTGGCTATCAGTATAGATGGTGACTCTAATTTTGCTACCTGCTATACAGGCACGGGTCAATGCAACAATTTCTGCTACCTGAGCGGAGTGTACTCCTTCCAGGCAAGCAGCTTCCACAACTCCAGTAATGGTGCAAACAGCATAAGCTGCTCTCAACCGACCAGTATCGTCTCTTAAACATGAACCATCGACAAAGTAAATTTCATCGGGGTCGATCAATGGTTCATCTACAATATCTGGTCTGGGCTTCGTGCAGAGTTCAGTCACATCAAGGCAATCGTGATCTTCACAGTCTTCGCTTTCTATGTCATTAGGAAGTGGCATCAGAGTAGCAGGATTTAAGACAGAGCACCTCTTAAGGGTCACGTTCTCTGCAGCAATAATAACTTGCTCATAGCGCGTGAGCCTACTGTTGGTCAAGTGCTGAGTCTTGGTCCTGGTCATTAACAGTTCCACAGAATGAGGTACATACACCACTAACTGGTGTCCCATCACAATGTTTTCACAACGCTCAATGCTGACACCTGTTGCAGCAACGGATTTGAGACATCCGGGCAACGCTGCGGCTACTGGATCTAAGGTAGCCGAAAAGTATGCAACTGGTCTACGGGCATTCCCATGTACTTGCACTAAGACTGACAAAGCACAGCCCTCCCTTTCGCAGCAATAGAGGGAAAATGGCTTTTCATAATCCGGCATCCCCAGAGCCGGAGCACGACACAAGTCATCCCTCAGCTGTAGGAACGCCATCAAGCACTCGTTGTCCCATGGTACCGGATCACTCACCTCCTTGTGCGTCAGTTTCTGTAAGGGTTTTGCTTTCAGTGAAAAGTTAGCTATCCACTGTCGGCAATAACCAACCATTCCTAGAAACATCCTGACTTCTCTCTGTGTTGTAGGCGAGTTCATCTTCATGATTGCCTCTATTCTATCTGGTGACACCTTACGCTTTCCCTTTTCTATCCGATGACCCAAGTACTGTACTTCTGTCAGACAGTACTGCAATTTACTCGGAGATACCTTGTGTCCATTTTCAGCTAAATGGTTCAGCAAGGCAATGGTGTCTTCCTTGCAAGCTTCTTCTGTTCCTGACGCAACAAGTAGGTCGTCTATGTACTGGACCAGAACCGAATTCTGGGGCAGTACCAGACTTTCAAGATTCTTTTTCAATAATTGATTAAAGATTGATGGGCTATCTGTGAACCCTTGTGGGATTCTACACCATGTTAAGACGCGATTCTCCATTTTAAACGCGAAAAGATACTGGCTCTCTTCGTCTAATGGGATTGAAAAGAAAGCCTGACAAAGATCTATCACTGTGAACCACTCAGCTTGGAATGGTATCTGAAACAGTATTACTGATGGATTCGGTACCACTGGACAACATGAAACAACAATGTTATTAATTTTTCGTAGGTCCTGTACTATCCTAAATTTCCCACTAGGTTTCTGCAAACCCATAATCGGGGAGTTGCATGGACTTCCCACGATTTCTTTCAGTATTCCCTGTTTAATCATAGAGTCGATCACGGGTTTTATTCCTGCAATCGTCTCTTGGGACAGCTTGTATTGTGGCGTTCTTGGATAATCGACGTTTGGTTTCACTATGATCTTCACTGGCTCTACCCCTTTGACCAATCCTATCTCTTCTCCTGTAAAATCCCATACTTCTGATGATACTGCTTCGCGTAAGTCCCAAGGGAGATCCTCCACAGTTAGAGTAGGATACAGTTCTATGCATGTTCTGGAGTTCACAATTTTGAAGGTAGCATCATCATCTGTCGTTTCTACCTCTACTCCCTGAGGCGTGCAGTATATGGTACAATTTAGTTTGCATAATAAGTCCCTTCCTAACAAACATACAGGGCTTGAATCGCATACTATAAACTGATGTTCATTCATGTAATTTCCGATTTGTACTGACACTGGTTCCGTCAAAGGGCTAGTCATTCTCTTGTTTGCGACTCCTACAACCTGAATTGTTTCCCCCGACATTGGTAGATCCGGAACCACTGCTGATCTCAAAGTAGCTCCAGTATCCACCAAGAATGTCATAGGACACCCTGCCACTTCAGCCTCAACAAACGGTCCTCTTTGATCCACTTCCAGAACTGCCCCGAGGGTACAGTCCTCTTCTTTGCTTACACGTTGGCCAGTCAATGGATCAATGTAATAACCTTTTTCCTCATCTATGGAAAGGGGCATTTGTCTAAAAACCTTTCCCCCGGTCGAAATCTTTGGTGGCTGCGGAAACTGAGCTCGTGGAGCCGAAGTCCCCCCTTTGGCCACCTTGATTCTCGGCACTGGTACCCCTTGAACTGGAACCTCTGGAACCTCCTCCTCTACCTCTAATTCTCCATTCTCAGGGTTATAGGGACACTCGCGTCTCCAATGCCCCACCTGATGACACTGGTGGCACTTTGTCGTTCTTTTCAATGTAGCAATGTCAATTCTAGGTCCCACTTTTTCCTCACTGTCTTTATTTTGATTGTTTGAAATCCGTCTCATTGTCCCTGTACCCTGCTGCTGCTGTCCACCCTTTCCAGCTGACTGCATCTGCACTACCATCAGCTTCTCTTTTAGCTTCTTTGCTTTAGAATCTATTTCATCGCTGCAGTACCTGGCATACCTCAAAATCTCATCTAAGGGTCTGTTTTGCCAACAAATCAAGTGTTGCTGAATCATCAAACAAATATCAGGTCTCAACCCCAATACAAACTTTGACACAAACTGTCCTATATCCTTGGGGTCCATTACATCGAGTCCACTGTATTATTTGAATGTTTTCAGCAATCTCTCATAAAACTCATGAACTGTCTCCTTGGGTTCCTGTCTTGTTCGGTCTATTTTGACCCAATCTATGTCTTGTGGTGGGACCTTTTCCTTCAACCAAGTTATTACTCTTTCATATTTCAACATTGCAATTTCAGACGGTCCATTTGTGGCAGCATTCCTTTCTGGTTCTACCGTTGGCCACTCGACGCTAGTCTTGCATGCTGTCCACAAATCTCCTGGCACCACAATGTCAAACAAGGTGTTTAAATCAATCCACAATACCTTCGATATTTTCACGAACCTTTCTACCTGCTTATACCACTCAACCGGATTGTCCCTTAACTTCGGAAAGGAGTTGGTAAATGCAGCTAAATCTCCTCTACTCCAGGGCACATGTACATAGTTCCCATTCGATATTTCCCTCAAAGGAAATGCCTCCATCTGCATTACCCTTCCTTCCGGAGACACCACACTCGTGCTCCTCCTGACAGTACCCCGTTTGGACCACCTCTCTTCCCACTTGTCCAGATCTCTCCACACTCTTATTCCTGCTATCAGTTCCCTTATGTGTGTCTTTAACCCTGTAGTTCTCTTCTCATCTAAGTCTTGATCTGAATACTGCAACCTATGGTTACTCTGTAATGTCCTCGTTCTGGACAAGTCTACCATATACTTGTCTGCCAGTCCAGACAGTTTCTCATGAGTTGCTCTGGCCTTTCGGGTAATATCTTTTGCTATAAACAGTAACTCATCTTGTTCATACAGGTCAATCCTTTCTAAAGGCAACGTCCCATCTATTATCTCATCCAGGTCAGATTTTAAGCTAGTGACATCGAGTCTTTTGGCCTTTACTGCAGCTCTCAGTATGCTAGTTCTAGGGGGTCCATTCACATCTTTCCCATCCCAGCTCCGAGTCCTGCGTCTAGGCTCAGGCGAGTTATGGGGAGTCCTCCCTTGTTCCCACCTCTCCAGGTCCCATGCAGTTCCATCCTCTCTAGGTGTATGGTGAAACACTTTCCCATTTCTCGTAATCCCACCAGTCCCATCTTGCATGATTTCCCTAGATGCATGGTATGACATTCCATTACTCCCCCTTTCTTCGCAATTGGTCTGTGACCTCTGATCACCCGATGTATGGCAAGATCTTTCATTGTTCCCCCTATTCCAGTGTTGCACATTCTCCCCTGGCGCGTGATGAGTGCACCTAAACCTATCTCTGTATGCTAGTACCATTTGGTCTCCACCCTTTTAAAAGAGCCGAGACATCTCTTCACACTCCATGCTTCTACCATCTCGCTCCTGCTGGTCCCTCCCATCATTAGGACGTATTACTCCTCTGTTCTCCGGCCTGTTACCATCCCACTCCTGACTACTTGCACTAGCCCCGCAGTGAGACAATGTTCCGTTGCCTCGGCTTCCCCATTCTGCTTCTGTTCTTGGCCTGCTGGTTGGTGCTTCTGTGGACCCCTCCCATTCTCTCAAATCGGCCCTCAACTCCTTAAAGGATTTCGGCCGTGGTCCCCTCAGGTCCATCGGTCCTCTCTGACCCCCCTGTTCTGCTGCGGGACCCACTGCTGGATCAGATGGGGTGCTCCACGTCACTGGTCCTTGCAATTGTCTCCAGGCATTTGTCGTGTTATTTCTCCTTTCCATTTCTGCTCTCTCTCTATCTAACCTCATCTGTTCTTCCTCTCTGTCTCTCTCTGGGTTGTAAATCGATACTATAGGACCTATGGTAACGGGTACTTGTAGAGCGTCTGGCAACCCATAGGACTCAACTCTCTCTGTTTCCGGTACCTTCTGCACCACAAACCTTCCGACTACTGTCAGTACTGTACTAGGCTGAGGTGTCTCCTCTCTTTTGGGCGGTGTCCACTCTGATATAGGGAGTGGTACATATCCCTCTATGGCAGGCCCATCATCCCTTGCGAGTCCCCTATCCTCCATTCTCCCAACGTTCGGAGGTGGTCTATCTATTAGCAACCTATTTATCAAGTTGTCCTCCGACTCGCTCTCCTCATCCTCTTCCATGAGCCTCTGTTCTCCTGTCACCTCTCTCACTGGGTATAACTTATCCACCTCAATAGCCTGTACCCTCCATCTCTTGGCGTCCGCATCCCATTTGGCATCTCGCACTGCCCTTACTGATCGCTTCAACCTGTCTTGGCGCCTGTTCATATTTCTGTTGTGTGCCGCCCTAAGCCACGCATTAAGGGCCTCAAACTGGGTTGGTCTAGGCGGAGGATTCAATGAGGACATAATTGATTTCAGCCGATGTAACGTCTCTAACTTGAACGTTCCATACTTAGGAAACGTCAGTTCTTCATTCCCTTCCGAAATCTTATTCCATTCACTAATCCATAGTATTGTATGCAAGCCAACATTTGCTGCCATATAGTAAGCTGGTGTACCCTCTGGCGGTGCCTCTTCCCCGTAATAAGAGTTCCTTCTTTTTCTCTTAAAAATCTCTCTCAAACATTTAAAACACTTCATGTTCAAAACCTACAATATTTCTATTTTCTCCGCGTTTGTTTACTTCCCGATGACAATCCACCAATCTCAGCTCGGTTCTCGCTAACTGGCCTATCAGAACGCGACTTTTCACTGACGTCACACCAGCCGCCCAATCCCGTCGCGGCTCTTGCCGACGTCACACCAACCGTCCTATCACGTCGCGGCTTCTCACTAACCGGCCTATCTCTGCGCGACTCTTGCTGACGTCACTAGTCCCCCTTCGCAGCGGTACCCCTCCTTTCTCAGCTCGTCTCCGCGTTTATGCATGCGTCCCATTCATACTCCGAAAAATGATTACTTCCGTCCAAGCGATCACTTTTCTTTTGACTGTACGCCCACAGTCAATCTGTAACTGTCACCTTAACTGGCGAAATGTCTTTCCGTTTACGTCCAGACAATCGCCTTCTCTGATAGGTTACTTACACACAGTAACTTTCGACCAGCGTCCGTTACTCACACACTCACTCTTACACTCCCCCTATCTCGGTCCTGCGGCGGTCAATGGTACCTCATGACCCCCTTACTCTGGTCGACAATTACTCTGGATGTTCGATACACCCGAACCACTTAAGCTCTCCCCCGAACTTAAGATTTTACCAGGTTGCGCGCGCTCACAACCTTCTCACAATCACGCTACAGGCATTCAACTCCGCAAGACATTACAATACAAATACAACACAAAACACCGCAATCTGTCCACGCATGACCCTTGTTATACTCACTCTCGTCCGATACTGCTGCTTTTCTCTCTCCGTCAGCGCCTTCTTCCGCAGGCCACCTCTCGAACTCTAGGGACCTTGGGGTAAACTAACCTAGTCTAGATTACCTTCCTCAAGAAGATAACCATCCTCACTCTGCTACCAACTGATAACGCGGGATTTCTGGTCTATTTTAATCTTACCAGATCCCAGCTCAGGTCGACTGAATCGTTGGTACCTGTCATTGAGTAAAAGGCAATCCACTACTAGGTTAATCAAGAAAGAACTTACACCACTCTAAAGAACCACTTACCACTGGAAAAGGTTAAAAAGTTTAATTTAAAGCCAAAAGTATCTGGAGATACAAACATCTCAGAATAAGGTTCGAAAGATATACAGGTATCAATATAAAAAGGTACTCTCTGAATGCTCTCAATCGACAAAAGGAAATTATCAAAAATATCTCAAATACCATGAGAGTTGCAAGAATCGCTGTGAGTTGCAACTTGAGAGTCATTTACAGAAAAGAACATTACAGGTTAGTCTGTCTCTACACTAGACTAAGTGACATCCCTACTTAACAAGATCTTTACCTAAAAAGGTGTCAGCAGTGGTGACTTCCAAAGAAGATCACACACTTCCCTTAGTCTTTGTCTCAAAGTCGAAGTCTTTCAATTCTCTATCTGCCTACCCATCCGCTCTCTTAGGCTCCTCAGATCATCTGCTCTAACTCCACCCCGGGGTGCTTTCCCTAATACAAAATCACATTTCCAATAGGAACGCCCCTTGAGACGCCTCTCACGTGGTGCAGTTTCGAGCGGCAAATTCCGTGCTGGTGCTCCTCGGGACTCTTCATTAAAGTTGACCTTGCCTCCCAGGCTTCTCTCCGACCAGGCGGTACCCCCTAAAATTCCTGAAGACTCCTACAGGCCTGTGCCTGGCGCCTCTGAACAAGGGCCTATTCATTATTTCTGATTTAAGTTCCCCTTGCACCTGCAAACAGACACTCTCTCGGTAGGCCCCAAATTCCAGCATCTGCCATATCTAGAAGTCATAAAACATCTTTGGACAGACCTATCGTCCGTGCTCTGTGCGACCTCTCCTTAACGAGCTCATGCAGATCAAAGTAGCGACTTTATCTATTCAGGCCTACTAGAATTACATGAAACGGGCCTCTGCAATATGCACATTAAATTTCTTTGTTTAAACAGTATTCTAACTAACACACATTACTATAAAGTAACACATCTATTTAAAACATACTTCAATTCCATGGTTAATAATACTTTGCAGTAAAATGACATTAGAATCCAAGTCACTTAAGAGTGTAGCAGCATCTTTCGTTTCTTGTGAAATGCCATGTGGCCTACACATTTTCATGGTTTGCAGAATTACATTTCGTTCTCACTTAGCCATCTAACGTGTGACTCCAACATCATTTTAACATCTCTACAACCTCTACATTAGTTTTTCACACTTACATATGCATCTCTATTCTAATTAAACACTCATATATATATTTTCTCTATATAAGTTGACACTCCTGTATATTCCACGCTAAACTAATACTACGTGCTTGTAAATATGGTGCACTTCTACATTTTCAGATTTGTGCTCTCTCAACTTCATATTTATTGAAACTGCACGTGGACAAAACAGAATTTCTGACAACCTCTCAAGAACAAGAAATCAGATAAGATATTGACATTTGCAACCCAATTATTAGCATAAGAGGAATCCACAACATCTTTGTTCCATTCTCTCACCAGCCAGGTCTACAGGTTGCATTATAGAGGCCCCCCAATCAGAACTTTCATGAGCAACAAGCAACAGCCTCCTTCATGTATTCGAAAAAAACAACCATCTAATTACAGCAGATTTGGGATTGTCAGCGCAAATCTTTGCAGTGTCCCATATCTACTTAGGGAGCACTATGTTTTGAGTCCATCGTTCACTGCACCAGCTCCCAAGAAAAGTGTACACGACTATGCATCCAGATATCCAGGGAACACCAGTGCTGAAACCATTCCTTAGCTTCCATTAAAAAAAAGAACACGATACAAAACTACTTGTCTACGCTGTGAAATCTTTCTTTCAGAGTGGTTAAATATTTCTTAAGTACCCTCACCTAATAAAAGCAAAGGGTCGGATGCACAAAGACATTTAGCGATCACAAAGCCTGTGATTCACTTAAATGACAGGGTTTGTGATGCCAAATGGCTTTTTTGTATGTACTAAACCCATTTTACAAATTGGAAGCAGGTTACCAAATCTCAAAATGAATGTAGAAAGGTGAAACAAATAGTTATTTATAAGGGGCATGTTTAGGGCATCCCTTCAACATATCGATTAGTTAGTCACTCCAACCTCCTTTTCAGCTCCTTTCAATCTCCCTTCATCGTGTCAAGAGGAGAATATTGATCAGGCAGCCTCCCTCTTTGAGGGTGAAATAACAACCACACTAAATCAGATCGCTCCTCTTACTAAGATTAAAATAAAACCTAGAATTGCCCCTTGGTTCACAGAGCAATTAAAAACACTAAAGGCCTCCTGTGGGACCGCAGAATGCAAATGAAGGAAAAGCAAAGCCCAAATCGACCGTGAGAACTATAAAAATGTCCATCGTACCTATATGGAAAATATCAGGCAAAGTAAAAAATATTTTCTCCTTAAACCGAATTGAAAAAGCGGCTAATTCCAATAAAGAACTGTATAACATCTTAAAGGAATTTACAATGTCCCCTGCTCAGTTAGGTGTTCCTGTCTCACAGGACTGGGCAGACTCTCTTTCCATATTCTTCAAAGAAAAAATTATTACTATCCACAGTTCCTTTCCTTCACACGAATATTTAAATACTCAGGAAAAATACCATACCTCCTCTGCTGGCCTCTTCCCCCTCTTAGAGAAATGCTCCCAATACAACTCTGAGGAAGTGGCCAAGGCCATGGAAAAAATTAAATCAGGCTCTCCAGTTGATCCTATGCCACCCCGTTTTCTGTATAAAATTCTTCCGGTGCTTCTGGACAGTATTACAAATCTATTTAATAGGTCACAATCAACATCAGTGGTCCCAAAGATCTAGAAAGCAGCCAGAGTTAGACCAATTCTAAAAACATCTACTGCAGACCCCAAACTTTTAACCAACTATCGTCCAATCTCGCTGCTCCCTTACTTCGAGAAGGTACTCGAGTCACTGGTCATCCGGCAGCTCGTAGACCATTTCGAGAGTCATGGTCTACTCGATCCTTCACAGTCCGATTTCAGGGATGACCATAGTACTGAAACGGCACTGGTAGAAGTCACTGATAATATCCGACTAGCATTGGATAGAGGGCAGTCATCTATTCACATCCTGCTGGACCTATCAGCAGCTTTTGACACCATATCCCATAGCATTCTTGAACAACGGCTCTGGGATATTGGTGTCAGGGGGAGGGCCCTGAAATGGCTTAAAAGTTATCTAACTGATCGAGTCACTGCAGTACAGATTGGCAATTTAGTTTCATGTAGCGGGCCTGTTAAGATGGGGGTGCCACAGGGCTAAATTTTGAGCCCTATGCTTTTCAATCTTTATATGACCCCCTTGGCCATGGTGATCAGATCATACGGCTTTGACGTAGTTTCATATGCAGATGGTATTCAGATTCTGATCACCCTTGACCCCATGGAGACAAAAGGCCACAAGCATCAACGTTCCCGTTTGCGAATTCTTAATTGCGAAAATTAAGGAATCGCAATTAAGAATTCGCAAACGGCTATGCATTAAAAAATTGCTTTTTTTTGCGATTCCTTCATTTTCCTTAATTGCGATTCACAATTTGCGAATCGCAATTAAGGAATCCCTTTCCATTTCTTCCTACGGGCCTAGAGGCCCATAGGAATGAATGTGAAGGCATTCTCATTTTGCGATTCGCAATTAAGGAATCGCAAAATGAGAATGCAATTTCAAGGGTGCAGGGGTGGGTCCAATGGACCCCCCCTGCACCCCTAAAATGTACCTTAAAGTGCTTTTTTCACACACACATGCCCAAAGGGCATGTGTGTGTTTAAAATGAAACTTTCAAAAATGCACTTTTGTGCATTTTTTAAAGTTTTCGAAAATTACCATGAAGGTTAACTTCATGGTAATTTACCACTTCCAATTTGCGATTTCGCAATTTTAAAAAAATCATGCATTGTATTTAAGAAATTTCAAAATTGCGATTTCTTAAATGCAATTGCAATTTAAGAAATCGCAAATAAATTGTGATTTCTAAAGTTGCGAAAAAGCCGAAAAGGTTTATGCATCCCAAAACAATGAATTGCATTCGCAAACGGCCGAATTTTGCGATTTGCACCGTTTACGAATGCAATTCAGTTTGATGCATGTGGGCAAAAATTAAATTTTAAGAATTGTATGTCTCATATAAATAGATGGATGAACATCAACCACTTACAATTAAATGGCAGCAAGACCGAGATTGTACTTTTTGGTAAGGCTCTAGAGCACTGGTCTGATGGCTGGTGGCCTTCAAATCTCGGTCCTTGCCCACCCCCAAAGCAGACAGTGAGGAATTTAGGAATTCAAATTGATAATCAATTATCAATGAAAAAACAGGTCAACCATATAATTTGCTCCTGTTTTGGCAGTATGCGCAATCTGCGCAAAGTGTTTAAGTGGATCCCGCTAGAAGCCTGGAAACCACTGGTACAGGGATTGATTATCAGCCGTATGGATGACAGCAACGCTCTGCTGTCGGAAATAAATGTAGACCTCCTTTCCTGACTTCAGTTCCTCCAAAATACTACAGACAGGCTGGTGCTGAATCTTCCATCAGGTACCCCCTCAGCGCCCAGCCTAAGACATCTTCACTGGTTGCAGTAAAGAAGAGAACCTGTTTTAAAATCTTATGCCTAACACATAAAAACATGTATGGTCGAGGTACGGCCTACTGAAAAAAATACTCGGAAGGTACCAGCCAAGCAGGCCCTTAAGACCTTGTAACAAATCCCTCCTCACTCCTCACAGAGTACGTACTGTCAGAAATGGGGGCCGGGCTTTTTCCTTTCTTGCTACCACTCTGTGGAACAAACTGCCTGTACACTTATGTATCATCTCTGACCATAGTTATTTCCGCTAGAATCTAAAAACATGGCTGTTCGGCCATTAGCTCTGTCCCTCTTATGCTGATAACTCAGGAGACGTTGGCCAGCGCCATGAGACCTTTGGTGATGTGTATGCTAAATAAATGTTCCTGATTTGATTTTAATTGATTTGTATCAATGCGTTGCACCTGAAAAACAGTCGTAATACATTGAAAAGTTACTGACTCCTGATTATGGGTAGTAATCCATTTACAAATGGGAAACAGTTCCTTTCAGAGCCCTTCCCCATTGTGAATGTTGAAAAAAGTTTGTTGGGGAGTATGCAATGGAATGTTATGATATGTAGATTTGTAGAGTGCATTATCATCTGTGAGGGTATCCAGGTGATGAGCAGGTGTGTGTCTAGGACCTACTGGGACTACTCAAATAGACAGGTCTTCACCTTCTTGTGGAAATCAAGAAGTTAGGAGGAGGCTCTTATGTGTAAGGGCAGGTGATTTCATGCTTTAGGAGGATGTAGAAGAAGGTTCTACTGCCGGATATGGTTTCTGTATGCGTGGAATGTGTGCTAGTAGGAGTCCGGATGAGCGGAGGTGTCTAGAAGGTTTGTGAGCACAGATGCAATTGTTTAGGTATGCTGCATCAGTGTTATGTAGTGCCCTGAAAGTGTGGGTGAAGAGTTTGAATTGTGCAACTTTTTGTATGGGAAGCCGGCAGAGCTCCTCAGGTGTGGTGTGAAATGAGTGCTGCATTGGAGGTTGAGAGTGATTCAGTCCACCAAATTCTGAATGGTCTGCAGCTGTCTGTTGAGTTTTTGTTGACCCCGGAAGGAGGGTGTTCCTGGAGTCCAGATTGCTTGTGACGAGGGTGCGGAGGATGGTTTTCCAGATGATAATTGGGAACCATTTGAAAATCTTCCTCTGCATCCTCAGGATATGGTCGCATAAGACTGTCACAATGTTAACTTGGATGGTCATGTCGAGTTTGCTGTTGATGATGATCCTGAGGTACCTGGCGTGGGTGGTGGGTGTCAGTCCTAGCGCTGTTGACCCCCAGGTGCAGTTCCACGGTGAAGAGTTCTTACCAAAGGTCATGATTTCAGTCTTGTCGGTGTTCAGTTTCAGACTAGTGGTCTTCATCCAGTGAGTGGTTTCAGTCACGCAGGCATTGAACTTGATCTATGTGCTGGGAGTCTTGTTTATGAGGGAGATAATAATGTGTGTGTCTTCAGTGTATGAGAGAATGTTGATGTCATGAGAGCAGAAGAATCTGGCTAAAGGGATCATGTATGCACTGAGGAGGGTCAACTCAGTGAGAATCCTTGCGGAACTCCGCAGATGAGGTTGTGGGTGTACGAGGTGTAGGGTGACTGCATCCTGCATCCTTCCAGTCAGGAAGGAGCAGATCTATCGGAGTGTGTGTCCTGGGAGTCTGATGTTTTGCAGGTGTTGGATGAGGATGTAGTCAACGACTGTGTCAAATGCTGCAGAGCGGTCCAGGAGGATGAGAGTCATCGTGTCTCCTCTATCCAGAGTTACGCAGATGTCATTCTTGATGTCAATGAGGGCAGTTACCAAGATGTGGTGTTGAGAAGGTATTCGGCGAGGCATCAGTTGATAATTTTCTCTAAGACCCTAGCCAGGAATGGTGAATAGTGAATGTTGAAGAATCTGCAAATGGTTTCTTCAACAAAAGGAAGACAGTTGTGTGTTTCCAATCATCTGGGAAAGTCACAGAAGAGGCAAAGGCATTCTGAATGGATGTGAGCATGGTGCTAATGTGTTGCAATCCTCTGGGGTAGACATAGTGAGACAGGATCCGAATTGACTCCTGAGTGGATGGGCTCTTTAGTTGTTTCTTCTGAGGTGATGATGGTCCATGTAGTTAGCAGTGGTTCTTTGGATAAGATCGGGAAGCATTTGGAGAAGTCTGTTGCGTTTAGTTTCTGATTGAAGTTGCTGTGAATGACAGCAATTTTCTTGAAAAAGAATTGAGCCAGATTGTTTCAGAGGTCCTGCAAGGGGGTAATAAAGTTGGAGGCAGCTGTTGGTGAGGTGAAATCCTTCACAATGGCAAACATTTCTTTAACTCTGTTGATACTGGCATTGATGCGGTCGGCTAAAGCAGTGAGTTTGGTGGTCCAGATCATTGGATGGTAGTGTCTCAGGGCGGATTTGAATGTGCCCCTTTCTGCATTGTCCTGGAACATTCTCCATTTGTGCTCCAGTTGTTTGCAGCAGCTTTTTGTTGGACTGTGTTCCTCCATGTACCAACTGGCCTGGGGTCCAGAACTTGCTGTGTTTCAGGGGAGCCAGGGGGGTCAGTGAAGGAGATGATCCAATTGTTAAAATTCCTGATGACTTGTGAAAGCTGTTGCTGTGCTTGGGTCAGGGGTGTTGTGAGCGGTGTTCCAGTCCTTTGTCAGGGATGCTGTTCCAGTTTCGGCAGGCTGGTCTGGCGGTGGTGCATGTGAGTCGTATCACATAAAGTGTGTGTTGGACTTTGCCCTTTCTGCAGGGTCATCCCCAAACTTTATGCCTTCACTCCTCCTGTTTTTGCTGTATTTCCTTTTGTTGGCCTTAGGACTCTGCACTACTTTACCACTACTAACCAGTGCTAAAGTGCTTGTGCTCTCTCCTTTTACCCAAATGTTATATTTCATTTACTTGAAAGTCCCTAGTAAAGTGGCACTCCCTGTGCTTAGAGCCTGTAAATGAAATTCTACTAGTAGGCCTGCAGCACTGATTGGGCCTCCCACTTAAGTAGCCCTTTGCACATGTCTCAGGTCTGCCACTCCCTCCTGTTTCTGCAGTTTTAAACTGCCATTTCTACCCGGTGAAAGAATCCTTTTGCTAGGCCCAAGCTTCACTTCTTAATACATATACGCCATTCCTAGGGTTTGCACTATACAAGTACCATATATATATATATACATATTCACTGAAAAAACCATAGGTTATAGACCATATATAGTTAGGAATTAGCATTTAAAAAACCTTATTTTACTCACACAAAACCATTGAAATTCCATATATAGTTAGTTGCACTAACTATATATCGCGCACCCGCAATCCACTGCTGATGATGTCACATATTACATCATTCATGACATGGTCAGTGACATCACTGATGACATCACTGATGACATCTCAAATGACATCACTGATGACATCACTGATGACATCTCATTTGACATCAATGACCACATCACTGATGATATCATTCATGTGACAATACAATGCATCTCCTCACATTTTAATATAACCTCTGTTTCACCCAGTGTTAAATACAGAGTATAATTTTTGAAACCATTGACACACCAATACTAGTTACTACATACGCACTCACTGATTCCTATGTCTACACACACATTCACTCATTCACCCATACAATCATTCATACATACAATCACTCATCTTTACAACACTATCATATGCACTCATACACCTATACAGACACTCACAGTCTGCCACTCATCCATGGAGTTACTCACACACCTAGTCAGTCCTGTAAAGAATCAATGACACTTCCATTTTCTTGTCTATACAGTTAAACATAGAGCACCTTACATTTTCAAACATATACTAACACATACTTACCTTCTTATACAATCATTGATACAAGTACACATTGATCTGCACAGAGTCACACACCTCCCAGCCAGCCACACACACACTCAGTCTCCCATACAAATACTTGGACAATCAATCAGTAACCCATATAGTTAATCATATAGCTACTGATCAACACATGCAGCAGTTTACAGAACAACAGACATAATGATGCACAAATTAAGACAGTTTAGTCACTAACCCATGCACTCAGTGAGACACATTTAATCACTCACTCATACATTCAGTCATGCACCTACTAAATCCTTTGTCCAGACACTTATACTTCCACTCATTCTTCAATATGTAAGACACATTTTAACTTTACAGAAACATACAGTCACTGGATGTTGTCATCAGTGATGTCATCAGTGATGTCATCAGTGATGTCATTTGAGATGTCATCAGTGATGTCATCAGTGATGTCACTGACCATGTCATGAATGATGTAATATGTGACATCATCAGCAGTGGATTGCGGGTGCGCGATATATAGTTAGTGCAACTAACTATATATGGAATTTCAATGGTTTTGTGTGAGGAAAATAAAGTTTTTTAAATGCTAATTCCTAACTATATATGGTCTATAACCTATGGTTTTTTCAGTGAATTTTCAAGGTTTTGTAAATGCTAATTCCTAACTATATATGGTCTATAACCTATGGTTTTTTCAGTGAATTTCATTGGTTTTTTAACAGCTAATATCTGTAGCTGTAAAATGTATTCTTCTTTAAATCCAAAAATATATTTTATATGTTTATGAATAATTTTTTTTTTAAATATTTTTTTTTCTTCGTTCCCGCTTCGCGAATCGGGAAGCTTCCCGTTAGCTGACCTTGATGCCGCGAAATAGACCGCGAGCCGGTAAACGTTTCTTTACCGCAACTGCCGCGTTAGAAAACAACATCGTGACGCCTCCCGTCCGCATGACGTTTCACGTTGTCGCGTGATACGTCATATGACGTGCTACGTTAGCGAACTGGTACGCGAAGCGAGTCGCAAAGCGCAGGTTTCTGGAAGCAAACCGGGAGGCCCTGCAAAGCGCTTAACGTAAACACAGCAGGTCATGTGACTTGGTAATAACACTTTTCATTGGTTCATTTCACTTTTGGTTTCCTAATGATGTAAGACTAGGTCATATAATCTAAAATGAACACTTTTCATTGGTTGAGAACTCTTGTTTTTCCCAAATGATGAAAATCCCTCCTTCTTTCCTCACTCTGACTTTCATCATTGTGAGAGAAAGACCCTTTGTTACCAGTGAGCAATGGCTTCTTTAGTAGCTTCAGCTGGTGCTTCCCCACCACCTCCACCACATCCAAGGAAGAGTGGACCACCTGCTCAAGTTATAATTCAACAAGAAGAGGAAGAAGAGGAACAGGACGACGAGCACGAAGAGAGGCAGTTTTTGCCTGAGGAGCCCAGGACGTCTCACCGGAAAGAAAACTTCATTTGGCAATTTTTTAAAATTCCCAAAGGTCAGAAAAAAGTAAATGCAAGATACGTAACTTGCCTTATATGTCAAGATAGACTGTCCAGAGGGACCGACAAAAAATACAGTTTCGGAAACTACACAATGCATCGCCATATGACTAGGTGGCATCCTAACAACTACAGTGCTGCACAGTTTCGGAACGACCTAGATAATCTCCCTATTATGGCCAGAAGATCTGTTGTACCGGAAGTAACGGGACCAGAGGGCAGGGAGATGGTGCCAAATATACAAATGAGATTTGGTGAAGTAAAACAAGTCTGCGTACATTGCAATGGATTCATTTGCTACAGAGAAAGTAGCATCACTCTGATCAACAGAGCTATTGACAATCATATGCAAGTTTGTACGAAACGCCCCAAATAATAAATACTTTTTTTTTATTTTGTTGCTCCTGTTGAGCCCTTTACAATGAATCGTTTTCATTGCCCCCTCCAAGAAAAACCCAAAAAAATATAAAACTGTTCAGAAAAATTCAAAAAAAGTAAAAAAATGTTCAGAAAAATAATTAAAAAAATATAAAACAACAAAAACAATAAAAAAAAAAGTTCTTTTCAGAACTACCTCCCCGTTATTAAAAAATTGGTACAATATTTGGAACTGTGCCAACCTCTATTTCTCGTAGTTCGCTTCCCAGTTCGCTCGCCGGTACGCGAACCGGAAGTGAACCAACATTTTTTTTTTTTAAAAAGAACAGTAAGTATAAGGGAAGGAAACAGACACTTATGTTAAAAGAAAGACAGCTATAGGGGAGTAAACTAGAGATACTATTACCCGTAATCCACTGCTGATGATGTCACATATTACATCATTCATGACATGCTCAGTGACATCATCAGCAGAGGATTGCGGGTTTTTTGGCAACGTGCCTTATCCACGGTTTAATAACGCTGCCTTTTGCTTTATATAAGTTTTCAAATTGTATGAAATATATACCAATAGGTTGTTATGAACCTTTAGGTAGTGCTTTTCTTCATGAGGTCTGGTCGCTTCCATACACATACAGATGTTTCAAAAATGATCAAGAAGTTTATCTGAATGGAGAGGAATGCACTGAGACGCCAGATCATTCACTAATGTGTAGGCACATACAGTTACACGGTTCATGCAACAAACACCGACCAAATATGGCTTGCGTGTTGCAAGGCACGCCAGTTCCTGCTATCATCCCCACGTTCAAGTTGTTGGAAAATGGTAGTTATTTGATGCTCAATAATGAAGATTGTTCTGGGTTAATTAAAAGTATTCCTTTTATCGTAACAGTAAGTGAACGGGTTATTTGCTGCAGAAATGTTCTATTTCCTCCCACACATGAACATAGGGAGTTTTCAATCTCGCCACAAATACCAACCTTGGGAGCACATTTCAACGGCATGGCAGGAATAAGAGCTCTTTTGTCTCAGAGAGAGGTGGCCTTGAGTTCAGCCCGTGAAACTTTCGTGCTTCACATAGCGAACACCCGTACAGAGGTGCAGACCCTTTTCAATACAGATTTGCCTTTCCATTTCAGCAAGATGGTTCGGACTATCTTTAACGCGTCCTCCACAAAGGCCCTGGCGCACTTTTTTAAAGTTGTTACCAGTGGTCTCGTGACTTCATTTGAGAAAATCTTTGGAGTCATCCCTGCTTTCTTTCATTCTATTTTTTCCACTCTGCTTCGTGGATTCCCATTTTTATTTGCATTACCAGCGGACGCTCTTGTGCTTTTTTACATTTTTAAATATGGATGTCCCTCCTGTGCAAGCTCCCGCCCTGCAGCTGCTGACACTGTTCCGCAATCGCATGCTAGAATATTATGGCACAATGCCGTTGGCGATATTAAGCACGGCATATGGATTATCTTTTCGATTCTCCTACTTCACCTGTGTCCAGCCTGTATTTCACTGCCTGACCTGTGATTTTGATTGGGCCATTGATTTGTGTCTCTGCGGACCGGTTCCTCCTGACGTCGACTTTAATCAGCTGATGACTCCTATCATTACTCACGAGTTGGTTTGTCCTGGCGAAAGGATTATGGCTGTGGCATTGATGCATGGACTAATTGGTTCCTGGAATTTACTGGCGGCAACACAGTCTTTCTTGGAACAGAGCTTTCTTGAAAACCCACCGAGCTGTCCTCTGATGGTGATAGAGGATCCGGTGCTGGGAGAGCACGTATGTTCTTTTCCGCTTTTAAATTGGATGGCTGAACTCTTTTCGGATGAAGACGGTGACTTCCTATTGGAGGCTGTTGCAGCTTATTTTGCATACACAGTTATGTCATAGACCTTTTTCATGTTTGAGATGCTGAGTACTAGCATTTCATTGACAATTCATTGACTTATTTGTCAAGTTTTTATTATTTAGCTTGCCTATTGGCTTAACACTCGATAAAGTACTTGGCTGTTTTATTTTTCTTTAGCATTAAATTTTCCTAGTTTTTAATGTTTTACCTTGCGGACCGTCCACATATAAAGTTGCAATCTGCTCTCATGAGATGGCACTTCTATTATCTTATTCAGTTCGTTTCCGGATCATGGGGAGGTGTCATCTAGGTCCTGGATATCTTTACACCGTGTTAAGTTAGCATGGGCTCATTACCGGTTTAAACGCCATTTTTCCTTTTTTGCAACTTCTGCACACGACACTTAGTTGTTGCTTTAGCTTTCAACCTTTTAGTTCATCGTGGTTTACATGAGAATAATATGTTATTGCTCTACTATCTGCTTTGCTTGTTAAACTATATCTGTACAGCGAGTGCTGAAGTTTCAAGAACAACACGATACAGAATTGTTATGAGGTCTGATCTCCACGACTTCATACTCATAACATAAGTGCAGCTTCTGCCAATTCTGGGCATGAGGCGGGTTTTATATTGCTTTGCCGAACACACATACACAACAGTTGATGCGGTTCACATGAAGAGAGAGCTGGTGTATGCTGATGTGATTCCTTCAAATCTAAGACACTAAAGTATGGGCACGCCCTAAACCAACACAAACAGACCTTCTTAGCAAATAATATAATATGTGTATTAGGGAGGGTGAGATATAAGCAGCCGCGGGCCGTGGAGGGAGTTACGGTGGGGCAGGGAGGCGGGGAGGGGGAGGGGCAGGGTGGAGCCCTCTCCACCCTGCCCCTCCCCCTCCCCGCCTCCCTGCCCCACCGTAACTCCCTCCACGGCCCGTGGCTGCTTATAAGTGTTGCTAACTCTTATTCATTTACAGCATGTTAACATACTGTCACCATTCGCTTTTTATATACTAGCAACTATGCTGGTAATTTTGCTACTGATAATATGTGTACTTGTATTATCTAAGATACTACGCCTGAGAAGACGGCATTAGTAAATAAACATTTCAAATACACATGTGTTCTTCTTAACTCCATGTTCTGGTTTCTAAAAAATATATAACGACCGACTGTTCATGAGTTCCACGTATCCTGAGGTACTATAAGTTCATATTCTGGATTGTCTAAACATTGAGAGTTTGTTATATCCAATATGACACTGTACCTAGCTTGCTAAGGGGTTTTTGATTACTAAGGTGAGTTTTGGGACACCCTAATTCGCCGAGGTTCCAATCCTCTGTCCACAGTTCTGTGTGAGAACAGAAACCCTGCGACAGGGGCACCCCCGACCCTTGCTGGAGCTTCATCACACTTGCGATACAACTCCAGCAATGCGCCACCTTTACGGCACAGATACATCACGCATCTGTGCTGTTTTTGCCCCATGATGCGCCGCATTGTAAATGCAGCACACCATAGGTGACGGAACAGCGGCACAGAATGACTAACACATCCCTGGTGATGCGCCAGTCATCATAAATCTATCCCTATGCTTCTTATCTTGTTAGAGATGAACCGCCATATGTATCATCAAAGTTTTTTGCATTTCCTAAATAGCGAACTTTAAGGAATAAATAGCGATTCTTTACCATTCCTAGTTTGCGATGAGCTATTTGCTAATTACAAATTACCCATTCATTTCCTTCATTTCCATAGGGCGGTTGGACTCACTTTTAGCTCGAACGGCTGAATGGATTTCCACGAAACTTGGCAAAATTGTAGGGACTGGTAGCCCGATGTGCCTTTGCTATGTCTCAAGATATATGCTCCAGTGGTTTTTACGAAAATTAACTTTGAAAAATATATATTGGGCTACATTGGCCTATATATATGTTGGAGCCCAAATGTAGCCCAATGTAGCCCAATGAAGCCCAATGAAGCCCAATGTAGCCCAATGTAGCCCAAAGATGGCCGCCAGAGACAAAAAAAACAAATGTAGCCCAAATATCAGCCAGATGTAGCCCAACTATAGCCCAGTGACAGAATGACCAATCAGCTTCGCAAACCTCCGTTACGCGAAGCGGAGCGCTGTTACAGATATATATCTTTTTTTGAACGTTAATTTCTCAAAATCCACTGGAGCACATATATTGAGACCTAGCAAAGGCACATCGGGCTACCAGTCCCTAATATTTTACCAAGTTTCGTGCAAATCCATTCAGCCGTTCGATTATTATTATTATTTTTTTTTTTTTGCCCCGCGGGGCCCTTTTAAAACCTCCACATCAAACCTAGGGGGTCAGCGAGGATCTACTATGCCCCCTTATGGTCATTTGCCCCTTCGCTTTGGCCTCCTCTTGTCTCTCGATCCTACCGAGAGACAAGATGGCGGCCGCTACGGACTGTTTGGAATGTTTACAGACGCCGGAGAACCAATCAGCTTTCGCTTCACAAAGCTCCGTTGCGCGAAAAGTACGCGTACTGGAGCGCTGCCCGGTCCGCTGTTACAGATATATATCTTTTTTTAAACGTTAATTTCTCAAAATCCACTGTAGCACATATATTGAGACCTACAAAAGGCACATCGGGCTACCAGTCCCTACAATTTTGCCAAGTTTCGTGCAAATCCATTCAGCCGTTCGGGCTAAAAGTGAGGCCAACCGCCCTATGGAAAACTCAATGTTAAAAACACGTTTTGGGACCCCCCTTTTTTCTCGGCCCCCCCTTGACAAACCCCCCCCAAATTTTCAAGGGCTGCTCAGAAACAAAATGTGCCATTTTCCTGAAAATTTCAGCCAATTCCGTCCACAAACGCCAAAGTTATTAGACATAGAATTTTCAAAAATCCCATAGAGAAAAAATCCTAACTATATATACCTACTGGCGACCGCCAGTAGGTAATATACATACAGGACATAGCTTTATTTTAATACTTAACGTGCTAACCTCTACTTCAAATTCTATTGAACCACCGCTTAGAAAGTCTGCATGTTACCAGTGCTTAATTTGTAAAATAATAATTGCCCAATGCTCTGCTCAGATGCCTATGGCTGGTGCACGCTGCGTAGTATTACATCCACCTCATGACTCTTTAACCCCCTACCAGACACTCCCTGCCCCTTTATCTCACTTTTGCAGGTTCCTGTTTTGCCCTTTTGTGCCGTTGTTCCATATTTCTCCTCTGCCTTTCCGTTTTCTGTGGTATTATCCCTCTCTGTTGCTCTCGGTAAATGTTTATGGTCCCCAAATATAAATACCGCTGGTCACCACCGGCTCAAATTAAGCACTCTTATTATGATCATTCTCTCTGCCGCTTTTAAAACAGTTTAAAGTGTTTCTTCATGGCGTTACGTTAGGTTATGCTTTTTATTAAGAGGAGAAGCTAGCCTCTTCCAAACAAGATACCCTTTCTACTTTCAGAAATTACAGTTTGCCCTTGTAGTATTTAACAGCTTATATTGAGGTTTACGAGATTGAAAAACATATATTTTTCCAACGACCGTATTGGTTGTTGATAGCGATTTAACTTCCATTGACCCGACAGTGTGTTCAGTCAGAGAATGCATTTATCATAAAGCGCGTCATCTTTCTTGTCGGTTTATCGATCTACACTCAGCTTTGGACACAGCTAGTAAAAATGATTTCTACAAGTCTGGCATGGTGCAGCCTGGAACAGATGCTGCCTGCTGAAACTGATAATTGCTTGCGTTCAAACACTTGAAACAAAATGATCCGTGTCGAAACTACTGATTTAAGCAAAGAGTGTCACTTCTGAGAGGTGTGATTCCGTACTGTGCCCATCTGACCCGTTTCCCGTAAGCCCCGCGGGCGCCCTCTTCTGTAGCCACGGGACTGCTACCTTAAAATAACCAGCTCGTAGCATTTTTGGCACCTTTCTAGAGTGATATGTAACATTGAATGAATGCATTATTTTTTAAAAGTCATTTAACATTCAGTTTAAAACAGGCTCATGCTGATAGATTGTCCCCAAGGCAACGAGGTTTATACTACCATCAGCTTTTTCATTTTGGCTGATTGTACCTGATATTTTGAGGACTTTGGGGGAAGATGATCACACAGGGGCAAGACTGGTATTACAGAAACCCTTGAGTAATGCTTACTCACTGGGCACATTTCTGTGTATGCGCTGTTCCAGCCAGCACATACAAAGACCACTGTTTGACCCAAAGAGAAGGATGAAGGCCGCAAACACACAGGTATTCTTGCAGGCTACAACGGCCTTTGGTGATCTGACTAGCTAGCACACCTGCAAGGCTCTGGGCCACCACAACAACGGCAGAGTCAAAGGAAGGCTCCAAATATTAAAATATTGATCAGAGAAGGAGTGTAAATGCCAGGCAGAGTCATCTAGCAGCCCATACGGGTGTGCAGTTGTAGGTTTCTTAGGCATTCTTCCTCAAGTCTGTGGTGAGGGGTAGAGAGAGCTTCAAGCTTCATCAAGTCATGTCTGTGTCTCTGGACTGTGTGGGCCAGCAGTGGGATTTCACGTAGCCAAGGTTAGGAACAGGGCCGGCCAGCAGTGGTTCAGAATGGCCCTTCATCCCAGCTATGAGGAAACAGGCAACATTTACAGCCACATTCTGCAAGAACCAACAGTAGCAGGGTCCAGGCACATTCAAGTCGAAAATGTGTTCAGCAAGTTGGATACCAGCGTCAACTTAGCTGCTCTAGTTGAGGCATTTTGGCAACAGCCCTCTGCTAATTCGTGGCAGTCAATGCTCCAGATTCAGAGGGTCCAACCAATCAGACAAACTCACCACTCAGACAGTTTCCCACCTCAGCATGGAGTTTGGGAAGTCTTCTCCACAGAATGCAATGACGTGGTCACTGCCTGGATTCAGATGACTGGATAGACATTCCAGGGTAATGCTCTTTCATGAAACCTTATGGAAATGCCCTCCAAACGTTCCCAAATAGCCCTGGAAAACAGCATCCGAAAAAGAAGAGTGGGGGACAGGGTGTGCTTATGCATGTAATTCTATCTCACAAATAAAAATTCTCCCATAAATAAATGTTCTTTATTAGCCACAGATAACTCTACCAATAGGTGCACTGGTATTGTACAGCACTTACATTGTACACCCCTTCCAAAGATTTTCATGTACTATTTCAAATGTTCTCCACACAGAGGCGTAGCTAGAGCTTGTGGCGCCCAGGGCTATCCCTCAGGTTGCCGCCCATGGCAACCGCAGCCCTGTGATTGTGTGAGCTTAAGTCTCGGACTCGAATTTTGAATCTCACCTCACTGTCAAATTTCGGGCACAAATATTTCTTACATGTATCATTTGAATGCTGGTTTTACATTGGTCTATTAACTAGTGCAAGTAAGTGTTACTATCTGAACTCGCAGTTGTAGAGGGCTGTGCACAGCACCCCTGGGCCACTCGCTTATTTATACTGATGTGATTTTTTTTAATACTTTAAAAAATATTTGTCATCCTGCCTGACTGTGACCTATGTGTGTCGCACAGGCTCTCCCGAGGCTTGCCCAGCAATCATGCTTTTACACACATGCTCACTATGGCGGCCGGATTCCTTAAGTTAGCTGACTCTAATGAATTTATGGTCTAGGCCTGAGGCCATTGAGATTTGTGTTAGGGCCTCTCGCACCCTGTTATAGTCTGCGCCCAGGTCCCATGTGGGACAGAGAGAGCAGCGTGGAGTTTAGTGATTCTTCTCTCCTGGTTTATTATGTGAGCTCTCTCCAAACAGCTGCAATGCCACATGTTCACAGACAGGTGCTCTCATCAGCGTGCGTCGTGACAGTAACTCGAGACAGACTACTTTTGCACTCACCTGGATCTGAAGGTAGGGTGTTGGATTTAGGGGTCTTTCGACACTTGCTGTGCTGTAGGCTTTAAACAGCAATGCAGGATGGACTGAATACCCTACTGTGGACCAAGCTGCTTCTGTGCCACGGGCAGAAAACAAAATGTCAATCTTTGTTTGAAGTGTCATCTGGTGTATTTACACTTGGTGTGTAAGTTGTCAGTCGCTGTGCGACACCAGATATCTAGAGATATTTATGCCAGGTCATCAGGGCAGGCTCTGGTGATGCTCATGCCACTACTACTCTGAATGCCTCATGTGCACCCAGCAATACCCCTTCTACATTGGTGGGGTCCAGTAAAGATCTGTTTTCTCTACTAAACTGTTGCCTTGTATTGTCAGAGGCACAGCTATGCTCCAGTGGTTCTACAGCCTAACCGCAGGTCCTTGCTCTTTTTGGTGTTAATTCTTAGTGGAGCCATGTGACCTGCTTTCTAGATGTGCATAGATGTCCTTTTAATTATAGTCAGCTGCAGCAGGCGTTTGCAGCAGCTTTAGATCTTCTGAGAGTTTCTCGTTGCTCAAATGGGTCTAATTTCTGATATTTATGTTTCCTCATCTTTATTGCTTGATTTTTGCTCACAAGAAGGTGTCAAATGTCACTCATAACCACACTGAAATTATGTACATGTCACACATAGCAATCTGAAACCTAGGCAGCTATGGATGACACGTGTCATGATGTAATTTGCTGACTGCCTAACTTGGTTAGTCCCCCCCCCACTTCTTTTGAAGGACCACTGCCCTGCCACTCACCAAAGATCCTTTCCTCCCCACGTGACAACCGTTTAGCTCTTACCTTCCTCAGGCTCCAGTACTCTACAGTGGAGGCAGGGTCTCTACTGTAGGGGTTGGTTCTGCTGCAGCCTATCGCCCAGCACTGCTACTGCCACTGCCCCAGACTCGACTCATAACTGCCCAGGTTTCAGATTGCTATTTGTGACATTTTCATAATTTTTTGTGTAATTATGAGTTACATTTCAATGACTATGAGTGACACTTTCTCCCGAGCAAAATCAAGCAATGAAGACGAGGGAAACATACAAATATCAGAATTTACTCCCATTTGAGCAAAGAGAAACTCTAACAGCCGCAAAGCACCAGAAATGGAAGGGAACTACCCTAGTGCCCATGTAAGCTGACTGGACAGTGGCTTCAGACACTTGCCTCAGACACTCCACATCGGGCAAGGCGTAGGGAAGTGAGGGGGAGGCACACATAAGTTACAGCCAGCCAGGGCAGTGCTGTGTGTAAAATGGTATGTCCCGTTATGAGAAAATCCAAACATGGCAGACGCTGACATACCAAAAGAGGACGGGCTAATGTTTGACATAGGCAACAAAATGGGTGTGCAGTTTCATTTTTTTTTAATCATCCACCATACGTTTTGGCAGGAGGAGCACATTATCAGTTTCCCAGCTGACGACGTATGTCCCATTATTGTTAAACACAAAAGCCTGGAACAACTATTAAAGTCAGAAAGACTAATGGTAATAATGTGGAAAGTGTCTAGACTAATGGCCATTCAGAAAATGGCATTCCCCATTTGTAACGTTGAAGAGATGTCATGAGCACAAAGAAAGCTATACATAAAGGTACTGTAGCACATAAACAGGTAAGCGCTTTCAGCCAAACAGAGAGAGAGAATAAAAGAGCTGCAGTGGAGAGACAGTGAGTTCAGGTACCTAATGTCTGTGGACTGATGCTGGGCTGCATCAGTTGCCTTAGGTGATAAAATATAAAGTGCACTGTTTTTGATCACTTTCTGAGCATGTATTTGACAAGAATAACTTTCTGGATTAAGTTGCTCAATGACACTGATGTATGTTGCGATTTTCAGTGCTACAGGACGGTGGATACAAAAGCAGAAGAACTAATAAAACATAAAACAGATTGTGCTTTAAA
The DNA here is from genome assembly GCF_964261635.1 of Lissotriton helveticus. Taxonomy (NCBI): domain Eukaryota; kingdom Metazoa; phylum Chordata; class Amphibia; order Caudata; family Salamandridae; genus Lissotriton; species Lissotriton helveticus. The sequence continues at coordinate 1,751,782,098 of NC_136067.1, forward strand.
TTAATTTAGGAAACAGTCACAGTATGGGACATCTATTCCGGAAAAACACCAACCGTTCCCTCCCAAAGCTCGAGGTTAGCACCTCTCAGTATGTAAGTCACAGTATCAATTTATGAAAAAAGTGTCTTACCATCATGAAGTATACACGTCAAGTGCCTGCTGACGAGACCCTAAACCCCTTCTATAGCTGCCAAGGTTTCAGATTGCTGATGTGTGACATTTTCATAATTTTAATGTAAATATGAGTGACATTTCAATGACTATGAGTGACACTTCTGCGTGGGCAAAATCAAGTAATGAAGACGACTGAAACATATAAATATAGGAAATCGCACCCATTTGAGCAAGAAGAGACTCTAAGAAGATCTCAAAACTGCTGTAAATGACCTGTGGCTTTGCTGCTACTCAATATTTGTGACTCTGTAATTTCTATTTTTATGCTCTTTGTCTATCATATATGGCCCAACTCCATTGTGTGGTTTCATTTATATGCCGTACATCTTTATTTGTAAAGCACTCTAACATCTTTCAGCCCCTCTCTCACAAATTGTTCATTTGTTTTCCAGTGCTGCTCATATAAATGTAGGGTGCCAGAGCATCAGACAAAAATTATACCAACACAATGACTCTTTTGTGGGTATTCCAGTCTAGCATTTTGCCTGGTGTACTGCAAGAAATAGAGCACACATTTGAAAATAGCAACTGGGAACCCAAGCCAGCAGGATATTTGAAACTGAAAATATCCCGCAGTGTCACCTTAGTACTAACACAGGCAGGCACGCATAACCCACCGAGTAATCTCACCCATATTATGTTTTTTTTGCCTAAATCTAGATGCTTATGAGGTGTGAGGCTCAAGGCTGATTGAAGAGATGTGTGTGTTGTGTCGTCGTGGTAATGCGTTTCTAATGTACAAAGATCAATTCAAATGATATCTTCAATATCCTAATGACCATTATTAAAACTTCAAAAAGCATTTCTATTTTGGCCATAGGATATTGGAAATTTTGAACGTGAAAAAGACAAAAAGGCGCCAGATATAATTGTTCACTCACTGAGAAAGGGTTCAAACATAATCACCTCACAATAATCTCGCTGCCTGACCACGCTGCTATTTATAGTGTAAATGAGAGAGGCTGGTGGCACTTACTTGGGCAGTGGTTGCACTTGCAGTGTCCTGAAGAGTGAGGCGGTGGCGCTCCAAGAATTGATTGATGACACTCCGTCTCTCAAGGCAGTGGCTGCAGGCTCAATTAGGCCGCAACCGCATGCTGTTGTAATTGAAGACATCCATCAACACCAGTCTGCACTCTGCAGAGGTGCAAACACGGCTGGCTGCAGGCAGGTTCAGGCTGTGAGTGAAAGCGGGCACCGGCCGTGGCAATTTGAGTTTGCCGCCCGGGTCCGGCCCGCCTCCAGTGATAGGCGTGCTGGCGGTCACTCACGAGAGGTGAGCGCGTGCGTGGTGGTAGAGCGCGTGACTCGCACAAGGGCTGGCCAAACATGATTGGTAGCGCTTTCGCGCTCTACCAATGATGGCCCTCGGCGGGACCCGATCCACTGCCAAACACAAACGGCCCGGGTAAGACGCTGCAGGCGGCATTTACAAGGTGCACTTGTTCTTCATACGGGAGCCGCGTGGCACTGGCGGCGGCCTTTATAATTTATTTTATTATAGAATTTGAGTGTCCCCAAATAAATGATAAAGGCCCCTGTGGTGTCCTAGCAGACACAGTCTGAAAATGTAATGAAACACTTAACACCCACCCACCACTGATGTCACGACATCACGTGACACAGTCAATAAATAGAGCCGAGAGCACGTACTCGTGGATCACTAACCCAGTATACCTCTAGTGTCCGTGTCGCAATTATTACTAGCATGTGGGCCTAGGGCCCCGACATAACATTTGGCGACGAGGAGTGGTGGCTGTGTCCACGCGTGCCAGAGCCGTTTTCGTCGTGGGTGAAAGGGGGAGAGAACAGCAGGGCGACATCGTGCCCCATCCCCCAGGATCGGCGACAGCCTGCGGAGAGGTCGACGGGGCGTATGCCATGCCCCGGTCCCAGAGGTACATAGCGAGGCGACCGGGAGCCCACCCCGCACCTCGCTGGCCAGCGGCGAACTGCCTGCGGTGAGGAGGACCTCCAATGTGCAAGCGGACCGACTGGAGCCCACCCGTGTCGGCCGCGACTGTGCCCCAAACGGAAGAGCCACCGCGTAGCCCACCCGCGTGGCAGAAGAGGCCCGTAGGCCGGAGGTGAGCCCGGGTGCTGTGACTGGCCCCGGGGGGTCACGGATGCCAGAAGCGACCCCCCTCATGTAAGCGCACCAAGCGGAGCCCACCGGCATGGCCATGGTGCCCTGCAGCAAGAAATGCGGCCGAAAATAAACATTGAATAAAGCAGCGCCAGCGGAGCCCACCCGCGGCTTGCCTGAAGCGTCCCCGTCCCCCACCGCGCAGCGTATGTGCAGTGAGACTGCGGAGGCGGGGTGGATAATCTTTAAAGGGACCGCCGGGCAGCGTGTGGAGAGCCGCCGGGCGGGAGTGTACTGGAGGCAGAGCACACCAGCATTAAGACAATCTGACCCAGCCCCCCTGCCTATGCAAGAAACTGCCGCGGGCAGGGAGGACAAAGAGCACAATGGCCACCAGACAGTGCCCCGTATGACCGGACACACACAAGCGGAGCAAGCAGCCCCAGGCGCAAGCACCCGGAGAATTGCCGTGGCGGATCCAGCCCAGTGCGTGTCCCCAGGAGATCACAAAGAGACTCCGGCCCCAGCTCCCCGTGCAGCGCGTGAAGTGAGTGAGGCCGCGGTGGCGGATGGAGAAAGTAGCGCTTCCCGGCCAACTTCGTGGCACGAAGAAAGAACGGCCCAAGAGTGAATATGGCCCCAGACCCCCCTCTGCCTGCGCGAGGACTGAGTGAGGCTGGCAGGCAGGGAGGGCGGAATAACAGTAAAGCATGGCCGCCACCGGGATTGAAAGAGCTTTCCCCCTCCTCACAAAGCCCTGAAGAATGCAGTAATTAACTTACCGGGCAGTCGGGTGCGGTCCCTGCCCTGACTGTTGAGAGGAGAGATCAAGCCCCAGACAAATCCGTCCGAGAACAGCCAAAGCAGGCGAGGAAAAGCAACACTGGCATCTAGTGGCTAATCACGGAACTGCACTGTCAAGCCACAACAAACCCTGCAACAAGCATTGGAAAAGGCAAGGAATCAGAGCAAAAGCACAGCGGGGACCAACACGCACAGGAAACGGGGATGCAGCAGCACAGGACAGTCGATAGAAACCACAGCAAGGAATCTGCGACTGCCGCCCCCAGTGCGACGTGTAAAGACGCACAAGAGTAAAACAAACACAAGACAAGCCAAGGGAAAGCCTACTGAGGTGAAGCAAGCCTGCAGCGACGCGGACGCGGACAAAGACGGAGACCCATCATCACAGGTGAGGTGACGCCTGGGCGCCACAGGTGCTCACTGCAACCGCAGTGAAGAGAACAGCAACAGAAGACACAGCAGTGGGGAGTCAAGACCGTCTACCGCAAGCAGCAATATTCAAAGGCAACCGATGGAAGAGCGCAAGTGTACCCCGGGCGCAGACAGGACAGGACAGCGCCTGACAATAAGGAAGCCACACCTCAAGTACTAGAAGAAGTACGCAGCAAGTACCCAAAGTACTGGAAGATACAGAAGCGCAAGGAACAAAGCAACACTGAAGATGTACCACGACGGTACGAAGTGAAGCACAGACTTGCAAGTGCCATGCACCGTGACGTGCAATTGAAAGAGTGACGCAAGATCACCACGCCAAGAAGCTAAAGAGCCTCACCGGAAGCGCGCACGAGAAGTGCACCCACCAGAGAAGGTCCATGGAGCGGTGAAGTAACCCTCCGTAAACAGCAGAGCACACGAAGAGCGCAGAAGAAACTGCGCCAACGCAAAAGCACTGCAGCAGGACAAATGGCGATCCCAACGCTCGCGGATAGCGAGAAGACTCACGAAGAGGAAGCTGTCCGCCCCATCTGGTAGCAAAGACGATCGCCCAAGAAGAAAAGGATGATCCGACAAGCCAGAGGGGCGCCCAAACAAAAGCCGACTTGCCAATAGGTCGCCGGAATGCTTACCCGCCGTAAAGGCGCAGCAAAGGTTTTCTGCCAAGAAGTCAGGATGACGATGTCCTGCCGTAAGACGTCCGTGAACTGAGAGATCAGGAGAATGTCCGGAAGAAGACCCGGAGAGACGGACGCAACACCTACAAGAATTGGAAGCAACAGGAGGCAAGAGAAAAGATCGTAACGACCGGTCCAGTCACAGAAGAAGGGAGAGAAGATAGTGTCCGCAAGCCAGGACAAGACCAGAGGGAAACAGGCGGAGTGCACACTGCTTGAAGAAGCCTGGTCTGCAAGACAAAGAAAGAAAGGTGACCGCACCGTGTTACGAAAAGAACTGAAGTAAGAAGTCATGTGGCACGACGCCATCAGGAACATCTGGAAAAGGTGAAGAGAGGTGTAACAAGTCCACACACCTACAAGAAGAAGAAGAGGTGACACACACCACAACATCGTGTACAGTGACCCACACGTCCAGGAGAACACTGATAGTACCAAGAACAGAACAGGCACCTATTCACAAGACCCCGACGACCCGTGGACGGTAGGTGAGCACAGGCCGGACCATTGGCAACACCCACCTTTGGGATCGAGCGGAAACCTTGATGCGGAGGGAGCTCAGATGGCCTGACCAAGGAGAACTGACCAATCCACACCAGCCCGTGGAGATCCAAGGGGCAAAGGCCTCAGGGACACCGGTGGCAGAGGGTCCCGACACGAGAGATGGATCCATCGCCGTCTAACCTGCACGTCCCAGGAAGAAGAGGAACTTGTGCGCAAAGGCAGGAGTCAACAACTACCCTTCAGGTGGAGCTACGGACTTTGTGAGGTAGTACCCTCATTGTCTCCTCCATTCACACGCAGACTGTGGAGTTGAAGCAACGCTGTGGAAGAATACCCGGCCCAGTGGAAACCTGATGAAAAGGGCCTCCGGGACATCTCGTGGCAGGAGAACACCCGAGAGAGGGGCGTCCGAGTGAGAAGAATGTCCTTCAAACACTCCATCCTTTGTAATGTAAAGCCAAGCTGCCTACAGTGAAGAAACCGACGGACCAGTAGAAGACAACATCCTTCAAGTCCAACATCTGGTCATCCTGTTTGGCGTCACCCTCAAAAGCAAGATCTCAGTGGACTGACCAACACACTTCCACGGCGCAGGTGCAGAAGAGCACGCCCACCGAGAACCAGGACGTCGAGCCAAGAAGAATTAATATTTCAGCAGCAATTTCCACCGTCGTCATCAAGCAAGCAGCTGAAGAGACTCAATGTAAATTTGTAATTAGTATATATTTATGTACTTCCTCCCACAGATTCGGACTTTTGTCTTTCCTTAATTTTGATCAAATTTTGGGAGGAATGTTGTGTCCTAGCAGACACAGTCTAGTTGCTGAAAGTGTAATGAAACACTTAACACCCACCCACCACTGATGTCACGACATCACGTGACACAGTCAATAAATAGAGCCGAGCGCACGTGCTCGTGGCTCACTAACCCAGTATACCTCTAGTGTCCGTGTCGCAATTATTACTAGCATGTGGGCCTAGGGTCCCGACATAACAGCCCCCACCAGTGCCGCCCGGCCCCCGTGTGAAGAGCTAGCGCACCTTGTAAATGCTGCAGCCCCTAAAATTGTGCCGCCTGGGGCAGACCGCCCCCCGACCCCCTAGCTACGCCACTGTCTCCACATAATCCTCTGCTTTGAACCCGAGCTATGTGTTGACACTCCAGGCTTGTGGAGTCCAGCAAATGAACTAAGTTACCTTTTGAAAGGGCTAACTGGCCTACTGTAGACCACAGGAGAGATTATGGGGCCTCCTGCGTGGGCTGCAGAGGGGCCAGCGAGGAGATACATGGTGTTGTGGACCTGATGGTGTCATGAGTAGGGAGGAGCATTCCCCATGGCCCGAATGCCCGCAGCAGAGAGATACTTGTGGAATACTGGCCTATCCTCAAACCAGTAGGAAACACTGAGGTTGTGAGGCAGATGCAGACCCTCAACCACCTGGGTCAACCCTGGAGCGCTGGCTGCGGGGAACGCTGAGATGACCCTTGGGGTTGCTGAGGGTATAATTAGTGATTGGTGGGACCACTTGTTGTACCCCCTTACCTGCAGCTGTCCTTATTACTCACCTTCTGATCAGTGCTTCGTGTGCTAAATGGTGAGCGTTAGGAGCTTCAAGAGAACGGCCGCCTGGGCAAGGAATTGCCACCCTCTTGTTTGCTGCAATCATCCTTGGGTTGGGTGGTAGAGTGCTTCTACTGCGCTGATGTTTGACACTGGAAGAGATCCGCATGCCCACTTATGATGCAACCTGACCGTATGACTCAGATAAAGACCTATCGCTGAAGCTGATCTGCATAGAGAAAGACGTTCACATTGGAGTGTAGTTGATTGGCATTTTAGAAAAGCTCTGTGGGTTCCAGGTTGCAAATCTATTATTTGCAGTGAATTTGCTGAGCATTTGGTCCTCCCTTGCCATCCCTGAAGGAAAAGAGACAGATCCACACCTCAAACCATTTGCAGCTAATCATTCTGCCATAAAAGTACATATGCAACTCACTCCCTGTGAGGGCAGTGCAATTAGAGCCCCACTGCAAGGGGCATGTCTCATTGTCTGATATTCTGCTTGTACCTCAACTCCACCCAGACAAAGAGCATAGCAATAATGGAGTTGAAGATGGATTGATGTCACAATACATGAGTGTTCTCTGAGGTCCCTGCCCATAGTACCCTCACAGGAGGTAAATTACACCCAGAACTACGCCCAACTCAACATGGTGTAATAACAATTCACTTTGAAGAAATTGAAACAGAAATTTAAATGCGTTGTACTGTTTCTTTTTATCAGAATACTCAAGGTCCAGACTAACCAAAACTCCACACAATGAAAGAAAGGAGTCGCTGGTGTGAAACCATTATCTGGCCTATCCCCCTCCTGTACATAGAAACCGCAACCACCCTGTATATACTGTACACTTGTAGAGTACTGAGCACTTATGTCACAAAATCACCCCATATCCATGAAATTATTTCATGTTGACAGCTTCTGTTTACTGTGATTATCTATGAATGAATCAATTCTGATAAAAAGAAACGGTACAAAGCATTTCAATTTCTGTTTCAATTTCTTCAAAGTGAATTGTTTTTACCCCACAGGCGTGTTCCATGGGTTGCTACAGTTTTTATAAGTGCACTATGAGCAGCCTTAAGTAATGTACTTTCTACCCGACAGAACCATTTGTTGTTTAATTAATACATACCCAGGTTCTGAGGGACACAAGGTTACCCCATTTTTGTCAAATCCCCTCAACATGGAGGGCAGTAAATCCAACAGGGTGACTCTAGCACAGATGTCAGCAGGAAATGAGGCCACAACAAATCCAAGATCTCAGCCATCATAGACACTGCTATCAAAGCTACCTGGGATTCCTTAGACGTAAAAATTGATGATATGGCAATAGATTTAGGCCTGGTAAGGGATGACCAATGGAAACTCACTGACAGGATGATATGAGGTGAGTTGAATTTTCAAACATCTAACCCCAAACTAAAGAAATATAACAACAGACATGAAAGCTCACAAACTGAGTGCGATTTCTGCAAGGAAGGCCCTAAGACCCTGAAGAAAGAACAAGATGCAGTAATTTAAAGGAGGTAGCAATGCCCAAAGGAGTGGAGGTCAAATACTCAGTGGTGTTCCTGGAAGGCTGGATCTCTTGTAGTGACCCCACAGGGTTTGTCACCTTCATGTTTACAGAGAGAGAGTACAGAGAGTACAGGCATACCGTCCCGTACATCTCACATAAAAAAGACATATGACTCCTCAAGGTTACTTTATACAATATACAGGAGCATATACAGTTCTACTGTCAATGGCATTTTGACCTCTGTTAATGTGAGGTCATCATCAGGATGGGGTGTGAGCACCCGCTATCTAGAAATGTAAAAGCAAATGTATGAGAATCATGGGATGGTGAATAGGGGCCTGAAAGAGTAAGTCTGAGATAGAAGTGGAGAATGACACCTCTTCCATTTCCCTACAACATTTCCCTCAAGTAGTCCCTAGCCTGTAGTGCGTCCACTAGACTTTTTAGGATTTGGCCAGGTGCATTGTGGGAATTGTAGTCCCAAACTTCCAAGGACCATCTCAAAGCATCTAGACCCTAGGATTAGTGTTCTGGCCATTTTGAACCCTCAAAGATAATGTCAGGAAGAAGTTCCAGAAGTTTGGAGAAGTTTGGTGCAACTTTTGGAAAAAGCTCCATGAGGGGACCGACTCGACGTCAAGAGTCAAGCCGGCTACCTTCAACCGTGACCCAGCCTAGATTTCAGGTTTGCCCTGGAGCTCCATACTTCCAAGTTTTGACTGGAGCCTCACGGAGAAGCAATACGACAACGTTGCATTGAAGTCGACCTGCTGGAGGAGACTGCACGCAGTCAAGAGAAAATCCTTCAGAAATGTTTCTAAATCAGTAGGTAATATTTTGACCAAAGCCTTCCTCTTTGGGGCCAATTACGAGTCTGGCAATGCTCAAACTGCCAGACTGACTGTGGGGCAGTAGTGTAACCCCCACATTACGACCCGAGTGGTCGTGCTGCCCTGGTACGGTCGACACCGCCAGGGAAATGCCATTCACTGGTGGTGGCACGAGGATCCAGAGGCATCCATATGCTTGGCGGGGCCACGTTCCAGTCAAATGTGAACAGATGTCCCAAGTTGGTGCTATATGTTTTTAAGTACAAGAAAGGGTTTAATCTTAAACAATTCATATCTCTGGTTCCCTATATTGGATTATTGTAATGTTGGTGGCATTTTAAAGATAATACTATTTCCTATGTTTATAAATTGATGTGGGATTTGTATTGTGTGTTATGTCTTATTTAATGTATCAGTGTTTTTAAATGCTTTAATACCTGTCTCCTGAGTTAAGCCTGCCTGCTCGCAGCCAGCTACCAAGGGTTGAGCCAGGGGCTAATGGTTTGAGACCTTGATTGGGCCTTGTATTGGTTTGGTGGCCTTATATTTAGTGGTGGGGGCACACTTACCCATACTAATAATCCACCTTCCAACAGCTGTGCTGACTGAGGTTAAATGTTAGTCTAGTGTTATTCTGAGACTGGTGCTTACTTTTCCTACTGCAGAGAGTGAAGATTTTGTAAAGTGAACTATGTGAAAATTGTCCTGGTGTAAAAGAAAATGCTGTTTCTAAAGTGTGGTGGAAACAAAGATTTAATGGGGTTGAAACAAATCAAGACATTTTGCTTGGTGAGGCACAAATTACAAATATTCACTAAAACCAATTTCCACACATTACTGTTTGTGTGGTATATTGCTTTATCAGTAAATTTGTACTGTTAAAATGTAGTGGTCATTTCAATGATATGGAAATGTGCTGTCTGTAAATGTCATTAGCTAAATCACCATACCTTAGTAAAAAATATTACCACCCAAAAACCCAAACCCACCCTAAACCCTAAAAATTTGCTTACCAGTCAAAGATCCAAACTCACCCTAAACCGTAAAAATGTCCTCACCACAGAAAAACCCAAACCCATCCTAAACCCTAAAACTTCCCCTACCACCCAGAAACCCAAACTTCTTGATGTTGTTTGAGATATCATCAGTGAAGTCATCAGTGATGTTACTGACCATGTCGTGAGTGATGTAATATGTGAGGTCATAAGCAGTGCATTGCGGGGGCATAAGTTATAGTTATCTCAGGTAACTATAACTGCAGATTTTCACTGGTTTTGTATGAGTGAAATCTGAGCCTAACACTCTTGTAACCTTTGGTTTGTTCAGTTAATATCTAAGGTTTTTTTTAATTGAATTTCCTAACTATAATATCCCTGTAACCTTAAGTATTTTTCAGTGAATTTTTAAAGTTTTTTAAATTCTACTTCCTAACTATAACGTCCCTGTAACCTTTGGTTTTTTCAGTAAATGTATAAGTTTTTTAAAATTCTATTTCCTAACTATAATATCCCTGTAACCTTTGTTTTTTTGTTTTTTTACATGAATTTGTAAGGTTTTTTAAATTTCATATCCTAACTGTAACCACTAACAATCGACACTAAGGGGCATATTTACAAGGGCTAATCCTTTCGCCTTCTGTGCAAGTCGCAGTTAAGCCACGCTAAGTGGCTTTATGGCACTTTGTAAATAAGGCCCCCTTTCACACTACACTTAGTGTGAAAGGGACGGGCAATGGGAGTTGGGGTGGGTGTTCTGCTGCAACATCCATTGATTTTTACGCTGCCCTCTATTTGCAAGGGTGGGGTAAATATGGGGCAGTGCCAAAATTATGACCTGGGAAAACGTGGTCTTAACATGATGAAACGAGGAGAAATGTTTATTTTCTCCTAGTTTCTGCTGTTTCTATGTGTTCTGCATTGTGCAGCATACATGGAAACAGCAATTCACCATGAATTACTGTTTATGTGCAGGAAGGTGTTCCTTCCTGTACAATCATTAAAAAATGTCGATTTGCAACTTCTATGTGTGCTGCACAATGCAGCAGACATAGGGACACCTTCCTGCACATAAACAATCATTTGCTCAAAGCAGGCACCCATGCACTATGGTGCAAGGGTGCCTGCGTTGGCACTAGGCAGCTGAGTTTAGCGCCAGCGCTAGGGAAAATGCAGGGATGGCCATACCATTGTAAATACGGCGCATCCCTGCGTTTTCAGAATGCTGAGGTGATAGCAATTTTTACTTAATGCCACGCTTCACTATTCACTTGCAATATATGCCCCCAAGTGTGTGAGTGAGTGTCTCAGAGGGTGTATGAATGTCTGAGTAACTTTGTAAGTGGGTGTGAGAGAGTATGAGTGGGACTGTAAGTGGATGTATGAGTGTCTGAGTGAGTCTGTGAGTAGGTGTGTGTCTCTGATAGGGGTGGGAAGTAAACTCCGCTCTGCCGGCGGAGTTTGCAGAGTGTTGCCACTCTGTGCTCTGCTTGGAACACGAAGTTCAGCAAAAACTCGCCCAACCGCCGGCAGATCAGAGTTTACCAGCGGGCACCAGTAGTGCACCAGGAGGCCCCTTTCAAGAGTGGCTAAGAAAGGGGGCAGGCCTTCGATGATCTCTGACCAATCCCGCTGTGGGGGACTTACTTATGGCAACAGTAGGGGTTCTTGGCCCCCAATGACCCCCAGCAGCCAAGAGGACTTCATCCCCCAACCAGTAGTGTGCCAAGAGGCTCCTTTGCAGAGTGGTTGAGAAAGGGGGCGGGCCTCAGACGATGTCACAGCAATCCCGCAATGGGGAACTTACTTGTGGCAACAATAGGGGTTCTTGACACTCAACAACCCTCAGAAGCCAAGGGGACTTCATCCCCCAAATAGTAGTGCACCAGCAGATTCCTTTGCTGAGTGGTTGAGTAAGGGGATGGGGCCTCTGACAAGTTCTCACACAATCCCCCTGTGGGTAGTTTGGGGTTCTTGGCCCTCAACAACAATCAGCAGCCAAGGGGGCTTCATCCCCCAACCAGTAGTATGCCAGGAGGCCCCTTTGCTGAGTGGTTGAGAAAGGGGACTGGGTCTTTAACGAGGTCTCAGAAATCCTGCTATGGGGGAGTTACTACTGGCAACAATAGGAGTTCTTGGTCCCAAACGCCCCTCAGCAGCCAAGGGTACATCATTCCCCAACCACTAGTGCCCCAGGAGGCTCTATTGCAGAGTGGATAAGAAAAGGGGCGGGTCTCCAACAAGGTCTAAGCAACGCAACTGTGGGGGACTTACTTGTGGTAACAATAGGGGTTCTTGGCCCCCAAGGACAACCAGCAGCCAAGGCGACTTCATCCCCCAACCAATAGTGCTCCAGGAGGCCCATTTTCGGAGTGGTTGTGAACGGGGGTGAACCTTGGACAATGTCTGAGCAATCCTGCTTTGGGGCACTTACTTCTGGCACCAATAGGGTTCTTGTACCCAATGACCCGCAGCAGCTAAGGGGACTTCATCCAGTAGTGCCCAAGGCCTCCCCTTTTCAGAGTGGTTGAGAAAGGTGGGGGGGTGCTTCCGAAAAGGTCTGAGCAATCTCACTGTGGGGACTCTACTTGTGGCAACAATAGGGGTTCTTGGCTCTCAACAACTCTCAGCAGCCAAGGGGTCTTTATCCCCCAACAAGTAGTACGTCAGGAGGCCCCTTTGCAGTGTGGTTGAGAAAGGGGGTGGAGCTTCAGACGATCTCAGAAATCCTGCTGTGGGGGACTTACTTGTGGCAACAATAGGGGTTCTTGACCCCCAACTACCCTCAACAGCCAAGGGGGATTCATAACCCAACCAGTAGTGCGCCAGGAGGCCCCTTTGCAGAGTGGATGAGAAAGGGGACGGGCCTGCAACGAGGTCTCAGCAATCCTGCTGTGGGAAGTTACTTCTTAGCAGCAATAGGGGTTCTTGGCCCCGGATGACCCTCAGCAGCCAAGGCGACTTCATCCCCCTACTGGTAGTGCGCCAGGAGTCTCCTTTGCAAAGTGGATGAGAAAGGGGGCGGGCCTCCAATGAAGTCTGAGCAATGCCGCTGTGGGGGACTTACTTGTAACAATAGGGGTTCTTGGCCCCTGACGACAATCAGCAGCCAAGGCAACTTCATCCCTCAACCAGTAGTGCTCCAGGAGGCCCCTTTGCAGAGTGATTGTGAAAGGGGGCAAGCCTCGGACAATGTCTGAGCAATCCCACTTTGGGGGACTTACTTCAGGTACCAATAGGGGTTCTTGGCCCCTAATGACCCACAACAGCCAAGGTGACTTTATCCCCCAACAAGTAGTGTGTCTGAAGGCCCCTTTGCAGAGTAGTTGAGAAAGGGGGTGGGGCTTCCGACGAGGTCTCAGCAATCCCGCTGTACGGGACTTACTTGTGGCAACAATAGGGGTTCTTGGCCCCCAAATACCCTCAGCAGCCAAGGGGACTTCATCCCCCAAACAGTAGTGCACCAGGAGGCCCCTTTGCAGAGTGGTTGAGAAAGGTGGCGGGCCTCTGATGAGGTCTGACAATCCCTCTGTGGGGCACTTACTTGTGGCAACAATTGGGTTCTTGGCCCCTGGTGACCCTCAGCAGCCAAGGAGACTTTATCCCCAAACCAGTATTGCGCCAGGAGATCCCTTTGCAGAGTGGTTGAAAAAAGGTGCGGGTTCTCCAACAACGTCTGAGCAATCCTGCTGTGGGGCAGGAGCAGTGTCTCAGTAATGGCGAAGGAGCATCGCCCTACTCGTTCGAGTCAGCCAGAGGAAAAATAAAATGATAATGAAACAGTGTTTTATTTTTCTTTGACAGATTCTGACTAGGCCTGGGTTTAGGACTACGCTACGCTCGCATAGTTTGCATAGTTTGCGCAACTACGTGCTACGCGAATTGCACGTAGCGCAGTGCAAAAATGTGTAGCGTAGCATAGCGGGCATTGTAGGCTTGCTCGCTGACCTCAACGTCAAGTTGGCGACCGCGAGCGAGCAAAATAACTTCCCGGCAAATCTTTTTCCTAGTTCGCGATCAGCAACATCAAGTTGCCGATCGCGAGCGTGGAAAATATACTTCCCGGAGAGATTCTCAACGCGGGGAGGTCAGGTTTCTCATTGCGAGTGGTCGCGTATGCTCGCGACCACTCGGGATAAGAAACTACCAGTCCGCGTTGAGAAAGCTGCAGCTCGAGTACAAATCTACTCGAGCGGCAGAAAATGACCGCTTGCACTGTGAAAGATGCAGTTTGCACTGATTACACAGTGCCGACAAGCATCCGGCACTGGGCAATCAGTGCGAACAGCATTTTGCACAGTGCACTGGGTAGCTACGCATAGCTTGCTTAGTGTGAAGTGCACTTCGCGTAGCTACGCGTATCGCTACTACGTGAACTACGCCCAGGGTTAATTCTGACATGCGTGCAGGGCAGTGTGGGGCCGCCAATGACAGGCAGGTGGTGGCACTTAGAAGTGCACATGTATGTTTGGCGGCTGTCCTAGTATGGCCAAACATACATGCGTACTTCTTTTTCTTCAACCCAGCTGCGTTCACAGCCGGGTTGGAGAAATGCTGAAGGCTCACAGACAGTGTCAGAGTGGCAGAGCAGACCATTCAGACCTATCCTGGTACTGCTCTCCTTGCAGAAGAGCAGCGCAAGGATTGGCTGAGCAGCCTCAGCCTTACGAGAGACTGCTGGGAGACCTCTGAGGCCACGGCGGCTGATGGCGTCGGAGGCTGAGGGGAAAAGGTAAGTTAAAAAAATTATTATTTTTCCTTCTCGTTCCTTCCATCCGTTCCCCACCGCCCCAATTTTGTGTTGTGGTAGCTGCCAGTGGTTTGGGAGTTCTACGTGTGGCACAATAGGGGTTCTTGGCCCCCAACAACCCCCAGGAGCCAAAGGGACTTCATTCCCCAACCAGTAGTGCACCAGGAGGGCCCCTTTTTCAGAGTGATTAAGAAAGGTGGCAGGGCCTCCGACATGATCTGAACAATCCTGTCCTGGGGGACTGACATTTGGGTGTTATTAAGGCCCGGGTAGGTGGTAGTCCCCGGGGTTTGAGGGGGGGTGCACAGCCCCCATTGATCTTTCTTTAGCCCTGGGGAGATGGTGGTCCCTGGGGCTCAAAGAGCCCCGGAAGTGGGGCCCCATGCGCCCCCATCCTTTCCCTAAATAATGCCGCAGGGACTTGCTGTATTCAAAACAAGGACCTGGGCCCAAGCTTGTTTTTTTTTTTTAAAGTTGCCACGGATTCCCAGCTCTGTCGCGTTTTCACAGCAACATTTTTTTTAAAAGTGCTTTTTGACCTTAGGCCCCTGTCTAGAGGCTGTTGCCAGATGGATGCAAGCTTCCTGTCTGAAACTTAACGGGGAGAAGACAGACATCATTCTCCTCGGAAATTCCTCCCCGTCTGTTCTTGCACCCGTCTGGCCACCATGTCTTGGCGTTCCCCCCGCCCCCAGGTCCCATATAAAGAGCCTCGGGATCTGGCTCGACACCGCTCTTGATTTCTCGGTCCAGGCCACTAGGACCGCTGCCACTTGCTTTGGACTAATGAGGATCCTCCGGCGGGTGCTCCCTCTGCTCCCTCTCCAGGCGAGGAGGATCATGGTCCAGGCCCTGATTCTCTCCCGCCTGGACTACGGGAATGCTCTCTATCTGGGAGCACCGGCCTCGGTACTTCAGAAGCTCCAGGTCACACAAAATAGTGCGGCCCGCCTACTGTTTAATCTGCCCCGTCGGCAGTCGGCGAGGAAGGCTCTGAAAGACCTCCATTGGCTCCCAATGGCTGTCAGAGTGCATTTCATGGCTTTGTGCATCCTGCACAAATCCTTCCATCGTGTAGGCCCAGCGATTCTGCACCCCTTGGTTACGCCCTATGTTCCAGCTCGCTCCCTTCGTTCTGGCACCCTGCAGCTGGCTACCTCCTCTAAGATCAATAAAGCCCGGTGGGGTGGCCACTCTTTTTCCCACTCGGCGGCCAGACTCTGGAATGCCCTTCCCCTTACCATCCGAGGAAACAGCAACCTCTTTTCTTTTAGAAAGGCCTTGAAAACGCATTTGTTTGCAAAATCCTGCTGATCTGCCCTGAGCCTGCGCTAAACCATTTAATCTTCAAGCGCTGCGAGGCCTCAGGGCAGTTATGCGCTATACAAATGCAATTTTTCATTTCATTTCATTTCACCCTGCAGGGGTCCTTCTGGGTCACCAGGACCAGAGCTAAGGGGTTCAGGTATTCCTGCACTGCCCCCTATTCTTTTTTTTAAACATTGTTTGTGGGACTTGGCTTCAAGATGGATGCCAACACTTCCTGGTTGAAGGGTTAGTAGATCTCAGCATGAGATCGGGAGCGTTCACGAAGTGTTTGCATCCCTTTTTATACAAATTTGGATTGTCATTAATATCTGAAAAATTACTAAACGGATTTACACCAATTCTCAAAAAGGTTGCTTGATGGACCAAAACCTACCTTTCTGTCAAATTTGTTGTAATTCCGTCTAGCGGTTTGGGCTGTAGTTGTGTCTAAAATTCCTATGGAAAATTACATGGGGAAACACATTTTGGGACCCCTCCTTTTTCTCAGCCCCACTTGACGATTCACCCTGACGCACTACCAATACTAGTTTTGAAAATTTTGTGGAGATTCTTCTGGATTTTTTTATGTTATTTCTGTTAATGGTTTGTGTAGCTCACTGCACCTGTAATGGATAAAAAATATTCTGGAGATGAAAATCAGAGACGAAAACTGAGCAAAGTGTGTGGTTTGTGCAACAGAGTTATAAAAAGAACCTTCATTGGTTAGACAAGTGAGAAGATGAAATTAGGATTTCTGAGGGGGAGACCGATGGGAATTTGAGCAAATTCAACTAGAAAAATGTTGTCATTGCAGATGAAGCAGGGCGGTGCATATTCTTGTTTGTGGTAGCAGGAATACCACTTTTCTTTCCTTCAATTCACACTTGACTTCCTTGTGTGATCCTCGACAAGCTTCCCCTGGTGCCTGATTCTGTGCAGGCTTCACTCTGTACGCAATTTCTTGCAGAGCTAACAAGTTAAACCTCTAGTGCTAAGGGAACTCTGTGTACCTGCATTTATACATATTTGGCAGTATGTTATCAGGAAAGCATTCTGCCACTGAAAAAGAAAATTGTCGTAGGTAAAAGTGATATATATTAATTGTGCTGCCCAGACCATCCATCGTGCTCATGATTGAATAAAGGCAGCTTATAAGTCACGTTTTGCTTCCTTTTGTAGTGCAAACAAGAACAGAGTCATCATTTTATTAAAGCTTAATTCCTGACCTTTTCCAACTGACTCTATTAGTTGAAGGCCCACAAGCGTGGCAGCTTCCATTATAATCACGTTCACATCAATATATATAGTGCTCCACGTGCATGACTACCGTTACACAGCACCGACGTGATGCGAAGGTTTTAATATATTTTTGTTTCTTAACAATCAGGGTTCAAGTTAAGGGTGGAGTTCTTGGTTTACCCACTCCAGTCGTTGAGATTTAGCTGATGAGATAGCCCCGTCGGTTCATCTCTTGTTGTTGTCATGAGTGTGTGTGACAGATGTACGCAGATTGGGTTTATCATCACACTAAAATGCACCTTCCCCATACTTGCCAGTTTTTCAGAGTAACGCCATGCTTTGTGACCTTGATACTTATAAAGTGTGGTACCTTAGAACAATTTTGTGCTATTCCAAAGTCAGGGCCTTGCAAATCAGCTTAAACATTGACTTTTGGGAGCACTAAAAGCCATTCACAGGCAAAGTGTTCCAGTCAGAGATAAGAATGATATCATTGTACTGCTCTTCTGTACTTGTGTGTAGCTTTACTGTGTTCCTGTGCAGCACATGTATCATCACCCCTGTTGAAAGATTAAAGATATACTGCTTTTGCTTCCATTGAGGGAACAGTACAGAGCCTGACCATACCATTAAAGTGTTATTTGTCAATACTTAAATGGCTCGGGGAGGCAGGCGAAACACTGAAGATGTGCTGCTAAAAGCCCTTTTAGAGCAGGGACATAACACAGGCCCCATCAGCCCCCACAGTGCAAGGGGGGCTCCAACCTTTCAGTGGATCTCCAGTCCTTCAGTAGGCCCCCGCACAGCCCCAGGCCAATTAATTTCTGTGAGATATAGGGCCCGTCATCACATTCGGTTGGGGGGGGCACCTTTTTGCTTTACACCACTGCTTTAGAGATGTTATTAAAGAAGAAATGACTAACTACCTGGTGTATTCTCAATTGCCATTCCATGCATGTGGCACGTGTATATTGTATAAACCTCTGTAGATTCTGTGCATGTGCCATATTTACTTTCAGGTGTAGTTCTAAGTTCTCTTTAGGGTTTTAGTTAAAAGCTCTAGTAATGCTTCAGTTGCATTTGGAGACTTTCAGAGTTGGATGCATTGCTGTGCTGCAAGAAATAAACGACAGAAAATATCTCTTCTTCTGGATTATTTTCAACATTTTGGGGATGAGCGGAGGAAAAACTTTTGTCAAGATTCGCAGCACAGGAGCGGAGTGCTTCCCGGACCGACGGTGTCTTCAGAAGATTTTAAGTGGAATCTTGTACTTTGAATGTACTACGTGAAGTTTAAAGTCCACAGAGTATATTTCACTGCATGTGCGCACTTGGAGTATTTCTCCGCAAGCCGGGTGGATTGTATTTGGCTGTGTCAAGCAGTTTTGGGAGAGCCATCGGACCAAGGTATGGGCACCTGATTTTCAAATAAAAACATTTCTTACCGGGTGCGCAATTCCACCGTTCCACAGAACATCCTTGGCGTTCCACTGCACCGCACAACTTGGAACATAGCAGTGATGTCATGGCGTGTCCTACATGTGACATAAAATCAACGTAACATGCAGGGTGGAGGCCATCGTGCAATAAGCACACTCCACACTGTACTTAAAGCGTAAAAGGCCATCTATTAAGACAAGGTTGCCAAAACACAAGTACTTTCACCAAACATCAATAAACTTGAACAATCCCCAACTTCAAACATTTCATCCACCATCCAGTTCCCACACACTCCTGTTACTCTCTTCCTGTTTCACTCTGTGATCTCCTCTTACTTTCCTTTCACTTCCTCACTTATCTTTGAACATCCTATTCAGTATATCCATCCGTCGCACTCTTGCATCCCGCACCCCCATCATGCACCTGTATCCCCCTCCCTGTTGTGGGGGTATGCCCGTCATTGGCTCCCCACCCCTCCAAAGTACTGCCAACCCAAAACACTAGCAACCTGTCCTAAACTGGCACACTATAAAGGGGAAAACCATCCCTTACCCCCCAGCACTTATAGGGTGGACGGGCAGTCCAAAACAAACTACGGACCCTTCCCCAAATGGTGCTGGTTGCAGGAAGAGGAAGAAACCTCCTCTCCTGCACCTTATAAGCCCTCGCCCTAACTCCACCCCCTCCCCAACCCCCTGGCCACAAGACACCTTGTCCTTCCTGCCTAATTGCACGAAAACCCCGGGGAAGACTGGTCTGTCGACCTTACTTCCCCGGGGGCCGGCATCATGCAATAAGCACACTCCACACTGTACTTGATGCGTAAAAGGCCATTTATTAGGACAAAGGTTGCCAAAGCACAAGTACTTTAACCAAACACCATTAAACTTAAACAATCCCCAACCTCAAACCTTTCATCCTCCATCCATTTCCCACACTCCTGTTACTCTCTTCCCGTTTCACTCTGCGAACTCCTCCAACTTTCCATTCACTTCCTCACTTATCTTTCAACATCCTCTCCAGTATCTTGATCCGTTGCACTCCCCCATCATGCACCTGTATCCCCCTCCCTGGTGGGAGGTATGCCAGTCATTGACTCCCCACCCCTCCAAAGTACTGCCAACCAAGGAACCCCGTAGGGCGGTTACCTGCCCCCCACTTGCTCCTAGTGCACCTTTTGCCCCCTATTCCCTGCGGCACCAAATGGATTAATTCCACAGCTTGCTAAGGACATCCCTCATTTCCATCATATAATAAGCGTTGCCCATCCGAAAAAAGGTCACTCCATCATCCCTGGACAGAAAAGGCTCTTCGAGACGTAACCCCACATGTGCAATCACTGTGATGCCTCTCGTGTTTCAAAAAACTCGCATTGCCCTGTTTAGCTTCCTGCGAGCTTTCTCAACAGCGCCCTTCTTCAGGGCACCTCTTCAAACTTTACGCAGCACAAATTCAGTCCAAACAATGCATGTGCCCGCCAAATTACTCTTCATGACTTCCAAGTCTCTCTGCATCAGTTGTAAGAGTGCCAAACTTGACAACTTTATCAAGTCATTTTCTCCCAATGCAGTACCAACATATCAGGACAGCCTCTGTGAGATATAATTTTCATCAGCCAGGGAAGCAACGCCCCCCAACGCATCCCTGTTTTACCCCACCAATGCACCTCATGGTGGCTGCTCCACAGACCCAGGTTACAGCCGTAGACCTGGTAATCTTCATACTTGGCTGCCCAATGCACAAAGGAATGTCCAACGATCTAGGTAACCATCTTGGTTCCGGGGCCCCCTATGCAACCTGCAATAAGAAAAATGATTTTAGTGCACAAAAAAATACTGCGTCTCCCACCTCTTCACCCCAGCTGTCTCCCCCCACTGCCAATCAGTACCTATTTGCGCACATGACGCTCATAACACCTGGACCTCCATCTCCCAATCTGACGTATCCTGTTCCAGGACCACCCCAATCGCGCCGCTGCTGTCGCTGCGCCAATGCAAAAGGAATCTGTCCCATATATAGCAGGGTCCCTACCAAGGCACCCCAATGGCAACCTCAAAACTGCCAGTAACTGAAAAGCCGTCAACCTTTCCTTTGATGCATGACAAAAAATCTCGCTAGAAACTCCCGGAGTCCGTTAGAAGAAAACACGCCATTCATGCACCGGGCACGACCCCACACAACTACTCTCACTCAACCAAACCTATTTACCCCTCCCCACCTGATCCGTTTTCGAATGTCCCAGCCAGATCCCAAGACATGCCCCATCCATTCTCACCTCCTCATACGTCCTCCCTGCCCTTCCTTTTATGTCCAACAACTCTGAAGCCCTAAATGCCCCAAAAAACATCCACACCATGCATAAACGGAATACTGAAAACTTTTGTGCATCGTAACAACTGGGCAACTCCGCCAGCAAACTCAGCAACATCTTAAAAGTAATTGCCTCCCTAGGTGCCCCTCCATGCCCTCTCCCCACTCCCATCCCCAACGTCTCAACATCTTACTCAACAACTCATCCTTTGAGGGATTAAATCCTATGTACAACATTGCTGTAAAAAGAAATCCCCGCCAATGTACCCGCAATCGCAATTGGAGACAAACCTTTATCAATGCAACTTAGAACAAAACGTATCACTCCCTGTTCAGTATTGTATTGCGACATGTCTCCCTTGTCCATCCCATAAATGATCCGAATTCTGCCTAAGCTAGCCTGTAGCTGCGCCTTGTAGACTCCGCTATTGACTTCTCGAACAGGCCTACTACTCTCACTCCCCCCAGGCCCAAATGCCGTCCGGCAGCTCTGTCTTGCAAGCCTCCGCTTCCGGAGCCAAACGCCTGAAGCGCTGCTACTGCGAACAAGACAACGCATCCGCAATGTCATTACTTGCATCTGACACATGTTTCGCGCACAATATCACATTTAGATGCAGGCATTGAAGCATAAAACTAGGCAGCAGTCACAAAACCCGTAAATCCTTCGCTTTCTGATTATTCACCAGATCCACAACAGTCATGTTGTCTACTTGAAACAACACAGACTGATTCTGAAACTCAGGGCCCCACATGGCCAATGCCACTAACAAGGGAAAAAATTCTAAGAAAGCTTCGCAACCAATGCCCTGGCCATTGTTCAGCTCAGCACTGTCCATCCCAAAACACACAGAAAACTGCCTCCCCTGCCACGTTCGAGAAGATCTGTACCTGCCAGATTGTTTTGTCATCCACAAAGTCCAAGGGCACCCTATTAAAGTCAGTCAATAAAAGTCTGCCACACCCTCAGGTCTGCCCTGACTCCTATGGACCCCATGAGCTGCTGCACTCTCCACAAGTCAATCTTTTTCTCTCCAATCACGTACAGCAGGAAAGCCTGCACATCTCATCTTTCCCTCAGGCAGCCTGGCCGCCCACAGGATGGTAATTGCTACTAGTTTCCCTCTGAGGCGGAAGCCGGAGGTCTCATTGTGCTCCCTTGCACCTTGCATGCATATTTGACTGGCAAAAACGATTGTGACAATTTATTGATTTTAAGGCTTGTGAATATTTTAAACTGCTCGTTTTTAAGATATTGTCGCTTTCAGACTAGATCCCCTTGCCTAGTTTCGAACTGCCCTCCCTTAGCGCCGCTGTAGTCAGGCGCAGGGAAGCTGGGAATCGAACTTGGCCGCCATCTTGCTTTGGGAAGGCTGGCCGAGAGCTCGGCGCCCCTCCCGCCCTCCCAGGGTATTTAAATCTCGTCCCTGCAGCAACGCTGGTAATTGCTACTAGTTTCCCTCTGAGGCGGAAGCCGGAGGTCTCATTGTGCTCCCTTGCACCTTGCATGCATATTTGACTGGCAAAAACGATTGTGACAATTTATTGATTTTAAGGCTTGTGAATATTTTAAACTGCTCGTTTTTAAGATATTGTCGCTTTCAGACTAGATCCCCTTGCCTAGTTTCGAACTGCCCTCCCTTAGCGCCGCTGTAGTCAGGCGCAGGGAAGCTGGGAATCGAACTTGGCCGCCATCTTGCTTTGGGAAGGCTGGCCGAGAGCTCGGCGCCCCTCCCACCCTCCTCACGCCCCGCCCAACTTATGTACAAAAGCAACACCATCGCCCGTCCGCGCAGCGGGCGGGCGCAGCGGGCGCGCCGGCGGCGCGCCGAAGGCGCGCCAAAGGCGGGCCCGTCTGCGCCCGTCCGCGCCGGGACCGGGCCCAGGGCCACGACCCCTGCCTCTCGCATTTCTTACTCTCGCAGTGAGCTTAGGGAGCTGTGCCCTTCCTACGCTCCACTATGCACCAAATTTGATGTCTCGCTTACATTATCGGCATCCCACACACGGTGTCCTCACTGCAATTCCCTGCCCATGCTCGTTACCCCCTCGCTGTATAGTAAAAGTCGAGCCACGGAGGTAGACACACATATTTTCATGGCTCTTGTCAATGCGCGATCACTGAGCAAGCACTGCCAGGACATAGCCGATCTGATCAGCGATTTTAATTTAGATGTACTTTATATTACAGAAACCTGGTCCGACGAAGCATCTGCGCCCGATTATGTTACGGCAGTTCCTCCAGGGTACAGTGCCTATCGGCAGGATAGGCCCAAGGGAAAAGGTGGTGGAATAGCCGTCATTGTAAGAGACCAATACCAAACCCGTTGTGTACCTATACCCATCAAAGCATGCGAAGCCATGCACTTTGACATCAAAATGGCCCCCACGTACAATTTTAAGGGAACTTTGATATATAGACCCCCTGGCACCAGATCTGCGTTTCTCGCAGATCTTACCAATATTACCGAATCTATAGCATCAGAAGTATCCACCACAATACTAGGTGATTTTAACTTTCACCTGGAGCTTCACAGCGACAGGGACACCACAACCCTCATATCTGATCTTGACTTGATGGGCCTTAAACAGCTGGTTACTACCCCTACCCACCTGGCAGGCCACACGCTGGATGGAATTTTCACCAATGTGGAAGGACTGTCCGTCACTTCGGCTCTCCCTATGACCTGGACAGACCATTCTGTCATTTTTAGCGAACTTACCATTAAAGGCCCGCAGAGGAAAACAGTGAACCCTGCAACAGAAGGCACTTTTAGAGTTTGGAAGGATATTGATCCTAACGATTTAAGGTCGCTTCTCGATGCGTCAATCCCGAAACTATCCACCGACCCAGCGACTGCTACCAATCAATTTCAAAAATGGCTGGGTGAAGCTTCCACTCAGTTGGCACCCACCAAATCAATTTCTAAAAACAGAAACACGCCCAAAGCTCAGTGGTACACGAAAGAATTAAAAAACCAAAAACAACTCACCAGGAACAAGGAACGACAATGGCGTAGAACATATGACACTGAAAGCAAGGACATTTATAAGAAAGCCCTTGCCACTTATAAATTAATGATCATAACTGCAAAAAAGGATTATTACACTCGCCATATAGAAGCTGCCAAAAACTCTAGCAAACAGCTCTATAATGTCGCAAAAACCCTTGCGGGAAATGCTCCAGACCTCAACCCACCACCATCACAAACATTATGTGATGCTTTGTCAGACTTTTTCTTTACTAAAGTCAATGATATCTATCAAGCATTTAACCTGGACCAGGCTCATAGTAGTGCTTCCACCTCTCTGATCACTTCTTTGACTAATCCAACTAGTACTACCATGACCTCTTTCAATGCCCTCACCACTGATCAAGTCACGAGTATTTTTAACACGATTAAAGCAGGATCAGCCTTGGATCCTTGCCCCTCTTCTGTACTAGCCACAGTACCAGACACAGTCGTCCCCATCATAACCACCCTCTGTAATATTATTCTAGCATCCGGTACCTACCCTGATTCCCTGAAAAATACTCTTATCAAACCCCTGCTTAAAAAACCTGGGTTAGATAAAAGTGAACTGAAGAACTACCGTCCCATTGCTAGTCTCCCTTTTTTAGCAAAGGTCATAGAAAAGGCTATGAACCAGCAGTTATCAGCCTATATTGAGAATAACCACCTGCTGGATGATACCCAGTTCGGCTTCCGCAAATACCACGGCACGGAAACCGCCCTCATCAAAGCAGCTGACGATATAAGAATCATTCGTGACCAAGGAGGTACTGCTGTACTAGTCCTCCTTGACTTGTCGGCTGCTTTCGACACGGTCGACCACAAGATCTTGGTCGACCGTGTCGAGAGGATGGGCATTCAGTCCACTGCCAGAGACCTTCTGGCCTCCTTCTTGATCAACAGAACCCAGGCGGTTACAATGGGCTCCTTCCAGTCGGCTGACCTGTCCTTACCGTGTGGGGTCCCACAAGGCTCATCCCTGAGTCCGACACTATTTAATATATATGTGTCGGACCTTGCTAGTGTCATCAAAGCACACGGGATGGGCCTGACCTCATACGCAGACGACACCCAGTTGGTTCTGGCCATAAAGGGAGACGGACAGGAAATGGCGGAGAGATTTCAAGACGGGATGATTGCCATAGGTGAGTGGATGGCAAGAAATTGCCTGAAACTCAACTCCGAGAAAACGGAGGTGGTTATCTTCGGCAATCTCTCCCCAACCTGGTCGGCAACTTGGTGGCCAGCGGCCATGGGCACTCCTCCCTGTCCCACGGCCAAAGTTAGAAACTTAGGTGTCACCTTTGACAACCAGCTCAACTTTATGGCCCATGCGAATAAGGTGGCTGCCAATGCTCACTTTAAGCTGCGAATGGTAAGAAAAATCACGCCTTACTTGCCAGAATCAGCAGCAAAAACACTGGTTTCTTCATTAGTGTTGTCTTCATTGGACTATTGTAATGGTCTGCTGCTCAATGCCCAGAACAGAGTCATAAAAAGACTACAGACAGTGCAGAATGCCGCTGCCCGAGTGCTTTCAAAAAAACCCAGATTTGCTCCCATCTCGGACACGCTAAAACAATATCACTGGTTGTCCATTCACAACCGGGTCAAATTTAAAGCGCTGTGTATTGTCTTTAAATCGCTCCAGGAACTAGGACCCAGATTCCTTAGAGAGCAACTGATCCCCTACAACCCCCCGAGAACGCTCAGATCCACCTCTCTTAATCAATTGGTGATACAACGCAGTCGAACAGTTTCCTGGGGCGATCGCCGCTTTTCAACTGCGGCCCCTAGACTCTGGAACACTCTGCCTATCCACATAAGAACTAGTTCCACTCTTCTACAGTTCAGAAAAAACCTGAAGACTTGGCTGTTCAATCAGTGATTTCCATCTCCGCATTTCTGTTCCAGGGTGAAACCTCAATGCAATTTCAGCGCCGAGACGCCTAAGGGTATTTGTACGCGCTCTATAAATGGCATTAAATAAATAAATAAATAAATAAATCCAACTCAATGCCCAGGAAAGTAAATCTGCAACTGGGCCCAGCTGCCTTCTCCGGTGTGAGGGGGACCCCAAATTCTTGTGCCAACGCCTGAAGCTGCCCAAGCGCCCTCCCGCACTCACCAGACTGTCCCCTACTGATGAATAAAAAATCATTCAGGTAATGAGACACTTCCCGATGACCACTCCTCTTCATGAACATCCACTGCAGGAATTTGCTGAATGCCTCGAACAGCACACAAGAGATCGCACAGCCCTTGGGCAGGACCTTGTCCACAAAAATGGCCCGACAAACTGCATCCCTAGCAACGAGAAATCCGCAGGGTGTATAGGTAGAAGGTGAAAGGCAGACTTCACATCACATTTTGCCAATTCCGTCCCCTGCCCACAAACTTGCACTAGGCGGATCGCATCATCCACTGAACCATGCAGCACCCTCGAATCCTCTTCCGCAATTAAGTCATTAACGGACCTCCCTTCAGGCCAAGAGAGATGATGAATCAATCTGTACTCCCCTGTCTCTTTCTTAGGGACCAACCCCAGGGTTGGTATAATCAGCTCATCCATGGGCCAGTTCGCAAACAGGCCCGCTATCCTGCCCACCTCCACTTCTTTTTCCAGCTTTCTCGCAACAACATCCGGCAATTCCCTAGCTGACTTCAAATTCTCTGCCCACCACCGTACCCGGGGCCTTGATAACCCACCCAAAAACCCTCTGTAAAACCCCATTGAATCTGTAACGCGGCCTCTCTGTCTGGGTACATCGAGAGCCACGGGCCCATGGCCTCAACCTTAACTGGGGTAGGAGCCCTTTGGCCCAGACTGTCCTCTGCCTGTGTGGCCCGCCACTGTTCCTATGGCGTGGCCAAAGTGAAGCTGCATGAGCGGGTGGCGTGCCCCAGATTTTGAGCATTCATGCCTAAATTTGCAGGGATCTCTAGTGCAGAAGCCCTAGTTCAAGTTCCAACAGGCTCCTGTGGTGTTCCCTCCCTGTCTAGGTGGTGGACCTGCAGATGGGCGGGATGTGCCGGAAAGGACAGATACGTCACTGGCAGGCCACTGGCTGTGTGTGTGGATACTGACAACTGCGTGGAGGACATCCACTGCATCCACAATTCCGGGTCAACCTCCCCCCATGGCTTGTCAGAATTCACGCTAATTCGAGCCCTGAACTCCTCGTCATAACTCAACCATGCAAAACCCCTGAAATGCATCTATGTTTTCCAGATGATATCCATGTATTTTAGTAAAGCTATGGCCCTGTCTAGATGCTTCTCACAATAAATGCTAGCATAAATAAGGAAAGCAGAGGTCCAGTTTTCCATATTAACTGGCACCCGGGCCTCCTCGTCAGTTTCCACTTCTTCCTTCGATCCTTCCTTGGCCTGAATCCCTCACTGTAATAATTTAAAAACATAAACATATTCATGATTCCAAATTCTGGTACTAGTTTTTTCCGACAAGTGCAACCCCAACAGCATGGCCAACCCCATGTATGGCAGTTTTTTGTGGTGCTTGTCCTCTCCCTTTTCATCCTTCCCATCGTGCCTTTCATTTTTGTCCATCTGGACACTTGCCCCCTCCAACTGTTTTGTCCCAGACTCCTTTCCCTCTACCGCAGGCGCTGCTGTTGCGCTGGCTGACGTCCCTGTGTCCCTCATGGACCCCACCCCCACATCCACCGACCGGCAGCCTTTCTTCCGGCCCCCCTTGGGGCCACTGTCCCATGCCGCCTACCAGTGACCCTCACCTGCTAGGTTTGCGTGCGCCTCCCGGTCCTTTCCCTTGGTGCCAACCTTCTTCTGGCTTGCCGCCTTTGTCTTGTTTTTGCCCGCAGCTGGCACCTGCAAGACACCAAACTTCCCTGCTGACCTCCCTGACGTTCCCGCAGGCTCACATGTCCAGTCTTCATCCTCCTGCACTCCAGCCTCTTCCAACTCATCACTTTCATCATCGTAGTCCAGTTTCAACTCAGCCTCAACCTCAGCAGGTGCCCACAACACCTCAACACCACTCTCTTCTGTCCTTTCCCTTTCGTTGCAAGCACACCACTACACTCCGCCACCGCCGCCATAGATGCCGGATCCCTCGTTGGAGGGCAAGCCGCCGCTGACCCCCTACTGCTTCCGGATGGCGTTTCGGAGCCATTTTGCACCCAGCCAGACCACCCACATTTCTACCAGCCTCCACTGCTGGTTTGCGCCCCTCCCAGACTGCTCTAACCTGAGGTGGCCCCTGCACCATTGGGTCTCTTTGCCGTCTCGGCTGTCCCGAACATCTCCTCCACCCAAACCCACTTACCCACAGGCCCCTTCGCCCTAGCTTCCTGCTCTGCCCAGGCCTCCTCCTCTAACGAGGGAGTGGGGGGTCTCTCCACCTCCCCAGACATGGCTGACCCCCCATCACTGGTGGCACATAAGTCCTGCCACTGCTGCTCAGTTTCCATAATGAGCCTACGCTGGTCCCTTATCTTGACTTCCAGCGACATCCCACTCCATCTGGGCAACACTGGCGGAGGCCCCTGGCCCCAAGGTCCAGCTCCCTAGGACTAGCGGGTACATGTGTGCTGTCCTCTGTGCCCCCTTTTGAGCTGGGCTGTATTTTTGCAGTGTGGGCACTCTCCCCCTCCCCAGCCCGTGGCCCAGTGCCTGTTGCTGTCTTCCATGCGAGGTCATCCCATCGCCCCTCCTCCCTGTCCTGGCTTTCACTGCCTGACAAATACAGGGCACAATCCTCAATCACAGGTTCCCCCATGCGCCCCCTCCTCAATAAATTCAATGGTAGCACCGGGCCCGGCAGCCGGATGGGCCTGTTCCCCAAGGGCCTTGCCTTCCCCAAGACGAGTGCACACAACGGCCTCTCTTCGGCAGCCTCGCGCTGCTGTGCAGGGAAACCCTCAGCCTGCCCCTCCTCCCCCGTGACATGGTGTGCGCGGCCGCGCCTTAAGGCAAATGTGCGCGCAACAGTGGTGGCTCAACCTGGCAACCCTAGCAGACGCAGACCTCGGGGTCCGGGCCATCCTGACCCATGCCTGGTCAAGGACAACAGGCCGCAGGAGGTCTGCCCTTCCAGCCTCGCCCAGCACCTTCAAGGCGGCCCAGATGGCTTTAGCATCGGGTGTGGACATTGTCATGCACTACAGCACGGTGAGGTGATGGGGGAGGGGTGGGGCCATGCCCTGCCTACTCCGCTAATGTAAAAAATATGAAATGTGGACTACCGCCGACTTCCCCGCATTAATCGACCGATTGGGCCTACTCCTAAACTCTGTCCAAACTACCCAACAAACCCCACTCCTATGCTCCAAAACTAACTATGGGTCTGGCGTAGGTGGGTTGGGAGGGTGTTTCAGGTTTTGTCGGCGAGGTAAGAGAAGGATCTGCCGCCGGCGGTCGTGCGTTGGATGCGGGGGACATCTGCGAGGGCGAGGCTGAGTCTGCTGTTCAGGTAGGCTGGTCCGGCGTTGTGGAGTGCTTTGTGTGCGTGGGTGAGGAGTTTGAAGGTGATCCTCTTGTCGATGAGGAGCCAGTGCAGGTCTCTAAGGAGGGGGGTGATGTGGCTGCGGCGGGGGGCGTTGACGATCAGTCGGGCGGTGGCGTTTTGGATGCGTTGTAGTCGCTGTTGGTGTTTGGCTGGGATTCCTGCGTAGAGTGCGTTGCCGTAGTCCAGTCTGCTGCTAACCAGGGCCTGTGTCAATCTTCTTGTTTCGGTCGGGATCCATTTGTAGATCCAGCGGAGCAAGTGTAGGGTGTTGTAGCAGGAAGAGGAGACGGCGTTGACTTGCTTGGACATGGAGAGGGAGGAGTCGAGGATGAATCCTAGGTTGTGTGTGTGGTCGGTTGGTGTCGGTGCTGTCCCTAGAGCGGTCGGCCACCAGGAGTCGTCCCAGGCTGAGGGGGTGGGTCCGATGATGAGGACCTCTGTCTTGTCCGAGTTCAGTTTCAGACGGCTGCTCCTCATCCAGTCGACGATGGCCTTCATGCCCTCGTGAATGTTGGTTTTGGCGGTGTGGGGGTCCTTGGTGAGGGAGAGGATGAGGTGGGTGTCGTCGGTGTAGGAGATGATGTTGAGGTTGTGGTGGCGGGCCACTTGTGCGAGGGAGGCCATGTAGATGTTGAACAGTGTCGGCCTGAGGGATTAGCCCTGGGGGACGCCGCAAATGATGTCGGTGGCTTCTGACCGGAAAGGTGGGAGGCGGACGCTCTGGGTTCTGCCGGAGAGGAAGGACGTGGTCCAGTCAAGGGCCTTCTCTTGGATTCCGGCTTCTTGGAGGCGTGTCTTTAGGGTGCAGTGGCAGACCGGTTCGAATGCGGCTGACAGGTCCAGGAGGATGAGGGCTGATGTTTCGCCGTTGTCCAGTTGGCGTCTGATGTCGTCTGTGGCCGCGATTAGGGCTGTCTCAGTGCTGTGGTTTTGTCTGAATCTGGATTGGGACGGGTCCAGGATGCTGTTGTCTTCGAGGTGGCGGGTCAGTTGAATATTGACAAATTTCTCGATGACCATTGCCGGGAACGGGAGCAGGGAGATGGGTCGGAAGTTCTTGAGGTCCTTGGGGTCCGCCTTGGGCTTTTTGAGGAGGGCGTTGATTTCGGCTTGCTTCCAGCTTTCCGGAAATGTCGTTTTTTCGAAGGAGATGTGGTTGAACTTCCGTAGTTGGGGTGCGATGGCCGCGTCTACTTTGTTGAATACGTGATGTGGGCATGGGTCTGACGGAGATCCTGAGTGGATGGAGTTCATGATCTTGCATGTCTCGTCGTCGTTGGTGTAGGTCAGGTGGTTGGTGCTGTTGGTGATCGAGTGGGTGGTGGAGTCGTCTATGCCAACACAATGAAAAAATAAAGCATATTTTTACATTGTGTTGGCATAGAAGGTCAAGTGATTTTTAGAGCACGTCCACAAGTTTTGCCACCTGAAGGCCAGGATCACATGAATATGTACAAGGAAGCAATTTTAAGGATGGAACAAAGATTTAAACCAACAACCAATATTGGCTTAAATAGATTTAAATTTTACTCCAGAGCACAGAAGGTGGGCGTGTCTTTTGATGACTTTTTGACAACGTTAAAGTCATTGAGCATGTATTGTAATTTTGGTATAATGACGGATGAAATGATCAGGGACTAGATCATCGTACATGTGGGAATAAGAAGACGCAAGAACAATTATAGGTCATGGGAGATCTCAAATTGGCAGAAGCTTTGCTACCCCCAAGGCATTAGAACAATCTGAAAAATGGATGCACACTGTAAGGAAGACTAGTATGAATGTGGAGGGAGTTGAGGTGGTGTGTGCGCTGAAACATACAGATGAACACAACTCTGATTCTTCTCACTCTGGGTATAATGGATCTAGGTTGAACAACAATGGAATTTTTGGAATGTTCGATAGACCTGGTAAAAAAAGCTGTGTGTTACAGGTGTGGCAGTAGACTGCACATTGCGTCATATACAGGGTGTCCCGCTATCAATAGAGAATGTAAGAAGTGCGGTAGAGTGGGTCATTTTGTGAATGTTTGCAGAGATACAAGAAGAAGCACTAATCAAGCATGTGGGAAAGTCTTGTGCACTGCTGAGAAGTGCAGTTTTAAAAATGGATGTGAGTGCGGAGATTAACTTGAAAGTAACAAAGGCATTGTACTGGCTATAATTAATAGTGAAGCAGGCTCCGGTGAAGAAATGGTAAAAATAACATCTCCTAAATGTTTCGTAAGGGTGTTTGGAGTGGAGTTAGAGGTTATGGTAAATTTGCTTGTGTTAGGGAGAGAGGAGGAGAGAGCCATATCTCCGAAGATATGGCGCTCTCCTGCTCCCTTCCTGTCACGCAATGTAGCACAGCCTCTTTGGGTGCTGCGCTGCGTGTATTCTGGGGAAATCTCTCCCTAAGGGGCATATTTACAAAGAGGATTGTGACACTAGAACATCACTGTTTTGACATTCTGGTGGCGCAATGCCCTGAACCATATTCACAAATTGGTGTTCAGCCACTTTTTATGGCTTAACGCCACTTTGTAACTATGGTACCCTTTCACACAGGTATCTGCATGAAAGGGGGGTGGAATGAATGTTGCTATGGGTGTTCCACTGCAACATCCATTGCTTTTTGATGCTGTCCCATATTCACAAGGAGGTGTAAATATGAGGCAGCACCAAAAACGTACACTATGCAATAGCATGCATTAAAATGACGCAAATCAGAGTAATACTTTTATTTTTCCTGGGTTTTGCAAACAATCATTTATTGCATTTTCTATGTGTGCTGCAGAATGCAGAACACATAGAAAATGCAATAAATGATTGTTTATGTGCTGGAAGGTTTCCCTTCCTGCACATAAACAATCATTAAATAATGGTGATTTGCTAATTCTTTGTGAGCTGCAGAAATCCACACAATAATTCCCTGAAAAGCGGGTACCCTTGCACTATGGCGCAATGGTGTCTTTGTAGGTGCTAGGCAGCTCTTTTCAGCACTAGTGCTAGAGAAAATACAGGGGTGCATAATTTTGTTGTAAATACGATGCATCCCTTCATTTTGGTGACGGCAGATTATTTAGCACACGATTTAGCACAGCTTCCAAATCTGTCACTTTTATTAATTTATTTAAAAAATTGTGCTTTAAAATCCAACATTTTCCCCATTTTTGTTTAAAAGAATCTCTGGGGGAGAACCCCCTTTATTACTTTTGCTCTTGCTCTGACAAATTCATGGTTTTATCTTGCACCTTACCATTTTCGGACTCCACCAGCCGCCACTGCCATGTGATAACCAAGTAACTAAATGCCAACTTTCTAAAAGTGGCACCCAGTGTAGTGTAGTTCCTATATTCCCAATAGGCTCTGCACATTGGAATAATATACACTATAGATTTGACATAGGACTGAGGTCAATATGTCTCTATCGAGTATATTAAACTTAATTGTGTGTGTGCCAGCAAACTCAGAGGTCACTAGAAACTTTCTCGAATAAACAAGAAGGGATTAGTTTCTGACAACTGCATAAACATGACAACTTTGTTACCCTAGAACCGGAACAATATCTTCAGAGTCGTGGAAACAATAGATAACTATTTCACTCAGTCAATCATGCATGCTTCATTTCTACAGAGTTGCACAGCAATTAAGAGACGGGCGTTACAATAAAAGGATTTATTGAACCGTCTTCTTTCTCATGCAATAGCGATGAACTGCTACAATCGTTAGACAGAATGCGAAGTATAATGCGTACAGCGTAAACAGTAATATAAAATAATACTGTAATAGCATTTTCTGTTGCTATGCCATATAAAAATACATACATAAATAACACAGGCTAAAATACTCAACTAGTGCTTCTAAAATACGCCTACTCCAGTGTACCTAACCTAGGTCTAGTATGAGGGAAGAAGTAGGTGTTTGTCTTTAGCATAGGTTTAGTTCTGCTAAGAATTGCCAAAGGTTTCTGTAGGTTCTAATCAGCTCCATACCTTAGAATGAGAGGTTGGTATCTCTGTCTCGGGACTCGATTTCCCAACACCCCGCAAGGGGAGTCAGAAACCCTGGAGCTGGATTGCTTGGCAAGAGGATGACTGCTTCTGATCAGTGCGTCAGCTGGTGAGTTGGCATCCTTCGGCACTTGCTGTAGCGAGCTGCGTCGTGCAAGTAGGTAGTCGAACTGCACCGAACCACACCGTGCTTTGCCATAGCAAGTGAAGGTATATTTATACCTTGAAGGTGTTTTAGGAATGCCAGTATTGACTTAAAGTTGGGCATATGAACGTCATGAATGAACCCCTAAGTAATAGATGTTCATGCATAATAAAGGAGTTCTTGGAGAAATCAATATCCAAGCAAGGCGTTTCTAACAGCTTAAGAGCCTGGTTTTCCTAGAACTCGTTGTGACATAGATGAACGGATGGAAGTAGCCATGCCTGTATTTGGGTAGCATGGACTATGCCTAAATAAGGACTGGGTATCTATGCCTATATAAGGCCTATGTGAAATGTACCTATATAAGGGTATGTATCGGAAAATGCATACGGAATCTAAAATCGAACACAACACCTGCCCTGTGGGTTAAGCAGGGCCTACCTATGTATAAAAAGGGGAGGTTTACGCCTGACAAGAGGTTTCTCTTGCAAGGTCGAAGTGGCAGTATAAATCTGCACATACAGGCTCTGCAATGGCAGGTCTGAGACATGGTTGGAGGGCTACTTACGTGGGTGGCACAATGAGTGCTGCAGGACCACTATGTCCCACTTTTTAAATACACTGCACCCGCCCTTGGGCTGTCCAGGGCCTACCTTAGGAGTGACCTATATGTACGAAGGTTTGGGCCAGGCATGGGATTAACTTGCCAAGTCTACATGGCAGTTTCAACTGCACACAGAGGCTCTGCAGTGGTAGGCCTGAGACATTTTGAAGGGCTAATTAGGTAGGTGGCACAATCAGTGCTTCAGTCCCACTAGTAACATTTAATTTACAGGCCCTGGGCACACGTAGTGTACTTTACTAGGGATTTATAAGTAAATTAAATATGCCAATTGTGGATATGCCAATGTTACTATGTTTTAAGCAGAGAGTGCATGCACTTTAGCACTGGTTTGCAGTGGTAAAGTGCCCAAAGTCCTAAAGCCAGCAAAAATAAAGTCAGCAAAAGGAAGGTCTGAAGGTAAAAAGTCAGTGGAAACCATGCCAAGGATGCCAATTCTAACATCTAGTTTGACACCCAATTGGCAAACACAAAACCAAATGGATATTGAGATTACCCCTCTTACATAACTATTATAAGCATCTGTGGGGCCAATCAGCGCCACCTTCTCAGAGAAGTCCGAAAATTTGGCCAACCATTTACCACTGCTTCCTGAGCAACTGTCATTATTGAAAAATATGAATATCCACCTAAAAACTGTGCACGGAGACTCTAAGTCATGAAGAAAATTCATACATATGCATACTCGACTTGGAATGAGCATTATTGAAGACAACATAAATTTGATGCAACTTCTACCAAATAAAAAACAAATATCAGATAGGAAACACTAATGCACTGATGGTGTGTTGGTACTTACACTTCAATCTTTTAGTGAAGTTGTGAAAGATTTTTCCCCATTGGTTGTATGGATCTTTGCTGGTTGACTTAAAGCTCTGTAAGGGAGAAGACATCAGCAACACCTTTCTGACTTGTCAAGCCATCGTGACTCCAAAATAAGAAGCAGGATTCCCCAATTATGATTGAATAGATTTTATTTTAGGCTACTAATAATTCCAGTATGTAAGCAGAATTAAATAAGTTTAAGAGAGATACCAGTACAGCTGGTAAGTTGAAATAGCTCAGCCTTAAGAAAATGTCATACAGAATAGTGACCCTCATGACAATAATGGAACAAATTGTTGTAAATAGGCGTTCCATAAGGAAACTTCCCTTCTTTCTTTTAAACATAGATCAACTACAGGACCATTTAATACGGGTTTCTATTTAGGAAGCTGAAAAGGAGTTCAAATAGTACCGACTTCTGTAGAAGTCTTCGAAAAATAGGAAAATGTGTTGAACTTAAAGCTTCACACTTGCAGGAAAGGTAAGCAGAGAGGACTGTCCCTCTCAAAGTCAAGAAAGAATCTGCTTAACTAACTATAGAAACACTAATTAAAATAACAGGAGATTCAAAAACATCCTTATCTCCTCTTACTCCACAAGTAACCAACCAAATTGTTAGCAGAGAGGGGCATCTTATTTCCCATCTAATTGAAACTTGGACTGCGATCGCAACCTTGAGTGTCCGATTGTCCTGGTACATGATAAACAGTAGGCATTCTTTGACCATTAGATCTCCAAGTTTGTTGCCAGGTTTCTCCCCGTAGGCCTTTTCTTGTTGACAGTCTCAATCAAACAATACCCCTTTCTCTAGCTAACAATAAGCATGATGACACACCTGCAAGTGTAAAGAAATAGCATACTGGCAAGGCTAAACACATTTCAATTGAGGCCTGTAGACAGGCTAATTTTGCTCAGAAGTCAATATGAACTTCGAATACATAATTATACGTACACACATATAATTTTAAGAATGAATGCAAAACGTAAATAAGAGAAAACATAATTAAAATGTTCAATTGAACATGTGTGCACTTGTATCCAAACCGCTAGTCTCTACGATGATTACATTAAATTAAATCACACAGTGAATATAACGTTATAACTGCAAAATTGTGACAAATAAAAGGGGGAGCCTATATCACGCTTTTCTAACATTAACATCAAACCAATAAATGCAGGACATTGCTGATTTTTCCAACAGCAAATTTAGCTCGTCTAAAAAGGAACCAAAATCTAGGATTATAAGATTAAATTACCAGTGACTTTTCATCAAGAACCAAGTGATAAAATGCCCAAAGATATCCTATTACAAAGAGGGCATGTCAAGAATGACAAAACAGCATTAAACCTGTAAATCGGAAATTGTACTAACACATTTCAACCTTATTCAAGCAAATGTCAGTTAAAGAAATTAAAGAAGGAGGGCATGGCGGACACAGCCTAACAAGGCTCTGCACGTCCATGCCGGCAACTGACTTAAATCCAACCAAATCCTCAATTAAATGGAGCACATCGGCTGCCGGAGGTGAGGGACAACAAGCGCCTTGCTTTGGGTGAAGGAACGCGGCCGATCAAGGTGCAGCGAGAGTCTGGGCCTGCTCGAGGCTAGTGGACGCTCAGTGCCCGTGTTGCTGTTCCTGCTGGCGGCCCAGGAGTCTGGGGGTGAGTGCTTGCATTGTTCAACACTTCGTCCATCATCCCTGTTGGTTTCGCTTAGTTCATGGCCACGCACATCCTGAATTGCGCACCCTCGCCTGGGCTGAGCAACCCCACACCACACGGCACCCCAGGTGCATGGGCCAATTTGACTGTGCGAACACCTGGTGGGTCTAGGGCTTGAAGAGACACACGACGGTGCCACGCCTGGCCCCGTGCAGCCTAGCTGCGGCTTGTGCACCCCCCCAGAATCCATCTGCCCGGGGCCCGGGCCTTGCGGGAGTGTGCCCCCTCATATTGAAACTGGGCAGCAACGCTCTTTCATGTGGGAAAGCAAGGGAAGTTTACCGGTGTGCCTGCAGTAGTCCAGGGCGAAGAAAGTGAGAACGGGCCCCACTGAGAGAGCAGAGCACCACTCGAACCCACACATCTGACCTCAATTACTGGTACACAGGCCCCTGCAGAGATCTGCTGACCACATTGCCTAGTGAGGAAGTGGCACCCCTAGGACACTCCAGCAGTGATGACCTACCTGAAACGCGGGATCCTGCGGGAGCGGGCAGCAGGCCGGGGTGTGGCAAGTCTGGTCCTGTTAGGGGGCCTACTTGGCTATCTGCCTTGGGCTGGGGAGGTGGCCGGGCTAGGCTCGATCTGGCTTGTGGTTCGGGCAGGCCTGATTCCGTGAAGCATGGTCTGATGCACCAACCTTCGATGCGATTGGAGCGGCACTCATGGTGACCACCCCCACAGTGTTGAACAGATCAGCCAAAACACTTTCAGGTCGTGAGATCCTCTCTGCCACAAGGCAGAAGTCTCCTCAGATCAACATGGGCAAAGACAAGCAGGGGACGCAGGCCCCAAACAGAGCACCTTAGAATACCACACTATGACCCGCCGGCGGGCCACTGGGAAAGAGGCCGGTGGTTTGATACCTGACAATGCGGCGCTATTGGCGGCAATTACAGAACCAAGAAGTACATTTAATGCAAAGATTGGTGCTGTTGGGCCTGAGGTCTCCTTTCTGTGGCACGACCCCCGGAAGGCCGTGGACCGTATTACGGAAGCCGAAACACGTGTCTCAACCATCGAAGATCATGTAACGATCCTACAGAAGAAGGTGAACAAACGTATGGTGGTTGCGGAGGAGCTGGTGTCTCAGATGGAAGATGCAGAGGACTGCTCCCGGGGTAACAAACTGCACTTTGCCGGTTTTCCGGAGGGCTGCGAGGGCTCCCCAATGAACCATTTCATTATTCAATGGTTGAAAGGCCTCCTGCCCAAAGACACATTATCCACCTGCTTTGTAGTGGAGAGGGTGCATTGGGCACTAACTAAGAAACCCCCCCTGGGTAAAACCAGAGACCGGTGATCACCAAGATGCTGAATTATGCCGACTGGGACGCCATATTGCAGTTTTCTCTGTCTCACAAGGACAAACAGTTTGAATGACACCCTATTATGATCTTTCATGATAAAACTCGGCTGCTGCAACAGCAACTCCAGTCCTTCATGGTGGCTAAGTGCAGGCTTAGGGACCGCAACATACAATATATGCTACTGTACCTGGCTCAAATGCGTGTCACTTACAATTCTAAATCTTACCTCTTTGACTCACCAGAGGTGGTCTTTGCCAGGACAGACAAGAGGGCACACCTTGGGCCACATACTCCGCCACTACTAGAATCAGACTCTTCTAAGAGCGCACAACGGAACAGGCCAAAGAGGAATAATTCCAAAAGAAGGCACAGATCCGGATCTAACTGGCGATCCTCGGCCCCAGAGGAGGCATCCTAGCAGTCACCATCTCCGCTGTCCTGGCCGGAAATAGTTTGACATCCTGCCATACATCCGGCTCCGTTTTTATGCTATGTTGGTGTGGATGCCCAGCCATAAGACCAACACGCCCCTAGACAATCAAGTTAATGTTTCATGGGAGATTGGGTTACAATTGGAGAGGGTTGTCCAGGCTCCCTCATTGGGGCCTCTGGTTTCCTTTGCCGCAACAGAGTCTCCTTGTTTATGGCAGTATCAGGTGGGGGGAGAGGGTCAGGGTATTTTGGAAGTTTCCTGTTTGTATTGTTATAGTTATCACAGGTGCACAGATGTTACGCCATGACTCCATCATACCAGCCAAAAAGACTGCTCGCATAGACGGTAGATGACCACACATACACGCTCTCCCCCACTGGAATATCAGAGGGCTGCTGAATAAAATAAAGGGGGTCGCTGTACTTCGCCAAGCTAAGCGATATGAGGCCGACATCCTTCTCATACAGGAGACTCACCTTATGGGTAACAAAGCTCCCTGCCTCGCCAGATTCGGATATCACACAATACACCACTCCGGGTTCACTAGGGGATCCCGGGGCACCGCCATACTCATACACCGTTGTATCCCATTTGTCCATACCAAGCACTGGCTAGATCTAGTTGGATGTTACACTATAATATCGGCACACTTCATAGGGAGCAAGTCAACATAGGGAGTCTATATCCCCCACCGCTGGGAACGACTTTTATCGACAAAATTACACGACCATGGGGGGAACTCCCCGAGGGCCTGACACTACTGGGTGGGGAATGGAACGATGTTATGACGCCTATGGACAGGAGAAATTAAGGGTGGTCAGAGCACACATGTATTGTGACAATTAATCTTTATATACTCAAAAAAGAGTTTGATCAGTGTGCAGTGTCTGGTGGTGTGTACATAATCACACCTGACATAAACTAAGGGGGGGCATGCTAACCTGCCTTCTGGACTCAGACACGCACAACTATAAATGATGTAAAATTATTTGCCAAAATTATTTTCACACAATAATCAAAAGTTAATTCACTGAGTTTTAATACATTTTATAAACTCATTCATTCGGAATTTTAACGTTCAAAAAGCATCAATACCATGATACTCAATTTACACAGACAACAAATGATAATAATCATACAATATGACCAATTATTTTGGCTGCAAGTTTTATACAATATATGACGTAGCTGTTGTAAGCCCAATGCATTTCAGGACTTATTCTTCCCTTCTTCAGGGGCAACACTGCAAAACGATAAAACATGTAGACATATGTCAGCTACATACACAGTTACATATCTGTCAGCACCAATCCCATTAAAACTGGTGAAAAGGTAGATGTACAATGTGCTTGGTTTTAAATAAAGCAAAATTCAATTTACACCAGAAAATGGACTGCTTATGCGCCTAATCATAGAGTGACTAAAGCCAAAGTGATAAGCATGATGAAGTGTATAGAATACCGTCACCAGTCATCAAAATTCTAAGTGAACCTTCATATGACTTACTCCACAAAGACTCAAGTGTCAACCTTGGGTTATATAAAACCGAAGAGATACCATTAATCGTTCTGTGAAATAAAATAACCTACATGAGAAAACAGAGCTAACGCCAAAAATCATGTTGACAGACACCAAAAAGAAACTTGACCTTACTTACTCGCAAGCAGTGCCGAGTACAATGTCCAACCTGAAAATATAGAAGATGAAATGAACCCGTTAGCTCCCACACCTCTCTCCAACCTAAGGGGTTATCCAACCATTCTCCAGTCCTATTCAAAATCCGAATCAGCTCCCATAGATGCCCTTTTAGTTGGTGCATGTCCCCATGTCACCTACGCAATCCAGACTATCAGGAGACACTGGCCCAGGTGGGGTCGGACTACCTCATGTCCAACGCGGCCTCAGCCCCATCCAAGACTGTTCTGTAGGAAGCCTTAAATACTACAATCCGTGGAGCAGACATGAGCTTTTGTGCAGGTGAAAGGCGTAAACACATAGCACAATTGGTTGAATTGGAAAGTCACCAGAGGAGCTTAGAAGCTCAGCTCATCACAGACTTTAGCTCATCTCTCCTGCGCAACTGACTTCTGGCGCAACAACATATACAGCAACACCTTACAAATGATTTGAAAGAAATATGGTTAGCATTGCAACATTGGATTTGCCCATGGGGGAAAAATCCAGCAAAATGATCGACAGACTGTGCCAGGCTGCGAAGTCTCCCGTGAACGTCCCTACACTGCGAGGGGTGGACAATATCCTCTGCTTGTCTCCCGAGGTGTGAGCCAGGAAATTCACACAATAGTTTTTGTAACTCTACACTCAACATATATCGGAGGGCCTGGTCACTGAATTTCTAAGGGACTTCCCCCGGTACGATCATGGATCATATGCGAGATCAGCTAGATGCACCCATTACAGTGGATGAGCTTAGTGCGGCACTGGTCAATATACGTCCAGGCCGGACACCCGGACCAAACG
Organism: Lissotriton helveticus; assembly: GCF_964261635.1. Lineage (NCBI taxonomy): Eukaryota > Metazoa > Chordata > Amphibia > Caudata > Salamandridae > Lissotriton > Lissotriton helveticus. The sequence continues at coordinate 1,751,822,769 of NC_136067.1, forward strand.
GGTTCCCAGCTGAACTCCTCAGGCCCCACATGAACACACTAGGCCCACACTTACCAGAGGTGATTCATGAAGCCCTAGACCGACACATATTGCCCAGGATTGGTGACATGCTGAGATTGTCTTGTTTCTGAAGCCTGGTCGTCCACCGTGATCATTAAAATGGTTTCTTTACCCAAAAGTTTATATAGGCTACAGAACTTTCCATATAACATACCACATGCATCGTTCATGCAGGTAAATGCCATAACATAATAAAATTCTATGAAATGTAGGGGTGGTCCGGGTGCGCTGAGTACATGTACGCAGTCAACGTACAACGGAGGCATAGCAGCAGCAGCGGAGGGATATGCCTACTATGCAGCATCCCATTTATTAATCAATAATGAATGGTGGCATAATTTGTCTACAGACTGCGCTTTCGTTCTCAAGCATAAAGCAAAGGAGTGTACTCCGCTTCTACAGCTACTGTATGGTAATGGGAACTTGGATTTCCTACCCCCAGCTAGCAGAACGGTGATTTGGCTCTGGAGGTATATGGTGAGACATATGGGTTGGCAAGGCCACCTGACAAATGTGACTCCGCTGTGGCAAGGCACTTATCTACATCCTGTTGTGGGTTTATCAGGATTCCTTAAATGGGATCTGTTAGGTATCTCTACTCTGGGAGATGTTATGCAGGGCACTACCCTAAAATTGTTCCAACAATTGCAGACCGAGTTCCAATAACACAGGACCCAATTTTATAAATACCTCCAGCTGAGGCATGCACTCGCTCTTCTAATTTGCTCACTTGAAACCTTGCCTAAATTTCATCCTCTTGAAGGCTGCTTATTGATCGGGGATTTGGGAGCACACAAGATCAGCCAGATCAGCCAGATCTACCAGACACTGACCACCCACACCGTACAACGCTACACAACACTAGGGGAGCATGGCTTGAGGACCTACCTGACTTGACTGATGACGATTGGCCAGCCCTCGGGGTGCAGCTCAATACTGCCTCATCCAATTCAAGTATTTGCACTGCATACATTTCACACGATCCCGCCTATGGAAAGTGAGTGTCATTCAGTTCCCCATGTACCTTAGATGGGAGAGGGAGGAGGGGACCTTCCTGCACACAGTCCGGAGCTGTAGCATACTACAACCATTCAGGCGTAAGATTGCGTCCTGCCTAGGCCGAGTCAGATCGTGGGATCTCCCATTTGGCCCACCGTTGTTTCTACTCTATAGTACAGATGGGATCAGTGGGAACCGGTATAAGCAACATATGCTCTTCCTGGCCCTCCCCCTCGCCATACGAGACATTACCCAGTTGTGTTAATGAAAGTCACCTCCATCAATAGGTAGGTGAAAAAAGGCCCTAGATAGATGCATGGCGGTGGAGATTCATGTCTTCCAGGCCGGGGCAGTCCCCAGAAGCATAGAAAGATATGGTCCCGTTGGGCGAATTACTAGGGGAATAGATCTAACTCCCTACCCTCCACAGACCCCTCACAAGACTGCCCTCCTACATACAATAGATTTTTGGGCAGCCTAGACAATGTAATGTTACCGTCCAAACTTACCCATATCCAGATTTGCTGAATTTCATGGGGTCTGGGTTTATCTCTTCCATGTTTTGGGTATTTTGCCTGCGGGTTTTGCAGGCGTTACAGTTCCAAGTATTTGTCGGTATACCTGATGATGTATGTCATCCAAATATATAAAGAGGGCCACGGCCCATTATGTACCATGAAAATTCAATAGAATATGTTTAAAAAACAAAATTGAAGAATTTAAAAAAACAAAATTGAAAAATGTAAACAAAAAATTGGCATCTTATGAAGTAATCTGTAAATTAACTAACACCGACCAAGATTGTAACAAATAAAAACTACCCAATCTGTAACCAACCAGTCAAATTGATTTAACTCTAATAGTGTCTACCACCCAGCCAAAGATAAACGTAACTACTACATAATTAAACCCTAATTCTGCATTGATAAATCCTCTTTCATGTTCCACTCATTTTGACCCAATACCAATTTAATGTCAAATAGTTAAAAAGGGGCCCCAATCTGAAGCACAAATTGTTGTACCTGGAGCCATCCTACCTACTGAATAATTACATATCTAACCAAGCAACACAACAAATGTACTAGGAAAAATCGTAGAGGGTTTTGCATACTTGGCCCATAGACTCTTATCCTCTAAAAAGACTGAACACTCTGGCTGAACAGCCCATGCATGATAAGTTAAAAGAAACTGCATAGACACCAACACACCATCACTTCTTGGACGAATAAGCAGTAAACAAGGAGACTCCCATACCAAACCAGGGATGACAGCATCATGAAAAGATAATCTTGTAATTACTAACCCAGTGGTTCCCAAACTTTTTTGACCTGTGGCTCCCTTGACCTAATCGGCAGTTGGCCGTGGCTCCCCACCATTTTTTTACCGGTGGGTTGGTGGTATGTAACTCGTGTTATCTTCCTTAAAGTAATTGGGACGCATTCTTTCACTCATCCAACCATCCGTTCACTCATCCAGCCATCCGTTCTCTCATCCATCCACTCTTTCACTTCACTCATCTATCCATCCTTTTGTCCATCTACCCCCTTTCACTAACTCATCAATCCTTACATCCACCCTTTCACTCATCCATCCATTCACCATTTCACTTATCAATTCATCCATCCACCCATTCACTTGCCCATCATCTACCCTTTCATTCATCCATCCATCCATCCTTTCACACACCCATCCACCAATTCACTCACCCATCAGCTGCCCTTTCACTCATCCATCCATCCTTTCACACACCCATCCACACTTTTACCCATCCATCTACCTTTCCACCCATACATCCATCTATTTACCTTTTCTCTCATCCATACTTCCACTCATTAAAAGTAAAGTCCACATTTGTAAAGCGCACAATCACCCGTAAGGGTCTCTAGGCGCTGGGGGCCGTCGGGAAGATTAAGCGAGCTATTGCCCAGAGTCACATGGTGCTGGGCTAATCTGCCGCCGGAGCCGGGGATCGAACCGTGATCCCCAGATTCCAGCGTCAGTCGCCCTGGCCGCGGCGCCACACCTCATTCACTCCATCCATCCATCCTTTCTTTCATTATCTATCCATTCCCCCTTTCATTCATGCATTCATCCTTTCAGTAATCCATCCAGCCATTCAGACATTCCTTCACTTATTTACTCACCCACCTTTCCACATTAAGAGCTGAGCCTTTGTCTGCAGAGTTGCAGGCAGAAGAGGCCTATCAAGAATGAACTACAGCAAGGGGTAGGGTGCGGTGGGGAAGAGTTCACTATGCCCCTGCACATAGGCAGACTGAAAATGTAGAAGTCATGCATGATGCACAGTGCCAGCATGTGAGGTGACTGTAACATGGTGTTGTTTCCAGGGCTTTAAGCGGTGTAAAAAAACTGGGGGGTCTCTTCAAAGGGGGTGTTGGATGTAATTAAGAGCGCAGTTTTAAGCACCTAGGCTAAAAATATGCGCTTAGCATAGTGTTCCGCGCGACTGGTATTATGCTGTTTATGTCATTGCATCCAGATATATAATACAGCAAGTATCATTGCACCAACAACTAGCAAGGACTATTGGCTTTGTCAAGGGTTGCTAGTTACTTAAAATAAAAAAGCAGCAACCATGGCTTTGTTGAATATAATATTGAAAATACTTCAGTTAAAAAATGATGAGACCGTGAAAGAACGATAACCTATTCTTTTAAACTTATTTCACAGGCTTCTTTAAATGAAGTGTTCTCCAACATTGCAGCATGGGTGTTTTAGTTTTTATCTAACAGAAGGCCCTTCTGTACAATGAGGCAGGAGGCCGCCACCACATGTTTTAACACCGCTGACTGCCCCATTGTCATTCAGTAAGTGGCAATCAGCCCCACACAGAATTTCAATGGGCGGGAGGGGCTGCTCTTGTGCTCCTGGAGGAGTGCGAGGCGGCTCCAGCAGAGGGGGTGAGGCCTCTCACAGGGGAGCAGCGCTGCTCCCTGTGATGGCCAAAATGACAGATAAAAGGCGTAGGGACGGTCCATGGAATTTACGGACGGTTGGTCACCCTAGTGTGCGCGGCGCCCCTGGCACCTCATTATGGCGCACTGGGGTGCCGCGGCGCACAGTTTGGGAACCACAGTACTAACCCCTTGTGTGCAAACTTCAGAATTATCAACTCCAAAGACATTGTACCACCAACTATGAAATAACCAAATTAGACCTTTGTCCAAACTGTGAGCCAAAAGACCAACATAATATCTTAAACCACCAAAACATCCTTAAAATACAAAACCCATTTCCAGAATTAATAGGAATAAACTCAACTTGTCTAAGTCAAGTCAAGTCAAGTCACAATTTATATAGCGCACTACATACCCAGAGGGTCTCAAGGCGCTTGAGGAGGGAGGGGGGGGGGGGGGTTTACTTATCGAATATCCAGGTTTTAAGCTGTTTTCTGAAGGCTAGGTGGTTTTGAGTGAGGCGGAGGTGGGTGGGGAGGGAATTCCAGGTTTTGGCTGCTAAGTAGGAGAAGGATCTTCCCCCCATGGTGGCTTTGTGGATGCGTGGGACGGCGGCGAGGGCTTGGTTGGACGAACGCAGCTGGCGGGTGGGGGTGTAGAAGGAAAGGCGCGTGTTGAGGCAATCCGGTCCGAGTTCGTAGAGGGCTTTGTGTGCGTGGGTGAGGAGACGGAAAGTTATCCTTTTGTTGACGGGGAGCCAGTGCAGGTCTTTCAGGTGACCGGAGATGTGGTCTTTGCGGGGGATGTCTAGTATGAGTCTGGCTGAAGCATTTTGGATGCGTTGGAGATTTTTCTGCAGTTTTGCGGTGGTACCGGCGTAAAGGGTGTTTCCGTAGTCTAGACGGCTAGTAATCAGAGCGTGGGTGACCGTTTTTCTTGTTTCGGTGGGGATCCAGCGAAATGTTTTTTTGAGCATGCGTAGGATATTGAAGCATGATGATGAGACGGCGTTGACTTGTCTGGTCATCGAGAGTGAGGAGTCCAGGATGAAGCCCAGGTTCCGTGCGTGGTCCGTCGGTATGGGGGCTGTTCCTAGGGCCGTTGGCCACCAAGAGTCGTCCCATGCGGAAGGGGAAGTACCTAGGATGAGGACTTCCGTTTTGTCCGAGTTCAGTTTCAGACTGCTGTGCTTCATCCACTCGGCTACTTCTTTCATCCCTTCATGTAGGTTGGTTTTGGCGGTGGTTGGGTCTTTGGTGAGTGAGAGGATCAGCTGAGTGTCATCAGCGTAGGAGTTGATGTTGAGGTTGTGTTTCCGTGCGATGGTTGCGAGGGGGCTCATGTAGACGTTGAAGAGGGTGGGGCTGAGTGATGATCCTTGCGGGACGCCGCAGATGACTTCGGAGGCCTTTGACTTGAAAGGGGGGAGGCGGACTCTCTGAGTTCTTCCAGCGAGGAACGAGATGATCCAGTCCAATGCTTTTCCTTGAATTCCGATGTTTCTAAGGCGTTGTATCAGGGTGCTATGGCAGACTGTGTCGAAGGCTGCAGAGAGGTCAAGGAGGATGAGGGCGACTGTGTCTCCGTTGTCCAGAAGTGTTCGAATGTCATCTGTTGCTGCGATGAGGGCGGTTTCGGTGCTGTGTTTGGCTCGGAAGCCAGACTGTGAGGAGTCGAGTGATTTGTTGGTTTCGAGGAAGGCGGCGAGTTGATTGTTGACGGCTTTCTCAATGACTTTGGCAGGAAATGGGAGGAGCGAGATGGGGCGGTAGTTTTTGAGTTCGGAGGGGTCAGCTGTAGGTTTCTTCAGAAGGGCGCTGAGTTCGGCGTGTTTCCAGCTTTCTGGGAATGTGGCGGAGTTGAAGGAGCAGTTGATGACGTCTCGGAGATGGGGTGCGATAACGGAGTTTGCTTTGTTGAAGATGTGATGGGGGCATGGGTCTGTCGGGGATCCTGAGTGGATGGAGTTCATCAGGTGAATGGTGTCTTCTGTGGTGATTAGGTTCCAGTCCAGAAGGTAGTTCGGAGGAGGTACAAGTTCGGAGGTGAGTGAGGTGAATTGGTTTACAGGTTGGTTGTCAAAGCTGTTATGAATGTCGGCGATTTTGTCATGGAAGAATGAGGCGAGGGAGTCGCAGAGGACTTGAGATGGGGTGATGTCGTTTGAGCTGGCGGTGGGGTTGGAGAATTCTTTGATGATGTTGAAAAGTTCCTTGCTGTTGCGAGTGTTGTTGTCTAGTCGGTCTTTGAGTGCTGATTTCTTGGCTGTTCGGATTAGTTGGTGGTGCTTGCGGGTGGCGTTTTTGAAGGCGGTTTGGGTGATATTGTTTGGGTCTTTTTTCCAAGTTTTTTCAAGGGAGCGACATAGCTTCTTAGATTTCTTGAGGTCATCGTTGAACCAGGGGGCGTTCTTGCTTCCTTGCTTGATTTGATGTTTTTTCAGGGGTGCTAGTTTATCGGCGGTTTGGGTTAGCCATTGTGTGAGGTTGATAGCGGCTTGGTTAGGGTTCGTTGAATAGGCAGGTGGTTTTTGAAGAAGCGATGAGGAGATCTGGTCGATGGTGATTTTGTTCCAATTTCTTCGCAAAGTTGGTTGAGGGTGGTTGTGGATCGTGGTCTTGTTGTAGGTGAAGTGGACGCAACTGTGGTCCGTCCAGTGGAGGGGTGTGGTGTGAGTGAAGGAGATGTGCTTGCTGGAAGTGAAGATAGGGTCGAGTGTGTGTCCTGCGCGATGAGTGGGGATGTTGACAAGTTGTTTGAGTCCGAGATTGGCGAGATTGTCCAGAAGGGTGGCAGTGTTGCTGTCGTTGCTCTTTTCCAGATGGAAATTGAGGTCTCCCAGTAGAATGTATTCTTCCGAGGGGAGGGCGTGTGGGGTGATGAAGTCAGTGATGATGTCGCTGAATTTTGTACGGGGTCCTGGTGGCCTGTAGAGGAGGGTGCCTCTGAGTGTGGTCTTGGGGTCGGTGTGGATTTGGAAGTGAAGGTGTTCGGCAATCGCGAGGTTGTCTTCTGAGCTAATTGAGACGCGTATGGTGTTCTTGTGGACGAAGGCGATGCCTCCTCCTGTTTGGATGGGGCGGTCCTTACGGATGATCTTGTAGTCGTCCGGGATGGCTATGGTGATGTCTGGAGCAGAAGAGGCATTCATCCAGGTTTCTGTTAGGAAGGCGATGTCCGGAGAAGAGGTGTCAAGTAGATTCCAAAGGTCGATGGCGTGTTTGTGAACCGACCGTGTGTTGAGAAGGATGCATTTAAGGTGGTTGGTGTCGGGTCTCTGTTTGGTGTTCGTGGGTTTGGTGTGGGACTTGATGCAGGTGAATTTACAGGGGTGGCAGGTGAAGGGTCCATGGGTGTGTCCAGGTGCTTCTTGGGCGCAGTTAGGGAGTCGGCCGGGGTTAAGTGCTAAGAGGGTGGAGGCGTCATATGTAAAGCGGGAGGGGTGGGTGATGCGGGGACCAGGGGGTTTGGCACTGGGCGCGGTCCAGGCGCGGACGGGCGTAGACGGGCTTACCTTTGGCGCACCTTCGGCGTGGCCGTAGCGCGTGGGTACATCTGTCATAAATGGAGAGTGGAGGGGGGCGGAGCGTGGGAGGGTCGGCAGGGAGGCGGGAGCGGGGAGGAGACACGGGTCACAAGTAAACACCACAACCAAATGGCCGAAATCGAAACCGGGGCACAGCCGGAGTGCGAGCAGAGGTAAAGTTGCACAGAATACACAGAAACACTTTTAGGCTGTTTTAAAAATCGCCGCTATGCAAGGCCAATGATTAATAATTAATATGAGATCCTAACGATACCAGGCTCTATGTGCAGTTCAGGCGCTGTATCAGGGCAGGCAGCGCTGTGTCAGGGCAGGCAGCGCTGTATCAGGGCAGGCAGCGCTGTATCAGGGCAGGCAGGCGATGAGGTCAGCAAGGCTCAAGGCGTAGGAAGGTTAGGCAGAGAGCGAGGGAGCGACCTCTATGGAGCAGGTCCAGACGGTCACAGAGAGAGAGAGGACGGGGAGTTTACTCTACCAATGGGTGGGAGGGAGGGTAGGGAGGCGGGAGCAGGGAGGAGACACGGGCCACAAGTAAACACCACAACCAAATGGCCGAAATCGAAACCGGGGCACAGCCGGAGTGCGAGCAGAGGTAAAGTTGCACAGAATACACAGAAACACTTTTAGGCTGTTTTAAAAATCGCCGCTATGCAAGGCCAATGATTAATAATTAATATGAGATCCTAACGATACCAGGCACTATGTGCAGTTCAGGCGCTGTATCAGGGCAGGCAGCGCTGTGTCAGGGCAGGCAGCGCTGTGTCAGGGCAGGCAGCGCTGTATCAGGGCAGGCAGCGCTGTATCAGGGCAGGCAGGCGATGAGGTCAGCAAGGCTCAAGGCGTAGGTAGGTTAGGCAGAGAGCGAGGGAGCGACCTCTATGGAGCAGGTCCAGACGGTCTAACAAGTGTGAGGCTTGTCTGAAACTAGAGGCATAGTGGAAACATTACACAGACATGGTCTTCAGAAATAATAGCCTAAAAAACATGTGGGCACGATGAACCCATCTGGCCAAATGGGGCATTAAAGTCTCTAAAGGTGAAAGACCAAAATATCCACCTATAATTAAAATAAAATTTAAAAAAACAGGAAAACATTTCATCCACATCCAAAAGAATCTGTAATTAAAAGGGACCTAAACACCTAATCCACTACAGCAGCTTGAAAATTACAACCAACTAGTTCCTACAAGCCGATCACAGATTCCTCATCTCAATTGTGACTAAGTAATGATCCACTTCAAACCCTAACCTCTGACAGCTACCCTAACAAATGGCATGGAAAGACATATCTGCTCAAGTGGTAATAATCTACTCACTTTTAATTTTTTTTTAACTTTGCTAAATGATCATTAAGGGGCACATGCATCAAGCAAAATACCGGTCGCAAACGGGCCGATTTGCAGAATCAGCCCCTTTGCGACCTGTATTTTGCCATTTGGGGTGATTCAAGCAAAACCCCAATTGCAAAATAGGTAATCGCAAAAATTGCGATTACCTTTGTTGATTTTCTTCCTGATGAAGAGTGGTCCATGACATGTATTGCTTTGTGTGTGATACAAGGAAAACCAAACGTGGTGATGGACGGAGCGTTGACAATACAAACACTCAACCCCAGACAATTGATCTGGGTTTAATCCATCACCATTCTTTAGCTCACTCCGCCACCCCAGTTCAGATATGGCCATATGCAAATCAGTCTGACCCTGTGCCTCATGGGAACAGTCCAGCCCGAACTGCCAAGCCATGTCTTCCCTGGACCAGAATCAAGCTTCCCAGGACCGGTTTCAGGCATTACAGCCGTCTTCAGCCGGGCTTGCTTGACTCCAGTGGCAAAGTGAGCAAGGGACTCACGTCTGAGCATACCCTGCCAACTTAGGGCAAACAAAGAAAAACCAAAGGTGGTGATGGACGGAGCGCTGACAATACAAACACTCACCCCCAGTCAACTGATCTGGGTTTAATCCATCACCGTTCTTTAGCTCACTCCGCCACCCCAGTTCAGACATGGCCATATGCAAATCAGTCTGACCCTGTGCCTCATGGGAACAGTCCAGCCCGAACTGTCAAGCCATGTCTTCCCTGGACCGGAATCAAGCTTCCCAGGACCGGTTTCAGGCATTACAGCCGTCTTCAGCCGGGCTTGCTTGACTCCAGTGGCAAAGTGAGCAAGGGACTCACGTCTGAGCATACCCTGCCAACTTAGGGCGAACAAAGAAAAACCAAAGGTGGTGATAGACGGAGCGTTGACAATACTCACACTCACCCCCAGTCAACTGATCTGGGTTTAATCCATCACCGTTCTTTAGCTCACTCCGCCACCCCAGTTCAGACATGGCCATATGCAAATCAGTCTGACCCTGTGCCTCATGGGAACAGTCCAGCCCGAACTGCCAAGCTATGTCTTCCCTGGACAGGAATCAAGCTTCCCAGTACCGGTGTCTGGTATTACAGCCATCTTCAGCCTGGCTTGCTTGACCCCAGTGGCAAAGTGAGCAAGGGACTCACGTCTGAGCATGCCCTGCCAACTTAGGGCAAACAGAGAAAAACTAAAGGTGGTGATGGACGGAACGTTGACAATACAAACACTCAACCCCAGTCAACTGATCTGGGTTTAATCCATCACCGTTCTTTAGCTCACTCCGCCACCCCAGTTCAGACATGGCCATATGCAAATCAGTCTGACCCTGTGCCTCATGGGAACAGTCCAGCCCGAACTGCCAAGCCATGTCTTCCCTGGACCGGAATCAAGCTTCCCAGGACCGGTTTCTGGCATTACAGCCGTCTTCAGCCGGGCTTGCTTGACTCCAGGGGCAAAGTGAGCAAGGGACTCACGTCTGTGCATACCCTGCCAACTTAGGGCGAACGAAGAAAAACCAAAGGTGGTGATGGACGGAGCGTTGACAATACAAACACTCACCCCCAGTCAACTGATCTGGGTTTAATCCATCACCGTTCTTTAGCTCACTCCGCCACCCCATTTCAGACATGGCCATATGCGAATCAGTCTGACCCTGTGCCTCATGGGAACAGTCCAGCCCGAACTGCCAAGCCATGTCTTCCCTGGACCGGAATGAAGCTTCCCAGGACCGGTTTCTGGCATTACAGCCGTCTTCAGCCGGGCTTGCTTGACTCCAGTGGCAAAGTGAGCAAGGGACTCACGTCTGAGCATACCCTGCCAACTTAGGGCGAACAAAGAAAAACCAAAGGTGGTGATGGACGGAGCGTTGACAATACAAACACTCACCCCCAGTCAACTGATCTGGGTTTAATCCATCACCGTTCTTTAGCTCACTCCGCCACCCCAGTTCAGACATGGCCATATGCAAATCAGTCTGACCCTGTGCCTCATGGGAACAGTCCTGCCCGAACTGCCAAGCTATGTCTTCCCTGGACAGGAATCAAGCTTCCCAGTACCGCTTTCTGGCATTACAGCCATCTTCAGCCTGGCTTGCTTGACTCCAGTGGCAACGTGAGCAAGGGACTGACGTCTGAGCATGCCCTGCCAACTTAGGGCAAACAAAGAAAAACCAAAGGTGGTGATGGACGGAACGTTGACAATACAAACACTCAACCCCAGTCAACTGATCTGGGTTTAATCCATCACCGTTCTTTAGCTCACTCCGCCACCCCAGTTCAGACATGGCCATATGCAAATCAGTCTGACCCTGTGCCTCATGGGAACAGTCCAGCCCGAACTGCCAAGCCATGTCTTCCCTGGACCGGAATCAAGCTTCCCAGGACCGGTTTCTGGCATTACAGCCGTCTTCAGCCGGGCTTGCTTTACTCCAGGGGCAAAGTGAGCAAGGGACTCACGTCTGTGCATACCCTGCCAACTTAGGGCGAACGAAGAAAAACCAAAGGTGGTGATGGACGGAGCGTTGACAATACAAACACTCAGCCCCAGTCAACTGATCTGGGTTTAATCCATCACCGTTCTTTAGCTCACTCCGCCACCCCAGTTCAGACATGGCCATATGCGAATCAGTCTGACCCTGTGCCTCATGGGAACAGTGCAGCCCGAACTGCCAAGCCATGTCTTCCCTGGACCGGAATGAAGCTTCCCAGGACCGGTTTCTGGCATTACAGCCGTCTTCAGCCGGGCTTGCTTGACTCCAGTGGCAAAGTGAGCAAGGGACTCACGTCTGAGCATACCCTGCCAACTTAGGGCGAACAAAGAAAAACCAAAGGTGGTGATGGACGGAGCGTTGACAATACAAACACTCACCCCCAGTCAACTGATCTGGATTTAATCCATAACCGTTCTTTAGCTCACTCCGCCACCCCAGTTCAGACATGGCAATATGCAAATCAGTCTGACAGTGTGCCTCATGGGAACAGTCCAGCCCGAACTGCCAAGCCATGTCTTCCCTGGACCGGAATCAAGCTTCCCAGGACCGGTTTCTGGCATCACAGCCGTCTTCAGCCGGGCTTGCTTGACTCCAGTGGCAACGTGAGCAAGGGACTGACGTCTGAGCATAGCCTGCCAACTTAGGGCGAACAAAGAAAAAAAAAAGGTGGTGATGGACGGAGCGTTGACAATACAAACACTCACCCCCCGGTGAACTAATCTGGGTTTAATCCATCACCGTTCTTTAGCTCACTCCGCCACCCCAGTTCAGACATGGCCATATGCAAATCAGTCTGACCCTGTGCGTCATGGGAACAGTCCAGCCCGAACTGCCAAGCCATGTCTTCCCTGGACTGGAATCAAACTTCCCAGGCCCGTTTTCTGGCATTGCAGCCGTCTTCAGCCGGGCTTGCTTGACTCCAGTGGCAAAGTGAGCCAGAGACTCAAGTCTGAGCATACCCTGCCAACTTAGGGCGAACAAAGAAAAACCAAAGGTGGTGATGGACGGAGCATTGACAATACAAACACTCACCCCCAGTCAACTGATCTGGGTTTAATCCATCACCGTTCTTTAGCTCACTCCGCCACCCCAGTTCAGACATGGCCATGTGCAAATCAGTCTGACCCTGTGCCTCATGGGAACAGTCTAGCCCGAACTACCAAGCCATGTCTTCCCTGGACCGGAATCAAGCTTCCCAGGACCGGTTTCTGGCATTACAGCCGTCTTCAGCCGGACTTGCTTGACTCCAGTGGCAAAGTGAGCAAGGGACTCACGTCTGAGCATACCCTGCCAACTTAGGGCGAACAAAGAAAAACCAAAGGTGGTGATGGACAGAGGGTTGACAATACAAACACTCACCCCCAGTCAACTGATCTGGGTTTGATCCATCACCGTTCGTTAGCTCACTCCGCTACCCCAGTTCAGACATGGCCATATGCAAATCAGTCTGACCCTGTGCCTCATGGGAACAGTCCAGCCCGAACTGCCAATTCATGTCTTCCCTGGACCAGAATCAAGCTTCCCAGGACCAGTTTCTGGCATTACAGCCGTCTTCAGCCGGGCTTGCTTGACTCCAGTGGCAAAGTGAGCAAGGGACTCACGTCTGAGCATACCCTGCCAACTTAGGACGAACAAAGAAAAAACAAAGGTGGTGATAGACGGAGCATTGACAATACAAACACTCACCCCCAGTCAACTGATCTGGGTTTAATCCATCACCGTTCTTTAGCTCACTCCGCCACCCCTGTTCAGACATGGCCATATGCAAATCAGTCTGACCCTGTGCATCATGGGAACAGTCCAGCCCGAACTGCCAAGCCATGTCTTCCCTGGACCGGAATCAAGCTTCCCAGGACCGGTTTCTGGCATTACAGCCGTCTTCAGCCGGGCTTGCTTGACTCCGGGGGCAAAGTGAGCAAGGGACTCACGTCTGAGCATACCCTGCCAACTTAGGGCGAACAAACAAAAACCAAAGGTGGTGATGGACGGAGCGTTGACAATACAAACACTCACCCCCAGTCAACTAATCTGGGTTTAATCCATCACCGTTCTTTAGCTCACTCCGCCACCCCAGTTCAGATAAGGCCATATGCAAATCAGTCTGACCCTGTGCATCATGGGAACAGTCCAGCCCGAACTGCCAAGCCATGTCTTCCCTGGACTGGAATCAAGCTTCCCAGGCCCGGTTTCTGGTATTGCAGCCGTCTTCAGCCGGGCTTGCTTGACTCCAGTGGCAAAGGTAGCCAGAGACTCACGTCTGAGCATACCCTGCCAACTTAGGGCGAACAAAGAAAAAACAAAGGTGGTGATGGACGGAGCATTGACAATACAAACACTCACCCCCAGTCAACTGATCTGGGTTTAATCCATCACCGTTCTTTAGCTCACTCTCCCACCCCAGTTCAGACATGGCCATATGCAAATCAGTCTGATGCTGTGCCTCATGGGAACAGTCTAGCCCGAACTACCAAGCCATGTCTTCCCAGGACCGGAATCAAGCTTCCCAGGACCGGTTTCTGGCATTGCAGCCGTCTTCAGCCAGGCTTGCTTGGCTCCAGTGGCAAAGTGAGCAAGGGACTCACGTCTGAGCATACCCTGCCAACTTAAGGCGAACAAAGAAAAACCAAAGGTGGTGATGGACGGAGCGTTGACAATACAAACACTCACCCCCAGTCAACTGATCTGGGTTTAATCCATAACCGTTCTTTAGCTCACTCTGCCACCCCAGTTCAGACATGGCCATATGCAAATCAGCCTGACCCTGTGCCTCATGGGAACGGTCCAGCCCGAACTGCCAAGCCATGTCTTCCCTGGACCGGAATCAAGCTTCCCAGGACCGGTTTCTGGCATTACAGCCGTCTTCAGCCGGGCTTCCTTGACTCCAGTGGCAAAGTGAGCAAGGGACTCACGTCTGAGCATACCCTGCCAACTTAGGGCGAACAAAGAAAAACCAAAGGTGGTGATGGACGGAGGGTTGACAATACAAACACTCACCCCCAGTCAACTGATCTGGGTTTAATCCATCACCGTTCGTTAGCTCACTCCGCCACCCCAGCTCAGACATGGCCATATGCAAATCAGTCTGACCCTGTGCCTCATGGGAACAGTCCAGCCCGAACTGCCAATTCATGTCTTCCCTGGACCAGAATCAAGCTTCCCAGGACCGGTTTCTGGCATTACAGCCGTCTTCAGCCGGGCTTCCTTGACTCCGGTGGCAAAGTGAGCAAGGGACTCACGTCAGAGCATACCCTGCCAACTTAGGGCGTACAAAGAAAAACCAAAGGTGGTGATGGACGGAGCGTTGACATTACAAACACTCACCCCCAGTCTACTGATCTGGGTTTAATCCATAACCGTTCTTTAGCTCACTCCGCCACCCCAGTTCAGACATGGCCATATGCAAATCAGTCTGACCCTGTGCCTCATGGGAACAGTCCAGCCCGAACTGCCAAGCCATGTCTTCCCTGAACCGGAATCAAGCTTCCCAGGACCGGTTTCTGGCATTACAGCCGTCTTCAGCTGGGCTTGCTTGACTGCAGTAGCAAAGTGAGCAAGGGACTCACGTCTGAGCATACCCTGCCAACTTAGGGCGAACAAAGAAAAACCAAAGGTGGTGATGGACGGAGCGTTGACAATACAAACACTCACCCCCGGTCAACTGATCTGGGTTTAATCCATCACCGTTCTTTAGCTCACTCCGCCACCCCAGCTCAGACATGGCCATATGCAAATCAGTCTGACCCTGTGCCTCATGGGAACAGTCCAGCCCGAACTGCCAATTCATGTCTTCCCTGGACCAGAATCAAGCTTCCCAGGACCGGTTTCTGGCATTACAGCCGTCTTCAGCCGGGCTTGCTTGACTCCGGTGGCAAAGTGAGCAAGGGACTCACGTCAGAGCATACCCTGCCAACTTAGGGCGTACAAAGAAAAACCAAAGGTGGTGATGGACGAGCGTTGACAATACAAACACTCACCCCAGTCAACTGATCTGGGTTTAATCCATCACCGTTCTTTAGCTCACTCACCCAACCCCAGTTCAGACATGGCCATATGCAAATCAGTCTGACCCTGTGCCTCATGGGAACAGTGTAGCCCGAACTGCCAAGCCATGTCTTCCCTGGACCGGAATGAAGCTTCAGAGGACCGGTTTCTGGCATTACAGCCGTCTTCAGCCGGGCTTGCTTGACTCCAGAGGCAAAGTGAGCAAGGGACTCACGTCTGAGCATACCCTGCCAACTTAGGGCAAACAAAGAAAAACCAAAGGTGCTGATGGACGGAGCGTTGACAATACAAACACTCATCCCCAGTCAACTGATCTGGGTTTACTCCATAACCGTTCTTTAGCTCACTCCGCCACCCCAGTTCAGACATGGCCATATGCAAATCAGTCTGACCCTATGCCTCATGGGAACAGTCCAGCCCGAACTGCCAAGCCATGTCTTCCCTGGACCGAAATCAAGCTTCCCAGGACCGGTTTCTGGCATTACAGCCGTCTTCAGCCGGGCTTCCTTGACTCCAGTGGCAAAGTGAGCAAGGGACTCACGTCTGAGCATACCCTGCCAACTTAGGGCGAACAAAGAAAAACCAAAGGTGGTGATGGACGGAGGGTTGACAATACAAACACTCACCCCCAGTCAACTGATCTGGGTTTAATCCATCACCGTTCGTTAGCTCACTCCGCTACCCCAGTTTAGACATGGCCATATGCAAATCAGTCTGACCCTTTGGCTCATGGGAACAGTCCAGCCCGAACTGCCAATTCATGTCTTCCCTGGACCAGAATTAAGCTTCCCAGGAGCGGTTTCTGGTATTACAGCCGTCTTCAGCCGGGTTTGCTTGACTCCAGTGGCAAAGTGAGCAAGGGACTCACGTCTGAGCATACCCTGCCAACTTACGGCGTACAAAGAAAAACCAAAGGTGGTGATGGACGGAGCGTTGACATTACAAACACTCACCCCTAGTCAACTGATCTGGGTTTAATCCATAACCGTTCTTTAGCTCACTCCGCCACCCCAGTTCAGACATGGCCATATGCAAATCAGTCTGACCCTGTGCCTCATGGGCACAGTCCAGCCCGAACTGCCAAGCCATGTCTTCCCTGGACCGGAATTAAGCTTCCCAAGACCAGTTTCTGGCATTACAGCCGTCTTCAGCTGGGCTTGCTTGACTCCAGTGGCAAAGTGAGGAAGGGACTCACGTCGGAGCATACCCTGCCAACTTAGGGCGAACAAAGAAAAACCAAAGGTGGTGATGGACGGAGCGTTGACAATACAAACACTCACCCCCAGTCAACTGATCTGGGTTTAATCCATCACCGTTCTTTATCTCACTCCGCCACCCCAGTTCAGACATGGCCATATGCAAATCAGTCTGACCCTGTGCCTCATGGGAACAGTCCAGCCCGAACTGCCAATCCATGTCTTCCCTGGACCGGAATCAAGCTTCCCAGGACCGGTTTCTGGCATTACAGCCGTCTTCAGCCGGGCTTGCTTGACTCCAGTGGCAAAGTGAGCAAGGGACTCACGTCTGAGCATACCCTGCCAATTTAGGGCGAACAAAGAAAAAACAAAGGTGGTGATAGACGGAGCATTGACAATACAAACACTCACCCCCAGTCAACTGATCTGGGTTTAATCCATCACCGTTCTTTAGCTCACTCCGCCACCCCAGTTCAGACATGGCCATATGCAAATCAGTCTGACCCTGTGCATCATGGGAACAGTCCAGCCCGAACTGCCAAGCCATGTCTTCCCTGGACAGGAATCAAGCTTCCCAGGACCGGTTTCTGGCATTACAGCCGTCTTCAGCCGGGCTTGCTTGATTCCAGTGGCAAAGTGAGCAAGGGACTCACGTCTGAGCATACCCTGCCAACTTAGGGCGAACAAAAAAAAACCAAAGGTGGTGATGGACGGAGCGTTGACAATACAAACACTCACCCCCAGTCAACTAATCTGGGTTTAATCCATCACCGTTCTTTAGCTCACTCCACCACCCCAGTTCAGACATGGCCATATGCAAATCAGTCTGACCCTGTGCGTCATGGGAACAGTCCAACCCGAACTGCCAAGCCATGTCTTCCCTGGACTGGAATCAAGCTTCCCAGGCCCGGTTTCTGGCATTGCAGCCGTCTTCAGCCGGGCTTGCTTGACTCCAGTGGCAAAGTGAGCCAGAGACTCACGTCTGAGCCAACCCTGCCAACTTAGGGCGAACAAAGAAAAAACAAAGGTGGTGATGGACGGAGCATTGACAATACAAACACTCACCCCCAGTCAACTGATCTGGGTTTAATCATCGTTCTTTAGCTCACTCCGCCACCCCAGTTCAGACATGGCCATATGCAAATCAGTCTGACCCTGTGCATCATGGGAACAGTCCAGCCCGAACTGCCAGGCCATGTCTTCCCTGGACCGGAATCAAGCTTCCCAGGACCGGTTTCTGGCAGTACAGCCGTCTTTAGTCGGGCTTGCTTGACTCCAGTGGCAAAGTGAGCAAGGGACTCACGTCTGAGCATACCCTGCCAACTTAGGGCGAACAAAGAAAAACCAAAGGTGGTGATGGACGGAGGGTTGACAATACAAACACTCACCCCCAGTCAACTGATCTGGGTTTAATCCATCACCGTTCGTTAGCTCACTCCGCTACCCCAGTTTAGACATGGCCATATGCAAATCAGTCTGACCCTTTGGCTCATGGGAACAGTCCAGCCCGAACTGCCAATTCATGTCTTCCCTGGACCAGAATTAAGCTTCCCAGGAGCGGTTTCTGGTATTACAGCCGTCTTCAGCCGGGTTTGCTTGACTCCAGTGGCAAAGTGAGCAAGGGACTCACGTCTGAGCATACCCTGCCAACTTACGGCGTACAAAGAAAAACCAAAGGTGGTGATGGACGGAGCGTTGACATTACAAACACTCACCCCTAGTCAACTGATCTGGGTTTAATCCATAACCGTTCTTTAGCTCACTCCGCCACCCCAGTTCAGACATGGCCATATGCAAATCAGTCTGACCCTGTGCCTCATGGGCACAGTCCAGCCCGAACTGCCAAGCCATGTCTTCCCTGGACCGGAATTAAGCTTCCCAAGACCAGTTTCTGGCATTACAGCCGTCTTCAGCTGGGCTTGCTTGACTCCAGTGGCAAAGTGAGCAAGGGACTCACGTCGGAGCATACCCTGCCAACTTAGGGCGAACAAAGAAAAACCAAAGGTGGTGATGGACGGAGCGTTGACAATACAAACACTCACCCCCAGTCAACTGATCTGGGTTTAATCCATCACCGTTCTTTATCTCACTCCGCCACCCCAGTTCAGACATGGCCATATGCAAATCAGTCTGACCCTGTGCCTTATGGGAACAGTCCAGCCCGAACTGCCAATCCATGTCTTCCCTGGACCGGAATCAAGCTTCCCAGGACCGGTTTCTGGCATTACAGCCGTCTTCAGCCGGGCTTGCTTGACTCCAGTGGCAAAGTGAGCAAGGGACTCACGTCTGAGCATACCCTGCCAATTTAGGGCGAACAAAGAAAAAACAAAGGTGGTGATAGACGGAGCATTGACAATACAAACACTCACCCCCAGTCAACTGATCTGGGTTTAATCCATCACCGTTCTTTAGCTCACTCCGCCACCCCAGTTCAGACATGGCCATATGCAAATCAGTCTGACCCTGTGCATCATGGGAACAGTCCAGCCCGAACTGCCAAGCCATGTCTTCCCTGGACAGGAATCAAGCTTCCCAGGACCGGTTTCTGGCATTACAGCCGTCTTCAGCCGGGCTTGCTTGATTCCAGTGGCAAAGTGAGCAAGGGACTCACGTCTGAGCATACCCTGCCAACTTAGGGCGAACAAAAAAAAACCAAAGGTGGTGATGGACGGAGCGTTGACAATACAAACACTCACCCCCAGTCAACTAATCTGGGTTTAATCCATCACCGTTCTTTAGCTCACTCCGCCACCCCAGTTCAGACATGGCCATATGCAAATCAGTCTGACCCTGTGCGTCATGGGAACAGTCCAACCCGAACTGCCAAGCCATGTCTTCCCTGGACTGGAATCAAGCTTCCCAGGCCCGGTTTCTGGCATTGCAGCCGTCTTCAGCCGGGCTTGCTTGACTCCAGTGGCAAAGTGAGCCAGAGACTCACGTCTGAGCCAACCCTGCCAACTTAGGGCGAACAAAGAAAAAACAAAGGTGGTGATGGACGGAGCATTGACAATACAAACACTCACCCCCAGTCAACTGATCTGGGTTTAATCACTGTTCTTTAGCTCACTCCGCCACCCCAGTTCAGACATGGCCATATGCAAATCAGTCTGACCCTGTGCATCATGGGAACAGTCCAGCCCGAACTGCCAGGCCATGTCTTCCCTGGACCGGAATCAAGCTTCCCAGGACCGGTTTCTGGCAGTACAGCCGTCTTTAGTCGGGCTTGCTTGACTCCAGTGGCAAAGTGAGCAAGGGACTCACGTCCGAGCATACCCTGCCAACTTAGGACGAACAAACAAAAACCAAAGCTGGTGATGGACGGAGCGTTGACAATACAAACACTCACCCCCAGTCAACTAATCTGGGTTTAATCCATCACCGTTCTTTAGCTCACTCCACCACCCCAGTTTAGACATGGCCATATGCAAATCAGTCTGACCCTGTGCCTCATGGAAACAGTCCAGCCCGAACTGCCAAGCCATGTCTTCCCTGGACCGGAATCAAGCTTCCCAGGACCGGTTTCTGGCCTTACAGCCGTCTTCAGCCGGGCTTGCTTGACTCCAGTGGCAAAGTGAGCAAGGGACTCACGTCTGAGCATACCCTGCCAACTTAGGGAGAACAAAGAAAAAGCAAAGGTGGTGATGGACGGAGCGTTGACAATACAAACACTCACCCCCAGTCAACTGATCTGGGTTTAATCCATCACCGTACTTTAGCATACTCCGCTACCCCAGTTCAGACATGGCCATATGCAAATCAGTCTGACCCTGTGCTTTATGGGATCAGTCCAGCCGGAACTGCCAACCCATGTCTTCCCTGGACCGGAATCAAGCTTCCCAGGACCGGTTTCTGGCATTACAGCCGTGTTCAGCTGGGCTTCCTTGACTCCAGTGGCAAAGTGAGCAAGGGACTCACGTCTGAGCATACCCTGCCAACTTAGGGCGAACAAAGAAAAACCAAAGGTGGTGATGGACGGAGGGTTGACAATACAAACACTCACCCCCAGTCAACTGATCTGGGTTTAATCCATCACCGTTCTTTAGCTCACTCCACCACCCCAGTTCAGACATGGCCATATGCAAATCAGTCTGACCCTGTGCGTCATGGGAACAGTCCAACCCGAACTGCCAAGCCATGTCTTCCCTGGACTGGAATCAAGCTTCCCAGGCCCGGTTTCTGGCATTGCAGCCGTCTTCAGCCGGGCTTGCTTGACTCCAGTGGCAAAGTGAGCCAGAGACTCACGTCTGAGCCAACCCTGCCAACTTAGGGCGAACAAAGAAAAAACAAAGGTGGTGATGGACGGAGCATTGACAATACAAACACTCACCCCCAGTCAACTGATCTGGGTTTAATCATCGTTCTTTAGCTCACTCCGCCACCCCAGTTCAGACATGGCCATATGCAAATCAGTCTGACCCTGTGCATCATGGGAACAGTCCAGCCCGAACTGCCAGGCCATGTCTTCCCTGGACCGGAATCAAGCTTCCCAGGACCGGTTTCTGGCAGTACAGCCGTCTTTAGTCGGGCTTGCTTGACTCCAGTGGCAAAGTGAGCAAGGGACTCACGTCTGAGCATACCCTGCCAACTTAGGGCGAACAAAGAAAAACCAAAGGTGGTGATGGACGGAGGGTTGACAATACAAACACTCACCCCCAGTCAACTGATCTGGGTTTAATCCATCACCGTTCGTTAGCTCACTCCGCTACCCCAGTTTAGACATGGCCATATGCAAATCAGTCTGACCCTTTGGCTCATGGGAACAGTCCAGCCCGAACTGCCAATTCATGTCTTCCCTGGACCAGAATTAAGCTTCCCAGGAGCGGTTTCTGGTATTACAGCCGTCTTCAGCCGGGTTTGCTTGACTCCAGTGGCAAAGTGAGCAAGGGACTCACGTCTGAGCATACCCTGCCAACTTACGGCGTACAAAGAAAAACCAAAGGTGGTGATGGACGGAGCGTTGACATTACAAACACTCACCCCTAGTCAACTGATCTGGGTTTAATCCATAACCGTTCTTTAGCTCACTCCGCCACCCCAGTTCAGACATGGCCATATGCAAATCAGTCTGACCCTGTGCCTCATGGGCACAGTCCAGCCCGAACTGCCAAGCCATGTCTTCCCTGGACCGGAATTAAGCTTCCCAAGACCAGTTTCTGGCATTACAGCCGTCTTCAGCTGGGCTTGCTTGACTCCAGTGGCAAAGTGAGCAAGGGACTCACGTCGGAGCATACCCTGCCAACTTAGGGCGAACAAAGAAAAACCAAAGGTGGTGATGGACGGAGCGTTGACAATACAAACACTCACCCCCAGTCAACTGATCTGGGTTTAATCCATCACCGTTCTTTATCTCACTCCGCCACCCCAGTTCAGACATGGCCATATGCAAATCAGTCTGACCCTGTGCCTTATGGGAACAGTCCAGCCCGAACTGCCAATCCATGTCTTCCCTGGACCGGAATCAAGCTTCCCAGGACCGGTTTCTGGCATTACAGCCGTCTTCAGCCGGGCTTGCTTGACTCCAGTGGCAAAGTGAGCAAGGGACTCACGTCTGAGCATACCCTGCCAATTTAGGGCGAACAAAGAAAAAACAAAGGTGGTGATAGACGGAGCATTGACAATACAAACACTCACCCCCAGTCAACTGATCTGGGTTTAATCCATCACCGTTCTTTAGCTCACTCCGCCACCCCAGTTCAGACATGGCCATATGCAAATCAGTCTGACCCTGTGCATCATGGGAACAGTCCAGCCCGAACTGCCAAGCCATGTCTTCCCTGGACAGGAATCAAGCTTCCCAGGACCGGTTTCTGGCATTACAGCCGTCTTCAGCCGGGCTTGCTTGATTCCAGTGGCAAAGTGAGCAAGGGACTCACGTCTGAGCATACCCTGCCAACTTAGGGCGAACAAAAAAAAACCAAAGGTGGTGATGGACGGAGCGTTGACAATACAAACACTCACCCCCAGTCAACTAATCTGGGTTTAATCCATCACCGTTCTTTAGCTCACTCCGCCACCCCAGTTCAGACATGGCCATATGCAAATCAGTCTGACCCTGTGCGTCATGGGAACAGTCCAACCCGAACTGCCAAGCCATGTCTTCCCTGGACTGGAATCAAGCTTCCCAGGCCCGGTTTCTGGCATTGCAGCCGTCTTCAGCCGGGCTTGCTTGACTCCAGTGGCAAAGTGAGCCAGAGACTCACGTCTGAGCCAACCCTGCCAACTTAGGGCGAACAAAGAAAAAACAAAGGTGGTGATGGACGGAGCATTGACAATACAAACACTCACCCCCAGTCAACTGATCTGGGTTTAATCACTGTTCTTTAGCTCACTCCGCCACCCCAGTTCAGACATGGCCATATGCAAATCAGTCTGACCCTGTGCATCATGGGAACAGTCCAGCCCGAACTGCCAGGCCATGTCTTCCCTGGACCGGAATCAAGCTTCCCAGGACCGGTTTCTGGCAGTACAGCCGTCTTTAGTCGGGCTTGCTTGACTCCAGTGGCAAAGTGAGCAAGGGACTCACGTCCGAGCATACCCTGCCAACTTAGGACGAACAAACAAAAACCAAAGCTGGTGATGGACGGAGCGTTGACAATACAAACACTCACCCCCAGTCAACTAATCTGGGTTTAATCCATCACCGTTCTTTAGCTCACTCCACCACCCCAGTTTAGACATGGCCATATGCAAATCAGTCTGACCCTGTGCCTCATGGAAACAGTCCAGCCCGAACTGCCAAGCCATGTCTTCCCTGGACCGGAATCAAGCTTCCCAGGACCGGTTTCTGGCCTTACAGCCGTCTTCAGCCGGGCTTGCTTGACTCCAGTGGCAAAGTGAGCAAGGGACTCACGTCTGAGCATACCCTGCCAACTTAGGGAGAACAAAGAAAAAGCAAAGGTGGTGATGGACGGAGCGTTGACAATACAAACACTCACCCCCAGTCAACTGATCTGGGTTTAATCCATCACCGTACTTTAGCATACTCCGCTACCCCAGTTCAGACATGGCCATATGCAAATCAGTCTGACCCTGTGCTTTATGGGATCAGTCCAGCCGGAACTGCCAACCCATGTCTTCCCTGGACCGGAATCAAGCTTCCCAGGACCGGTTTCTGGCATTACAGCCGTGTTCAGCTGGGCTTCCTTGACTCCAGTGGCAAAGTGAGCAAGGGACTCACGTCTGAGCATACCCTGCCAACTTAGGGCGAACAAAGAAAAACCAAAGGTGGTGATGGACGGAGGGTTGACAATACAAACACTCACCCCCAGTCAACTGATCTGGGTTTAATCCATCACCGTTCGTTAGCTCACTCCGCCACCCCAGTTCAGACATAGCCATATGCAAATCAGTCTGACCCTGTGCCTCATGGGAACAGTCCAGCCCGAACTGCCAAGCCATGTCTTCCCTGGACCGGAATCAAGCTTCCCAGGACTGGTTTCTGGCATTACAGCCGTCTTCAGCCGGGCTTGCTTGAATCCAGTGGCAAAGTGAGCAAGGGACTCACGTCTGAGCATACCCTGCCAACTTAGGGTGAACAAAGAAAAACCAAAGGTGGTGATGGACGGAGCGTTGACAATACAAACACTCACCCCTAGTGAACTGATCTGGGTTTAATCCATCTCCGTTCTTTAGCTCACTCTGCCACCCCAGTTCAGACATGGCCATATGCAAATCAGTCTGACCCTGTGCCTCATGGGAACAGTCCAGCCTCAACTGCCAAGCCATGTCTTCCCTGGACCGGAATCAAGCTTCCAGGACCGGTTTCTGGCATTACAGCTGTCATCATTTTAGACAGGTGTTTCTTGACGAACTGTTATTTGGGTCTCAAGAGGTACAAGTTCCATAGCTTTATTGCTTAGTCCTTCTTTTTGCACTGCAGATTCCTCAAAGGTGATGAGTCTCTCAGTTTGAACCTCTTGGATAGTAGCAAGATTTGGTCTTCTGCTACATCTTTGGAGTCCACTGGGCCTACTACTTATTATTGGCCACACAATGTGGTTTGACCAGGTCGATAGATACAAACCTGTTCTCTTTTCTTCCAGCAAGGGGCGGCAGTAACACTGTTCTCGATGCGTGGATTGCTAGCACAGGTACTGGTTTTCTGTAAGAAGGCCCAAATTCCTTCTTATCCGCATTCTTTTCTCTGACTAGATCCCCAATCTTTGGAATCCAGACAGGCCTTGCTGGGACGGCTGGTTCTCCTTCAGTGGTCGTTGGCTTCTGTTTTGTGTTGCATTGACTTCTCCTTGTTTCATTTAAGTCCTGCAAAACAGCCAAACGATCTTTGATATCAAAAGGTTTTTGTTCTACCACTGAAGTGTGACGATCAAGGTCCTGGACAAGCATTCTAGTACCAAAAAGGATTTCATATGGAGTGATTCCATCCAGAGAATTTCTTGGCAGATTATTTAAACTACGTTGGACACTTATTAGATGTCTGACTCACCCGTCACCCGAGTTTAATACCCTAGCTGTTATAGATTGCTTTATGTCCCGTTTTTTTCTTTCCACTACAGAATTTCTCTCAGGATGGAATGGACTCGAATACCGCAATAACCTCATAACCCTCCCGCTAGAACCTGAGGCGGATGGTGGGTGCGGATGAGCGGAGGCATTTTTAGATGTCCCATAGTTATTTTAACCTGTTGTGAATTGCGCAGACTGCGAGCTTTTTTTAAAAACCTTTGTGCTACATAGATCGTATTTCGTGCTGACTGCTAGCGCCTGAAATACCTTACTAGTAATGCAGCATTATTTTGACCTTTCGCTGATTGCTAGCGCTTTTTAGAATTTTTTGAATTTTTGGCATTTTGTGTTCCTTTATCTGACTGTGATACTGTGTACTTCCCTCTACTTTTACCTTCAACACCTGAGGCGGAAAGCCGGGTGTCTTCTCGATTTTTATTTTCCTGCCTGAATCTTAATTTCTCCACTTTGCCTGGTGGTAATAGCATCGCCTTGGATTATTTTCATTTTCCCATACCCGCACGGCCGACGAGGTGCCGCTGGGGTATTCTGGGACCAGTAGGCGGCCTACACTAATAGCGGCCATCTTAGGAGGAGTCAGGCACGCTAGTCGGCGGACCAGTGGTGCGGGCTTCCTCACTTTCGCCTGCTAAGCTATATAACTAGAGGCCCTCTCCTCCGCGTAGCGGACGCGTAGTGCGGGCGCGCCTCTTTCGCGCCTAAGGAGCGCCGAAGGAAAGCCCGTCTGCGCCCGTCAGCGTCCCGGAGGCGGACGGGTGCGGCTGGGTAATGCCCTGGATTTTTGCTTCTAGTGTTTTGGTATTATGCTGACCTACACGGCATCTGAGCTCTCCTCTCTTAGGAAAAAGGGGAGCCATTGCTGCACGGTTTTCCCTGGGCGGCCAAATGGCAAGAGGCGCTGCCCCGGTTGCGGCTGGCTCCCGGGTAACGACCTTGCCTCTGTTGTTATCGCTTCTCCCATCAAGCGCTCATGTTTGCTTTTAAACACAAGATCTTTGCGCAAACATGCTCTAGATATCTATGAGCTCCTGGTCACTGAGGAGCCGATGTGTCTATTCCTTACAGAGACGTGGCTGGGTGACTTCTCAAACCCAGATATAGCCACGGCAATTCCCCCTAATTATGTTATTTTTAGGCAGGATAGGATCAAGGGCAGGGGCGGGGGTGTTGCGATTGTGGTAAACAGAGGTGTCACGTGTTCCATCGTTCCAACTGATGAAATTCCAGGTTGTGAATCCCTGGGCTTTTCCATATCTATATCACCGCACCAATCTTGTACAGGGCTGCTGATTTATAGGCCACCGGGACCTACTGGCCCCTTCCATGAAGAGCTGTATGCTGTGGTGTCGACACTTTGCCTTAAAGCAGAGCATTGTATGTTATTGGGGGACTTTAACATCCGTATGGACATCGGGACTGATGTTGATACTACTAAAATCCGGGATATCACCTTCCCCCTAGGACTCTCCCCCTACCTATCTGTACCCACTCATAACAAAGGCCACACGCTTGATCAAGTGTTCTCCACCATTCCTATTGATATCTCCACCCTTACACCAGTGTTATGGTCCGACCATTTTCTAGTCAACTTTCATATTCCTTGCGCCAATAAACCGGTGAGTAATGTTTTAGTCGGCCTTGTCAGGCCCCACGGGCTTACCATCGTGTCACCCCTGAGATGTTGGCCCAGGCTTGTTTATGCCATCCATGTCCGCTGTGTGGTACTTTAGAGAGGGATCTTGACTCCCTGCAGACGTGGTTTACAGAAAGATTAGATGAACTTGCCCCTGTGACTTCCTCCCGCAAACCTCCCAGCCGAGCCTCTGCTCCCTGGTTTACTGAAGCCTTGGCTTTGTTGCGGCGGCAATGTAAGGCCGCGGAAGGATCCTGGCACCGTTATTACGACAACACGGCAAAGCTGGTGTATAGGGCTTCTATTAAATCCTACCATCATGACATTCTGTTAGAGAAGAAAGCTTATTTCTCTAGGAGAATCGAGGCTGCCGCAAACACCAGTAAGGAGATATTTTCCATAGTGAGGGAATTTACCTCCCCTAAAACGAGTACACCGTCGTGCACGCACTCGGAATCTTGGGTGACCTCATTAGCCAACTTTTTCACTAGTAAAATCAAGACAATTCAAGACTCCTTCTTGTCATCTGGGGAAGTGGCAGCACCCGGCACTAGCACCCTGTCTGGCTCTTTAGCAGGTGTGGAGCCCACTCTTTCTGAATTCCCATTACTTTCCGCTGCAACATCTCAATTCAATTCAATTCAATTCAATTAGTTTATTTGTTACGGAACTCCAACGGAGGTCCACAAAAATACACCAATACAATAAAAAAACATACTTTATAACAAATACAAAATCTACCTTAAGCAATCAACAAAACATTACACATACCAACTGAACTAAAATTCAGAAGTTCTAATAAATAGCCAGAAATGTTTTAAAAAATTGAAATATTCTATGGCAGATCATTTCATTAGGAGGGGACAACACAAAAGATCGAGCCTCCTCAGCGGAACGAATATTAAATTTGATAAAAGAGGGTCTCAAGAACATACGCCTTGCCCTTAAAAGTGCAGGACACACAAATAGCACATGATTGAGATCCTGTATTTGGGAGCGGCACAGTTCACAAATTCTCTCGTCTCTAGGAGTTTTTTCCCAAATGCCCGTTACGTCTCTCAAGGGCAAAAGGTTAATTCTTAAAAGAAGTATTAATCTTCTGATGCCATGTGGAACATTCCATGAGAGATAGGGCTGAGGTCCGCTCCCCGTCGCACTCACACTGATCACCTCGTTACGAACTTTAGGATGACTTAAGGCTACGTCTCTTGTTGTACTAATCGTGCTTACAGACCTCTTTAAAAACGACTTCAGTACAGACTTTGGCATGGGTGAGTCACTATTTAAACTGAGCCCGAATAGATTATTTGCATGAGCGAAAGATCTAAAAAAAGCTGATTTCTCTTTTAGTTTTACAAAAATTTCCAGCTTCAAAGCGGCCCTTAAAGTGCCCTCAACCCCCCAGCAGAGAGAGTTCCCCCACCTCAGGACCGCTGCCAGGGAAGAAGTGTAAGAAGAAACTAAATGAAATTCCAAACGAAGAACATGTGGGGCTGCCATGGAATTTAGATTACAAATTTGACAGAAGAACCGGCCTTCAGCCTTATCGAAAGAGAGCCAGTAATTCCTATCCAAAACTTCTGCAGCATAGGTTAAAGTCGGGGGAATTTTAACCTTAAACACTGACAGAACATGATTAAAATGATTAAAATGACGTCTCCCACAGGTCTTATAAAATCTAATTAGAGCTCCAGCCTGGGAGGCGGCCTTACCAACACACCGGTTGATGTGCTCTGAGTCACGCCCGGTTTTTGAAAAAACCTTCCCTAAATACAGGTACGCATTGACCAATTCAAGTTCTTCCTGCCCCAACAGCCATTTATACCCCTTCTTTATTCTAAGACAACATCTCTGGATATCATATCCAAATTAAAGTCAGGTTCCCCTCTGGATCCCTGCCCAGCAAAATTCTTGGCGAGAATGGCGGAAGTAATAAACCCCTTTATCAACCCCGTGCTGAATCTTTCTCTCAGCACTGGAGTGGTTCCTCCAGCCTGGAAGCAAGCATTTTTGATCTTACCACTGCTGAAAAAGACAAATTTGGATCCGGAGGTTCATGCCAATTATAGGCCTATCTCCCTTTTGCCAGCCTTTGCCAAATTCGCGGAGAAACACATACATACCTCCCTCTCCAACTTCCTTGAGAATAACAACCTTTTATATAGTACTCAATCTGGCTTCCGCACTAACTTGAGCACTGAGACCGCTCTGTTGGAAGTGACGGAAGCAATCAAGGAGGTATGCAGGAGGCAAGGCTATGCTGGTAATGCTCGACCTATCGGCGGCCTTTGACACCGTCCCCCATGAGGTCTGCGGGGGCGGTGTTCAGCTGGTTCGGATCCTTCCTGGCGGGCCGGTGTCAAACGGTCTGGGCCCCTCCCTTCTCTGCCGCGGTGCCGTCACTTGAGGTGGGAGTCCCTCAGGGGTCTATTTTGAGCCCGACTCTTTTTAACATCTTTATGACCCCTCTGGCGGCGCTGGCGGAGTCGTTTGGTGCCCAGATCGTGTCGTATGCCGACGACACTCAGCTCCTTTTCACCTGTGGGAAGGGGTCCAATTTCGATGGGGAGAGCATTAGAGGCTGCCTTGGGGCTGTGTTTAAGTGGTTTCAGCAAAACAGCCTCAAGTGTAACTCGGATAAATCCGAGGTGCTCTTTTTCGGCTGCCGGTCTGAACCCATCTGGCATTCTTGGTGGCCTGTGAATATGTTTCCACTGTTGGCTGCCTCCTCCATGGCCAAGAACCTTGGAGTTAAGATCGATATTGACTTGTCTATGAAGCCCCAGATTCTTGGCCTAACAGGGAGATGTTATGGTCTTCTTAAGATGCTTTGTAAATTCCTTCCGCTGCTTACGCTGGCATATAGAAAAATCACGGTGCAGGCGCTTATTGGGTCGCGCCTTGATTATGCCAACATCCTGTACTTTGGTTTGCCAGAGTACCTTCTCCAACGCCTGCAAATAGTTCACAACTTGGCGGCACGTGCCATCTTTGGCCTCCATCGGCGCACCAGAGCATCTGAGCTCTTGCAGACTCTTCACTGGTTGCCCATCCGAAAGCGTATCGTTTTCAAGGCACTCACTCTGGCCTGCAAAGCGCTTCATGCTACCGTTGCCAAATACATCCAGAGGAGGCTGGCTTTTTAGCAGCCTTCCAGATCACTGAGGTCAGAGTCGTTGGCTTTTCCCACGGTTCCGGTTATACGAAGAGTGCGGGTTGGTGGCCGGTCTTTTAGGCGCTTGGCGCCCCAGCTGTGGAACACGCTGCCGGTCACTCTTCGCAGGAACGCTAATCTGTTAGCCTTTAAGAAGGATTTGAAATCTTGGCTGTTTGTTCAGTAGAATCCCCTCCTCCTCTTTTCTGCTCCCTGTCCGTTTTGGGT
This sequence comes from Lissotriton helveticus, assembly GCF_964261635.1. Lineage (NCBI taxonomy): Eukaryota > Metazoa > Chordata > Amphibia > Caudata > Salamandridae > Lissotriton > Lissotriton helveticus. The sequence goes on from NC_136067.1 coordinate 1,751,852,838, forward strand.
TAAAAGCGCCGGGACACTCCTTGGAGTAGCTGAGCGCTATATAAAACACCCCCTAACATAACATAACATAACATAACATAACGCCCAGATTGGCCATGGCCTCCTTGTAGGCTTTGGAGCTAAGCGCAGGACCCTGGTCAGAATGTAGCGTGCCGACTGCGTTTGTACCGATAAAGACTCGCAAATCTTTAATAACAGTTTGGGCGTCAGCCGAGCGCTGAGGCCACATCCAAATGAATCTGTCCTAATAGTAGTGGGACCGCATCTGTCCATAGTGACGTCTGCGTGTAGATAGTCTAATGCTGTCTAACAATGGTGTCTGTACTGGGCTGGCTACACTACAGTCAGGTATCTGGTGGCGTTCTCTGCTGCAATCTCTGTTGCAGTCATGGCAATTAATTGCAACCTCGTGAATGTGGACATTCATCCCTGGCCAGCAGTACATCTCTTTTAATTCCAAAATGGATTTTGAGATCCCTTGATGTGTCAGACCCTCTCCTATATGTGCTTCTTGTATCAAAGCTCCTCTACGTCTACGCAAAAGGGACGGAGTTGGCATCAATTATGTATGAATATTCGAGTGGATAGTTTAGAGGTAACGCCGCTCCACTGCCTTTGCTTGTGGCATTGACAGCTAGCATCGTTTCGCCGTCTATTTTTGTTTTCAAACAAGTGATTGCAGCTATGGAAGCCGTTTGCACAGCTGCCTTTGCGGCTTCATCAGCCAATGAATTCCCTTCAACTTGAACGCCATCACGCTGATGACTCAGTGTATGGATCACGTGAGTCTTTTGTAGTTCTTTCTGTAATTGAACTACTTGTTCCCAAAGCAACTTAAGCTTGATTGTGCCACCTTTTGCATATTTGAAACCGTTTTGAACCCAGTTCTGCAAGTATTCATTGTAAGATTGAACGCAGCAATACGAATCGCACACTATGAGTGTGGGGAATTCGCGATCGGTATTTTCAAACGCCATCTTGAAAGCCTGTAGTTCAGCTCGCTGAGCTGTACAGTCTCCGAGAGATTGTGTTTTTGTGACCATAGGTCGAAATTTACCATTGCCCCAGAGACCTTTAACAATCGCGCACGCAGCACCATAAGTTTGTTTACCCCCAATTGCGTGGCTGTGCTGATCCTTCTGTATATATTACACATTCGTACTGTTCCAGAGGCAGAATCTCAGTGGGCAGAGGACATTCTTGTTCATATTGTAGAAATTCTTAAGTTTTGAAATAGGGTTCAAAAACGTATTCAACGTCTGTTGCAGCAAGAGAGTTAACCCATTGTATCCATCTTGGATGTAAAGCCTTTGCATTCGGAATGCTTGCTTTTGTCACTGCCTCTGAGGCAGGTACAGAAGTAACGACCATGATGCTTTACCCTGTGCGACAGCTCTCTCTTTTGCTACTGCAGTTTGAACAGCTGTCAGATTTTTTTCTGTTGAACTGAATTTGATTTCAGCTTGTGTGTACAAGTGTGATTTGTAAGCAATTGGTACTTTTTCACCGTCATTAAAGGTTAAGTACGTAAATCCGCATCTTCCTGGGATTATTCTGATTACAAGGTTGAGTACGTTTACGCGCGTTTGTAAATGTGTTGTTGCTAACATGTCTATTTGCACTGAACGCTCAATTTCTGTGTGTTTTTGAGTCCAATTAGTAGTTTTGGAATCAGGTTTGATTAATTCATAGAGAGGTTTAACCCTCTCTGGGTAATTTAGAATGTATGTTCTTCCGAAATTCAGGAAACCTAGAATTGACTGTAAGTTTCTCAGTGTTTTTGGAGGTTGGAGCAGAGCACATTTTTCTAAAAAGTTGGCTGCCAGGCTTTTGCCTTCACTTGATAACTCGTATCCCAGAAAAAGGACGTTGAGGTGGGCAATTCTTGATTTCTTAAAGTTGAATTTGTACCCTTCAGAGGCGAATCCAAGTATAATGGTATTCACTCTGTTCAAGTGCCTGTCCAAGTCATCGTCTGGTAGATAGATGTCATTGACATAAGATAATGCCTCATCATCATACGTTTGTAGTAGCTCAGTAACTCTGGCTGAAAGTAACCCCGGACTATTCTTGAATCCCTGGAGGAGACGACAGAAGTGACGTTGTGTCCCTATAATTGAGAAAGCGGTCAAGTTCCTTCTTTCAGGTGCAATGTTTCACAGAAGAAACCGTTAGAAATATCTAATGTGGTTTTATATTTTTTACGCAGATGTTATTTATTAGTGCTGCACTGTGTGCATTTTGTACTGCAAAGGTTTTGCAACAAGAGTTTAAATGTATGTAGTCCAAAACTAGACAATATATATTGTCCGGTTTGGAGACAGGAAACAAAGGATTGTTCATTGACGAGGTGCATGTTTCAATCAACCCTTGGTATTCAAGTTGATCTAATATCTTGCGGACCTGTTTCTTAGCTTCTTGCTTAACTGGATACTGCCTCTATGCAGTTGGTTGTGTTTTAACTGGATTTTATGGTGAGGAGAATCCTCATCCCATCCTACATGATTTTTATATAATGCAGGAGGCAGGGCTATAGCCCATTTTCTGGCATAGGTATATTTTAAGTGAATTGGAATATGATTGGACAAAGGCTGGCATAATGATGGCTTTGCCGTGTGAGCACTCCCTGACAAATTTAGGTGGCCAGTGTTTTTCAGCTAGAAGAATGTCATAACCCTTAGAGAGCTTCTCCCAAAAGAGTGCTCTTATTTTCCTAGTTATGTCCCCCTCCATCGGGAGCGTTACTTCATATTACTTATGGGGTACACTAACCCTGGTATCAGCTGTTTCAACTTGAATGTACTCATTCAAGTGCACTGTCTCCAGATGATCCTTCAAGATCTTGCGAGCTATGGTAACTTCTGCTGCGCTGTCCACCATTGTCTTGGCCAACTCCCCGTTCTTGAGTTGTGTCCTCAAGATCCTCGGCATGTCTGATTTTGTAGACTTGCTACCTTCTTTTTGGTGAATTGGGTTTTCTTATTTTTTGGAACGTGTTGATCGTCTTTGGATTTCACGCGTTCTTCCTTGTGTTATGACTGTCCTCTTCTTTCCGATTTCTGTGAGGAAGTCTGAAAGGTACGAGAGGAACGTGTATCAGTATCTTGATATCTATCAGGTTTTCTCAAATTATCCCTGTTCCAGAGGTTATACCTTTTTTCAGAGGGCTCCTTTGGAGGAGACCTTCCTCTGGACTGAGAACGCTTCTCATTAGAAGTTTGTTTAGTATTTTCCCACTTCTTTTTAGGAGTAGTAAGAGTGTTTTTAATAAAGACCTTTTCAGGACTTTCTGTTAGTTGGGGCTTGACTGGTTTCCCACCCAAACTATCTCTACCTAGTTCTTCATAGGATTTTTCAATTATTCTGGCCAGTTCAGATGGTTGCTCAGTTATGTCAATTTCTCTCATTTTTTGGCGGATCGCCACAGATGCTGCTTCACCTTTAATATTTGCTAATATTATAGCTGAGACCTGTTTGAAATCTTTCAGTAATTTCATACCCAGATTTAAAGCAGGCTCTGCCCCGTATTCATTTTGAATCTGTTTCAGGACATCTGGTATTACCGCAATAAACGGAACACCATGTGTTTTTGTGTAGATTGCAGCAAAGACTGTACCCCAAGTGTCGCAGTCCTCCAGGTGTGGTGCGATCCCCATTGGTAAACAGATTGTTAAAATTCTGTGTTTTTCATAGGGTGTACTGTCAGGAAATACTGCCTAGATTTAAGTAATTTTCTGAGCTATCCAGAATGGAATTTGTTTCCTTTTTGCAGGTAATTTACCAATGACTGATTGTATAGTCTGTGGTGTGATTTTATTTGTGTTCCGCTGGTGAGGAGTTTGTTGTGGAATCCTTGTAGGAGGTTAGACTGTTACAGTCCGCATGACATGTTGAACCAATTGTATGTATTTTAATTAGTTGTTTTAGTTGAACTAATAGTTCTTGACTTGACATTTCTTTAATGTCAGGATGTGGTGTATAGCTGGCTAGTACCGGCCATGTTGCTCCTAGTCTACCTAGTGGACTGAGCCTGGTAATGTGATTTTGATGTTGTAGGGCACCTTTAAACCAGAGCTAATGCTCTTTGTAAGTTAGTGGAATTTCAATGTCCTGGAAAGGACATATTCCGTTGGATTATCCACTACTTTGTAGAAGTGAAACACATGCAATACTGCATTTGCTTCAGGGAAGACTATCCATCAAAAGAATACCTCTGTCTGCCGATATTCGTGTGCCTCTATGACATAAATTACCCTACCACTTCTAGGTGTTAGGCCATTTGGTATAAGCTTGATAGTTATGGTTTTCTTTAAGTTTTCCAGGATGATTATCGCATCTGGGTCGTTTTGTTAGAAACCTGTGTCGTCTAAACCTGGTTGGGCTGCAGCTGCTGCAGCTCTACCGGCCCCTTTATAGCTGTCAAGCGACATTGTTTAATGAAAGTTGCAGAGCAAGTTTTCAAGGAAACAAAGATAAGGTGCACAATATTTTGGAACACTGTTTCCTTCAACGTTGAACAAACCAAAAACGAATACATAGGATTTTCGTCCAACTCAGTTATGGTGGATATTTTATGCTTTTACCCACTCCAGACGTCTATTGGAGTATTTTATGGGGAAAAGGGGTCTCTGTGAAGAGCACGACGGAGTTACTTTAGTATCTAGTGTTAAATTAGTGCCTTACCAAACGTTGGGCCCCATGTAGTGTAGCTCCTATATTCCCAATAGGCTCTACGCATTGGAATAACATATCCTATAGATTTGACTTAGGACTTAGGTCGACTAGGTCTCTATCGAATATATTAGACTTAATTGTGAGTGCCAGCTAGCTCAGAGGTCACTAGAAACTTTCTCAAATAAACAAGAAGGGATTAGTTTCTGATAACCGCATAAACATGACAACTTTGTTTCCCCAAGAATAAAACTAATCTTCAGAGTCTTGGAAACAATAGATGGATATTTTACTCAGTCAATCGTGCATGCTTCATTTCATCAGAGGTGCAGTGAAATAGAGAGACGGGTGTTTTCAATAAAAGGATTTATTGAACAGTCTTCTTTCTCATGCAAGTAAAGTGAACTGCTACAATCGTAATACTGGTTGCAAAGTATAATGCTTACAGTAAGAAGAGTATTATGAAATAATACTGTAAAAGCATTGTATGGTTTTTAAACCATAGATAAATACATACATAAATAACAAAGGCTAAAAAGTACTCAAGTTTTGCTTCTAAAATACGCCTACCCCAATGTACCTAACCTAAGTCTAGTACGAGGGAAGAAGTAAATGAGCTGTAGCATAGGTTTAGTTTCTTTGCCAAGAATCTAACCAAGATTTCTCTTAGGGTCTAATCCGCTCCGTACCTTGGTTTTAGAATGAAGGAGGTCTGGTATCTCTGTCTCGGACTCGATTTCCCAACACCCCGCGAGGGGAGCCTGGAAACACTGGAGCTGGATTATCAGCGAGAGAAAGGACAGCTTCTTGATCAGTGCGTCAGCTGGTGGGTCGGCTTCCTTCGGCACTTGCTGTATCGAGCTGCGTCGGGCAAGTAGATAGTCGAGCTGCTCCGAACCACTGTGTGTTTGCTAGGGCAAGTGTAGGCATATTTATACCTTGAAGGTGCCTAGTTTGAAGTAACGTCAGGCATAATAACATCATTAAAGAACCCAAGGGAATGGTAGTTCTTTGAAAACTCCATGATTTCTAGGACAAATCAATATTCAAGCAAGGGGATGTCCCTGACTGCTGAAGCCGAGTTTTCCAAGAAATCAGTGTGGCCTTTTGGAACAAGTGAAAGTAGCCATGCCTGTATTTGGACTGGATGGGTTATGTCTAAATATGAGTATGATTTCTATGTCTATATAAGGGCAATGTGAATTATACCTATATAAGGGCATGAATTGGTAAATTACGCTTGGATTCTAAAATGCTACACAACACTCCACTCCGCCTCCCTCGCTTGCACCCTTTGCATCCCCTGGAGCAGGGCCAGTGGTCGCTCCTTCTTCTACCAGCGAGGTCATGGAACGACCTTCCCACCACACCTCTGGACCTCTGCCCCTGTACCAGGTTTCCACTTGAATACCCTCATGGGTGACAAGCAGCTCTCTACAAATCAATTGATAATTATCTGTGACACTACAGTGGGGCTACTGCATTTGTACCTCTTATTTTGTGACAATCCCATTCACATGATTGAAGCTTCTATGAATTCTCCTTAGCTTTACAGAACTCTCTATTAGGTTTGCATTATCATGCTTTTTAAGGTCTGGCTTGACAGTGCAACTGTCGCCTGACAATTATATAATCAACACTAGAGTGAGGTTTTGGCTCCACCCACTTGTTGGGAGCCAAGGGTACATGTTTTGATTGGGCAGAATTTGTGTGCTTCCACAAAAAAGAGCTTGTCCTACACGCAGCTGTGATCTTTGTATTCATCCAGCAGCCTGAGATTGAAATTTCAAGGCCATACACATACTATTCAAGTGTCTTAGATAACAAGATAATTTCTGGTGTTTTTCTCTATCAGGAGCACGTATGGGAGGAGGGCAGTCATTAACATACATGTGTTTTTAGGTCTGGATTGACAGTGCAACTGTCACCTGACCATTTAACGAACAACAACTTTATTTTACAGTTCTTTGATTCCACACAAATACATATTGATACCACTGCTATTTACTTGTAATGATTTACATTGCCATACAACACTCTTGTAAAGCCAGACCTATTGGCGCTGCCAAGGCTTGTTAAAGAATGTTCTTGAAAGTGGTGAATGTATTAATCTCATGTTAAATTATTGCACTGTAAAGTTTAATAAACTTAACATACTAATAAAATACAGCAAGTGTTGTTTTGGAAACATTCCATTTGCCCCTTGTTTCTGTTCACAACACTTTGTGGTGAGACTTGTAATAGTGTACTTTTACATTGGTTGGAATTATCTCTTTACACTTTACAGCAAGTGCGGATCCATCTGTGGGTAGGTAGCTGTTTTTTATCCCCTCCAGTTGTGATACACAGAGGATTGTGGAGAGCTCTGCAATAAGGCACTCTCCCAATAGTTAGAAATGGTTTATTTGCTTTTTGCTGGAGACAAATGTACATAGGAGAATTTAGTGTGTTTGCTCAGTCACAGTAAAACGCAGAAGACCCATCAGCACCAATTTCCTTTTCAAACTTACTTGTGGTTGACTGGTGCTTCAATATTACTGCATTCTTCTGGAATATGGAGCAGCGTAATTTTGTTAATGTCACGTAATGCACCTCAACAGATACAAAAGGTGCTTTTACTGTGTAATCTCGACTGTTATATGAATGAGCATATTAACGTTTTTCATTACATTAACCACGAATACATTTCTGACCTATAACTACATTTGTGCAGTTTGAATAATATTGTAATTCTTATATTGTCATGCATTCATTTAAAATAATACTCTGCATTTATTTTATAACTGAAAATGTATCCATTTGAATAGCGCACTACATCTATATTATAGCTATATATGTGTCTGTAATCGTGCAATTACACATCTGCTGAGATTCTTGCTCAACTAAGTTGACCAAAGGCCTTAAGCACTGAGATTTCCCAATCTTTTAACTTTAACATGAGCGTTTGCTTTTGTAGTGTAGTTCCTATATTCCCAATAGGCTCTGCGCATTGGAATAACATAAACGATAGTTTAGACGTAGGACTGAGGTCGACTAGGTCTCTATTGAATATGTTAGACTTAATTATGAATGCCAGCTAGCTCAGAGGTCACTAGAAACTTTCTCGAGTAAACAAGGAGGTGTTAACTTCCCTGAATAGACAAGAAGGGATTAGCTTCTGACAACTGCATAAACATGACAACTTTGCTCCCCCCAGAACAAGGAGTATATCTCCAGAGTTGTGTGAAAACAATAGACAGCTATTTCACTCAGTCAATCGTGCATGCTTAGTTTCACCAGAGTGCAGAGAAATAGAGAGACGGGCGTTTTCAATAAAAGTTGTTATTTATTGAGCAGTCCTCTTTCTCGTGCAAGAGAAGTGAATTGCCGCAATTGCAATACTTTTCATAAAGTAAAGTGCGTACAGTAAAAGGAGTATTATGAAATAATACTGTAAAAGCATTTATATGTTTTCTGAGCCAGATGATACTTAAAACGGATAAAATATATACGTACATAAAATCATTGACTAAACGTACTCAACTGGTGCTTCTAAGATACGCCTACCCCAGTGTACCTAACCTAAGCCTAGTACGTGGGAAGGAGTAAGTGAGCTGCAGTTTAAGTTAAGTTAGTTTTTGCCAAGAATCTGAATCAAGAATTCTCTTAAGGATTTAATCAGCTCTGTACCTTGGTTATAGAATGAAGGAGGTCTTGTATCTCTTTCTCAGGACTCGATTTCCCAGCCACCCGCAAGGGTGACTGGAAACACTGGAGCTGGATTTCTCGGCAAGAGAAAAGACAGCGTCTCTCTCAGTGCGTCAAATGGGAGGGTCGGCTTCCTTCGGCTCTTGCATCAGCTGGGCTTCGGGTAAGTAGATAGCCGCTCTGCTCCAAACCACTGTGTGTTTGCTTAAGGCAACATTGGTATATTTATACCTGGAAGGTGCCGAGTTTGACGTAAGGTTGGACATAAGACGTCACTAAGAACTTACAGTTCTTTCTGGACTCCAGGAGTTCTTGTTCAAATCAAAACAAAAGCAGGGGGATTTCCCAGGCTACTGGAGGCTTGGTTTGTTTAAAGAACGCGTTGTGCTTTCTAGGAGTCTATGGGAGTAGCCTTGCCGTATTTGGACTGCATTGGCTATGACTAAATATGGATATGATTCCTATGCCTTTATAAGGATATGTTTTGTTATAACCACATAAGGTCATGAATCGGGAATATTTAAATAGGGTCCTAGATACATTCACAACACCCACTCCACGTATAATGTCCATCATTACTAAATACTAAGCAATACTAAACATATAACGATGCATGTGTTTTCCAACCCACCCCAAAATACATAAATTGCATTTGAAATGGTATATGGTATATACACGAAAATGAGTATTTGTACTGTACGGTTTTCAAGCAGTAGTATCATTCAGATAATGCATACATAAATATTGGCTGAATGAATTGCGAAAATTACATTTATGAAATGGCTCTTAATACAGAAAAGTAGGTCGAGACCATTTCATCACATATTTATATAATACTGTACATGTGCTAGAGGCTCAATCAAAATATTGTCTCTAGAGTTTCAAAATAGAAGTTCTGTTCTCCAAGAATAGTTCTACTTTAAGCAGAGTACTGTGTGCCAGAAAAAAGGTAAATATTTTGGAAATGGAAAAATAATTTCGCTTTCAGGGGAAAAAATAGTTCCAATTGTTTTCAGTAGTCTTGTTTATCAAAACTGAAGGCCGAATTCAGAGTTCAGGGAATGCTGTGTGCTCGTTGTTTTAAAAGTTATTCTCGTTGTTAGGAGAGAACATCAAATCAGACAGGCTTGCGAAAAATTGGTCTACAACAGTAGGTGAAAGTTCAACCAAGTTTGAAAAAGCTGAAATAGTGCATATGTGAGAATCATTGCCATCATCGATGTCTGGATCAGCAATGCCCACAGAAGGTTGTACCTGTGTGGTGCTGCTTTCATCTCGTACTTCACCGCCACCTAATCGTAATGGTAAAGTCTCAACGAATGCCGTCATCAGAATAGGTAGCCGCTGGGGACAACACGTTGCATGAGCTGTTACCGAACCAATCAAAGTATCGATATCCATAAGTACTGCTGATGGTAGTGTAAGACAGACGTCCAACACGCATTCTTCTCCGCATAGCAGACATCGAAGCACAGGTAAGATGCAATCTTGCCAGATTGGTCTGAATGAAAGAAACCAGGTAGTACTCAAATCTCTTAGCCGGGCAAAGCCGAGGACTTTAGTGATCCGTTCTCGGTATCGTATAGCCACGATCGTTTCTTCCATTGTAGCCTGAGTTTTGTCTGTGGCTTGACTTGCCATATCGGACCAGAAGGAACAAAAATAAAATTCCTGCTACGAGCCCCAAAAGAAGAGGCAGTCCGCCAAATACCGAATGCACAAAATTCGGGAAGATACCCAGAACTGTTTCAAAGGGTGCTAACAGTCCTGAAAAAATGGTCTTAAGTACATGTGCAATGCCACTGGTATCAGACATGTTTAAAATTTGACCTAACATTTCTACGAAATGCACGGGGCAATTTGTCGATAATAGGGTATGTATCTCTGCCGCTGTCCTTGCAACTTGCAGATCATACGTCTCTTTGGACGAGGTTAAAGGCACAGTTGTCAATTCGAATAGAAGAGATATTCAGAGAAGGCCATATTGCTGCCTCCATGTCTGGTTTGCTGTTTGGATACAATACTTGCATACAGCAAATGATGCTGGAAGTAACGCTCACGAGATAGGCTAATCCTGGCACCATGCCATAACAGCTGCGGTCATTTATTACAACGTAGCTGCCGTTGGAAAGCTGTCTGAAAAAAGGCTCTATCTGTGTTGCAGGAGTGCCATGCAGGTGACATGAAAGGTTATTTGATGAACCTTCGCAGGCTCCATGCAAGTTAATACCTTGACACAGAAGTGTACCGCTTAGTGCATTTTTACAGTTATTACCACTAAGAAATACCCCTTTTTTCCCTTCAATATAACATTTATGTGTATAAGGTAATTTCCAGGTTGACTTGATGTATCCTTTACCCAACCTTTCATACAGGCCTGCTGGTATATACTTTTGGCAATATTGAAACTGAAAAGTTGTTATCGGAATTGTAATTGTACCATGTATTATCCATTCAATGATAGGTCTCTCTGACATTGTCAATGGTAGTCTCTCAAGTTTTTCAATGCTCAGAATTGTATAATCTGCTCCTTTTTGTGCCAAACTGAGTTGTTTATCTGTAAGGTTAAAGATAGAAAATAATGACGTTTTGTTGATTAGATGCCATGGCACGTGACCTGAACGCAGATTTTGTAAAGTCCAGCCTAGCTGTACAATAGAACGTAATTGGGACTGGCCATGTTGTAACATTAGCAAGTCCTGTTCTATTATATCAATAGCAGATGATACAATGCTGTAAAGTGAATAAATTCTGGAGGACAGAGTCGTTAACCCATTGTCCACTACAGACAGTGATTTTTCCAAATTAATACGATCAATTTCTCGTATTTTTTCAGCAGTTTCAATTTGCATTACTTTCCAAGCTTCGTTGTAAGCTGCGTATATACCGATGTATATGAAACGTTTTTGACGCTGTTTACGAGGTCCCAATATGAAATCTCGCAAGTCAGCACCTTCTTTAAGTAAAGTTAAGTGTTGCTTAATTTCCTGCAGTGTGGATCTCTGTAGCTATTCAAGGCATAGCTTTCCTACACTGTATGTTGTAACTATCCCTGGATGTTGTCTCTGGGAATATCTTGGGTCTGGCCTGGTCTGTTTGAACCACTGTGTTTTGTTCAGGAATCTATCTTGACAGTTATTAGTGTCTGTGTGCCAGATCAACCATTTTTTCCAATCAGGATTTGTTCTGTTTTGGTGTAAAATATAGGATACGTCTATCTCCATATCCGTAGTGCTATTACAATCAGGTATGGGCTTTGGAATAGACGGTTTGTTTAAGTCTTTTATCTTGGCTAAGCCAAGACAGGTTGTTTGTTGAATGGTGTCATTCAGGAACATTATCTGTTCTGGGATCATGCAGGCTCTAAATAATGCTTCTAGACCTTGTACCTGCCAGTCTTTTGTGCCCCAGATGGTTTTTGTCTCAATGTTGTTTTTCCAAAATTCAAAACCAAATGTAGACATTTTTTCATAACATTTTTCAGAATAAATCAATTTAGTATTTGTTAACATGTTTTTCATTCCTGTCTTATTTAACATTTTAAAATAAAACGTTTCTGGATCAGTGTTGTTAAACCCTGAGAAGTATGGAAATTTCTCATAAAATGTTTTCGAACTGCCTTTTGGCGGTGTGGGACAATGTTCCCATTGATGATAAGTAAAAAATATTTCTAGGATTAGCAGATTTATGCAAATAGTGATGACCATAATGATTATAACAATACATTTCTTCATAGTTCGATGAACCTTGCAAATAGTCATGTTCTGTGAATTTTGCTGACATTTCTAAATCTGACATTATATTATTAATATTTTCAAAGTCCCAATCATCAGAGAAAGTACTTGGTGTCACAAAGTCACTTAAGGAAACCTTGAACTGGTGTGGATATTTCAAGAGCTCAATCGGGCCATAGATTTCGTAATCCGTTTTGTCCCATGCTACACCCCCAGGTATAGGATTGGCTGTGATGTTCACTGATGACAGTTCTCTTTTTTCAATGTAAGAGGATCTGTGAGGCTTTAGGGCCAAGTTGATGTTCTGACTTGCTGTGTGCATTGTACTATATTTTCCATCAATAAATCTACCCAAACATAAAATCATGATGAGCCAAAGTAGGAGGAAAAGTACACCTAACACAATCCATAATTCAATCCATGGTGAAATCAGATATGTTTCTTTGAGTTGACGAAATAGTTCGGTCATTTTTTCTTTGAAAGTTTTAGTAGCTGGCGTTTCTTCGTGTTCACTTGGATCATCAGAAAAGTTATCGAAATTGATGAAGTAGCCAGATGCAGTTCTGTCAATTGTTGGAATTGCTTCCGGATTTTCATTTGTCTTTGGATATGTATGTTCAGAGGCTACATCATTGTAGACTGGTGTTTCTTGACGAACTGTTGCAATTTGGGTTTCAAGAGGCACAAGTTCTATGGCTTTGTTGCATAGTCCTTTTTTGTTCACTGCAGGTTTATCAAAAGTGAAAAGTCTCTCAGTTTGAACCTCTTGGATTGCAGCAAGGTTTGGTCTTCTGCTACTTCTTGGGAGTCCACTGGGCCTACTACTTATTATTGGCCACATGATTGTGGTTTTACTAGGTCGATTGATACAACTCTGTTCTCCTTTTTACCGGCAAGGGGGGGTAGTACTACTGATCTTGTTCCGCTGACAGCTAAGACAGGTACTGCTTTTCTGTAAGAAGGCCCCAATTCCTTCTTCACCGCGATCTTTTCTCTGACCAGATCCCCAATCTTTGGAATCCAGTCAGGTCTTGCTGGGACAGGTGGTTTTTCTTCAGTGGTCGTTGGCTTTAGCTTTGTGTTACTTAGACTTCTTCTTGTTTCATTTAAGTCCTGTAAAACAGCCAAACGATCTTTGATGTCAAAGGATTTTTCTTTCACCACTGAAGTCTGACAATCTAAGTCCTGGATTATCATTCTAGTACCGAACAAAAGTTCGTATGGAGTGATACATATTAGAGAATTTCTTGGCAGATTATTAAGACTACGTTGGACACTTGTTAGATGTTTGACCCACCCATCACCCGAACCTAATACCCTCGCCGTTACAGATTGCTTTATGTCCCGGTTTTTTCTCTCCACTACCGCATTTCCCTCGGGATGGAATGGACTAGAGTACCGCAATGCAATGCCCATGCTGGCCATGGCCTCCTTGTAAGCTCGAGAGCTAAACGCAGGACCCTGGTCAGAATGTAGCATGCCAATTGCGTATGTGGCGATAAAGACTCGCAAATCTTTTATAACACGTCTGGTGTCTCGTCTTAATAATTATGGGATCGCCTTTTTCCATCTGAATTTTTGCGTATAGATTGCCTAATGCTTTCTAATAAAGGTATCTGGGCTGGTGTCTCGTCCGGTTCACCACTGCAATCTCTATTGCAGTCCTGACAATTTGTTGCAAAGTTGTAAATTTGCACGTTCATCCCCGGCCGCCAGTATTGTGATTGTAATTCTATTAGAGATTTCAAGATCTCTTGGTGCCTCAGACCCATTCCCATGTGTGCTTCTTGAATCAAGTAAGCTCTCCGGTTCGTGTTTGGAATTACTCTATCCCCCACTCCAGGGATTTGAGCAAAAGGAACGGAGTTCGCATCAATTATGTATTTATTTCCGAGTGGATAATTTATAGGTAACGCCGCATAATTGCCTTCCATTGAGGCTTTTACTGCTAGTAGCGTTTCACCGTCTATATGTTTTTAGTATGCTTTTTTGTAGCTACGGAAGCCGGTTTGACAGCTGCCGCTGTGGCTCTGTTAGCCAATGAATTCCCTGCAACTTAAACGCCATCACGTTGATGACTCAGTGTATGTATCACGTGAGTCTTTTGTAGTTCTTTCTGCAAAAGAACTACTTGTTCCCAAAGTTTTTTATGCTTTATTGTGGCACCAGTTTCATCTTTGTAACCGTTTTTGATCCATGTCTGCATGTCATTATTGTAAGACTGGACGCAGTAATGCGAATCGCACACTATTAGTGTGGGGAATTCGCGATCGACATTTTCAAGCGCCATCTTCAAAGATCTTATTTCAGCTCGCTGAGCTGTACAGTTTCTGATTGATTCAGTTTTGGAGACCATCGGTCTGAATTTACCTAAGCGCCAGCGACCTTTAACAATCGCGCATGCTGCATTGTAAACTTGTTTTTTAACAACGTAGTGTTGTGCAAATCTGTCCGTGTAGATTACACAGGGGTATTGTTCGAGAGGCAGAATTTCGATTGACAGAGGACATTCCCTTTCGTATTCTAGATCTTCTAGTTTTTTCATTTTTGGATCAAAAGCGTGTTTCACGTCTTCTGCAGCAAGAGAACTTTCCCACTGTATCCATTTTGGATCTAATGCCACTGCATTTGGAATGTGTGGTCTTGTTACTGCCTCAAGGGCTGATACTGCTGTTAAAACAGATATGCTCTTGCCTTGGGCTAGGGCTCTTTCTTTTGCTACAGCAGTTTGAACCGCAGTCAGAATTTTTTCAGTAGAACTGAATTTCATTTCAGCTTGTGTGTACAAGTGTGATTTATAAGCTATTGGTACCGTTTCTCCCTCATTAGAGGTCAGGTACGTGAATCCGCATCTTCCTGGGATGACTCGGATTACAAGGTTGCGTTTATTTGCGCGTGTTTACAGTTTTGTTTTAGTTAACATGTCTGTTTGTAATGTTCGTAAAATTTCTGTGTGTTTCTGAGTCCAATTAATTGGTTTGAAATCAGGTTTTGTTAATTCATAGAGAGGTTTAACCCTCTCTGCATAATTTAGAATGTATGTTCTTCCGAAATTCAGGAAACCTAGAATTGATTGTAAGTTCTTCAGCGTTTTTGGAGCTTGGAGTACTACTGCACATTTCTCTAAGAAATTGTCTGCTAGGCTTTTGCCTTCACTTGATAATTCATATCCTGTAAACAGGACAGTTAGATGGCCAATTCGTGACTTTTTAAAGTTGAATTTATACCCTTCAGATGCAAACCCAAGTATGATGGTAGAAGGATCATGCCTCATCATCATACATTTGTAGTAACTCTGTTACCCTTGCTGAGAATAATCCTGGGCTGTTCTTGAATCCCTGTGGGAGTCGACAGAATTGTTTTTGTGCCCCCATACAGGAGAAAGCGGTCAAATACCTGCTTTCCGGTGCAATGTTTTGACAAAAGAAACCATTTGAGATATCTAATGTTGTTTTATATTTTTTGCGCACGATGTTATTAATTAGTGCTGCACTGTGTGTGCACTGTGTGTGTTTTGTACTGCAAATGTTTTGCAGCAGGAGTTTAGGTGTCTGTAGTCCAAAACTAGACGATATGAATCGTTTGGCTTGGAGACAGGAAACAAAGGATTGTTCATTTGTGAGGTGCATGTTTCAATCGCCCCCTGATATTCAAGTTGATCTAAGATCTCCCTGACTTGTTTTTTAGCTTCTTGCTTAACAGGATACTGCCTCTGTGCAGTAGGTTGATTTTTTAACTGAATTTTATGGTGAGGAGAATCCTCATCCCATCCTACATGCTTTTTATATAATGCAGGGGCTTGGGCAACTGCCCATTTTCTTGCAAATGTGTATTTTTTATGAATTGGCATAATCATTTCTTCGCCATGTGGGCATTCCCTGACAAACTCTGGTGGCCAGTCTTTTTCGGCTAGAAGGATATCATAGCCTTCCGAAAGGTTGTCCCAAAAGAGACCCTTTATTTTCCTAGTTTTGTCCCCATCTGTACGTAAGGTTATTTCATATAATTTATGGGGTATGCTAACTCTGGTGTCTGCAGTTTCCACTTGAATGTATTCATTCGTGTCCACTGTCTCCAGAAGATTCATCAGGATCTTGCGAGCTATGGTCACTTCTGCTGCGCTGTCTAGCATTGTCTGGGCCCACTCTCCGTTTTTCAGTTGTGTCATCAAAATCCTCGGCATGTTTTATTTTAATACTGGCTACCTTCTTTTTTAGAAATTGTAATTTTTTACTTTGATGAGCAGGTTCCTTGTCTTTGGACTTGACGTGCCCTTCCTTGTGTTCTGACCGTCCTCTTCTTTCCGATTTCTGTGAGGAAGTCTGAAAAGATCGAGAGGGACGTGTATCATTATCTTGATATCTGTCAGGTTTTCTCAATTTATCTCTATGTCTAAGGTTGTATCTTTTCTCAGAGGGCTCCCTGTGGGGAGACTTGCCTCCTCGTTCTAGAGATCTATCTCTCCGTTCAGGAGACCTTCCTCTGGACTGAAACTGTTTTTCTCTGGGAGTGGTTTGTTTATTAACTTTTCACTTCTTTTTTGAAGTATTGAGATTATTCTTAATAAATGTTTTTTCAGGATTTTCAATTAGTTGTGGTTTTAGTGGTTTCCCACCCAAACTATCTCTACCTAATTCTTCATAGGATTTTTCTATGATTCTGGCAAGTTCAAAAGGTTGTTCTGCTATATCTGTTTCTTTCAATTTTTTGCGGATCGCCACAGATGCTGCTTCTCCTTTTATGTTGGCTAGTAATATAGCCGAGACTTGCTTAAAGTCTTTCAGTAATTTCATACCTAGAGTTAAATCAGGTTCTGGACCGTATTCATTTTGAATCTGTCTTAGTACGTCTGGTAGAACCGCCATGGACGGAACACCATGTGTTTTTGTGTAAATCGTAGCAAAGACTGTGCCCCAAGTGTCACAGTCCTCCACATGTGGTGCGATCCCCATTGGAAGACAGATAGTCAGAATTCTGTGTTTGTCATGAGGTGTAGTATCAGGAAATACTGCCTCTATTTGAGTTATTTTTTTAGCTAACCAGAATGGAATTTGTTCCCGTTTTGCGGGTATTTTGCCAATGGCTGATTGTATATTTTGTGGTGTTATTTTATTTGTGTTCCCCTGTTGAGGGGTTTGTTGTGGAATTCTTATTGCTGGTTGGACTGTTGAAGTCCACATGACATATTGGACCAATTGTCTATGTATTTTAATGAGTTGTTTTAGCTGAGCTAAAATTTCTCGGTCTGACATTTTTTCCATGTCGGGATGTGGTGTATAGCTGGCTAGAACCGGCCATGTGGCTCCTGGTCTACCTAGTGGACCGAGCCTGGTGATGTGATTTTGATGTTTTAGGGCACCATTAAACCAGAGCAGGTGCTCTTGGTATGTTAGTGGAATTTCAACGTCCTCGAAAGGAGCGTATTCATCTGGAGATTCCTCTATTTTATAATAGTGGAAATCTGGTGTCACAGCGTGCGCTGCTGGAAAATGTATCAATGAATGGAATACCTCTGTCTGCCGATATTCATGGGCCTCTACCACAAAAATGGACTCTTGGTGATAGTCCATTTTCTATAAGTTTAAGAGTTATAGTTCTTCTTATGTTCCCCAGAATGATTATAACATTCGGGTCATCATTTTGGAGACTTGTGTCATCCGCTAAAAGTTGAGCTGCTATTCTAGCTTTCTCTCTTTCATCCTCACTTTCCCCCATTTTTCTGACAGAAAGTTTTGTTTGCAGAGCAAGTTTCAAGGAAACAAAGATTAGGTGCACAATATTTTGGAACACTGTATCCTTCAAAGTTGACTAAACCAAAAACTAATACATAGGATTCTCATCCTACTAAGTTTTGGCGGATATTAACCTTTCACCCACTCCAGACGTCTATTGGAGTTTTTACGGGAAAACAGGGTCTGTGTGAAAAGCAAGACTGAGTTACTCTAATATCTTGCATTAGATTATCGCCTTACCAAACGTTGGGCTCCATGTAGTGTAGTTCCTATATTCCCAATAGGCTCTGCGCATTGGAATAACATAAACGATAGTTTAGACGTAGGACTGAGGTCGACTAGGTCTCTATTGAATATGTTAGACTTAATTATGAATGCCAGCTAGCTCAGAGGTCACTAGAAACTTTCTCGAGTAAACAAGGAGGTGTTAACTTCCCTGAATAGACAAGAATGGATTAGCTTCTGACAACCGCATAAACATGACTACTTTGCTCCACCCAGAACAAGGAGTATATCTCCAGAGTCGTGTGAAAACAATAGACAGCTATTTCACTCAGCCAATCGTGCATGCTTAGTTTCACCAGAGTGCAGAGAAATAGAGAGACGGGCGTTTTCAATAAAAGTTGTTATTTATTGAGCAGTTCTCTTTCTCGTGCAAGAGAAGTGAATTGCCACAATTGCAATACTTGTCATAAAGTAAAGTGCGTACAGTAAAAGGAGTATTATGAAATAATACTGTAAAAGCATTTATATGGTTTCTGAGCCATATGATACTTAAAACGGATAAAATATATACATACATAAAATCATTGACTAAACGTACTCAACTGGTGCTTCTAAGATACGCCTACCCCGGTGTACCTATCTTAAGCCTAGTACGTGGGAAGGAGTAAGTGAGCTGCAGTTTAAGTTAAGTTAGTTTTTGCCAAGAATCTGAATCAAGAATTCTCTTAAGGATTTAATCAGCTCCGCACCTTGGTTATAGAATGAAGGAGGTCTTGTATCTCTTTCTCAGGACTCGATTTCCGAGCAACCCGCAAGGGTGACTGGAAACACTGGAGCTGGATTTCTCGGCAAGAGAAAAGACAGTGTCTCTCTCAGTGCGTCAAATGGGAGGGTCGGCTCTCGCATCAGCTGGGCTTCGGGCAAGTAGATAGCCACTCTGCTCCAAACCACCGTGTGTTTGCTTAAGGCAACGTTGGTATATTTATACCTGGAAGGTGCCGAGTTTGACGTAAGGTTGGACATAAGACGTCACTAAGAACTTACAGTTCTTTCTGGACTACAGGAGTTCTTGTTCAAATCAAAACAAAAGCAGGGGGATTTCCCAGGCTGCTGGAGGCTTGGTTTGTTTAAAGAATGCGTTGTGCTTTCTAGGAGTCTATGGGAGTAGCCTTGCCGTATTTGGACTGCATTGGCTATGACTAAATATGGATATGATTCCTATGCCTTTATAAGGATATGTTTTGTTATAACCACATAAGGGCATGAATTGGGAATATTTAAATAGGGTCCTAGATACATTCACAACACTTTGAATGCAATGTTTTTCTCTCCTCTGCAGGTGCAGTTGCTTTGAACTCATGGTTAAAGAAAGGCGCATTGTATGAAAGAGATAGTGAGGCTCGAAAGGAGTATGTTTTGGCAAACGAAGGGAGGCAGGGGCGGCTGGTGACATTTGAAAGTGGGGGGCGTAAAAGTTATGGATGAGTGGTTGATCGGCATCCGAGTGCTTCAGTGCGTTGGAAGACTGGGGTCAGCGTCTATATTGTAGTGCTTTATTCCCATTTGTGACTGGAGGAAATAACATTGCTGTAATTGTGCGTGCACATCTCTGTACCATAACGTAGGCTGAGGAAAGCAGCTTTTTTATGGGACAGGGGACGCCATGACAACGGCAGTTTGAGCAGGAAGAGCTCAGCATTTAATCACTAATTACACTTTTGAAGTATAACACTTTCAACCTGAGACGAAGAGAGATAGTCCGCAGGTGCAGTTTGTGTCTGGATCAAGATGTTTGTATTTGCAACAATAACTTTCTGGATGTTTAGTGACAATTGTATTGCACACAGCGATTTATTACTGGATATTTGTAATTCCAAATAAGCGCCCCACTTTCACAACTGGCATTCTGTCAGTACAATGAAAATCAAAGCACTACACCGACAATTTTCACCATTCCCTCTTGGGGAACCCGAGCGTTTTCTTGGTAATTCTCTTCACCACGTTGACGCTCTTTTCAACTATCTCTGTGAACATTTCTGAAGCTAGACTGTGACCTAACCTCCAAACCTGCTGAGCGACTTACACACACTGGGCTTTGGTGACTGATTTGTGGCTCCTTTTAAGTTTGTGAGCGACTGAAATATATGCGGTATGTGAGAGAAGGGGGGACTGATGTGGAGAAATCATTCCAACCTTAACATTAAGAGGCTTTCCCTCGCACTCGCAGTGCCCATCTGCCCCTCTTGTCGACTCAGTGTAGAACAAGGTAACACTGACAGACAGAAAGCGCCAAACACTAGGGCAGGAAGACACAGGCACCTGGAACAAGGAAACACTCACAGACAAAAAGCACCAGACACTAGGGCAGGGAAACACAGGCACCCAGATCAAGGAAACACTCACAGACAGAAAGCGCCAGACACTAGAGCAAGAGCAGGTAAACAGGCACTAGAACAAGGAAACACAAATACTAAGGGAAAAAGACACAACCACAGAGACAGAGGGACACAAACTCTGTGGCGAGATGCAAACAATAGGACACAGTTACACGGATAGTAGGCCGAGAGAGACATATACTGGGACACCAAAATGCAGATGTTAGGACCAAGAGACACAAACTATAAGTCACTGTAACATAGACAAGGTGACTGAGAGGTTCAAACAATGGGACCGGGAAACAGACACTGGGACCGATAGACACAATGCTATTCTATTGTGTTCTGTGTGGCTTGTAAATCGCCTCACTCCCCGAAGGCCTCTCAGTGCTAGAACAGTCATCATTGTTGCCAGCCCGCCAGCAAGAGCTAATTAGCAAATAGTCAGATTTTCAAGGCCTAAAGAAATGAGTGCTCGTTAGACAGCTGGCGCAGTTCAAGGGGAGAGTGTTCCAAAGTTTGGGACTCAGTGTAGACGGGAAGAGTGTGAGACCCCTTAAACAAAACGTTTCACTTTATCTATCACTCTTACCAGCGTAAGCGTTTCCTTAAGTTGCTTTCTATTGTGCTGTGCGCTCCGTGGCTGCAGGCGCGGCCTTTATTTTCCCAACTGCAACTGGTGCCTTTAGCCCTGTAGATCACTTTAGATCGACTTGAGAAGCTTGATGGTGTCCGTCCGTTGCGTTGCGCGCCATAAACAGTCAGTTAGTTAACACGATAAATCCCGGAAGAAGAACTGAAGTCAATAACCCACGCCCCCAGCAGCTTCCATTATCCAATGAAAAAGCTGCCTAACAGTGCAATCGTCGCCACCCACCACTGCACTGTGTTGCTTTAGGCCAGCCCCACCCCTTTGCCTTAAAGTCAATGAGGCTCTGCTGACCGTGCCCAGGGCCACGTCAGAAGCGCCCCATCTACAGCCTATTCACTGCTGCTTGACATCAGCCTGATGGGAGTGGCTGAACCACTCTCCTCGCTTGTGCCTCGAGGGCGAGGAAGATTCCTCGTCCAGTTTCAGCTCATGCGTAGGAGGGGATTCTCGTACGAGGGTCCGACCTCATAAAAGAAAACAACGATATTAAAAAATGACATGTTGCTTTCTTAGGGTAGAAGTGGTCAAGTGGAGCAGTGAGCATGCCATGATTTAATTTCTCCCTTCTCCGCTCCGAAACTGGGAGGGCAACGCCCCGGACACCCGTTAATACCAGCCGCCACTGAAGGGAGGACTACTGTTTGTCGGAAAAGGGTGACAAGAAGAATTCAAGGACGTTTTATTGTGTGGACCAAAGGAAAGGAAGAAGGGTAGTTGACAAATGTTGCTGTTTGAAGATGGAAAAAATGAGGCATGTGACATGGAATTCTCAAAGATTCTGTTAAGATATAATTGAGAATATGCTTCAGCTTTATTTCGATTCCTTTTAGACTCTGAGTGGTACAGACCTCCTTGTGTGTGGCTTTATGCTATACTATATTCTTTCCCTTTATAGAACTTCTACAGAGGTTCTAGTGTGCTGACACCATTTTCACTTTTCCTGACTTAATAAGGTTTTGCTGATTTCTAGCTTAGAATAGGGTTTAGTAGATCATTTCATACAACCGCATGTGTAGGCAGGAGGATCGAAACTTTAAATCTACTCAGGAGACTTTGTTTCTCACTCTCTGTATTGCAGCTACATACAGAATTCCTCATATGCTTTCTGTTATTTGGGATACATTTTGTGGTTGTATGTCAATACAACGCGGGCTTTTACCCCGCATGCCATTACAACGCGGGGATTACAACGAAAGTCGTTACAACGATTTTCGCTGGAGGGCGCTGGATAGTGGAATAGTTTAATTTTCTATTCCAACTCCAGCCCACGTTGACAGTAGGGAAGGTGTTGGATAGGAAATTAAACTATTCCCTATCTAACAGCGCCCTCCAGCGAAAGTCGTTGTAACGACTTTCGTTGTAATCCCCGCGTTGTAATGGCAGTGCGGGGTAATCCCCGCGTTGTTATGGCTGTTCTCCCATTTTGTTGATCATTTTGGATATCTGTTAGTGATTCTGTATTTTATGCTATTTTCATGCAACTGAACAACTATATTAGCTTGGCTTTGAATTTGTAATAGATCCATACTTGATTCCATCAATCAACCATGAGCTTTACTCTGTGACCAAGTGGGTTGCACTATAATTTGTAAATTGTAGTTGAGCCTAACTCCTTTTATTCCTCAGGCATCTATAACCTTCCATTGCAGGGGGTAAGAAAAAAGTAGCCCAAATTCTTTGCGTTTTCACATACATGGGAGCCACGTTTGCGCTTGATGTATGATGGGTTTAGAAGAGCAGGAGAATGTTATCTGTCATAAATCCAGATTATTGTTTTTTGTTTATTTCGCATATTTGTTTCTCCCTCTTATACTTTTTCACGTTTTCATGTTATTTTTTCCCGTGGGAGAATGGTTTCACCTGAAAACGTCTTGCATAAATCTTGAAGCTTGTGTGTTGCAACCACATGCACTGCGTGAAGAAGGGTCAATATACTGTATGAAAAAATACATTAAGTGTCTGGTGTGAATGTAGTGTGCAAGCCTACTCCTCACGCACATTTTCAGGCAGACAACCACTAATGTCATACATATACTTTTAATGCAAATTACACATTCTATTAATGTGGAATTCCTCAATTTCGCATTCCCTAATCCTCATCTGATCGTTACTCCCCAATGGTCTCCCTCCGCCCCACGTTTTGCTCCTCGCTTACATATATTTTTTTATTTTTGCATATTTTAAGTTTTAAGGGCGTCAGCTGCAATAATAGCCCTCACACTTTATCTTTAAGTTTTAGTGTACAGACCGTAGTCCCATTATTACTGCGAATCTCCATTATTGGGGCCAAGGGGGTTTCCTGCTTAACTAGTCTCACTAATAGGGCTCCAGTTCTTTTGCTTTCTCTATTCAATCTCTGGCTATAGGCCGTCTGTACGTGCTTTTCCAGTCCACGGAGGTCCGTCAATAAGAACTCCTTAGCCATATACCACTCGGTCAGTCCCTGAGGGGTCTTCGGATCTCAGCTTCTAATCCACTCAGAATTGCCCCCTGAGCGGCTACATCTCTCTCTCCAGCTGCTTACGGCCTCCAGAGGACGTTTTAATACATAATCCCTGTATAACCACCTTCATGGCCTCCCATTTGACCGCTCAGCTCGATGCCGACCCCAAATTGTTCTCAAAATATCGGCATAGTGCCTAAGTTGGTGCTTGTACGTGGTGTGTTTTGTATTCAATAAACACTGGATGGGTGTGTAAATTGATATTGATAAAATGACACAATAACTTATTTGAGGCAAACAGCATGTATTTTCTGAAATTGTATATGATGCAGCTTTGGGTCCTGAAGGTCGAATGACCACTTGCTCTGCAGCTACTGTGAATGAATCATCAGGTGTGCGACCTCTCACTGTAACAGAAAACCTTATAAAATGTAGTGATATGCAGGTAAATGTAAAAAGTAACCACACACTAATTAGGAAATGTGACCAAACAGAACAGATTAAATTTTGTCTTAACAATTATACATTTTTGGTTTTAACATAGTTGTATAAAGTATATGCTGTGATGCATGCAGTGACTATCCATTTATCTGAAAATCATACTTTGTGGTAAAACCTTTGTGTTGTCAATTTTAAACCATACCTGTGAAACAATTATTTAGTTCTGAAGTAATTGTGGAGAAGTAGCCTTGATGCCACCGTGTGTATATCATGCCACATTGAATAACTTTTGGTAGCTCTTTATTGAACCGAGATTTGGTAAGCACCATTGCGAATACATGTGAAGAGTAAGATCACTATAAACAGGACCTCTGAAATTGTGCGGCAGGGAGGACCAAATTATGCAGCAGGGTTGACTAAATTATGCAACAAGGAAAGAAATATAAGGTGGCGCAATGCGGTTAATTTTGTGATAGTATTACTTCATTACTTTGTCATTTTTTCACACTATAATCACTATCTAGTTATAAGCTGGACATCAGTAGTACAAGTTTTACACCCAAGTATACCAATAAGCAAAACAAAAGTGACCAGTCAGTCTTTTTGAATGCCCTTTAACTGTGCGCAACATGTGCTGCAGTATTTGTTGCAATTTGTGTTCCATTTAAGATAGAAACATTTTGTTTGTAGCATTTTTTTAAAAAAATTCTGCAGGTGATGCATCGTATAATGGATTATGTGGCAAATGCGCCAAATCCATGATTATGCAGCAAAAAACATAGCCACAACATTTCATAATTCCAGTGGCCAAACTTTGACCTGGGAATGTGCAATGTGAACTATGACAATATATGATTTATGCCCATTTCAACTCTGCCACACTGGTGTGAATAAATCCAGCCCAACACTTGAGATAGAGAAGTTATTTATTTTACCCTAGCATCTGGCAGAGAATATACATACACATATATTCTTGTTAGCATGTTAATTCCACATTATGGCTGTTCATCTAATGAGGAATGAACTGCTGTTATCTGAATAGTATAATGCATGCCCCATTCTACAGTGTATTACAGCACTCATCGTATACAGACTAAACTCCATAACACTCTCAGAAGCCCCACCCAGAAAAAGCCATAATTCAGGTGCAGAAGGGATGAATGCCCTTCTGCACCTGAATTATGGCTATGACCCTGTGCACTGCACCTGCTGCATCATTGGGCAGGTAAACCCATGTCCACTCTTCCTGAATACAAACCTCCCCACTGCAGCTTGCCTCCCTTATGAGCTAGGCTTGCCACCAGACTATTTTCTTTTTACCAGCATGGCCAGTATTTTGAATGTAATAAAGTACAAAAATATGATAAATCATCAAAAGTCAGACTTTTTCCGCTTACCAGTACATAATTAAAACAGTTATTATTAAAATGATGAACTTCAAAATGTATTCTGAAGATTCCTTGATGACCCCTGACTGATAATTAAAATAAATAAAGTGAAAATAAATCGCAAAGTTTGGCCCTCAACAAGAAGGTGCTTTCTCTGTGGCTCTTCTGCTGTGACTAGGAAGGCCAATGGTCATGTTTGGGTGGGCCTAGCCCACCCGGCCCATCTCTACAAACAGGTCTGCTACTTATTCTATTCCTCAAAAACACAGACTCCCCGTTTCCCCAGTTCATGTGGGATCTCTTGGTGATGTTGAACCACAAAGCTGCCATTTGATCAGGGGCAACATGTGACAAATGGATGAATAACTAATACATATACGGGCTGGAACCTTGCTGCATGAGTGGCTGGCACATGATATTGATATATGTATAAAGGTGCAGATCTAACAAGATATATAGAATCCTATCATAAAAGTGTGCCCTCAAGTAGGGCACAGCTCTACTACTATTTTTACACTTTCTAAAGTGCAAAAATATGTCCAAATGATTGCATCTGCTGTAGACAGCACAGTTCGGATACAGTAAGCAGTGTCTTTTTTTTTACTTTCTGGACTATGTTGTCTGCACCACTAACTCGAAGAAATTCTGAATTGAATGTATGTACTTGGGGAACGCTATAGAGCAGGTGGACAAAATTGCCGCACCTTAGGGAGGCTTTGTCAGCCCGGAGACGTTATCCTGCAACATCCTGCAAGCACAGGGCCGCTACACGCCCCAGACCCAAAGATTGCTGCTCGCAAACACAACGTGGGGTTAAGGAACTGCTTTGAAGCAGCCGCTGAGTCATTACTGCAGTCGCAGCAGCTCATTCTTGATTCTTGATTCCAGCCCTTGACCATGAGGCGGACCGCAAGATGGCAGCGCTAGTATCCTGATGGATGAGGCCTGTGCCATCAGCTGTCCCCGGTTGTTGGACTTGGCCCTTTTTGTAGGGTCATCCATGAACATTTTGCCTTCCTCCTGTATTTTGTCTGACCTTTTTTGTTGGTTTTATGACTCTGGGCACTTTACCACTGCTGATCAGTGCTAAAGTGCCTTTGCTCTCCCTATTGTAAATTGATGTATGGATTAGTGACTCCATGATTGGCTTATTTGATTTCCTGTCAGACCCTAGTACAGTGCACTGCGGGTGCCCAGGGCTGGTAAATCAAATGCTGCTGGTGGGCTTGCAGCACTGGTTGTGCCACCCACAGAAGCAGCCTGTAAAGTGTGTCTCAGGTCTGCCATTCCAGAGCCTGTGTGCAGTCTGGTACTGCCATGTTGACTGGGCAAGTGCACCCCCACACCAGTCCCTAAACGTTCCCTTTTCTGCCTATTAGTCACCCCTATGGTAGGCCCAAGGGCAGTGTGCTATGTAGGTAAACGGTAGGATATGCCCTGGTGTGTGTGGCATGTCCTAATGGTGAATTACAGCCATTTTCGTTTTTCACTATTGCTAGGCTACCTCTCCCCATAGGCCAGAATGGGCAGTTTGATTATAACATCTTATTATCCTAACTGACTCAGGGAACTAGGTGGAAATTCGAGTTTAGTATGCCTGAACT
Source organism: Lissotriton helveticus (assembly GCF_964261635.1). Classification (NCBI taxonomy): domain Eukaryota; kingdom Metazoa; phylum Chordata; class Amphibia; order Caudata; family Salamandridae; genus Lissotriton; species Lissotriton helveticus. Next base: position 1,751,879,790 of record NC_136067.1, read on the forward strand.
CAGAATGATAAAATACATCTTTTAGTGAAGTTGGTTTTAACATTCTGTGTTTGAAAATACCTCTTTTAGAAAGTAAGTATTTTCTTGCCTAACTATCCAAGCCTGCCTCTGCTAGGTTGTGTATTCCTTGCCTGGAGTGACAGGGGCTGAGGGATTCCAAGAGACAGGGTGAGTCAGCACAGGGCTGATTAGAGCTATCTGCATGTAGTTGGGTGGGAGGAGTTGCACCTGGGACCTGAATAGGGCTGGGCCTGCCTTCCACAATGCTGGCTCCACCTCCTGTGGTGCGTCTGATGTCCCTGACTCAAACTGTCAAAGTAAAGGAGTCTTGTCAACAAAGTATTCCAGGACTGCACAGAACTGGTGGACTGGGCACAGACACTCTCTTCCTCCAGAGACAAAGGAGTTGCTAGTATAAATATGGGGACCCAGACCCCAGAACATTTGGGAAACCAGAACCTTTGCTGAGAAGAGGAACCAGAGAAACTGAGGAGGAGACTATCCCTAAGCTGAGTGCTGTTTGGGGGATTGGCCTGCAGTGGTTGCCTGACTACAAAGGAAAGGAGAAAGGACGTTGTGCTACTTTCAAATCAACTTGTAAAGGATTTCCAAGGGCTTGAGATAGAGCTTGCCTCCTGCTGAAGTCCCAGGGACAACAGACTTCACCAACCAGCTCCCCTGCCTTCCTTTGCTGGGAATTGAAGTGCCTGCTGTTGACCTGGCCCTGCTGAGAGACTGCATGTCGCTGGGAGCTGGAGGTGCGACTGAAGACAAAGAAGCATGTTGCCGCCACAGCCGTTGTCGTCGCATCACTGGAGAAGAGTGTCGCCATCGCAGCAGACGCGTCGCATGCCCAGAGAAGCGTGCCACCGCTGTCTTTTCACATCACCCAAAGCGCCTCGCATCACCGGAGCAGAGTGTCACCGTTGCAGCAGATGCGATCGCCATAGAAACGTGTCGCAGGGCCTGTCGCGGCTCAGAAGAATCATTGAGTCGCCGCACGGCCGTTGGGCGTGCACGCATTGTTGTCGCATCAAGAAGACGCCATTTTGTTTCATTGCACCAGATCTTCATCCCATCGCGGCGTTGCGGGCCGCATCGCCATGGAAACGCAGTAAGAAACCGATGCATCACCTCCCCATGCAGAGAAGAACCAACGCATCACCGTCCCCTACACAGTAGTAGGGAACCGATGCATCACCGTTCTTGCGTGTAAGGAACCGACGCATCACCTTCCCTGCAGCACTTTTGTTGTATAGCGTTATGCACCTAAAGGTACATTGAACTTAAAGTGTCGCATTTTACATCTAAAGAGAACTAAGCTAATTCTTCCATTTTTAAAGTACAGTATTGTGGATTTTTGTCGTTTGGGGTCCTGTGTTAAGTCTATATAAAAATACTTATTTTTATACTACAACTTGAGTGGTGTCCATCTGTAGTGCTGTCACTGGGTTACTGTATGTGTTCACAAATGCTTTACACACTGCCTCTGAGATAAGTCTGTCTGCTCGTGCCAAGCTAGCATGGGGGCGAGCAGGGGTTATTTTAGGAGTGTACCCCCTTACCCTGACTCGACGCAAGGGTCCCTATTTGGTCAAATGTACCTACCTCTGCCAACTAGAGACCCCCAAATCTAACACCGGTCTGTTGACCGGGAGTTCCAGACCGTGATCTGCTGTGGTCACTGAGCGCTGGTACCCGCTGAGAGAGATTGTGGTGGGGGCCTGGCACGGTCAACTGCTTTGGCTGCACTCAACTGGGTGGTATACAGTCATAATATCGAGGAAAAAATATAGAATGGGCAAAATATCGAGTTAAAAATATAGAATGGGCAAAATATTGCATGGACAGAATATAGAGTACAAAAATATCTAATAGAATAGCAGTAATATCGAATCCAAAATACAGAATGGACAAAATATCGAATGAACAGAATATAGACAACAAAAATATCGATGGACAGAATATAGGCAACAAAAATATCGAATTTTAAGTAAGTAAGTTAATATTTATATTTTTAATAATATGTAAGTGTTTTTTATGTTAGTATATGTGTTAAAAGTGTATTTTTATTTTATAATTTATTTTAATTAATTAATATTATGGTATTTTTTTGCGTAATATAATTCTGGAGCGGGTTGTGGGTTTATAGGGGAATAGGGTGGGAAGTAATTTAAATATAATTAATTAAATATTTTAATTTATTTATTGGTATTTATTTTGAATTAATTGTTAATTAATTTTTAATTGGTAATTAATTAAAATATAATTGGTAATTAATTTGTATTAATTGATTAATTGATAATTATGTTAATTTTATGAATTTATTTTCTGTAGCGGGTCGTGGGTTTATAGGGGAATAGGGTGGTAGGTAATTTAAATATAATTAATTAAATATTTTAATTTATTTATTGGTATTTATTTTGAATTAATTGTTAACTCATTTTTAATTGGTAATTAATTAAAATATAATTGGTAATTAATTTTTATTAATTGATTAATTGATAATTATGTTAATTTTATTTATTTATTTTCTGTACCGGGTTGTGGGTTTATAGGGGAATAGGGTGGGACGTAATTTAAATATAATTAATTAAATATTTTAATTTATTTATTGGTATTTATTTTGAATTAATTGTTAATTAATTTTTAATTGGTAATTAATTAAAATATAATTGGTAATTATTTTTATTAATTTATTAATTGATAATTATGTTCATTTTATTAATTTATTTTCTGTAGTGGGTTGTGTGTTTATAGGGGAATTGGGTGGGAAGTAATTTAATTGTAATTAATTAAAAAAAATATTTATTGGTATTTTTTTAAAAATATTTTTCATTTGTTAATCAATTGTTATTGATAATTAATTTGTATTAATAGATAATTATTTTTAAGTAACTAATATTTAACATTATTTTTAATTGATTAATTATTATAATATATTAAATTGGTAATTCATTTTAATTAATTTGTAATTGGTATTAATATTTAATTTATTTGTAATTATATATGAATTATTTACTTTCCGTAATGTTGCTCTCCTTGGAGTGGGAATAGTAATTTTTAACCTCCCGCTATGCTATGCTTTCCCTACTGTATCCTCCCCGGAGTGGGAATAGTAATTTTTACCCCTACGCTATCCAACGCTTTCCCTACTGTTGCACTCACTGGAGTGGGAATAGTAATTTTTACCCCTACGCTATCCAACGCTTACTCTACTGTTGCACTCTTTGGAGTGGGAATAGTAATTTTTACCCTCCCGCTATCCAATGCTTTCCCTACTGTTGCCCTCTCTGGAGTGGGAATAATAATTTTTACCCCTACGCTATCCAACGCTTTCCCTACTGTTGCACTCACTGGAGTGGGAATAGTAATTTTAACCCTACGCTATCCAATGCTTTCCCTACTGTTGCACTCTCTGGAGTGGGAATAGTAATTTTTACACTCCCGCTATCCAACACTTTCCCTACTGTTGCACTCACTGGAGTGGGAATAGTAATTTTTACCCCTATGCTACCCAACGCTTACTCTACTGTTGCACTCTTTGGAGTGGGAATAGTAATTTTTACCCTCCCGCTATCCAATGCTTTCCCTACTGTTGCCCTCTCTGGAGTGGGAATATACATTTTTACCCCTACGCTGTCCAACGCTTTCCCTACTGTTGCACTCACTGGAGTGGGAATAGTAATTTTAACCCTACTCTATCCAATGCTTTCCCTACTGTTGCACTCTTTGGAGTGGGAATAGTAATTTTTACACTCCCGCTATCCAGCGCTTTCCCTACTGTTGCACTCTTTAGAGTGGGAATAGTAATTTTTACACTCCCGCTATCCAACGCTTTCCCTACTGTTGCCCTCCCTGAAGTGGGAAATGTATTTTTTACCCCTACACTATCCAATGCTTCTCCTACTGTTGAACTCACTGGAGTGGGAATAGTAATTTTTACCCCTACGCTATCCAACGCTTTCCCTACTGTTGCACTCCCTGGAGTGGGAATAGTAATTTTTACCCTCCCGCTATCCAACGCTTTCCCTACTTTTGCACTCTCTGAAGTGGGAATAGTAATTTCTACCCCTACGCTATCCAACGCTTTCCCTACTGTTGCACTATCTGGAGTGGGAATAGTCATTTTTACCCTTCCTCTATCCAACGCTTTCCCTACTGTTGCACATTTACTGGAGTGGGAATAGTAATTTTTACCCCTATGCTATCCAACGCTTTCTCTACTGTTGCACTCAGTGGAGTGGTAATAGTAAATTTTACTGTCCTGCTAATCTACGGTAAAAATATTGTATATTTTTTATTAATATTATGTTTATATATATGTATGTATTTAAAAATTAAATTGTATATTTATTTGTTTTTAACTTAAATTAATTATTTATTAATTTTAAGGTTATTTAAGTATTTTAAGTATGTTTAAGTTAACGCTTTCCCTACTTTTGCACTCTCTGAAGTGGGAATAGTAATTTTTACCCCTACGCTATCCAACGCTTTACCTACTGTTGCACTGTCTGGAGTGGGAATAGTAATTTTACCCTCCCGCTATCCAAGGCTTTCCCTACTGTTGTAATCACTGGAGTGGGAATAGTAATTTTTACCCTCCCGCTATCCAACGCTTTCCCTACTTTTGCACTCTCTGAAGTGGGAATAGTAATTTTTACCCCTACGCTATCCAACGCTTTCCCTACTGTTGCACTGTCTGGAGTGGGAATAGTAATTTTTACCCTCCCGCTATCCAACACTTTCCTTACTGTTGTACTCACTGGAGTGGGAATAGTAATTTTTACCCCTATGCTATCCAACGCTTTTTCTACTGTTGAACTCAGTGGAGTGGTAATAGTAAATTTTACTGTCTTGCTAATCTACGGTAAATTTTTTAAATATTTTTTAATAATATTATGTTTATATATATGTATGTATTTAAAAATTAAATTGTATATTTATTTGTTTTTAACTTAAATTAATTCTTTATTAATTTTAAGGTTATTTAAGTATTTTAAGTACGTTTAAGTTAATTATATTTAATATTTTATTATTTTTCAATTACTTTTAAGACTTTTAAAAAATTCGATATTTTGACTATATATATTTTTTACAACGATATTTTTGATTCAATATTTTTTCACTTACCTGTTTGGAGATAGGAGTTCCATATTTTTGTATTCTATATTTTTTACTCGATATTTTGCTACATCGATATTTGTGTTATCGATATTATGTCAGTGATCCCAACTGGGTATGTCGGCCCGGATGACTGGTTGGATCCACGCGGGATCGCCCGAGGCTTCGCTGCCCTGCTCATGTGATCTGCAGAGCAGGTGAGAGTGGCCTGAAAGTCCGCAACATTGGGTGAGACTGCCGGGTGAGTTGGAGAGCCTTGGCAACCTGAGGTGTGCTTTGGGACCCTACTCGGCTGCGCAGACTATACGCGGCTGAGCCACAGCTCTGGATTTGGGCCTCTTAAACTCCATAGTCCGGTCGGTGAGAAATCCTTGAGCTAGAGAGCGGCTTTGGACCCCCGCAGAGAGCATCATGGAGGCCCTGGGGGGCGTGGGCACTGCAGCGGGCACAGGTCCCTCCTGGAATTTTGGGGCTACGCTAGGTGCCGCGAGAGGAGGACGAATGTGTTACCCCAGATCACTGGCAGTTTCAAAACTGGCTGCACCTACACTATCCAATGCTTTCCCTACTGTTGCACTGTCTGGAGTGGGAATAGTAATTTTCACCCTCCCGCTATCCAACGCTTTCCCTACTGTTGCACTCACTGGAGTGGGAATAGTAATTTTTACCCCTACGCTATCCAACGCTTTCTCTACTGTTACACTCAGTGGAGTGGTAATAGTAAATTTTACTGTCCTGCTAATCTACGGTAAAAATATTGTATATTTTTTATTAATATTATGTTTATATATATATATGTATGTATTTAAAAATTAAATTGTAGATTTATTTATTTTTAACTTAAATTAATTATTTATTAATTTTAAGGTTATTTAAGTATTTTAAGTATGTTTAAGTAAATTATATTTAATATTTTATTATTTTTCAATTACTTTTAAGACTTTTAAAAAATTCGATATTTTGACTATCTATATTTTTACAACGATATTTTTGATTCAATATTTTTTCACTTACCTGTTTGGAGATAGGAGTTCGCTATTTTTGCATTCTATATTTTTTACTCGATATTTTGCTACATCGATATTTGTGTTATCCATATTATGTCAGTGATCCCAACTGGTTATGTCGGCCCGGATGACTGGTTGGATCCATGCGGGATCGCCCGAGGCTTCGCTGCCCTGCTCATGTGATCTGCAGAGCAGGTGAGAGTGGCCTGAAAGTCTGCAACATTGCGTGGGACTGCCGGGTGAGTTGGAGAGCCTTGGCGACCTGAGATGTGCTTTGGGACACTACTCGGCTGCGCAGACTATTCGCGGCTGAGCCACAGCTCTGGATTTGGGCCTCTTAAACTCCATAGTCCAGGCGGTGAAAAATCCTTGAGCTAGAGAGCGGCTTTGGACCCCTCGCAGGGAGCGTCACGGAGGCCCTGGGGGGCGTGGACACTGCAGCGGGCACAGGTCCCTCCTGGAATTTTGGGGCTACGCTAGGTGCTGCGAGAGGAGGACGAATGTGTTACCCCAGATCACTGGCAGTCTCAAAACTGGCTGCACCGGAGTCTGCAGCGGTGAGTCATGGCGAGGGCCAGAGTTGCCCATAATGTCTGAACGGAAGAATCTATCTCTGCCACATTGCTACATTAAGACAGGGGCGAGGGCCTATACTGTTGACTGACTATACTGGGCCCCTACTTATCACTCTGAGGGGATTTGAGACTCGTGTAGATGGTGGTGAATACTGTGCGCCCCAAGACCGTAGAGGACGCTCAGTTTTGCACGTGGAGGGAAAAAAGTGTGGCACCACAAGGACTCTAGTGGTTGGAGCAGGGACGGCCCCTTTAACATCTCCTGTGAAGCCTTGTCGTCTTTGCCCTGCCACTGCTGAGGGTTGTCTCTGCGCACTGAGTGCAATTTGAGGAGAACCCTGTAGGGGAGAGGTGCATAATGGGTCGCACCGAGGGCAAGCAGGTGAAATTTAAATTCCCAGCGCGGAAACAAACCCCTAGTGACGATGTAGAGTCACACCGAGAAGATGACCCACCTCCCTCTACCCCAACGCAGGATGAGGACTTCAAGGCTATCCTCCTCACAATACATCAAAGCATAACCTCCATCGAGTCCAAGATGGACTCTATGAACTTACTCATGGACGGACTTCCTTGCGCAAAAACTGGAAAACATGATGGCCGAATATATGAGACTGAAAAACACATATCCGCACTCCAAGATACCACCGGCACTAGCTGCGCCAAAATACAAAGCATGGAGACACTTCTTCAAATCATAGCGGCCAAAACCAAGGACCTGAAAGCGCACTTGCGCAGAAACAATTTGTGCATTGTAGGTGTCCCAGAGTCTACGGCCACTGGTCGCATGGAGGACTATGTCAAGCGAATGCACCTGGGACTCTTCGGAGCTGAAGCCTTCTCCAAGGTACTAATAGTCGAAGGGGCCCACAGATCACTCATTGCGAGACTGCTGCCTTGCGCGCCGCCGCACCCTATCCTGACTCATATCCTAAACTACAAGGATTGGGACACTGCACTTAGGCTTGCACGGGAGAAGCAAGACCTGGTCTATGAAAGAGGGAAAGTTGTGCTTTACCCGGACTTCACCATGGCAGTACAGGAGGCACGGAGGAAATTTCTATTAGCAAAAAAGAAGATGCAGCAGACTGGCCTCCCCTATGCCATGCTTTATCTGGCGAGAATGCGATTTCAGCATCGAGGGAAGATGCACATCTTCAGCGACCCTCAACATATATTTAGGATTTCATGAAGACCTGCATGAGGCAATCGCCTGCTTCACTGGCTGATGAGCTGTTTTCGGGAAGACCAACGTTGCCGCTGCGAACTGGTAAGACTGTTGCTCTTGATACAACAAAGATTGGGGCAAGACATGTACTGCCCCAAGAACTCGGGAGCTCTACCTGCACCACTGAGTACCTATGTCGAGTGACTCTGCTACTGTGACACTTTTCTCCCGGGCTCCCTTGCATTTGCGAGGTGCGCGGACGGCCTCTCGGTAGAAGTGCTTTAGTTTCAGTTCTGAATCTTATCCCACAACAAATACCCGGACCTACACCCAGTTAAGCCCTTAAGTACCCTAAAGAGTGGGTTGGAAAGATTCAGGGGACTCTCCCAAAGGAGGGTGTGGGCAAGGGGAGGTTAATTTCATGTCCTTCTTCCAGATTTACGCCAGAGGGGGAGCCACCGGTTTCCAGAACTGGTTTGAACTTGACTATGCACAGGGACATCAAATGTGCCCCTCATGCAGACTTTCAGGTGCTGGCATGCGCACCCACCGAGTCCCATACACTAAATCCTGTCCATGACTAGAAGGCTGGTACCGGGAACACAGAGAGGCTAACGGAGGGCTCTTCCAGTGCTTGTAATCATACCTCTGACACTGTTTACAGTGTGGGGGTATGATTCCAACATGTTTGATACCAAACATGATATGAATCATTGCAGCCATTTTCGAGATGGTCATCGCAAGATTACGCGGTGCCATTCTACATGGTATATGGCTGCTTCACTGACAACCCAGGAGAATGAACTCCGTAGGCTGCAGGGGTGCCCTGCTCATGCAGGGGCACCCTCTCACTTAAAACCAAGCACACTGCCCTCAGGATTGTAAAGGCTTGCTATAGGGGTGATTTATAGGTTTTAAGTGCAGTGACCCTTGGAGTAAACCTATATATTTAGTAAGTGGTGCATGCACCGACTTACACATGCTGCAATATCAGGCCTGTAGTTCCATTTTGACTGGTGTCTCATAGGTGGCATGATACATACTGCAGCCCATGGGAAACCTCTGGGGTACCTATTCCTTGGGTACATGGATGGGTACCACCTAAGTACTGAACACAATAGTTTAGGGAGAAAACAGATAGACTGGGGTCCTGATTAGCATGATCGCAGTCAGACTAGTCAAAAACAGCATCACATTAAGCCAAAAAGTTGGGGTAACCATAAGAAGCAGATCCTACTTTCCTACACACCCTCTGTCGAATCTCCCCAAAAACTTTGCAGACCTGTTCATTTTTCTAAATTCGCTGATGATGCAAAGTTTCATGGAGTAATAGTTAAGCTGGTTCATAGAAAAAAGGGGTGTCCCAAAACACGTTTTTTCCACGACTGCTTTTACCATGCTCTTTTTTTTTTTTAACGAAGCAGCAAAATGGCCAAACAGATTTTCATAAAATCTGTCAGAAATATAGATTATGGTGTGGAAAAAGGCTATAATTGTTATTTCATCTTAAGTAATAAGGGATACAAAGTTTGTAATATATTGGGCCGCAGTGTACCACAGTACTTAGTGATGACAAAACACAGTATGACTGATTAATGAAAGCCCTTACAAAATGCAGCCATATTGTTTAGACCACATTTTGCCTTAGTTCCGTGTTTTAATGTGAAATATAGTGTATTACTTTTTTGTTATGTATGGAAACACATGAGTACCTTTAGGAAACTGTACACCTTGAGAGACCTATTTGTATTGATTTGTATATTTTAAAAAAACGTTATGATGTCCTGGGGTACTTTCGAAAAATTACCCAGAAAGTTACTGCGGTACCTACTGAAATGCAAAAATAATTATACATGAGAACTGACACTCTACAACATGCCACCTTACTACACTCCACAACTCTCCACTCCACAGTATAACATGCCATTTCACTCTATGACATGTCACTTCTCTGTATGACACTCCACTCTATGACACTCCATACCATTCCACTCTTCTCAACCCTGCTCCACTCTATGCCCCTCCAGTCTACGACACACCACTCCACAACCCGCCACTCCACTGTACGACACTCCAGTACTTGTCACTCCACTGTAGAATACTACTCCACTCTATGTCCCTCCACTGTATGCCACTCAACGACAAACCACTGCACTACTCTACAACATACCACTCCACTCTATGACACACCACTCCACTCTACGACAAGCCACTCCACTCTATGAACCTCCACTCGAAGACACTGAACGGCATGACACTCGATCACATGCCACTCCACTCTACTCAATGACATGCCACTCCACTCTGTCACTCCTCTCTACCCCACACCACTGTATGCCATAACAATCTATGCCACAACACTATATCCTGCCACACTATATTCCGCGACACTCCAGTCTATGACACTAAATGACACTTTACGCCTCTCCACTGTAGGACTCTCTAGTTCACTCTATGACACTCCCCTCTACAACACTCTACTCCACTCTGTGCCACTCTACAACATTCTACTCCACTATATGCCACTCAACCACACTGCACTCAACTCTAACATACTGTACGCAACTCCCTCTTTGCCACTCCATGCCACTTTACTCCAGAATACACCACTCTATTCCATTGCATCACTCCAATCTACGCCACTCTTTGCAAATCAACTGTAGGACCCAATTTCCATGGTAGTCGTCCCAAGCAATGGTTTAGGGTCCCCATTTTAGACCCCTGGTTGAATGCCAGGAGACTGCAGGACCTAATGCCAAGAAGGGAATGACTCGGAAAACAGTATGACATCCACTAATGTATAAGGGGAACATGAGTAGCCAAAAACTGACAATGGCTTTTCATCTAACGTGATGCAACATGAACGGAAACTGGTAGTATCCTTACAACTTTGTAGTTGGAACACTAACTTGTTATCTGGAGGCAATTCATGCTCAATAGACAGTACAGGTTTGGGATGCTGTTCCCTGAAGACCCTCGCCAAATGAACCTTTTTGCCACACACTCACATTGTTCGCTAGGTGACCTGAACTGCCACAGTAAGGGAAGATAGTAAAAACAAAATTTCCAACACACTGCCATTTGGCACTAGATCTAAGTGCCTAATGGCAGTGTTTTGGAAATTTTGTTTAAATATCTTCCCTTACTTCCTGTTTATTTATAACACACACATCTGCCTGCTTGTCACCCCCATCTTTCATAGCAACCATACAGTCTGTGGGATGTTCAATCCCAATAGCTATGTCATTGGCTTCCTTGAGATCGGGGTTAGCCATCAGGAGACTTTCTTGGATCTTCTGGTTATAGGTGCATCTGACCAATTGGTCTCTGATAAGGGAATCTTGAAGGGACTCAAATTCAAATGTATTAGCTGGACCTTTTATTGCTGCGATAAAAGGTTTTATTTTCCTCATTTTGACCTTGTACCCTTGAAAATAAAATAGTGCCTTTCAAGTACTACAGTTATTTTCAACCCAAAATGCTTCTCTAATCTGTGCACTGCTACTTGAAAAACATTCTCCTCTTCATCGCTATCAGCTTCATCATGTGAGGTCAATGACATGTTATTTCATCAAAGAAGGGAGACAGTTTGGGGCGGGTTTACCACTCTCAGGGGGAGTGGAAGGTCTAGCTAGGTGTGAGCCCCAGTTACAATGAGATACAAAAGGTACCAGGCTGTTCCTATTCCAGGTGAACGTTTGGTGTTGGTGACACCCGTACGTAGTGATAAAACGCTTGGGTATCCAATTTGTTGGATATAGTGGCCTCACACACCCTTGCAGGTGTCATGCTTCATCATCAGCAATGCTCCTTGTTGGGTCGGCGGTGCAATACCCAACGGGCAACACCTCAAAGAGGGGCTCTTTGGCGGAGATCTTTTTCCAACTGCCGTATTGGTGAAGTGCGGGTGAGGGGCCAATACTGTGTAGGCGTTTATTAGAGATTAAAATTGGGGTAAAAGGTACCAGGATCAGGTTTATTCTAGCGGTCCCTTACTCCAAGTTAAAAAGGAGATAGAGTAAACTCGACGGGAAATAATGCTCCCTGGTGCGAGTCTAGTCTAGTGAATAGAAAGAAGGGTCGACATGTTTCTCGCTAGGGGTCTCTTGACCAGCGATTCTTCAGGACCAAATATAAAAGCTAATCTGTGCTATATCAACTGTCTATAAGGAACCTTTACATAGCTAAGGTGAAGCTTACAGTGTGTGTAAAGATTCAAAGGTACCTGTGTTGTGCTGTTATTGTCTGTTGTGGGAGACAAAAAAAGCAGTTCATAACAGGTAACGTATATCACTAACTACAATGTGTTACACCAAACAATTTAATTAAAATGTTCTTCAGTTTGACTGACGTTGCCTTTGAATCTTTACACACACTGTAAGCTTCACCTTAGCTATGTAAAGGTTCCTTGTAGACAGTTGATATAGCACAGATTAGCTTCTATATTTGGTCCTGAAGAATCGCTGGTCAAAAGACCCCTAGCGAGAAACATGTCGACCCTTCTTTCTATTCACTAGACCAGACTCGCACCAGGGAGCATTATTTCCCGTCGAGTTTACTCTATCTCCTTTTTAACTTGGAGTAAGGGACCACTAGAATAAACCTGATCCTGGTACCTTTTACCCCAATTTTAATCTCTAATAAACGTCTACCCAGTATTGGTCCCTCACCCGCACTTCACCAATACGGCAGTTGGAAAAAGATCTCCGCCAAAGAGCCCCTCTTTGTGGTGTTGCCCGTTGGGTATTGCACCGCTGACCCAACGAGGAGCATTGCCGATGATGAAGCATGACACCTGCAAGGGTGTGTGAGGCCACTATATTCAACAAATTGGATACCCAAGGGTTTTATCACTACGTACGGGTGTCACCAACACCAAACGTTCACCTGGAATAGGAACAGCCTGGTACCTTTTGTATCTCGTCAATGACATGTTATCATATGTCTTACGACCTTCAATGCCTAAGTTGTGGAATAATGTGTGTAATTTACAAAATAGAGAACATTCCTCCATTCTAATAGCAATGATGTAGGACTCCAATAGCCCAAACCACTCTTTCCATGGTAGTTAAGGTTCTCCCAACTCTTTGAGGAACGGAGGTGGCTGTGACATATTCGCAGTGACCATAGTTAATCGCTTGAGAAGAGATGACAAATGCCAGCCAACTAATAGGGAGAAAACAGTGTAGTATTTGAGCAGAGCTGTGCAGGAACTGCAGACTGTGCCTAATCTTGTGACAACCAAAAGACAGACTGACGTGACACTTGACGATATCCAAAAGAGGAACAACTCAGCCCATCAGTGAAACGTGTGACAAACAGTTTGCATACCTAGAAAGGAAAGAAATGGTAAACCCAAAACAGCAGCCGTGAGCCTTTCTGGGCTGTGAAACCTGAGAGGCAGATAAATAAGAATCTATGCCTATCAGCCAAACCAATCTGACATGCATCAAAAGTACACCCAGAGTAGGCAAGACACTCTGGTGTAGAACTTAGCGGTAAAACAGTAATCAGAATTCAAAATCTAAGAGGAAACAGCTGTGCCTATCTGTGAAAACTGACAGGCGACAAGAGGTTACAATTGCTGAGTGAAGATCTTAATGCAGGTGTGCCTATCAGCTAAAGAAACTGACAGTTAATGATGATCCCAAAACGCAGAAGAAATAATGAGTGCAGCTGTGCCTATCAGCGGATGCAACTGACAGGCAATGAAGATCCAAATATGTCAAAGAGACCTAGAATACAGCTTTGCCTATCAGCAAAATAGCTCTGGAAGGCCAGAAATGATCCAAATGACGAAGGGACACAAAGTTCAACAGGTTTAAGCTGAACCCGTTGGGGTGAAGGCAATGTGGTAGGCTGACAGGCAGTAGTTTCCCAACATGCAGTAGTGCAGGAAGGGACCGCCGTCAGCTTACGAGGCCGTGCAAGATGGGACTGCCATTGACTGTTGAGAGAGAGCCATACTCACCTCTGAGGTAATCTCTGCTGCCGCGATGCACCCAGGAAGCCGTCCAAGTTCCAGAAAGACCAGGGACTACGTGTTAGGGTGGCAGCACAGCGTGGGTCCAAATCGAAAACTCATGGAAGGCACTACATGCTAAAACCACATCCAGAGGACGGGGGGGAGCAGGAGTTAAAGACTAGTCGGGGAGCTCATGACCACAACAAATAACAGCAGCAAGAAACGCCACACAGCGGAGGTGCGCTCCCCAGCTGTCGCATTGGAACGCAGGCCCAAACAGAGAAAAGCAATATGTGAGGAGCTGCCTCAGATTTACTAAAGAATGCTGACCAGGAATCCACCGGATTGTAGCCCTCTAAGATTACCAATGTGACAGACAGCAAGGTCAGCTGGACTTGGCTCACCCACGGTGAGAAAAGCTTATAAGTACTCACAGGTTGATTTAACTCAATCTTGCTTTTGCACCTCCTGTCATGCTGGGCTGACTGGAATATGTTGAAAGAGGAATTCATACCATACCAAAATTAGCTACCACCCAGGTATCATCAGAAGAGCTGGTGAACAGGGAGGAGGAGGAGCAAGGTGTAGGAAAAGCCTCTTTTTTACATAGCCGCCCTCAATTTTTGCTCACTGGTAATGACGCTTTTGATTGGAAGTGCACTGGGTCCCTGCTGACCAGGCGCTAGTGCTCTTTCCCTAAAACAAGACAAATGTTAATTGTAATCCAATTTGAAAGGACTTGAGCACCATTGTAAGTCCCTGGTAAATGGTACCCCTGGTACCCAGGGCATGGGTACAAACGAGGGTTCCTCAGGGTGCATTATGCCACACAAAATGCATGAAGACTGCCATTGCAGGATGTGTGAAGTGGTGCAAACCATTCCTAAAACACAACATTGCCACTCCCTCTGTGCAGTGCCAAAGTGCACTGCATATCCTATATATGTCACCTCTACAGCAGGCCTTTAGAGCCCTAAGGCAGGGTGCATTATGGTACATGCGGGGGCACATCTGTATGATCAGATATGCCCCTGTGATGCCTAGTTAAATTGCTAGGCTCAGCAAGTGGTCAGAAACCCCCTTTAAAGGTATGTACTCTTCACTATCATTACGAGGTACCCAAATACATAATGGCTTCTCTGAAAATAATAGTGTTTGGTGTCAAACACCTTATCTTAATAAATCCATACTGATACTGGTATCAAATTTATGAAGACATGCAGCCAGAGGGCACCTCAGATGTATCCCCTGTAACCCTACTAGTCACCCAGTGTGTTGGCTGATTGGGATCCGCCAGCCTGCCACCACAGTTGAGTTTCTGACCACCTTCAAGGGAGAGGCTGTGCTCTTAAAGGTCAAAACAATGCTTGCTTGGCAGATGATGTTCTCACCTCCTCTAGCAGGATGGCTCGTGATTGCACATATCGAGGCTAGAGGCTTCCAAGCCTCTGCCACTTTTGATATGCGATCCAGCTTCCCCCGAGACCTGGAGAATGCCACACCCAGCCCTGGGCCCATTTGGCTCAAGAGCAGGTGGAAAATTAGATATTCAGGATGACTGTTAAACTTACAGGCTAGGCACACCCCTAAGGTGGGCCACCTGAAGCGGACAGCCAGAGAAGGATTTTACCTTCTTGCTTTTGGTGAAATTGAGAAAACTGGGTCAGGGGTATGCCTACTCTCCACAGGAAGTGGTCATATAGAGGGTGTAGTTACCACAGTGGTAGGAAGCTCATTGGCTTCTACCAAATATTCCCCTAAATGCCCCTAAATTGAGTATTTAGGGGTCTCCAAGACACCACACCAACAGATTCAACTACTTGGGAACAGAAGGACAAAAAAGGGCCGACTCGCCGAGAACCAACGACCTGCACTGAACTTGGTGCCAAGCACTGCCTGGTTGCTTGTGCCTTGACTATTGCAAAGACCCGACTTGTCTTGCATCTGTGCATCTTCCCCAACATTTGAGACTGCCTAGCACTTCTACAACCATCTAGCATCTCCACTGGGGTGGAGGAGCCATTGGTGGCACTGACCACATATGCCTGGTCCATCGAGTTGCTGGCCACCGGGCTGGCCGAGAGAGCATCACATCAGGAAGAGGACTATGTGTCTCTAGGAGGTCAGCCCCATCTCTCTGCCAAGTTTCAACATGATATACCCTCCAGGAGCTCCCCTGCACCAATACCCTGAGTACCAGAACACCTGCACCGGCCAAGGCTTGTTTGTGTCCAGCCTGGACACCACCACAGGAAAAAACCTCAATGCATGACAAGGTACTTCAGGACCAATGAGATCCATAACCAGTGGGGCCTTGCTGTCTTATGTTTCCCTCCTGTACAGATCCGGCCGACAACCCTGAGAACCTCGACCTCCAGTGGCCAACCAGCCAAGACTCTGTACACCGAGCTCCAAAGTCTGGGGCTGTCACTCTTGAATACGTCCCCTTGGCCTAGGGGTCCTCATGGCCTGAGCTCCCCATTGGATTCGCCCAGACTTGCCCCCAAGTTCCTCCTTGCAGCCTTTGTGTTCAGGTGCCCATTGACTGTTATGGTGCAGAGCTCAAGGCTACCATGCTAACCTACACATCTGCACCCGCACATCTCAGGGCAGGTAAACCAAAACTTCTAGTCATTCTTTGGACCTTGGCCCCCTAGCACCCTAAGTCCAACAGGGCACCCTGACTGCAAGTTTATGTATTCTGTGTATGTTTTTCCTCCCATAGGATAACATTACTACGTTAAAAGCTCATACCTCAAAAAATGTAATTCGAGTATTTTTGCTATGTTTTTGTAAAATCAATATTTCCAAAAATACGAAAGTTATTCTAAAGATTGACTCTGTAAGTGCAACAAATGATTTACATTCTCCTCTGATAAGCCTAAACTGCTCGGCCACTACATAAATAGAGCACTTGGGATTAATAAAGTAAGACCTATAAACCACATGAGGGTCATCTGGACTTTTTGCATATACTTATTGCACGTTTTCCAGAATAGTACGTGTGAATCTTTAAATAATCAAGGGACACAATAATTCAGATCAAATAAGGAAGTATTGTTGGTCTGCAAGAGCATTCAATCAATATTAGGGTTCTAGATTGCACTATATAGCCTACAAATGCATTAGAAACTTAGGGGCCGATTTACAGTTTGGGGTACAGGGTACTCTCAACCTATCTTAAGTGTATCACGACACTTAACCTCTGTGCACTGTTGCTAGAGTAGTTCTGATGCGAGAACTACATTTAACTTTTATGCTGTATCACAGAATAGACAAAATATCCAAGTCGTCATCAAATATATAAAGGGTCAGATACAGCTGTGTTCAGCAAGTTTTGTATCAAGTTTAATCAAGGTAAGACTGACCAGGAAGTCGTTTTCGATTCAGTAGGTTAACACCAAGTGAGCCATTCAGATTGAAACCAGTTGCATTTTATCAATAGGAGGTGCATCAAGGATCCCTTATTCGGAGAGTGAGTACAGAAATTGCTATTTGGCACACTGAGCACACGAGTGGTGTGGCGAGGGGCTTTCTTCATTCATCACCACCTTTTCTATAAACACACACATGACAATATTATGATCAACAATCTTGCACTTTGAGATCTGTTTGAATTTCTTGAACAGTGTATAACCTTTAAAGTAAAACTCATTTAAAATGTTTAGTTCACAGGCCCCTGAGGAAGAGCTCCCAGAGCTCGAAATGCATTGGGCATCAAGAGAATTCTTACCAGAAGATTACAAGAATATGTTTTGATTTAGAGATGTTACAATTATACAAATGATATTTTGATTTAGTTAAACTGTGAATATAAAATTGCTTGTGTCAATTGAAAATATATATTTGATGACTACTTGGATATTTTGTCTATTCTGTAATACAGCATAAAAGTTAAATGTAGTTCTCGCATCAGAACTACTCTAGCAACAGAGTATGGAGGTTAAGTGTCGTGATACACTTAAGATAGGTTGATACTTCATAGGCGCAGTAGGGACATACGTGCTACCTCCGTAGCACGCTTGTAAAAACGCCATAAAAACGCAACAAAGTTGAGTTAAACAAGTTTTTAAAGAAAACCGAGTGCTCCTCCAATTTTGAATTCGTACAGGGTACTCTGTCACAAACTTGACAAAATATCCGATATCCTGTCCACCAAACTCTTGGTCTGCACTCTCCATTTAAAGAAGCCCCTATTGGCTCCATCGATGGAAAGTTTGCTCCATCTCCATAACTTAATCGAGAGTAGGGGCCCTCGGAAAATAGCCATCACATCGCCCACTCTATTTAGAGCAAACAGGTGTGATGAGTTTTTTATTTTTCTTCACTGCCACGAAAAGCCTGACAGTGAGAGACAGAAAAAAAACAATAATGATTTCCACACACTGGGAAAAAAAATCCCAGGAGTGTGGAGGGCGGTAATTATTATTTTGTTGTTCAGAAGAAAACAAAATCCCATTTTAAGAGTTTGTTTCTGAAAACCCAAAAAAGAAAATTCCGGGTATGACCGCGAAAACTGACAATAGCCAGCCACCAAACAGTTTGTACTTTAAAGGGAACCAACGTGATGGCGGGTATTTTCAAGTTACAGTCATCATAGGCCCAGGGCCTTCTCCAAATGAGATGGATGGAGAACCATTGGGATGAGGACTTGAGCACCCTTGCCATCCGGACAGACTCTATACTGTCCGCCAACTTCTAAATCAAGTCCTTAAGCACTTACTCAGTGGTCGCCAGGAAGTGGAACAATTGTGTTTAATGTATGATTTTTCGTGCGTTTAACACGATTTTTGTACTCCGAAGCAAGTGGCATTAATGTTCTGTATGGCACTAGGTTTTGAACAGTAAATTAACGTATATTTTGCATATGTTTTAATGGACATATTAATCTGTACAAAAATGAGGAATTTGTATTGGATAGCTCTTCTAACCAATTGCCTTGTTTGACGGAGATTGGAGGATGACAGAATTGTGTTCGGTTCTCCTGTTGGAAGCCAGCAGAGATTCCATCTCAACATTCCATGCTGGTTACACTCAGGAGTACAGGAAAGGCACTATTGCCAACTGTCACAGCCTGCTTTCATTTCTTTCCATTTGTGAGACTAGACGTGAAATGCAATCTCAGAAGATCAGCGAATACATCAAAGCCATTCCTCTTCTAAGTTTGTATCCAAAGAAAAACGATTTCCTCGAAAACTTGCTAATTTGTATGCAGATCAAAAGTGGAATGCCTACTCATTAATTATTTATAAAACATTAATTGCAAGGCTCAAAGGAAATGAAGTTTGCACTCTGTTCTATCTTCGACCATTAGGTTAAGAATCTTCAGCCCCAGTGCACTTTCGTGGAATCCCATGACACATCTCCTCCAAGCTCTGCTTTGCAGTTGTCAGATTTTTTTTTTCAACAAATTTAATTTTCTACATTTCGGAGGTGGGTTTAAACGAATTCTGTGGTTCTTAAGTCTAAGCCTTCATCAGTTCAATGTGCCAGTTTGCTTTCCATGTTAATCATGAAATGTATTTCTAAAATAGAGACTCTGTCCATTATTGTTTTATTTTCAAAAACATGCAATATTTATATGTGTGTATTTGTTGCACATTTTGTATTCCTTTTCTCTTTCTTACATATATATGGATATAATCAGTAAGAGGAACAAGAATGCTCTTCTCAGGTGCCGGTGCCAAGATTAAAGACGTCCCTTGGGGTCTCTTTATGGAACATTATGCCTTTGTGAATGACTTCTGATCTAGGCACTCCTGAAATAGAAGCTCCTAAAGGCCGTTTAAAGCATTTTAAATTGTGCCCTAGTCTAGGTTCTAGATCAGGTGATCTAACACTGGAGGCATCATAGGCGGTGAAGTGAGGAACTCCTGACCTATCTCTATTTGTATCTTCTTAGCATGAGAGAAGTAGTAGTGCCAGCATTATCTAATGTGAAGGAAGAACAGTGTTGGAAATCTGAGAGAGAGTAGTGTTACAATCTAGTCTTGACATGAGATGTGACTGTTCACACAAAGCCAATTCAAGCGGGACTTGCTGGACCCGGATGTCCAAGTACAGCCTACGCCTGTAAGGATGGAGGACTTAGGACGAGGAGGTGAGCTGGAAGGACTGAACCAGACGAGGCTTACCCCTGTCCGTTAATAAAAGCACTATGTGTGGTCGTAACGCAGCGATCAAATGTGCACCATTTGTACATTACATAGGAACTGTGGAGTGTTATCTAAATGGATGCTACAAGGTGGGTGGTAGAGGGTTATAGGATGATAATTAATTTACACTTATACAGTTTGTAAATGGTTATATGCTTCACAAGCCACAATGTCAGATGATATGCTCGATTGATAATATCTTGTATGTGAAGTTCGCTAATAAACATACGTAACAAAGACAATCCAATCCAACAGCCACTGTATTCAGAACCTAACTCCTAAAACATTAACTAGCATCTGTGAGGAATACCTGCTTTCCACCTCTCCCTGCTTGGTTCAAGCAGCAGAGTCGTTTCCTATGGGAATGCATGTAGTACATTTACAACAGAACCAGTACAACAGTACTGTTTAGAAAATAATGTACATTTCCAAAGCAAGTTAGTAACAAAGATAAAAAAATGAAGAAAGTCAGTTAAAGTGATCAGGGATTATTGCAAATGAGAAATTGTTCCATTAAAATTAATAAAAATTAATATCAAGTAAAAATCTAATGTTATTCTATGTGATGTGGTAGCTTGGAACCTAGGCACACTTTCCGCCCGACTCACTATAAAGCATTGCCAGATAAATGTTGGTGGTTCATCCCAGTCAAAAGTGTGAACTTTGGACTTTCACAGATTGTGGAGGAGGGAAGGCTTCAGTGGAGTCAGGTTGGAAGCTATTGTGGAGAAAGCCCCGACAAAATTAAATGCATGTGATGGAGCAATGTTTACAATAAAAAGCCCCAAGAGATAAAACAAAATATTAAGGTTGTGGCATTTTGTCCTTGTCCTCCAGTGATAAATTATATAAAAGGTGCCTTAGATACCAGTTTGCTCTTTGTAGTTACATTGGTTGCTTTGTTGTTTTTTGTAGCACCAACAACTTCCTTTATCCTTGGCCCTGCTGCATTTCCTAGCCACAGGAGAAAAGTTCCAAAGGCAGTAATAATGTCCAGTTGCACATGGCCCACTGGTTTACTTCCGTGTGGCCAAATGTTCCTCTGCCTTGAGGATCTTTTGCAACCTTCATGCTACAATAACTTGAAAGAAGTCCAAAAGGGGTTAAGCAGGGTTTGCTAGTGGGACCTAGATCAGTCTGCCTTTGGTGGTTACCAAGAAACCAATGCCACTGAATTTTTAGAGTAGTCTTTAAGTCTTAAAGATATAAAACAGAGCCCTGCAAAGGCCCCTGACGGGCAGATAGGAATCCTTCAATGCCGCACCAGTAGTATATTTCATCATTGGTTCATGTTACCTCTTTGCCCAGTGCAGGGCAAGCAGGACAATTTAGAGGGTGAAACTAGCCTGTGACTGGTGATTAGCCTTACACAAATCTAACAAAAAGGCCCATTATTTCTCCACCCACATTCGGGAGCAAAATGGCTCTCACTGGCAGGTACCTATATCAACTTAGAAATTTTCTAGATGGACTTGCTGGTTTTTGGCAGAAAAGCGGCACGTGTATGGCCTATTCACAGTCACCTATGATGGTGCAATGTTGCTAATTCTCAGAACTACAGTACCCAACAGGCTGCATTCTCTTTGATGAGTGTAGTTATGCTATTGAAGCATTTGGAACTACTACGCTGAGTCTTCTGGCCTTATGCAAGAATATCCAAGAAGAAGAAACTGGCAAAAGAGTATGAAACATTCTAGGAAAGGCGTCAGCAATAGTTGGCTGTGGAGTATTTGCTGCATTCTGAAGAATTACTGTTTCTTCTGCTGATTGGAGAATTTCTAAAAGCTGCTGAGCAAGTCTTCCAACATCTTAATGAGTTTATTTTGACTTTGACATTTCCACTTGATTTAGTAAGTTTTAGTTAGTCTTAGTAAGATTACTTATGCCTTAGAAACGTTAGGATTTTTCATTGTAAGGCATTAGAATTAACATCTGTTTTCTGTACAAAATACATCTTATCATATTCTTTTAGTGTATTTTCTGTATGTACAGAAAAAGTTCTGAATGTTCAGAAAACACAATCTTCTGCAGTTCACCTTAAGCCATTATCTAATTCCGCACATGTAACATATCTTTATATTCATTTGATGTACTACCATAGGCACAGTTTGGGTATATTAGATTCTCCTTACTCCTTTCATATATAGATACCTTTATTCTGCTACTGAAGAATGTCTCAAATCAAACGAGGTTCCAGCCTGTCCCTCTCCTCTGTAGGGTTTGACACTTTTCTGTCTATTTACTAGTATTAGTTATGGGGTTAAGCTAAATGGGATTGGTGGTCTGTGCTGCAAGAGTCAAGGTATCCATAACATCCTAGTACAATCTCAGGGTCAGTTTCTGTTCCAGGGATATGCTTCCTGGAAAAAGCTAAGTAAATATCTCTTTCACCGCAAAAAATAAAAGTAACAGTCCCTAGGCACAACCTACTCTTTAGCCTCTCTCTATAAGCTCCCCCAAAAGCCAGCCAATTTACTCCGAGAAAAATCAAGGAGAATCTCCATTTCCAAGTTTCCATCACTGCCAGCCCCAATGCTAGGTTTATCCTGACTTGTTTGAGGAAGGTCCCCTTCTCAAAAGAACATGCTGCACAAAAGCTAATTTCAAGAAGACGTGGCTTGAAAGTCATGGAACACGTTTTCACTTTCGTAAGTCTATTGAATTTGCTACCTTTGATGTTCCAATTGCTGCCCTCCTCAGGCCTTAGTAGAATTTCTGTGAAAAGAAAAGCCGAGATTGCACCACGGGGGGCAAGACAAGAATGTGAATGTCCCCTGCTTCATACAGCAATTGAGCTTTAGCCATGCTATATTTCAATCTAAACTTTCTATTGTATTTCTCATACCATGGTTCATTACCTATATGGTGTAAAATTTGACCTTGTAGTATTTTTCTAATAGAAGTTAGTTGATTCATCCTTTTGTGCTTGCTATACTTTTAAACACTGAGGGGCAGATTTACAAACCCCTTGCACCACTTTTGCGTCACTTTTCCCATGTTAAAAATGATGCAAAAGTGGCGCAAGGCGCTTGTAAATCTGCCCCTGAGTGAGCAAAAGCTGCAGGGAACACAAGCTATTTAAAACACAGAAGATCATGCTAGGCTTATCAGTGCAAGTCTTGAAAATATTCTGTCCTGTTGCCATTCCTAAACTTTAGACAACCGCACAAAATGTTTGCGCACAATCGTAATTGCCATTGAAATGCATCTGTTATCAAAATTTTCGGGTAAAAATCGTTTTCTTCTCCAATCAGAGCATGTTTATTTGGACCACTCCACGGGTAAAAATATCAGGTGTCAAAAACAAACTTAAATGCTGGACACAGCAAAAATGTGGATTGTCTTGCAGGAAAGAATTCTCCTTCACCCAGTCTTACACTCTTATTATGGAGCCTAAAATAGCATCACGTTTGTGTAATTATCTAGCCTCTTGCCTCTCTTCATCCATTAGTCACAGTCTCGTAATGAAGGCAGAATTTTTTTTCCTACATTGGACTCAATTCATTAGGAGGGTACACAGTAAATAACTGAGGAGGCCTGAGTGGCTTCATGCTTTGCAGGCAGCAACAGAGCCATGTGGTATGAGAGACTATGAGGGTGTTAAATAAGCCTGGGCGTAGTTCACGAAGTAACGCTACGCGTAGCTACATGAAGTGCACTTCGCACTACGCGAGCTATGCATAGCACTACGCAAATTGCCTCGTGTAGTACGCTGTTCGCGATGATTGCACAGTGCCGGATGCTTGTCCGCACTGTGCAATCATTGAAAACGACATCTTGCACAGTGTGAGCTGCCTTTTACTGCCGATTGAGTAGATTTTTACTCGAGCGGCAGCTTTCTCAACGCGGACTGGTAGTTTCTCAGCGCGAGCGGTCGCGAGCATACGCGACCACTCGCAATGAGAAACCTGACCTCCCTGCGTTGAGAATCTCGCAACTCGATGTTGCTGATCGCGAACGAGGAAAAAGTCTCGCCGGGATGTCATTTTGCTTGCTCGCGGTTGCCAACTTGATGTTGAGGACCGCGAGCTACACTACGCGTGTTTGCACTATGCTATGTGCAATTCGCGTAGAGCAAAGTAGCGCAAACTTCGCAAACTACATGAGCGTAGTGTAGTGCTTTGCCCAGGGTTAGTGATAAATACTGCAATGCCCAGTCTGTGGGAATGCAGAGGGTTGCTCACTTTGCACAACAGCTCAGAAGGCCAAATATCTGTCATGTATCCCAAGGGTAGCTGTAAACTAATTCTGTTGCAAAAAAAAATTTTCATTGAAAATCTGATTGGGCAATATTTATTGAAACAGATAGACAGATGACCACTCAGGCACAGTAACCCTGCATGAAAATATGACAAGCTCCTGGTATTATTATTATTAGGGCCTGGTCAAAGAATGTGTGAATGCCACAACCTAACTGTTTGCATTTGAAAAGTCAAAGTTGGGGCTAAGATTGACAGATTTAAATTTGTGTGCCAATGGCAATCAGGAAAATGTTAACTCTATTTAAGGCCGGTCTCCCTAAATCCTCTGTCGTACTAGGCAAAGAAGATAGATCATTCTTCATTTGTATATTGTACGTTTAGACGTTTTTGTCGGGATACCTTGAGGGCTGGATCATTTGGAGAGAAGAGAAGTAACTGTATAATTGTGCCATACAGTCCAGATAACACACCTCTTAATTTTATCCTCAGAATGCCAGTACACCCACACCATTCTGGGGGCGGGAGGAGGGGGCTGCATGGAATGAACTTAGGGCAGATTTCAAACAGTTCCATAGCTGTTGATATCTTCATTGTTGCGTAGCGTGAAGACTAAATTCGCAATGCGATTCTTCAAATGTTTTTAGATGCCCTAGAGCAAGCCTTTCAATGCACAAACTCTGGGCCTACTCGCAAAGGTAAAGTGAGATGAAAGTCTAACTTTACAACTAATGGTATTCACAAAGGGCATTTACTGCTTTTAAATGCCCTTTGTGAATACCAGTCATAAAGTTAGACTCTTGTCTAACTTTTCCTTTGTGAATCGGGCCAATTGTTTTGGATGACTCTTAGTAGTTTAAAGGCTGACGCCAAATCATAAATTTTGCAATTCTTCATGCAACAAAGTTTAAACTGTATTTGTCAAGAACACAACACAGGTACCATAGAGTGTTTAATAACAGTGGCATTGGCATCTCCGAATGTTATCACGTCAAGCTCATATTTAAAGTGTGACAGAGTACCTCACAGTAACAGCTAAAGGCATACCCAGCCAAGAAAGTTTGCAAAGGTCTTTTGCATGAGGAGATCCAAGTTGCTGATCACCATATCAATTAGACCATAAATGTAGGTCTTTGGGACCCAGTGAACAGGGTCGCTGCATAGTCAGTGAGTTTCAGGAGGTGTGAATCCTAAATTTCCACACAAAAAAAGCAGTGGACCAAAGGGTTAATGTGTAAGGCGAACGAGGGACGGGATGGACTGTTTCCATGAGGAGCAGGGTCGGTACTGATTTGCATTAGGTTGGTTTCAGGGGCTGATTTAGAGTTTAGTGGACAGTTATTCTGTTGCAAAGATGAAAGAGTACCAGTATGCCAAGCTCAAGGTGTGCATTTCGGATTATGAGTCTGGCAGACCACATGTGTTATGCCGACTGAGTAAATCTTACAAGTCATCAGACTGTCCACCCTATTTAGACCTGATGGTCAGATCACTTTTTTTCAACTGTCCATTCCATCACAGCCAGGTACAAACTGTTGATGAAGGACAGTAGACAAAAAAACGATTACCCTCACACCGTCGGAGAAAACTACTATAGGGATCATCATTACTTTTGTTATGTTTTGAAACCAAACTCCCACTTTGGGAGTTTGCTTTTGAATAAAAAAAACTTTGGAAACGTTTGACGGCCAGCTATCATATTTGATGGAGCCTTCCATCCATGACAGGAGTTCCTGACAACATGTAGAGATATGGCTGCCGGGCTGGTGGACATCTCTAAATTTGGCAGGTGGAGTAAAGGCAGCAAAGTCCTCCACCAACCTCTCTCCCTTTACCCCATCTGCTAATCCAAATCAGGCCCTCTGCCTAGAGTGGCACAATTGATGGAAAACAATGGCTTTGAATGCTACCTCTTGGGATTGGCAGTGGTGAGACTATTTGCAAGTATTTGTACCATCACCTTTTGGGTTTTTGATTGCCAGTAACATGCTTGACATGTTTGTGAATTCTAAAAAGTAGCAAATTTGCATACATTCAAAGTGTACTTCTTTGAGTGAAAACCTGCTACTTTTTGGGTAAACCAGTCACTAAGGTGGATATTAACAAGGAAGTGGCGTAACACTGCACATCAACCAAAGTTGCTGCGCTGCATCACCTGAAGAGAGCAGAATTGCACAAAATCTTCAAAGAAATGCTGGATTTCTGTTCTCTACATGCGCTGGCGCCCTTTAGTAAGTTAAATATTTATAAAGCGCATGAATGCCGAGGCATCTTGGCGCTAAAAAGAACATGCCGTGTCTTTGCCCAGGCGCAGTGGCGGAACTTATTTGGGGGGAAATAGCCAAGTCTTAGTCCTTTTCTTAAACTGTAGCCTCTTCGGCTGCAGCCTAATAGTAGTTGGCAGCCTGCTCCAGAGTTTGGCTGCTCAATGGGATTGGCTTTTTCCTCCCTATCTGACTTTTTGGATTTTGGGATTCTGAACTAGCCCAGTGTTGGATGATCTGAGATTCCATTGTGGGAGTACCAAAGAAATAGTTTCTGCATATTCATGGCTCCCTTGTGTACTAAGCAGAGTGCCTTAAACTCCACATGTTGTTGGGTCGGAAGCCAATGGAGCAGCCTGATGCCGGTGGAGATAGAGTGATATTTCGGGATGTTAAGTAGTAGTTGAGCTGCAGCGTTCTGCACTGACTGCAATTTAGCCAACTGATACTTGTCAATGCCCAAGAATAGTGCATTGCCGTAGTCTATTTTTGAGAAGATTAATGCACCTATTACCGTTTTCCTAAGAACCTGAGGGATAAAAGACAAGATCTCACGTAGGATCTTCAATAGAAGAAAGCAAGAGGAAAGCAGGTGATTAATCTGTCCTGCAAAGTTTAACTGGTTGTCGAATATCACTCCCAGATTTCTCGCCTCGGTAGACGGAGAGGGGCAGTTGCCTGCCTCAATTGGCCATCATGCTTGATATGATATAGGTGGACCCTTCCCAAACTCCATGACCTCCGTTTTATCAGTGTTAAGCTTGAGGAAATTTAGATTCATCCACCCCATGAAACTAACGGCTGTGACTTCAACCCTCTGTGAGATAGATATAACTATCTGGGTGTTTTCAGCGTATGAGATAAACGTAAAACCATGCTCTCTGATTAAGTTGGCCAGAGGAGTGACATAAATATTGAACAAGGTTGGTAATAATGCTGAGCCTTGTGGCACCCCACACGGGGTGAAACATTTCTCTGATTTAAGATTCTCCCAACAAACCCTCTGCTCCCTGGATGCAGGAAGGAGGAGAGTAGGCTTAGAGCCGTCTCTTTAATTCATATTGCCTTCAGCCGCCGCACTAGCACCGCATTGTTAACAGTGTCAGATGCTGCTGATAGGTCAAGTAGGATAAGAATGGCTCTTCCCCCCAATCCAATTGCCTGCAAATCTCCTCTGTGGCCATAATACGGGCAGACTCTGTGGAGTGGCATGGTCTAAAGCCATTTGGGTAGGGTCTAAGAGATTGTTACAATCAAGGTAGTGGGTTAGGTCAGTATTGACTGATTTTTCCAAAATTTTAGCTGCTATTGGTAAGAATGATATTGGACAGTAGTTTTTTTTACCTCAATGGCATCCAAGGCGGGGTTCTACCAGATAGGCCTAATACACACCTTTTTCCTGGACAGGGGAAAAATCCCTGAACTGATCACCTCGTTTAAAAGCGGAGTTAGATGTAAACTAATCTATTTTGAGACCAGATGTAGAGTGGCAGGAGGACACAGATCATTAGGAGAGCCTGACTTGGTCAGTAATAGCAGATTATTAACTTTCTCTGCAGTTAGTGTAGAAAGCCTGGTCAAATTACTAGGGGGTATGTTCTGATTGGTGGTATGGTTATTATTTTCAGTCGAATTTGGTTCTGTTTTTAGGAGTTCATTGTAAACCAGTTGTACTTTGATTTGAAAAAAGTTAGCAATCTTATTCCAAATATTTTGATCTGGTGTAAACTGACTTTCCTGCTGCCGTTTAGACAGGACATTAACGTCTCAAAAAGCCCCTTTGAGGAGTTATTTGGCTGCGCCAATTCTAGTTGTAAAATAACCTGGTTTTGCTATTTTTATTGCTTCCTTATATTCCTCAAGGACTAGATTGTAGGCCGTTTTGTGTTTATTTATTTCTTTATTTAAAGAGTTTTATATAGCGCTGGCTAGACCCGAAGGTATCAGAGCGCTTTACATTAGGTTCCACAATGTAACAGAAAATTATCACAATTACACATTTCGTCAAAAAATGAGCAATACATTAAAAGAGGAGAGAAAGGAGAGTAAAAAAATGGTGGTGGGGGGAAGGGAGGTGAGAAGAGGGAGGATGAGGGAAGAGACGACAGGGAGACGAAAGAAAGTGTGTCTAAAAACGTACTGGGTAGGTGACGTCCAAGGAGGGAATCCATGGCCCGTCTCCCCTTTAGCTAAACCAGGTAACTCCATCGGGCATCAGACAAAATAGCTAAGTCTCAAGTGGCGAGGGAAAACGTTCACAGAAAAACATGGTGGGGACTAAGGGCCAGGACAGGTGAGGGCAAAGGTCAGGCGCTGGAAAGAGTAGCGCGGAGACGGGTGGGAGTGGGGGGGGGTAGGGGAAGTGGGAGGGGGCGATAAGGTCATGAGAGACGCAGGAGAGTCTATATTTGGACTTAATGTTTTTAGGTTCTGAGTTATAACAAGGTGCTGACACATGGCTTCTTCTCAGTTTCTTTGTTTTTTTTGGGGCTACGTGGTTTATTGATGATCTGAACCATTCATCAAATGTATTGGCTGTCAGATTGTTATCTGAAACATGCATAGGGGGGGTGCCTGTCAAGGGCCTCTTCTAACTCTTTTTTTTGTATTCTGTGCCAGGGGCGAGTTTTAGCAAGAAGGAGTCTGTTTAGGTGGGACCTGTTTCTCTGCGTAATTAGTACTTTAAAATAGATGGCTTTATGATCTGTCTAAGGTAGTGGAAGAATTTTGCCAGTATGATATGAGGATTGTTGGTAAAAATGCCATCCAGGGTATGGCCGGCCTTGTGCGTAGATTCAGAAATAATTTGGGTCAACACACGTGCTGCAAGATTATCCAGCAACATGGCTGTATCTGCATTGTTATTAGATTCAAGGTGAAAATTAAAATCTACCAAGATTGTGAGCATGGGAGATTCTAGACAAGATTCTAGGAGAGTCTGAAGTGATTGGATGAATACGTACCTTATCCCTGGTGGCTGATAGAGAAGTAGGCCCGGGAAGGTTAGGATGTTGTTTACTTTAATATTAAAAAACATAGCCTCAGCTTCAAGTTGTTGGGTGGGCTTGGTTCTTACATTGAAGCAAGAGCAATATAGTATGGCAATACACCTCTTTTTCCCTATCCTGTTTAAGCAGGCTACTTGATATCCTGCTGGAAGAGCGATGTTCCAATCTGGCTCAGACGTATCTTCAGCCCAGGTTTCTGTTAAGAAAAGCATATCTGGATATGAACGTTGCATCATGCATTCAAATTCATATTTATGCTTTATCAGGGACCTAGAGTTCAGCAGAATGCACTGTAAGGAGTCTTCAGAAATGCCCTGAGAGACATTTCTTCCTTTAGGCATATCTGTTTTTACGGGGTCTAGGTGAGCGGAAAATGACATAGTGGCTCCTATATCTCCTTCGAGCTCGCTGTGGTCCCTTTTTGCAGCAGATGGAGTTGTGCAAATGTTATTTATATTAGTTGTTAACATGCTCGGTGTGCCCCTAAGAGTGAGGCCACAGGAGTTACTATTGAATGTCCCTTTATCCCCAAAACAGAGACATATAGCGGGGTTGCAGCACTCACCAATCTTTGTACTCGAGTAGCTGTTGTCTGGTGTACAATCGGGAGGGAACTCGGGCAGGGGTCCTGGCGCTGGTCGCGCTACTGGCACCGATGGGCACAGACGGGCTTGCCTTTGGCACGCCGTTGGCGCGGCCATACCCGCATGTGTATTTATGCTCTACTAGGTACAACAACTAGTGCGCCAACCTGAATACAAGGCAGGCCCGCTCTTACATACGTACACCGCGGCCGAGCACAGGGTCGAATATTCTGAGACAGGCAACTACAAATTGATTTTAAAACAATGTGCGAAGTTCAGCGATACTTTAAAAACTGAAAGAGACGAACAAAAGATCACGATTACTGCAGCTAGTAAAAACATGTTGGGCTGTTGCGCATCAAAGTAGACAGCCCTGTGTCATAACGCAAGGGTGTCTGCATCATGATCAGGATCAAGATACCCTACCCTTCCTGCACAAAAACTATTCTTGGAGGCTTTTACCTCTCTCATGTGCCCTACAGAGATATGCAGAGAAAATAGCAAGGAGTAATGGAGCTATTTCTCCTTATTATGCCAGCCTCAGGCAGGCACAACATCTTGACGCAAACCCATGTCTCCAACTCTTTGTAAATATGGGGTTGCATCAAGAACCATGGGAGGATGCATGGGAATGCCCATGCACCACCTATGAAAGACCGTGCACAGCCTGTTCACTCAAAAGAGTGTGCTCAGAAATCTATCTATTGAACATTTACAAAAGCTAAGGCTTAAGTTCACTGATTTTTATAAATTTAAACATGATACGATAAAACATTAACTCAATGATGATGAGGATTTCCTTTTTTGCTTTAAGTTTAAAGGTCTAGCAGGGCCTTTTTTCCAGTTGCACGCCACATAGAGAACAGGATTCTTTGGTTAAAACACTTGACAATACTGTTTATATTGTTTATTGAGTGCAACAGCGGCTGCATTTACTTACTAGTTAAACAATATCCTGCTCAGCAGCCAGCGCCTGCACCACCCTGAGTACTACACTAAAACTAACCATGTCTTCGTTTGATGACATTTTGCACCTTAGAGAAAATAAGGCCCACACTAAGGCTTATTCTGCTGCAGAAGCAGCGGATATATATGGGCTCATAAAGGAGGTCAGGAAATTTGATGTCACTTCAGGCCCGGTCCAACAACAAACTAAACAATTCGAGTACCTCATGCGCAACTAGATCAATCAGCGTTTTCATGCCACAACTTTAATACAATACCACAGAGCAAGCCGAATCCCTCGTGGGCTTCGCTTGGCGATTAAACCTATGTTATTCAAAATGAATAAAAAATGTATGGAGAAATGGCACGCTATTTTAAATAAGTGCTCCCTTGACTTAATATTGCTAATTGTTGAGGAGTTATCACAAGTCCTGATTGGACTTGAATCTGAAATGAAAGACTTACAAGCTAACTTAAACCAACGTATGGAAACAGAGGCATGGTCCTCTACACTTGATGAAATTAACACCAGACTTGACAGCTATGCCAAAGACATCCATGAGAGAAAAGTGAGAAAGTTCCGTCGAGACACGATCGATTATAAACTCGACGAGGTATACTCCAAACACCGTTAAGCACCAACGCAACCAAACCCGTAGAGGTCGTCGACACGGGCAAACCCAGTCGGAAAAAGAGGTAGTAGTGGTTAACATTTCCTCCAAAAAACTCACTAAACAACAAATGACTGTGTTGAGTAAAGGATGTTCTTTTGTTCCTACTAATCAAGCTAGAAGTCTAGAGTCGCAAATCGATGTATTCAAGTTTACGAGAAAGTTGAGACTACGCCATTTTTTCTCTACCATTGAAACTACACAATCCACAATGGAAGAGGCTGAATATCAAGAGTTCAGACCCAAAAGCACTTTTGTTTCTCCAATTTCCCACAAAGCCATTGATCTTTTTGAGACATTGGTGAAACAGGACATTTCCAAAATGCCTTTGATTTCGAAATCTCCACCTAATCTTAGTCCTGGTGAAAATTCCGCTTTGCGTTCATTACAAACCAATACCTCGCTCCATTTCACAAAGGCTGACAAGGGTGGCGCTCTAGTGATCATGGACAGAATTAAATACGAACAGAAAGTGGAAAGCATGGTCAATGACCTTACCACGTATTTACCATTACCCAGAGATCCCACTAATGAATTTTTATCAATTCTTTAAAGGATTTTGTCACACGCACTAGACATGAAATGGATCAACACTAAAACAAAAGACTATCTATTCACCAAATTTCCACTTAGACCACGGTTATACATGGTACCAAAAATTCATAAGTCACTGACAGACCCTCCCTTGAGACCCATTGTCTCGGGTTGCGGTTCGATTCACGACCCCTTAGGTCGGTATCTAGATACTTTTCTCCAACCAATTGTACAATCCAGCTCGACGTACATACAGGATACCACACACCTATTGAATATCCTTGGAGAGATTACCATTCCTCCAAACAGACAAGTGTGGCTCTGCACGGTGGACGTAGTTTCACTGTATACGTCCATTCCCCATCTAAAGGGACTCGAGGCCATAGAATGGGCCCTACTGAGAGCTGATATCACTCAAGCAAATCACATTTTCCTACTCGAGATCCTACATTTTTGCCTTTTTCACAGCTACTTCCAATGGTAAGCGCAGTATTTCCTCCAGTCCAATGGTACATCTATGGGCTTTTCAGGAGCCCCCAGCTATGTGAACATCTTCATGATGAAGTTCGAACAAGAATTCATTTTGTCACAACCTCAGTGGACCATGAATCTGGTAACTTTCAAGCGCTATATTGATGATATTCTCATCATCTGGCAAGGAACATACAGTGACTTACAAAATAACATTTCACAACTCAATACCATCAACCCACGCATTCAATTCACCCATCAGATTGAGGCAAAACAGATCCCGTTTCTGGATGTTTTGATCACCATCTCCAATGGTAAAATAACAACTTCCATTTTCACCAAGGCCACTGACCGCAATAATGCCTTAGCGTACAGCAGCTTTCATCCTTGGTCACTCAAGCGCCACCTGCCCTATTCACAGTTTTTGCGCATTAAGCGCATCAACTCTGATGAAAATATTGGCATGCAAACAATAGAGGTATTCAAAGACAAGTATAAACAAAGAGGTTACCCAGACACAGTTTTGGAGCAGGCAGCCTCGAGGGTTACAGCCTGGAGGCGGGAAGATCTTTTACATAAAAGAAGTAAACCTGTAACTACACCTAGAGAAGTGTTTGTATCAACACTTTCAACCCAATCTAAAATGACGAAATCCATCATATTGAATAGATGGTCATTACTACAGTCAGAACCTGATTTCAAAGGGATGTTCACAGCACCCCCGTTGTTTGCGTATAAGAGATCACCAAACCTTAAAGAAATCCTGAACAAAAAGCCTCTGGTAACACAAGTGACACACAAAGGATTTCTCAAATGCTTAGACTGTTCGAACTGTAACAATGCCATCACCGGCAGAGTTCTACATCACCCCAGATCAGGGAAACCTATCCTGTTGAAGTACAATGCAACATGCAATAGCAACCATGTCATTTACTACATAAAATGTCCTTGTGACCTATATTATGTAGGTAAAACTGAACGTGCTTTACGCACACGCACAACTGAGCATAAGAGTCGAATAAGAACCAACACGACTAGTTCTCCAATAGCACAACATTGGAATACCAGTAAGCACAACATAGCAAAATTAAGATTCGGCGTTCTTGAGCTGGTGGAACCCAGCCCAGAGCGCGACACAGCTAAGTTTCTATCGCAACGTGAAACACAGTGGATCTGGTATATGCAAAGCTTAACCCCGACAGGGCTCAATGATAAATTTGAGTTAGCATGCTTCCTGTAAACTGATATTGCTAATATTTCTATGCTATATAACACAGAATAGCTCAGTTACCTGTGTATTCATTGCCTGTTTCATTATGCACACGTTTACAGTCCGAATATGTACTGCTGTTTACCTGAATGTACTGGATTGTTTCATCAGCATTTATAGTGGATTACTTAATAGTAATCATGTGAAAGTTTTCCCTTCATTACTGTACCTGTTTATCAAGAACAAATGGACCCAAACCTGCAGTGCCATCTCTATTGTTTTTCAAATGAGATTGTTTTTTAATTGAGATTGTTTTACCACCTCAGTTTCGGTGCTCCATTCGCCACTGTTCACCCGCTTTCACAAACTCTCTGTAGTTAGTTTCACACCCGTCTAAGATGGCCGCCACTTAGTTACACATAGTCCTTTTTCTATCACCACTCTACATCACGCTATTAATGATAACGCTAGATCCACGGAGGTCTTGCTTACTCCAGAAGGCTTGAACTGTTTCGTTGCCTCAACACACGGTCCAATATCGGTGAGTAAAGGGGTACTCTTTTTTCACCATACAGGTTTACTTAATGTCCCTTGTGCCGATAGATTAATGGTAGCTTTTCTTGCTACAGGCGCCGCGTTAGATACTTATCTGCCTACACGGATCACGCCCAGTGCTCCGACGGGTAAGTTCCCGAATTGAGCACGTACTCAATCTGAGGTTTCTTAATATAGAACCACAAATTTACAGTATGTTTTTTCATATTCCATTAGAGCCACTAACACGTAGAAACTTTAGTTTCCATCCTTAAACTTATCCAGGCCAAGTGACCCACCGGGCTTTGTCTAAACGGAGCCAAACCACCCCGTAAGAAGCATTCCTTTCTTCTTAGAGCTTTATTTCATTATTACATTTTACACAACCAGAATCATTTCGGTGTATGTCTCATCACGTTTCCTTAGTTCACTTTCATTAACACTACGTCATCTGGTGGTTTGGTATTCTCTGTAGCACTGAGTTTCCTTATATTGTTACAGCACTTATGTATTCTCCCTGACCAAAAATATGTGAACCATATGTACCACGCTGGTGTTTATTTCCTAGCTGCCCACAGGACTTGGTCAGAGGTTAAGAAACAATCATTATCTAACAGAAAGTTTGAAAAGTGAGATTGACATTTTTTTTCTCCTTGGAAAATCTTTTTTTGAATGTGTTTTGGGCCACAGATCTGTCATTAGTTAAAAAATGAAAAGCCAATCAGAAGTATTGATGAAAGGTCCACAATGCTGATCTTCATGTTTGAACAGTATGACACGTCAGGCAATAGTGAACTTGATATGGGGAAAGTGATACATAAACATGCTCTCTAGCACAAATATATCTACAGAAGTATATGAGGAACAGTCCACTCTTAGGTCATTGAGCAGATTCCAGTCCCTGCTGTTAGTCATGACAGGTCTTTCTGACCTATAGATAACAGGATCAATAGTAAGGATCAGGTTGCCCCCACTACCATGTTGGATCCGTTAAATTCAGTCACAGTCTTGGGAGGACATCCACTTTATAAATGGAGTCTATCATCATGACTTTGTCTTGGATGGAAAAATTTGGTAAAACACACACTGCCCTTGACAGTAAGATGTATTTAGGTATGGGTGTATTTAGATATGGCTGTCAAAAAAACTGATAGTACTAATATACAAAGAGTGGGTTTGGAACCGCCACTTTTAACCATTAGCTTTATTTGCCATAGGCTTGAGAGTTTATCAGGCAGGACTTCACTCAGTCCAGCCAAGTATTCACTTCTCACCCATAGCTGCCAAGTGATCAGATTACCAATGTCTGACCATAGCAAGAAGTGTGGCACTTCGAATGGCATTCTTACTGTTATAAAATAATGAGTTGCATAGTCACTGCGCTTTAAGTCATAGGCTAGGACTTCGTAGCACTATAAATATACAAGTTGTTAACCACCAACTCTTACACCCCACATGGCCCCCGACTGCCACCAAGCTTACCTGGATTCTATTTCTTCACTGCCTGGTAACACTCAGTGCCTGATTGCAA
The DNA here is from genome assembly GCF_964261635.1 of Lissotriton helveticus. NCBI lineage: Eukaryota > Metazoa > Chordata > Amphibia > Caudata > Salamandridae > Lissotriton > Lissotriton helveticus. The sequence continues at coordinate 1,751,915,735 of NC_136067.1, forward strand.
GTTTGGCGGTGCAGCGCGGGGTCAGTCATGCCGTTGCACCGACACACCCATGGTTAGACCACCAGCCAGATTAGGAGTTTCTTCCTCTCTGGCAGGCTGGTTTGTGCTGTCCCCGCGGAGGTGCCTCAGAATATGGACACAGCAATGGGAATGCCAAAAACATTTCCTGCACGGCATGGGCCGTGCAGGTACTAGGTTGCATGCACACAAGGGGGCATTTGCTGTGCCCCCCCCCTCTCCACCACGGTTTTTATGGCAGTGGTTCCGCCATGAAAACCATAGAGGAGAGGAATCTTGTAACATGCCTGGCGGGACCATATTACTGCCTCTATACCACCGCACCACTGCCAGGAAACCGCAGTTCCCTGGCAGCTGCGGTGGAGCAATGGTGATCCGACTGCCCTTATTGTGAAAGGGCGGTCGGGAGACCACCACTGCCGTGCCTCCATAAGTCTGGTGGTCCATGGACCGCAAAACTCATTATTATGGCCTCAGAGACTCCAGTGGTTGGATTATTCAATACGCTTTCATAATGCAAACGAACGCATTCCCTGCCGTTTACATAATTTTGCATTTACTTTAAATGTGTAGTGCGCCTTTAATTTATACGCTGGTACCTGAAGGTGAAAACAATCAAACATAGTAATAGAATAAAACGATGTGGTCCTTTTCAGCTACGTGTTTAACTCCCTGTCCCCCCAAGTCCACCTCCCCCGGCCTGGTACTGCCCCCACTGCTGCACTCAAGTTTGTTGAGTGATCAGCTGCGCTGAACTCATCTGTGGTATCCTGAAGTTGCTGCCAGGCTAAGCCTGCAGAGCGCGTGGTCAATGCCAGTGTGCTAAACCTGGCTGCAGACAGTGCTGAGGTTACAGGCCCAGGGACTGCCAGACAGGGCTGCTCTTTGACCTCCTTGGTCACTGTCACTGGCTGGGACGCGTCACCTAAGGCTTCTGTCCGGCCTGTTCCCATTAGAATGCATAAGGGACTAATTTAATTCCCAGCTTGTGCCCATAATCTCAAAGGCAGAGCACTCCCTTCACCCACTCCACATCCAGGACTGATATCGACCTGATGTGCCCTTTCACTCATGCAGAGCTTGTGCATATTTCATGTACAACCCGATACACAGAGAGCACGCCTGCCTCAAATATGTATCTCAGATTCTCAACACTAATGTATTGGTGCAGTTCTGTGCCAAGAGCCACTCCAGCTGTACTGCACACTTTCACTTCGCTGTTCCGAGTATCCTGCACATCAGGCAAACAACATAGGCATAAGGGGTTCCAGTAATATATCTTAACCAGCCCTGAAAAACAGAGTGAATGTCGGCCTTCTACTTACATCAGACGTCCTTTAACTAAGCATAGGTTTCCCTCGTGTGGTCATTTCCTGAACTTCGTTCTATTTAATGGTTACAGAGCAGGCAATATTTTGTTTCTTTCTATTGTATTGTATCATTGTATTTGTATTACGCCTACCCTTCTAGGTGGCGCTGAAGCACTTGTCCATCCACACGAGAAGCAAGCTGCACTGAGTGTGTGGTTGCACGTGAGTTTTCTGTACTTTTGGCATATGTGGGAAGTGTTTCCGTTTTAAGAGAGATGGCCACCGATGGGCTCTTATCGTGTTCTGGGATGCCGCGGTTGGTGGTTTGAAGAATAAGGAAACTGAAAGGGACACATTGTTATTCTGCTACCTCTGAATAACCCTGCAAGCCCCGCTATTCTGATTGCTAGCTTAAATGTATGTTCTAGATCAGAAGGCCACCCTTTCTGTGGCCGGTAGAGGTAAGAGCTGTAGAAAAAGAGTGGGAGGGGGAGGAACCAGCGAGATGCCCAGATAGATTCCATTATTCCACCATTATAAGATTGCCAATAGGAGATGTCAAGTAAAGGAATTCGTCACGAATGCACTACGTTGTCATGATCATCAGTTTTGTCACAATAGGATGTTAGAGTATGCAACTATATGGGACCTGCAGGGTGGACTATATTAGAATTCAATGGTGACCTGCAATGTGTGGTAGGCCCGTCTGTTTGGAACTAAGTGGTTAGTTAAGCGGGCTGCTATAGCCTGTATCTGTGCCATCCAGTTGTCAGCAGGGTTCCACAGGTCCTTTAATACTTTATATGCCAATCCAATTGATGAGGAGGGATCAGGTAGTGAATTAGTGAGCAATTTCAAATAGTTAGATGGATTACATAAAATGTGTACCGGAAGGATTGTCAAAGAACCAAGTTACTCTCCTCCATCTTGTGGTTATAGCTTGCTGGTAGGGTGAACATTGCTTACTAAGTCTGAGAAGTGGGGGGGGGGGTCCTATGGTTACGTTCCTATATGTCATAAGGCATGTCTCTGATCTTCAAGTGTAGAGTGGCAGAAGGTACTTCTACTATTGACTGTAGGGGCATATTTCATGTTTGAGAAGGCATAGTTCTTCTATTCTTTGCATATGTCGAGGTCATTGTGAAGTTATGTTTGGTCAAGCCTCCTAGTTTGGTTCAGTGCCTGTGCCCGCCTCCTTATTATTGTGGGCTGGTTGGAATTGTTCCACAGCTTTAGACTGTGCTTATACTGATAGGATGGTTACGTTCTGGGTTCTGTTCAAGGACCAGCGATAGATGCAATTATTTTCTAAATAAGCATGATTTCATATCTCTTCTGATCTTTAAATGTTCCTGGACATTTTTTTATTTTTCCTTAAATGAGTTCAAGACCCTGGTGGTGTATAGTGAAAAAGCAGCGCCTCCTATGGATGTTTTATTATAAGGCAGTACAACAAAGCTGTTGTAGCGTAAAACATGTTGGGCCTTAAACATTTATTGTATTTGATTTAGTATCTTTTGTCACAGAAAACCCAAAGCAACCATTTCAAATCTCCTAGGTCCTCTGATGGATCTTGTTCTGTGCTGAAAGTGACTGAAATATTTAGGGGATGAGTGATTATCGTATGAGAACCTGGAATAGACAATCACAAGCATTCAAAAATAGAAACAATCTCTCATGTAATAACCCCACTCTTAATTAGTTGACCTTAAAATCAACCTTGCATTTTGCCACAACCAAATAAATGAAGCAGGAGCAGCAGAATAATTTATATTAATAGTTTCCTGTTACATATCAAAGGATTAGCACACAGCCTTAATGTCAAATTAGATCAAATTTAATAAGCATTCACAAATTCTGCAAGGTTCAGAATTGAGAGAGCTATCTTTCAGAAACGAGGGAGATTTTATTGACTCTAGAATAGTGAATTATCAGGCAATCAGTTGAATCTCATACCAAACCCTCTAGGAAAGTTCAGCAAATACCGAATGACTGGTTTCAGTTCATAGACAAAGTCGTCTGCCTCTGTCAGCACTGCGGCGTCAATGTCACAGCTATTCTGCTATAAACCCTTTTAGCCAAAAAGTTCCACTACAATTGCATACCACTCTGTCCCACTCGTTGCCCACGACAAGATGAGATGATGTATTAAGTAAAAAGTACACAAATCCGGAAGAATCAAGGGGCATATTATCAAGAAACTGCGTTAAAATTATCAGGAAACTGCCACTAAAGCGGCGATAATTGGCTTGATATTATGCCTTTGTGAATTCCCATAGAAGCCCATGTTCTGGTGTGAACATGAGCTTCTATTGGAATTCTCAAGGGCATATTATCAAGCCCATTATCGCCGCTTTAGCGGCAGTTTTCTGCCGCTAAAGCGGCGATAATATTAACGCCCTCCTTGATAATATGCCCCTAGGTAATCCATTACTCACAATTTCCTTAGGACCACTGTAGTTTTGTCATATGATTGTTTGTTGTATTTAAAAAGTAGGCAAGTTCATGCTCTCATATCTTATCAGTCCATTCTCTAGCATTGCTCTAGGAAGGAACACTTTTATTGCAAGTCTAGTCAAGTAAGCTACAAACGTGAATGGAAACGATTCAGTGTTAGAACACAAGTGGAAACTGTATGAAAAGTTAGCATAGGTTTCAGACTATTCAGTTCATAAGTTCATACTAGGAAAGGAAGCAAAGTTTGAAGCCTTCATGAAACACAACTCGTGCACGATGAAATTGTGCTAAAATATGAATTTCACATTACATAGAACAGTCCATTTATTCTTCAGTAAAGCCTATTAGTATTGCTTCTTTATAACTGTAATAAATTAATGTAAGTATAGGGTGCTCATAAACTTTTAACACTCACTATCATTTCACTTATAAAGTTGTAAATCTCATTTGTACGTTATACATTAATACATCTTACAGAATTTAAAAGAACACTTGACATAAACTTTTTGCGAAGTGCTTTGCATAACATAACCTCGCATAACATCTACTTCTCTTGTCTGTTTCTGTGCTCACGTTACACATTCTAGTGTTATTATCTGGTGTCCTAAAACATAAAGCAGCTTTATTCTCATGTAGAAATGTTCTGTGTTATCATTTATTTATCACGTTATCTAAGCATAAGTACACATGCCACTAAAATGTAAAATTTCACATCAGGTTATTGACTGTTAGGTGGTACCAGAAATATATTTCTAACTTTCTGTATGCTTTTACGATGCAGTATGTAAATCAGAATCTCATTTGTGTGTTTCTTGAAACACGGAGACCTAATGCACACTATGTCATCATGTAAAATAGTGTCACAAACCATTTTAATGCAAAATTGTCGCCAGGATAACATCTCTGCTCCATCAATGCCTAGTGCTAGCCTGGAGCACAGTGTCCTATTTTGTTTGTATTGTTTAGATTTAATTTGTCGGTATACTGATAATTCACCCTCAAAGGCTATGTGGACAGTGCAAGGTTTTTTGAACATTGATTGGCTGGCTACAGGCAGGCCAAAGAGTGTTTGCAGGAATGGTGTTGTGTTTTCTGTGATTAAGAGGGAGGAGAAGTCCAGATGCAGAAATTTGGATCCAGTTAATGTTGTGCATTGTGAAACAGAGTGCACTAAAATATAGGCCATTGGTATAGCTGTGCTTGGGGATCACTAGAGTGAAGATAGTTTGAAATTTGTATTGCTATTCAACTCATGGGAAGATGTGCAACAGTATTTTAATTGTGTAGAAGATGGTCCTTGTGCCCTCATTAGCAGGTGGTATCAGAAATAGTCCCAAGTCTATTGTTACTCCTCTGTTTCTCACTTGTCTTGACGTAGCAAGCAGAGCATCACGTTCTTTGAGCCCCATTGCTGAAAGCTGCTGTTTGTGCCTTTGTCCCAAGGCCGTAAGCTGGTGTTTGTGCCTTTGTGTTAAGGTCTTCATTTCTGTCTTTGCAATGTTGAGCTTTAGGTGGATAATCATCACCTATGTATCTATGGCACAGAGGCAATCACTAGGTCTTTACTTGTAGAGGGGTTCTGGTCTATCCATTTCTTTTAAAATGATTTACATATCATCAGTATAGTTGTAACATGTAAGGTTGGACAATTGAGCAGTCCCAATAAGAGAGTTGGGTAGATGTTGGAGAGGAGAGTTGAGTGACACCTCTGGTACATCAGAATGATAAGTGTGAGGCGGCTGGTATTAAAGTAGGAAAACCACACTGTCTGTCTTTGAGAACTGAGGCAATCCATTTTAGGGTATTTGCATATTCTGAGATTATGGAGTCTGTGTAGTTGAGTCTGGTGGTTTACAGTGTCAAATGCTACTGACAAGTCCAGAAGAACAGCCACTATAATGTTATCCACTGAGAATTGTAGGTCGTCCCATATGCATAGGAAGGCCGACTCTGTGCCTCTAGCTGGTCTGAAACTAGAAAGTTGATCCAACATCATAGATTTTTCCTGATTACAACTTGATAGTTGAATAAAAACTAATGTGTCAAATCACTTACCTTGGTACAGGTCTGTCGAAATTGTCCTGTAGTCTGGTGGAAGGGATGGTTTGAGTTTCTTCTTCATTAGGAGTGGTATCAAGCAATAGGTTTTTACTTTATTGACTTGTTTAGTTGGGTATTTTTGGACCAGGCCCTCTCTGCAGGGTCACCCCCAAATGTTTTGTCTTCACTCTTATTTTTACTGAATTTGTTTTTGCTGGCCTTATAACTCATTGCACTTTAACACTGCTAGCCAGCGCTAAAGTGTGTGTGCTCTCTCCTCTAAACATGGTAATACTGACTGATCCCCAATTGGCATTATAAGTCCCTAGTAAAGTGGTACTACATATACCCATTGCCTGTGAATTTAATACTACTAGTGGGCCTGCCGCACTGATTGTGCCACCCAATTAAGTAGCCCTTTAAACATGTCTCAGGCCTGTCATTACAGAGCCTGTGTGTGCAGTTTAACATGCCATTTCCACCTGGCAAAGTAAACCTTTTGCCAGACTAAACCTTCCTTTTTAATTCATGTAGGTCACCCCAAGGGTGGGCCCTGGACAGCCCAGAGGGCAGGGTGGAATGTACTTAAAAAGTAGGACATGTACTTTTAGGTTTTATGAGGTAGAGATAGGCACACTGGATTCCAGAGGAGAACTGGGCAGGGGGAGACTTCTGGAAACACATGGCTCCAATGGGGAGGGGGCACTGATTACACTAGAAGTGAAGGTCCAAACTAGATATGCCCCGGTGAAAGCCATCCTTTTCACCCTGTCTGGACTCACCTCAGAGAAATACCACATCAGGTTCAGGGACAGTCAGACGATGCAGAATTAGTCTTGGGTGAACTTCTTGGATTAGGCCAGAAAGGCAATGAATGGCTGGGTGCGAGCAACAAGGTTAATGATTATGTTGGGCTGTACAACTTAATCTTGAGAGAGCACATGCTAAGTACCTGTTTTCCAGAGCTACACCAGCACCCAGTTGACAACAAGCTGACTGACACTAGGAAGCTTGCTGACAAGGTTAACCTATGGGTCAGTACCAGAGTGTCCAAGAACATACCTGGGAGTGACCCCAATAAGAGTGGTTCAGCTTCCCCCAGGAGCGTGAGGGGCAGGTTAAAGATAACCCAGACAAGTCCCAGAATAAGGTGAAGGAAAGGGTTAACATACCCTATCTAAGAAACAGAGGGGTGGTTCTGGTGAGAGGTGGCCCAGAGGGCCCTATTTCCAACCCCATTGTTATGAGTGCTCCCAGTTAGGACACAAGCTGGGGGACTCTGTCTGTCCAAAGAACCTACCCTCTGGTGTGACCTCTATAGTAGTGGTCAATGTGGCCTTAGCGGTAAGTAGTCCCCAGGTGCAGGTCACAGACAATACCATGATCTCCCTTAGCTGAGAGATAGACTTTAGGGTGAGCTTGTCCTCCCTGAGGGTGGGAGTCATCACTTCCACCAGGTGAAAGTGAATGGGATTCCTGTCACTGCTCTGAGGGACACTAGGGCTAGCCAGACCATGGTAGTGGAGATGCTAGTTTCCCCAGAATAGTACACCGGTCAGTTGTATAGGGTAACTCAGGCCCATGGGTTGGACTTTGTATACCTGGAGTAGGGTGGGATAGTTACCCAGAGGAGGGTCATAGTTAGTCTGCAGATGCACATACACTGCGTTCTGGAGAATGAATTGCCCCTGGTGGGCGGAGAATGAGATGGGTCGACGCCAAGAGCACTCTGAAAGTCTAGTTTTCTGAGGGTACTATTCCGAAGCAGAGGGTATGGGAGCCGAGATGGAGAGACAGGGTGAGCAGTGACTCACCCTGTCCCCTGATCAGCCTCAGGGTACAGAACCTGGGTTGACTGCCCAGTGTCAGGATACCATCCCAGAACTGGTAAGAGGTAGAGATGATGAAGGGTGCAAGTCACCCTGGGCTACTGTCCCCCACTCTGAGAAACATCAGAGGTCTGGATGGCCTGATGCCTGGCTCTTAGCACTTACAGCTGTCAGTGGCCTCTGCTGGTTGATGTCCTTATGGGTGGAGTTTTTCTTGGTTTGAGAACAGAAATGGTAAAGGATGCCAATGCATTTTGAGTCCCAGTATTACTCGTGGGGTTCTCTTCAGGGCTTTGACTTGGAGCGATCTAAAAAATAAACAAAGGATGCTATTTTATAAATGATTTCTACCCCCTTCTCAATGTCAACTCGTCTGCAAAACAGAAGCAGACGAGATGGACGCACACGTTTAGGTAATTAAGGAGAACCATAGCGTAACGGAGGCAAAGGCCCTGTTTGCAAAGATTGAAAAAGAAATTCTAACATTTAAGGATAATACAATTAACTTCAAATCTGCAAAATTTGAGAAAGACACCAAAACATTCAATATAGAGACTGTTTACCCTTATCTAAAGGATGACTTCTACATGAAAGTTGAATCGTACATAGTGTTGTCGTTCTATCAAGGGAGATCGAAAAACAGATTTCTCACTTTCTCTGAGTCATCATCGTTGGATTCAACAGGGTACTCTGATCCCGGGGAAGGTTCCTCTAAAAGAAAAAACTCTTTTTTAGACAAAGGCCAGCAAAAGGCCAGGGGACGACGCTTCAAGCAGCAGCCATGGGAAATGAGAACAAGGTGCCAGTTCTCCAAGACATAACACCAACATCTATCGTTAATTTATCCAACGAACAACTGACTAAGGAATAGGAATAAGTCTTGGAGCTAGGGCTCAAGTTTGTACCAAGTAAATGCACTGACTTTACATGACTAAAGATCGAAGCCATTGAGTTCTGTGGCAAAATCAGATTAAAAGGCTTTTTCGCTGGGAAGGAAAGCAACTGGATTAGCAAACCTTCAGGCCTAGCCAACAAATCAAAATTCGTCCCTCCTTAATATAATATTCCCAAAGAAATCACAGCCTTTGAACAAGTGGACCTTTCATCAGTTCACCAATTGGAAGGCAAAAAGAAATGTAAGAAAAATAATTTAACATCGCAACAACAGAAAGCCGTTCAAGATCTAAAAAATGATAATTGGATAGTCATTAAGTCGGCCGATAAAGGCGTTGCAGTAGTGGTTTGGCCAAAAGAAATGTATATGGCGGAGGGTAGAAGTCAAGTCCATGATCAGGAGTGGTACCAACAAATTAAGGAGGACCCCAAACGGCAGATGGAGAACATGATCACAAAGATACTCATAAAAGGAATTAGATTTTTTAAATAAAATACATCCAAGGACCCCAATTATTTATTTTGTACCCAAAATTCACAAACGTTTAATGGAGCCACCTGTAAGGCCGATCGTATCGGGATGTGATTCACTGATGGAACCAATCTCCAAGTACGTGGACATTTTCTTAAAACCATTTCTTCACCGGGACAAATCTGAGATCTTTTCCACCCACACTCCATCACAGTCGGCCTGAACTTTTGACGTTCACCAGTCCAAATGACCAGATAGCAGTGATTGGCACTTTATGCTTTTAAGCCCTATATTGTAGTGTATTCTTTAAAAATTCCAAATTCCGGTTTGACAGATTGGATTTTTGACGTTTTGGTCTTATTTTATTTTTTTAAATTTAGCCCTATTTTTGTAACCTGGTGTGGGATCTTTTTGCTTGGTGTTTTCACTGCTTAACTGTTTGAAGTGTTGCACAAATACTTTACGCATTGCCTCTAAGTCAAGCTTGACTGCTCTGTGCCAAGCTACTCAGGGGTTGAACACAGGTTAATTTGGGGTTTGCCTGTGCTTTACCCTTGCTAGGATTGTGGTTCCTGCTTGACCAGGGCTCACGCCCCAGACAACCAGTAACCCAATTTATTTCAATGGAAGAACAGCAGTGAAAAATGAATGTAGGAGTTTTTCACTACCAGGACATGTAAAACTTAAGAACATATGTCCTACTTTTTAAATACAATGCATCCTGACCTATGGGCTTTTAGGGCCTACCTTGTGGTTGATGTATTATAAAGGAAGGTTTAGGCCTGACAAAAGCTTTATTTTGCAATGTCAAATATGGCAGTTTAAAACTGCACTATAGGATGCAATCGGTGCTGTAGGCCCAGTACCCAAGGGGGAGGCCCAGTAATAGCATATCATTTAAAGCCCATGGTTATATGTAGTACAATATAATAGAGACTTAAAAGTAAGGGCTTACTACTCTAAAGCCCTTCATAATGAATCAGTGCTATTGTAGTCAATGGCAGTATCCACTATCGCCCAGTGATGCTTTCAACATCACGGTTTTGGGTGCTGGAGTCTCCGTCCCTGTGTGAGAGCAGCCATCTGTTATTCATAGCGATACAAAAGGGGATGATGGACGGAGCATTTGAGCAAATCAAACACTCACCACCAGTCAACTGATCTGGGTTTAATCCATCACCATTCTTTAGCTCACTCGGCCACCCCAGTTCATAGGCATAGATCCCACCCTTTCCCATTCGTCACATGTAGAGGTGAATGCAAGCACATGTGTTTTGGCGCCTTGTCCTCAGTAATGGTAAGTGTTAGAATACTAACCCTCTGATATGTGTATTGTTGTAAAACCACTTGTCACTCTTACCTCCCCCAGTGTGACACCCCAGGCCCTGTGTGCTTGTCACTGGACCCGTTAGAAGTGAAGCTGTAGATCTTGTTCCCCTACAAAATGGATCCAAAAGACGAGCAGGCCAAGGTTCTTGTTCCCTCTGGAAGTTGATCCAAATATCCAAGTCAAGCGCATAGCGAGAGATATTTGCTTACAGTTATCTGTTGTATGACATTAAAACTGTCCCTAGCTTCATGCCCTTTACAACATTAATGCCAAATCATGGATTGATTTATGAACAATGACTGTTAAAAACATAAAGTCAATGCATGTCGGCGATTTAGATCCTCTCTTAGTTAAAGTTTTTCTTTAGATCCTCTCTTATTTAAAGTTTTTCTTAACCTTGCCTTCCTCAAAAGTGAGCTATTAAATCATGTTGTGTTTCTTTTTGTATTTTTTTCAGTGCATTTGAGCTGTGCAGGTGTTTATGAGGGGCTTTGATTGAGAGCTCTGATGCTGACACTAAAGCCAAAGCAAAGAGCCTGTCAGTGGGTTGGTCTCTCTGCAGACCACACAGAACAGTGGTCATGTATTCCTGTTAGAATTGCAATTTTGTGAAAATGTGTATGACGGGGGGGCACATTGACCAAAAAATGTACAGGGCAAAAGTAAAAAAATTGCTTAAATGTGAGTGAGTGCAGAGTATGTTTAGAAGTGGTGAAGTGAAAGAGATGCATGGAAGTGCATTCAGGGAAGATTGAAAGGAAGATGATGAAGAGGAAAAAGAGGTTGTTAAAGATGTGCAAATCTTTTTCTCAATTTTTTTCTCTGGAGGAGGATCCAGCCTGGACCTCAAGTTTGTCCATTAAAGCTTGCCCGCGTCACTCACTACATAAAAGTCATACCAAACCTTTACGCCTCACCACTTTCAAATGTCACTAGGTGCCACTACTAGCAGCAACACACGCTCATCAGATTGCTTTGCCAGGTGAGTCTTGGCCTTCTCTCTGCTCTCCAGACAAAAAGCCTTGAAAAAGTTTTACAGACCCAGGTTTTAGGGTTAGACAGGAGGAGTACACCATGACTCCAGCCAAGGGTTCCAAGACCTCAGACACAAGACTTGGGAGGCAGGGCTCACTCCACAGTAGCCACCAGCAGAGTTCAGGACAGATCCAGTTGAAACTGGTCAGCTGGCCTCCTTTAGAAAAGTGGGCTTCTTGCAGCTTTTGTGTCCCTATAGCTTAACAGGAGGAAAGCCAACTGAATCTGGGAGTCTATTTCTTAAACCTGGGTGCAAGTGGGTGCAGGTCAAGCCCTTAGGGCCTCCTCACCAGTCACTACAACAGGTGCAGTCCTTCTATATTGTAAAGGCCCAGTAGTAATAATAATAATAATAATACTGAGCTTATAAAGCGCCTGGTTACACTTACCAGTGTGTCCCCGCGCTATACGTGGTCTAAGCATCATCCGAACAGTAACCCTGGACAGGCAGCAATTAAGACTTTGGGAACAAAAAAGTTTTAAGTTCCCTCTGGAACACCATCTCCGAAGCCTCCGCAAGGAGCCTGACTGGAAGGGTGTTCCATCTACGGGCAGCCAGGGAACGGAAGGATCTTCCCCCCATTCTAGCCCTGCTGAACCTGGGGACGTACATCAGGCCCGCACCCTGAGACCGCAAGAGCCGAGTAGGTGTATACGGTGTAAGCAGGTTGCGCAAAAAACCAGGGCCCTTCCCCTGAACGATCCTATGGCTGACACAGAGAGCTTTAAACTGGATACGTTCCTTGATGGGAAGCCAATGCAATGCCTCCAAGGCCCTTTTAGAGGAAGCTCTCCTGGGCAGCAGCAGCACCAGACGTGCAGCAGCATTCTGAATACGCTGCAGTCTCTGGAGACACCTAGCATTTACTCCCAAATAGAGGGTATTCCCATAGTCCAGCCTGGAAGTAACCAGGGCATGGACCAGGGCCCTCCTAGCTGACATGGGGAGCAAATCGAGTGTCTTTCTCAGGCAGCGGAGAATACCAAAACACATCCCGGCAACACGCTGGGTGTGATAATCAAAAGAGATTTTGGAGTCAATCCAAATGCCGAGGTTCTTAACCTGATCCTTAGGAGTAGGTAGGGGGCCCAGAGTGTGAGGCCACCAAGCCGAGGTCCAAACAGACGGGGACTTGCTAACAATTAGCACCTCCGTTTTGTCCCCATTCAATCTGAGGCAGTTGTCAGACATCCATCCTGCCAGATCCTGAAGGCAAGATGCAAATCTGCTGGCTGCGTGCTCAGCCGGCTGTGTCAGAGCCACAACCAGCTGAGTATCGTCGGCATAAGTTACCACCTCCACCCCATACTGTTCGGTTATTGAGGAACCCTTACTGTGGAACCCTTCCTGGCCTGTTCCTGTGAGGTGTCCACTCCTGGGCACCCCCCAAGGTGAAGCCAGGCATCCTAGCGTTGTTAAGGCCGGTGTGGAGATTAAGCAAGCTATTGCCCAGAGTTGCAGAGTGGAACCCATGATTACAGTAGGAACCGAGGTGAGAATTATCGGGTCCGAGGACATTGAGCCCAAGACCCTGCCGCAACGGGGATTTAACCCTGTTCCCGGGCCAGACCTCTCCCTCAGGGTCTGCCGCTCTAATCGGTGAGCCACACATCTCCACATAACTTTATTAACTTTAATAATGTACCCCAATGCGTTCCTATGGAACAGTTAAACCTCCTACAGTGAAAATAGATCTTTACGGCATTGTCATTGTGAGGACATGTTTAATAGTAAACGTTTACATGTCCTACTTTTAAATATCCTGCACCCTGCCTAAAGTGTATTTGAGACCTACTTATGAGTGAATTATTAATATTTTAAAGGGGGTATAGGTTTGTCAAACAGGGTTATTTTGACACATCCAATTTGCAGGTTAAATCTTCACAGACAGGTTACTGGTGGCAATCCCGCAGTCATGGTTTGCATTGTTACCGCAGTGGTGGCACAATATATAATGCAGTCCACTGGTGATTTTTAACTAACAGGCTCTGGGTACATTTTGTACCATACACTAAGGACTTGTAGGTAAGATAATTATATGCCAATTCGGTGTATTCCAATTCAACATGTTTTTAGGCATCAAAGCACATACACTGGGCACTGGACAGCAGTGTCTCAGTCTGGAGTGTCCAAAAAGGGCAGAATAAGTGGGGGTAAACCCACAAAAAGGGGATTTTCCTACACACATCTATCTATCTATCTATCTATCTATCTATCTATCTATCTATCTATCTATCTATCTATCTATCTATCTATCTATCTATCTATCTATCTATCTATCCATCTATCTATCTGTCTATCTATGTATCTATCTGTCTGTCTATCTATACATCTATCTATCTATAAAACAAACTATGCCCTGAGTAGCTCCCAGGTTTTAGGTGAAGAGCAGCTACTTTATATAAAGCACCTTACACCACCACCGACACGCCATATCTGCTCACCTAAATGTTTATTCTTGTAGCAGAGTTTTGATATTTTTCTGGTTCTTCCCTTGTGTCTGGACACAACTATTCCTCTCTGACGAGTTCAAAAAAGAGCAAAACACGTGTCAGGGGTTGCTTTTATTCATCCCAGGTTGGTTTTGGTTGTATTTTACCAATCCAAAACTGTAATACTGTCCCTGGAATGGTAAAATACATTTGTGATTTTTTCAGCTTGGTGTTGATGGCACCGTGCTAATCCTACTTTGACAAACTCTGCCAGAAAAACTGCCCCATTTAGGGCACTCCGGATGACTGCAAGCCTGGAGACTCCAAAATGAATAAATTAATGAAAATTTATATAGCTAATCTATTGTCCAACATGGTGTTATGGAGCTCTAAAATGAAAGATAGCCAAGAGCAGAAAGTAAGCTCACAATGCAGACTAAACAACAAGGTTTCAAGTTTTTTTCTGACAAGAGGCTCTGATTCTCTGGGGCAGAGCTCAAGAGGGAGGGAATTCCATGTTTTAGCTGCTAAGAAAGTAAAAGAGCATACACCAAACCAAGAACGCTTCACCTTTGAAGTGCTGATCAGTTTGGTGCTCCTGGACCGCAATGATCTGGTGGGCAAATATGAGTTAATCAGCTTATGGATGTAGCAGGGTCCTTTGTTGGCAAGTACTTTAAAGAGCAAATCAGATGCCTTGAACATGCATTGTTTGTCAATTGTCAACCAATTCAATTCTTTAACCCTTTGACTGTGGTGGTTATTCCCCCGCTGTGCTGGGGGGCGGGAGGAGCGCACAGCACCCCGGTGCTCATGACAAGCTCAGCTCGTCATGAGCCACGGTGCTCGTGTGCTTATAACGAGTTCAGCTCATCATGGGCACACCCGTTTCCTTAGAACGCTCAGCACAGCAGGGGAATTATCCCCGCGTGTGACCGTTCTAAAGGCCATGACGAGCTCAGCTCGTCATGAGCACACAGGCACCGTGGCTCATGACGAGCTGAACTCGTCATGAGCATGGGAGGGGTTAGGAAGGTCAGTAACAGACATGGGTAAAGTTCAGAATTAGTTATGCTGATGAATTCTGGACTGCTTGAAGTCTGTGAGCTACAGAAATAGGTAGGTCTATGTACAATGAAGTCCTATGGTCTAATCTAAAGTAATTAGAGCCTGATGATGAAATGTAAATAGGAAATTACAGGAGGATTTGCTTAAAGTATTGCTGAAGGTGAGCTTTGACATGAATGGCAGAAAGGAGCTGTATTTGTTTTTTTAAGAACAATTGTAAAAGATGATATTTTGATGTATTTGGGAATTCTTCCAATAAAAAATAGTTACAAAAAATATATTAGGAGCCTGGACCACTATCCTCTTGGAGGCAGGATCAATGAGTGGGAACACCGTCTGGAGTTTCTCCATAGCGGTCGCTCCCCTCGCTCACTGCCTCCCAACAGACGCTTTGCTCCCTGCTGCCTGCCTGCCCTGATAGAGCACATTGAATTGAACACAGCGCCTGGTATCGTTTGCTTCTCATTTAATTTTTAGCACATTGGCCTTGCATTGCGGCGAATTTAAAAGTGCCTGAAAAGTGTTTTTGGGAATTTCTGTGCAACTGTACCTTGACTCGCACTCCGGCTGTGCCCCAGTTTCGATTCAGGTACCGGGCAGCCATTTTGTTGTGTGTTTACTTGTGGCCCGTGTCTCCTCCCAGCTCCCGCCTCCCAGCTGACCCTCCCACCCACTGGTATAGTAAACTCGCCCCGTCCTCTCTCAATTTGTGACCGTCTGGAGTTTCTCCATAGCGGTCGCTCCCCTCGCTCACTGCCTCCCAACAGACGCTTTGCTCCCTGCTGCCTGCCTGCCTGCCCTGATAGAGCGCATTGAATTGAACACAGCGCCTGGTATCGTTTGCTTCTCATTTAATTTTTAGCACATTGGCCTTGCATTGCGGCGAATTTAAAAGTGCCTGAAAAGTGTTTGGGGAATTTCTGTGCAACTGTACCTTGACTCGCACTCCGGCTGTGCCCCAGTTTCGATTCAGGTACCGGCCAGCCATTTTGTTGTGTGTTTACTTGTAGCCCGTGTCTCCTCCCAGCTCCCGCCTCCCAGCTGACCCTCCCACGCTCCGCCCCCCTCCACTCTCCATTTAAGACAGATGAACCAACGCGCAGCGTCCACGCGCAGCGGTCGCGCCATACACCCTGGCCCCCGCAAACCGTTCACCTCCCGCATAACGTATGACGTCGTCACCCTCCTAGCCCTTAACCCAGGACGCACACCAAAATGCTACGAAGCTGCCCCAGGACGTTCCCACGGCCCCTTCACCTGCCACTCCTGCAAGTTCGCCTGCATCAAGACCCACACCAAATCCACTAACTCCAAACACAGCTCCAACTCCAACCACTTGAAGTGCATCCTGCTGAACACCCGCTCGGTCCACAGACACGCCACTGAACTCTGGGACCTACTCGACACTGCTTCACCGGACATCGCCTTCCTTACAGAAACCTGGATGAACGCTTCATCAACACCCGACATCGCCATAGCCATCCCGGACGCTTACAAGATCATTCGAAAAGACCGCACGAACCAAACAGGAGGAGGCATCGCCATCGTCCATAAGAACACCATCAAAATCACGACCAGCCTCGACGATAACCTTGCAACCGCCGAACACCTCCACTTCCAGATCCACACCGACCCCAGGACCACACTTAGAGGCACCCTCATTTACAGGCCACTAGGAACCCGTAAACAATTCAACGCAGTCATCACTGAATTCATCAGCCCACATGCCCTCGCCTCCGAGAACTACATTCTACTGGGAGACTTCAACTTCCACCTGGAGAAGAAAAACGACAGCAACACCACCACCCTTCTGTACAACCTGGCCAATCTCGACTCAAACAACTTGTTGATACCCCCACCCATGTTGCCGGACATACGCTCGACCCAATCTTCACCTCCAGCAAACACATCTCCTTCGATCGCACCACAGCTCCTCATTGGACGGACCATAGTTGTGTTCACTTCAGCTAGAAAACTACCTCGACTCACAACCCCCCACAACCTATTCCGCGAAGAAACTGGAACAAAATCACCACTGACCAACTCCTCACATCGCTCAACCAAAACCCTCCCACCCTCTCATCGGACCCAAACCAAGCTGCCACCAAACTCAAACAATGGATCACGCACAGCGTTGAAGAATTAGCACCCTTGAAAAACCACCAAACCAAACAGGGCAGCAAAAAGGCCCCCTGGTTCAACGATGACCTTAAGAAATCTAAGAAACTATGCCGCACTCTCGAGAAAACATGGAGAAAAAACCCAACCACTGACAACCTGACCACCTTCAAGACAGCCACCCGCAAACACCACCAATTGATCCGATCCACCAAGAAATCAGCATTCAAGGATCGACTCGACAACAAAGCCCGTAACAGCAAGGAACTATTCAACATCGTCAAAGAATTTACCAACCCCACCGCAGCCTCAAATGACATTACTCCCTCCCAATACCTCTGCGATTCGTTATCCTCCTTCTTCTACAACAAAATCGCCGCCATACATAACAGCTTTGAAAGCCAGTCCAAAGAACAGTCCACTCCACCCACCTCCGAACCTAAACAGAACTCTCACAACCTTTGCGCCTGGAACCCAATCACTACTGAAGACACCATCCGCCTGATGAACTCCATCCACTCAGGATCGCCAACCGACCCATGTCCCCACCACATTTTTAACAAAGCAGACTCCATCATCGCACCCCATCTCCGCGATGTCATCAACTGTTCCTTCAACTCCGCTACCTTCCCAGAAAGCTGGAAACACGCCGAACTCAGCGCACTTCTGAAGAAACCCACAGCAGACCCCTCTGAACTTAAAAACTACCGCCCCATCTCACTCCTCCCATTCCCTGCCAAAGTCATTGAGAAAGCCGTCAATAGTCAGCTCGCCGCCTTCCTTGAATCCAACAATTCCCTCGACACCTCACAGTCCGGCTTCCGAGCCAAACACAGCACCGAAACAGCCCTCATCGCTGCTACAGACGACATCCGAACGCTACTGGACAACGGAGAAACAGTTGCCCTCATCCTACTTGACCTCTCCGCCGCCTTCGACACAGTCTGTCATAGCACCCTCATACAACGCCTCAGCAACGCCGGAATACAAGGAAAGGCTTTGAACTGGATCATCTTGTTCCTCGCCGGGAGAACCCAGAGAGTCCGCCTCCCCCCATTCAAATCAGAGGCCACCGAAGTCATCTGCGGAGTACCACAAGGATCATCACTCAGTCCCACCCTCTTCAACGTTTACATGAGTCCCCTCGCATCCATCGCGCGACAACACAACCTCAACATCATCTCCTACGCAGACGACACCCAACTGATCCTCTCCCTCACCAAAGACCCTAACACCGCCAAAACCAATTTACACGTAGGAATGAAAGAAGTAGCCGAATGGATGAAGAACAGCCGTTTAAAACTAAACTCGGACAAAACGGAAGTCCTCATCCTAGGATCATCCCCCTCTGCCTGGGACGACTCATGGTGGCCACCGGCCCTGGGTACAGCACCCATACCTACAGACCACGCACGTAATCTGGGCTTCATCCTAGACTCCTCCCTCTCGATGACCAGACAAGTCAACGCCGTCTCATTCTCATGCTTCAACGTCCTTCGCATGCTCAAAAAAATCTTCCGTTGGATCCCCACCGAAACAAGAAAAACTGTCACCCACGCACTGGTCTCTAGCCGACTGGACTACGGAAACACCCTCTACGCCGGAACCACAGCCAAACTACAGAAAAAACTCCAACGCATCCAAAACGCCTCAGCCAGACTCATATTGGACATCCCCCGTCAAGCTCACATTACCGGTCACCTGAAAGACCTTCACTGGCTCCCCGTCAACAAGAGAATAACGTTCCGTCTCCTCACCCACGCACACAAGGCCCTCTACGACCTAGGACCCGAATGCCTCAACACACGACTGTCCTTCTACACACCCACCCGCCAACTACGATCATCCAATCAAGCCCTCGCCGCAATTCCGCGCATCCATAGATCCACCATGGGAGGAAGATCCTTCTCCTACTTAGCGGCCAAAACCTGGAATTCTCTCCCCACTCACCTCCGCCTTACACAGAACCACCTTTCCTTCAGAAAGCAGCTAAAAACCTGGCTATTCGATAAGTAATGCACACACCCTCCCCCAAGCGCCTTGAGACCCTCTGGGTGAGTAGTGCGCTATACAAATTCCTGAACTTGAACTTGAACTTTTCTAATGGTCTCAGCAATGCAAAGCAAGTGGCAGCTATTACCGAAAACTGTTAATCAAAAGAGATATTTTGATTTGGGTTCAAGTCCGCCTTTCTCGCTGAGAAGGAATTAATGGCAGAGGAACAAGCTCTGAAGTCAACCAAAGGTTAGAAGAAAGAGAGGGCAGTTACCCAAGTAACAATTCTCATACTTATCTCCATTATTTTCCAGATTACTGTTGTTCATCCATTTAGCAACGATGGGAGTGTGAAAGTTATCTTGGGTGGCGGTTCACTTATCTGTGATGGCTACAAAGAGTTGAGCCGTATATCATATTAAAGCGCTGAGCCCCAAGCAGTGAGGCAAGCGGCGGGATGTAGTTGCTGGAAACGGTAGGGCTAAATGCAGAGCCCTGAGGAAAACCCTGATTGATCATAACTGGAGCAGAGCTGAACAGGAGGGTAAGAGATAGATTGTGTCCTTACAGATAGAAAAGATTTTAGCCAGGGCTGGTTTACAACTACCTATACTGTGGAGTTGTTGTATAAGGATGGCATGAGAAACTGTACCAAAGGCTGCCAATAAATCCAATACTATCAAGACAGCCGACATACCCTGATTATGCATGGGTTTCGGATATTCTGTCACCGCCAAAATGGCCGTTTCCTTGCCAAGCCCAATTTTCTAGATACAGCAGCAGCATGTGTCTCTGCAATAGAAATGAGCGCAGGTTGTCTAAAGACACTCATGAGACGCTCAAACGCTGTCTCATATGATGTAAGCGAGCTAAGCTTAGGTTGCCCTTGAAAATTAATGTAAATGTCAGTGGTTTTATCATGAAAAGCCAGCCGTATCTTTACAGAGTTTGAGAGAGGATATTGTTTTTCGTTATTTTTTGACAAACTTCGATAGGATTAAGTAATTGTTTCACAATAGTGAAAACTTTGCATGCTGAAATATTAGAGTCTTGAATTCTCCTTTGCAAACACGTGGGGTGTGCGGAACAAATATGTTTATGATACTTATTTAATTCTACTTTATAGCTTTGTTTCACATTGCTATCATATTTGTGTCGTCATTTACGCTTTACATTGTTTTTTTCTTTAGGCTAAGATCTGTTGTGAATATAGGTTCCGACTAATTTTTTTCGGCGTGATTGAGGACATTTGAGGGGGCGCAATGAGTCTAAAGCAGAGGAGACCCCCCATTTACAATAGAACTGCATTATTTATATCAGAAGACTGAGTGAGACTGGTGCTGCTAAGTGATTTAGAGAAATTATTACTGACCTGGGCACTTCAGTTTTAAACCCTGGAGTGCCCTGGGCCGACTGTCTATCAGTGATGCCTCGTCACAGAGTGGGGTGGGTCATCAGTCTCACAGACTCACTCCCACTCTGTGATGAGGTATGAACTGCCATATTCCCTCACTGGCTGATGGGAGGAGGTGGCAGTCCCAAACCTTCTGAAACTACAGAGGCTTCCCTCACCGTGATGCTGCAGAATGTAAGTGTTATGTATTTTAATGTTTGGTGCATGTATGTGTGTGTGTGTATGAATGTATGTGTATTTGTGAGTGCGTGTTGTGAATGGGTTTGTGTGCTTGTGAACTGTGGCTTTATGTGTGCATGCTTGTGAATGCATGGGGGTGTGATTCATGTAGAGGAGTGAGTGTATGTGTGTGAGTGGCTCACCCGTCCGCCTTTTGCTTGAATTTCCAGCCGCCGCTGGATGCAAGGATAACAGTTGGGCATCCAGAACAGACATTGTGTCATCAAACGTTTTTGCTGCAAATTCCTGGTCCCTCTATGAAATGTCCAAATTGGGCCCAGAACTAGACATTTATGATCACTCATGCAGTCGCAGTCATTTGTGGCCACACCCAAAGAAATCAAGAGCACAGATCTTCAGCAACCAGGGTGTATATATGCTGGTTAATAGGGAAACTGCAGTTGGTCCCCATATAGACTATATATAGTAAATTTGGCCCCAACCGCCTGTTACTACAATCTGCTGTGGACAATATTGGGAAACTTAATTCCTATTCTTTCGACCTACTCTACTATAAATACCTTCTTGGAATCAATAATTTGTACCTAGAATGACAAACATAGCCTAATCCTTACTCCTTCCCTGTAACTAGCGATCCTACATGAACAGAGAATATTCTTGGGTTGAACAGCCACACTAAAAAAGGATGAATTTTGTCCTATTGGTAGGAAAACTTTGCCTCTCGAGGCATTGGAAGTCGAAACTGCCATCTGCTCATAAGGATTGGCTCGAAGAAATGACAACAATGGCAACACATAAATGACTTATATATAAGCACCACAATTATCTTCACATGTTCAAAGATATGTGCGATTCCCTTCTCCAAGACTGAAGTTTCGTTTTATATCTTGCTGACCATCTAAAGATTTTACAAGCACTCACGATCTCCAAAGATGGTGGGAGAGGCACATTCCTTGTTAATTATAGATGTACTACCTGGCTTTTTTAGATTTGACTCAAGTGAGGCTAAAAAAGAAACTCGTTGCTTTTAACGACTATTGTAAGGCCAATAAGTTACTAATCAAAATGGAAAAAAACTCCGACAGCAGAAAAAACAGCAACTCTTTTACCTGATCAATTAGGGAAAGAATTGTGAAATAAACCTCCTCTTATAAATAACTCGGCATGAATTTTCCTAATAGATTGAAATGGAAGTTGCCTCTTGACATTATGAAAACAAGAGCCTTGAGAACTGTGGGGGAGAAGGGCAAAAAAGATTTATAAGGGATTTCCGTGGCCCCTCTATAGATCCAGGATCAGATTTGCAAGTCCCTTCCCTCACTTTCGCTCCGCTGTTGCGTCACTTTTGTGATGCAGCGGCGTTGTAAATGTTGTGGCCCATTTCCAACATGACGCATCTAGGGGGATGAGTCACCGTGTAAAGCGCTGTGCCACATTATACCTGCGTCAGGTTTAATTTATGCAGGGTGGGCGTTCCTACGTGGGAAAGCCTCGTGTAAGTGATGCAGTGAAAACTACAAGATTTAACTGCGCCACTTCCAGGACGACACTGTGTCAAAACCTTATGACTGCTTGGAGCAGGCATAAGGAGTGACGCAGTACAGTAAGCATAGCCCTCCCCATGCATTTCTGGAGTTGCGTCGTGCTTGCGACACAACTCCAGCAATGCATGACTTTTGCGCCAACAGATGCGTCAGAATTTCTGATGCATCTGTCAATCCTTGCGCCATGTAAATACTGTGCATCCATGGTCGTGCAACGGTATCGCAAGGAGGCGCAGGGAAACTGACACATCCATACAGATGCTTCAGTTTCTTGTAAATCTGCCCCCAGTATTCACCACATACAGATCAATAGTCCCTCCACAGATTCTTAATGGGGCAGAGGTTCTAAGTCTGGGTTCAAAGAACGAGTGGGAGAAGTTGCAAGTCAAATGCCTGAAAAATCTGTTAGGATTTCCCAAAGAGCGGCTGTCAGAGCTGAAACCAGGCCAAACTCTTGGAACTGTATCTTAGCCAGAAGGGGGAGGTGAGTGGGTCAGCGGGGGTTCTGGCACAAGCAGCTAACTGCTTCCACACCAAAAGAGTCAACCTTCTGTGTGAGCAAAACATGTCAGAGAAAATTACACTAGGCTAGAAGTGTGAGAGAACAGCTTCCAAGTTTGGAAAATATATTAATATAAATGATTTTTTAATTGAGCTCCCTCTTCTTTTACTCAAAGAGGAGTTAAAAAAGAAAGGAGCTCTGTGGATTCAGTGACTACAGATTAAGGTTCCTTGGTTGAAAGATCTCCACTTTTTTTAGAGTCCTGGCAGAATGCAAAGGTGTACCCTAACCTCTCCAATTTACAGAATGCTGGGATGCATGCAACTATGCTGATATTCCAAATAGGACCATATCTCGTTTATATGTACAAAGAGTGTGTGAAAGCTCTCTTGGGTGGTGATAGCAACTGTGGGTGTGGGCTGAAGGTGTGCTGCTCTAGTGTACATGTGTTTAGGGACTGTTTCCATTTGAGAGCATTAAGGTGAGTGTTCATCAAATATGGGATAAAGGCAGGGATGGATGAAAGGCAAGGACGGATGTTATACGATTATTATATGAATGGCTTGAGATGTGACTTAAACAGTGGGTAGGTTTTCATTGGCTATGATGAAATAGGTCGATTTCATGTGTTTTATTGCTTAATGTTATTTATAATATACTACAATGTAATGGACCATAGTCAAACTAAACATGCTTTTTACTAGGATTACAAGACTGAAGACTTGTATATATCAACATGTAAACTGTAGTGCTACCTGCAGATGAACAATAAAATATAAAAGATGGAATTAAGATAATATTAAAACTTCAAAACAACTAATTAATAAATATTGTCAAGGGTAAAAAACGCAAAATATATTCCACTAGTTTAATAACTGAGAATTGGAGTGATTAGCAATATCAACCGATTCTGATTAGCTTGTTTTTTCATGAGTGCATATAATAATCTACTTCAGTTCTAAATGACAGAAGTTATAGGGCAATGCACTGTCTATACTGTAGAAAACTGGTTTCTAGCAAAAAAAGGGCTGGAAGACCCGTCATTTTTCGGGAAGTCTTCTTACAAACATTTTGCCTGCTTACCTCCTATTTCTGTTGTATCTTTATGTTGGGCTTAGGACTCTGAGCACTTTAGCACTGCTGATCAGTGCTAAAGTGCATGTTCTTCTCCCCTAAACATGGTAAGATTGGTGTATACACAATTAACATATTTAGTTTACTTGTAAGTCCCATGTAAAGTCCTACACCATATGCCCAGGGCCTGTAACATAAATGCTTCTAGTGGGCATGTTGCACTAATGTGCACCCGCACAAGTAACCTTTTAAACCTGTCCCATTGCATGTATTGCATGCATTGTTTGTATGGTTTACTGCCATTTCAACTTGGCATTTGAAACTACTTCCCAAGCTTTAAACCCCCCTTTTATTACCCATACGTCACCTTTAAGGTAGACGCTAGGTAGCCCTAAGGGCAAGGTGCTGTATAAGTAAAATGTAGGACATGTCCTGGTAGCAACAAACAGCACAACTCGTCTTTCACTACTATGAGGCCTACTCCTCTCATAGGCTAGCATTGGGAATTTCTTAAATCACCTTTAAGCTGTAATTGCTGATCAGAAAGGAATAGCTGCATCATGTGTTATTTCTTTGGAATAGTAATGATATATCCTCTTTAATGGTAAAGTTGGCTTTAACATTAGTATTTTGGAAATGCCACGTTGCGGGCATTTCTCTGCTCTTACTGCTCTTTGTGCCTGCAGCCTGTCTCCAATAGGCATCTGGGGAGAAGGAAAGCTTCTCTTTGTACATTCCCTCTAGACAACCACACACACAGGAAAGGTGGGTGTGACAGAGAACTCATCTGCATTCATCAACATTCTTATAACTCTTCCTGGGCATGGACAGAGGGACACTCACACCTGAATAGGCAGTGTCTTCTTTCCCACATAAAGGGCGGATTACCCCCTACTGGTATTCTGGAACCAGGGCTGAGAAAAAAGGGAGCCTTCAACGACCTGGTTTAAAGTCAGTCCCAATTCAAAGGCATAACTGGGTATAAGTACTGGGCCTCTGACTCTACCAAGACAGCACACTACTGGACCTGTGAAGACCTCTGCCAGGAGTAAAGACTAGTGTGCTCGCTGCTGCTCTGGAAGAACTGTTTTATTGCTGCCTGCTGATTTCTGTCCTGCTGAGGACAAGGCCTGGACTCATCTCATTTGAACCCAGAGTGACTTCAAGAGCTTGCTGGCTTGCCCCTTGTTCTGAAGTCTCAGGGCCATCAACAGCTTCCTTCAAACCTGCAACACCTGAAGTCTGCCATCTGTGGTTCTTCCCTCCCATGTTTTGCCAATCCAGTCCTGGGCCCTTGAAAGGGGACTTCTGTGATAAATAACCATCAAAATTGAAGCAGTGACGACTTTGCACCAATCGAAACAGACGCATTGCCCTTCAACGCTGACACAGGAGCTGATCGACAACATCGCTTAAATAGACCACACAGCTTAACGACGACAGACAGCACTATTCAATAATGACGCAGTGCCCACATTGTGAAGGGAGTCATCGTCCAAGCCTTCATCACGGATCGGAACCTTCGACATTTGTGCTTGCTCCATCAAGGTACTTTTTCAGTGGGACCTGCATGAGTCATGTAGCCCGCCTGCCTGCCCTCTATGGTGGTTAGCCTCAATTTTAGATTCACCCCGGTCCAGTGCAACCTCAAGTAACACCTAAGCGCTATTTGCTTCTAAGTACTACAATTTGGTGTGTTCTTTCAAAATTCTTAACTCCAGTTCTCTTTATTGGATTTTTGTCATTTTGGTCTTGTTTTATTCATAAAAATATATCTATATATTCTAAACCAGTGTAGAGTATTATTGTAGTGTTTTCATTGTGTTACTCTGTCTAGGTTGCATAAATACTTTACACATTACCTCTTTAGATCGGCCTGACTGCTCTGTGCCAAGCTACCTGAGGTTGTGCACAGGTTATCTATTAGTATGTATCTAGCTTACCCTGACTAGAATGGTGGTTCATGCTTGTACAGGGTGCATACTCTGACAACCAAAAATTACAGTTCTAACCAGGGCCTAACCCAGTTATTTAAATATTATGCCTTCTATCCCCTCCATTTATCCTATTTCCATGTTTGAAACCCTGAACTAAGACTGAACTAGTGCCAAATTTGAGCCTGTGGCTTCAGGTCAGGCACACTGGCACTTTTTGGGGGATCAGCACGTATTTTATCTCCACAGACTTTGACCTAGAACAAGAGAGAGAAACAAACAAAAGGGAGAAAGGAGAATGAAGAGAAGGATGCATTAACTGTGACAAAGGGAGAATGCAGAGAAGAAAAAGAACCTGCATTAGTGAGATAAATTGGCAGGAAGTGTCTGATGATGGATTAGAGGCACATGAAGGTGTCAAGTACGCAGCCTTGGTACTCAGCACCCCAAAGTTTGATAGTGATAGCTGAGGGCTTCTGAGCAATACTTTGGGCTTTGGCACTCACTATTTTGCAAATTAAGCAATGGACTGAACTGATTCAGTATGCGGAGAGCACTACATAACAATGCTTCATACCTTACACAAGACATTACTGTATCATATTTTCCTTTTATTTTGTTTTGTAAAACCAATAATAACATTCAAACCCTGACCAGGGAAATATAGCCCGGTGTGTTGGACATAAATAGTATTGAATGTGCAACCTGATATGTCAAGGAGCATAGGAAGGGCTAATTATTGCTGTAGCATGGATAATATAGCACTATTGCATTCATGGGAGATTTCATGTTCTCATGAATTACCTTTATGAGGTTCGGTCTGACAGTATAATTAGGTCTATGCTTATCTACCCTCACATCCCTTGAATAGAGGTAATTGGGGTATCCTGTATGAAAGTGTAGGTGTACTTAACTGGAAAACCCACAAGGAGTGCATGTGTTCCTTTTTAATGTGCATATGCATATATTGTTATTGTGATACTTGCATTAATCTTGGACTGAGATTGAATACCAGCAGCCACCTTAAAGATCCAAACCACTGAAACCACATCTGCTGTGTAGTTCCCTTTACCATGAATGCCTTCACCATTTGTGGTCCATCGTATGTTCTACATGGACCAGAGATAGCTTGTCCTGCAGCACAACTCTCCAAAAGCTGCATAGCTTGTATAGACTTATCTTTTTAATCTTTGGATCTATTCAAGCACTGGTGAGGCAAGCCTCTATTATACGCTTGCACACAAAAAGATGAATCCGACACAATTAGTGCAGGGCTTACTTTCTGTAGAGCTTGGATTTTCGTAACTTGCCCAGTAGAGTCACTTACCTTTTCAGTGTGGTTCTGTAATGTTTGGAATTACCCAATTACTGTTTTGCTGACTTCGTTTTTGCTGGCTTTAGGATTCTGGGTACTTTACCAATGCGTACCAGTGTTACAGAGTATATGCTCAGTACTCACCTTTCAACAATTGGCATATTTAATTTACTTGTAAGCCACTAGTAAAGCGCACTATATGTGCCCATGGCCTGTACACTAAATACTACTAGTGGGCCTGCAGCAGTAATTTTTCCTCCCACTTCAATAACCTTAAATCCTGGCTCAGGCCTGCCACTGCAGAGCCTGTGTTTGCAGTTTCAAACTGCCATTTCGATCTGTTAAGTTAACCCATTTGCCAGGCCCAAACCTTCTGTTTTATTATATATAAGTCCCGCCTCAGGTAGGCCCTAGGCAGCCCTATGGGCAGAGTGTAATGTATTTAAAAGGTAGGACATGTACATTTGAGTTTTACATATACTGGTAGTGAAAAACTGCTAAATTCATTTTTCACTACTGCAAGGCCTATCTCTCCCATAGGTCAACATTAGGATTGCCTTAAAACAACCTTTAAATGTAATGTCCAATTGGAAAAGAGAGAAAGATTTCGAGCTTGGTTTCTCTGGACTCACAATTAAAAATCACAACTTATGATGATATATTTATAAGGTGATGTCATGGCCAGAAGCTGAAGAGTCGGACAGATTATCTAAATGCGTCATAACGTATGACTTATTTCGCGAGAGACCTTTTTGGAGGCATGGTGTTTCTTCTTAGTGACTAAGCTTGGTACCTTCTTTTTCTTGAAACAAGTCTTTTAATCCAAATACTTTTCTTCTTTTTTTTGGGTTCTGGCTCAGAGTTCTGCTGTCATGGTTGCCCTTTGTCAAAAGCTTTGCCTGTCGAAATAGGCAGCTCGGTCACTCCTTCCTTCCTCTGAACCCCTCCGTGTCTGTGATGCAAAGTATTCTGGGTGTAGTAGAAAAACTGGTCCTCAGTTTACTGATACTAATCTGACTGTTTCAAACTTTTACAGTACATCAATTGATAACCTCCTCCCTCCGGGACTCACAATGAGGTGGTGCCCAGTATAAGATTTCTGCTTGTTTTTCAGTTTTTCTCAATTTCTTCCTATTCTCTCCTGGGGTTGCCCTCAATTGCTGCATTTGACTTGAGTTGTAGTTATTTTGTCAGATTATGATAAAAGAAAAAATAAACAATTTTGACTACTAGATGAACAAGCATTGGCAAAGCCAATCAATCTGGTTTATAGCTGATTATCAAAGCCCGATACTGCATGTCTCCCTTCTCAATAGGAAACACAGGCCCAGATTTACTATCACTTTGCGCTGTGTTTCCATTAGTTTTGAAATGTAAACCGGCACAAAGTTTTGTGGTACTTACTTTCCAAAGCAAATCAGGAACCACCCATGGGCTGTAATACAAATCCCTGTCTACTAACACCGGTGGACAGGAATTTGCACCAAAAACTTCTGGCTCACATACAAAGTGGCAAAAGCATTAAAGCGTTGTTTTTCTACTAGAAGGATCCCCTTTCAGTACAAAACCTATGCATGTTAGAAAGCACAGCCCCTTGCACTATGGTGTAAAGAGGTTTGCATTTGCGCATGGCAGCCTATAGTGCAAGTAATGTAATAAAATTAAACGTACCTTCCCTGTCGGGGTCCCGCGTTTTCCTCTTGCCACAGCTCTCCTCAGACAGGAAGCTGCCACCCACAGGCAGCTGCCCTCCCCTTCGCAATCACAACGCTGCAATGGCAGCGTTGAGATTGGTGAGGCACAGCGGAGAGCACGCCAGCCAGGCCATTTTCTCTATATAGGCTGCAGATGCAGCCTACATAGAGAAAAAGAGGGAGTGCGCATGACTGCTTTGTTCGGCCCTGGGGTCGACCAAACAGTCAGTTCCCACAACAGTGGGTAAGCTACTCCCCCCCTGCCCTGGGGCAGCACCGCCCACCCACAACCAGCCACTTCTGCTATTTCGC
Source organism: Lissotriton helveticus (assembly GCF_964261635.1). Lineage (NCBI taxonomy): Eukaryota > Metazoa > Chordata > Amphibia > Caudata > Salamandridae > Lissotriton > Lissotriton helveticus. Next base: position 1,751,944,703 of record NC_136067.1, read on the forward strand.
CGTGCGAGAAGCAGAAACTTAAAATGGTAGTTTTGGCATTTTATGTGTCTGCCTTTTCGCACTGTGAGAAAGCAGTGGGGCGACGCCCCCATGCCCCAATGAAATAGCCGCCACTGGGAGAGAGCTAATCAACAGTACTTCAGTAGATATAGCATTCTTCTGCTGTCTCCTTCACACGGCGTAACAACTTTGGTGTCCGAGCACGTGCGTTTACTTACAAAAGTGTGTGTGTTTTCTTTTATGTAGATTTTGCTGACAGTGCTTCCATTGCCTTAAAATAAATGAGATAATCGGCAACAAATTCTCACTTGAACACACTTGCTGGGAGAAAAAAGATACAAGTGACTATGAATTCTTCTTGTGGAGATCGGTCCTAACGCTATGTAGACGGTTCAGTCAAGTATATGAAGGTAATGATCACACTAGTTAAAGGAGCAAACACCAATGCACCTGGTTACTGGTGACTCTGTTGTGGAGTGTTGTGCTGCTGCTCACACATCCCTCTGTTGTAGGCGCCAAATCAGACTGTGGGAAAGGAGGAGGGTGCTGCCTGAGAGAACGCCTCCCGAATAAACCTCAAATTCGAGCTGAGAAAATATCGAGCTGAGGAAATATGACATCTTTCATGTAGTGGGGCGGGGATCATGTTATTTCTCCTTGGAGAGAAGGGAAGTGAGTTTTAGAAAAACAAAACAGAAAACAGAGGCAAACCACGGACGAACTACTCTTACAAAGACAGGCGAAATGAGCTGATGTACAATTCAAGGATCTTACTTGGCGTTTTGGCTAATTGGAAAAGGGCGGAGGGGAACATCACTGAGCGATACTGACAGCTTAATTAAGGCATATGTGCCCTGCTGGGCCTCATCGTTGTTTCTGTAAGTAACTGAGTCAAGCACAGATATTGTTTTACGTATCCATTCTTGTGATGTTTTTATAAATTCTGATAGAACTATGTAGTGAGAGGATGTTTTTGACATCTCAACAGTACTTTCTGTAGAATAAACAACGTTGATGCTAAAGAAACCTGCAATCATTTTGTGAACACGCCATCACTAATAACAAGCAAGGCATGGGAGGTGCGCTGTCAGCTGTTAGTGGAACTGCAGCCTTTGCACATTATTCCCAGCGGTCTAGAAAAATAGCCAGGCAGATGTCTGCAGAGCCACACTCTTTAGACTTATATGTGTACATCCAGAATCCTTACTTCTAGCACCGGTTGCAAGCCTCAAATGCGTTTTGTGCACGCACACCACATGCACAAACATTCTACTCAACAACACTGTCTAACTTAGACACGCAAAAACCTCAAACACTGGGATGCTTACGGGTTACTACGCGCTTTACAAAACAAAACCTTAAATAAAATAAATAAACACACCTCGCACTTCTCCTCTCAGACTCGTTTTCACAATAAACACGTGACATGCCTGCATTCAATTCCATCGAGGACGAATACAGAGTTGTGTAGGCATTATGGCCTCCAATAGCTCTGGAAGTAGGGGCGAGGGAATGCTGCAGTACCCCATACTTCTTCTTGGAGTTCAGGCAGAGAAGTAACAACGAAGAGGCCTACCTTCCAGGACAAACTGTCTGCTGACAGGCTACTTTGACTGACAAAGAGCTGCTAATCATTGTAATTTACAATTCCTTTCTCACTGCATGTTTTGGTATTTTGTAACTCGTGGCACGCTTCTGCGGTGCAGGTGAGGGAGAATGCCACGGCATTCCACAGGTAAATAAAGATGGTGCGTTAGGCAGTAAACTGCACACATTGCAATATCTATCTATCAGCTGCACAGGAAGAGTAATCAAGGCACTTAAGTCAAGTGATGGCGATGGCCAGCACTCCAACTCTGAAAATTGCCCCGGCACCACTGACAGCCTTCCCACAACCAATACCAGTGTGTTCTAGAGTGAATAGTTGTTAATAGTTGTTAATAGGTAGGTTTTGTGATTAGGCGTGGGACGAGCTCACTGCAGGGAGATGACACCCGTGCATGTAAATGTACATGTATTTATATAGCGCAAATCACCGACACGGTATCTAAGCGCTTGCTTAGGGAACCCGTCCTGGTATTCCCCTGTGAGATACCCCAGCAGGGTATCCACAAGGTGAAAGCCAGGCATCCCGCCGCGAGGGGCCATAGTGGAGATTAAGCAAGCTATTGCCCAGAGTCGCAGAGTGTGACCCCGTGAGACGAGTAGGCACCGGAGCGAGAATTATCAAGTCCGTAGAACTTTATAGCCCGAGACCCGCCGAGGCGGGGAATCGAACCCTGGTCCACGGCCGATCTCAGCTTCCGGGTTCTGCTGCCTCTAACCACTGAGCCACACTTCTCCACTGTGCACTGTGCATCAGTTGCTACCTGTCCTGGCAGCTTGCTTATTCTGTTGCTGCAGGCAGTGTAGGCTGCAGAGTGTGGTGAATTCTCCAGGATGCTGACTCGTACCGGGATGAGACCTGGAGAGCAATTCTTCCTTCTGATTGCTGTGCTTGCCATGTCCTTTGGATATCACCGCCTACCTTGCTTGCCTATTCACCTTGGGCTAACGCCTTGCAATAAATGCAGACTGTTTCCCAAACTGTGCTGATCATCATTAGGGCTGATGCTGAGGTGGAGCATCCTCCCTACTCACTCCTTCCTCCTCCCCGAAATCTCCCTACAGCTATTTAATTATCCTACCCAGTAAGTCAGCTGGGCCGAGCTCAGTATCAGCACAGGTACTCCCCCCACACTTCCAGGTGAAGGCGGGGCTGCTCTCAGAGACACAAAGCAAGCAGCTAGTAATGGCAGCTGCTCTCCGTGAGCACCTAGAAGACTGTAGATAGGCCAGAACACTTTAACTGGGAGTTCCCAAGAGTGGACTAGCCGCACCTACCAGGGGATTCCCATGAATGACCCAGTGCGCCAAGAGCTTCTCCGGCCACCTGTCTACGAGGAACGCTGAGGATCCAAGCTGCCAACTTTCGCCAAGTTCTCCTGTGAGAAAGTGCCTCTTTTGCATGGTTATCCCCCATTTTTTGCAAGGTTTCATGTGATGTGGTTTTGATGTGGTTTCAAATGTAGCGCACAGGGTCTCTGCCAACCAGGTGCCCTGTGCCAGTGCTCCTTCCCTAAAAGAAACTCTCAATTGGCACTTCTACCCCCTGCAAGTCCCTAGTAAATGGTACTCTGGATATCTAGGGCCTGGGAGCAGAAGAGGTTGCCTTGGGGCCCCCCTCACGGGGACCATGCCACTGCCCTTGCAGCCTGCATGCCTCTGTGAGGGAGAAAATGACAAAGTTGACATGGCACCCTACTTGGGTGCCACGCAGCTACCACTGCCTGGTAGCATAGGCAAGGCAACCCTCCAGCAGAACTCACAGCTCTAAGGCAGGGTGCACTATACTATAGGTGAGGGCCTACCTGCATGAGCAGACATGTCCCTACAATACACCACAACTAGGAAACATCACCTGCCTATATACAAGGATATATAGAAGGCCGGGAACGGGTCAAAGCAATATAGGGCAACAACTAGGGCTGACGGACAGGCATGGTAACAGTGATCACAATACTAAACTAGTTAACACATTTATATTTCCTTTATTGTGATCATTTCAATAGTTCATAGATTCATATCACACTTCACAAGACATATAAATAGATACATAATACAAAATGCATAAATACTAACAGGTCCCACACAGCAATCAGAACCAGCAATCATGCCAACACTCACTCTCGGTAAAATACACATTCATTCAAACAATAACATTCCTAAAACTTAACAGTCATGTACATAAATACAACCAATCATGAATAATAAACAGCCACATGATGTAAGAATAGAGGGCTCTCGTGTATCCTCCCGGTGTTTGATGGAAGCAGGGTCCAGATGCATGAGGAAATTGAACGCCAATGCGGGTTTAGGTCTGAGGATCAGAGGGGGGCTACACTTTCATCAGGTCAATAGATAGATAGGTAGTGCGGGGCACAACAAACAGACCTTCAATGTAATGGTATCCCCCAGGAGTTTTTCGAGTACCTTAACCTGTCAGAAACGACTCAAACAAAGGAAGTCCACGGGTCTATGTATGAGCGGGGCTCCAACAGATTCCAAAATGATTCATTCTCAAGGGGGAGCGAAGGTAACGGGGAAGGGTGTCCTCCGTGGTTATGTCGACCGGGATAGTGACTAAACTCATCCGAAAGAGCTCAGAAATATCCACTAAAAGTTAACGATGCGACCTGAACGGTGGTTCCTCAGGAAGTAAAAGGGGCTGGAAGCTCCCAGCCCCTACAATATTCAGCACCAATTCCTAATATTGTAAGTGCCAGAGTAGCCATAAACAGTACATGGGCTGGGAACTCAACAACTCGAGTTCCACACCATCATGATTGCTCCACTGAATACAGGAGTATTTGGTACCAAACTACTCCTTTCAATAAACCCACACTGATGCCAGTTTGGGATTTATTGTACCATGTACCCAGTGGGCACCTCAAAGGTGCCCCGAATCCCTACCAACCCTTGTGTGGCCTCTGACCAGCTGTAGGCAGCCAGCCACCAGCAGACATGTTTCCGAACACCTGAGTAGAGAGCTCCTGCTCTTTGGGGCCAGGAACAATGCACACCCAGGGTAGAGGTGCCATGCCTCCCCCCAGGATGGGCCAGTACTCGAAGAAGGGAAGCTTCAAAGGTCTACCACCTATGAAATGATACCCCCAGCGTCTGCTGCTAGCGGCAGATGACAGCCCCTGGTTTACACACCCACTTTGGGTGGGAAAACTGGTGGCAAAATAAAAAAGAAATAGGAAATGTGCCCACCTCCGTCAACACCACCCCTAAGGTGGGGGAAACGAGGTAAAGCACACTTTTCAGTCCCCGCCCTCTTAAAGATGGGGGACCCCTCCAATCAGGAATTCCACTGGAGGATGGCATAATAGCGGGTTTAGTCACCCCAGGTGAGATCCCCCTTGGCCCTACCTGCTTCTCCCCTAAAATGCATCCTAAATTTAGTACTTAGGTGGCTCCGCCAGACTTGGCCCCCAGATCTGTGATGACCTAAGATGCAAGAAGAGGAAACTGCAGAGAAGGCTAAACATGACGACTGCCTTGGCCCCAACCCTACCGGCCTGTCTCCAGCTTCTGCGGACCTGCGACCCGTCTTGCAGCCAGCGACCTCCGAAACCCTGGGAGGACTGCTGCCTTCAACAAAGACTCAAATCTCCCTCAGATAGCAGACCTGTCCAAGAAGAACAAACCTCAAGAACTGCCACAGAGAGGACTGACACTTGTCGACACGACTCCCTGCTACAAAGGAACTGCAAGAACCACATTAGTTGAGGACCAACATTAGTGTCAATGCGACTCATTGCTACCAGAGATCTCCCAAAGACTGCAGTGGTAGAGGACTTGCACATGTGTCAATGCGACTCTACTCTGTCCAAAGGAAGCACAGCAACGAGATGACTTCCCCGACCTCGAGGGATCCTCTCAGCCCCATGACCCGAGTTGCCCACAGCTCCGTGCCCTAGAGCCAGTATCTTCCTGCCAGGGGCCTGTCGGTCACCTCCTTTGCTGCCTGCCCACGATCTACCCAGGACGATCCAACGGCGGCAGACCCAACATCCAATCTACAGCAGCTGACCAACAGCAATCGTGACAGTAACTGTGTTGGCCACATCCTGAAACCTATTCTGCTCATTCCCTCTGCTGACCGCGAGGGTAAAAATCATCAGCGGTATCAACCGCCTCGGCGAAAGGTACTGACGTCTGCACCATATGGATGTTCCTGTTCCCCACAACCGACCCTGCACTCAGTGTTGGTCTGACAACTCGAAGGCTGGAACTGTAAGCTGTATACTCACTATATACAGCCCTCAATTGATTTCTCTTCACAGGATTATCTTGAACTGTCCGAATATTGCACGGTTGACTTTTGATTGTGAAAAGTATCTGTAATTGAAACTTACTTACCTCAGCAACATGGTCTTGGTCTTAAAATAAAATACAAACAAAGTATAATTTCTCTAGAACTGGTCTGGATCTCCTTCCTGAGTCGTGCGTCCATTATTGGTCACAGTGGTGCAATAAATGTCTTACACTCCTTAGCGTTTGGCCTATGGCTTCTCACCCACACTACCACTAATAGAGCACTTTGGGTTTTGCATTGAGCCCTGTACAGTTTTGGGAACCCCTGGACTCTGCGCACAATATACCATCTCTAGTGGTAGTATCATATACAGCGTCAGCTTCCTACATCTCCCATCTGCAGCTAACTTTTAAGGAAGGATTGAGAGTACGTACTGTGATGAATCTGACTCCCAGCTCCAGCCCCACCCCAGCTGCTGCTTCTGTGGCTAAGACGTGGGATGCCCAGAGTGAGAGGATGCAAAATGTTTTTGTAGAGAAAATATTGGTTGCCAAGGAGAGGAAGTGGTTTGCTCAAGATCATTTATTAAATTCCCCCCAGACCTGGCTCACCCATGTGCTAATCTTTAAATAAACAAGGGAGACTGCGCTTGTTTTAAAAAAAAAGTTTGCCATGGATTTGCAGTTCCTTCTGCGATTTTGCAGCACACATTTTTAAATAAATGTATTTTTATCACCACCCAGTCAGGTTAGCTTGAATCCAGTGGCACTGGGATGGTGTGGTGAGCAAAAGAACAATGGATTAATCTTTGAGAACTGGGGGCGAATGTTTGCATTGTTCCCCAGTCTGTCCATCATTTGTTCCCTTTGCTTTTGTCGCCCTAAGTGGGAAGGGTATGTCGAGACACGGGTCCCATGCTCCCGGCGCCACTGGATTCAAACTAGCCTGACTGAGGGTGATACCCTGAAACCGTGCCCACGATGCTTGTTTCCATTCCAGAGAGAGACTGGCTTGGCAGTTCGGGCTGGACTGTTCCCATGAGGTGCTGAGTCAAGACTAATTTACATATGGTTGGGTCCAAACTGTGGTGGCGTGTTGAGCAAAAGAACGATGGATTAAACCCAGATCTTTGTGACTGGGGGTGAATGTTTGCATTGTTCTGCATTCCGTCCATCATTTGTTCCCTTTGCTTTTGTTGTCCTAAGTGGAAAGGGTATGTCCAGACATGGGTCTCGTGCTCAGGGCACCACTGGATTCAAGCTAGCCTGGCTGATGAGGGGTGATGCCCTGAAACCAGTCCCAGGATGCTTGTTTCCATTCCAGGGAAGAACCTGGCTTGGCAGTTCGGGCTGGACTGTTCCCATGAGGTGCTGAGTCAAGACTGATTTGCATATGGTTGGGTCCAAACTGTGGTGTCGTGGTGAGCAAAAGAATGATGGATTAAAGCCAGATTTTTGTGACTGGGGGTGAATGTTTGCATTGTTCAGCATTCCGTTCATCTTATGTTCCGTTTGCTTTAGTTTCTTACTAAGCATAATCAATATCCTTTTCTGGCAAATGCTGTTTAATTAGCCCCAATTCTAAAAAAATATGTGCCTGAGCAACTTGAACAAGGGTCTATAGCCGTTGGCTTGTATTACGTAAAGTATACTGACTTCTTTTCTGCATAAGATATCTGTCCCATATGTTATTGTGGGCATTCGTTTTGCTTTTACACTCTTTAAAAGTGGTTCAAATGAAGGCCTTTAGAGTTTATCCTTTTAAAACTGTATGTTAACAAATTGGCCTTTGCTCATAAAGATTGGAGCTGATCTTTCTAACTTGCTTTTTTTTATCAAAGGTGAATCTAAGGAAAGTATATGTTGTCTCCACAGATTCTATTTTGTTTCCTTTACGGAAAAGGCCCAGCCTTTTCTTTTATGAGAGCCGAGGACTATCCCCTTTATTTTCTTCATATTTATCTCCATGCGGTTGATAGTAATGTACACATTAAGGGCAGATTTACAAGCCCCTTGCGCCACTTTTGCATCATTTTTAACATGGGGAAAATGACGCAAAAGTAGTTCAAGGGGCTTGTAAATCTGCCCCTAAGTGCTGAAAGTAACCTCCCTAAACCTATTTCTATTTAATTCAGCATTTGAATGTCATCAGCATTTTGCAAGCTTGGGAGTAATACAAGAGCAAATCTCTGTGGATGAGAGATCTCTTTGCTAGTTTTGTCATTTAGGTCGGAAATATATAGAATCAAAAGCAAGGGAACCAAAACACATCTTTGCTTTAATCCGTCACCTGTGGATATTTTCTGAGACAATGTGTTTCTTTCTCTCAGCTTTACTTGAACCCACGTGTGTGAATGTAACAGTTGTATTGCTTGAAACAGATTTGAAAGAATGCCCCTTGGTTCAGTTTGGACCATTACATATTTCACAATAGTGTATGAAGCGCCCCATTTAGATCAGCAAAACAGTAAATAATAAAGATTTCTAAATCCGAGAGAATTCGATTAACATAACAAGGCAGTGATATTGGTAATAGTACCAACTCCAGGGTAAAAGCCTGTTTGATTTAGTATGATGATGTTTTTATCTTGAGACAATGCTTCCAAGTCCATTAACAATAGACTTGTGAGGTATGTAGCCTCTACCTCTATTAGAGCTATCAATCTGTAGTTCATTGGGTCATCCGAGGGGTGGGGGGCATTTTTGTATACTAGATGGAGTAGGGAACCTCTCCATGAGTCTGGAATCTTACTTCTGGGCAAACAGTGCCTACAGAGCTTAAGTTACACCGATCCCATACTATTAATGTCCCATTTGCTCCCAGTGGTCAATTTTGCATTTTAGTTGCGAAGGCCTGATGTAGCAAGTGGTCAGGGCCTTAGTCATTCAAAAATGTATACGTAATTAGAGCTAAGCTCACTATTCTTTCTCTTGGTCCCTTGCTCTGAAGACGACCATAGGCTGATATGTTTTGGTTTACTGCTACTGCTCCACGCAGCTCGGAGCGCGAGTTCGAGCCTTCTGTTCCCGGACTACCCTGACCGCCGCGGTGCCTTGCGTCCTTCCTTGGTGTCCTCCTCCCTGTATTTTTCGATTTTTTGTTCTCCATTCTCGGCCTCAGCCCTTCTATTGTCCCCCCCCACACCCCACTCGTGCTCCTGCTTCCCCCGTTTTCCCGCCGCTGCCCCCTGCAGCCCTGCCCCCTCCCCGCCCGCTCTCGCCTCCCAGCTGCTCCGCCCTCCCTCCCTGCCTTAAATGGCAGCTGCTGCTGGTCATCAGGAGTGAACCCTGACCCTGCTTGCAGGTCACGTCACCCCCCTACTGCCAACAGCTCCGCCTGTCTGACTGGTTCTGCTCCACGCCGCTCGGAGCGCGAGTTCGAGCCTTCTTTGCCGGGCCTGCCCTGACTGCCGAGGTGCCTTGCCCTTCCTTTGTGTCCTCCTCCCTGTATTTTTTGTTTTTTGTTCTCCCTTCTCGGCCCCAGCCCTTCTATTGTCCCCCCACTTCCTCCTCATGCTCCTGCTTCCCCCGTTTTCCCGCTGCTGCCCCCTGTGGCCCCGCCTCCTCGCTGCCCCGCTCCCGCCCCCCAGCTGCTCCGCCCTCCCTCCCCGCCTTAAATGGCGGCCACTGTGTGGCCGCGCTGCTGGCGTGCCAAAGGCATGCCCGTCTGCGCCCGTCCGCGCCTGGACCCTGCCCAGCACCAGGACCCCTGGACCCCGTGAACGCCACGACACCAGAACGCATTACGACGCCAGCAGCCTCCACGCAATCAATGCCGGACGAAACCCCACCTGCTTCCAGACAACCCCGAAACGGACCCACGGACCCTTCTCCTGCCGCATCTGCAGCTTCACCTGCGACAGAACCACCAAACCCACCAGGACTGAACCCAACCACCTCCGCTGCATACTCCTCAACACCCGCTCCTCACGCAAACACGCCATCGAGCTCTAGAATCTGCTCGACACCTCCGCCCCAGACGTGGCCTTCCTGACCGAGACCTGGTGGAATGACTCTCTGCACCCGACATCGCAGATCACCCGCAGCGACCGCGCCAATGGAATCGGAGGAGGAATAGCCATCGCCCACAAATCCACCCTCAAGGTCTCCACCCACACAGATCACACCCTCAACACCGCCAAACACCTGCACTTCCCGATCCAAACCGACCCCAACACCACCCTCAGAGGAACACTCATCTACAGACCCCCCGGACCACGGGCCCAGTTCAGCGACACCATCGCTGACCTCGCCAGTACCCACGCACTCGACTCAACGGACTACATCCTCCTCGGGGACCTCAACTTCCACCTCGAGAACAACAACGACGCAAACTCCTCAACCCTCATCGACAACCTAGCCAACCTCGGCCTCAGACAAATCCTCACCCATCCACCCACGCCGCTGGCCACACGCTGGACCCAATCTTCTCCACAGGTCCCACGTCACCTTCAACCACACCACCGAACTCCACTGGACCGACCATCGCTGCATTCACTTCCCCTTCAAGAAACCAATCACACATCACCGCACCCAAAAGTCACCTCGCCGCTGCTGGAGGAAAGTCACCGACGACCAGCTGAACACCACCCTCGCCCAGAACCCCCCCTCCAACCCTACCAACGCAGACACCGCAGCCCGCAACCTCAGACAGTGGATCAAAGACTGCGCAAACACCCTTGTCCGGCTCAAGAAACCACCCAACAACCACACCAGCAAAAGAGCCACCTGGTTCGCCGACGAGCTCCAGACCTCCTAACGCACATGCCGTAAACTGGAGAAGAAATGGCTACACAATCGCACACCGGACAACTACGCAGCCCACAAGGACGCCACCAGCAGACATCACCACCTCATCAGACTAGCAAAGAGATACTCCTTCAAAAACCGCCTAGACAACAACGCACACGACTGCAAAGAGCTCTTCAGCATCGTAAAGGAACTCTCCAACCCCAGCGCCAACACCAGCGACATCCCGCCCTCACAAGAACTGTGCGACTCACTAGCCATCTTCTTCCACCGCAAGATCGCTGACATCCACGAAAGCTTCAACACCGCGACCGACCCCACCACGCCAGCCGCCACCTCCCCTGCGAACACCACCAGCGCCAACCACCTGACCTCCTGGGCCAACGTCAATGACGACGAGACACACAAGGTCATGAACTCCATCCACTCAGGATCCCCATCAGACCCTTGCCCACACCACGTGTTCAACAAAGCAGACGTAGCCTTCACACCCCAACTACAGAAGGTCATCAGCATTTCCTTCAAAACAGCGACATTCCCGGAAAGCTGGTAGCACGCCTAAATTAACGCCCTCCTCAAGAACCCCAAAGCGGACCCCAAGGACCTCAAGAACTTCCGGCCCATCTCCCTGCTCCCGTTCCCAGCAAAGGTCGTAGAGAAAATCGTCAACATGCAACTGACCCGCCACCTGGAAGACAGCAACATCTTAGACCCATCCCAATCCGGATTCAGACGCAACCACAGCACCGAGACAGCCCTCATTGTCGCCACAGACGACAACAGACGCCAACTAGACAACGGCGAAACATCAGCCCTCATCCTCCTGAACCTGTTGCCCGCCTTCGCATTCTAAAAACACGCCTCCTAGAAGCCAGAATCCGAGAGAAAGCCCTGGAATGGACCACGTCCTTCCTCTCCAGCAGAACCCAGAGAGTCCACCTCCCACCCTTCCGTTACGAAGCCACGAACATCATCTGCGGCGTCCCCCAGAGCTCATCCCTCAGCCCGACGCTGTTCAACATCTACATGGGCCCCCTTGCACACGTGGCCCGCCATCACAACCTCAACATCATCTCCTACTCCGACAACACCCAACTCATCCTCTCCCTCACCAAGGACCCACTCACCGCCAAAACCAACCTCCACAACGAAATGAATGCCGTCGCCGACTGGATGAGGAACAGCCGGCTGAAGCTGAACTCGGACAAGACGGAGGTCCTCATCCTCGGACCCACCTCTCAGCCTGGGACGACTCCTGGTGGCGGACCACAAAGGGAACAGTACCAACACCCACCGACCATGCACGCAACCTAGGCTTCATCCTCGACTCCTCTCTCTCCATGTCGAAACAAGTCAACGCCGGCTCTACAAGTGGATCCCGACCAAAACAAGAAGAACGGTTACACATGCCCTCGTCAGCAGCAGACTGGACTACGGCAACGCACTCTACGCAGGAATCCCAGCCAAACCTCTACGCCGACTACAACGCATTCAAAACGCCTCAGCCGGACTGATCGTCAACGTCCCCTGTCGCAACCACATCACCCCCCACCTGAGAAACCTACACTGGCTCTCTGTTGACAAGAAGATTACCTTCAAGCTCCTCACACACGCACACAAAGCACTCCATAACGCCGGACCAGCCTACTTGAACAGCAGACTCAGCTTCCACACACCCACCCGCCAGCTCCGATCCTCCAGCCTCGCCCTCTCCACTGTCCCCCGCATCCATCGCACTAACTCCGGAAGCAGATCCTTCTCCTACTTTGCCGCAAAGACCTGGAACACCCTCCCTACCCACAAACGACAGACCCAAGACCTACTCTTATTCAGAAGACTCCTCAAGACCTGGCTCTTCTAACAGTAGCAGCTCCCCCCCCTCCCCAATGCCATGAGACCCTCATGGGTAAGTAGCGCACTTTACAAGTGCTCTGATTGATTGATTGATTGAATACCACATATTTTTTAGAACATTCTTTTTATTGCTTCTTTCAAGCAGTATTAAAAACACAGAAATTCGAGTTTAAGAATAGATGTCTTTCAAAAGTAAAATTATATCCTAATGGGCAATGAGGTGCCTAATTCTGTTACATTGTATGATAATAATGACAATATTAAAAAAAATCTGATAAGCAGGTTTGAATTGCAAAATCATCGCCACTCGCTCAGAATTGGTTGGATACTGAATTTGATGCATTCCAAACTCCTAAAATTAGACTCTAGCACAATGAATACTACGGGCATATATAAGTCTAGTAATACAAAAACTGAATAGATAATAAAAATAAATCAGAGAATCATCCTGTAAAATAATTATTATATCAAGAAGATGCATTCAATTCAAGATGAAATATGGATCAGTTTACATTTTTTAGCCATCATTACTTATATAATCACTTTCCCCACCAATTTATTCTTGTGAAAAACAAAAATCTTCCTAATTTTCTAATTGTAGGCCGATGTATGTATGTTGGCAGCATGGATCATTAATAAGCAATGGATAGCTGGATTAGAAAAGTCAGTACATGATTGTTGAGGGTGAATGACATTGTAATTGGATGCTTGTTTCCGGTCCAGGGAGGAACTGGCCTGACAGTTCGGTCTGGACTGTTCCCATGAGGCACAGGGTCAAGACTGATTTGCATATGGCTGGGTCCAAACTGGGGTGGCGTAGTGGGCTAAAGAACAATGGATTTAACCCAGATCATTTGACTGGGGGAGAATATTTGCATTGTCAGCATTCCATCCATCATTTGTTTGCTGTAACACTTTTCGCCCTAAGTTAGATGGGTATGCCCAAATGTGGGTCCCTTGCTCACTGTGCCACTGGATTCAAGCTAGCCTGGCTGAAGAAGGGTGACATACCCTGAAACTGGTCCCAGGATGCTTGTTTCCAGTCCAAGGGGGACCTGGCCTGGCAGTTCGGTCTGGACTGTTCCCAAGAGGCACAGGGTCAAGACTGATTTGCATTTGGCTGGGTCCAAACTGGGGTGGCGTAGTGGGCAAAAGAACGATTGATTTAACCGAGATCTTTTGACTGGGGGAGAATGTTTGCATTGTCAGCATTCCGTCCATCATTTGTTTGCTGTAACATTGTAATTGTGGTGGCAACGTTTTGCGCAGGTGACAAACTTCACAACCTTGTTCATCATCTTGCAAAATGTTGCCACTGGACATAATTTCTCAGCAGAAAAAAACTTGTTTGGAACAGATTCTTTATCTGCAAACGCTTTTTATGTCATAGACAGTTTAAGCTGACTAAAGAGATGTTGCTAGTCTTTAGTACTGAACTTATTTTTGCAGGACTTTTTATTAATTATTAAAAAACAAATCTCCAACAACTTTCTGTAGTTGGTGAAGATGGTCTAGTTTAAAATAAAACTTTGGAAATATCCTAAACCCCTATACTTTTGAACATTTTCTCTTATCATCTTGTTAATAGAATATGGCTCTTTGTACTAAATACTCTTTGTTGTAAAATAAGCTGTTTCTCCCTCTGTTAACTGAGTGTGTATATTCACCATTATTGAACATCTGCATAACATTGATAATCCTTGGATCATAGTTCATACACCTAAGAATATCCCTACAGTGGCGAGAAATGGGGTGGCTTGAGAGTGGGGAGTAGGGGATCAGGAGACATAGTGTAATTGTTGCAATGTTGTTATATCTTATGGAAATACTCTTCAAATTCAATAAAATGGTTTATAAAAAAAAATCCCTTCAGTGAATAAGAGGGAGAACAAATACTTGACTCAATGATGCCTTCTAATGGACTTTCTCGAATGGAAGCAATACACGGCATATAGAACTGTAGATCTGCGTGTGTCAATAATGGGACTTTCTTCCAACACGGCGTTCCAAGTGTCATCATAAACAATAAGAGCAAAGTTCAAGATTTCTAAGATGTGGATTGAAACCCCAAAGTATTACGCCCTTTGATTCAGTGTCAATTGGATGCCAACAAAAAATTACTTCTGCTCTAACATATCTGTCAACAGCATATGCAAATATTATCTCTAGAAAAACCAAATGATGATGTTTGAAATAAACCAGCGTGTACCGATATATTTTACAAGTGTACATTTTATTTTTATCTTTTATGCATTTAAATTGTATGAAACCATAATGGATTTATCTGCTTTTGTTTAAAGCAAAATTAAATAAATTTACCTTTATAAACCTACTCATAACATTTCAAAATCAATTCAAAATTATATTTTAATTCGATGGGGAAGCAAACCGAAACAGAATGCCCTTCACAAATAATTACAATGTACCTTATTCAACTGCAAAAAATGCCGAAGGTGGAAGTATTTTTAAGTCCTTTCTTTCTTATTCCAGGTCTTTTACGCACATTTCTGTCAAAGTAATTCCATCAAGAGTGTTTAGAGGAATAAGTGAGGATGTCGCAACAATGTAAGTTATTAGCATGCTTCATTAAGTTTAATAAAATTCTATTAAAGCTTTATATTGTTAACACTAATAGTAATTTCCTTCGCACAGAAATATAATGTCAACATTGACTCTGCTCTAAGTATGTACCTCTATTGTGAAAGAGGTGTGGCGCAGCCGCCAGGGTGCCTGACTCCAGAATAGGGGGTTTATGGTTTGATCCCCGGTGCCGGCGGCAGGTTAGCCCAGCGCCATGTGACTCTGGGCAATAGCTCGCTTAATCTTCCCAACGGCCCCCAGTGCCGGGACACCACTTCAGAGGTAGCTATGCGCTTTACAGTCAGTCAAAAGCTTTTATTTCGGTTAAAAAACCATAAAAAGGCATATTTACATACAGCAATACAGTTTTAGTAGGGTTATACATGATAAAAATATTAAAGGACCTCAAAGGATCGAATTTCATAAATAAAGATTAAAATGTTATAATTACATGAATGAGTAACTCACTAACGCTCCAAGGATTCCCACCAGGCTGCCCAGTTTACTTTAATAAAAGAAGCCCACCCCAATTTTTTTTCACAGCAGGTTACCCCGAGGGGAATAGTTGGTGAGAGTACCCTTTCTTAGTATTGCACACCTTGTAAACCACATAGACAGAAGAAATTTAGATGTTGCATAGACTGTCAGAAAGGCAGTATCCGTTTTAAGAATTCTGTAGGTCTCCCTATAATCTCTAATACTCCTGGACTTACAGAATTGAATTATCCATTTCGTTCTAGCCCGAGAGTACAAGGGGCAGAAGAGGAGAACGTGCAGATCTGTCTCTCTGCTTCCCTGGCACCCTGGGCAAGTGCTCCCTGGAGGTGTGGCTTTTAACCACTTAGCTGTTGCGTCCCTGAGGGGGAGAGAGCCATGCCTAAACTGGGTATAAAGTTTCCTGGCCAGGGGGGCTGAATATCATCCAGAAATCTCTCAAAGTTGGGATGGGCCTTTGTCTCTAGTAAGGTGTCAGTAAGCCTTCCCAGAGAAGAACTTGAAACTAACAGAGCCGAACCATACTCTCTCAGTGCCACACTCAGAGTTTTCTTAGGGATCATGGGGCAGGTCTCCTCGGGGGAAGACTACAGATCCCCCTTACCGATGGCCCTGGAGAGGTGCTGGATGTGCTTTAGCTATGGAATATTACCCGCAACCCTGGTTGCTAACAGGTCCCGAAGATCCTCCCTGTAGCTCTCAAGTTCCGGGGTGGCCCATAGTCGTCTCCAATATAACAAAGGACGATTCAAAATGACATCTTGGATAGGGACTAAACCCAAATCTAGCCTTAGTGGGTTAAGAGGTGTGCTCTGTGGTAGCCTCAAAAGGCGCCTCATAAAGCTGTTCTCGGTAAGGGAGAGAGGGGCCACACTTGCATGTCCCCAAAGGTCCACGCCATATAGTGCGCCACCTCTCGCCTGGGCTTTATATATTTCAAAAGGCGGTCCCACCAATTTGAGGGAGGATTCGTTAAAAACTTTTAAAATACCGCCCGAACATTGGGCAAGCTTCAGGTTAGCTTTGGTAATGTGCGACCCCCAATCCATTCTGTCATTTATGGGGACCCCCAGGTGCTCGAAAGTGGACACCCGGTCCAGGGCCACTCCATCCAGGTGCGGGTGGGGACAATTAGAGCGTTTCAAATTAAACACCATGTACTTGGTTTTAGTAAAGTTAATTTCTAGGTTCCTCACTTTACAAAACCTAGAAAAGGCCTCCAATGTACGCTGGATACCCCCGATGATTTAGACAATAGGAGGGTATCGTCGGCGAACATTAGTGCCGGAACCTTCCGTCCCGCTAGACTGGGGGAATCCAGATCTTTTACTCCCAGTAGGAAGGCGATCAGGCCGTTAAGGAATAGAGAAAATAGCGTGGGGGCGAGGACGCACCCCTGCCTCACACCCCTTTCCACTGGAAACGGGGTTGACAGCTCACCACCCCTCCCGTGCCTCACCCTGGCATACGTGCCCTGGTGCAAACATTTAAAAAGATCACACAGGTAGGCCGGGGCTCCCATCTCTTTTAGAATAGCCCAAAGCTTGTCCCTCTGGACCAGGTCAAAAGCGGACCTGAGATCCACAAATATCAGATATAGGCTGCCCTCGCATAAGATGATTGTTCTCCAGTATACCAGCTGAAGCCTGAACAGCTGATCGATCGTAGAAATCCCCGCCCGGAAACTTGCCTGCAGGGAGGTTAGGATGTGGTGGTCGTCCATCCAACACTGCAACCTGGTTAGGAGGACTCGGGCGAAGAGTTTCTGGAGGACGCCGATCAGACTTATGGGGCGATAATTGGCCGGGTCCAGGGGAGAAGCCTTCTTATGGATGGGTATTATTTCTGCCCCGAGCCAGGTCGGGGGGATGTCCATGCCCCGCATGATGGCATTAAAAAAGGTGCAAATATATGGTGCCCAAACCCCTTGCTCGGTCCGGTATGAATCCCCAGGTATCCTATCAAGGCCCGGGGCCTTTCCCGGTATCAGACTCCTGATTGCTGCCTTGAGTTCCAGGATCGTGCATGGATAACTATCATGGGCACTACCCATCGCAACGGCTAGATCAGGGAAGTTTGAAGATTCAGCTGTCACTATAGGGGGGCGACGCAATCTAGTGAATAGAGGGGCTTAAAATGAGCACGCCACACCTCTTCACAGAGGTTGGGAACAGCCGCAGACAGCCCTGAGGCCGGGCCTCCAGGCACCAAGTTCCAGAAAGCCCGTAACCCCCCGGGTATCGAGTGCTGCTTTGATTTTCTCCCATCTGTTGGCTTACCACTCTGCCGTAGCCGCTTGAGTTAGACTTTTTTATATTTGCCGTGCATTCCTAATGGAAATCTGGGTGCCCGTTTTCACCTCCTTTAGGAGGGATGATTTTGCCTCCCTGCAACTTTTATTAAACCAGTGATCTCTCTTAGAGGTTCTCCCCCTACTAATTTCGGGAGCTGTGAACAGACCAGCCAGTGTCGTAAATAGCGTATTGTGAGTGGTCTGGAGGGCCAAGAGATACGAGGACTCAGAGTTACTACTCCTCAACTCGCTGACCTCAACTAAGGCCCCAGCAACCCGATTATATATCTCTGCCAATTTATCAGGTGCCTGGGCGACCCTCTCCCACCTGACTCGTCTGCCACCCGCTGTTAGGAGTAGATTCTGGTTAATGAGGGTCCCTGTTTCGGCCTGTATTGTTTGGTTCCCCAGAGAAAAGGCTAATTCGAGTGACAGCAAATTGTGGTCGCTGTCGACTCTTGGGATTACTCTGAATGTTTTTAAGTGAGCCCAGAATTCCACATTAGTCAGAATATAGTCAATTGTCGTGCTTTTCCCTGGTCTGTTATAGGTGCGAGCACCCGGTATATCAGATGAAAGCCTGCCATTGCAGGCCCTTAGGAAAAATGCTACAACCAACTTATTATTATTATTACTGATGCCAATGGCATCAGGCGATTTTCTGGGTACATGGAACAATTTGGGATTAGCCATGTCTCATCCTCCTCAACAGTGAAAGATGGAATCCCCGTAAGCGGCTCAAAATGACAATTGAGATCAGCCCCAATTATTATGTAATACAGGGGGGGAAAGGAGGATAAGAGTACCTCCAGAGCTTTACAAATACTGGTATTTCATCTGTTCTAGAAACACCAAGAGAATGTCCAGAGTGAGGATAAAACATTGATGTATAATTCTTTATTCATAGTAATATACTTAATGTAATTTAAGAATTAACATTGTTTATATTTTATTATGGACCTGATAAATTGCACATTATAAACTGTTCTTTGCAGATGGGTTGTGATCATTTAACAAACTATGCCCCTCTTCTTCATCACAATTTTCAATCGTAGGGATGACATGAACATCACTCCCAAGAGAGACATCCTGATGCATTTTGTTTTTATTTAATTACATTTACCTCCCTCCTCATCTATGTATTCGTCAGGGGTATGCCAGTCCATCACTTCTGTTTTCTCTTTTTCTAGTCTCCCTTAGATGATTTCTCTGAGGTTTTGCATCATGATCAGATTTATAAGAAGCACCTTTGATAGTAGTAATAGAAAAGCTTTGTAGTATTCATAGGTTTTCTATCCCAGGGAATGAAGGCTTGAATCCACTTTATAATGATTTCTCTGGATTACAATTCTAGACTTCTTCATGGGTTGATGGCAGACTTGCTTTACTTTCTGGTAGGCTGTCTTACAGTGGGGGTTTTTCCTGATCCAAGTTGAAAGGAATTTGTTTTTAATAAAGTGGCTCGCAAACTTGATTCCTTATACATAAAATAAATGTTCAACCAAAACTAAATCACACTGTGTTCCTTGAAATCTCAGATTTGGCAAATTTCTTTCAGTTATAATCAAACAGCCATTTCTACGTGGCAAATATCTTTGCATACATCCCTTGCAAGTTCATCTACAGATGAAGTTACCGGCCTTCAGAAAAATGAATGTATTGCATAATTTTTCTTATTGTTGCACTAAGAGTGAAAACATAGGTTTGGCTAACTTTTTTGTTTTTGTAAATTTGAGAAACACATAGCTGGGTCTATGGCCTGTTCTAAAATAGGGCTCAAAAATATATCATACACATATCATATCATATGAAAAATGTGTATAAGAATGGATTTATATGTCTTTACGCTATCCTGGCTTTGGTAGCAAAGTGGGTTTCTAATCAAACTTTGGCATTAAACCATTCAAAATTTCCCTGGGGATTGACAGTTTTCTTTTCTATTTAGTTATGACTATGGGAGTAGTTCCCAGTAGCAACCATACTTCCTGTGTTAACAAATTACGTTTCCTAAATTTAGATTAGATTTATTCAAGTGCAGCAGTGATAACCAGACTTTCCCTTTTCCCAACTTTCTTTCACTGTGGCCGATTTTTACTAATTATAATATGATGCCCTTATTTCAGGTGCTATGTTTTCATTTGGAAACAAATTCATTACAAGCTGACTTTGTAAAGTTTCTTTTCCATGTTTTGTTAAAACACCAATTCTTATATCTTGAAGAATGTCTCCATAATGTTCATAACTTGCTTGTCGCATGTTCCTAATAATTTCTTTATATTCAAAATAAGACCAAATGTTGACATTTCTAATACTTCCCAAAGATAAGGGCCAGATGTAGGTAACTCATTTTTACCGATTCTAAAATACAGAATTTTACTGAATCGGTATTTTAGAAAAGGGAAATGAGATGTAGGAAAAAAATCAGTAAAAAATACAGATTCTGTAAAATTCGGAATCCCCGAGTCGGTATTTACCGAATCGGTATTTACCGATTCGGCAAATACCGATTCGGCAAATCCCATTCATTCCTATGGGCCTGGATGCCCATAGGAATGAATGGGATTTACTGAATCGGTATTTACTGAATCGGTAAATACCGATTCGGTAAATACCGACTCGGGGATACAAAAAAGCAGGCAGTTGAGCTAACAACCAATCACGTGCCTCCACCCCGCCCCTCAGCCAACCAACAGAGCAATCAACCAATCCTGTGAATCCACCCCACCCCACAACCAGGAAGTGGCCACACCCATGCAGGTGCTGAGTAACTGATCACACAGGAGAGCAGTTACACAGTGACAGGCTGTTGTGAAGCTGAGCTGTGCAGGACTTACAAATGGATTCCCAAGACTCCCAGAGGGAAGGTGCAGAGAGGAAGAGGAAGATGAAGTTCAGCACAGGTGAACTTCAGGTGCTGGTGGAGGAGGTGGTAAAGCACTACTCCAAGATATTTGGAAAGCAGTCTCTGCAGGTAGCAGAGGCTGAGAAGAGGAACACCTGGCTGGGGATCCAGTCAAAAGTGAACGCAATAGGAGTGACCACCAGGGAAGTGGACGATCTGGAGAAGAGATGGTATGATCTGAGGATCATTACCAAAAAGAAATTGGCAGCAAGAATGAAAGAGGCCAATGATACAGGTGGAGGAAAGAACAGGGCACCTGCTCTCACGGATCTGGAAGAGCTGGTGGAGTCCACACTGGAGCCAGAGTGCGTTGTAGGGATTGGTGATGCAGACAGCTCAGCCCGATCTGCATCAAAGAAAGGTAAGGGACATGTCCATCATTCCTCACCCCTTGCCTGTCTCCCTCCCCCAATGTGGCTGTGTGTTGAGGAACTCCAGTACAGGCTTCAGTATCCACCTGCAATGCATTATTGGAGTGGTAGTCATAAGAATACACATCAGAGCAGGCAACATGAAATAATGTCAGGCATGTCACACAATACAATTGGAGACAGGGGAGGACCAGGAAATAGTGCAAATGATATGTGATTTCATTTTGAAATACACGGTGAAAGCACCACTGAGCCACTGTCCATATCTGTCCTCAGGAGAGACTTCGCGCAAGACAATGCAGGAGAGGGAGAAGGCACATCCCCAAAGGGAGAGGAGTGAGGAAGAAGCCAGGGATGCAGGGCCGAGCACTGCAACACCTCCAGCACCAAGCAGCTGCCACACCAGAGGCAGCCACCATGCAACTGCAAGCATCTCCTCTGCTCCTTGACTCACCACAACATGAGTCACAACAACTTGCCACACCAGCAGACTCAGAGGTGTCAGACATCTGCAGGCCCAGGAGGCATGACGTTCCCCCGCTAAGGATCTTACAAACATCCTCCGATGAGGAAAGGGAGGGTGATATCCCAATGGAGTCAATGGCAGGAAATACAGCTGGTCTTCCGTCCACTCCTGTCACTCTATCCGGAGGCACAAGACGTCGTAGGGTCCGGGAGGCAAGCTTGAGTGGCCATGATGAGGGTGTCGTCCGTGGCCTTGAGACCACAATGGTCAAGGTGCAGCGCCTGCAGGCAAAAGCAATTAGTGCAGTGCACAGACAAATGCGCCATATGAACAAAATCTTTGACACCATGAACCAGGGGATAACATCAATGGCGGACAGCATGAGGGACATGGCCGATGGGGTCAGGGACATGTCACAGTGTGTAATGTCACTTTGTGACAAACTACATGAGGACCGCGCAAAAAGGCGCAGGGAGAGGCAGTGCATGCAACAGCAGACAAGGGGCATACACCGTCTTGCAACAGTGACTTCACTGCTGTGTCGCCGTTCTGTTGCAATGCAGGAAGGGCTGGTGCACTGCTGCACAGATCTCACAAGGGGATGGGGAGAGTCACTACAGCAATGGAAGTGCTGCTGACTAACCAGTCAGCCACCACAGGAGGTGAAGGTTTAGGGGACACAGACAACACCAGTAGCAGGAGCAGCACCCCTATCCCAGAAATTCAGAGGAGCAGCAGACGCCAGAGTACCGGCGCTGGCACAGCAGACAAAGAACAAAGCCAACCTCAGGCATCACGCAGTGCAGTGCATGGGCACAGGCAGTGAGGCTGCGATATTCGGTCGGACATGTGAGGGTGAGGTAACCTCCGTCTACCCAGTTGTGCTAAGCACACTTAGGATGTAACAATTGTGTCTTCAGACATTTAATGTAGTGCCAATTAAACTACGTTCATTGCATTTAAACCCTTGCTTTGTCTCTATACTTACTCAAAAGTAGTTGTGTGTGATCTCTGCCCGTCTCTTGGTGTTGGTACTCCTACTGTGTTGGCTGGCAGTGCCTGCTCATCGTCATGGTCTTCATAGTCCTCCAATTCCACCTCTGTGCCCTTCTTAGTTGCGAGGTTGTGCAACATTGCACAGGTTGCAATAATCTTACAGCATATAACTGGTGAGTACTGCTGCGCTGTGCCCCACCACTTTTGTAGAGGCAGCGGAACCTGCTCTTCAGGAGGCCAAAGGTGCGCTCCACGATGTTACGGGTTGATTTATGTGCCACATTGTATCGTCTCTGGCTGGGGGTCGTGGGGTTGAAGTAGGGTGTCAGGACGAAGGAACGGAGGGCATATGCACTATCCCCTAATGTGAACAGAGAAAACCATTACTCACAGGCACACATTAACATACGTCTGCATTATCTATCAAGGGAGTGTCACACAGTAATTTACCTAGCAGGTATCCTTCCCCAAATTCCCCCACTGTAGATCCCACTGTTTTGGAAGATGTAGGAGTCGTGGGTGCTGCCTGGGTACCTGGCCACTATATCTGTGATCATGTACTTGGCATCACAGATTACTTGTACATTCATTGTGTGTGATGACTTCCTGTTCCTGTATATGTACTCAGTGGCAGCAGGTAGGCATATTGGGATGTGGGTGCCATCAATGCAGCCAATCACGTGTGGGATATTTGCCATTAGGTAAAAGTCAGTCTTGGTCCTGAGCAGGTCCGCATCAGTGTCTGGGAAGTGGATGTAATGCTCCATTCTTTGCATCATGGCATCCAGGAACTTCCTGAAGAAACGGGACAGGCAGCTCTGGGACACCCCACCTACCGCAGCAACAACACTCTGGTAACTCCCAGATGCAAGCAGGTGTATGCTACAGAGCACCTGCACATGGGTTGGGATGGCGTGGGCCCTTGGTGTTGGGTGCTCCAGGAGTGGGTGCAGGTCCCTGATCAGGTCCAGGCTGCTTTGGGGGTGCAGTCTGTACCTTTGCAGTATCTCTGGCTCTGTCAGTTGGAATAGTGTGATCCTCTGCCTGTAGACCTGCTCCTCTCTTCTCCATTCCCTCTCTCCTGCTGCCTGTAGCCGTAGCCGCCTTGCTATGACGTAGAATGCCGCCATTCTGGTTACACTGTTGCATTTTGGGGCCCTATTTTATAGCCTGCACCTGGTTACCACCTACTTGCAATCCATGCTAAAAACCGACTCTTAAATACCGAATTTGCAGCGAAATCGGTATTTTAGGGGTCACCTACATCTCAAGGGTGTTACTTGTTCCATTTCTTATTTATTTTCCGAATCAGTAAATTTACCGATTCTGAACATTTACCGATTCGGAATATTTTCCGATTCGGTAAATCTACCGATTCGGAATTTTTACCGATTCGGGAGTTTTTGGAAGCCCTACATCTCAATGTCCAAATACCGGTCGGTAAGGGCCGAAATTCAGTAAATTCGGCCGTTACCGACCGGTATTTGGCTACCTACATCTGGCCCTTAGTGTCTTCATGGAGAAGTGTTTTAAAAACAGGTTTTCCTTTTACAGGAGTAAGTTATAGTAGGTCGCCGAATAGAATTACATGTTTTCCTCCAAATAGAACATCATAATCTGTTTTTAAAATCTGTAGCATTCTTAAATATACAAAGGCAAGCATTAAGTTTGACACCATGCTAACCTCATTAATAATTAGAAGTTTCATTTTCTTGAGTACTCTTGAAACTTCATAAAAGCTTCTCCAGATAGCTTGTGATATTCCAACTTATTTTCATGTTCAACTTGTAGCATGAGTAATCGATGTAATGTAAACCCTTTAATGTTGTGTCCTGCTAACCTAGTTGGAGTGGTTACAACACAATATAAGTGCGATATAGTGTTTTTGCGTAGATAACTGTTCAAAACTTTAATTAAGGAACTTTTTCCTGTTCCAGATTACCCACTGATGGACATTGGAATAGTTTTAATGATGCACATTGGCATTTTTTTTTCATGCAGTAAACCATGCTGTATCTGTTTTGTCACTTGCTGATATATTTCTTTTTGTTCAATATTTAGTTCTTATTCCAAGTTTCCCAACTCAATAATATCCTGTTGTGCTTGTTGCATTGCCGTTTCTACTTCATTCTTGGCTATTGATGCTTCATTTTCAAGAATTGTTTGTCCTAGTGGATCTTGACTTAGTAGAGCAGAACTTTGACTATCTTGAGAACTGTCTCTAGCCATTTCTGCTGCAATAGTAGTTTCTTGTTCAATCTCTTCATTTACCATTTGTATTAATGTGCATTAATGCTATCTTTAAATACATTAAAAGAATCTTCATAGCAGTCAAAATCTCCAAGTAATTCCATTTCACTACGCCAAGGCGTGAAGAGTTGCAGAAGTGCTAAATAGAAAAATTCCCTTTTATCTGGAGGATCGCAACTGAGTTTCCTGTGATAAATAAGATTTCCTTTGGAATGTTTTACCAAACATCCATCGCTTGCAATTACTGCATATTTTTCTTCATTTATATTTTCTGTAATATTTCTCTTAAAACTATAATGTTGCCGTACTTCATAGAGACATATGTTTTCCAGATGTGGACTCCTTTTGGGATAGTACGTATCCAACATATTTGTTTTAACAATATCTGTACTTTTCTGGTTCATTCAATGCTAAGTATTCAATTTTTATAGAGATTTCAAAACTCAATTTTGTGTTGCAGCAAGACCGAGTCTTACCCAAATGATTCCTCTTGATGGGAAAGCATCTTCAGACTAAAGCGGTACAATTTATTACTAAGAGTCTTCTCTTGTGAAATTTCTTCCCACATTTCTTTCAACTCCGTATTTTCCGATTTGGTTATATATGATGTAACATTGCGAGCAACAGCAATTGAATTATCTGCAACATACTTGATATACATGTTTACATTCCATATTGTCAAAATCACTGGATTGTAGTCATTAATACACGTTGAATCTTCACTTCTTTTTATGTTGTAAGTAAGTATTCTTCACAGATTTTTGAGTTATAGTATGTCTTACTGGCGACATGAAACTGTTTACTCTTCCTTTTGAAATTACTGGAAGTGGGAATCCAAAACAACATTTTGTATAAAATGTTCCCTTTGACATGTATTTGTGTCGACAATATTGTCCACATCGATGACTTTGAAACCGTAAAACTAGTTGTCTTAAGCTGTTTTATCCTCCTTTTTTGGAATGGCACCGGTAAAATACAGATAGATTCATGAAGGTGCCATTCTGCGATTAGCAAATTGCGAAAAATAGCGATTCGCAATTTGAAAATCGCAGAATGGCATTCAGGTAGAAATGCGATGCAAAAAAGCGAATCGCAATCGATCGCAATTGCCGATTGCGAGCTTGCCACAATCGCTAATTAATCACAGATTCGGCATTTTTCCAAGTAGAAATTGCGATCTCGCAATTAGCGATATCGCAATTAGCGATCTCGCTAACTGCGAGATCGCAAAAACGGGAAGTCGCATTTCGAGCCTACTGATGACATCACAACCAGGAAGTAGGCTTACCCCATCCACAAACAGAACACAGAGCCAGAGAGTGGGAGCAGGATACTGAGGAGCTCCAAACCTTAGACTGTGCAGCACCCCAGCAGGACAAAAATCACCAAGATGTCCCAGGATGCAGAAGGGAGCAGTGGGCAGGAGAGGAAGCGAAAACTTAAGTTTTCAGAACTTGAACTGGAGCATCTGATTGAGGGGGTCACCAAGGACTGTGCACGGCTCTTTGGCAAAGACTCCCGGAGGGTGCCAGAGGCAGACAAGCGCAGGATCTGGCAGCGCATCCGCGCAAAAGTTAATTCGGTTGGGGTGACCCAGCGGTCAATTGAAGACCTTAAAAAGCGCTGGTACGATCTGAGAGGTCGGTCTAAGGAGCGGATTGCCGAGAGGCTTGGGGAGCGACTGGCCACCGGTGGAGGGGAACCTGGAGCCACACCGAACACCCCATAGGAGGACCTGATAGAGGACACCATTGCACCAGAAGCCTGCGTGGGGGTCATGCAGCTGGACTCGTCTCGACCCAGCCAACAATCTGAAGGTAAGTGCCATGCGACTGCGACCCTGTCCCCCAACAATGCCCATGACTCCTGAGCTAGCAATATGACATCCCCAACAATGCAGCCCATGCACACCTGAAATGCCCCATTGCATTGTGGTAGTCGTAGTGAAATCATATCCCCCCAGTTAGCTGAACACAGCCAGAGCTGTAAATTCAAAGTGAATCCAAAAGCCAGTCAGGGAAAGCAAGCCTGCATGCATGTATCAACATTGCATGTGCAAGATACATAACATTAATCATGCACCCTTTCACATTACAGGTGCAGTAGAGCAACCCAGCACAGATAGCGAGGCCCTGCACATCGCCGAGACCCAGGAGGACACTGAGGGTGAGGGCCAGTCCAACCAACGACCCGGTCCATCACAGCCACCAGCAGTTCTTCCACCACCACCACCCCGTTCTGACAGGGCCACCCCTGCAGCCACAGGTGTGCAGCCAACACCCCAACAAACAGCCACAGCAGTGGTACAGGCCCCACCACCAGCGCCTAGGAGGCAGACGAGGCGCACAGCTGGAGCCACATCACACACCAGCGCACTGAGGCGCCAGCAGCGTCAGGGCTCAGCAGGCACGGGCAGGGCACTCCTACTACCAGATCCAGGCCTGGCGATTGAACGCTGCATGCCGGCGGTGCACCGTACACAGGCGCGTCACCTGGCAGCAATTCACACCCAGCTGCAGGCGACAGGCCAAAATATTGCCCAGATGACCGCTGCTGTTAGAGAGAACAGCCAGCTGCTGGTAGCCCAGCAGGACATGACCCGCCGCCGCCACCGCCAACTACTGGCCCGCCTATCGGCCTACACAAGATCAAACCATATAGTTGGGAATGCAACATCACAGCTGGCACGAAGGTCACTTGCCATGCAGGGCCAGATGGTGCAGTGTTGCCAAGATGTGGCCAGGTCACTAGATCTGCTTACAGCAGCAGTGCTCGGCAGCCAGTCCACTGCCCATGGAGAAGCAGAGGGGCCTGACGGCGTGAGCGAGATAGCGTGAACTAACAGCAGCACATCCTTGCCACCGATGCCTGTACGTCGCCGCAGCAGCAGGCCAACAGCATCAACTAGGGCCAACACCGTCCCTCAGGACACAGATAGACGACTTGGGATGTCTCATCGTAACCGACAGTGAGAACTCAGACACTCTCAGGGAGGCCATGCAGTACACCCCTGCAAGCCCACTACCCCAGCATGGGGAGGTATGGAGTAATACTCTCTTCATGAGACACCAATATTAGTAAAGGCCAATTTATTGTGCATGAACAATAAAGATTAATGGTCTGACTTGATTCACACTCATGTCATTATTACATTTGTCATGCATGAGTGCAGTGTTTTGTGAGGGGAATGGGTGCACTAGAAACAGTTAATAGTGATGTGGTTGCGGCGCCTGTATCCTTCAGCAGGATTTTCTCCGCGTGCATGACGCACATGTGGAGGCGGGCGGTTGTCCCCTTCCGACTCACTGCCAGATATCTCCACTGGTATCCTGCGCTTGGTAGCAATGTTGTGGAGTATTGCACACACGGCCACGATGCGGCAGCAGACCTCAGGTGTGTATTTGATGGCCCCACCAGTCTTGTGCAGTATGCGGAAACGGCTCTTCAATAAGCCAAATGTCCTCTCAATGCAATTTCTTGTTCGTATGTGTGCAGCATTGTAACGCCGTTGCTGTGGTGTGGCAGGGTTGAGGTATGGGGTGAGGAGAGGAGGTACTCACGTAGTCTGTAGGGGCTGTCACCTGAGGGTAAGAAGCACAGGGTGAGTGCCTGTTCTGCGCAGATACATGATCACAGTGTACTATTAGGGCATGTGTACCTACCTAGTAGGTGTCCTTCGCCAAAGTCTCCCCTGGCCAGTCGTGTGTGAATGCCGCTGTGCCTGAAGATGAAGGAGTCATGTGTGCTGCCCGCATATTGTGCCACTATGTCCGTGATGTAATTCTTGGCATTGCACACCATCTGGATATTGAGGGAGTGGTAGGATTTGCGGTTGCGGTACATGTATTCCGTTTGTGCTGGTGGGCAGATGTGGATGTGGGTACAGTCAATGCATCCAATTACATGCGGGAAATGTGCGATGTTGTAGAATTTCAGCTTGGTGTCATTCAAGTTCTGTTGGGTGGTGGGGAATGATATGTAGTGGTTTAGCCGGGTCAGCATTGCATCCAGGAAACTCCTTAGGCAGCGGGACATGGTGGGCTGGGATATCCCCCCTGCAACAGCAACTATCCCCTGGAAGCTTCCGGAGGCCAGTAGGTGCAGGCTGCACAATACCTGCACATGGGTGGGAACGGCATTGGTCCTCCTTGTTGGGTGCTGCATCAGGGGGTCTAGGTCCTGGATCAGCTTAATGATCATTGGCCCATTTAGGCGGTACTTAGCATAGATTTGCTCCCTGGTTTGGCCCAGAAGGGTGACCCGCTGATGGAATATCCGCTCCTGGATCCTACGTCTGTTCCGTGCTGCTCGCTGTAGCCTACGCCGCCTGACCACCATGTAGAGTCCTGGCATTTTGAGAGTCCTCAGGCTCCAGCTGCATGTCCTTAAGTGTGTTTGCGCAGGCCTGCACCTGTTTGTAGTTAGCTAAATTATTATTATTTTTTTTTTATCTTTGCTGGTTACCACCTGGTTTGGGTTCTCCTTAAATTGCGCATCGCAAATAGCAATTATCTTGTTTTTCGCTATCTGCAATTTTTCTTGAATGGCGATAGCGAATATTTTGCGAGTTCGCAAATGATTTCGCAGAATCCATGGTTTCTCGCTATTTTAATATCGCAAATGGGCTTGTTCCAGGATTCTGCGAATTTATTTGCGAACTCGCAATTTTGATTTAGCGATTTCGCTATTTTGCTATTTTCACTATCAAGAATTCCTTTTACTCAATTTGCGATTGCAATTGCTATAACGCAGCTATTGCGATCGCAATTTGGCTTCATGAATCTTTCTGAAAGTCTTCAATAAAAGACAAAACGGTTTCATCAGAATCGGTTTCAAATTTAGATGCATTCTTGATCCATAATAGCATTTGTATATGAGGAGCACCTCTGGCTTGGTACTTCTTTCTCCAAAGGAAATCAATACCGTCTCTAAGAGGTGAATTATTTGTATTGCAGATAAAAGACATCATAGCTTGAAAACTATGGTTAAAATATCTGCACACATTTACAGGATCCAACGAACACAGTTCTCCAGCTGTCTTCAATTCAAAAAAATGTTACATTTGAATTCGCTTCTTGTCGAAATTCAAGCAAATCGTCCCCTGCATATAAAGCATAGCTAAGTGTAACAAACCATGCAGGGGTTCCTAGGTTTCTTAACACACCATCAAATTAATTAATTGAGATTCTAAATGATCATCTCTTTGTTGAGCTTTGTCCAAAAAATCCTTTGCAGAAACATGCTTAAGTTGAACTCCTGCTTTTAATATGTGGTTCACTGCATGTGAAATTGCAGACAAGTCACTTTCAAACAGAAAATGAAATAAATATGGAATACACTGTCTAAATCTTGGATCATCTGCGTACAATCTTGTCGTACGATATTCTGAAGCCAGAATCTGTACTGGTCGTTCATCATATCGTCCACCTTTTCCAATGGGGAAGAGCTGTGGAAACAATGAGCATCTAAACTTTTTTCCCAAACCCTCATAGGAGTTCCCTTCACTTTCTTCATTTGAAATAATTCAATAGTGTTTCCTATCACTTCTTTTGAATGTAGAGGATGTATGCTGTAATGTTCAGACATGTCTTCACTCCTGGAGTTGTCCACTTTTTCTATTTGGCTAGTTGAAATTTCTCTATCATCTTCTAAAGATATTTCTTGTTCTTCCACATATACATTGCTACAATAAATATTGTTTTGTACTAGATATAATGTAGCCTTTTGGAGTTTGGTGACATCTACTAACTCTTGCCATATTTTCCGACCCTTTGTTGGTACACCATTACCTAGAATAACTGCATGTTCACTTTCCTCTCTCTCTATACCAACAGTTTCAATATTCCGTCTCTTCTTCAACACCTACACTCTCAAACTCTCACTTTCTGTACACTCCTGTTGAGGACAAAAAAAACAAAACTGTATATCATCAGAAACTTTTTTTGTATCCAGTACTGAGCCATGCAAAAGAGCTGTGTTTATTTCACTTAAAAATAATGCAGGACTTTTCACATAGTACAATCTTCTTACTAATTTACACATTTGTGAGTGTGTACTGCTAGCATTCTTAAATGATGAAAAGTACTTTGACACACTTTTCTTGAAAGACAAGTCAGAGAATGACCCTGCAAGTTAGTATATTTTCTCACTTTACAAGGATCTAGTCCTTGCAACAACTTAATCTCCTGTTTAACAGTGTTTTTACCATAATCTCGTAAGAAATGTCGTAATATATCAATAGATTATTGTTGTATACTAAAAATACTACTACAATCTCACTTATACACTGGTGCTTGTGTACGTTTCCCTTTAACTTCTTCAGCTATTACCTATTCCACATTTCTAGGAACCATCTTTTCTTTTTCAATTGGACAACCATTTGTAGCCTCATAACAATGACCACAGGCATCAAGTGCATGATCTAATGTATTTTGTTGAAAACAATTTTCTTCATTAAAAAAAGTTCAGTACTAGAAGTGTGCTTCCAATCTCCTCAAAAAAATTGCAAAAGTTAGTTCTATTATCGGTCTTTTTCTTTTACTCTTCTCCTTCATAAAGGGCATTGTTTCCTTCAATGTTTTCATTCTCTTCAATACTATTATAAACAAATCTTCTTTTCAATTCGAAAGCCTTTTTGACTACACTCTCACTGTTGTTTTTTTCTTGCAAAATGCTGATTTTCTTTTATATTTTTTGCTATCTTTCAATAAATTTTATAGTACTCTACTTTTATACATTCTCTTCCTAATGTCTTTATATTCTTTCGTCCTTCTTTCAACATAGATTGTTTTCCCATAAACAGATTTTCCATTAATTTGTCCTTTTTTCGTCTCCTTCTGATTGCTTGTACAACTTTTCTTTCTATTTTCTCCATTTTGAAAATTCATTACATTCATTAAAAGTCTTCTAACAAATTCTTTAGTTCTCTTACCAGAAGACTTTTTCTTCAACGTCACATGTTGTTCTTCATTTAATGTCTGTTTTTCTCCCTCCTTTAAATAGTACTGGGTTTTTTGTTGTCTTTTCTTTTGCACTTTTTTTGTCATACTGAATCTTTATTAATAATTATGAAGAATAAAAAAATGAAAAGTTTAAAAACTTTAAAACATTATTTAATATTATTCAAATAATTATTTACAAATATTACCATTTATAAATGAAAAAATACATTCAATTTAAAAAGTACAGACATATGCATATATGATTTTCAGGATATACTGAGACTTACAGCTGATACACGTCATAGGTTTTTGCTTTATATTTGCCTATGTCCAACACCTTGAGCATTACTAGAATGGTGAAGCAGCAGCACAAAATTGGGGTTTAAGGTATGTTAGGAGATGGATTAGTTATTACACTACTTTCTTTGTATGAGTCTGTACAAAGGTTCCCTTGAAGTATGCATTTAAATATAGGTGTATGGTTGAAATGTAAATACTTTCTAAACCTCTTGTGCTTCTATATGTACTTCTCTTGCTTCTTTCTGAAACCCTCATCCCTCTTTCACACCACTCTTCCCCTTTCTGCACCTCTCTTCTTTATTTCGGTATCCCTCTTGCCTCTTTCTCCGCCCCATTTCTCCTTACCACATCTCTGTTGCTACTTTATGCACTTCTCTTATTTCTTTCTGTACATCTCTTGCTTTATTCTGCACCCCTCTTGCTTCTTTCTGCAAACCTCATGACTCTTTCATACCCCTCTTCCCTCTTTCTGCACCCCTCTTACCTCTTTCTGCACCCCTGTTCCTTCTTTCTGTGCATCTTTTGTTTCTTTCTGTCCCTCTCTTGTTTCTTTCTGTATTCCTCTTGCCACTTTCCCCTTTCTGAATCTATTTTGCTTCTTTATGCACTTCTCTAATTTCTTTCTGCACCTCTCTTGCTTCTTTCTATACCCACTATGCCTCTGTCTGCACCCCTCTTCCATCTTTCTGCACTCCTCTTGCCTCTTTGCGCACCTCTGTTGCTTCTTTCTGCACTTCTTTTGTTTTTTTCAGCAGCTCTCTGGCCTTTCTTCCTCCTCTGTTCATTCTTTCTGCACTTCCTTTGTTTCTTTCTACACCTCTGTTGCTTCTTTCTGCACTCCTGTTGCTTTTTTATGCACCCCTTGTGCCTCTTTCACATCCCTCTTCCCTCTTTCTGCACTCTTCTTGCATCTCTTAGACCTCTGTTCCTTCTTTCTCCATGTCTTCTGTTTCTTTCAACACCTCTCTTGTTTCTTTCTGTATCCCTCGTGCCTCTTGCTCCACCCCACTTCCCCCTTTCTGCATCTCTGTTGCTTCTTTCTGCACTTCTCTTGCTTCTTTCTCTGTCCCTCAGCCGTCTCTCTGCACCTCTATTGCTTCTTTCTGCACTTCTCTTGCTTCTTTCTGCACCTCTGTCCCTTCTTTCTGCAACCCTCGTGCATCTTTCTGCACCCCTTTTCCCTCTTACAAGAGTTCAAGGGTAGTCGCTGGGTAATTGGATGAAAGAATGGATAGTGATTGGCTAATTGCATGAGTGCACACATAGAGGTTGAGTGCATGGATAAGTGTATAAATACTACCTGAAGGCATAGATGAGTCATTGAGTAGTGCCTTGGGGAATAGATGAGTGGAAAGGTAGTGGCTGGGTGATTTTATAAGTGCACGAGTACTGGCTGAGTGATTACATAAGTACAAGGGTAGGGCCTCCATGATTGAAGGAGTGCAAGGGTAGTGCCTGAGAAATTATATAAGTGCATGGGTAATGGCTAGGTGATTGAAAGAGTGCACGGGTAATAACTGGGTGATTCCATGAGTGCATAAGTAGTGCCTTGGTGATTGCATGAGTGCAGGCGTAATGCCTGGGTGATTGAAGCAGTGCATATGTAGTGCCTGGATCATTGGAAGACTGCATGGGTAGAGCTAGGGTGTTTTTACACCTACATGAGTATTGGGCCTAGCCAAATATAGAGCAGCAGACTATTACATGACTCGACTGTAAGTCTCTCCATATTGTTAACAACATGCATACATATGTCTCTACCTTTTCAAATCATCATCGTATCTAAAAGAAATATGTATAAAATATTTCAGGGATATAGTGAAACCTGCAACTGAGACATGTAATAGATCTGCCTGAGTGATTGCATAACTCAATGGGTAATGCTTGGATGATTGTATGAGTGCAAGGATAGTTGCTGGTAATTGGAGGAGAGGATGGATAGTGACTAGCTAATTGCATGAGTGCACACATAGAGGTTGAGTACATGGATAAGTGTATAAATAGCACCTGAAGGCATAGATGAGTCATTGAGTAGTGTCAAGGTGAATAGATGAGTGGAACAGTAGGTCCTGGGTGATTCTACAACTCCAAGGGTAGTGCCTGGGTAATTACATGAGTACATAGGTAGAGCCTTCATGACTGCATGACTGCAGGGGTACTACATAAGTAGTGTCTGGGTGATTTTATACGTGTATGGGTACTTCCTGGGTAATTACATGAGTACTGAAATGGTGCTTGGGTGATTGGAGGAGTGTAAGGGTAGTATGTGGGTCAATATATAAGTGTATGGGTAATGGCTCAGTGATTGAAGGCGTGTTTGGGTAATGCCTAGGATTGCATGAGTGGACAGGTAATGTGTGGGTGATTAGAGGAGTGCATAAGTAATATCTGGATGATTACATAAGTGTAGAGAAATGTCTGGGTGGTTGTATGAGTGTACTGTTAGTGCATAGGTGATTGGAGGAGTGCACAAGTAGTGCATGGGTGATTTTTATAAGTGAATGGGTACTGGTTGGGTGATTGGAAGAGTATAGGGGCAGTGCCTGGGTGATTTGAAGAGTGGAAAGGTAGTGCCTGGGTCATTATATAACTGCATGGGTAGTGCCTGGATGATTGAAGGAGTGCTTTGGTAATACATATCTGATTGCATGATTGCAGGGATAATGCCTTGATGATTGCATAACTGCACAGGTAGTCCCTAAGTGATTGCATTACTGCAGGGGTAGTGTCTGGATGATTGTACGAGAACAAGGGTAGTGCTTGGATGATTGGAAGAGATCAAGGGTAGTGCCTGACTGATTGCATAAGAGCATGGGTACTGGCTGAGTAATTGGAGGAGTGCATAGATACTGACAGGGTGATTAGAAGAGTACAAGGTTAGTGCTTGAGTGATTGAAGCAGTATATAGCTAATGCATTGGTGATTGCATAAGTACAGGGGTAACGTCTGGGGGATTAATGGAGTACTTAGGTAATGATTGGGTCATTGTATGACTGCAGGGGTAATATCTAGGGAATTACAGTAATACCCAGGAAGTGCCTGGGTGATTTTATAAGAGCATGGGTACTGCCTGAGTAATGGCCGAAGTACTGAGATAGTGGCTGAGTAATTGGAGGAGTAGAAAGGTAGTGCCTGGGTGATTTTATAAGTGCATGAGTATTGGCTGAGTGATTACATAAGTACAAAGGTAGTGCCTGCATGATTGGAGGAGTGCATGGATAGTGCCTGAGTGAATATATAAGTTTATGGGTAGGGCCTGGATGATTGAAGGACTGCATGGGTAATACATGGATGATTGCATGAGTGCATAAATAGTGTCTGCGTGATTGCATGACTGCAAGGGTAGTGCTGGGATGATTAGAAGATGGCAGCAGTGCATATCTAGGGCCTGGATGATTAGAAGACTGCATGGGTAGTGCTTGGGTATTTTTTTAACTCCATGAATGTTGGACCTAGCCAAATATAAATCAGCAGTCAATTAGATGACTCAACTGTAACTCTGCATATTGTTAAAAGCATGCATGCATATGTCTCTACGTTTACAAATCATCTTCACATCTAAATATACAAATACATGTATACCTGTATCTTCACATGCATAGCAGACAGGAGAACACATGTGCAAGTGCAGACATACAGCAAACAAAAGACTGTGGAGACCGTAAACATTTACTCATAACAATTACGGTAATAAATATTATCTCTACAAACATATCTCAAACCTCACTTTTGTGCCTCTGCTTTACCATTCTACAACTACTTATAATATTACACCTAGCCAAATACCAAGCAGGAACTCTTCACATGTCTCTACTATAAGTCTCAACATATTCCTGAAAGCATACATGCATATTTTCTGTACCTTTTTCTAGCACCAGAATATATATAAGAAATATACAAATAGATGCATACATGTGTTTTATACATCTAGCATCTTCTGATACATAACACATATAGGACTATATCTCCTAGTACAGACTTTCGTCTATCACAACACTTTGCACACCTCAAAAATTCCCAGAACAAACTTCCAATTTCAAGCAAACACCAAAACGTATGCGGCATATTTCAACTGTACCTTTCTAGAAACTTATAAAAAGTACCCTAATCACTAATACCTTATGTCAGCATCTTTTAAACCATACTTTTGTGCTGCATCATCACCATTCTAGTACTACTCACAGTCTTGAGCCTACCAGATAAAAAGCAACAACTCCTCTTTGTTATACATCATACACCTTAAAATGTGGAAGGCATATGAAAATAGATATACAAGTAGAGACATACTTTAGACACAAGTCCATGCACACCTTAAAACTTGAGACTGCACTTCCAATTTGAAACCGACACCTAAAATGATGCGGTATACTTCAAATGTGCCTTTCTGCTAACTAAAACTAATTACTATAATCACTAATCCATCTTTCAATATACACATATTACTGTACATAATCGATTTCAAACATCATTTAAGTACAATAAAAAATTACAATACACATCTCTTCATTGAATAATAGATTTCAAACATCACAGTTTTAAGTTTAAATATACAGCTAATACATAAGACACGTCACAAATTTATAACTCACCTTCCAAATTGATTTGTAGAATATGAAATATCAGAAACTCATAAAGATTTTCTTATGCACACTATCAATGTAATGCACCACTCTCAACAAGGTTAAATCAGTAATGGCAAACTTCCCTCTCTTTCTCAACATAAATAAATGTAAGTAACTAATCACATTGCTTCCAACATTATTTCAAATTGTAAAACACATTTCTATTGGTTAGACATATTAACCCTTACCAACTGACTTCTAAAAGTGCCCAAACTGGTTCTGGAACTTTTTGAAGTCGCGACTCCACTGTGCACCAATGCGATGGAGCCGCAAATCCATACGGGTGTTCAAAAATATATTACAAATACCACTATTTTTTAAGACACACCACTTCTAAAGATAGTGCTGACTTGAGAAATCTTACTTTAATAACATATCACTTATATATAAACTACAATTCCATATGTTAGAACCACAGATAACATTCAACCCTTCCCCCATTCTGCTTAATGTCAGTTTACATAGTAACAGTTCACGGAACATACAACTTAACTGACAGGTCACACGTTCAGCACACAAGCTTACAAATGCAAACAGCAGGTGTGGTTGACTTTTGAAAAATATACCCTTATCCTATCTACTGTGCCTTTCAAACATGTTTTACTAACCAATTAGAAACATGCTTTTTTAAGAAAGTAACATGCACCCTATTTTTGACTATACATTGTTCTTAAACAGCCAATCAATTATCTACTATTTAAAAAACAGCATCTTATCCACCATTTTAGATACCTCTCATTCTACCAACTGACAACCTCAGCTACAGACATCTTTTCATTACTTCCAGACATCCCTTCAAAATGCTTACAGTATGGTTTATTGGACACAACTATGTTTTCTAGTGCAAAAGGAAGGCTGAATGTAGAGGTATTGACAAAGACATAGCTTTAAAAATGTGGATATTAAATGGATTACACAGAGAGGATTAAATTGGCACCTATTGATGCATTTGGTTAAAAAGCTTTTACATCACCAACCCCCTGATCTCACCATTGTGCACTGTGGTGGCAATGACCTAGGCACATTGACTGGGGTAGGTCTGGAAATGCTAATGAAGGACACCTCTGCACAACTGATGTTGCTTTTGTCTCAAACTGTCTTTGTATATTCTAATATATACCAGACACAGAAATGGAAGTGGTCAAATCAATTCTGTCCACAGATTGAAAAAGCTTAGAAGAATGCCAATAAAGCTGTTTCTGCTTACCTCAGAGACCATAGGATGGACTCCTCCTATAACAGCTATATATGATCTCAACTACAGAAGTGATGGAATACATTGCACAGATCAAGGAAACAGAGTCTTTCTCAACAACCTAAAGCTGTGCATTCGTACTTACATGTAGCTCCCACAAAGTCAAATGAAAACAAGGGCTTTTTTCAGAGCCACCCTATAACCCAACAGTGAATCGTATTTTTTTTAACACACATACACTTTTTAATATTTTCAGGATTTGCGATCCTGTCGCGAATCCACAAAACAAAAGCATGAATTCAATGTACTACAACACAATATACTTTACAAGTTTAAATTTCATTTGTAATTTTATATATTTTAGTAACTCTATCAATTTTAATCTTCTTGTTAACTTCAACCACACTCCCTTTTTGATAAAACTTCACAAATGCAACACTACCATCTAAATTATATACTATTAAATCATTTATTTAAGGAGGAACCGCGAATCTGACATGGTGTTACATGGGGGGCTGTGCTGAGAGCCACATGGGGGCTCGCGGCTCCAATCACGAAAGAAAAAAACCCACCCCACTTTCAATATTCAAAAATTGCCCTCGGGGACCACATCCTCAACATAAATAAAATAAGGAAGAAGGGCCGCGTGGCCCCCCTTCCCTTGGCAACTTTCAGCCCCGGGGACCCCATCCCCTGGGGCATGCAATCTAATTTTATAAAAATTATAAAGAGGGGGATGGCATGGCCCCCTCCTGAGGCCATTATTAGCCCATCCCATCCCCCGGGCATGGCCATTGCTTTTTTTTCTTTTTTCGGGAGCCACTTCTTGCCCCGTAGACCCCATCCCCTGGGGTCTGGCCTCAGCATTGGGGGCATTTGGGGGAGCCCCAAAGCCCCCAAGATCCCAGCCCTGTTGGAGCCGGTATTGCTTTTGGGCAAGGGTAGCTGCAAACATGCAGCTCCCCTTGTCCAAAAGCAATACTGCTTTGCTTTTTGGAAGCAAAATCAGGTTTCCTGCTATCACTTCCATTAAGCAAAGCAGGGTTTGCTATGGCAGAGCGAGAGCCGGGCTTCCGCCCTGCCATAAAAAATGCAATGTCCCAGGGGTGGATACCCCAGGACATTGCAGGAGCCAGCCCTGGAGTGAGTGGCAGTCCAAAGGGCCATAGAGGGCTCCAGGAGGGGGACCGCATGGCCCCTCTCCCAGCTAGTTTGAAGCCCTGGGTAGGTGGTGGTACCCGGGGGTATTTACATATTCAATGCCCTGGGGAGGTGGTGGACCCCGGGGCAGTGTGTGGTGCACAAGCACTCTCACACTTTAGTTTTGGAAATAGCCCCAGGGAGGTGGTGGTGCCTGGGGTTGCGGGGGGCTGCATGTCAGGGGTTGCTTTGTTCATTTCAGGTTGGCTTGGTTGGTATTTTACCAATTCAAAGCTGTAATACTGTGCCTAGAGTGGCAAAAGCCTTTTGTCATTTTACAGCTCAGAATGGGATACATTCCAAATGAGAACATGCTTTATCCTCATAGAATTAATCAGACTTCAGCAGGTATGGATGAAGCAGGACCAGGATGGAAACCTGTAGCAGTCTACGCAAAAACTTTCAAACCTGCCTCATACTGCGTGGGGTCTAACTAGAATGGGAACTCACATGTAGGACTTTGAGAAGGAAAATCATTTGACACTTATTTATTCCCTCTCTGTTATAAAGGAGTTTGGCGGGATATGTTAAAAGTTTGATATGCTGCTAATGAACATTAAGGACTCTCCTATACAAGTCAGATTTTTAGACAAACAGGCTTTGGTGTTTGTGCGCTACTTCTTCTCAAGTAGAAATCTACTAGGGATTTTGAGACCTATACATTAGTTCTGGGGGCTTTATATGTTTGACTGTGAAAACTGGCACATTGGCCAGCATACCAGATGTACAAAGGGTGCCAGGTTGTCTTAATAT
This sequence comes from Lissotriton helveticus, assembly GCF_964261635.1. Taxonomy (NCBI): domain Eukaryota; kingdom Metazoa; phylum Chordata; class Amphibia; order Caudata; family Salamandridae; genus Lissotriton; species Lissotriton helveticus. The sequence goes on from NC_136067.1 coordinate 1,751,984,532, forward strand.
ATATATTTTTCGTTTCTACAGGCACATTGGTATACTATCAACTTTGAAAGATTTCTCATTGACAGACAGGGGATATGTAATTAATTGTGAACTATACACAAGCCAGTGGCTGGCTTTGCAACTTATATCCAAGTCAAATAACACAATCCAAATCAACACAGATGTTTCTGATGAAACTACTACTTGAGGCTAGGCATTCATCTGTGTATCAAATGTTGCTGTTATACCAATTCCTGCTACAGACTGAGTGTTTGAACTAGGTAACCGACACAATGATAGGTAGCTCAGTAAGTGGAAAAAAACCTGAGTTTTCTAGTGTTCTTTGGGGCTACTGTTCAATACAGTGTCATGACCTTGGAACCTGGGACTACTCTTGATTAACGTTGGACAACTGACTCTCCCTTTTCAAACATAATATACATTTCCAGAGTGTGTACAAGACTGCTTGTCGAATGCTGCTGGGTGTTGAGATGATGACATAGCAAAAGTTAGTTAGTGGCCACCTAGAAGTAGTGAGACACAGAAACAGGGCACAACCCTTCCCAAAGCCTAGAAGAATCCTAAACAGTATTAGTCACACCTGAAGCAGATATTTGTGGTAGATGGAAAAGTTCAGGAAGCGTAGGGTCACATGAGGCAGTATCTATGTGCATACGAGCTCCAAGAAGAGAAAACACAAAGTTTGCTATACATTAATGTGAGATACTTGCAACCTAGAGGCTAGCCTTATCAGTTTTCTTGATCAGGAAGGCAAATTGGGCATTGGAATCATATTAATCTTGCTGCAGTTGATGCAGAAATGTCTGAAGAGGCTGGTGGCAGGTGTTCCATATTACCATGTGCATGTTAAAGCTGCACAGGGTTAGTGCCTGCACAATCACTGGAGCAGACTGCACTATGTTTCATCTCCCTTTGAATAAACTGCTGTATTGTATGTATGTGTGCTGTCCAGTGCAGCACACATACAAAGTCGGAAAAGGAAGAAGAAATGAAAGCATTACTTCTTCCTTGCGCCTACTTTGAAAGGGTGCAGTTTGCTGAAGCTAAACCCAGTCTACTTTGTTCCTTGCGCCTACTTTGAAAGAGTGCAGTTTTCTGACGCTAAACCCTGTCTACTTTGTTTAGTAAATTGGGTTTAGCGTCAGAAACCTTGGGTGGTTGCATGGGAACGCCCATGTTTCAACCATGGTACGCCCCTTGGCACTAAGAGTAATAATGTGTCAAAAATATTGTCATCAAAAATATCAAGTTTACATACATTTTATGTAAACAAGTTTACATACCTTGAATGTAAACTACAAAAATAGATTTTGAAAAACAATGAATCAGAATATTGCCAAAAAAAGGCAAGTGTATAATATATATATGTAAAACCTTATGGTGGTCACCTTTGGGTAATTATAGTTAGGATAGTATTTCTAGAGGAAATGCCATTTTATTGTGTTGCTAATAAAGTTGGTGCTGTTTTATGAATCCACACAGACTTTTAAAAAATGTGCTACTTTTGTGACAGGGAAAGTCATGGGGTTGCTATATCAAGTGGGGGCCAAGATAAAGGGGGTGTCCCATATGTGTTTTCCCCATTTTTCCATATGAACTTTAGACACAGCTACAGACCAAATCACTAAACAGATTTACACCAAATTTTGCAGAAAGCTAGACATTGGTCCAGAAAGATTGCTTCTTTGATTTGGTGTACATCTGTTAAGTAGTTGTTGAACAATGATTCCTCAAAAACTTTATATATCTATGGACACAGATTTGACAGATCTCAAGTTGAGATCTGATTGGCTGCCACCACATCAACCAGGAAGTGGTGGCAGCCATCTTAATACTCAAACTACACAATAGTAGAGAATGTTTTGAACTTTGAAAATGTCAGGTTTACTGTTCTAACTCCAATGTAAGCAATATTAGGGAAAGAAGTGGACTTTAGGGGGTTAGTATTACTATTTACCCTCTAATGCAAACAATAGTAGTGAAAGAATTGGAGTTTGTATGGGTTTGATGTAATACTTCCCCTCCAATGTAAGCAAAAGCAGGGTAAGTGTTGGACTTTGGAGGGGGCTAGATTTACCATTTCCACTCCATCTTACAATCAGTAAGGAAATTGTTGGACTTTGGAAGACTTAGATTTAATATTCCCACTCAGTAGGGAAAGTATTGGACTTTGGAGGGGACAAATTAAATACTCCCTCTCCAACATAAGAAAATGTATGGTAACTGTTTGGCTTTGGAGGGGTTAAATTCATTATTCCCACTCTGATCTGAACAAAAGTAGGGAAAGTGTTGGACTTTAGAGGATTAGATCTAACTTTCCAACTTAAAAACTTAAAAAAATAAAAGAAATATAAAATAAAAGAAACATATTTAAAAAACAAATGTGTTAATTATAGATAAATTACATTAATTTGAATTAAAAAATAAGAATGTAATAGTACAAAATTAATAGAAAAACATTTAAAATGTTAAATATTCCAAAAAAACACATTTCCCTCCCTCCTACTCAAAACAAAGCTAACAAACTCAAATTAATTATTTTCGCAATAAATGAAAGATTACAATATTAAATTAATTGAATTATTAATTCAAACAATTCAAATGAAAACAAATAGTACATATTTACTCATTTTCAAAATGTAACAATAATTAAACTAATCAACCAATTAATAGTTAATTAAAAAAAATTAAAATAACTAATCAAATATGTTTTCATAATGATCAATTAATGATGTTATCAACAAACAATAATTCATATTTTAAATACCTTCCCATTCTAATACCCTACAAACCCAATACCTCACTGCTAAATGTAAACATAATAATTACATTTACAAAAATCATGTTAAAATTTCAAACTATATTAAAAGAGTTATCATAATACCAATACCATATAACAATATAATAACTAACACACATGAATTTAATTTAAAAATTATATTTGAAACAACTATAATAAAAGACAATAATATTATATACAAGGATGTTTTAAAGCGATATTACATACCTAACAAAGGATAGTCTTTCTTTCTATATTCTGCCCCACAATATTTCAGAATTGACAATATTTTTGACGTTATATTCTTCTATCACAAAAATATTTTTTCTTCGATATTTTGGTTGAATACCTTAGGCACAGTTGCCAGAATGTGAATACACATCAAGCACCTGAGATGGAGCAAGCATGTTCTGTCTCTCTTTTCTATAAGCTGATGTTAATTTCATGTCAGAGTTGCCTTCTAGTCAGGGTGTGCATGGTAAATGAGAAAGCTCAGCACTCTTTCCCTTTACTATCCGAACAATCATCCATCACCCACTCTTCTTAACTCATGGGTATTCCTTTTTTCTTCAAGCTGCAACTTCAAGGCAGCACTTCCCAGTAATTACAACGTTTTAACCATTGTTTTAAATGCTTGTTTTTTTCCATTTCCCCAAAATATTCCAGTACCATTTTGTGGGAAGTTGTATTTTCCCAAAATCCTCAAAGAATGGAGTTCCAATAGTACATTCACTTTCCCAGTGCCCACACAATCCTCAGCTGTCTGGAGGTGCAACTGAAGCATGCCAGATCCCACTGCCTATCAATTGTTCTTTTTGCATTTGTCACCCGAGTGGGACGGGAATGGCCAGTCGTGGGTGCCATTCTCTCCATGCCACTGGAGTCAAGCTATCTTGGCTGATGAGGGGTGAAACCTCGAAACCGGTCCTAGGACGCTTGTTTCCAGTCCAGGGAGGACTTGGCTTGGCAGTTCAGGCTGGACTGTTCCCATTGGGCACAGGGTCAATATTGATCTGCATATGGCTGAGTCAAAACTGAAATGGCATGGTGAGCAAAAAAACAATGGATTTAGGCCCGGATCTCTGTACTGGGGTGAATGTATGACATTGTTCTGCATTCTGTCCATCAATTGTTCTTTTTGCATTTGAGACCCCACTAACAGCATCACAGTGGGACACTTGCATCCTCTGCAGCTACTTCTTACATCGCCTGGAAGGTTAAACACCAGATGATCCGCTGCAGCCTGGTGATAGCCTAACCCCACCACTGCTGTTTCAAAGGATGAAGGTTTATTTTAAATATCCAGAAGAGTATGAATCCATTGACTTTTCCTTGATTTTACAAACAAACCTACCCATTGTAATAGAATGTGCTGTACAAGTAGACAGCAGGAGGCCTGACATTTTTTTAGAAGGCACCCTTTAACAAAGCCTGCCCCTGCAAAAGTTGTTGTTTGTTTTTTGCTTAATTGGGAGTAGAAAATCTGCTTTGAATAGAGGGATATCATGTTTGATGTGTAGGTGTGAGAAATTGACGTGTTGATTGTGGATGCGTGAGTCACAAGCAATAGTCACAATCTTTGTCAGGGTGAACCACAAACAGTCACTAAATTAAGCCTCCGTGCTTAATCCTCTGGTAGCTTGGCACAAAAGCATTCAAGCTTAATTTAGTGGCAACGTGTAAAGTATTTTTGCAGCACTCAAACAGAAAAAATGGAAAACACAAGAAAAGAAAAACCCCACGCCAATTTAGAAATGCAGAGTAAAAAATAATAATATATTTCACACCAAAGGAATAAAAATCCAATCACTAGAACTGGAGATATGCAAACTCTTAGGTAAAAGTAGGACCAAGAAACGCAAAGCACCAACTGTGGCTATCTGGTCATGCTGGACTGGGACAGAGTCACAAGTTCAGGCCAACAATGATGGAATGCAGGCCAGATACAGGGACCAGGCTAGTCCCACAGAGGATTGCACCTTATGTCATTGTTGCAGAGAATTGTGTAGCATTGCGTGTTTTCTGATGAGGAGCTGCAAGGTTTGTAATGTGAGGTCCAATGCAGGGTTGCGTTGCACTGCATCGGTTTGATGAGGAGGTACGAGGGCTACTATTAGAGGTCCTGTATCAAGAAGCGTTGTGCTGTGTCAGTTCCAATAAACCTGCCGTTCAGGGGCTGTGAGGTCCTGCACAGCACTGTGTTCAGTTGCGTCTATTCTGAGGGAACCCACATTTTGGCCAGGAGGAGTATTTTCTGATGCCATCCAAGGATCTAGGACCTGTGGGGCACCTCTTGGGGATCAGGACTCACTCCAGCAGAGGCTAGCAGCAGGGCACAGGCAAGTCCAGTTGAGTCTGGGCAGCTGGGTAGATACAGGGCAGGTCTCTGGAGCTTGTTATGTCCTGAGCTCAGAACAAGAGGCCAGTCAGCTAGCCCTGGGATACACTCTGGTGGTTCTGGGTTCAAAGAGCTGGTCCAGACTCCCTTTCTCAGGCAGCAGGGCAGTCCATCTTGCAGCAGGGCAGTTGTTCGAGCAGCACGACGGCAGAGCAATCCTTCTTCTGAGTCTTCCACTGGTCCAGAAGTGATCTGAAGGGTTGACCTGAGGGTCTAATATTTTTACCTATTGCTAGTCTTGAAGTGGGAGAAACTTCCAGACTTCTCCCCACATATAGTTATGGAATTTCCTGCCACCCTGCCCTGGCACCACTGGGTCTGAGGTCACAAAAGGCTATTGTGATGTTCTTTGTGTGTGGACTGAGGCAGTGTCTTTGAAGTGCCGGTGTGACAGGTGCTAGCTCTGCCCCCCCCATCAAGTCAGGATGGCCTATCCTGCCAACACTTAGTCCCTCTATTGTGTGGCTGTCTGGGATGAATACACAAAGTCCAGCTGCCAACTACACCTAGTCATGTGACCAAGTAAGAGGCTGCAGGCACCACATGGTTAGGACTAGAAAATTGCAACTATCTAAAAGTGGGCTTTTCAGAGTTGTGACTTAAAATCTGAGTTTACCATTAAAGAGGATTTTAAATTATAATTCCGTAGACACCAAACATGATATTTCTACCTGCTCCCCAACACATATTATCACTTATTAAATGTATCATATCCTAGCCTCAAGCACATGCTTTACAAAGTGGTTACAGTACACAAACGTATGTTCAAAATCACAATCCTTATTCCAAAGTAATATGGATTGGGATTTTGAAAATACTTTTGTGTACTGTGAACACTTTATAAAGTGTGTGCTTGAGGCTAGGATATGGTATCGACAGTGAACTCTTGATCACGTGATTAGGGAGAGGGGTGAATCCCCCTACCTGTGAGAGCACAGCAACTGTCTTAAAAGTGTGCATTGTGTGCAATAACTAACTGAGCGCCAAGTCCCTATTTGATCACCCACATGAGACTAAACTTATTAAATGTAATAAGGTAACCCAATGTTATCCTGAGGGATAGTTAGGCCTTTCAATAGTAAAAAACAAATTAGTGTGTTTTTCACTACTAGGTCACATAAATCTTAAAAGTACATGTCCCAATTTTTAAATACACTGCACCCTGCCCTATGGGCTGTTTAGGGCCTGCTCTATGGGGTATGTATTTATCAAAGCAGAAGGTTTAGGCCTGGCAAAATGGTAAAAAATGGCAGTTTAAAACTGCACACATAGACTGCCATAGCAGACCTGGCCACAGAGGAGTGACGGAATGCACCCCTTCCTTAACTTGATATGACTATCTGTATTCACAAATATTTGAGATGTGCCCATCCGGACTACTTTCAAGAATACAGCTGAAATGCATGATACTTCTTAAGCAGTGTGCATTTATTGAAACCCAATGCATTTCAGGCTTAACTAGCCCTTCCTCAGGGGTAACTGCAAATATCAATGTACAAAAATCACCATTATTACATGGTCTGTCCCATAACATGTGACCTAACCCTTGTTCCCCATATTACATAAATTAAATCACAAAGACTTACTAATTCGGACCCTTTCCCCCTCTTTGTCCAATTGTTCATAAACCGATCCTTTTGAATAACTCCCACCAAATGAATAAAATCCCCACTGTGCCATAATGAATGAACAAAATCCTGTGCAGTGTTAACTGTTGCTTTTTAACAATCTTCTCTACTCACAAAACACACCCCTCTCTCCTCCAACTGCTCTCACCCCCCCACACTGTCACTCACCCTTCCTCTACAGTCAACCATACATATCGCCCACTAATCATTCTCCCATCACACACTCCCCACTGCAAACCTCTCCCATTTTCCCGTTCTCCATTTACTTCTACTCACATTCAAACCTCTTCTGTAAAGGAATGCCCTCGCATGTGGATTAAGAAGGAAAAAAGTTTATAAAGGATTGGAATCAGTGTGGACTAAATGGATAAAAACGGATCAATGAATAACAGTGTTGTATCGTAGTATAATGATGGTTTCACTGTGAAACTGGGATTGGGGTGTGATGCTGCCACACACTGTATGAATAGCAGACCTGGGACATGTTTTAAAAGACTATTTAGGTACAATTAGGGCTGCAGGCCCACTAGTTGCATTATAGGCCTTGGGTACCTGTAGTATTCCTTTACTAGGAACTTACAATTAAATTAAATGTGCCAATTCGGTGTAAGCAAATTTGACCATGTTTGAAGGAGAGAGTGCAAGCACTTTAGCACTGGTTAGCAGTGGTAAAATGCTAAACGCCAACAAAACCAGATTATTGTTGTTTGCCTCTCTCTCCTAGATATGCATCAATACCCATTGGTTTTACGAAGACCTTCCAGCAACATATATCCCATGCTATGTTTTGAGTAGAATTCAGTAGTTGTCTTCAGCCATAACATGTACTTTTCTCTGTTTAGTTATTCTATGTTGGAAATATTTCATGGTAATTAAAACACAAGTGCAAACATGGAGAAAAAGGGAAATGTAGTTCTAAGTAAAAAATCATTAATGGAAAGAGTAATGCTAAGTGAAGTGTGTAGGAAACTGCCCCTTTGTGCATGGTTATCCCCCACTTTATGCCTGACATCTGATGCAACCTGATTTGATGAGCCCTGGGTCCCTACCAACCAGGTTCCAAGAGCCTGTATTCTTTCCCAAGACTGTACCATTGTATACACAATTGGCACTTCCCTGGCCACAGGTAAGACCCCTGTAAAGGGTACTATGGGTACCAGGGGCACTGTGACCAGGGAAGACCTCTAAGGCCTGCAGCACCTATTGGGCCACCGTTGGAGGCCCTGCACCTTTGCAAACACACACAGAGGCACTGCGGGCTCATGTCTTGGACAAAGTAAACAGTCAACATGGCACACTTCCCTGTGTGCCATGACTGCAATCCACTGCCTAAGGCCTAGGTAAGCCACCCATTTAGCAGGTGCTCTAGCTCTAATGTGAGGGTACAGAGGCATGAGCCCTGTACCTCTACACTGTCTAAGTCCAGTCGTAGACATTGTAAGTGTAGTAAAGCCATAAAAGATTATATGGTCTGGGAGTTAGTCATTACAAACTCCACAGCTCCATAATGTCTTTACTAACAACTGGGGGCTCGATTCACAAAGGTAATCTGCGACAAAATCCTAACTTTACTACTTTCGGTATTCACAAAGGGCATTTAGGAGTAGTAATGTTAGGATTTTGTGTCAGTTTAACTTACGTTTTGGCCTTAACTGAGACAAAGTCCTAACTTATCAGATTACTTTTGTGAATCGGGCCCTGGGAAGTTTAGTAGCAAACATCTCAGCACATTAAACCCACACTGATGCCCGTATGGGATTAAACATAAAAAGCACTCACAGGGCATCTTGGAGATGCCCTCTGAAAATCGACCAGCCCTGGTGTGGTTCGTGAGTGGCTGCCTGCCACTTGCCACCACCGGACAGGTTTCTGTACCCCTGGGTAAAGAGCCTCCAGTTTCTGGGTCCAGAAACAAAGCCCATCCTGGGCATAGGTGTCATGCCTCCTACCCCAGGATGGCCTGGGTCCACGAAAGGGGAAGCTTCAAAGGCATGCCACCTTTGAACGCTGTCCCTGTCTTTTGATGCCCCCTCAACTGGCTCCTACCGGTTCTGGCCCCTACTTTGAGTGATGAATCAGCGAGAAATCCAAGCTAGGAAGAGAGGTGTGACCACCTGTGCCAACCTTACCCCTCAGGTGGGGGAGGCGAGGTGAAACACACATCTCAGTCCCATCCATCTTGAAGATCAGGGGTGGTAAGAAAAACACCATGGCAGAAGACACCCCTGTATCCGATTTCCCACAGCCTTGGGTGGCCCAACTGATACATTTCTTGGACGCGTTTGGAAGCACTCCCCTTTGCGTCCATCTTCATTTTTTACACCCGATTAGGACCGGGTTGGAATTATCACCGGTCTGACGATACTGTCTTCAGCCTAACTTCGACAGCCCTGAAGAGTCACGGGTCGGCTGGTTTTCGTGTAAAACAAATACTTTCACTGGACTAAATAAATAAGAAACTAAACAACAAGAGTGGAGTTTGATCTCATCCTTTCATCGAAAGACATACAACATACCATTGAAATAACTCAGGTTGTGTGCGCTTGACCTTGCTTCCATATATACAGAAGGTAGAGCTTTGCTCTCCCCTCTTTCTTCAGAGATTAGGGTTATCTCTGATCAAGAAGCACCAACCACTTTAAGTCTCACAATTACCTTACAACCACTACCCGTAGAGCGCCATCCTATTTCTGAACACTCTTATAACCCTTCGCTGAACTTTGCCTTCAGGAAGTCTACCTGCCTGAGCCAGCAGCATCTTCCCAAAACCAAAGGTCTCCATTGGAAAGCACAGGGTCCCAGATGTCCATTTTGCACCCGGTCACCTGAGTGCCGCTGGTGGTGCACCTCCTGTGCTGGTCTTTGGACCCTGCAGTGCTGACCTTAACTCCAGGTGCTTGGCTCCAACCACCGAGTGGCCTGCTCGTCCGCAGACCTTAACCGAAGGCCCCCTTAGCCCCATTGGGTAACGTTGGACCCCTGCACTCTGCACCCGGCCACCCCTGTGCCGCTGGTGGTGCATCTTGAGTTTCCACCAAGACCTTGGGGAACCTTGTGAGTCGAGTACTTCCTTCCAACGCCGATTACCATTTTTCTCCCATAGGAATCTATGTTGTAAGATTTTGGGCCTAAAATTGTTCTAAGTGTGGAACGGCTATTGTAAGGAGGAAAGTGAATTCAATTGCCAAGCATAAAAAGTCATACTTGTTTGGGAGAACAATTATTTAGGAACAAGGGTTTTAAATAAAATGGACTGACAACAATTGTTACTGACAACAAGAGTTACTGACTATGGATAAACAGTAAAAAGGAACATATCATCGAGAGGATATTTTATTCAAAAATATATTTATTAGAGATCTGGTATAGACTGCAACATCCAGCCAAACACAAGTTGAATTTCTAGACATACGTATACTAAGTAAAGACAATACCCTGAATGTAGACCTGTATGTCAAACCTACGGCTCGTAACACCCTTCTGCACTACACAAGCTACCATCTGAAGACACAAAAATCCAGTATTCCCTTTGGCCAATTCTTACAAGTTCGAAGAAACTGCTCCACAGTAGCAGACTTCGACAAAAGAGCAGAAGATATGAAAGCCAAATTTATAACTCAGGGATATCCCAAACGTCTAGTCCGTGACTCTTACAAAAGAGCCAGATTTTTCGATAGACAACATCTGCTTACCCCCCCAAGTTAAAGAACCAAATGCCAAATTGGTATTCGTAACTTGACATTCTACTATGAATGCCAAATTACAACAAATAGTCCATGCCAATTGGCATATTCTAAATGCTACAAGACCGAAAGAACAACATCTATTTATTTATTTATTTTAACGACTTGTAGAGCGCCTGGTGACCCGAAGGCATCCCCGCGCTGTGATGATTTTGATATCCAGATGAGATGGAGGAGAAAAGGAAGACGGGGGGACGTTATTTCGGGAATAGGAGTGTTTTCAATTTTTTCCTGAAAGTAAGATAGCTGGGTTCCAGTCTGAGGGTATGGGGGAGTGAGTTCCATCCGGTGGAAGCTTTCACAGAGAAGCGTCGGCCTCCAGTGCGTGTCTTTTTAAATTTGGGGATGTTGGCTAGGTGTTCATTCTCGGACCGCAGGGATCTGGGAGCTATATAAGGGGTTACCAGGTCGCTGAGAATCGGAGGGCCAGCTCCATTAATCAGTTTGTAGGCCGTGCACATGGCTTTGAATTCCACCCTTTGACGGACCGGGAGCCAGTGCAGGGCTTTGATGGCGGGTTTAGCTGACACTCTGGAGGGAAGGTTCATGAGTAGTCGGGCTGCAGCGTTCTGTGTTCGTTGTATTTTAGTCAAGGTGGCCTCTGGTGCTCCCAGGTAGACCATGTTACTATAGTCCAGCCGTGACAGTATTAGCCCTTGGACTAAAAGTTTCCTGGAGGCGGGCGGGAGTAGGGGAAGAATCTTGCGGGTGGTGCGCATGAGCCCAAAACAGGTTCCTGCAGTTTTGGCCGCTTGTGTTTTCATTGAGAGTTCGGGTTCTAGCCAGACTCCAAGGGTTTTGATTTCTTTTTTTGGGGTGGGAATTTCCCCGAACACGTCTGGCCAGGCTGATGGGGGGATGGTCACCCATTGCTTTCCCATGAGCATCACTTCGGTCTTCGACCCGTTTAATTTGAGTGATGATTTACACATCCAGCCATAGATTTCCGTAAGGCAATTTGCCAAATTGTCTGGGTGGTCGTCTAGTTGGGATAGGGAGACGACCAGCTGTGTGTCATCCGCGTAACTCACTATTTTGATGCCGAAGGGCGTCACCACGTCTTCAAGGGGGGCCATATAAGCATTAAAAAGCGTAGGGCTTAGAGATGATCCTTGGGGGACCCCGCTCGTGAGGGGGAGGGTGGAGGAGTGGTGGTTGCCGTCCCATACCTGGAACGTGCGCCCGGCAAGGAAGGACTCTATCCACCTGAGCGCCATCCCGGTGAGCCCTGCTGCCGCCAGCCGCTGGAGGAGGACACGGTGGTTGACTGTGTCGAAGGCTGCACTTAGATCCAGGAGGATCACTGCTACTGACCCTCCTGAGTCCACAATGCGCCTTGCCTCCTCAATAACGGCCAGAAGGGCGGTATCAGTGCCATGACCCGGGCGAAACCCTGTTTGAGATTGCCGTAAGATGTTATTTACCTCGAGAAACTGAGACAATTGTCCGTTGACCAATTTCTCGGCTATCTTGCTAATGCCAGGGAGGAGTGAGATTGGCCGGTAGTTTGCCATGTCTGCTGGGTCTAGCTGGGGTTTTTTAAGGAGTGCTTTCACCACTGCGCTCTACCAGCTATCGGGGACAGATCCTTGGGCAAGCGTGCTGTTAATAAGCTCTGTGATCGTGGGGACGATGATAGGGGCTACGGTTTTGAGGAATCTGATTGGTGCGGGATCCATAGGTGATCCGCTTTTCATGTTGGTCAAGGTTGCATCTACCTCGTTGCAAGTTACTGCCCTAAATGTAGCTAGTTGGGGGCGCATACTGCTTCCTGCTTGGCTGGGGGGTGATTCAATGTCCGTATGGCTAGGGGGACAGGGGGGGGGAAGGGATACTAAGATTCGGGCAATTTTGTCATTGAAATAGGTGGCTAATTTGTTGCTTCGGTCCACAGGGGGGGCGTTGGGGGAAGGAGTGGTTGGTACTTTCAATAGCTCTTTTACGATTAGGAAGGATTCCCTGGCTAAGTTGGTAGATTCTCTTATCCGAGTGTCGTAATGGGAGGCTTTAGAGCGCTTAATGGTGGTTTTGTATAATCTAACTGAGTTCTGGTAGGTTTCCTTGCTGGCGTGCTGCCAGTCTTTCCTCCATAGTCGTTCGGCTTTCTTGCATTTTTTACGTAGTGATCGTAGTTCCGGGGTATACCATGGGGCGGAACCTGGTTTCCCGTTTTTGTCCTCCCGGGTTCTAAAAGGGAGTACGGAATCCAGGGAGGTAGTAATCCACTCTCTGAATTTACTGTCGGCAATAGCCGGGTCTTCTGCATGGGCAGGGGTAGTTGACTCTAGGGTCCTGGCCCAGTCTTTGGTGGTGAGCTTGGACCAGGCCCTGTCCCTGGTGTAAGTGGGAGGTTTTTGTGTTTTTCTAAAAGGTCCTAATAGTTGGAAAGAGACTAAGAAGTGGTCCGTCCAGGGGAGGGGGAGGGACTCGCTGAATTGCATGGTGGGGGTGCTTGTAAATACCGGGTCCAGCAAGTGGCCTTTGTTGTGTGTAGCTCCGGAGTTTAGGAGGTGGAGGTCGAGAGCTGCCAGATCGGTGATCAAGTCGGCTGCCCCAGTATCTAAAGGGTCATCGAAATGAATGTTCAGGTCTCCTAGTATCATGAAGTTGGTAAAGGAGTGCTACCGTGTCCAGGAGAGCACTAGAAAAATAACCTGGATGACCGGGGGCGGTACAGTAGGATGCCTGTGAGGGAGTTAGTGGGGTCTAGCTTAATTGTGAACTGTAGGCTTTCAGAGTCAGGAACCTGCGCGTCGTTGTATTTGCAGGGGAGATAGTCCCGGTGAATAATTGCGACCCCGCCACCTCTGCCTGAAGGGCGAGGTAGGGACTGAATGAGGAAGCCCGAGGGGGTAGCTAGAACCATGTCTGACGCCGAGTGTGGGGAGAGCCACGTTTCCGTCAAGAATAGAACGTCGATCTCATGGTCTTCTATGAGATGGTTAATAAGCGTCGCATGTTTAGGGAGAGAACGACAGTTCAGAGAAGCAAGTTTGAGGGCTGAGGGTTTGTAGGGTTGAATAGGGAGTTTGAGTAGGGCTGGGTGGCAGTAAGGGCAGCTGATAAATGGTCCCTCTGGAACGTGAACATACTCACAAGAGGAGGCGATGGTGGGTCTGAGACTAAGGAGGTCCCGACGTGAGTAGGTTACCTTAGGGGCAGTTTTATTCGACAGGGGATCAGGCTCTAGGCCCGGCCGTGCGCGGACGGACGCAGACGGGCTTGCCTAAGGCGCGCCCCCGGCGCGCAAACGGCGCTCCCGCTGCGCTCGTCCGCTGCGCTGGTATGGCCGGCACATTTGTAGTGAGTGTTATGGGCGTGGCCTCGCAGTGGGCGTGGCTCCGCCTTGGGCCCGCGCTGTCGGTGTGGGCGTATTCCCCTGTATCAGCGCTGGAAGTCGCTGTGTCATGGGGGGTCTGGGAGGGCTGCTTTAGCGCGTGGACGTCGGCGCTTCAGTGCAGGTAAGCTCAGTGCTTTTAGATCAAACACAGAGAAAGTGACAGTTTTTAAAATCAAATTAGTTGTTTAGCGCGTGAGAGTCAGCGCTTCAGTGCAGGAATGCTCAATGCTTTTTAGATCAAACACAGAGAAAGTGACAGTTTTTAAAATCAAATTAGTTGTTTAGCGCGTGAGAGTCAGCGCTTCAGTGCAGGAATGCTCAATGCTTTTTAGATCAAACACAGAGAAAGTGACAGTTTTTAAAATCAAATTAGTTGTTTAGCGCGTGAGAGTCAGCGCTTCAGTGCAGGAATGCTCAATGCTTTTTAGATCAAACACAGAGAAAGTGACAGTTTTTAAAATCAAATTAGTTGTTTAGCGCGTGAGAGTCAGCGCTTCAGTGCGGTAGTGAGGTAGTAATCGGTGGATTACCGGTGAAGATAAAGTGATGTGGGTACAGGGTATCGCAGTGCACAGGATACAAATATGAGTACAGCAAATGTGTATACTAGAGTAGAAAACAAAGTAAAATAAAATAGGAAAATAAAATGAAAAATAAATAAAATGAAATAAAATAAAATAAAATAAAATAAAAATAAAATAAAATAAAATAAAATAAAAGTAAAAATAAAAGATACAAAGATACAAGATACAATACTGCGATACGAGGCAGATACATAATTACAGCGTTTAGATACAGAGCTATGTAGATAGTCAGTTCTTAGGGTCTGGGCAAATAATGAGAGTGACTAGTCCATGATGGCCGCCGAAGAAGGTGAAAAATTAGTCAAATATGGCCGCCAAGTAGGGGGGATATATCCGATAGTCCTCTGTCAGTTGTTGTTGCTTTAGGACCCAGGAAGGGCTATTTTAGTTTCTATTTGAGCAAGCCCAGCTCTGACTTGTTGGGAGGGAGTCTTATCTCTGTTTTGGTGGACTTGTCTTGTGTGGGGGAGTCAAGCTGGGGAGCCTTGTGGGCGTTGAAGGTAAGGGAGGGAGATTTATTACTACAGCTTTATGGCCCCAGCCATTTTGAACAGAGGGGGGAAGGAAAAAGTGTACAATACCTTCTTGTAGAACCTCTTAGCCTGTGTTGTGATGTTGCCCGCAAAGTGGCGCAAATGTGAAGTATCCATTGGAGGTGTGTACAAAGATAACACCAGGAACAAGGCTAAAAATGTGCAGCGCTTGCTGGCAGGTTGAAGTGTGTGCAAGCCTGGATCAGCTGTGCTGCGGCCCCCTCACATCCGATGGTCACTGCCTTTTTTTACAATAGAAATTAGACCAGATGAGACTAGGCTAGATTGCTTGTTTCTTCACTCTTGCCCTGTGGATCCCCTGCGCCGTGTTGTCGTGTGTTTTGATCTGATTTGTTTCCCCAACCGCCGTGGCGGAGGTCTCAGGCACCTCCGTCACACAGCGCTGCAATCTCCGGTCGTCACCTTGCTGGCCGTCCACCGACCGTTATGCCCAGGTCCCGCTCGCCTCAGGCTCCACCCGTGTTGCTCCCCGTGTGGTGATGTCCCAGATCCGGTCGCCTGACGCCGCCCGCTCCCGTCACATGCGGTGCAGGCTCTAGGCGCGGGTCGACGTTCCTCCGGGTCCTTCTCGACCTCTGGGCTCCACTTCTTCAGCTGCCGATCTACCAAAACCTGTTTTCGTGTACAGGAAGAATAAAAATCTTAAAGACCTAATAGTACGGTCAAGAATGCCAACCAAAAGCACTACACCCATACAGACATCTTTAATTGGAAGTACCCCTGTCACAGGAAATTATAGATGTCTGTCCTGTGCTGCATGTGAATTTGCCGTTGAGACTAAAAATTGGGCTCATAACAACGTACCAATACAATTGAGAATTTTAACGAACTGTAAAACCACTAATGTGGTGTACCTATTATTATGCCCATGTAACCTAGGTTATGTGGGAGAAACTGCAAGGATGATGTCCACACGACTTTCCGAGCATAGGTCTGCTATTCGTACCAGCAAAATCCAGGCACCATTAGTTAAACACTATCTGAAATTCGTTGGCTCATCCTTGAGAAAATTAGAAAAACATCAGGTACGCTAAGCACCCAAATACGTAAATGTAGGGAAGTCTATTGGATTTTTACTCTCAATACCTATAATACAGGAATGAACAACAAATTGCCTTGGGACCAGGTCCTCAAATACAACTATGGTTGATGCTTATGTATGTTATCAGCAATTCCTTTGTTCATTTTCTCCTATTGGAATCTGAGACACTTTACCAATTATACGTAACCTCGACATTCACTTTATTGGTCCCTTACATAAATCACTGTCATCCTATATCTATTCATGCTTTGAACCAACCCCACTAATCATAAATATCTTCGTTACCACATACCGACTAGCCATGCTAAGATGGCCGCCTTATTAACCTTCTATGTATCATTGGTCTGTAACCATAGAGCAACAACTTCCGAATGTGCCGTGAGCACATCCGGTTCACCTATCACGAAAAACGCGCGCGAGGCTGAAGCATAAATAAGACCCTCTTTGAAGTGTCTCCCAGTTTCCGACTGCTGCCAAGACGGCGACAAACCTGATCCCACCATCGGAGGATATCTCTAATCGAAGTTTAAGGTAATAGCTCCACTTTCACCATTCTGTTAAGATGAATCGATCTTTACAAACTTCGATCGCCTAGAACCGTTTTATTTACACGGTCTACTTTGTTTATTACCTTTCCTGTAGCGCTGCTCAGTTTTTCGTTATTAATACCGAAGCTAAGAAGTATATATTCGTGAAGACCATAGTGATGGGTTTTTAAGGTAACATATTTATCATTATCCTTATCATTAAACATCCGTTTATTAAACATACCAAGATAAAATATCATTCCAAGATCGTACCATTAAACAGTCCCATTCCCTAATTATTGATTGCAGCGAGAATTTCACTTTTCCTTGTTCATCCGGAGGGGACACCTGCCCACGTCAGAAATACACAAACTAAGGTAAATCTACCTGTCCATGGCGTGGCAGAAAACTTTAGATAGAAGGAATTTTCAACCTATAAATGCTATTAATTTCGTTTCCTTCCCCAGTTTTATCTATTTTCACTGCAGCTCGAACTCGGCTTGCAGCAATTCCCTTTTGGATTTCGTTACATGACGCATTGTCACCATTGCATTTAGGTAATCTATACCTCTGTCAGAATTTTATATAGCATAGCAGTCCGTACCGCAACTGGGCATCCTGGTCCTGGTTTTGCTTTATCCTTACACGGTTTTTTCTCTCCATGCAGCAGTAATTATCAAACATCCCCTGCAGTATATGAGATTTTTTCCGCTGCAGTTGTTTGTACATCCATAAACCAGAGGATAGCAACGTATACAAACACCATACGAATCCTACCTGCAGGTACCTTACCTCTAGCATAATGACTACATTTACAGAAACCCACTACCCCTTAACTGAATTTTAATTTTAATTAAATCAATTAATTAATTTCAATTTTTGCCCTACTCTACTTGTAGTAAAAAGCAACCGCTCTGGTGTCCTATCCGGAATTCAAGTGACCACAACACTAAATCTAGAGTCCACCTCCAGCTATCGCGGTTGCCTCACCATACTGGTAAGATACCATCCATACATGCCAGTTAAATATAACTAATTCCATAACTTTCCCTCTCTCCCCTTCACTTTCCCCTCCTTTTCCCCCCCCCTTTTTTCTTTCCCTCCCTTCCCCCCCAACTTTTTTTTCTTTTCTTTTCTTTTTCCTTTTTTCTTTTCTTCTGCCCATCCTTCCCTCCACACCCCCGTTCTCCCATCCCCAGGACGTTATAGACGGAACAGACTATAAACTAGATTTTTCAATCATACGTGCAAACAGAAAACCTGATATAGACTAGTAGGTCTCTTTAGATTCTTTCGAACCTTTTTCCCTTAATCTTATGTCCTTAGAGCTGTAACCACACAATGGTTCGAGGAAGTGTGTGTAACATTGTACATAGATGCATAGATGTATATATTAAGATTCTTTGTTGTCCTTTGTTTTTAATGATAGCCTTATAAATATTAGATTAAATGTATTGTATATATATATGATGTAAATATTAGGACTTGACACTGACACTGATATGGATCTTTCATGTATTTTGTATAGGTACATTTGGAACATATATCATGGCTTCCTGATGAAGGCTCAAGGCCGAAACGGGCGTAGCAATGTCAAATTACCTTTAGCCATGTTTTTGTGATTACAATACTCACCTTTATATATATATTATCTTTTGTATTTACTTGAATTTATTTATGAAATGTATACCTTCATTGAATTGTACTGTGATGCATAATAAGCATTAAATGCACACCACGATAACTAATGCGGGATCGGCAATGAATGTTTATACCAGATCCCTAATAAATATATTTTTGAATAAAATATCCTCTCGATGATATGTTCCTTTTTACTGTTTATCCATAGTCAGTAACTCTTGTTGTCAGTAACAATTGTTGTCAGTCCATTTTATTTAAAACCCTTGTTCCTAAATAATTGTTCTCCCAAACATTTATTGATCCCAATTTAGGAACTCTAGTTGGGGATACCTCCTTTTCTCACACTCATAAAAAGTCATACTTACCTGGGATGTAGAACTCTTAGGTTGTCAATTCTAGGCATACTATCCCAGTACTCAAAGTACTCTAAAAGTAATTCAAAAGTAATCTAAAACTAATTACTGTATGACACAAACTGCATTTAAAAGTGATACAAACCTGTAAGAATGTTAATTTCAAGCACAACTGAATTTCCTTGAACAGTCTTGCATTTGAAAGTATATTTTACTCACCTGTGCCAAGTCCTGCTTGGTTCCATAAAGAAACCTAAGTATACTTTTTTATACTTACCTAATTGGTCTGGATTCTGTCTTTGAGTGTGTGTATCAGTTCTTGATTTGCTGAATACAACAAATGCTCAACACACCCTCTGGCTAAGCCAAACTGCTTGCCCACACTACCACAAAGAGAGCTGCTGGAACTTGCCTAATCTAGCCACTGCTATACCTCTGGGGACTACCTAGACTCTATGCGCACTATACCTTACTGTGGTATTGTATATACGGAGCCAGCTTCCTATAAAGTGAATGAAAAGGGTTTTGTTGTAAATGACCATCTTTTGTGCGGTGTACCCCCAGATTTTTGCTGGACTGCTAACCAGTGGTAAAGTGTCTGTGCTCCCTCTTTCAAAATGATGAAATTGACATACCCCTGATTGGTATATTTAACTTACCTATAGGTTCCTTGTGGGTGGCACAAATTGTACCCAGGATCTGTAAGTTAAAAGTCATCAGTGGACTGTACCAAGTGTGCCACCCACAGCAGTGACTGTTAACATAACTTCTGGCCTACTATTTGTAGCCTGGCTGTGCAATTTTGAACCTGCTAAAATACCTACTATGGCAGGTCAAACTCTTCCTTTTAAATATTAAGAAGTCATCCCTAAGTAGGCATAATTTCCCATAAAGCACGGTGTATGGTATTTAAAAGTACAACATGTAAACATTTATAGTTACACATGTCTTTACAGGGAAAAATACCCAATAGCTATTTTCAATATTGTTGGTTCCTTGACAAGATAACCTGTGGGCTGGACCAGGAACCTGATCAACTTAAAAAAAGCCCAGCCAGTCACATGCAAATGCAGCTAACACCTCGGCCTACCCCTTTGTTTCCCACAGTCAGGCAGGTACGAGTCCTAGGGAGAGGAGAGCTACCCCAAGACTGGTTTAGATTGACCACAAAGGTTTGGCTGTTCATTTCCATGACCAATTGTAACACGACTCACGTAATCTACATGATTACCTGTCCTTGCGAACTGAAGTACATTGGGATGATGTGTCGCAAGATCAAACAGCGGATCTGTGAACACAGAAGCAACATTAACTGTAAGAAAGCAACTACGAAAATGAGCAGCCATAAGTCACACTAGCGATGACCTCAGATGGGTAATCCTTAAAACTCTAGCAAGGAAGAATCACAACGCAGAACGAGTCTCATACGAGAAAGAACAATGATGGATGTACTGTCTTAAGACACATGAAAAAGGACTGAACGATAACGTTCCCTGGCACACCCTCAAACAATAACGCAAGTATGCATAAAAGCAACATCTTGCCAATCAGACATATTCATACAACATGGTTTACCACACAATTAACGACACAGATACCCCATCCGAACATATGCAAGACAGTAATCGCTCAATAAACCCCATGGTGCTTAAATCAGTCTCCCCCAGAGAGCGCACAGCACCTGAATTCAACATCATCACTTAACAGAACTGAATGATGTTTCCACTTACATTGGTTGTTTATCTGTCATGACATTAAGCCCCTGCATTTATACAGATTACGTTCAACAACCTGCCATCCATGAACTGTGTAACTTTGTTTATTTTTTCTTAACTGACAAAGAGACACGTAGTCTCTCTACCATGCCTATCAATACATGGCACGACTTCACGCTCCTGTAATTGCATACTTGGCATGACAGTGAGCCTCTGTAAATTAAACACAATTCTCAATAAGCAATTATTCATGGACTAAGTAATTTTACTTTACTCAACTTTAAAACAGACGCACAGTCTCTCTACCATGCTTACTCGTATTCAACATAAAAGCAGCTCACGAAGGCCCGCGTCAACGGGCACCATCACAGGAGCAATCACAAGCCAAGTAACCTGCACATTCAGGTGCAAGAGCCCGCCAGTCACCCGAGGAAGCCCAAGTTCGGGAGTAATACGTTATAGGTACTGTTGGAAATGGCCCTTTTTGCAGGGTTATCCCCAAACCTTTTGCTTCTTCCTCCCTTGTTTTTCCTGACCTTTGGTTGTTGGTAATAGGACTCTGGGCACTTTACCACTGCTAATCAGTGCTAAAGTGCATATGCTCTCCCTATTGCAATTTGGTGTATTGATTAGTGATTCCATGATTGCAGTGTTTGGTTTACTTGTCATGCCCCAAATACAGTGTACTGAGTGTGCCCAGGGCTTGTAAATCCAAATGCTGCTGGTGGGCTTGCAGCACTGGTTGTGCCACCCACAGAAGCAGCCTTGTAAAATGTGTCTAAGGCCTGCCGTTACAGAGCCTGTGTGAAGTCTGGTACTGCCATGTTGACTTGGTAAGTGCACCCACTTGCCAGTCCCTAAGCCTTCCCTTTTCTTCATATCAGACACCCCTATGGTAGGCCCAAGGGCAGGGTGCATTGTAAGTATAAGGTAGGACATGCCCTGGTGTGTGTGGCATGTCCTAATAGTGAAATACAGCCATTTTCGTTTTTCACTGTTGCAAGGCTACCTGTTCTCCATAGGCCAAAATGGGCAGTTAGATTATTACATTTTATAATCCTAACTGACTCAGGGAACATGGTAGAAATTCGAATTTAGTTTGCCTGAACTCAGAATGATAAAATACATATTTTAGTGAAGATGTTTTTAACATTCTGTGTTTGAAAATACCACTTTTAGAAAGTAGGTATTTTCTTGCCTAACTAGCCAAGCCTGCCTCTGCTGGGTTTGTATTCCCTGTCTGGAGTTTGAGTGACAGGGCTGGGGGATTCCAGGAGACAGAATGAGTCCGCCCAGTGGTAAATAGAGAGATTTGTATCTAGATGGGAGGGAGGAGTTGCACCTGGGACCTGAATAGGACTGTGCCTGCCCCCACAGTGCTGACTCCACCTCCTGTGGTGAGTTTGATGTCTCTGCGCTGCACTGTGAAAGGAGAGAAGAAATCATGTCAACAAAGTGCTCCAGGGCTGTGCTTTCCCACCACAATGCTGGCGCCACCTCCTGTGGGGCATCTGATGTTTCTGCCCTGCACTGTGAAAGGAAAGAAGGAGTCATGTCAACAGAGTGCTCCAGAACTGGTTTGGACTGGGCAAAGGCCCGTCTGCCCTCAGAGGACAAAGGATTTTGGGGTATAAATATTGGTACCATGATCCCAAGTATTTTGATCATCCTGGACTCAAGAAGGAACCTCTGCCAAGGAGAAAGCTGGAAGACTGAAGAGGAAGGACTGTCCTGCTGTGTACTTGTGGGCTGACCTGCAGTTGCTTTGCTGCCAAGGAGATGGGAAGGACTTTGCTTTGTGCTGTGTCCCCTTGCTTGAAGAGATCTCCAAGGGCCTGAGTAGAGCTGGCTCCCTGTTAAGAAGTCCCAGGAACAAAAGGACTTCACCCCCAACTTCCCCCTGAACTCTACTGAGAGAGTGCTTGGTCCAGTTGTGGTGCCTCTGGAAGATGTACCTGTTGTTTGGGAAGCTGGACAAGGAGAAAATAAGACAATCTGCAACTTTTCACGCATCGCTCTCTTGCGGAGTGCATCTCCAAGAGTGTGAGGAAATTCACGCCGCCGCGAAGCTCGAGATCATTGCAGCGCCTGTTGCCGCTGCAAGAACCGACGCATCCTTCGCTTGCGGAACGCATCGCTCTGGTGTGAGAAGATTACCATCGCTGCGAGTATCATCGCAGAGCCTGTCATCGCTGAGTGAGATCACCGCACCGCTTGCTTGCGGACCGCATCACGTTGCTGCGAGTGTCGTCGCAGAGCCATCGCATCGAGGGGCCGCGAGAGGAGAAGATCGACGCTGCGCTGCGCTGCGCATCGCCGCCGCACCTGAGATCGTCCCGAAGATCGTCGCATCGTACCTTTGCGAGTCGCTTCCTACGAAACCTGCGCACCGGAATCCATACAAGGTATTGCCTCCCTCCCTATACAGACCGGATTCGTCGCAAAACGCCCGCTGCATCCAGCGGGGCTGTCGCATCGCCTCCCCAGGGTCTCAGGAGTGACGCATCGCTTGTTTTTCAAAGCTGCAGATTTCCCTTTGGAACGTCTGTCGCATCTAAAGGTACTTTTGGCTAAACGTGACGCAACTGTGGATTCTTTTGACGCAAACCCTAGAACTCTTTTAAAATCATATTCTTGAACTGTGTATGTTGAATTTTTGTCGTTTTGGTCTTGTGTAGTTTAGATAAAGATACTTTATCTTTCTAAACCGATATAGAGTCCATTTGTGGTGTTTTTACTGTGTTACTGTGAGTGTTGGTACAAATACTTTACACATTGCCTTTGATAAGCCTGTCTGCTCATGCCAAGCTACCAAGGGGGTGAGCAGGGGTTATCTAAAGAGTGTATACCCCTTACCCTGACAAGAAGCAAGGGTCCCTATTTGGACATTGTTACCTACCTCTGCCAACTAGAGACCCCCAGATCTAACGGGTACTATTGACCTGTAACGAATAAGAAGAAGGGTGAGTTACTTACCTGCCGCTACAGAGTGATTAAAATTAGCTATCTCTAATCTACATAGGTCCTGAAGAAAGCCCCCCGACCCTTTTGGGCTTGCACTAGGCTGAAACATGTCGACCTTTCACATGGACGAAGAGGTGCTATAGAACAGTAACATTTCTGTAAGCGCACCACCCTAATTTTTTAACCTTGCCTCCTCTCCTACCGAATAACGTTTCTTTGGTAAGGAACTGGAAGCAACTTTAACTCACTATTTTATTACTATCACTGATCACTAAAGCTATCATCAGTTGGTCTACCTCCAGGTGGAGGAAACCACATTGTCAAAAAGACCTAATGATGATGCTTTCATGTCCTAAGAGAAGAGGAAAATCAAGATATACTGCTTTATCACTCCTGTACATGAATGAGGGTTTTCAAGCTGGTCAACACACCGACCCTGGTAATACGGGTACAAGTGATCCATTCTCCCTTTGATTACTTAATTTTGATAGGAAGCCGAATGGATCTCTGCTTCTTCCTCCCTCTTTTGATTATATACCACTGTTCATTTCCATTGCCACACCTCTGGCATGGGCACATGAGCTCTGCACAGAGTAAGTCTGCCATCTTAACTTTAGGTAAAGTTAAGCACTGTGAGATTTTTTGAAGTAGGGCACACAGCAAATGCAGCAAAGTTAGTCGGAATTGCCCCCTAGGGACTTTTACCCAACTAGTAAGGGAGTGGCTAAGAGTTCTCCCATCCACAGGCTGATGCCAGGTATAAATATGGCATCCCCAATATCCTCTTCTGAACACTTTCTGGACCTGTGAAAGAACAGAAGAGGACTGAACCTGCTGTCTGTGACCTGAGAAGAGTCCAGAAGACTGGATCTGCTCTCCCTTTTTCCATTTTATATTTAGGACAAAAAGGTGGACTCCGAGATTCAGAAAGTTGACTTCCTATTCAAGCTACAGTGACACAAGTTACAAAACACCTTTTTCTGCACCTACCCAGCTGACCGGTTCCGATGGACCTATCCTGGACCCTGCTGCTAGCCTCTGCTGGATTAAGGCTTGACCCCCAAGTGCTGTCTCCAAGGCACTGGACACTTGTCTGGAGTCAAAGTGTACTCCTTTTATCATCTCCTGAAACCAGGGACCTAGAAACCTTTTGGATTGAAGAACCTCCAGAGGACTGGGACCAACCTGCCAAGCTGAACTGATGAAGATGCATTGCCGCTAGGCCAAAAATTCAGGTTGCTCCCACTTGGAGCTTTTTCCCAGCCGCAAATCAATTTCAGCGGGACCTCGCAGAGAACATATTCAGCCTTGTGGAGCCCTCTTCAACTACAGCCAGCAGCCTTGCCCCGCCCGAAGAGTCCCGGCTCCAGCTCCAAAAAAGTGAGTGGGACCAAAGTTGGAAATCAAATCCAGGGGAAGGGGCCAAAAGTATCCATCAAGGAAGGGACATTTCTTGGGCAAGCTTTTCAAATTTCTCCAGCTTTAAGCTTTCTCACCAAAAGTCAATGGCTTCACCGGGACCTTGTCCACTGGTTAGCCAATGTCATGGAGCCCTCTTTTGGCCACAGCCTGCAGCCTTGGTCTTATGACAATTTTTGACTTCCATCTAAGAGAAGAAGTCCAAAGGGGTCAAATCTGCCTTCTGTATGCGACCCTCACTCCATTACAGTTGCCCTTAACTTGCACCTAGGTACTGGATAAATGTGATCAGATGACTGCGGTTGGCACATGAGGCTTTTTAGAACTATTTTGATATTTAAACTTTAAAAATTCATAAGTTCTGTAATTTATTAGATTTTTGTCTTTTTGGTATCATTTTATTTATTAACATTTTCTCCATTCTAAATTGGTGTGGATTTTATATTCTGTTGTATTTTGGCTTTATTACCGGTGTGGCACTGCATAAATAATATATACATTGCCTCTAAGTTAAGCCTTTCTGCTCTTTGCTATTGCTACCAGGAGGTTGAGCTTAGTTTTTTGTGTCTTTAGTGGTTCATCCTGACAAGGGCTGTGATTATTACTTGGTGTGTACTCACCTGATTCACCAATTAACAGCGCAATTTCCTAAAGGTTAAAATAAAAAGAAAATAGGAACAGAATATGCAATGGGACAATGCACACTGGAGGCTTCTCCATGAAGAAAGAACAGGAGGGTATAGGTATGTATTAAGGGTAAAAGCAAGAAAGAGAAAAGGTTCACATCAAACTATGAGAGGGTTTCTTGGGGTGTTGTATATATTAAAAACAAACATTTTAAAAGTCAGTAGGTCTGAGCTGTGAAACGTGTTGGCTTTTCCTTTTCTATACTAGAAAGCTGATGCAAATTGGTGTGCATCCATGGCAGCCATCTCGGAATGGAATCTTTTAAAATATAACCAAATGAACTAAAAGAAGGCCCCTGTAGAGGTGGGGCCATCCATTGCAGCTATCTTTGAAAGCATTTTGGTAAGCTTTAAAAAGTCTCATTCAAAGATGGCCACTATGGATGTGTGTGCATGCGTGGTGGGCATCTCTAAATGGTGCTTGAATTATTTTAGTTCAACAAATTCTGCTTAAATATTGCTGAGGTAAATCTGTATTGGATGTTTCTGAAATCATTCCAAAGCAATTTGCATATGCCCACCTCTTTTGCATGGATGCACATATGTGGGCAGCCATTGTAGAGTGGTTGAAAAAGAATATGTGGCTCACCTCTATAGCTGCAGCAAAAAAAGAACAAAGGGATGAGTGGGCAAGAGGATGCTGGTTGTGAATATGTGATGTTACTAAGCGATCAAAATGATTGCGGTATGTAACATCGCAGTTTTTACACGCAAGTTGTTACAGCGACTTGCGCTGGAGGGCGCTGGACTTAGGAATGGTAAGATTTACTATTCCAACAACAGTCTACATACAGTAGGGAAGGGGTTGGAATAGTAAATCTTACTATTCCTTAGGTTAGAGCGCCCTCCATGGCAATTCGATGTAACGCTTGCGTTGTAATGGTTGTGTTCTAAATGCATTGCGGTGTAATCACTGCGATGTAAAGGATGTTTCCCGCTGGTTGTGGTATAACAAAGTGGCTGTTATAGAGAAGGCGTGGGGGAGAAAAAGGGAGAGAAAGGGAGAGAAAGTAGCCCCCTATGCACTGAAAAATTAGCATGTCATCAACAGTGGAAGGATAATAAAACACTGTGAGATCAAAACATTTCTGAGCAGGGCAAACACAAAAATAGGGAGAAAAGTCATCAAATAAGGACCAGGGAGGTGAGATAGAAAATAAAGCCATCCAATCACGAGAAACAAGTTCACCCAAAGCCCACATTAAGGACAATGGGTCTCCAATGCCCAGCTAAAAAATGTCTGTAGCTGAGACTTAAAAAGAGATTTCTGAGAGTCACTTTGGAATCCCAAAAAAGGTGGTTAATCTCATTTGAGTAGCCTCCCTTAAAAGAAGACATGAAAACCAACCTTGGCAAGCACTTCCATTATTCTACCTTACAACACTAGCTATGAGGCTCCCCCTTCCTTGGCCTCATGCCAAAGTGCCTGAAACCTTTCCTCATTCTCCATATACAGTTTACACATAACTGGGGACAGTAGCTAATCTCAGGACTGCCATATAGAGCAAATGATTCACCAGCCACAACCTCCACAGAGGCAGGGTGGACACAGAATGCAAATGGCAGAACTATACTATGCTATGGTTAATGTCTTCTCCAGATGAAGGCGTTTCAGCTAAAGGAGGGAGGAGTCAAAGCACAGATACCAGTGTCTCCTCTGTAAGAGTTACTGTGCCTCGGGACAGGATACTCATACATACACCTTGACAGAGTAAGCATTCAAGGAGAGATCACTGTGCAAGGCCAAATACAAGTGGACTGTAATGTCACAACAAGAGGAGATAATGAGTAGTTACATTCCACTAATATGTTCCACATGATCAGCATGAATCAGAAGGTCACTGAATGCAATATGAATAGGCAGTTGTGCATGAACCTCAATAGACCATAGAAAAGTAAATCAACATGTTATGTGAACAGTTCCTATAGAGCACAAGATTACCCGTAGGTGTCTTGACGCTACCTCTACTGAACAGTAGGTAAAAACGGCCCTATTAATTAGTAAAAAGCCATGTTTTCAATGCTTTCTTGGAAGAGGTGAGATTGGGCATGGACTTGATTTAAAGGGGTATGATTCCAGATTTTAGCTATACCTGTCACAAAACTTCTGCCTCACCAAGAAGCAAGTTTGAAATTAGGAACACTAAGGGGGTCATTAGTATGGCGGGCGGACTTTGTCTGCCTGCCATACCCCCGGCAATCGGAACCGCCCGCACTGCTTGTGGCAGTCCCGCACCCACCATCGCGCGCCCGCCGCAATGGCACAAATGCAAGTTGTGCATTTCAATACACAACGTGACAGGCACCGCGCGGTGCCTGCCACGTTGTACATTGAAGTACCCCCCATGTGCAACCCCAACCCCCAGAATCCCTGGGGGCCCGCTACAGGCCCCATAGATGAGGACCGCATGTCTTTCATTCCACCAGCATCATGCTAATATGGATGCCGGTGCCTGCAGGACACCGCCACCATATTCCTGGGCTTTCCCGCCTGGTAGGCAATCGGGCGGATTGCCTACTGGCGGAAAAACGGTGGACGGTCTTCCCGTCCACCAGGGTCCCCCCGCCATCCTAATGTGGCAGGGGGAATTTGTATGTGAGCGGTCGTTTTTGGCGGGCGGTTCGCCACCGCCATACGGGCAGTAGTGATCCGCCCGCTATCTTAATCACACCCCTAAATTCTGGTTGGCTCATACCAGTTGAAACTATGTTTCAGGAAATCTGAGTCAGAATCGTGTAGTGCTTCATAGGCAGTATGCAGGGCCTTAAGCCTAAACCTGCTGTTTAACTGGGGCCAGTTTAATTTGTGAAGGGATCCAGAAACGGATTTAAATTTTGGGATCCCTAGCAACAAATGTGCAGCCACATTCTCCACGGTTTGAGGTTTATTCAAATGATATTGTTATATATTAAGATAAAGACTACTGCAATTGTCTATTTTTGAAAGGACTAATGAAGTTACTACTGTTCCCTGTGTATCTGAGGGTAAGAAAAGAAGATCTTTTTTATGATACTCAAAATATAGAATGAGGACAAGGTGATAGCATTGACTTGATCTCCAAAATAAAACAACTTACCTTGCACTCGAAGCATAGCCGAGTCGGTGATGCAGCATCTGCAAGGTAAGTGGTTTTATTTATTTATTTATTTATTTACTATCACCTTTCCTGTCGTATGTCAAACTCCACTACCCCCCCACCCTGCCCCCCCTCACTGCACCAAAGCATTACCTGTGCGACCCGCCACTGCAGGGACTCCCTTCACCCCTTTCAGAGGCTGCCATAAGGGTGCGCGCTGACAGTGCGCACCCTTTTAGGAGGCACACTGTCAGTGCACCTCCTGACAGCTTCTTTGACTCTGTGCCCGCATCTGTAATACAGCGCTGGTGCAGAGGCAAAGGGATCCCCTCATTTGCATTGGGCCATGCTCCCGAGGGAACGCCCTCTGAAGATATTATACCTTTATATGTGCCAGTGATATCTGTATTACAGAAGGGGACACACAAGCATCTGCGGTCCCTTCTGTAATACCAAAGTGCCATGGGGCCAAGCAATGTGAGCGCAAATGCCCTTTGCACCCCCATGGCACTTCCATAATACAGCCTCAGATATGTTAAGAAAATATAAAGGCACTAAAGGCGCTAAAGCTCAACCAAGCAATCACGCAAGCAGACAAAATATGGAGAAAAAAACAACCTGAAGGCAAAAAGATACATACTAAAGGAGACCATCCAAGGCATGAGTAGCACATCTAAATAAATACCATAGTGAAAACTAAATTAGGACACCATAGTGAAATTGCCACCCAAAAACATTAACAAAAATAAAATTAAAATTATAAAAACTTACTAGGTACAACCTTGTATTCTAATTACGAAAACTGAACTCGAGAGAAGAGAAACAGCATTGGCTGGGAGGGAAAAACACTCTCCACAACCAACACATCACAAAAGGAGCTGCGTTTCCGAGGTTCAACTACCACTAACTAAATTAAATCCCCTCTGCCCGTAAGACAAGCAAGAAGGAGCCGGGGAAGGGACACAACACATAGAAATGGCAGCCCGTAGCATTACTCATGCAAAGATTCCGGCCAAAAGGATCTCGCAGAAATACCTGCATGTCTGGCATCACACATGCCCCAGGACGGTGGAATGCATTGTCAAATTCCCAAAAACTGATCCAAGGGTAAATTGTCATGTAAACTAAATGGGTGGAAACTAGAATAGTGCAATGTGGAGTTTTTTTAGTAGGTTCACAACAGAGAGCCACATATAAGGTGCCATCATCATGTCTAACCATCAGGTCCAAAAAGCTGAGCTCTTTGGTGCTGCAAGTCAAAGTGAAATGAATATAGGAATTCCTTTCATTAAGCCAGTGAGTAAAAGTGCTAAGCTCACTCGCTGATCCTGTCCAGATCACTAATACATCATCAATATAACATTTCCATCTAGTTATATGGAGAGAATAGACATTAGTATCATTGAGCAAGAATTTTGCTCAAAGTCCTACATGTATAGAGTTTCTAGGTTAGGAGTAAAATAAGCACCCATCCCGACTCCCAATATTTGAAGGTAATATTCACCTAAACATTGGAAAAAATGTTTTTGCTTTGCAATGCTCAGAATATCAATGATACATTTAGTAAGGACTTCCATAGGGGTAGGACGAGTATTGAGTGCTTCTTTTATTACTTCAATGAAATCCTGTTGAGGGATGTTAGTGTAAAGGGACTGAATGTCCATAGTAACCAAAAGCTGTTCATTCTCAGGAAAATGGAAAACACCACACAGTGGATAAAGTTTGTGATAACCCTAATGTAGATGGAGGTCTGAGAACAAAATGGGTTTATCAAATGATCAATATATTGACAAAGAGGCTCGATCAATGCGCCACACTCGGAAATAATGGGTCTACCTGGTGGTGATTGGGCATCCTTATGAATTTTTAGAAGTGTATAAATCCCTGGTATTTTGGAAGAAGCATTGTTAAGAAACCTGAATTCATTCACACTGATAAAACTGTTCTGTAGCTTGTATTGTGCTGGTTCTATCATGTTTTCTTGTATACATGGGTGACACCATGCTGATTATCTGGCTGCATCTGCAGGTCTCTTAAACTTCAGAGAGTATTTTCTGGCCAAACAGGTGACACACGACTACCAAATTCCTCAAGATAAGCTCTAACACATTCAAGCTAATGGATATCGACAAAACGAGAACACGCTATGGGTGAGTTTGTCCTCCACCAGGTGCGCCCCCCCACCCCCATTCCTGATCCCGAACAATATAACCTTGGGAGTTATTCTGGATTAGAATATCTCACCTGGGAAAACGGTAGATGTTGTTTCAGCCCATTGTTTTTCCCAGAGCTGGTTGCTAAGGAAGGTATTGTCTTTTCTACTAAGGATTATGCCATCTAGGTGGTGACATTGTGTGTAGTCTTTCTTTTGGCTTCACCATCTATGCATTGGCTAAATTTCAA
Source organism: Lissotriton helveticus (assembly GCF_964261635.1). Lineage (NCBI taxonomy): Eukaryota > Metazoa > Chordata > Amphibia > Caudata > Salamandridae > Lissotriton > Lissotriton helveticus. The sequence goes on from NC_136067.1 coordinate 1,752,015,385, forward strand.
TTGTTGGACAACTTCCTACAATACCTGTTGAATAAATTGGATAGCCTGTGATAGATGACAGGAAACTTTGGCATCAGCGTACTCAAGAAGGGGAGAAAAAGTATGTATTCTTTCCACAGAGCTTTATATGCTCCGGGTTCTTCCTGTGTGATTTCACCATTAAATTGCATTTTGAATAGCTAATAAGATTAGTCTTTGAATTATTTTTCTAGCTGCTACCAATCTAAATCAAGCATTTTATAAATGTATCAGTGTTTGCCCACAGGAAACAGCCAGCCTTACTACAGTGAAAATAATTTTTAGAGATATTTCACTGTAAGGGCAGATTCAACATTAACTGCCACAGGTCCTACTCTCAAATGTCATGCACCCTGCTTTTTAGGGCAATAATGCCTACTTAGGTGATGAGATTCAAATTTAAAAGAAAGATTTAGACCTGTTAAAAGGGGTTACTTTGACAGGTTGAATTTGTAGTTCAAAAGTGCCACAGGCAAGTTACTTGTGTGCCGCTACTAGACTGTGCACAGCTGCAGTATCTCAAGTGCAGTCCGCACATGTGTACACAGATGTTCACATGTAACCAGTCAAGTGCCCCTTCCCCTAGCTGCATCACAGTGGCCTTATCTTAAAAGGTGGACACTGGACGTAAACATGTGCAGTCCAGTTACCATGCAATTACCATGAGTAAGACTCAGGTAGAGAGACTCAACCACAGTAAAGGTTCAAAAATGAGGTGATCAAAAAGAAAAAGTCCTGGCACACTCAACGGTGGAACCCATTGGCAGCAGTGATAATACTGTGCTGGCTCTCAGTACTGTTTACAATTATATAGATCTACACTTACCACAATAAAAAACATGCAGGACAGTGTAATAATTCCTCTTCCATAATGTAGTAACCAGTCTCTTATACTACTCTGTCCTCTACTGTTATTAAACCAATTACAGAAGTTTGGCTAGAGGTTTCTCCTTTGTACTTGAAAACTGCATTGTCAGACAAAAATCACCTCCACAACAAGGCTTACCTAAATAGTTTAGCTAAATAGTACAAGCATGTTAGAGAAAGAGCACATCAAGGCCAGAATCGACCTAAAAAGATTCAGGCGCCCTATTTTGTAAAGGGTGCACTTTCCCTGTTTGCGCCCAGCAAAACAGATGCGCAAGACGGAAATACGAAAAGTGCTCTCTATTACATCAAATGGTTCGAATGCATACCTTTACAGCGCATGCCTTACATCGCATGCCTTTACCACGCGGTTGTTACAACAACTGCGTTGTTAAACAACAAACTATTACATCGCAAGTTGTTTCAACGACTTGCTGTAGGGGGTGCACTAGACTTAGGAGTAGTATCATTTACTATTCCTACTCCAGTTTGTGCAACAGCAGGGAAGGTGTTGGATTGTAAATCCAACACCAGTGAGTCACCTACAGCAAGTCGTTGAAACGACTTGCGATGTAATGGTTCGCGTTGTAACAACGTGGTCATAGTAACGACCCCGTTGTAAATGCATGCAATGGTATGGCTGTTTTCCAATGGTTCAATCTCATCTTTATATATGGTTCATAGCTCTGTACTAAGCTACCCCATCTTCTACTCTAAAACTCAAGACACTAGCAGACTGAGACTCCGCTGTCGTCCACCTTGCTCAAAAAGCCAGGTCTTCAGTGTCTTGCAACAGTCAATAACAGAGGAAGCACAACAACATACCACCAGTTCCTGTTCATTATGTTCATCTGCTATTGTACTGTTACATTGTGATCATGAATGTCATTACTGAATTGTTTTTTTTAGATTAATTAGGCCCTAATGACCTTAATGCAGTGTACCGTGATATTAATAATCTGAATGATTGAGATTTTAGAATTTGAATAGTTTCTCTTTTTATATATAACTCCAAAATAATAAAAACATATATATATATATTTTGAAAATACATTTTGAGACTTATTGTCAGTGTTGAAAGTGTCATGCCCGCATAAGTTGTTATTCACCTTTCCCAGGTGTTCTTTTACTAGTTATTGTTTATTCCCTGTCAGGGCACATCTATCCTGCATACAGTGGCCCCGGTTCTTTTCCAATAAAAGGGCAGTGTGTTGTTCCATAGGAATGCCAGGCCAGGGGGAGGAGTTGTAAACTATGTTCACCAACGAGGTGAGCAGAGAACAGTGTCCTTTACAACTCTGAACTTCCTACCTTAGGCAGATGGTAGGATTAAGGAAGGTATGAGCAGATGCAGGTGGAGAGTCTAAGTAAATTAGCCATCCTAGGGGTGTGTTTAGCCAGCTCTTACCTCCTTGCTGGAAAATCAGCCATTATGGATTTGGAAGATTTGATGCACTCTGGGGCAAAATAATGCCACACTCTACAGGATGTGGTCTTATCTTGGAGGAGTTACCCTTCTCCCATTGGTCAGAAGTGACCTCCTGCTTGACCCAGAGAACTTGGAATAGGTATCTGAGAGGGGCAGAGCCCTCCAGATCTGCTGCTTGAAATGTACTGAACAAGAAGTGCCCTGTTGAGAAGTTTTGCTGTGCAAAGATTTCTAAGTCCTGACCTCTGAAGACTGCACCATCTGAAACTACAGCCCTGTGGATTATCTTTCTGAAAAAGAACTAAAGAGTGGACTCCCTGAAAGCTTCAGGTTAAAAGAGCTCATTTGGCACTTTCCCTGTTTGCGCCCAGCAAAACAGATGCGCAAGACGGAAATACGAAAAGTGCTCTCTATTAGATCAAATGGTTCGAATGCATACCTTTACAGCGCATGCCTTACATCGCATGCCTTTATCACGCGGTTGTTACAACAACTGCGTTGTTAAACAACAAACTATTACATCGCAAGTTGTTTCAACGACTTGCTGTAGGGGGTGCACTAGACTTAGGAGTAGTATCATTTACTATTCCTACTCCAGTTTGTGCAACAGCAGGGAAGGTGTTGGATTGTAAATCCAACACCAGTGAGTCACCTACAGCAAGTCGTTGAAACGACTTGCGATGTAATGGTTCGCGTTGTAACAACGTGGTCATAGTAACGACCCCGTTGTAAATGCATGCAATGGTATGGCTGTTTTCCAATGGTTCAATCTCATCTTTATGTATGGTTCATAGCTCTGTACTAAGCTACCCCATCTTCTACTCTAAAACTCAAGACACTAGCAGACTGAGACTCCGCTGTCGTCCACCTTGCTCAAAAAGCCAGGTCTCCAGCGTCTTGCAATAGTCAATAACAGAGGAAGCACAACAACATACCACCAGTTCCTGTTCATTATGTTCATCTGCTATTGTACTGTTACATTGTGATCATGAATGTCATTACTGAATTGTTTTTTTTAGATTAATTAGGCCCTAATGACCTTAATGCAGTGTACCGTGATATTAATAATCTGAATGATTGAGATTTTAGAATTTGAATAGTTTCTCTTTTTATATATAACTCCAAAATAATAAAAACATATATATATATATTTTGAAAATACATTTTGAGACTTATTGTCAGTGTTGAAAGTGTCATGCCCGCATAAGTTGTTATTCACCTTTCCCAGGTGTTCTTTTACTAGTTATTGTTTATTCCCTGTCAGGGCACATCTATCCTGCATACAGTGGCCCCGGTTCTTTTCCAATAAAAGGGCAGTGTGTTGTTCCATAGGAATGCCAGGCCAGGGGTAGGAGTTGTAAACTATGTTCACCAACGAGGTGAGCAGAGAACAGTGTCATTTACAACTCTGAACTTCCTACCTTAGGCAGATGGTAGGATTAAGGAAGGTATGAGCAGATGCAGGGGGAGAGTCTAAGTAAATTAGCCATCCTAGGGGTGTGTTTAGCCAGCTCTTACCTCCTTGCTGGAAAATCAGCCATTATGGATTTGGAAGATTTGATGCACTCTGGGGCAAAATAATGCCACACTCTACAGGATGTGGTCTTATCTTGGAGGAGTTACCCTTCTCCCATTGGTCAGAAGTGACCTCCTGCTTGACCCAGAGAACTTGGAATAGGTATCTGAGAGGGGCAGAGCCCTCCAGATCTGCTGCTTGAAATGTACTGAACAAGAAGTGCCCTGTTGAGAAGTTTTGCTGTGCAAAGATTTCTAAGTCCTGACCTCTGAAGACTGCACCATCTGAAACTACAGCCCTGTGGATTATCTTTCTGAAAAAGAACTAAAGAGTGGACTCCCTGAAAGCTTCAGGTTAAAAGAGCTCATTTGGAACATTACCAACTAAACCTACACCTTGGAGAATTACCAGTGTTCAGTTCAGTTCAAAAGGTAAGTTTACTTAGATCATAATCTTTAAACCAATGTACAGTACTATGTTCATTAAAATATTATCTATCGACAACAATTCAAAAAACTTTCGTTAAAATCTCATTCCTTAAAAAGAAAGGTGTAAATGGACTTCCCCCAGACATATGACATTTAGGGCAGGGTACACGTATTAACAATTACTCCAAATAGTTTTTGTCCTAATAAAATTCATAAAACCGGTTATCTCTAGGCATATTTCTATTTAAAACAATAAACCTATTCCTGACTTATTATAAAACTCTGTACAGTCTTTATAAATTTCCCAAGTGCAATTACGATATCAATGCTTGGAAGTTCAGTAATTAGCTCAAGTGCTTGTCTCCTATTTCTTATATCATATTTTATAAATATTGGACGCAGCCAAAGTTTACGCTGTTTTAAAATATTTATACAGTCCAACAAAAAGTGCACGGTATCCCCTTTTGTACCCAACCTGCATTTACAGTGCCCATTTGGGTCCAACATTTTGGTTTTGAGTTCTTTGTTTGATATCCATGGATTAATCCCAATGCGTAACCTTAGGATCTCTTGTCTATACCACGGGTTAGACAACAGATCCAAGTAAGGGAACCAGGTTTCCTTTCCCCATGCATTCATCATAAAATCCACCGATATTTTCTTACCAAGATATTCCCTATCGATGCTTCTAGTAGCAGCTTGTCCATTAGTTCTTAGCTCCTGTTTTGAGCACTCTATTGTTAGTGGATCCCGAGATATATCCACTTTTATATTTTCGCAGGCCAGTAACATTCTCTTCCTACAAATTTTTGCCCATTTTAGGTCACTTTGTTGTATTTCATTTCGGCACCACTGTGCAACTTTTTGATCGTTTCCAAGGCGTTTCCAAAATCTAATTACTGCACATTGTGCCTGGACCCCCAAGCAATTGTCCCTAGCTCCATTCTTATGGCTTGCACCATTGCCGATTGGGGTAGGGACAAGAGCTTTTTCAAGCATTTTCCTTCCTCTAAGTCCCAGACTCCCTTACCGCTCAAATAGAGGATTTCTGCTCCATAGAGGACTTGTGGTGGGATCATCACATTAAAAGCTTTCAATAGTGGTCGATGCGACTTGTCCCCATAATCCCGGTTAAACATTTTTAACCCAGCAATTGAAGTTTGTGACTTCGCTTTTTGGGCTTCTAGGTGTGTTTGCCAATTTAATTTTTTATCGAACCACACACCTAGGTATCGGTATTCATTTACGGCTTCTAATTTAAGACCCCCTAAAAACCAATTAAACTTAATCGCTTTTTTCCCAAAGCATAAAATTTTCGTCTTGTGTAGATTTACCTTTAAAAATAACTTTTTACAATATTCATTAAAAGAATTTAGTTTCCTTTGAAGGCCAATTTCTGTTTGATCCACTATTACTAGATCATCTGCATATAGCAGACACGGCACCTTTTTGCCATCCATCCTTGGGCTGGCGCTACCCTTCACTTCAAGGCATTTTGGTAATTCTGATAGGAAGATGGAGAATAACTGGGGGGCCAGTCCGCAGTCTTGCCTCAGGCCATTTCCGATAGGAATTTTCGGCGTCAGTGACCCCTCAGTATCCCTGATCACTTGAGCCCAGTTTTCCCGGTGCAATTATTTTAGTACCGTCAACAGGTCTCTTGGGATGTTTTTCTTTATTAATATTTCCCAGAGACAATCCCTATCCACAAAGTCGAATGCGGCTACCAGTGGATTTGTAAGGGTTTTGTACCAGTGGATTGTGGGAACTGAACTCCTCAACTTTAAAGGAACATCTTGGAGCTTCCAGAACCTTGGAGTGAGTTTGAGACACTGTGGGACCCCTTTAGGAACTTCAGGAAGAAGTTCAAGAAGTTTGGAGAACTTTGGGGCAACTTTGGAAAAAAAGCTCCCTAGAGGGAACGGCTCAACCTGTTCAGCCAGGCCGCCTGCTGTCAACCGCGAGCCAGCCCAGCCAACAAGGGTCGTCCTGCTAAAAACTCCATCGATCCAACTTCCAGAGTTTGACTGGTACTACAAGAAAACTGAAGCCAGCGAACCCTCACCAGATCCGGCTACATGAGGAGCATCGAGAAACCCAGAGAGAAAAAGCTCCAGAAAAGTTTCTAAGTGTGCTCGCACAAAAGTTGATCTGGAGCAACCGCGAGAGCCAAGCCGCCTGCCTTCTATCGCGTGCTGGCCTGGATTCCTGGGTTGACCCGCTGAAGCGTTAAAGGAAACCGCACCAGGGAAGTTGACCGGGAGCTCGTCGATAGGCAGTCTGGCGAACCCTCACCGGATCCGGACTAGCTGGGAGCTTTGAGGGCCCTCGAGAAGAAAAGCTTCAGAAAAGTTTCAAAGTGTGAAGGTAGAAAGTGAGACCGGGACCTGCTGCCGAGCCTGAAACTTTGACTTTGGCCCGGTCTATTTAGAGCAGGTATCATAATATGGTACTATAATCTTCTAGGTGCTATATTTTGCTAAATCAATACAAATTTACAATTTATATCTCCGGTTACCTACATTGGATTTTTGATATTTTTGGTGTCATTTTAAAGAAAAATATCCCCTATTATTATAAATTGGTATTGGATTATGTGCTGTGTCTTAATTATTTACTTAATTGGTGTTTTTAAATGCTTTGCATACCTGTCTTTGAAGTTAAGCCTGTCTGCTTGCAGCCAAGCTACCAAGGGTTGAGCATGGGAATAATTTTCTTAGACCTATGCTGAGTCCTACCATGTGTTAGTGGCCTTATTGACACTGGAAGACCTACATTTGCCCCTACCAATAATTCGCTTTAAAACAATACCCAATTGTGCCTTTGAAGTAGGGAGAAGCTTCTAGAAGCAGGTCTTTTAAGTGCACAGGTGTCCTGCCTTTCGGGCCCTGGCCCTGGCTCCAGACTAACTACAGGGGGTATGCAGCCCTTTGTGTTGAGGCAGGACATAGTCTATTTAAGTGTAAGTGGGCTGGGTCCAACTCCTCCCTCCCATCCTGCCAGTGATGGCCCATCGAGGTCGCCTAAGCTCCATATTGTGTAAGGCTATCTGAAAGGAATGTACAAGGCCCAACTGTCAACAACCCACAGACAAGCTGCAGGCCCGAAATGGCTAAGGCAGGATAATGCTAACATTCTAAAAGTAACACAACATAATATCTAGCTGCCACTTATACTGCTGTTATCTACTTAAACGGATATTTAGGGCCTATCTAGCTGTCATCACTTGGGCCTACCCCCTTGGACATAATATAACATTCTAAAAGTAGCATTTTCAAAATTGTAAGTTAAAATCAGATTTCGCCATAAGTTAGGATTTTTCATTATATTTCCAAAGAACCAAACATGAACTGGTTACCTGTTCTCATTTTGAAAATCCAGCTTATTTAATGTAATAAGGTAACTCCAACATTATGCTATGGGAGAGGTAGGCCTTCCAGTGGTTAAAAAAACGTTTTTAAGAGTGTTTCACTACCTGGAGCCTTATTATACAAAGTGCTCTGGGGGTGCAATAGGAGTTTTCACCTGCTTTGCGCACCGCCGTGGCACATTGGTATTATAGATGGGGCCGCAGATGCTTGTGCGGCCCCTTCTGTAATACAGATAGTGTTTGCGCACATATAGCACTAGTGCTGGGTGCATGGTCCCATGCAAATGAGCGAATCTCCCATGTCATATTATAAACACAAGTGCAAAGGCAAAAAAGCTGTCAGGAGGTGCACTGTTAGTGCACCACTTAAAAGGTGGTGTATAGTCTGTCCGCCCCCTGATGGCAGCCCTCTGCAGGGGGCAATGGGGTCCTATAGACCACCCAGATATCCACTTGTAAGTAGTTGCTGTCACTCACTGCACCCGCTTGCAAGGGGATCTCCCACCCCTCTTAAAACTGCAGGTGGGTTGCTGCCTGCACAGTGAAACAGTGAGCGGCTGCTTCAAAGTCGCTCCATATTTCTCCTGAATGCGCTGCCCCCCAGGGTAGCGTTAGTTCACACATTTAATCTAATATGGCACATCCTCTTGTTTGCGCAAGGTGCACCATTTCAAAGATGCACCTAGCGCAAACAAGGAACAAGGAAAATTGTTATGAGAAGAATGAAAACTCCAAAGGGTAAGTAACTTCCTTTATTCACTGGTTCTCAAGCACCAACTGACAAGCAGTGTGCCAACATTCTAAGTTGAGCTTCACATCCAAAGTTCCAAGGAGGTAGATACCAAGGGTGAAGGGCGGGGGGGGTAAGAAGGGGAAAACCAAGGTAAAGATCAAGGATACTTACAACTTATTACAACACATCTCCCTTACAAGGGAAGGAAAAAACAAAGGAAAACAATGGTAAATTGCAGTACAAGAAATTACATTTGGTAGTTATTTTGCCTACAAGGAGGACGGCGACTTCTGACATCTTTGGTTGGTTTAATCATAGGAAAAGTGTCCACAGACTCGTCCGGACCATTATTGTCAGGTATGAATACATTGGGGCAATTAGCTACATTGTCCTTGCTCCAAGTGCTTCCATCTTCCAGTAGAACAGAGTTTCTGTTAACTTTTTTTATCCTCAACGGTTTGGAGAAAGACAAGGTGTTAGAATGAGCTGCATTAGGACTTTTGATTACTACCCATTGACCAGTGTGCCAACCTTTGTTACTTGTTCCCCACTTTTGATCATATTTGGCTGTGTACTCAGATTGATGCTCAGCAACTTTGTCCAAAACAGCTGATCTGTCAACCCACACTGGACATCCCCCATTTAGCAAGCTAGGAGTTAACTTGGAGCCAGGGTTCCTCCCTTTGAGAGAAGTAAAAGGAGAGATTCCAGAAATGCTATTGGGGGTAGTATGGTAGGACCATAACATTTTTTTATGGCTTCATCTACTGGTTATTTAGAGATACAAGCCAATTGGATAGTGTCTTTTATCATTCTGTTGGCCCTTTCAACTAATCTGTTGGCTTTGGGACAGTAGAGGGGAGATCTAATATGAGTGATGGACAACATGTTCATAAAACGTTTCATATCCTCGGAAGTGAATTGAACACCATTGTCGGTGACAATGGTATTAGGAATCCCTTCAACGAAGAACGTGTCCTTAAGCAATTCAATGAGAGGGATGGTTGTAATAGAAGTGACAAATTTAGTGCAAATCCAATGTGAATGATAGTCAATAAGCACAAACATGAATCTCTGCTGTGGACTAAGTGTATTGAGAGGACCTATGATGTCGAGTCCTAACTTGTCCCATGGTTTTGAAGGAACAGGAACAGGAACAGGAAGCAGAGGAGCTTTGCGAATAATTTTGGTTTTGTCACTTGACCCACATGCAAAGCAATCTTTTACTACAATTTCAGATAAAGAGTCCATGTTGGGAAACCAGTAGTTTTTCCTAATCTTGCGTTTGGTTAAACTTCTGCCGGGGTGACCTTAATGAGCAATTTCAATAATACGTTCATACAAGCCTTTTGGTGTTAAAATGTTATTGCATCATGTATGTTATCACCAATTATGGATAGTTTATCTCTTACAATCCAAAAAGGCTTTACATTCTCTGGAACATCTTTGATGTTATTAGGCCACCCTTTACAGATCAATTCTTTGTGAGGAGCAAACGTGTCATCATCTTGGATACATTTTATCCATTCATCTTTATTAATTGCAGGAATGTCAATGGCAAGAATGCTACAGTCTGAGAATTCATTATAGACATCCTCCGATTCTATAGGAAGTCTGGATAGACAGTCTGCAACCAGATTCTTTTCTCCTGGTACAAAAATCTTATTGTAATTGAACCCTTGTAAATCCAACACCCATTTGGAGATGCGGGGTGTGGCCTTCTCAATAGACTTTGTGATCAGTCTTTATAGAGAATGGAATGCCTCACAGAAAAATCTTTAAATGATTAATTGCCCAAAAACAGGCAAGAGCCTCCTTTTCTATGGTTGAGTAGTTGCATTGAGGGAAACCAAGGGGTCTTGAGGCAAAGGCTTTCTCTTCACCATCCACACTTTGAGTGAGGGATGCTCATAATCCTTTCATGCTTGCATCAGTGCTTAAAAAGGTTTTAGCATTAGGAATAAACATACTTAACAAAGGAGCATCGGAAATGGCTTGTTTGATATGAGCAAATTCTTTTTAGCAATCAACATTCCATTCAAATGTGGTACCTTTCTTTAACAAAGATCTTAGGGAATGTACCTACTCAGCAACATTTTCACAAATTTGGACATATATTCAATTAAACCTCAGAACGACTTAAGTTCCTCTTTATTGGATGGTGCAGGGGCCAAGCTAACTGCATCGACAAGGCTAGGCTTGGGACTTATCCCTTCACTGGTAATAGTATGGCTAAGGTAAACCACAGATTGTACACCAATTTTGCATTTATTAATTTGTGTGGTAAATCCTTCTCTGATCAATTTCTTAAGAACCTCCTCAAGAACCATGTTGTGTTCCTCCTTTGATTCACCATACATAAGAATATCGTCCTGAAAGCACAGAACTTTATTAATGCCCTGTAAAATGTGCTGCTTGATATGCTGGAATACAGCTGCAGCGGACATTAATCGAAAGGGCATCCTGCAATACTGATACACTCCAAAAGGAGTAATGAAAAATTTGAGCGCTTTCAAGTCAGGGTGAAGAGCTACCTGATGGTATGCTGACGAAAGATCCAAAACACAAAAGTACTTGGCACCTTGTATTATACTAAGCATCTCATTGATGTTTGGGAGAGGATGTCTATAAACCCATATATTAGCATTAAGGTCTCTTAAGTCAATACACAACCTGATGCTCTTCCCCCTTTCTTTGGAAGCTATAACAATGGGGGCGACCCACTCTTAACTATCAATTCCCTCAATAATTTCATTGGCTTCCAATTTATCCAACTCTTCTTTCAAAGGGGTACGTAGAAGTAATGGGACTGATCTAGCTTAATGAACAATTGGTTTGATATGATCTTTGAGTTTAATCTTATGGAGGTAGCCTTTAAGTAACCCCAGCTTGTTGGAGAAAACTTCGGGAAATCTTTCACAAATGTCATATACTGTTATGGACTCATCAACAATATAGACTGGTTCAGGGACGTTGGGATCTAATTTGATCCCAAGATCCTTTTGGTGTTTCCACCCTAGCAAAGTTGAACCACTTTTTGTTATGTAAACATTTCCAACAGTAGACCTATTTTTTAATCCTATTTGCATAACTAGCATTCCAACTAATGGTATGGGATCATTGTTATAGCCACCGTGGTTAACGTCAGGTGGTACAAATTTGTAATTCTTGTCTTTATATCTTTCCTGAAAATATTTTTCATTAATCAAAGTAAATGGAGAGCAAGAATCAGCAAAAACTGCAAAGGAATCTTCATCCAACAATATGTCACAAGTGGGATAATTGTTGTTGTAAACACCCTAATTATCAGCAATGTGAATAATTATATCTTCACTGGGATTTTCTTCACAGTTGATTAAGTGTGTCACTTTGCTCTTTATATATTTACAAACCTTTGACAAATGCCATCTTTAATTGCATTTCCTACATATCACACCTCTGCCAGGGCAGCGAATCTTATTAGCTAAATGGTTAGCATTCCCACACCTATAACATTTCAATTTAGTAGGTTCAATTATTTGATTATAGTTTTCTACAATGACCAGCTTGTTTTTGTCATCCTTGTAAGAAATTCTACTCACATTCTTCTCCCTTACTTGCTTTATATCAAGATTCTCTTTCATTTTGCTCATACAGAAAGCAATATGTTCAATACTCTTTGCAATGTCTATTGCTTGTTTGAGATCAGGTGCATCAGACAATAATTTCTCCTGAATCTTCTTATCATGTGTGCAATGCACCAATTGGTCTATAACTAAAGATTCTGTTAAGGTGCCAAAATCACATGCGGCAGCTAATTCTCTTAAAACTGCTATGTAATTAACAACTTTCTCATTCTTCTTTTGTGCTCTGGAAAAGAACTTGTGTTGTTCAAGAACTATATTCAGTTTTTCCCCAAATTGCATTTCCAATTTCTTAAGGGTGTTATGGTAAACATCTTGTTGAGTATCCCCCATTGCATCTTTATTAGAACTTCAATCTTCCTAAGCAAGATCTGCTAAATCACCATATATTTCTCTTACATGTTTACCTAAATTATGCAAAAGAATATGTTGCTTACATACATTAGAGAATCTGTCACCCCCTATCACTATTAAATATGACTCAAAAAGATTCACCCATTTCTTTCAAGGAATAAGAGGCTTGCCCTTCTCATTAAGGAAAGAAGGAGGTTGAGACATTGCAAAAGAAGCCATAATAAGAAAAGAAAGAGAGATAAAAAGGAGAAAATAGAGGAAGGCGAACAGTAGAATAAAAGGTACGTATGAGAATGAGTAAAGGAAGAAAAAGAATCAGAAATACTGTAAAGGATAAAAAAAGCAGAATACAAAAAATAATAAAGGAATAAAAAAAACTTGAGAATTTTCTAAAACTGTATAATACTGGACTGTACAAAGAGTTGAAAGAACAAGCTTTATGGTGAAAATCTATATATAAGCTGTGCCCATCAGCGAAGGAGAGCACATAATAAAGCATCCAAATAGTAACTGTATAATTGGTAGGTTGTGCTTATGAGGGTTGAGTAGAACTGACAGGCTAAAATGACATGGTATTCTCGAATAGAGGAATGTAGAATATCTGTAGTACAATGGAAAGCTGTGCCTGTCAGGGTTAATGAAGATGGGCAGGTGGAAAAACAGTCTCTGTTTAAACAACAAGTCCCAAAAGGGATGTGTTCCACAATGCTACAGCAGAGTTATGTAGAAACTCAAGGTGATGCCTCGAGTCTTCCTTGAGCTCAAAGTATTTAAGGAACAAAACATTAACAGCTGAGGAAATAAAGGCAATTCTAAGTTCTGAGGAGAAATAAAAAACAGTTAGTTTTTTTTCCAGTAAGAGTGATGAATGCAGAACCACCATTAGAGTCAGCTGGTGAGGAAACTGACAAGCAGGAAATTGACACCGAACTCGCTCTCCAGAAGGCAGGGGAAGATGTAACGTGGAGAATGCTGCCACCTGCTGGGCAGAAGTGGAATAATTACACAATTCCTTTCAGCTGACGAAAGTGTCACCCTCACGCTGGAAATCAGCTGGAGACGTGAGGGAAGAGAAAATAAACAAAAATAATTCACTCAGCGCGAGCGATACACAGCCAACTTTGCTCCCAAGGCTATGAGGAAGGAGCGGGACCACATCACTCGGCAACAGCTGAGAATTGCTGTAAGTCAGAACAAGGTATACGAAGATCGACTTCTGTTAGCTAAGTCCTTGTACACCGTTATTCCCGGCTGATGGTACTAAGGAAACGCTGCCGCCACCGACTGGACAAATAAGAAAGGCGCACCGCAACTCTCCTCAGTTGACAAGCTTGTAAATTCCACACGCCAGACTCAGCTGTTCAAATGCCTCAAATAAGCGAGAAACGTGTGGCGTCAACGGCTTTATTTTCAGCCAAAAGTCCGTGACGCCTCCACACACTATGGATCGCACACACCACAAAACAGGTTACACTTGTAATTAATTAATTTAGTCCAGATCCAATACTCCACATCGACCGGAGTAGTGCCATGCGCCAGATTAAAGTTGAAACTGAGAACCGTGTAAAATTTTAACAGCGCAGCACTCACCACAATGTCGAAGGAAAAAGCAGGAAAAGACCAGTGTGTGATTGCAGATCCGTAAAAGTAGTTGGCGAAGCAGTTATAAAGGGGAGAGAACCAGGAGACTACCCCCAGCGCAGTAAAGGAGAGAAGGAATCGTCACCAAAATGTTATGAGAAGAATGAAAACTCCAAAGGGTAAGTAACGTCCTTTAATCACTGGTTCTCAAACACCAACTGACAAGCAGTGTGCCAACATTCTATTCTGAGCTTCACATCCAAAGTTCCAAGGAGGGAGGTACCAAGGGTAGAAGGGCGGAGGGGGGGAAAGGTAAGAAGGGGAAAACCAAGGTAAAGATCAAGGATACTCACAACTTATTACAACACAAATGTGGCACATTGTGTAATACGACCCCAGAACATGTAAAAATCAAAAGTACATGTCCAACTTTTTAAATATATTGCACCTTGCCCTCTGGGCTGTATAGGGCCTACCATAGTGGTTACTTATATGTATAAAAAAAGAAGTTTGAGCCTGGAAAAATGTTTATTTTGCCAAGTCAAAATGGCAGTTTATATCAGCACGTACAGGCTGCAATGGCAGGCCTGTGACATGTTTAAAGTGCTACTTAAGTGGAAGGCACAATCAGACCTGCAGGTCCACTAGAAACATTTAATTACAGACCCTGGGTACAGGTAGAGTGCCACATTACTAGGGTCTTACAAGTAAATAAAATAACATTTTAAGGAGACAGCACAAGCAGTTAGCTGTGGTAAAGTAGGCAGAGTCCTAAAGCTAGCAAAAGCAAAGTCAGCAAAACAGGAGGTTGAAGGCAGAGTTAAAGGGAAAGCCATGCCAAGGATGGCAGGTCTAACAGGTGGTAACTGTTGTATTTTGGTACTGGCTCGGCGGCCACCCAGGCCAACCAACCAAACACAGAAATGTATGAAAACTAAATACATGAGGGAGTTCAGGGTGGTGTACATTGTGTGGATTCTGCAACTTAACATTACTCACAATGCCTTACAAACCTTGCCTAAAATTTGTCATTTTCATGCCCTTCTCTGCCATAATCCACAGGGATCCACAGGATTCCTACTACCCATCTCCACATTATGTTTTGGGGTCTTTTGTATTATGGGTGCTAGGTATAGCCACACAAGTGGGGTACCGTTTATTTCGGTACAAGTGTGGGAACGCTGGGAGGTAGGACTCTTCAGGATCCTGCGAATTCCAGAAGTTTACATCACAGAAATGGAAAGAAAATGTGTGATATTAGCAAGGTTGGCGTTTTTCAGTGATTTAGAAAACGTTGTAGAAGCCATACAAGGCACACCATCTCTGACTGTCACAAGTGTCTAGTTTTCTGTAATGTCTGAGTTTGGTAGGGTTCGCTGGGTGGCCAATAATAGGGCCTGATGTCAGGATGGGTAAACAATATTCCTAGCATCCAGCAGGTTTTCTGAATACAGGTCAAATTGGGCCAAACCCAAATGTTTCTATCCCGGGAACAAAGAGGGGTTTGGCCCGCTTTCAGTGGGGATACAGCTCAATGGCAGGGTTGGACATCTTCACCTCTTTTCTTTACCCAAATGTAAAATGTCAAGTGTCTAGTAGGCTTTGTACTACACACCTACCCCGGGTGGCAGGTTGCGGCCAACTCAATAATCAAAACAAGTCTCCTCTCTGGCCTGAGGAGGCCAACATACTGTATTTTCATTCTAGGGTCGGAGTATTGGCTCAATGCCAGAGTAGGTCACCGCAGCCTTTTGATTGTTTTGGTGGTATGTTGAAATCCCTGCTGCCTTGGGCCTTTTCGGTTACCTGGGGGCAGATTTTGGGTAAAGTCCATCAATCCACCAAGAAAGACTGATGCACCTGTTCTGTGGTAGGAGCACAGTCTCATGCCTGGGTGAGCCACCCCGTCCCGTCTTTTTGGGGGAAAGGGGTATTTTTCCCTTGATGTGTAGCTGCCCTTCTGTCCCCAGGAGACACATTTTTGGTAAACACTTTCAATCCATCCCCTTGTAGAAACACTAATGCACCTGTTCTGGCATAGGAGCACAGCGCATTGCTTAGGTGAGCCACTCTCACACTGCACCTTCTGTTCCCCAGGGGCAGAATGTGGTTAAACACCCACAGCTCACCCATAGTGGGGCAGGAAAATGGGTGCATCCACTCTGGGTGTCGCTGGCAAAATGCAAGGTCTGGATGAGCTGTCCTAACCCCCCCTTTTAGGCCTATTTTTCCATAGTGCTAGTGGGCTTTCTGTCCCCAGAGGAGACAGACTGGGGGGACAGAAAGACTGTTTCACTAGTTTCAGGGTCGGGATTTAGCCCAATGCCTGAGAGGTCTGCCCTACTCAGATACTCTGGGAAAGGAATGCGAGGGAGAGAGTGCGGGCATCAGCTGGTGATTGACCCCGTACTTAAGAGGTTAATTCTTTACCAGGGAGGGAGGGGTGCTTATATTTTTAATGGAGGTTTCCACGAAGAACTAGGACACTAACAATGTTTTTACTTCATTCAAGGGAATTCCATTGATAGAAATAAGCACCGAATGGAATAGGAAGCCCCTGACAATCATCAGGCAGTGGAAGAAAACACAATATATCTTCATTTAACCAAAAAGATTCCATAAAGAGGTTTGTCCTACCTGAACATCAATCCTTGAAAAGGGAATTAAGACAGTAGTGCCTTGGGAATATAAGGATTGATTGCCATTTGGCTCTCTCACAGATCTCTGTATGGGACTATTCCTTAACAAGGCCATGGGTGGAGCTCTACTCCTGGTATAATGTGCTCTGGGTTTACCTACTAAGGATTTTTTTTTGCTTTTTGATAACATTTCAAAAAATTAACGCACCTGGGAGAGTCCAGGGTGGTGTGACTCGTGTCGATATCAGATGGCTTTTTACACAATAGTTCTTGCTACTATCATACTTTGGCTAAAAGCACACATTTTCCTCATATTTCTGTGAGGGAAAGTTCCAGAATCTACGAGAATCTACTAACTTCCTACCACCCATCGTTCCCAGATGTCTCCCAATAAAATGCCAATCTACTTGTGTGAGTGGTCCATAGAGTTTGGCACACTGGGTAACTGGTTACTCTGTGACAGCGTGGGGTATGTTCCATCTACTGTTATGTGTAGTCTTGGGACTCTAATTCACTTGTCATAAGGCAAGCGGAACATCTGCCACACTCTGACAGAGGATGCACCAAGACAGAGTTCTTAAATAAAGTTTGTATTGATGATTGTTCCTCGAGAGCAAAGTTTATGCAGCTGAATTATGTATATCAAGCCAATGCTCAAGTAATGTGTGGCACATAAAAGTGCTTTATTTCGGTCACCATAAAGTAAGCATATTCATACATTACATAGTCAAGATCAAAGGTCTGATATGCCATATGGATTTGAGATATTTCGCAACAGAAAAAACTATACACACTGTTGTGTCTGATCTTCAGAATCTAAAAGAGCAAACTTATGCTTTCAGAATCTCAAGCATTGGCAGAGTGGCACAATCTAGTGCTTGCATTGTGTGGTGTACTCAGGGCAGAAGAACAAAATATGTTTATGTTTACTATATATTCTAAGAACCGATCAGTTAATCTACCATGATGCATTGACTGGGTTATTTTCCCCCTTTCATTTTCCCAAAAGATCATCATCAGTTTATTAGAAGAATTGGTAATGGATGCAGGATATTTCCACAGATCAGACAAACCAAGGCTGAATAGAGTCTGTTTTCCACATTTCAGCCAGGTGAGTGTCACTGAGCCTTGATTTACCCGCAACGTCTTAAAGCCCTAACCTACAGAGGTCTAGTTATTCAGTTAACCATAACCACAAGCAATACAACATTAGTTTAAGCCTGATTTTAGCAGTTATTTGTTGCATGACCAGAGCCGTTTTAAAGAAAAGTATTGGGGTACTTTATGGAAGTCTTATTGTAGTCCTCAAGAATGTATTCTCAACAACCCCCAATGGCTCTACATTGCTATGATACCAAAGTTCAATTGTATAAAGCTGCAGCCACAGCTTGAGCTCTTCAGATCTCCATAAGAGGAGATACTGGGTGAAACAAATTATTCTTTGCAAAGCCTAGTGTGGCTGCTGCCCTGTGGTTAAGCAGACGCATGCTCTTTGTTATTTGGTTAGCCCAAGTGTTATTGCTTGAAAGACGGACACCCAAGTAGTCAAGTCCAACACCCTCTCCAATTTTACTCTCTTCTGTGTCAAAGACCCTCTAAAATGTCTATGTAGATTTATTGTAATGAATGTTTTATTTTCATTCAAGACTAGGCCGTGGTTAGTGCAAAAAATATTGAATCTGGAAAAAATGGTCTTAATTTCCTTTGGAGTTTTCGATCCTAATAGGGTGTTGTCAGCGAAAAGTACGGCTGGAGTTTTAAAGCTGCCCAATACTGGGAAATAAGTTTCATGACCTAGAGGAAATGTGCACAACCGTTTATAAATAATAAGACTAAGGTGGGGCAAGGACACAGCCTTGTCTAATCCTTTTAATGATGGGTAATTGGTTGGTTACTTCCCCCTTAGCACCCCATCTAATTTGTGCATAATTATCTGCATCGAGAAGCACTATGATATCCAGCAAGGATGGCGGTAGCCCAAATCTCCTTAAAATACTCTGAGTTTGGCTCTTGGGACCATATCAAAGGCAGCCTTTAGATCAACCAATGCTACATAAAGGCTGCCAGTGTTCAGCGGGGGCCGGTGCAGGTAAGAGCAGTGGGGCGCTTTGGCAGTGGGGCCTGGTGACGGTGAGTCAACAGACAACGTCAAGGCAATTTTTTTTTAAATGAAAACCACTTATCTTGCGCTGGGTGCATCACCATCTCGCCAATGCGGCGAGCCAAGGTAAGTGTTTTTCATTTTTTTTGCTTGTTGTCATCTGTCGACTCCCCCTCCTTTCCCTACGCCCTGCCCCACCACTCTTACCTGTACCTGTCCTCAACTGCCTGTATTTATACTACTGTCTATCTAAATAACTGAAATCTGAAAACTTTATCTATTGTACTGGTTTTGCAATGGAACCCGGCCTGAACCTGGAATAATATCTCATTGTCCTCCACCCAGGACATCAATTTGCCAAAAATGTGTTTGCTAAAAATTTTAGGGCAGAGTCTATAAGACGTATTGGATGATAATTGGCAGGGTAAGCTCTTAACCTCTCTAGGTTGCGGAAATTAGTGCCCCTGCCATGATGTCACTGGCAATTCAATTTAAATATGGTTCCCAAATATCTACCTCTGATTTATATAAGTCCCCAGGGATCTTATCCGGGACTGGAGCCTTACCCGCTTTCTGCGTACAAATGGATCTTAGTGTTTCGTCCACTGAAAAGAACGCTGTTGTATGGGCCAACTCCACAGGGGGCACAATAATATCTCCTTGGGAATCAATGTCTAATTCTGTAGGCAGGACCTCTATATATAATATTCTATGGGCTGTATTAGCAGGGGTTTCCCTCTCTATAAAGAGACTAAAAAAATTAGCTACCCAGTCTTGGGTAGAGTGTTGGACTCTGGTCTCATCGTTTTAGTTTTGCCACCATTGCTACTCGTATGCCAAAAAGCTTCTGGTTCCCAGTCTGAACAGCATCCAGAATGGCCCCCCATCCTGATGTGTCCCAGGTTATTTTTGCATGTCGTTGTGACTTGTTGTATTTTGCTCCAGCGGCCTGTTTTTATTATATGATGTGCCACTTGTAATAGTTTTAATCAGTGAGATCTTAGCATCTCTGCAGGCTGGATTACCAGGATCTGGAGTATTGAGCATAGTAATGAGTTTGATGAAGAAAAGTTCTTCAAATCCTCACAACATTTCGTATGGAGGTTCATAATATTTTGCAGTGGGAGGCAGAGATCATCCAAAGCAATCTGAGTTCGTATTATGTATTGGTTTAAATGGCTACAAATGACATCATATTTTATCTAATATAACCCATTTGATATTCCTCTTGTTAGTAATATTCAAATTACCACAGGGCTGCCCTGAGTGTCTAGATTTATAGGAATCTGGGCTTCCCTGTAGGGTAAGAAAAAGATGATAGTGGTTATTCTCATAATGGGATATAACTTCCATATAAATGAGATCTGATCAAGAATTCTAACAGAATACAATCAATGTTACTCAAATACACATTCCTTCAAAAAGTGGGTTTCCGAGTCAGATCCTTTGCTTTACAACCTTTACATGCTCCCATGTGAAAACTGAGTGAAAGATCTACAAGCTGTAGGGTGGCTGTAGACGTAAATGGGATGCTAGGGCCTTGCAAGTGGGGAATTCCCCACTATTGGTCCTCATTGCGGGCTATATCCCTTTTAAAGATTGAGGGCCCAAAGCATACATTAAAATGTCCCTCAACTACAAAGCAGTAATCTTTTTGGCCATCGCAATGCACTTTGTCAACAGTGATATGAGCTGGTATTCAACAGCCTTTGCAGTTTTTCAGGGAGTCCACCAATCATACCTTTGATTGGCTTGTTGCATCTCTCAACAACACCATTTGTGGTTGATATGGGGTAGTGAAGTTGCTCCACATTCTTCCCACATGTGTTTCAGGTAACCAGACATGAAGTTTGTACCTCTGTATGACACTACCTCCTTTGAAAAACCCACTCTAATAACGAAACCAATGAGTGCCCTAGCTACTGTAGTAGTATTCCTTATGGGAATTGCTTCAGGCTGCCTGGTAGCATGTTCCACTATTACCAGTATATACCTGTCTCCCAGGGCTGTTTGAGGGTCAAGGGGACCAACAATATCAACTACTACACTTTCAAAGGGAAAGTGGAATTAAGGGGGCTTTATGAGGCCACCTTTCATGCCACTGGCTTGACAGGTGGCACAGGGGTTACAAAACTCCTCCACCTTCTAGAACATACCTGGCCAGTAGAAGTGGTTCACCATCGTACTCCAAGTTTTGGTCTGGCCAAGATGCTCAGTTTGGGGGATGTCATGGGATAATATGAGGAGAAACTCTCTAAAATGCTGAGGCACTACCACTTTCCTAGTGGCACCAGGTTTGGGGTTGCTGCCCAGAGTGTAAATGAGTCCCTCTTCCCATAGGTCCTGTGGGAGCCTCTGACATCTCCCTTTTTCTGATCGGTGGCTTGCTGTCTCAGGTTTTCAAGAGTGGAACAGGTCCTCTACCCTTAGCACTAATCTGCCCTGGAGGGTCCTCCTGCACCCAAGAACTTGGCTGTATGGGGCCAAAGCTCATGGGGCTCAGTTCCTTCTGGGGTTGACAGGTCTTCTCCCCGAGTAGAGGGGACCTTATCTGGTATCTGTTCAGAAGCTGGTTCCCCAGTCTTCTTACCCTTTCTCTTGGAAGGTTGGGCCATTAGACCAGGCTACAACTCTTCTTTTTCACCGTGGGCTCTACAGTGTGCTCTGGTTTTCATATATACCCATTTAGGTGTACCCAGCATTGAGGCATGGGTTTTTCTTTTGACCTCAGCCCATGCTGAGGACTCCAGATCATTGCCTATCAGACACTGTATAGGAATTACAGAAGATACCACCACTCTCTTGTGGCCAGTAACTCCTCCCCATTCTAAAGATACCATCACCGTAGGATGTACCTTAGCCTGATTATCAGCATTGAGAACTGTATATGTCTCACCAGTCAGGTATTGTTTTGAGGACACCAGTTGCTCAGCCACCACGGTGACCCTAGACCAGGGTCCCTCAGTGCTTCAACTCTAACTCCATTAAATTATGGCTGTTGTGTGTTTCTCCCCAGGTTACTGGGCCAGACAGCCAGGGCAGTTATATCCACCTCACCCTCTGAGAATAGAGTTGCCTCAGTGAGCTCTCTGAGATGGTCAGGGCTTATCCATGAACTATATGGATACACACTATCGCATTTACTGCAGGAGCAATAGAGGCATTCTTTTTGTTGGGACAGACAAGGTCTACAATTCGATATCCAAGAACCTTACAATCATGACACCAAGCCTTTTTGGGATCCCAGTTCTTACCCTGGTACCCACCTTTAGACAGTGTAGAGTTTCAGAACCCTTCTGAGCAGGTTTTTTGGGGGCCTTTAAAAGACTTTGTTTTTATCTTTTGCTTGAGCACCATCTTTCCATTTGGGGCTTCTTTGCCTCTTTCTTTTGGTCACCCTCACCAGTGATAGCTTCCCCAACTCTTGAGAAGAAAGGGGACCTAGGTAATTTATTTTCTTAAAAATTACTAAACAGATATTCTTTCATCAATAAATTGCAAAGCCCATCATAATCATGGACATTATTACGTTTTAACCAGCTACCTATTATTTTATTGAAAAGTCTAGAAAATCTACCCAGGACTGACTTGGTTTTTTGAGTCTCTCTTTACCTGATCCTGTATTCTTCAGTGGTGAGCCCAAAGCCCTCAACCAGGGTGTCCTTCATCAGGGCATGAGACTTAGCATCTGCCTCATTCAGTGTCAGGAGCCTATCCCTACACTTTCCTGAGAACAGCTCCCAAAGAAGAGAGCCACAATACTTATTGTTCAGCTGTCTCAGTTTACAGGCCCTCTCAAAGGCTGTAAACCACTTGGTGATATCATCACCTTCTGAGAATTGTGGAAAATCACTTTAGGGATATTAGGGTCAAACCCGTCTTCCCTAGCTATAATTGTGCTGCCACCAGATATGCATCCTAGGCCCATCTCAGCTCTTTCCATTTATGTGGCCAGGAGTTTAGCCTCTAATGCTATTCTCTTGGCCAGTTTCTGAAGATCTGCATCTTCAGTATCTATTTCATCTGGACATTACTTGGAGTGCTCTCAGTGTTATTGTTTTCTGTTTTATTGCTACTGGAATCATCATCTACTTCATCTACTTTAACATCTACTTCCCCTTCTCCAAGGGGGCCTCCCTCAGCCAAGGTCCTAGCATGTTCTGCAAGCAACTTTTGTAGATATGCTTTCATGAGTCTACACCCATGCTAATGATCCAGGCTTTGCAGAGTGTCTTATGTCTGCCCAACTTAAGGTTCTTCTAGGGCCCCAGGTTGAGCTCCCGGGAAGAACCTGCTGCATCAATCATGGTTTTAATTGAGTTGGTACCTTTTTAGAAAGGTGACAAAAAATGTTAAGTACTCTCTAAAAGGCCTAACTTATTCAAAAGACTTTTAAAAATTGTAAACAGTTTTACTGAGTGACTTAACCAAGGTCCTTACAGCTATTTTAAAACAATTGAGGAAAATCTAAAATCTAAAAAAAATGTTTTTACCTAAAGACAATTTTGGATTCCTTAGTGGAATCACTTATCAACCAAGTGTTACAGAAAAGTTGAGTCTTCTTTCCCACCGCTGTACCACCAATGTAAGAAGTTGGCTCTTTATGTGATGTATTAATAAGAAAGCACAATTTAGAAATTACAGGCTAAAAAAGCTCTTAACAACATCGACAATAGGTACGTAAACTGGCCTTTTTGTAATGTCAAACGATACACATTTTCTAAAATTACACATAATTGGGAGTTTGGTCACGGTCATTTTGTGCCAGGTGAGTGCCAAGGATGACCTAATGAGCTAGCTAGTGAGTACCTACCAGTAGCTCCCTTGGTGTTACTTACATGAGGCACTTCCTAACTCACCTCACATTTTTTTAGACCCACATATTTATTAAGGGTTGTAGGCTCCCGGTCTGTTCTGCTTTGTTTGATTTTATGGATTAAAATTACACATATGGGTGGGTATGACTAGACAGTGAACCCTGTCCCACGAGAAAGAAATAGTGTAATGTTCCCATGAAAATGGGATTTGTATTTGTAGTATGTAACCACGTCTTGATATTTTGACATTATTGAGTGAAGGGTGTCCTTGTTCATTATCCCTCTTCTGCTCCCCTTTTGTAATAAAGCCATCTTGTAGCTGGGGAACTCATTTTCACCAGTGTCCAGCACATATTTTGAAATTGCTTCCCAGGTCATTTGTACTGGCAGTAATAGGACTAACCAGCACAGGAGCATGTCTGCTTTGCAGTTATGCCCTCACATGTAATATTCAGCACCCTGCCTTAGGGCTGTTAGGCCTGCTGTAGGGTTGACTTACAAATATTACATGCAGTGGTAGGGGTCATGTCACACAGGGATGTCAACATGTTGTGTTTTCACCTTTGTCTGCACCGAGACACGCAGCCTGTAATGGCAGTCTTGCATGTGCTTGGTGAAGGGTCCCTTAGGGTGGTCAATTCGTGCTGCAACCCTTAGGAACCCTCTTTAGTATCTCAGGCCCTAGGTACCAGGGTACCATTTACTATGGACCTACAGAGGTGCTAAAAAGGTTTTGCCGATTGGGGAAACAACTGCTCAGTTGTGGGAAAGGGCTCTGGCACTGGGGACCTGGTAAGCAGGAATCCGGTCCACTTTCAATCAAAATCACATCTTGTTCCAGGCAAAAAGTGGAGGTGACCATGTAAAAAAGGGCACTTTTCTACAGGCTTCTTCGTGATGGAATGGGTTTGGATCACTTGGTTGTATTTCCTGAGCAGATTTTGGTTGTTCATCTCAATGATGCGTTTCCACGCTATGCCTGATGGTACTGGGAGTTAACCTCTCCTCGCTAGGTGGAAAGAAATGGGATCGGTTTCTTAGTGCCTATCATAATAGTGCATTGTTTTCAATAGAGAGTTAGATCCATTGCAATCATCTTGGTACTGGGGATTAACCCTCCTAGCTAGGAGGAAAGAATTGGGGTCTACCCTTAGTCTTATCCCCATTAGGGCATGAACTCAAAGACATAAGAGTCTGAGGATATCATGAAGGGTGCTCAGACAGCAGACAAACGTTATCTCTTAGATCTGTTATCTCTTCCTTTAGGAGATTGATAATGTTCCATAGCTCGTTTAGTGCACTACTTGGCTCATCAGGGTTTATAGATTGTGTATTGCCTGGTAATTGAGACGCATGCTCTCTTTTTTTTACATCGCTAGTAAACAATGGAGCAGAGTGACTAGTGCAAAGTATTTTGGGTTCAAGCGGCACATTAGATTCCTTTTTATGTTTGGGAAACAATGTAATCTCTGCCGGCTGGAGTAGTTGTCACATTGTCTGGGAGTGAGTTTTGTAGTGACAAGTACTCTAAATTTTCATTTATTTTTTGTAAATAGTGGGGCTACTTTTGGTTTCTCTTTTTTAGGATTTTGCCATAAGATTTGAACTTCCTTGATTTCTCGTAAAGTGCCAGTTTTTGAAGCTGTCTTAGGAACAGTCTTGTTTGTGGGCTCCCCTGAATGTTTGGCAATGATTTTCCATACCCCATTATTGATGCTAGATAATTCAATTATTATCACCAAAAAGCATCCAATTTAGAAGATTTAGAGCTGGGGATCTGCCCACAATTAACAAAAGCAGATCAAACAAATATAAGAGTGCAGTGCTCCTCGCGGTGGTAAAAGGAGCAGGGGGGGTGACACAATAATACCTTACTCGCCAACTACTACTAAACATACAAGAACAGCAAGTACAAATCACTCAGACTCCCAGACATTGGCCCTTAAAAACCAAAGCAATTTAAAAAAAAAGATTTATATAGGCATAGATAAAAGAATAAATGAGCTATATAAGCTCTCTGGACAAGGTTAAAAATAGTAAACAAACAATCAGATAAGTAGGGATTTACGGGTTGAGAGCACTTCTTTCCAGCTCAAACTCTAGTGTTTAACAATATCAATGTACTTTCATACGGGCCCAAACAAGTATAAAATGATACAAGAGTACCTTGCGTAAAACCAGGGCCGTCTTTAACACTGGTGGCGCCCTCTGCAACAATGTTTGTTGGCGCCCCCCAAAGACCACCACTGCCATGGATTCCCTCACTACACCCTTTAACAGTGCCCCTCAATTCTCCATAACCACTGTCTCTCAGATTCATTTAGTTTTATAGCAGCACTCATACCAGTGTAAGGTGTCAGAGCACTTTACATCACACACACATTCCACAGAGCCAATAATATGTGTATATATCAGTGTATTGGAAATGTTACATCAGACAGGACTTCAAGGTGTAGTGTAGGAGTCACATTTCTTGGATACTGGTAGGCAATATTGTTTAACCACTTGGACGCTAGCGGTTTTCCCGCTGTGCGCTGAGATTTCAAAATCAACATGTTGAGTGACGAGTTCACCTTGTCATCCGCACAGGGTAGGTAAAGCTGATGACGAGCTGAGCTCGTCATCAGCATGGAAGGGGTTAAGAGTCCTTATTCTAGAAAAGCACAAATTCAGAATTGAAAACATAACATCATTGTTAGGGGTTCTCTTTAATAATAACCCAAGTGAACCCTTTTGGCAAGATTAGGATAATGAAAGACTGGGCAATAAACGTTTAGCTCTAACATATAACTTGCAGTTTGCATGCAGCACTTTGATGACAGTTAATAGCTCAATGTTCTATAATAGGACTTTGACTAATAAACGACAAGTAACAAAAGGAGCTCTCTTACAGAAGCATTAACCCACCGATCTATTTACATTATATGCACTTTGTTTTCTGCATGGCACATGTTCTTAGCAGCAGGCATTTTAACCTTCTGCGCTACTGTAGGACGAGTCAAAACGTCCACTAGACAAACCTTCAGTCTCTTCCAGGAAAACAATTAATCACAGTTATCTTGACATTTTAATTGATGCCTGAAAATTGCTGGAGGCCAAGAACGTGGCAGTAGGTGCTTTTAGTAGGATAATATACTTGTAAAATTGACGTCCCCCCACCCCACGTCAGCACCCGGTGCATTGGCACCAATTGCACTGCCCTAGAGCCGGCCTTGTGTAAAACCAAGGGGGGGATGGCCCAGCCCACCTTTTTCCAGGTTCTGTTGGGTGCGGATTGGCCCGCCCTTGGCCCAGGCTTTGACCACTTACAGCCACATGTGTCCTGCCCAGCGGAGCTGTGATGGCGCTATATAGCACTGTAAGAGGGGGTTCCTCTGCTCCTCCCCCTCCTGCTACAGTGGTAGATGGGACAGGTTGTCCCCTGATTACAAACAAACAACTTCGGCCCCCGAGACAGTGGGGCTGGGATGGCACTATATAGCGATGCGGGAGGGTGTTCCTGCACTCCTCACCCTCCTGCTGCAGTGGTAGATGGGTTGTCATATGGGTGCAAACAAACAACTTTAGACCCTTCGGTGTCTCTTTCTCTCCCCAATTGTTGCTTTTTATTATTTATGCAGTGATATATATATATATATATATATATATATATATATATATATATATATATATATATATATATATATATATATATATATATATATATATATATATATTCACTGAAAAAACCATAGGTTTCACACCAGTTATAGTTACCTGGAAATTTTACTGACATAAAACCATTGAAATTCCCACGTTATAGTTAGTTGGACTCACTATAACTTGCGCGTGTAATGCACTGCTGATGACATCACATATTACATCACTCATGACATGGTCAGTGACATCACTGATGACACCATCCAGTGAATGTGTGTCTTCCTGAAAAATAAATATGTTTTATATATGTATATGTAAAGGTCGATGGAAGAATACATGTTTAAATAAGTGTCTTAATGGATGTTTTTAAAAAAAAAAATTGATTGGTTAACTGGCTTATTAAGTGTATCTTAGTGAATACATATATTAGCGAGTATTGTTTAAATATTTAAATGTTTGTATCAGTGTTTCATTTTGTGTATAATTGG
The DNA here is from genome assembly GCF_964261635.1 of Lissotriton helveticus. Classification (NCBI taxonomy): domain Eukaryota; kingdom Metazoa; phylum Chordata; class Amphibia; order Caudata; family Salamandridae; genus Lissotriton; species Lissotriton helveticus. The sequence continues at coordinate 1,752,042,988 of NC_136067.1, forward strand.
CTGCATGGGTTGGTGACTGATTCACTGTTTGTATGAGTTTTTAAGACAGCATATGTGCAGGACTGTATGGGTGGATGAGTGTGTACATGTGTGTGTTAGTGAGTGAATGACTGTCACACTCGTATCTTTATCATTAACTACATTTGTTCTAATCTAGTATATGTGAGTATTGATGTATATAAGTGAGTATATGTGAGAGTGAGAGATTGAAAGAGTTCTTGTTTAAATAAGTATGTGTTTCTATAAGTGATTGTTTAAGAGAGTAAGTATGTGTAAGTTTCCTTAGAAGTAAGGTGGTAGTGTGTGTATAGCTGTATATGCAAATAAATGGATGTTCAATAGTTTATTTGCTTGTGTGAGTATGTGTGTGAGTAACTTTTTGATGACTGTCGGGGTCTAACAGGATGTATAGGTGTATTACTACATATGATGAGTGAGTATATGTATGAGTGACTATATAGAACTATCGATGAATGAGTGGATGTGTATATAGATCGTGATAATACTGAATTGGTTGTAACTGGTATGGATATCTCTTTTTTTTGGAAAATTTTAGTTTCTTTTTTTGAATATGTGTTTCAAGGGTTATATTACACTGAAAGGAGGTCTGTAACTCTGTCACAAGGATGGTGTCATCAGTGATGTCATGAGTGATGTCACTGACCATGTCATGAGTGATGTAATATGTGATGTCATCAGCAGTTCATTACACGCGCAAGTTATAGTGAGTCCAACTAACTATAACGTGGGAATTTCAATGGTTTTATGTCAGTAAAATTTCCAGGTAACTATAACTGGTGTGAAACCTATGGTTTTTTCATTAAATTTCATCAGTTTTTAAATGCTAATTCCTAACTATAACTGGTGTGAAACCTATGGTTTTTTCAGTGAATTTCTTAGGTTTTTTAAATGCTAATTCCTAACTATATCTATGGGAGATTGAGTGTGTGTGGGGGTGGCTGGGAGGTGTGTGACTCCGTGCATAGATTTGTGAGCAGTTGATTCACTAGGTGTATGAGTTCAAGAGTGCATGTGGAAACAGCTACATGGGCGGTTGACTGTGTGTATGAGTGTATTGAAGAGTGAATGGATATCTGAATGCTACATGTCATAGTAAGTACATATGTAAAACACAGTACATGTGAGAGTTGGCATATATAAATAACTGTGCATGAGAGCCAGTGAATGTGTGAGTGGCTGTATGGATCATTGTGAACTTGTATCAGGGATTGTATAAGAGAGTAAATATGTGTTAGTATATGTTTGAATAAGTAAGGAGTGTATAACTGTATAGTTGAGGAAATGGAGGTGAGATTGATTCTTTGCATGACTGACTAGGTGTGTGAGTAACTCCATGGATGAGTGACAGTGTGTGAGTGTCTGTATACACTGAGTGTATCAAAGGTTATATTAGAGTCTGAAGAGGTTCATCATATTAGCACAAGAATGATGTCATCAGTGATGTGATCAATGATGTCAAATGAGATGTCATCAGTGATGTCATTTAAGATGTCATCAGTGATGTCATCAGTGATGTCATTTGAGATGTCATCAGTGATGTCATCAGTAATGTCTCTGACCATGTCATGAATGATGTAATATGTGACATCATCAGCAGTGGATTGCGGGTGCGCGAAATATATAGTTAGTGCAACTAACTATATATGGAAATTTCATTGGTTTTGTATGATTAAAATATTCACCTAACTATATATGGTCTCAAACCTATGGTTTTTTCTGTGAATTTCAATGGTTTTTTAATAGAAAATATCAATAGCTGTAAAACAGATACTTCATTAAAATGAATAATGTATTTTATACTTTTTTAATACACTTTTTTTTGTTTCATTTATTAATGTTTTTTTTATTTTTGCCCTGGTGCGCTCCCGTTACGTTCACCGGGCAGTGCACCGGTAAGCGCAACTCTATTCAGCGCCCCGGGGCACGTAACGGTGAGCGCCCCGTCAGCGCAATTGCCGCGAACGAAAACAACATCGTGACGCGCCGCGTAAGCGTGACGTATCGCGTAACTGTGTGATGCGTTCTTTCGGCGCGCTGCGTAAACGCACCCGGAAGCGCTCCGTGGCGCGACCCGGAGCGCGAAACGTAAGCACGCCGGGGCGCGTAGCGTAAGCGCGTCGGGACATGTGACCTGAAAATAACACTTTTCATTGGTTCTCAACTTTTTTTTTCTCCAAATGATGAAAGCCCCCTCTTTTTTTCCTCATTCTTACTTTCTTCTTTGAGAAAGCAAGAGCTATTTGTGAGCAGAGAAATGGCTTCAGTAGTAGCTGCAGCTGGTGCACCCCCACCACCACCACCACCACCCAGAAAGGAAGGTCCACCACCCCAGATCCTTCCAGGAGTTGAAGAAGAGGAGGAAGAAGATGATGAGGAGGAACAGCCTAGGAGATTCTTGCGGGAAGAACCTAGGGAAAGGCATGTGAAAGTGCATTTTATATGGAAGTACTTCTCCATCCCTGCTGGGCAAAAAAAAGTGAATGCCCCACATGTCACCTGTTTGATTTGCGACACAGTCCTCTCCAGGGGCAACCCAAATAAAAAGTATTCCTTTGGGAATTATACAATGATCCGCCATATGGAGAGGTGGCATCCTAACAATTTGGCACCGGCTGAGGTACGGGCCATGCTTCAGAAGAACAGAGATCCTCAGGCCAGCACCTCCACAGGTGAATTTTCGGTTGCAGCACCAGAAGGGCGCCAAATGGTGCCAAACATACAAAAAAAAATTGGTGTATTAAAGATGGTCTGCATTTTTTGTGGAAAGACCCTCTGCTACAGGCAACTAAGTATTTCCCTCATTAATGATTCTGTAGACAACCACCACTGCAGCAAGAAAAGAAAGCAGTAGCTTTTCTTTTTATGTTTTGCTCCTGTCGAGCCACTGTTAATTTCCAGTTTTTTGTTTCTTCCCTAAAAAAATATAAAATAGTTCATAAAAACCAAAAAAAACAAAAAATGTTCAGAAAAAAACATATAAAAAACAACAAAAAGAATTTAAAAAAAGTTCTTATCAGAACTACCTCACATTTATAAAAATTAAACCTATATTTTTAAAGGATCTCTGTCAATTTTTTCTCCTTAGGGTACGCGTACCGGGGCGCGCCCCCCCGAAAAAAAATTAAAAATTTATGAAACAGTTAGCATGAGGAAAGGACACAAACAGAGTTATGTTAAGAGAAAAAGAGCTACAAGATGACCACAGAGGGATTGTTTATTACATAGTAAAAAATTTGAGAAGGTGTAATTGGATGAAAGTGAAAAAAGTAAAATGACTAAAGGAGCGAAAGAAAGGAAGAGAGAGGAAGAACACTAAAGTAGAGATAGTGTGAGACTGTGATTGGCTGTTAAAAGAAAAAGAAAGGACAGTAAAAAATGGAGAACGAAGGGTAGTGGCTGAATCACGATAAATAAAGAACAATGAGGAAAAGTGAGAAAAGACCAGGTAGTATAAGTAAAGAGGGGTGAAAGAGGGAGAAAAATTGAATTACGAAAACACATGTGGAGTGACAAAGAGAAAGGACAAAGAGAGTAAAGGAAACAGTACCTGAATGGGCTTGAGTAAAACAGCAAAAAAAGATAAGTAATGCAGTGTGTGTGACTTATAGGGAGTCAGTGGGTGTAGGTCGCAGTGTGGGTGTGTAAGGTGTGTCTGTGGGTGTGGCTGTGTGGAGTGTTTCGGTGTGGGTGGAGGTGAGGGTGTGTGAAATATGTGTGAGGAGTGTATGAGTGCGGGGTGTATATGTGTTCGATGTATGTGTGTGTATGGAATGTGTGTGTGTGTTTCAGGAGTGTGTGTGGGGGGATTTTTTGTGTGTATGAGGTGTGTGTGTGGTGTGTGTGGGGTGTATGTTACAGGTGTGTTTATGTGTTGGAATGGGGATGAGGTGTATGTGTAGGAGTAAGGTAAATAATTAAGAAAAAGAGAATGAGTGAAGAAGCAAAGGAAGGGATTAGAGGGTAAGTAAAGTAAAGAAAAGGGATTGAAAGAAGTTGAATATGAGATGGGAAATCGGAAAAGGGGAGTAAACATGTAGAATAAGAATAAGTGAGTGAAGCAGAGTAAAGACACAGGAGTGTGGTAGATTAAGAAAATGTTCGTGAGCTTAAAGCAAAGGGTGATCAAAAACTACATTTTTTAGTCATACTTACCATATAATAAATACATTTTTTAACTACACTTTGTATCTGTGAAAGAGAGAAGAAAAAATAAGTTATAATTAGTAAAATATGTATTTTAAATTAAAAGATCCAAATGAAGAGGTTAAAAATCATAACGCTCTATTTAGAAATAAAGTTAGAGTGAAGAACACAGAAAGGGAAATAAACTAAGGTAGAAGAACAAAAAGAGGGAAAAAGAAATAGAAGGAGAGCAAATTACAAAGAGTAAGGCATATAGATTCACTGAGAAAAAGAGAGAGAAGAACAGAGAAATGAAATGAAGGTAAGAAAGATACTAAAACAATGTGAGTTACCAAAACTAAATCAGGAAACAGTAGTAAGTAAAAAGATAATGACTGAGACAGAAAACAGTCTAATTAAGGATGCATTTAGAAGAATGAGGAATACAAGATAACTGAGAGTAAATGAAGAACAGTCATAGAGTGAAAGGATGAAGGGAGACAGGATAATATACAACGATTGAGGAAAATGGACTGAGAAAGTTATAAGGTAGACACACTAAGAGAAAAAGTGAGTGAGGTGGAGTACAATGAGTGAGAAAAGGAAATGAGTAAGTGAGCAAAAAGAAGGAAAGAAAGGAGAAGACGACTAAAACAGTGGTAATGAGAAAAAATAATTTGGTGATGAAAGTAAAGAGAAGGACATTGAAAGAAAAGAAATGAGGGATAGTAATGGAACCAGAGTAAAAGAAATGGGATGAAGAACAATGAGAAAGGAGCTGTGAAGTTGTTGTAAAAGAAGTGATAGAAGGTAGATAAACACAAGTGAACATATCACAAGTAGAGTGAGGCACTGAGGACATAGAAGTAGTGAACGAAAAACAGAGAGAAGAGGTCAAAAGTAAGGAGCAAACAAAGATAAGCTAAGGAGAGTGGGTGATTTATAGTGATAGAGTGCAATAATACTGCTGAGTGAGTAAACAGGAATTACTAAAAGAGCAAAAGAGGAAAATACGGAAAAGAGAAGTAAAGCAGAAAGACTGAAGGGAGAGACGGGATACACACAGTTGAAATGAAAATGAGGGGTTGTCAAAGAAGTGGAGTAAGGGAACGGGGGTTACAGAGAGTGAGAGAAAGACATTATAAGTGAGTAAAAAGAGCTGAAAGAGGATGGAAAAAGGAAAGTAAATGTCAGAGAATGGGAATACAATTTAATTTACACAATCCAGAGTATAAAATAACGTGTACAACATGTTACAAAGTTTATTTTTGCTGTTCTCAGAATATATTGAATTTCACTTACAAGAGTGAGTTCAAATTACTCATCATATGACAGCGGAAAAAAAAACACAATCTAAAAGATTGTGTTTTAAAAAAAACCTTAGATACTGACAAATGACAAATGTACGCTAAAGTTAGATTGACTTACTTTTCCTTGAGGCCAAATACTGTATCATGGTGGTCCTTTTCTCGTTGGAAAGTACTTTGCTGTTCACTTAAAAATCCATTTCATCGACTTTCTAGAAGAAAAGCTCCAAGAACATCTGAAATATTTTCAATATTTTCATATACTCCTTTTTTCAGTCATGACTCTTTACTCATTCCTGCCCCTTTCCATTTGGCCAAATAGTGTCAGATGTATGAGTATATGTTCAAATTAATTCTAAGGCACTCTGAAATGATCTTTTCCCCGACGTTCTGAAAGAAAGGCTCTACAACATTTTCACAATATTTAATTATTTGTATAACCATCTCTGACTCAATCATGTTCATCATTTTGTATAATACTAACTTCACTTATTATGAGATCCAATTACAGTACCTATATGACAAGTCAATTTTTTATATTGCCTAGAACACTTTTACTCAGAATATATTTTTAAACAGCAAAATAACCTTTATGAACTACTCCCGTCTTCATATGCCAATTACTTTTACCTAAATGTTGGCTGTAAAAACACTAGGTATGAATTTATAAAGCCAAAAGGCAAACGTTGTTTGAAAGTCAAATGAGTGTCGTTACATTGGGTCCAACCTTTAGAAGTTTTTAAATAGCATGTGTAATGCCCTGATGTTGTAGAAGGACCATCATGAAAAATAATAGCTACAGTTGCAAAGGTTCTTCCTGATATCGATAACTGTGAAGCCACGAAATTTTTAATAGAAGTTGTCAATTTAGTTCCATCAGGTCTACATCGTTGGAACATTAAAATGACATAGTGATCATAATTGTGTAGAAATAATGTGGACAGCATTGTAGACTTACATTGGGTACACACCATATTGTGATCAGCTGCTTTAACTAGATTATTAAAAGGCACTGATTTGCAGTCTGGTAAAGTCAAATATATAAATCTTTCAGTGTCTATTCTAGTAGTACTTGATGAAGCACAGTTATCACAGTCATGTTGCCATTGATAAGAAAGATTAAAAAGATTTTTTTATATCTACTCCTTCATCTTCCAATACATCAAACATATACATTAAAAATTCCTGACAATCCTGCTGAATTATCTGTTAAAAATTGATTTTGACCTGAACATATGTCTACAATATTCCTAATTTCTGAAACACTTTCTATTTTTCCTCTATCACTACTACATTTCTCTAACACAGAATTCAATAAACAGCACAATGTTTGTTCTCGATTTTTGACAATCTGTTTTTGTAAATTTTGAAGAAAAAAACCAACATTAACTACTACATTAGCATAGCAGTTGACACCAGAACTGTTTTCAAACTGAAATCCAACAACATCTTCAACAGAATCATTTTTCTTTCTGCTTACAATTACAATTTCATCTATTTTTTGTCTTTTTGCTACTACCTTACTGCAATTACTCTCATTTCTTCTTTTTCGGCCTGCCACACGTTTTTCAATCAGAGGATATTGAGGCAAATGTGGAGCATACTCTCTTCTTAACCTATTGTATTCTTTAGCACAATCTAGATCAGCACAAATCTTTGTTTCATCACACTCAATCAAGTACAATCCTGATAAAGTTCTCACTCGTGATAATGCCACATATGCCATACCCTCTTTAAACACAGAACTTCCAATGTTCACCAAAGCACTATCTACACTTAAACCTTGAGATTTATGAATTGTCATTGCATATGCCAAACAAACAGGAAACTGTTTTCGGCGAACATATAAGTCTTTCACAAGCAAAAATCTAGCTGAACAACGACAAATTTGTTCTATTTCGTCAATGCCATCAAATTTAATTTTTAAAATTTCAATTCCATCTCTATTTTTGTAATTCACAAAACCAACAACATGACCCATTGCTCCATTTACCAGACCTCTTTCAACATTTAAATTCCTTCTCAAAATAATACGACAATTTAAACACACATTCAGAGTCTTTTCAAAACCAGCAGTTTTAGATATAGTCTTCTCCAATGAATCCAATTTTGATTTCAAATTTTCTGACAAAATAATTGTTGCTCCCATATGCTCTATTTTATCTATAGCTTCCAGTTTCACTATCTCTTCATTTTCTAACTTCAGCATTTTGTTGTTGAACATGGAACATTCTTTCAGAGTAGGCATCAAACATATGGCAGATTTCTTCTCGTTAATTTTCTTAAAAATATTCTCTCGAAGAATGTTTTCATTTGGGTACAAATTAGAAATTAACCGTCCATGTAAAGCTTCTTTCCCTTGCTGACTTATTTTTCCTACTCTTACATCTTGTAAAATATTTTTATAATCTTCATCCTTTGCCTGCCGCATATTTTGAAGCAGTTCTGCATATTTGAAGTTTAACCATATATTAACGTTTCCAATGCTTCCTAGGCACTTCCTGGTATCTTCATGTGTGAGCATTTTGAACACAGGTTGTCCTTTCACTGGAGTCAACTGCAGAAGATTTCCAAAAACAATAATATGTTTTCCTCCAAATAAAACATCATAGTCTGTTCTAAGAATTTCTTGCATTCTCAAATGCACAAAAGCAAGCATTATATTTGACACCATGCTTACTTCATCAATGATAAGAAGTTTCATTTTCTTCAGGACTCTTGAAACATCGGAACACGCATCTCCAGATAGCTTGTGATATTGCAATTTGTTATCATGCTCCACTGGCAGCATCAGTAAACGATGTAAAGTAATCCCTTTAATATTATGTGCTGCCAGCCCAGTTGGAGCGGTAACAACACAAGACAGCGGTGATTCAGTCCTTTTCTGCAGATAAGATGCAATTGCTTTAATCAGAAAACTTTTTCCAGTTCCCGCTTCTCCACTCACATACAGTTGGACAGGCTTAAATGATGTACATGAGCACTCTTTCTTCTCATGACTCAATCCATGTTCAACCTGTTCTGTGACTTCGTCATATATCAGTTTCTGCTCAAGGTTTAATTGTTTCACCAAATCTTCTAAATTAATTACATCCTCTTGAGCTTGCTCCATAGCTCTTTCCACTTCATCCATGGCAGTGGCAGCTTCATTTTGGATAATTGGTCCTCCTAGTGGATCCTGACTCAATGAAGCAGAACTCTGACTGCCTTGAGAACTATCTCTCGCAATCTCTGCAGCAATTGTTGATTCTTGCTCTATTTCTTCATTCAACATTTGCAGATAATTTGGAAAAACAGCACATTCTATGGTATCCTTCGTAGCATTAAAAGAGTCTTCATAACAGAGAAAATCTCCAAGTAGTTCCTCTTCTTCTCGCCATGGTTTAAAGAGTTGCAAAAGAGCCAAATAGTAAAATTCTCTTTTGTCTGGATTTTCACAACTCAATTTTCGATGATTAATCAAATGACCTTTTTTCTGTTTCACTAGACATCCTTCACATCCAATGATTCCATATATTCCATTATTGATATCTTCTCTGATGTTCCTCTTATAAATATATCTTTGCAGAACTTCATAGAGACAAACGTTCTCAAGGTGAGGACTTCTATTTGGATAGTATGTATCCAGCATGTTTGTCTTAAAAATATCTGTACTTTCTGGTTCTTTCTCCGCCAAATACTCTATTTCTTGTACAGATTTCAAAACTCGATTTCGTGTTGCAGCAAGACCTAGACTCACCCAAATGATGGTTCTAGATTTGGCATATAGACTTGCTGATGACAATCGATCAGAACATTCATATGCTCCAATTTCTCGATGCGACAACATCTTCAGACTGTAACTGTATAATTTCTTGCTTAGACTCTTTTCATGTGAAATGTCCTCCCACATTTCCTTCAGTTCTGTCTTTTCTTTTTTTGTGATGTACGACGTCACATATCGAGCCACAGCAATAGAGTTGTCAGCAACGTATTGAATATCCATGTTAGCATTCCACATGGACAAAATCACTGGGTTGTAGTCGTTGATGTACTTGGACTCTTCGTTTCTTTTTAAATTGTATGTATTTTTTGGTGATTTCCTCGTCACAGTATGTCGCAGAGAAGACATCAAATTATTTACTCTTCCTTTAGAAATCACTGGTCGTGGAAAGGCGAAACAACATTTTGTGTAGAACTTGTCTTTGTTTCTGAATTTTCGACGACAGTACTTTCCACAACGATGGGATTGAAAGCGTAAAACTTGTTGCCTTAAACTGTTTTCTTCAGTAGTTTTCGGAACAGCACATGTTGAATACTCTTCAATAAAGCTCATCACTGTCTCATCCGAATCTGTTCCAAATTTGGGTGCATCTTTAATCCACAACAACATATGTATGTGAGGAGCACCTCTTGCTTGATACTCCTTTCTCCAAAAGAAATCCAAAACCTCTCCAAGGGGAGGATTTTTTTTGTTGGTAATAAAAGACATAGCTTCAAATCTATGATTGAAATATCTGCATACATTTACTGGATCCAAAGAACACAGTTCTCCAGGTGTTTTGAATTCTATATTTTGTATATTTGTATTTGCCTCTCGTAGAAATTTAAGTAAGTCATCCCATGCATACTCGGCACAGCTAAGAGTGAGGAACCATGTAGGAGTTCCTAAGTTTCTTAGCATACATTTCAATTCCCCATGACGACGGTACCAATACTCGTTTGTACCACGCTGACATGCCATGAGATTGATTAGATGAGATTCCAAAATATTATCTCGCAGATTCACTTTCTCCATGAAGTCCCTCGCCTAAACATTTTGCAGATGTGCTCCACTTTTCAGTATATGGTTTACTGCATAAGAAAGCCCAGACAAGTCACTTTCATACAGTAGATGAAACAAATAGGGAATGCATTGGCGAAACCTTGGATCTTCAGCATATAATCTTACAGTTCGATATTCAGATGCAAGAATTTGAAGTGGTCCATCGTCATATCGTCCACCTCGACCTGTTGGAAATAGCTGTGGAAAACAACGAGCTTCCAAACTTTCTTCCCATACACTAACGGGACTTTCTTTTGCTGCTTTCATTTGAAACAATTCAATTGCATTCCCCATTACTTCTTTGGAATGCAAAGGATGAACAGTATAATGTTCATATATTTCTTCACTTCTAGAGACATCAACTTTTTCAATTTGGCCGACTGAACAATCACTGTCTTCATCTGCAGCTGTTTCCTCTGCTGCAACACATACATGTTTATAATACTCATTGTTTTTGACTAAATACAACGTTGCCTTTTTGACTTTCCTAACATCCACTAAATCTTGCCAAATTTTTTTACTCTTTGTCGGAACCCCATTAACTAGAATAACTAAAGGTTCCTCTTCTACTTTTTCTATACCAATTGTATCAATATTTTTTTTGAAATCTAGAGGCAAATAAACAACTCTTCCCTTTAATCCTCTCTGCAAATCTGTAGGAGGCAATTCCCCTATCTTAGGCTCCATGCGAACAATTGCCTGAAAAGGGTGGACACATTGAATCAAAATAGACTCATATGTATTTAAATCCATCAATTCAGGGGGAATGTCTACCAACTCCAGATTATTATGAACTGCTCTAGCAGGCATTCTGTTTTGATTTAATTTATCATAACAATATTTACAAATACGCTGATCAGAACTCAAATCAAAACAATTCTCCACCCACAAATAAGTTGCTCAATCTTTCCACTCATAATTATTCATCTTTTCGCTTTTTACATATAAATCAACTAATCTAGTTTGATGCTTATAATGACTTCGTCGACAACACACACAAGTAAAATTCGGCCTTTCACTTGATTTCACCTTAAACCTGGTAATTTCCTGCTCAAACTTTTCTGTATTTGAAATCTGTACATTGTCTTCCACATTACCTTGAATTGCTGTCTCAATTTCTACACTGTCCTCTTTTTCACCAAAATAACAAATCTCAATTTCTTCACAAATCTTCTTCACATCTAATTCAGTTCCATGCAAAAGAGCACTGTTTAATTGTTTAAGCTTAAGTGCTGGACTTTTTGCATAATACAACATTCTCACTAATTTCCTCATTTTGGTATGATGCACTGCTAACATCCTAAAATGATGAAAAACACTCTGACAGACTTTTCTAGAAAGACAAGCCAGTAAATGCCCTTGCAAACCTGTGTTTTCTCCCACTCTACAAGGATCTAAGTCTTGCAACAACTTCACTTTCTGCTTTAGACTTTTCTTACTATATGTACGTAAGAAATTAGAAAACAAATCAATTGATTCCTGTCGCACACTACAAATACTACTACACTTCCAAGTGTACACTGGACCCTTAGTACGTCTCCCTAAAACTTCATCAGTTAACACCTCTTCTGGTTCTCTAGGCACAAGTTTCTCTTTTTCAATCGGACAACCGTCTTTCACTTCATACGCTCGACCACAGGTGTCAACTGCATGCACTAAATCATTATCCTGGAAGTAACTTTCCTCATTAAAAAATGGCTCACAACTTGAACTGTGCATCCATTCTCCTGAAAAAACTTTACAAAAATTAGTCCGATTAATTACTCTTTTCCATCTACTGTTTGATTTGAAAACATCAATTGTCTTGTTAAGTGTCCTAATTCTATTGATTATTAAAATAAATAATTTTTTCTTAACTTCAAAAGCCTGATCAACAATCTTCTCTACACTTTTCATTTTCTTATAAAAAGCAGCTCTCTGTTTACCTTTCCTAATGTTTTTTAACAAATTTAAAACCACCCTATTGCGAAACATTCGTCTACGAATGTCTCTAAACTGATTCTGCCTTCTATTCCTATACATATTATTCTCCACTGCTCCAGTTGTAGGATTCTTTGAGGTTCTCTCCTTCCTTTTCAAATTTACTCTCTCATTTTCTTTTTCTACATGCTGTCCATTATTTTTTTTTAAAGTACATATGTTCTGAATAAAAGACTTAGCACCGGAAAGCGCTCTAAAAAAAATGTTAAAAGTTAATTTACACAAAAACCACTGGAGACACTTTCACCAAATATAGAATAGCTCATACTACATAACAATCCCTACCATTTTTCCAAATTTGATGGAATTCCATTGAGCCATTTAGCCTGTAGACCTCTCTAAATACCCTGAGGTAAATTACTTCACAAAAACACATCTGAAGTGTTAGAATTTACAACCAATTAAAATGTTACTTTCATTTTCTACTTTTTTTTCCTGACATTTGATTGGTTATGTACATGAATATAAATGAAAAATGAGAGGGAAACACGGCCATTTTGACTACAACTACTTGAGGTACATCTTGAAAGGATTTTCACATTTTGTCTTCTTCACCTCTCTGTAAAGTAAGTTGATAATTTGTAAGGGGCACTTTAAGTTAATTTGTAAAAACGTTTTCTGATAGTTATTTACTGTCCCTCTGCTATAGTTATAGATAGAGATAGGCTCCTCTGTTATATTTATGGATTGACTTAGGCTTCTCTGCTATAATTATGAATTTACTTACGTTTCTTCACAGGCACTTTTTTATATTTCTACTTCCTGCCTGTTACCATACATTGCCCAAAGTTAACTTCACTGTTAAAAAATCAAAACTACCTGTCTGAACTTAAACACAACAGTGCCATATTTCTACTGATTTTTTTTTTAATGCAAATTTCAGCACAAAAATGGAAGGAGAACAGAACGTTTCCTTTGAAATAGTCCTAGAGATAAACAATGAAGAAATCATTGAACCCAATGACTTGGAATTCATGGATGAATCACGGGACCATGAACTTCTACAATGTGTAGAATCTGTGGATTTGTTAATTCAATATGAGGACGTTTCTGACAGTCAAATGTTGGAAGTTATGTTCACTCAAAAAGAGGACATTTCGGACAGTCAAATGTTAGACGTTCTATCAAATTTTGAAAATGAATCTCAAAAATAAATTTATATTGAATAATTCTAAAATTGTTTGAGACATTATTCATTTTTATATGTAATTCTTAAACTAGTACCAAATTGATTATAATGTAAAGTCAGACTTATACTATACTGTGCAACTTTTTTGTTTTACATAGTAATTTTGCTCATAGATACTTCCTTTCTCCCACTATATTATCTCCAATGTGTATTTGACATCTCTTTTTCATCTCCTGCCTCCATGTTCTTTATACTTTCCTGACAGACTATGGTATGGATTCCATATACCACAATAACTTCTATAACAACATGCAAATTATCTACAGAGGAAACGGTGTACATTGAATTTAAGACTCTGCATTGGTACCTACATGTTGGTACTTAAATCACCCACACAACACAACAACTCTATTCAGAGATACCCTACCTCCAAGCACTTTAAATTATTATTTTAGTGTTTCACTGAGTTTTCCCCATGTGTGGGGGTGGGGGAGGTGTGTGTGGGGGATGTGCGGGGTGTGTCTGTGAGGTGTGTATGTGTGTGTGTGTGTGTCTGGGGGGGATGAGGTGTATAGGTGTGTGGGGTATGTGGGTGTGGGTGAGGATGTGGGTGTGTAAGGTGTGTGTGTGGGTGTGGATGTGTGGGGTGTTTGGGTGTAGGTGGAAGTGTGGGTGTGTGAGGTGTGTGTGGGGTGTGTGTGGGTGTGGGGGGTATGTGTGTAGGATGTGTGTGTATGTGTGGGATGTGTGAGTGTGTCAGTGAGGTGTGCGTGTGTGTGTGGGGGGAGGTATGTGTGTGGGATGTGTGAGGTGTGTGTGTGGGATGTGTGAGGTGTGTCTGTGAGGTATCTGTTTGTGCGTGTGTGTGTGTTGGGGGGTGAGGTGTGTGTGTGTGTGTCTGGGTGTGTGGGATGTGTGGTTGTGGGTGTGGATGTGTAAGGTGTTGGTGTGGGGGGGTGGGGTGTTTGGGTGTGGGTGGAGGTGTGTATGTGTGAGGTGTGTGTGGGGAGTGTGTGGGTGTGGGGGTGTGGGGTTATGTGCGTGTGGGGTTGTGTGCGTGTGGGTGTGTGTGGGACGTACTTGTAGGTACCTAAAACAGCCACAGAACCCAAAAGCTCTTTTCAGAGCTACCCTACCTGTAATCACTCAAAATGATTATTTTACACTATTATTTTCACTATTTTTCACCAAAGTACGCTCCCCGGTACGCTCCTCGGTGCGCTTCGAATGTTTACAGACACCCGAGAGCCAATCAGCTTCCCGTGCGCAAGTCGCGTGGCGCGCCCGGAGCGCTCCCCGGTAGGCGCACCGGGGCGCGCTTACAGATATATAATTTTTTTTGAACCTAAATTACTCAAAATCCTCTGGAGCACATATCTTGAGACATAGCAAAGGCACATCGGGCTACCAGTCCCTACAATTTTGCCAAGTTTGGTGAAAATCCATTCAGCCGTTCGAGCTAAAAGTGCGACAGACCGCCCTATGGAAATTAACATGGGGAAAACACGTTTTGGGACCCCCCTTTTATCTCGGCCCCCGCTTGACGAATCCCCCCCAAACTTTCAGGGAAGGAGCGGAGAGCCGCGAGGCAAAGTTGCTGAAACATTCAGGCTGATTCCTCAACCGGCGCCAAAGTTATTCCAAATAGAATGTTGCGATTTCCCTATGGAAATCAATCCTAACTATAACTACCTACTGGCGACCGCCAGTAGGTAATATATATATATATATGGGGGAGGAACAGCCGTTACCAATCCCTAGAGCGGCAAGACATTTTGAGTGTGGACTGCTTCCTGGCTCATCATTACTCCATGGCGCTGACGAAGGCTCAAAACGCCGAAATGCATTCGCCTTGATGGAATTGTTGTAATAAAGGCTTCCATATCCGTTCCCGTGCAGGCCTCCGCCTTTTTCTTTTGGGGAAGGATTTCGTTTGCATTTCTACACACGTTTGCCAGTAACGTGTAAGGAGGTCCCCGCATCACAAGAGGCCTGATCTGCAGCTGGCAACGCTTCGGCAATTTCTCTCCGTCACGGTAGTGACACAGTCAGACCCGCCACAGAATCCGGGTGGAAGAGACACGGTGATGAGGATATTATGCCTCGCATTGGGTTAAGTTGCATTGCGGCAAACCCCTGTGAATACTACACTTGGTAATGTGGCTGATGCGGTGGGAACGGAAGGAGGCTTTGACACGCAACTAATTAAGGGCACACGGAACTTTTACTGCACACTGTGCTGAATACGGCAACTTTCCTTTGGTCATCACCGCCTTGGGACCCGGATTCGGACTGCTGCATTCTGGGCCCCGTAGTTAGAGTACCTACAGTACTAACTACACCAGGCGGAGCCCCATATGGGGGAGGAACAGCCCCTACCAATCCCTAGAGCGGCAAGACATTTTGAGTGTGGACTGCTTCCTGGCTCATCATTACTCCATGGCGCTGACGAAGGCTCAAAACGCCGAAATGCATTCGCCTTGATGGAATTGTTGTAATAAAGGCTTCCATATCCGTTCCCGTGCAGGCCTCCGCCTTTTTCTTTTGGGGAAGGATTTTGTTTGCATTTCTACACACGTTTGCCAGTAACGTGTAAGGAGGTCCCCGCATCACAAGAGGCTTGATCTGCAGCTGGCAACGCTTCGGCAATTTCTCTCCGTCACGGTAGTGACACAGTCAGACCCGCCACAGAATCCGGGTGGAAGAGACACGGTGACGAGGATATTATGCCTCGCATTGGGTTAAGTTGCATTGCGGCAAACCCCCGTGAATACTACACTTGGCAATGTGGCTGATGCGGTGGGAACGGAAGGAGGCTTTGACACGCAACTAATTAAGGGCACACGGAACTTTTACTGCACACTGTGCTGAATACGGCAACTTTCCTTTGGTCATCACCGCCTTGGGACCCGGATTCAGACTGCTGCATTCTGGGCCCCGTAGTTAGAGTACCTACAGTACTAACTACACCAGGCGGAGCCCCATATGGGGGAGGAACAGCCGCTACCAATCCCTAGAGCGGCAAGACATTTTGAGTGTGGACTGCTTCCTGGCTCCTCATTACTCCATGGCGCTGACGAAGGCTCAAAACGCCGAAATGCATTCGCCTTGATGGAATTGTTGTAATAAAGGCTTCCATATCCGTTCCCGTGCAGGCCTCCGCCTTTTTCTTTTGGGGAAGGATTTTGTTTGCATTTCTACACACGTTTGCCAGTAACGTGTAAGGAGGTCCCCGCATCACAAGAGGCCTGATCTGCAGCTGGCAACGCTTTGGCAATTTCTCTCCGTCACGGTAGTGACACAGTCAGACCCGCCACAGAATCCGGGTGGAAGAGACACGGTGACGAGGATATTATGCCTCGCATTGGGTTAAGTTGCATTGCGGCAAACCCCCGTGAATACTACACTTGGTAATGTGGCTGATGCGGTGGGAACGGAAGGAGGCTTTGACACGCAACTAATTAAGGGCACACGGAACTTTTACTGCACACTGTGCTGAATACGGCAACTTTCCTTTGGTCATCACCGCCTTGGGACCCGGATTCGGACTGCTGCATTCTGGGCCCCGTAGTTAGAGTACCTACAGTACTAACTACACCAGGCGGAGCCCCATATGGGGGAGGAACAGCCGCTACCAATCCCTAGAGCGGCAAGACATTTTGAGTGTGGACTGCTTCCTGGCTCATCATTACTCCATGGCGCTGACGAAGGCTCAAAACGCCGAAATGCATTCGCCTTGATGGAATTGTTGTAATAAAGGCTTCCATATCCGTTCCCGTGCAGGCATCCGCCTTTTTCTTTTGGGGAAGGATTTCGTTTGCATATATATATATATATATATATATATATGTGTGTGTGTGTGTATATACATATATGTATATATATATATATATATATATATATATATGTATGTTAATATATTTATATTGTACTGAAAATCATGATTACAATAATTTTTATTTTTTAAAGTAAAACTAGAGTATCATAATATTTCATAGTTAAATAACAATAGTGCTATTTGTATTTTTTTAACAGTGAATGTATATTTTCTTAAATAATATTTAATAATTATTTAAAATAAACTCCATTACTTTCAATAGGAGCGTGTTGCAGTAGCAGTGGTTGACCATTTGTGATCACTGCTGTATTTGTTTATTAGTAAAATTGCACTTCGATTTTGTGAGTAAGAAAAAAGTACTCCGAAGCGTAATTTACTTTTGTGAATCAGGCGCTCAGGTTCTAACCAGACAGATACACCTTCCCTCACCAATGGAAATTTACACAGCGGATTGGTTTTCAAGCAATGAAGGCAGTTGTGCAGTCATAAAACGTGTGACAACTCCTTCCTGGTACAATCGATAACATTAGCAAAACAATGTGTTCTTCCCACTACAGGTGCAATCTTGAAAAACTTGTGTCAAGGCTGAAACAAAGGCATCCTCTCTCATTTCCAAGGCTTTCCATGCTCTTGGTAGCTGAGCTCTGCAAAAATAAATTTTTTATTGTTAATTGTTAGTCACTAGAACATATGCATGGTTTTGTGCTGCAGCAATGCACTTGCCTGGTTTAAAACAAGATGGAGTCGGTTTTGTCTGATAATTGTGTCTGAAGTGATCACAATTCCCGCCTCTTGGCAATAAGTGCCAATCTTACCACTCAATATTGTTCAAATGTCCAGCCTCTTAATGGAATTCATAATCCCTTTCTATTTCTTCATTTCTGCCCCCTAGCTCCTGCTTGGAGCCTTTCAAATGTCTACAGTTCCTTCTCCTATTTAGGCACATTGAACACAAGCTAGGTCCTGTGCATATTAGTAATATTAAAACGGGAAAAAAGACAATGACTGGTCCCAGGACTCCCAGAGTACACTTTCCCCAATTACCTAGGTGGGCCCCTAACTTCTCCCAAAATCTTGGACAGCTTATTTTGTGCTCTTCAGGAACCACACCCTCCGACTAGTAGTGAAAGGTAAACTCTTTTACCATTGTCATGATACATATTACTATAAATTAGCTTGTTATAACATCAAAAAATTCTCATGCAAATTAAAAACGAACATGCGGTTATTCTCACCTACTCTTTTAGCTCCCTTGCAGGCTATGCAAAGAGTTCGTGTCCTCTCATGCCTCAAATTCAGAACTGGCTGTGTTAGTAGCAAAGTGTTCTCCCTTGATATTGGTTCATTATGAAATCGCAACACCCCTTCCTGCAAATGTGGGTAATGTTTAGTATTGTTCTCTCTAAAAACTCCTTCTCCACTTCAGAGAACATACATTGTACATCTTTAGGTATTTCAAAAAAATTTCTTTTGGTCTCATATAACTCTATTCAACTAAAATCTTGATCTTCAGTGAAAGATTCTAGGTACCTGTGAGTAAACAAGGACAAATAAATAACACATGACAACGGAGAAGAAAGAGGTCTCTGTGCATAAATACCTTCCTCTGCTAGTCAGACAGACATGTGAGTGCATATCCAACAGTTTGATGCATTTGTAGTCGAGTAATAAGTCTATAAAAGCTGGACATTTGAATTTTTTCTTTTCATTTTGAGGAGGAGTGTGCATGTTTTTATCATTTCTTTCCATCCTGCAGAGTACCTATAGGGTGGAGGACCTAACACACCATACTAGATGAATCAATAGCATCAGCAAAGAGAATGTCAGTACAATCGTACAGGCAGCAAATGCAGCACCCTTGATGAGGAGGAACATCATCTGCCCCTTACCCCAATTATAATTTTCTTTGATTATTAAAATATTTTCTTTTGCTGGCTTCTTGTGATTCGACCATTTATCTCACCTGCTGACCCATGTTGCAGTACCTGCCTGGAACAGTTGATTTTGGGAGTTTGAAAGTTTTTTCCACCCTCTTCTGATGCTCTCACCTTCTTTGTGTGCAAAGCATGCATCAAAGTCAACAATCCTTCACATTTCACAGCAGTGTTCATAACCAAGAGGACATGGTATGGTATTTCTGCCATGGCTGCAAACAGTTTCTCTGTGTATGGATTTTCATTAGAACCCAACCTCCAGGTTCCAGATTATGACATACAGCTGTCAATGGGACCCAATCAGCCTGTTGAACCTGGCAAGACACAGAGTGCATCACATTAGATAGTTGCTTAGAATAGTCCATGATCAAGTCATTAGTTTCCCACAACAGAGCAGCAGTTGGTACCCCACGACCTCTTATTGATCTGCCCATTAGAGTTTCATGTGGGAACAGTCCTGTTTTTCTGTTTGGGATGCATCAAATGCTCATAAGCACCACAGGAAGGGTTTCAGGCCACTTCAAGGTGGTGGAGGCACACAGTTATGCCAGCTAGTCCTTTACCACGGTGACACCAGGGCAGCCATGCTCAGCTGGGTCTCATTCTTTATTCTAGTGTGCTGCTTATATACCTGTAACAGTCTCTCATAATAATCATGCACACTTCTGTCCTTATTTTGTGTAGTTTGCATAATCTTGGACCAATTTACACCTTGTGGAGGCACCTTTTCCTTCAGATCACCTTCTTGTACTTTTCCATTACTATCATTGAGGGCTCAAACTTGGGACCCACATGCTGTGGCTTCACTTCAAGCCACTCTACAGACACCCTGCAACTGTGTCACACATCTTTGGGTACTAGAATAGAAAACAAAGCATCAAATCTGACCATAAACATTTTATTGATTCAGTTATTTTGTCTGTATGTCACTTCTCACGGGTTTCCTGCAAATCCCGGAAATGTTTGGTAATGACCACAAATCATACCTGGTCCACGGCACATGAATACATATTGGTTGCCCATCTGGCCCAGTATCTCTCTCAGCAGATACTCTGGTTCAACCCATTCAAGTAAATGATTTCTGGAATATCACTTTTGCCATTAAATGCTGTTTCCGGATCCTATGAGCCCCCTCTAACCCATTCCTTCTTTAATCTTTTCATATCCTCACACTTTCTTATCTTCTCCCGAAAATCCTCAAACCAGTGCCTCAATGTTGCTTATTTTTCCTTTCTCATTTCTTCATTCAATTTTAACAAATATGACTAGTGTATACTCTTTTCCTGCTGACACCTCCCCAATTTCTCTGTATTGGTAACACATTGATAATACATACCCATGCCCAACCACTGGCTGTACTATTTATTCAACAAATACATCTCCACTTAAACTTTCCCATGCAGGCTCTTTCTTTTACCATTTGACCTAATACTCTAAAAGTAAATGTTTCTCTTCCGACAATTTTTTCATTGACTTGTTATGCACCTAGGCGGAAGCAGGAGAACATTCAACAAAACAGTCTTTATCATCTTCCAGCCCCCCAGGACCCTATTCCATAGTGATGGGGAAAGGAAGAAAAACCTGGCATGCCTTTCACCTCTTACAGGTGACCTGATTGTAGTCTATTGTTTCTCAATTAACCTTTACTATATTTTCCCGGCCCTATACCGCTTGTCACTCCCAAAGAACAACTAGGGTTACAAATGTGCCACTTACTAATGCAGCCACGTCAGGACCACAAGCAGAGATCGGAATATTAAGCAAGTATCATTGCATAGCACGCCTTCCACATCTACTGGGATCACCATGACTCGGCTTCCAAGTATCCTCGGATCGGACCATAAGTGTTAATATAAATTCAATCCTTACCAAACGCTTAATTACATAATTATTTCATCAGTAATGACCACACGGAGAAATTATTTCTGTCTTTGTCTTTAATTTTCCTGTGCCCAGCCTATATGTGTGTTGTCGAATGGGGAACATCCCGCAAATTCTTCAGGGGTATGGGAATGTTATAAGACCATTTACAACTTTTCATCAATGTACAATGTGTTCTACAATAATATCAAACTTTGGTGAAAACAGTTCACCTCTGTGAATTACCACTCCAGGTTTGATGCCCACATGAAAAAAAAACTCCCATGCATAGTGTCATTTTTTGTGTAGACACAGTTGTTTTATACATATCTTTTTTATTTTTTAACCTGCTCAATTGCAACTTCTGCGCTACCTCCGCGTGTGTGTCAGAGCATGATGCCCATCAACTCTAAGGGCATCATTAGGAAAGTCCGCCCGCCATCCTCTCGGTAAAAGGGACCGACCGCCATAAGGGCGGGGGTCCCGTGGGGCCAATTAGGATGCGCCCGCCACAGTGGTAAGGCGCATCCCGTATTTTTAACATTGCGGCGGGCGGTGCTGAAAGCACCGCCCGCCGCAGTGCTAAAAATACATGTTGTGCTTTTCATGTTGTGCATTTGGCCGCGCGGTGCCTGCCACGTTGTTCTTTGAACCCCCATGTGCACCTCCCAACCCCCCGGAGTCCATGGGGGCCCGCAACGGGACCCCCAAGCAGACTCCGCATGCTGCCACGGAAAGGCATTCACAAAGGCACATTCTAATATGGCTGGCGGTGTCTGAAAGTCACCGCCACCATATTGCACCCTTTTCCGCCCAGTCGACATGTTGACCGGGCAGAAAAGCGGCGTACGGTCTTTCCGTCCTCCGCGGTCCCCCCAGCCATAATAATATGGCGGGGGGTCTTTTCTACAGGGATGGCGGGCGAATTGCCCCCACCGGGCTGGCAGTGACTACCAACGGGCAGGCGGGGGCAATCCGCCCGCCATCCTAATGGGGCCCTAAGTCTATCAGGTTCTCTTGTATGCAAAGTGAGCTTGAAACCACCATAGCGCATAATCCTATTTATCCCCTTCGTATTATAAATGAGACTATCTGTCAGGCTTACACGTTTTATTTTATTTTCCTATCTGTAGTGGCGAGCAATTCAAAACAAAAACCAACTATTTGAGACTTATTCATAAGATTCCCTCTTCAAACTCACCACACACATCCACCTACTCATGTTAAATCCTTTTCATTTCTTCTCCACCAGTTCTACTTCCATCCCGGCTGTCTGAATAATTATCCTCTATCGTGTGTCATTTCACATGAGTAAAATGTTCTCCTGTAAACAAAATGTATTGTATCATTCTCCTTGTTCGGATAAGGAGGGCAAAATCGTGATTATGAATAGTAATGACTATGAACATGAGGTAATGACACAATTGAATGATTCAACCTGTTATGAGAGACTTAAGTCAAATCCGATCTGGTCACTCATGAGTAAGATCAATGCCAATTTACAGGAATAGCATGATATGGGTCTTTTAGATGAGGGCGAGTACATGTATCGGAAGATTGCAGACCTACATTTCCATGCCTTTACACATTACCCAAAATACACAACCACCTACCCTTTCCACCAGGCAAACACATTGTGTCAAGCATTGGGGGCCCAACAGAAAGACTATTCCATTATGTGGATTTATTTCTACAGCCAATAGTTCGGAACCTTCCCTCATATATTAAAGATACCATTCATATCCTGAGTCTCCTCGCAGACGTAACATGGGAAGAGGGAATGATCCTTGCTACATTGGATGTGGGTTCACTCTATAGGAGCATCAAGTCTAATTTGGGACTGCTAGCAATAAAATGGTACCTAAATACGAGACCAGCTACCCAATGGCAACATACAGAAATGCTATTAACCATGATATATCTGATTTTGACCAATAATGTCTTCCTTTTTGAAAGACAGTGGTATAGACAAATACAGGAAGTAGCCATGGGGTCGAGATTTTCTCAATCATACGCCAACCTTTTCATGGGCTGGTTGGAGGATGAGTGGATCTGGGGCACCACAGGGAGTGAATGGAGTGACTCATTCAGTTTTGTGATTTCTTAAACACAAACACTATGTACATTAAATTCACCTCCCAATATAGTAGAACCAACATAGTATGTTTGGATGTGGAACTATATGTGAAGAATAATCAATTACAAAGTAGACTCCATCATAAACCAACAGCATGCAATGCAGTATTACATGCAAATAGTGCACATCCAACACACCAGATTTAGGCCATTCCCTATGGTGAATTCACTAGAGCAAGAAGGAATTGCAGTGAGGAGAGTGATTTTAAAACATGCATTGAGAATATGAAGACACGTTTTGCTGCGAGGGTCTATGACAGACAGATTAAAGGCAAGGCTCCTTAAGATCAAGCGAAGTGATGCTCTAAGAGACAAACGAGTGATAAAGAAGGGTGAACAAGAAATGAGACTAGTGACGAATTATAACAGTTTGTCCATAGTACTTACAAGAAGTATGATTAAACACTGGGGTATCTTAAGGGTAGATAAAACGTTAGAGGCATGCACCAGAGGTAAACCAGGAATCTTGTTTAGAAGAGGAAGGACTTTAAAAGCAATATTAAGTCCTATTGTCCTTCATGAGAGTAATACATGACATTGGCTTGCACAATACTCATTGGAATTCCGCAAATGGGGATCCTGTTGAGCATGTAGATGGGCAGTAGATAAGAAGAAATAATTCAGAGGACTGAATGGCAAGACTTATATGATAATACACAATATAAACTGTAATTCCAGCTACATCATCTATATCATTGAATGCAAATGTAAACGTATTTATGTAGGCAGTACACTCAGGGCTCTCAAGGACAGGTTTGGGGATCATATATTAGCCCTAAAGCAACAGGATGCAAGATATCCAATGGTAATCCATGCAAATTAACAATTTCTCTTCTACGGTATTGACGTAGTGACCCAGAACCCCAGAGGGGGGAACAGAGAACTAAATCCAAGGAGAAAAGAAGCATTTTGGATAATGCATCTGAAAGCAGTGGAAAGAGGACTCAACACAGACCATGAATTACACTATTTCTTAGGGGACATGGGGATATTTGATTCATTATGGTCAGAAATGTAAAACTGTGAATGAATGTGATGTTATTGTCACCTACGGGTTATGGAATACATTCCACAAATTTGTCACCCTACTTTTGAGACCCTTACAGTATGTTTGGCATTATTGTATGACAAATCTTCTTCTCAAATACATTTAATGGTTATGAACAAGTATAAGATATGTGTTTATCATTTAATATATTGTTGATAATGGGAGTGGAAATATGAGAAAAATATATAACAACAGCTGATGCACTTATCCGGAATACACTGGTGTTAATGGGGTACGAAATGTGGGACATAACAGAAATGTGTAATAACATCTAATGCATTTGTTTGTAAGGATGATATGTGATCGAAAAGACAATTGAACTTCTATGGTTGTGTTGAATTTAAAATATGATATGAATGACAGTAAGTCGAGCGGGAGTTCAGTAGCAGACAGGGAAAGAGGTATAAGCATGGTGTGAGATAGATGACAGGGACATTCGGAGTGGTACGCAGCACATCAATGGATGACGGAGGTTAAATCAATGGAGGCTGCCATATTGGAGGTTGTAGAGTGTACACAGGACCAACAACTTGAAAATAATAGGTGAGGACATTCTAACGGTAGAATCCATTTAGACCGGATGGGGAATTATGCTCCACTTCCGGGTCAACGCTTGCGGTGACTCGACTGCGGGTAATCGTACTGTCAGCATACTCACAATCAGGTATGTGGTAGGAGCTGAAAATGGGACTTGGGACTATGAATTGGGGACAATGAGGAACTGATATGGTTATTTGTGATACAATCCTTTGCAGGACAAGAGAAGTGGACTTATAGAAGATCAGGATACTAATATAACAACCTCATCCGAAATTGTTGGAACTTCACCCTGATTTCGGGAAAGATATGTTAAGTATAACCAGAGGATTTTGATGTCAATAGAAGTGTAGTTAGAAGTTTAAACAAGGAGAACGATACAATACATTTTGATAACAGGAGAACATTGTACTCATATTAAACGACACACGATAGAGGATAATTATTCAGACAACGGGGACGGAAGTAGAACCGGCGGAGTGGTAACGAAAAGGATTTAACATGTGGAGGTGGATTTGTGGAGTAGATTTTGAAGAGTGAATCTAATGAATAAATCTCAAATTGTTGTTTTTTGTCTTGAATTGCTCTCCGTTACAGGTGGGAATAGAAGGTAAAACGTGTAAGCCTGACGGGTAGGCTCATTTATAATATGAGAAAATGATAAACTTGGCACTTAGAGTTGTTGGGCACCACGCTCTGAGACACACAGGTGAAGGTAGTGCAGTAGTTACAATTGAGCAGATTAAAAAATAAAAAATATATGTATAAAAAACTGTATATACACATAAAATGACACTTTACATGGGTTTCCAGTTTGAAATTACTGTAGGACACATTGTACATTGATTAAAAGTTGTAAATGGTCTTATTACATTCCCATAGCCCTGAAGAAGTAGATGCATATTCCTCATCAGACAAAACATGTGTTGGCTGGGAACAGGAAAATGAAAGACAAAGACCAGAAAGAATTTCTCTGTTTGGTCTTTACTGATTAAATAATTATGTATTTAAGCGTGTGCTAAGGATTGAATTTATGCTATAAGCATCGGAAGGTCGGTAAGAAGGACAAAGTTCCTTTCTGTATCGGCGCTGCAGGAAAAAGAGTGTTAAGCATGCATAATTCCATCTGGGGCCCACTGGAGGGCTGATAAACATATCCCGGAATAAATACACAAGAACCAAACCCACTGGAGGGTGAAAATATGCAAAATTACTACATGCCCCAGCGTGCATCAGGAGAACTATGGAATCGTAATGGCACACCGGAGGCCAATAAATGTGATTGAGTAGCACGCAGAACGGACATGCAGGCAATAAATCGTGGGTCCTGATGTTAGCCTCTGAAGAGAAGCGCAAAGGCTTCGAAATGTGTAAGCCTGAGGATTTGTACGACGAGATGGGAAGATGCATGTTTTATTAATAAAGTGGTTGTACCAACCTGACAGCGGAGTGCGGCCTCGTATCTGAGCACCTTGGGATTGATATATATATATATATATATATATATATATATATATATCTATATATGCTCCAGCCTGTCCCTCAATGCACTTTCCGTGCGGACAAGAACGGGACACCAAATGACGCCACAGCCAGACTCAAAGTACTTTCACTTGTGATATATTTTTATTCGTGCATACAGGGTGCAAAGCCTTGTCAAACGCGTTTCGGGCACCGGCTGTGCCCTTGCTCACTGACCATTCACCATGGTTACTCCACCTATATAAATACAACAATGCAACTTTCAAAAATGCGCGCCAACCTCGCCGTTAGCAATAAACATAGGCAATGGACTTGTGCCGTTGAATGCTTCACTGAATACATAAAATGGTCCCGCCATTTTGGAACGGTGCATTTAAACTAGCCCAAGATAAACATACCGAAATAACACCAACATAGGTATACCTAGAAAAACGTAAAACGATCATGGATCATGAAAACGTTTAAAAATGCATTATATACATGGCATTGGTTAGGTTGTTGGTGTTATGTAAAAGAATGTTAAAAATTTACCAGATGATGGGAATACAATCAATATATAAAACCATAATAAACATTGAAAACAATATATATATATATATGAATCACCAAGTCCTGTCCACACCGAATGCTACAACACTCCGCCAGCGATGCTTGCAGGAACGGACCACCACTCAGGTTTCAATTGATTTCAAAGTGCATTTATTTCTCCATTTCTCCCAACATGACGCGTTTCGCCCGGGTCTCCCCGGTCTAGATCACATGACATGCGAAGAATCCTGCGTTACTTAAATACCTAGTTTCTCCACCCTTTTCCCTCCAAACAATGCATAGAGTTAAAAGACAGACTATATAGGAATGGGGTACTTTTTTAAGAAAACAGCTCTATTTACAAAATGTCATTATTGTATTTCTGGCGAGTTTATAAATACAAAGTTTATAAATACAAAAGCTTCCTAAAATAAACAGAGACCTTGTTAATTACAGAAAAACATCGCAAAAAAGGTAAAAGAGGTAGTCTATACTCCTGAACCCCAATCCATATTATTTACAAAATGCTTGGATAATCCATTGTGTCAAAAGAAATACACAAACGCGCAATAAAGGGCAAGTGCCCAAATCCATATCCAGCATTGTCCATCTAAAATGTATCTAATCACGCAAAGGCAATGGAAACTGGAGCATTCAAAAAATATATATATTGATAATAACCACCAAAGTGCAAATGTGCATCGCTCTACTAAAAAATTCCTAGCACACACAATATAAAAAAAAAATATCTAAAATTGGACTAACTGATGCATTTCAGTTTTCATACTAAATAAATACAGTAAGGTGCATAAAGTAACAGATGTGAAAAAATATGTGGATATTAGAAGCTGGAAACAATGAATATACAGAGTGGAAGTAAACATGTATAACCAGTGTGTACAATATTGGTCATCTCCCGATTTCAATACCACACGAATACCGGATAGAAACCAGTAAAACCATAAACCTAGTTAAACCAATAACAACCACAGTAAAAATGTAGCTAAAATCCAATGAATAACCAATCTGTACTCACTAAAAATTACAAATTACATAAAAGTAATGTTAAAATGTTCCAGGATATCTACAAGATTACAAGAATAAATTCAATTCATCTTCTTAATTATAGCAGCAAGAAAAGGAAAATATTGATTATGCAGTCGAATGTAAACATGTAAAAAACTGACTCAAATTGTAAAAATATATAAATATGAGTACAAATTAATATCAATACACTGGATGTCAGAATCAAAAATTCCCCTTAAAAAATGTATGACATATTAAAGAAAATTGTACAAATCCTCTCCTGTGTTAAGCCCATTGGGCATCTTTGTATCTAACCTTATGATATATTGACTTTCCAATTGGAGCAATTTCTTCTCTCTGTTCCCTCCTCTAATAGATTTGGGAATATATATATATATATATCCAGGATACGCCAAGTAACTTTATTGAATGATTCTTGCGCACAGCCACAGCAATCCATGAAGTGCTTTCGGCAGACGCATTTCAGCCTTAATTGGCTTACCTCACTGCCGGTTCCACAGGTGCAGCATTTTCCCTGGGGGTCTCGTGAAATGTAGTTGTATAATTGACCGCTCCCAGTCAGGTGTTATATAGCCCCTCCTCCAATTACAAGGTGTGCTCACAGCTCGTGCTGACCCATACCAGGCAGGTGCATGCTGGTTATTGAAGTTCATATATATATATATAAATTAAAGTGACATTATACTAAGATAACTATAAATCATGCCCCCGTCAAAATGTCTCTGCAAATGTTATATATATGATACATGGGATTCTTCTAACCCTGTATAAAAACCCGTCCCTAATTTCTTTATAATCGGCAACTTGTGACACACCCAGTTATCAATTAATTTATTACATTTGAGTTCTGGACGTCACAATGCCTGCTGGCAACAGCCTTGGGGAAAAGCAGGTCAGGTCAATGATCAAAATTAAGGTAGCCATTTAAAAAAGGAAAAACAAACCCTGAATTTTCCTTTGACCTTGTTCCTCTATAAGGTCCTGGAACTCCTTGGTGACTTGCAATATACTAATAATATATGGTAGAGGTTAATTTATCTATCTATCTATCTATCTATCTATCTATCTATCTATCTATCTAGCTATCTATCTATAGACAGACAGACAGACAGACAGATAGATAGTTGGTAGTTATAGTTAGGACATTGTTTTTATTCAAAAAGCATATTTCTTTTGCGAATATCTTTGGCACCGTTTGACGAGTCTTTGCGAAATTTTCAAAACTAATGGCCCACTCACTTCAGCTGCTATTTTGAAAGTTTCGGGGTGATTCATAAATTGGGGGCCGAGAAAAAGAGGGGGGTCCCAAAATGCTTTTTCTCTATGTTAATTTCCATAGGAAACTTTAGACATGGCTACAGCCTGAACTGCTGAATTGAATTACACCAAAATTGGCAAAAAAAGGTAGCTTTTGGTCCAGAAAGCACTCCTTTTCTTAAATGGTGTAAATCCGTTTTGTGGTTCCTGAGAAATGTAAACATTTCTCAGATATACAATTACGGCTGTGGAGGATCCGCATGCCAGAGATTTGATTGGCAGCCAACACTTCAAACCAGGAAGTATTGGCAGCCATCTAGTGACTTGGTTGAATCAAGTCACAAGGAAAAAGGTAAAAACAAATAAAAATTAAGAAAAGGGGGCAGGGTGAAAACTTCCTGACCCCTAGGCCTGCTCACTGGATCCCACAGAGATCCCCTGGGCCAAAAAAAGCATTTTTTAAAAAACATTTCAGCAGGATTCACGTTAGATCCGCGAATCCAGCTGAGTCTTTTTTTTAAAATGAAGTGCGGGCTCTCGCTCCTTATTTTCTTTAAGCCCCTGGGAGGGCCAGTTCCCAGGGGCAATGACAAAGGAGATGAATGTGCCCATGCAGGCCCTGCATGCCCCGGGGACCGCCACCTCCTGGGTCTTATAATTGTATGCAGGGGCTACGCAGCACCCCAGCCCCGAGGACCGCCACCTCCCCGGAGCTTAATTTATAATGAAAGTAGATGGGGGCTCCTGTCCCCTCATCCAGCCCTGGGGACCACCAACTCACCCGGGGCTGTGTTTGTGAAATGCGGGGGCCACCTCCCGAGGGCTTTTCTTTAAATGAATGTGGGTGGGGGTACTGCCCACCATCTCCCCAGGGCTAAAGAGAAGATGGGAGCGGGGTCACGCAGTCTCTCTCCAGGAGCCCTCCATTGCCCTGGGGACAGCCATCCAGCAATGTCCCAGGGTTCCCACTCCCAAGACATTGCAGTGAGCTATGACTCGGCGGGAGCACTCCAAACAAGCCATAGAAAACTCTGCTTTGCTTCATGGAAGCAAGAGCAGGAAAAATGCTCTCGCTTCTATGAAGCGAAGCAGAATTGCTTTTGAGGAGAGGGAGCTGCATGTTTGCAGCTCCCCCTACCCAAAAGCAATGCTGACTCCCGCAGGAGGCAGGGAGCCAGCAGGGACCGTGGGGGCCTTGATGCTCCCCCCTCCAGTCCCCAACGGTGTGGCCATGCTCTAGGTGATGGGGTCCCCGGGGCAATATGGGCCTCAGGAGGAGGGCCGTGCACGCCCCCTCCAAAAAATTAAAAATAAAAGGGAGGCCCTGAGGGATGGGGTCCCCGGGGCCGAAAATAGCCCTGGTAGTATGAAGTAATTTAATCCAAAGTAGCACCACGCACAGCCATGACGCGTTTCGGGCCCAGAGAGGCCTTGATCACATGACGCTCATAGTGCAAGCCACCATATTTAAAGTGCAAGTGCTTAATGTCCCGTGACCTTTGGGCCAATGAATATAGAAAACATACTATGGTTGCAATCAACATATAAATATGTAATTAACCAAAAGTCTTTTTACATTGTTGGGTAAAATATAGACAGTGGTTCAAGCAGATGTGCAAAATTCAATAACAGTGCAATGATGCATTTATGTGCAAAAAATAAGCAATACACAATAATCCCCATAGTGGGGTTAGCAGCTAAAATATTGTATATAAATATAAAGTGCACAGTGCTATTAGATTTGCTGGTCATCAATAACTGGAGAAATGTAAATTCAAAATACTTTTGCTCTTAAAGCCTAATGCAGAAAATGACCACAAGTTGTGCAAACAGTTACTTTTCACTGCACTACAACACTGAATGTTGCCAAAAAAAATTATAATCTGGAAAGTTCCATCATTTGCTTTTAAAAGATCTATTGATTGAACCCCCTATTATCAGCTCTACCTAGAACCCAAAATTACAATGTCTCAATTCATGCATGAATGCATACATACGTTACAACTTCATCAAAATATGTCCAAAATTCACAATATTGAGTAAAACCTGTAATAGCTCATAAACTCATAGCTGCTCCACTGGGCTGGCAGGTTTTTCAGCAGAGCCCTAATTCATTAATATCATGAATTTTGAAATGAAGAGAATTTAAAAATCAATAAAAACTGATTAAAATTGTCATTCTCTTCACCAATGGTACACACTATAAAAGAAAAGATCATCAAAAAACCCAAAAATAGCCTCTACAATTACCTAAAAAAATACTTATTACTGCATAAATATCTTTAAAAACCTTACATTTGATAGATTTTTAGAATCCTAACATCAGGTCCCTAGTGATAAGGTATTAGAGGATATAGTCGATGTCGTGTAAACATTGGGATGACCATGTATATTGCTTCTGCCGTGAAAATTATGAGAATAATCAATCATGTGTATTCTAGACTAGCTGAATGAGACCATAGTCGGCCTCTACACCCAATCTGCCCAATAAAGTCACATTACAAGTATAGAAACAGGAGGAGTGAAGTGTATATGGAGGGAAAGAGTCATTAAAATATGATTATAGATGGAGCTGTCACTATCTGAATATACAAGTTGGAATGAACAGACAGACAACTGTGACCTATGCTCTATAACTGTCATGACATTCAATCAGGGAGGAGATTTACAAGCATGTATACAGATCCTCACTCGCATTGAGCCCATTAGGGGTCTTAGTATCAAGCTGTAGGATGTATCTGGTTTCTAGCTTCCTAAGTAAGGCCTCACGGTCCACACCCCGACGCAGTGGGGGCACCATGTCGACCACAAAGTAGCTTAGATGTTCCAAGCAGCTACTGTGGGTCTCTTAAAAGTGCCTAGCCACCGGATACATAGCGTCATTATTGCTAACAGCCCTCATGTGCTGGAGTACACGTTTGTGGAACTGCAATTTGGTACTACCAACATATTGCAGGCCCCACGTGCACTCCAGCACATACACAGCATAATCAGATTTGCACATAAGTTTTTTGTAGATAACCACAGGGACATCGCTAAAGGGGCTTTTGTAAGTTGTTTTATTCCTTCCCAACTTACACGCTTTACAAGAAGCACATTTGATAAAGCCTCTAGTCAACTGTAGCCAGGAGCTTTTAGAGGCTACCTCAGGACTGCTCTTGACAAGCAGATCGCTCATTGAGCGTGCTCTCCGAAAAGTCAACTCAGGGTTTTTGGGTAGGGTGTGTCCTATTACCGGTTCACTTTGAACAACTGACCAACCGCTGTTGATGATCATTCGTAGTTTGTTATGTTGGTGGCTGTATGTAGTGATTAGTCTGGTTTGTTCTAGATATCATTCGGACTCAAAGGCAGCTCATCCTGCTTCGGGCCTAGTGCAACAGCCCGTGGGACATTATTAGCTTTTCTGATGGCTATATCCAGCATATGAGCAGAGTAGCCTCTGGCTAAAAATCTGAGCTTGCTCTCATTTTGTGCCCTCACGCATTCAGAGTCCACACTACATATACGTCTGATAACCAGCATCTCCCTATAAGGTTGCTGCGTATCAGATGATCTGGATGGTAGGTGGTAGCGTGTAGAACCGTGTTACCCGCTGTAGCTTTGCGGTGTAACCGAGTCTCCAGGCAATTGTTGGTAATGTACACCTCTACATCCAAAAAGTTGACAGAAACCTTGCTGACATGTGCAGTGAATTCAAGATTGAGGCTATTTGCATTAGGCTCCTCAATAAACACTTTTGCTGCTGACTCCGACCCCTTCCAAATGAGAAAAAGATTGTCGATGTAACGATACCAGGCCACTATGTGGTTGCTTAGAATGTGGTCAAACCCTGTCCTGAGGACTTGCTCCTCCCACAGTCCCATGTGTAAACATGCGTAACTGGGGGCGAAGCAAGCCCCCATTGCCACACCCCTCATTTGTTGAAACACCTGACTCTGAAACAAAAAATAGTTGTTATGTAGACAGGTTAGGATCATGTCAGATAGCATTTTGTTGTGTTTAGACATGTAAAAAGGTTTTGTCCGTAAAAAGTACTCCACTGCCTTCACACCATCCATGTGATGAATGCTAGTGTGCAAGGCAGTTACGTCAAGAGTTATTAGCAAATAGTCATCCTGCCATTTGATTGTCTCAATCTTCCTCAGGAAATCATCCGTATCCTGCAGGTAGGATGGAAGATTTTTAATGTGTTCCTGAAGGAA
This sequence comes from Lissotriton helveticus, assembly GCF_964261635.1. Classification (NCBI taxonomy): domain Eukaryota; kingdom Metazoa; phylum Chordata; class Amphibia; order Caudata; family Salamandridae; genus Lissotriton; species Lissotriton helveticus. Next base: position 1,752,076,223 of record NC_136067.1, read on the forward strand.
GAAGTCGATGTATCTAGAAGTGTTCTCCATTATGCTGTTTCTTGCGGAGATTATAGGTCTCTCAGGAGGACATTTGGGGTCTTTATGGATATTAGGAATCAAATAAAAGACTGGAATGGCCGGATGATTTATTTTAAGAAATTTAAACTCATCACTGCTGAGTAGTTCCGTACTTTCCCATGATATCAATTTGGTATTGTACTCACACCAAGCACCTCTCACTGTCTGCTAATCACTTCGCTTGTAACATTGCGGGTCATTCAAGTGTAGGAGTCTCTCCTCCATATACAATGCTCTCGGCCAGAGGACAATGTTACCCCCCTTGTCTGACTGGCGTATCACTACATTGTTGTTATTCTGAAGTTTTTTCATAAGGCTGCCATAGCAGTTATTATGCCTGTGACATCTCTGTTGCATCTGTAATTTGAAAACATGCAGCCTTTTAAATTTTGTAGTCACCAACTCATTGTAGATGTCGATATTATCATGGAGCATTGTTGGGTTAAATGTAGATCTTGGTTTAAAACTAGTTAAACCTGTCATGTCTAATCTTGGCAGGGTGCTAGTACTGGTGATTGTGTCATCCAATGTGCCCTCCTTATTTAGATATTGTAGGTCGCACAGAAGCTCATACTCATTTACTGTATGAGAGAAGGACTCACATTGCCCCCTGCGGCAACATCTTGTATCATTGGTTGTTTAGATTTGTTAAGTACAAAGAACTTGTGCAGTTTCAGTTTACGAGTATACTTATACAAATCAATGCGCGTTTGCACATAATCAAAATTGTTAGGGGGGCAGTATGATAAGCCCAGTGAAATTTTATTTTCCTTGTCAGTGAGTTGCGTTTCAGTCAAATTAATTACGGAGAGAGAACCACCAGTTGTATCATTCATTTGCGATTCCATTTCCTCTGTGGTTTTTTGTAAGAGCTGGGCTTCCTGCTGCCGCTGGCTTTTGCGGCACTGTCTGCGCTTGCGGCACTTGATGTTTGCTCTTTGTGATGTTGTTGGTTCGGGGCGCATGGTCTGAGGGTTTGTCAGCGGTCCTGGCGCAGGCAGTCCACCTCCTGCGCCAGTGAGAATTTTGTAAACCCCAATCGTGAGCTGGTGGAGGCTAACTCGCTTTCAGATTCGCTCCCTGGTACAGAGCTTAAATCTGACATCGCGGTTGATGAATGAGCTTTATCATTTGCATTTGCTGGTACCAACCGTGATTGTGCTGTTGTTTTGGCTTTCTTTAAAGATTCAAATTTCTTCGCAAAAGTAAATATTTGTCCATTTTGGTACTCTAATTTGTCTCTCTGAAATTTAAATGCCTTGCGCTTTCTATGATATCCTCCTCCTTCGCAAGGTGCCCATGCATGTCATCACGATACTTTTTCTCCAGTACCGAATCACCCATCTTAGAAATCTTTTCATTGAGCTCATCAATTTTAATCTGTATGGAAGCTCGGTCACTCTCCGCATACTTAATTAATATTTAACAAGTCAGCAAAAAGAGTCCAAGTTACACTCTGCTCACTCGGCCAGAATTTTAGGGTCAGGGTTCTCGTAACTAGGGGCCACATGATACGAAGGTCACGTGGAATGCGCCCCACCTCCAAATACCGTAAGAGAGACCAATGCTCCCACCACTTCAATTGCTCCGTGCGCATTGCTTTTACTAATAACCTGAATGTATCGTTTAGCTCAGCGCTCCCAGTCGTGACAGTGTTTGCAAGTGCCCTGCTCTGCACTTCCGTGATCGGTAGATCATCAAACATTTCCGCCGCCGCCTCCTCGCGGCTCCACACAGCGTTGGCAGCTATGATGTAGAATAACAGTGTGGGATTGTAGTTCTGGACAACAAACGGCAAACTTCACTCAGTAGCGCTCACCGTTTAGTCCCGCACACCCCTCTGCCGGAAGGTGTAGCCCCAACTCCTGCCTTCTCAGTGTACGAGGTCGGGCTCAATCACGGATGTGAGAGCCTGCAGCCGTCACTGTCAGCAGGAATGTCTGTGGCTGTCCGGGGTCTGCCGCGGCTGATCCGAACTGGAACATCAGATGCGGTCGCCAGTAGGTAGATATAGTTAGGATCTAATTTCCATAGAAAATCCGCAACATTCTATTTGGAATAACTTTGGCGCCGGTTGACGAATCTTTGCGAAATTCTCCAAGAAGATGGGGCGCTCCACTCCGATCCTGAAAGTTTCGGGGTGATTCGTCAAGCGGGGGCTCAGAAAAAAGGGGGTCCCAAAACGTGTTTTCCTCATGCAATTTTCCATAGGGACCTTTAAGTGAGGCTACAGCCCAAACTGCTGAACCAAATTACACCAAATTTGGCAAAAAGGTAGAGTTTGGTTCGCAGATTACACTTTTTGTTAAATGGTGTAAATCCGTGCAGTAGTTCCTGAGAAAATCAAATCAAAAGTAAAATCATATATATATCTATGGACGAAGTACGGTACGCGTACCTTCCGCGGACTATACGAGTACCATTACGAGCACGAGCTGCATGCTAATTGGCTGTCAACTGTCTGTCAACACACCAAACCAGGAAGTGTTGGCAGCCATCTTGTGTCTCGGTAGAACAGAGGCACAAGAAAACTGAAAAACAAGTGTTCAAAAGGCGCAAAGGGGGCAGGGTAGAAACACCCTGACACCCTAGGCCGGCTCAGGGGGTCCCACAAAGACCCCCAAGGCCCACATTTAAAAAAAATTTAAAAATTGCGGGATACGCGCAGGGTACGCGTTTCCCGCAAAAAAAACAAAAAAATGAAGCCTGATAAATTTGTAATTAGCCCCCGGGGGCCAAATCCTGGGGGCAATGTGGATGATTACAATGGGGGGCACAGAGGGGCCCCCCAACCCCAGGAACCACTACCCCCTGGGGCTTTAATGTTATGAATGCGGGGGCTCATGGCTCCCCCGCAGGCCCGGGGACCGCCACCTCCCCGGGGTACTAAATTTTTCAATTGGGGGCCTGTGACGGACCCCCCAGCCCCGGGGACCACCACCCCCTGGTGGGAGGGGGGCCAAGCGGCCTCCCTCCTGGAGCCTTGTGGTGGCCCTGGGGACCGTCACCCCCCAAGGCTGGCTCCTGCAGTGTCCCGGGGTGCCTACCCCCGGGACACTGTAGTTTGCTAAGGTAGGGAGGCCACGCCCCTTTTTACACCTCTCTGTAACGCAGCCCCCTGGCGCATACTGGAGGTTCCAGGTGGGCTAGTTGGCCCCCAGGGACCCCCAGTATTCAAGGGGAATTAGTTCCCCCTCTGGAAACGCACCAGGGGCTGCATTGCAGAGAGGTGTAATGAGGCCACACCCCTTTTTACACCTCTCTGCAACTCAGCCCCCTGGCGCATGCTGGAGGTTTCTGGTGGGCTAGTTGGCCCCCAGGGACCCCCAGTATTCAAGGGAATTTAGTTTCCACTCTGGAAACGCGCCAAGGGGCTGTGTTGCAGAGAGGTGTAATGAGGCCACGCCCCTTTTTACACCGCTCTGCAACGCAGAGCCCTGGTGCATACTGGAGGTTCCTGGTAGGCGAGTTGGCCCCCAAGGACCCCCCGTATTCAAGGGGAATTAGTTCCCCCTCTGGAAACGCGCCAGGAGCTGCGTTGCAGAGGGGTGTAATGAGGCCACACCCCTTTTTACACCTCTCTGGAACTCAGCCCCCTGGCGCATGCTGGAGGTTTCTGGTGGGCTAGTTGGCCCCCAGGGACCCCCAGTATTCAAGGGGATTTCGTTTCCACTCTGGAAACGCGCCAGGGGGCTGTGTTGCATAGAGGTGTAATGAGGCCACGCCCCTTTTTACACTGCTCTGCAACGCAGCCCCTGGCGCATACTGGAGGTTCCTGGTGGGCTAGTTGGCCACCAGGGACCCCCAGTATGCAAGGGGACTTAATACCCCAACTTAGAATGCACTACGGGGCGCGTTTGCCCAGTGGTGAAGGTAAGGGAACAGGGCTTGAGGTGATATGTGTGCAAACACGCCCTGTGGCGCGTTTTAAGTTGGGGAATTAATTCCTCTTCAATCCAGAGGTCCCCTAGGGGCCAACTAGCTCACCTATTCTGAATCATTCCATCCACACTGTCATTCACCCTTGTCAAGCATTCACACACATCACTTGACCATTCACAGCACCAAATATTTATTTACAATGCATTTCCGGTTTGTCTTTTTACAAATTTACAAAAAGCATATCAACCAATTATGCAATAATGTTGTCTGTTTTTCATCTATTTGGAGCTTTTTAATGTCTTTGATGTTCTTATGGCTCAACAAAAATTGGTCTATGCCTTTCGAACTCCTATTAGCTGTGGAGTTCTCATCAGGACCCAAAGGCTTTATGCAGAAAAAGCCTGACTTTAATTACCCGACGCTGAACAATCAAACACACCCATACACATGCTTCTCTATTTCTACTTGATGCGGGGCATTGGTTTCATTGGGGTCCCTTTGTGCTATCGAAGAAGACGCCGTTTCACTCGGTCCGCACTAAAGTGGCACGCAGAGGTTTGCCCCGAGCACCCGCATCGACAGATCGCCCACAGATCACTATTACAAGTATACAGTTATCCATACAGTCACGCATACAATCACTGAGTTTTATGTATACTTATTTATAAACAACAACTGACACAAACATTGCCTTTTATTTTTCTACTTTTTTGAACATGTACCATTGAGAGAGATATTTGCTCATCACCACACACATAAAGATATTCACTCACCCAAACAACTGTTATAACATGTAGGCTTAATGTCATATACCTACTAAATCAACTATTCACACATCTTTGGGCAGTCACACACCTCCCACCGAACCACACACACATTCACTCTCCCATACAAATACTCAGTTAACTAATCAATAACTAATATAGACTTTCAAATAGCTAGTAACCAACTGGAGAGGTAGTTTACACAACAACTGACAAAGTGATACAGATGTTCACACAGTTTAGTCACTATCCAATATATTTAGTGAGACACTTTAAATTAGTCAAGTAAACAGTCAAAAACAGTCAATCACACTGCTACTAAATCTCCATCCAGATATTTATTTTTATATATCCACTCATTCTTCAATGCAAATTGCTATAAATATATATATATAATACATATTTAAATAAATGAAGGCAAACCACATTCACTGGATGATGTCATCAGTGATGACATTTGAGATGTCATCAGTGATGTCACTCACCATGTCATGAATGATGTAATATGTGAGATCATCAGCAGTGGATTGCGGGCGCACAAGATATAGTTAGTACAACTAACTATATCGGAGGAATTTCAATGGTTTTGTACGAGTGAAATGTCCAGCTAACTATAACATCCCTAAAACCTACATTTTTTTCAGTGAATTTCTAAGGTTTTTTAAATGTTAATTCCTAACTATATCAGGCCTGAAACCTATGTTTTTTTCAGTGAATATATATAAAATTATATATATATACATATATATATATATATATATATATATATATATATATATATATATATATATATATATATATATATATATATATATACATGTACAAATGGAGAGGGAAAGGTCTGTTGAACAAAAATGAATTTGAGTTTTTGAAAAATGACTATCCTGTGACTGCCCAAATGTATCTAATCCCTAAAATACACAAGAATGACAAAATACCACCTGGAAGACCTATAATATCAGCAATAGGGAGTTTATTCGAGAACACCAGTGTCTTCATAGACCACTTCTTGCAACCAGAAGTCAAAAAACTACCTGCCTACATCAAGGACACAGGAGACTTTTTATCTTAAATATACGATGTCAAATGGAAGGAGACGTATCTGTTTATGACATTGGATGTCCAGGCATTGTACACTAGCATTAGACATAGGGATGGTCTGAATGCCATTAAACATTTTCTGGGGAAAAGACCTATAAATCTATTTCAGCACACAAATATGCTACTGGAAATGACTGAGTGGTGTCTTACGAACAATACATTCATGTTTGATAGACTGCACTATAAACAGGTCCAAGGATCAGCTATGGGTACCTGCTTCTCCCCCAGCTATGCGAATCTGCATATGGGCTGGTGGGAGGAGCAGGTACTATGGATGTCATACCGAGAAACCATGACAAAAAATGTGATTGTATATAACAGATTTATTGATGATATCTTTATTTTGTGGGAGGGCAGTGTGGAGAGTGCATTGAGTTTTGCAGAAAAATTGAACGAAAATGCTTTGAATTTAAAATTCACCTGCAATACTAGCACTGAAGCAATACAATTTCTGGACATAGAGTTGTTTGTCAAACATGAAAAAATACAAACACATACCTACCGTAAGCCCACTGCTGGAAACGGGATCCTACATGCACACAGTTTCCACCCCACATCTCTGAAACAATCAATCCCATATGCTGAATGCCTAAGAATGACACGCAATTGCAGCACAACAGAGGGACTATCAAATGCGAAACAAAACCTCTTCACGAGACTCCAAAGGAGGGGGTACACAGCCGAAACATGCAATAAAGCAGAAGTGAAGTGCAGCACAAAAACTAGACAGGAACTACTGTTCCCGGGGGTATCAGAAACCAGTAGAGACAAGCAAGAAAGGCAGGCTCCTAGGCTCATAACAGGTTTCAATCGATACCACACGAACCTTCGCAAAATCTTAAGAAGGCACTGGCCATTGATTCGTAATGATCTTACCATAGGAAGTACTGTTGGCGAAGGACCAGCAATATCGTTTAGAAAAGCGAAATCAATGCGCAACCAAATAGTGTGCAGTGCACCTGTTCTTAAAAAGCAAAAGAACTGGTTACAGTCCCAAAAAGGATTAAAAAAATGCAGTAAATGCAAAGCCTGTAACTATGGCATCAATACCATCAATGTCGTGTTGCCATTCAGAAGACAGCCCTATTACATCAGGGAACACTTCACCTGCAAAACTGAATTTGCTGTGTACGTGCTCACATGTGAATGTAGCAAGAGATACGTAGGGTCGACCATACACCCCGTGCATGTGAGGATCTTGCAACACCTAAGGGCAATTGCAAACTTGGACCAAACATATCCGGTGGCACGACACATCCATGAGATCCATGGAGGCAATGCAGAAGGTCTAACGTACTTCGTTATAGACAGCATCCCCAGAAATGCAAGAGGCGGAAATCGAAAACTTGCTTTACGCCGCCTGGAGTCAAGATATATCATTCTCTTGAACTCCAAGATCCCTTCAGGTTTGAATGCGGATGAAGCCCTCAGTGTCCATTTATAACATAAAAACCCCTAGCGTCCGTGCCCTCACTGTCACTCCCGAGTACCCTGGAAACACTTGCATCTAACGTTCCCACTGTAATTACATTGCACACGCACATGTTATTTAAGGGTTCTGGCACAACTGTTGCGCCGCACAGATCTCCTCACTTCATACACCGTTTACCACAAATCACCTAGATTCACCCCTTGTTTATTTAACCACGTGCAAGGCCCCCTCGCTGTCCCACTTGGCATAGCGTTATCCTAATCATTTTACTGGCACTGGCCGGGGGGATAAGGGGTTGGTAAGGTGCGAAAAGAATCACATTAGCAATTACCTGAACACTAGTGCAAAGTAGATTCATCTTTCCGACTACGCGCCCAACATCATGCTTAGACAGGAATCATGTTACAGCCCCGAGCCAATCACTGTGTATTTAAGAGCAGGTACTAACGGGCCTTTTCAGCAACACATGGGATTTGCCTACAAAGGTGTTAAGGTATTAAGTGGTTTAAATCCGAATGCAAGAGGTGGTAAGGTGTTCGTTTTGACACAGTTTTATTAAACTACTTTTGTACGATGTATTATGAGCACAAATTGTATTGTTTAATTTTTAAATTTAATTTGTAGAATGGGTTTAAGAGCAAGGGAAAACAGACTGCCATGAATGTCAAATGTGCAAGTCATGTAACAGATCACGCCATCACTTTGGGTGTAACCAGGAAACGATAGCAACAGCCAGTAGAAACGATTTGATTTTTCTCAACCTATGACATGATGTTATGTGTGTATATAAGCTATTCAATGCAGTATGCATTTGTTAGTGAACAAGGCGGGAGTAAGCCGCCGAAACGCGTCTGAGCAGAAACTGAGTTAAAAGAAATAAATCGTTTGGATTGAAATTCATGGAGTCAGCGCCTTCTTTGATCTGAAGTTTGGTGTGCTTTGCTGGAGGTTTTCGTGGATATTGCTGTGTCAGCCAGAGACACATTAAAGGGGCCCCGTTCTACAAGCTGGCTGCCACTGTTACTGGTTCCTGCGCAAGCAGTCGTTTCTTTGGTCAAGGTATTGACAAGTGACAGCCCACCTTTGGAGGGTGAGACAAGCCAGGGATGCCGCCACACGGTGGTCTGTGACTGCACAGAGGATTCTGAGTCACTGTACTCAGCCCACGACCTGGCGGACCTGCTCTCCTTGGGTTGGAACGTTGTGCGGGGACTTGAGAGGTTTCCTGAGTGTACTTAACTGCACACAGCGCGCCCAGTACTGCCACGCCTGCACTTTCCAGCAAGATTCAACTTCGTTCCCCCACGTCCCACCGGCCCAGGTATGAAGGTTTCTGGGAGCTGTAGTTTTCCAGCATCGCTACAGCTTGGTGGATGGTCACATGGTTGGGGGAGGCGTCGGCTCCTTACCTGAGAGCATGCAGAACTATTTAAACTGGGTCAAACTCACCTGCAGTTCGTCAGCGGCATCTGAGGAAGGCACACCACGCCGAAATGCATCATGCCACAACTGCTGTATCATTAAAAAAACCTCTCTCGAATTTCCCTGCCTGTGGCCTCTTCCTTCTGCTTTGCTGGAGGTTTTCGTGGATATTGCTGTGTCAGCCAGAGACACATTAAAGGGGCCCCGTTCTACAAGCTGGCTGCCACTGTTACTGGTTCCTGCGCAAGCAGTCGTTTCTTTGGTCAAGGTATTGACAAGTGACAGCCCACCTTTGGAGGGTGAGACAAGCCAGGGATGCCGCCACACGGTGGTCTGTGACTGCACAGAGGATTCTGAGTCACTGTACTCAGCCCACGACCTGGCGGACCTGCTCTCCTTGGGTTGGAACGTTGTGCGGGGACTTGAGAGGTTTCCTGAGTGTACTTAACTGCACACAGCGCGCCCAGTACTGCCACGCCTGCACTTTCCAGCAAGATTCAACTTCGTTCCCCCACGTCCCACCGGCCCAGGTATGAAGGTTTCTGGGAGCTGTAGTTTTTCAGCATCGCTACAGCTTGGTGGATGGTCACATGGTTGGGGGAGGCGTCGGCTCCTTACCTGAGAGCATGCAGAACTATTTAAACTGGGTCAAACTCACCTGCAGTTCGTCAGCGGCATCTGAGGAAGGCACACCACGCCGAAATGCATCATGCCACAACTGCTGTATCATTAAAAAAACCTCTCTCGAATTTCCCTGCCTGTGGCCTCTTCCTTCTGCTTTGCTGGAGGTTTTCGTGGATATTGCTGTGTCAGCCAGAGACACATTAAAGGGGCCCCGTTCTACAAGCTGGCTGCCACTGTTACTGGTTCCTGCGCAAGCAGTCGTTTCTTTGGTCAAGGTATTGACAAGTGACAGCCCACCTTTGGAGGGTGAGACAAGCCAGGGATGCCGCCACACGGTGGTCTGTGACTGCACAGAGGATTCTGAGTCACTGTACTCAGCCCACGACCTGGCGGACCTGCTCTCCTTGGGTTGGAACGTTGTGCGGGGACTTGAGAGGTTTCCTGAGTGTACTTAACTGCACACAGCGCGCCCAGTACTGCCACGCCTGCACTTTCCAGCAAGATTCAACTTCGTTCCCCCACGTCCCACCGGCCCAGGTATGAAGGTTTCTGGGAGCTGTAGTTTTCCAGCATCGCTACAGCTTGGTGGATGGTCACATGGTTGGGGGAGGCGTCGGCTCCTTACCTGAGAGCATGCAGAACTATTTAAACTGGGTCAAACTCACCTGCAGTTCGTCAGCGGCATCTGAGGAAGGCACACCACGCCGAAATGCATCATGCCACAACTGCTGTATCATTAAAAAAACCTCTCTCGAATTTCCCTGCCTGTGGCCTCTTCCTTCTGCTTTGCTGGAGGTTTTCGTGGATATTGCTGTGTCAGCCAGAGACACAATAAAGGGGCCCCGTTCTACAATCTGGCTGCCACTGTTACTGGTTCCTGCGCAAGCAGTCATTTCTTTGGTCAAGGTATTGACAAGTGACAGCCCACCTTTGGAGGGTGAGACAAGCCAGGGATGCCGCCACACGGTGGTCTGTGACTGCACAGAGGATTCTGAGTCACTGTACTCAGCCCACGACCTGGCGGACCTGCTCTCCTTGGGTTGGAACGTTGTGCGGGGACTTGAGAGGTTTCCTGAGTGTACTTAACTGCACACAGCGCGCCCAGTACTGCCACGCCTGCACTTTCCAGCAAGATTCAACTTCGTTCCCCCACGTCCCACCGGCCCAGGTATGAAGGTTTCTGGGAGCTGTAGTTTTCCAGCATCGCTACAGCTTGGTGGATGGTCACATGGTTGGGGGAGGCGTCGGCTCCTTACCTGAGAGCATGCAGAACTATTTAAACTGGGTCAAACTCACCTGCAGTTCGTCAGCGGCATCTGAGGAAGGCAAACCACGCCGAAATGCATCATGCCACAACTGCTGTATCATTAAAAAAAACTCTCTCGAATTTCCCTGCCTGTGGCCTCTTCCTTCTGCTTTGCTGGAGGTTTTCGTGGATATTGCTGTGTCAGCCAGAGACACATTAAAGGGGCCCCGTTCTACAAGCTGGCTGCCACTGTTACTGGTTCCTGCGCGAGCAGTCGTTTCTTTGGTCAAGGTATTGACAAGTGACAGCCCACCTTTGGAGGGTGAGACAAGCCAGGGATGCCGCCACACGGTGGTCTGTGACTGCACAGAGGATTCTGAGTCACTGTACTCAGCCCACGACCTGGCGGACCTGCTCTCCTTGGGTTGGAACGTTGTGCGGGGACTTGAGAGGTTTCCTGAGTGTACTTAACTGCACACAGCACGCCCAGTACTGCCACGCCTGCACTTTCCAGCAAGATTCAACTTCGTTCCCCCACGTCCCACCGGCCCAGGTATGAAGGTTTCTGGGAGCTGTAGTTTTCCAGCATCGCTACAGCTTGGTGGATGGTCACATGGTTGGGGGAGGCGTCGGCTCCTTACCTGAGAGCATGCAGAACTATTTAAACTGGGTAAAACTCACCTGCAGTTCGTCAGCGGCATCTGAGGAAGGCACACCACGCCGAAATGCATCATGCCACAACTGCTGTATCATTAAAAAAACCTCTCTCGAATTTCCCTGCCTGTGGCCTCTTCCTTCTGCTTTGCTGGAGGTTTTCGTGGATATTGCTGTGTCAGCCAGAGACACATTAAAGGGGCCCCGTTCTACAAGCTGGCTGCCACTGTTACTGGTTCCTGCGCAAGCAGTCGTTTCTTTGGTCAAGGTATTGACAAGTGACAGCCCACCTTTGGAGGGTGAGACAAGCCAGGGATGCCGCCACACGGTGGTCTGTGACTGCACAGAGGATTCTGAGTCACTGTACTCAGCCCACGACCTGGCGGACCTGCTCTCCTTGGGTTGGAACGTTGTGCGGGGACTTGAGAGGTTTCCTGAGTGTACTTAACTGCACACAGCGCGCCCAGTACTGCCACGCCTGCACTTTCCAGCAAGATTCAACTTCGTTCCCCCACGTCCCACCGGCCCAGGTATGAAGGTTTCTGGGAGCTGTAGTTTTCCAGCATCGCTACAGCTTGGTGGATGGTCACATGGTTGGGGGAGGCGTCGGCTCCTTACCTGAGAGCATGCAGAACTATTTAAACTGGGTCAAACTCACCTGCAGTTCGTCAGCGGCATCTGAGGAAGGCACACCACGCCGAAATGCATCATGCCACAACTGCTGTATCATTAAAAAAACCTCTCTCGAATTTCCCTGCCTGTGGCCTCTTCCTTCTGCTTTGCTGGAGGTTTTCGTGGATATTGCTGTGTCAGCCAGAAACACATTAAAGGGGCCCCGTTCTACAAGCTGGCTGCCACTGTTACTGGTTCCTGCGCAAGCAGTCGTTTCTTTGGTCAAGGTATTGACAAGTGACAGCCCACCTTTGGAGGGTGAGACAAGCCAGGGATGCCGCCACACGGTGGTCTGTGACTGCACAGAGGATTCTGAGTCACTGTACTCAGCCCACGACCTGGCGGACCTGCTCTCCTTCGGTTGGAACGTTGTGCGGGGACTTGAGAGGTTTCCTGAGTGTACTTAACTGCACACAGCGCGCCCAGTACTGCCACGCCTGCACTTTCCAGCAAGATTCAACTTCGTTCCCCCACGTCCCACCGGCCCAGGTATGAAGGTTTCTGGGAGCTGTAGTTTTCCAGCATCGCTACAGCTTGGTGGATGGTCACATGGTTGGGGGAGGCGTCGGCTCCTTACCTGAGAGCATGCAGAACTATTTAAACTGGGTCAAACTCACCTGCAGTTCGTCAGCGGCATCTGAGGAAGGCACACCACGCCGAAATGCATCATGCCACAACTGCTATATCATTAAAAACACCTCTCTCGAATTTCCCTGCCTGTGGCCTCTTCCTTCTGCTTTGCTGGAGGTTTTCGTGGATATTGCTGTGTCAGCCAGAGACACATTAAAGGGGCCCCGTTCTACAAGCTGGCTGCCACTGTTACTGGTTCCTGCGCAAGCAGTCATTTCTTTGGTCAAGGTATTGACAAGTGACAGCCCACCTTTGGAGGGTGAGACAAGCCAGGGATGCCGCCACACTGTGGTCTGTGACTGCACAGAGGATTCTGAGTCACTGTACTCAGCCCACGACCTGGCGGACCTGCTCTCCTTGGGTTGGAACGTTGTGCGGGGACTTGAGAGGTTTCCTGAGTGTACTTAACTGCACACAGCGCGCCCAGTACTGCCACGCCTGCACTTTCCAGCAAGATTCAACTTTGTTCCCCCACGTCCCACCGGCCCAGGTATGAAGGTTTCTGGGAGCTGTAGTTTTCCAGCATCGCTACAGCTTGGTGGATGGTCACATGGTTGGGGGAGGCGTCGGCTCCTTACCGGAGAGCATGCAGAACTATTTAAACTGGGTCAAACTCACCTGCAGTTCGTCAGCGGCATCTGAGGAAGGCACACCACGCCGAAATGCATCATGCCACAACTGCTGTATCATTAAAAAAACCTCTCTCGAATTTCCCTGCCTGTGGCCTCTTCCTTCTGCTTTGCTGGAGGTTTTCGTGGATATTGCTGTGTCAGCCAGAGACACATTAAAGGGGCCCCGTTCTACAAGCTGGCTGCCACTGTTACTGGTTCCTGCGCAAGCAGTCGTTTCTTTGGTCAAGGTATTGACAAGTGACAGCCCACCTTTGGAGGGTGAGACAAGCCAGGGATGCCGCCACACGGTGGTCTGTGACTGCACAGAGGATTCTGAGTCACTGTACTCAGCCCACGACCTGGCGGACCTGCTCTCCTTGGGTTGGAACGTTGTGCGGGGACTTGAGAGGTTTCCTGAGTGTACTTAACTGCACACAGCGCGCCCAGTACTGCCACGCCTGCACTTTCCAGCAAGATTCAACTTCGTTCCCCCACGTCCCACCGGCCCAGGTATGAAGGTTTCTGGGAGCTGTAGTTTTCCAGCATCGCTACAGCTTGGTGGATGGTCACATGGTTGGGGGAGGCGTCGGCTCCTTACCTGAGAGCATGCAGAACTATTTAAACTGGGTCAAACTCACCTGCAGTTCGTCAGCGGCATCTGAGGAAGGCACACCACGCCGAAATGCATCATGCCACAACTGCTGTATCATTAAAAAAACCTCTCTCGAATTTCCCTGCCTGTGGCCTCTTCCTTCTGCTTTGCTGGAGGTTTTCGTGGATATTGCTGTGTCAGCCAGAGACACATTAAAGGGGCCCCGTTCTACAAGCTGGCTGCCACTGTTACTGGTTCCTGCGCAAGCAGTCGTTTCTTTGGTCAAGGTATTGACAAGTGACAGCCCACCTTTGGAGGGTGAGACAAGCCAGGGATGCCGCCACACGGTGGTCTGTGACTGCACAGAGGATTCTGAGTCACTGTACTCAGCCCACGACCTGGCGGACCTGCTCTCCTTGGGTTGGAACGTTGTGCGGGGACTTGAGAGGTTTCCTGAGTGTACTTAACTGCACACAGCGCGCCCAGTACTGCCACGCCTGCACTTTCCAGCAAGATTCAACTTCGTTCCCCCACGTCCCACCGGCCCAGGTATGAAGGTTTCTGGGAGCTGTAGTTTTCCAGCATCGCTACAGCTTGGTGGATGGTCACATGGTTGGGGGAGGCGTCGGCTCCTTACCTGAGAGCATGCAGAACTATTTAAACTGGGTCAAACTCACCTGCAGTTCGTCAGCGGCATCTGAGGAAGGCACACCACGCCGAAATGCATCATGCCACAACTGCTGTATCATTAAAAAAAACTCTCTCGAATTTCCCTGCCTGTGGCCTCTTCCTTCTGCTTTGCTGGAGGTTTTCGTGGATATTGCTGTGTCAGCCAGAGACACATTAAAGGGGCCCCGTTCTACAAGCTGGCTGCCACTGTTACTGGTTCCTGCGCAAGCAGTCGTTTCTTTGGTCAAGGTATTGACAAGTGACAGCCCACCTTTGGAGGGTGAGACAAGCCAGGGATGCCGCCACACGGTGGTCTGTGACTGCACAGAGGATTCTGAGTCACTGTACTCAGCCCACGACCTGGCGGACCTGCTCTCCTTGGGTTGGAACGTTGTGCGGGGACTTGAGAGGTTTCCTGAGTGTACTTAACTGCACACAGCGCGCCCAGTACTGCCACGCCTGCACTTTCCAGCAAGATTCAACTTCGTTCCCCCACGTCCCACCGGCCCAGGTATGAAGGTTTCTGGGATCTGTAGTTTTCCAGCATCGCTACAGCTTGGTGGATGGTCACATGGTTGGGGGAGGCGTCGGCTCCTTACCTGAGAGCATGCAGAACTATTTAAACTGGGTCAAACTAACCTGCAGTTCGTCAGCGGCATCTGAGGAAGGCACACCACGCCGAAATGCATCATGCCACAACTGCTGTATCATTAAAAAAACCTCTCTCGAATTTCCCTGCCTGTGGCCTCTTCCTTCTGCTTTGCTGGAGGTTTTCGTGGATATTGCTGTGTCAGCCAGAGACACATTAAAGGGGCCCCGTTCTACAAGCTGGCTGCCACTGTTACTGGTTCCTGCGCAAGCAGTCATTTCTTTGGTCAAGGTATTGACAAGTGACAGCCCACCTTTGGAGGGTGAGACAAGCCAGGGATGCCGCCACACTGTGGTCTGTGACTGCACAGAGGATTCTGAGTCACTGTACTCAGCCCACGACCTGGCGGACCTGCTCTCCTTGGGTTGGAACGTTGTGCGGGGACTTGAGAGGTTTCCTGAGTGTACTTAACTGCACACAGCGCGCCCAGTACTGCCACGCCTGCACTTTCCAGCAAGATTCAACTTCGTTCCCCCACGTCCCACCGGCCCAGGTATGAAGGTTTCTGGGAGCTGTAGTTTTCCAGCATCGCTACAGCTTGGTGGATGGTCACATGGTTGGGGGAGGCGTCGGCTCCTTACCTGAGAGCATGCAGAACTATTTAAACTGGGTCAAACTCACCTGCAGTTCGTCAGCGGCATCTGAGGAAGGCACACCACGCCGAAATGCATCATGCCACAACTGCTGTATCATTAAAAAAACCTCTCTCGAATTTCCCTGCCTGTGGCCTCTTCCTTCTGCTTTGCTGGAGGTTTTCGTGGATATTGCTGTGTCAGCCAGAGACACATTAAAGGGGCCCCGTTCTACAAGCTGGCTGCCACTGTTACTGGTTCCTGCGCAAGCAGTCGTTTCTTTGGTCAAGGTATTGACAAGTGACAGCCCACCTTTGGAGGGTGAGACAAGCCAGGGATGCCGCCACACGGTGGTCTGTGACTGCACAGAGGATTCTGAGTCACTGTACTCAGCCCACGACCTGGCGGACCTGCTCTCCTTGGGTTGGAACGTTGTGCGGGGACTTGAGAGGTTTCCTGAGTGTACTTAACTGCACACAGCGCGCCCAGTACTGCCACGCCTGCACTTTCCAGCAAGATTCAACTTCGTTCCCCCACGTCCCACCGGCCCAGGTATGAAGGTTTCTGGGAGCTGTAGTTTTCCAGCATCGCTACAGCTTGGTGGATGGTCACATGGTTGGGGGAGGCGTCGGCTCCTTACCGGAGAGCCTGCAGAACTATTTAAACTGGGTCAAACTCACCTGCAGTTCGTCAGCGGCATCTGAGGAAGGCACACCACGCCGAAATGCATCATGCCACAACTGCTATATCATTAAAAAAACCTCTCTCGAATTTCCCTGCCTGTGGCCTCTTCCTTCTGCTTTGCTGGAGGTTTTCGTGGATATTGCTGTGTCAGCCAGAGACACATTAAAGGGGCCCCGTTCTACAAGCTGGCTGCCACTGTTACTGGTTCCTGCGCAAGCAGTCATTTCTTTGGTCAAGGTATTGACAAGTGACAGCCCACCTTTGGAGGGTGAGACAAGCCAGGGATGCCGCCACACTGTGGTCTGTGACTGCACAGAGGATTCTGAGTCACTGTACTCAGCCCACGACCTGGCGGACCTGCTCTCCTTGGGTTGGAACGTTGTGCGGGGACTTGAGAGGTTTCCTGAGTGTACTTAACTGCACACAGCGCGCCCAGTACTGCCACGCCTGCACTTTCCAGCAAGATTCAACTTCGTTCCCCCACGTCCCACCGGCCCAGGTATGAAGGTTTCTGGGAGCTGTAGTTTTCCAGCATCGCTACAGCTTGGTGGATGGTCACATGGTTGGGGGAGGCGTCGGCTCCTTACCTGAGAGCATGCAGAACTATTTAAACTGGGTCAAACTCACCTGCAGTTCGTCAGCGGCATCTGAGGAAGGCACACCACGCCGAAATGCATCATGCCACAACTGCTGTATCATTAAAAAAACCTCTCTCGAATTTCCCTGCCTGTGGCCTCTTCCTTCTGCTTTGCTGGAGGTTTTCGTGGATATTGCTGTGTCAGCCAGAGACACATTAAAGGGGCCCCGTTCTACAAGCTGGCTGCCACTGTTACTGGTTCCTGCGCAAGCAGTCGTTTCTTTGGTCAAGGTATTGACAAGTGACAGCCCACCTTTGGAGGGTGAGACAAGCCAGGGATGCCGCCACACGGTGGTCTGTGACTGCACAGAGGATTCTGAGTCACTGTACTCAGCCCACGACCTGGCGGACCTGCTCTCCTTGGGTTGGAACGTTGTGCGGGGACTTGAGAGGTTTCCTGAGTGTACTTAACTGCACACAGCGCGCCCAGTACTGCCACGCCTGCACTTTCCAGCAAGATTCAACTTCGTTCCCCCACGTCCCACCGGCCCAGGTATGAAGGTTTCTGGGAGCTGTAGTTTTCCAGCATCGCTACAGCTTGGTGGATGGTCACATGGTTGGGGGAGGCGTCGGCTCCTTACCGGAGAGCATGCAGAACTATTTAAACTGGGTCAAACTCACCTGCAGTTCGTCAGCGGCATCTGAGGAAGGCACACCACGCCGAAATGCATCATGCCACAACTGCTGTATCATTAAAAAAACCTCTCTCGAATTTCCCTGCCTGTGGCCTCTTCCTTCTGCTTTGCTGGAGGTTTTCGTGGATATTGCTGTGTCAGCCAGAGACACATTAAAGGGGCCCCGTTCTACAAGCTGGCTGCCACTGTTACTGGTTCCTGCGCAAGCAGTCGTTTCTTTGGTCAAGGTATTGACAAGTGACAGCCCACCTTTGGAGGGTGAGACAAGCCAGGGATGCCGCCACACGGTGGTCTGTGACTGCACAGAGGATTCTGAGTCACTGTACTCAGCCCACGACCTGGCGGACCTGCTCTCCTTGGGTTGGAACGTTGTGCGGGGACTTGAGAGGTTTCCTGAGTGTACTTAACTGCACACAGCGCGCCCAGTACTGCCACGCCTGCACTTTCCAGCAAGATTCAACTTCGTTCCCCCACGTCCCACCGGCCCAGGTATGAAGGTTTCTGGGAGCTGTAGTTTTCCAGCATCGCTACAGCTTGGTGGATGGTCACATGGTTGGGGGAGGCGTCGGCTCCTTACCTGAGAGCATGCAGAACTATTTAAACTGGGTCAAACTCACCTGCAGTTCGTCAGCGGCATCTGAGGAAGGCACACCACGCCGAAATGCATCATGCCACAACTGCTGTATCATTAAAAAAACCTCTCTCGAATTTCCCTGCCTGTGGCCTCTTCCTTCTGCTTTGCTGGAGGTTTTCGTGGATATTGCTGTGTCAGCCAGAGACACATTAAAGGGGCCCCGTTCTACAAGCTGGCTGCCACTGTTACTGGTTCCTGCGCAAGCAGTCGTTTCTTTGGTCAAGGTATTGACAAGTGACAGCCCACCTTTGGAGGGTGAGACAAGCCAGGGATGCCGCCACACGGTGGTCTGTGACTGCACAGAGGATTCTGAGTCACTGTACTCAGCCCACGACCTGGCGGACCTGCTCTCCTTGGGTTGGAACGTTGTGCGGGGACTTGAGAGGTTTCCTGAGTGTACTTAACTGCACACAGCGCGCCCAGTACTGCCACGCCTGCACTTTCCAGCAAGATTCAACTTCGTTCCCCCACGTCCCACCGGCCCAGGTATGAAGGTTTCTGGGAGCTGTAGTTTTCCAGCATCGCTACAGCTTGGTGGATGGTCACATGGTTGGGGGAGGCGTCGGCTCCTTACCGGAGAGCATGCAGAACTATTTAAACTGGGTCAAACTCACCTGCAGTTCGTCAGCGGCATCTGAGGAAGGCACACCACGCCGAAATGCATCATGCCACAACTGCTGTATCATTAAAAAAACCTCTCTCGAATTTCCCTGCCTGTGGCCTCTTCCTTCTGCTTTGCTGGAGGTTTTCGTGGATATTGCTGTGTCAGCCAGAGACACATTAAAGGGGCCCCGTTCTACAAGCTGGCTGCCACTGTTACTGGTTCCTGCGCAAGCAGTCGTTTCTTTGGTCAAGGTATTGACAAGTGACAGCCCACCTTTGGAGGGTGAGACAAGCCAGGGATGCCGCCACACGGTGGTCTGTGACTGCACAGAGGATTCTGAGTCACTGTACTCAGCCCACGACCTGGCGGACCTGCTCTCCTTGGGTTGGAACGTTGTGCGGGGACTTGAGAGGTTTCCTGAGTGTACTTAACTGCACACAGCGCGCCCAGTACTGCCACGCCTGCACTTTCCAGCAAGATTCAACTTCGTTCCCCCACGTCCCACCGGCCCAGGTATGAAGGTTTCTGGGAGCTGTAGTTTTCCAGCATCGCTACAGCTTGGTGGATGGTCACATGGTTGGGGGAGGCGTCGGCTCCTTACCTGAGAGCATGCAGAACTATTTAAACTGGGTCAAACTCACCTGCAGTTCGTCAGCGGCATCTGAGGAAGGCACACCACGCCGAAATGCATCATGCCACAACTGCTGTATCATTAAAAAAACCTCTCTCGAATTTCCCTGCCTGTGGCCTCTTCCTTCTGCTTTGCTGGAGGTTTTCGTGGATATTGCTGTGTCAGCCAGAGACACATTAAAGGGGCCCCGTTCTACAAGCTGGCTGCCACTGTTACTGGTTCCTGCGCAAGCAGTCGTTTCTTTGGTCAAGGTATTGACAAGTGACAGCCCACCTTTGGAGGGTGAGACAAGCCAGGGATGCCGCCACACGGTGGTCTGTGACTGCACAGGGGATTCTGAGTCACTGTACTCAGCCCACGACCTGGCGGACCTGCTCTCCTTGGGTTGGAACGTTGTGCGGGGACTTGAGAGGTTTCCTGAGTGTACTTAACTGCACACAGCGCGCCCAGTACTGCCACGCCTGCACTTTCCAGCAAGATTCAACTTCGTTCCCCCACGTCCCACCGGCCCAGGTATGAAGGTTTCTGGGAGCTGTAGTTTTCCAGCATCGCTACAGCTTGGTGGATGGTCACATGGTTGGGGGAGGCGTCGGCTCCTTACCTGAGAGCATGCAGAACTATTTAAACTGGGTCAAACTCACCTGCAGTTCGTCAGCGGCATCTGAGGAAGGCACACCACGCCGAAATGCATCATGCCACAACTGCTGTATCATTAAAAAAAACTCTCTCGAATTTCCCTGCCTGTGGCCTCTTCCTTCTGCTTTGCTGGAGGTTTTCGTGGATATTGCTGTGTCAGCCAGAGACACATTAAAGGGGCCCCGTTCTACAAGCTGGCTGCCACTGTTACTGGTTCCTGCGCAAGCAGTCGTTTCTTTGGTCAAGGTATTGACAAGTGACAGCCCACCTTTGGAGGGTGAGACAAGCCAGGGATGCCGCCACACGGTGGTCTGTGACTGCACAGAGGATTCTGAGTCACTGTACTCAGCCCACGACCTGGCGGACCTGCTCTCCTTGGGTTGGAACGTTGTGCGGGGACTTGAGAGGTTTCCTGAGTGTACTTAACTGCACACAGCGCGCCCGGTACTGCCACGCCTGCACTTTCCAGCAAGATTCAACTTCGTTCCCCCACGTCCCACCGGCCCAGGTATGAAGGTTTCTGGGATCTGTAGTTTTCCAGCATCGCTACAGCTTGGTGGATGGTCACATGGTTGGGGGAGGCGTCGGCTCCTTACCTGAGAGCATGCAGAACTATTTAAACTGGGTCAAACTCACCTGCAGTTCGTCAGCGGCATCTGAGGAAGGCACACCACGCCGAAATGCATCATGCCACAACTGCTGTATCATTAAAAAAACCTCTCTCGAATTTCCCTGCCTGTGGCCTCTTCCTTCTGCTTTGCTGGAGGTTTTCGTGGATATTGCTGTGTCAGCCAGAGACACATTAAAGGGGCCCCGTTCTACAAGCTGGCTGCCACTGTTACTGGTTCCTGCGCAAGCAGTCATTTCTTTGGTCAAGGTATTGACAAGTGACAGCCCACCTTTGGAGGGTGAGACAAGCCAGGGATGCCGCCACACTGTGGTCTGTGACTGCACAGAGGATTCTGAGTCACTGTACTCAGCCCACGACCTGGCGGACCTGCTCTCCTTGGGTTGGAACGTTGTGCGGGGACTTGAGAGGTTTCCTGAGTGTACTTAACTGCACACAGCGCGCCCAGTACTGCCACGCCTGCACTTTCCAGCAAGATTCAACTTCGTTCCCCCACGTCCCACCGGCCCAGGTATGAAGGTTTCTGGGAGCTGTAGTTTTCCAGCATCGCTACAGCTTGGTGGATGGTCACATGGTTGGGGGAGGCGTCGGCTCCTTACCTGAGAGCATGCAGAACTATTTAAACTGGGTCAAACTCACCTGCAGTTCGTCAGCGGCATCTGAGGAAGGCACACCACGCCGAAATGCATCATGCCACAACTGCTGTATCATTAAAAAAACCTCTCTCGAATTTCCCTGCCTGTGGCCTCTTCCTTCTGCTTTGCTGGAGGTTTTCGTGGATATTGCTGTGTCAGCCAGAGACACATTAAAGGGGCCCCGTTCTACAAGCTGGCTGCCACTGTTACTGGTTCCTGCGCAAGCAGTCGTTTCTTTGGTCAAGGTATTGACAAGTGACAGCCCACCTTTGGAGGGTGAGACAAGCCAGGGATGCCGCCACACGGTGGTCTGTGACTGCACAGAGGATTCTGAGTCACTGTACTCAGCCCACGACCTGGCGGACCTGCTCTCCTTGGGTTGGAACGTTGTGCGGGGACTTGAGAGGTTTCCTGAGTGTACTTAACTGCACACAGCGCGCCCAGTACTGCCACGCCTGCACTTTCCAGCAAGATTCAACTTCGTTCCCCCACGTCCCACCGGCCCAGGTATGAAGGTTTCTGGGAGCTGTAGTTTTCCAGCATCGCTACAGCTTGGTGGATGGTCACATGGTTGGGGGAGGCGTCGGCTCCTTACCGGAGAGCATGCAGAACTATTTAAACTGGGTCAAACTCACCTGCAGTTCGTCAGCGGCATCTGAGGAAGGCACACCACGCCGAAATGCATCATGCCACAACTGCTATATCATTAAAAAAACCTCTCTCGAATTTCCCTGCCTGTGGCCTCTTCCTTCTGCTTTGCTGGAGGTTTTCGTGGATATTGCTGTGTCAGCCAGAGACACATTAAAGGGGCCCCGTTCTACAAGCTGGCTGCCACTGTTACTGGTTCCTGCGCAAGCAGTCATTTCTTTGGTCAAGGTATTGACAAGTGACAGCCCACCTTTGGAGGGTGAGACAAGCCAGGGATGCCGCCACACTGTGGTCTGTGACTGCACAGAGGATTCTGAGTCACTGTACTCAGCCCACGACCTGGCGGACCTGCTCTCCTTGGGTTGGAACGTTGTGCGGGGACTTGAGAGGTTTCCTGAGTGTACTTAACTGCACACAGCGCGCCCAGTACTGCCACGCCTGCACTTTCCAGCAAGATTCAACTTCGTTCCCCCACGTCCCACCGGCCCAGGTATGAAGGTTTCTGGGAGCTGTAGTTTTCCAGCATCGCTACAGCTTGGTGGATGGTCACATGGTTGGGGGAGGCGTCGGCTCCTTACCTGAGAGCATGCAGAACTATTTAAACTGGGTCAAACTCACCTGCAGTTCGTCAGCGGCATCTGAGGAAGGCACACCACGCCGAAATGCATCATGCCACAACTGCTGTATCATTAAAAAAACCTCTCTCGAATTTCCCTGCCTGTGGCCTCTTCCTTCTGCTTTGCTGGAGGTTTTCGTGGATATTGCTGTGTCAGCCAGAGACACATTAAAGGGGCCCCGTTCTACAAGCTGGCTGCCACTGTTACTGGTTCCTGCGCAAGCAGTCGTTTCTTTGGTCAAGGTATTGACAAGTGACAGCCCACCTTTGGAGGGTGAGACAAGCCAGGGATGCCGCCACACGGTGGTCTGTGACTGCACAGAGGATTCTGAGTCACTGTACTCAGCCCACGACCTGGCGGACCTGCTCTCCTTGGGTTGGAACGTTGTGCGGGGACTTGAGAGGTTTCCTGAGTGTACTTAACTGCACACAGCGCGCCCGGTACTGCCACGCCTGCACTTTCCAGCAAGATTCAACTTCGTTCCCCCACGTCCCACCGGCCCAGGTATGAAGGTTTCTGGGATCTGTAGTTTTCCAGCATCGCTACAGCTTGGTGGATGGTCACATGGTTGGGGGAGGCGTCGGCTCCTTACCTGAGAGCATGCAGAACTATTTAAACTGGGTCAAACTCACCTGCAGTTCGTCAGCGGCATCTGAGGAAGGCACACCACGCCGAAATGCATCATGCCACAACTGCTGTATCATTAAAAAAACCTCTCTCGAATTTCCCTGCCTGTGGCCTCTTCCTTCTGCTTTGCTGGAGGTTTTCGTGGATATTGCTGTGTCAGCCAGAGACACATTAAAGGGGCCCCGTTCTACAAGCTGGCTGCCACTGTTACTGGTTCCTGCGCAAGCAGTCATTTCTTTGGTCAAGGTATTGACAAGTGACAGCCCACCTTTGGAGGGTGAGACAAGCCAGGGATGCCGCCACACTGTGGTCTGTGACTGCACAGAGGATTCTGAGTCACTGTACTCAGCCCACGACCTGGCGGACCTGCTCTCCTTGGGTTGGAACGTTGTGCGGGGACTTGAGAGGTTTCCTGAGTGTACTTAACTGCACACAGCGCGCCCAGTACTGCCACGCCTGCACTTTCCAGCAAGATTCAACTTCGTTCCCCCACGTCCCACCGGCCCAGGTATGAAGGTTTCTGGGAGCTGTAGTTTTCCAGCATCGCTACAGCTTGGTGGATGGTCACATGGTTGGGGGAGGCGTCGGCTCCTTACCTGAGAGCATGCAGAACTATTTAAACTGGGTCAAACTCACCTGCAGTTCGTCAGCGGCATCTGAGGAAGGCACACCACGCCGAAATGCATCATGCCACAACTGCTGTATCATTAAAAAAACCTCTCTCGAATTTCCCTGCCTGTGGCCTCTTCCTTCTGCTTTGCTGGAGGTTTTCGTGGATATTGCTGTGTCAGCCAGAGACACATTAAAGGGGCCCCGTTCTACAAGCTGGCTGCCACTGTTACTGGTTCCTGCGCAAGCAGTCGTTTCTTTGGTCAAGGTATTGACAAGTGACAGCCCACCTTTGGAGGGTGAGACAAGCCAGGGATGCCGCCACACGGTGGTCTGTGACTGCACAGAGGATTCTGAGTCACTGTACTCAGCCCACGACCTGGCGGACCTGCTCTCCTTGGGTTGGAACGTTGTGCGGGGACTTGAGAGGTTTCCTGAGTGTACTTAACTGCACACAGCGCGCCCAGTACTGCCACGCCTGCACTTTCCAGCAAGATTCAACTTCGTTCCCCCACGTCCCACCGGCCCAGGTATGAAGGTTTCTGGGAGCTGTAGTTTTCCAGCATCGCTACAGCTTGGTGGATGGTCACATGGTTGGGGGAGGCGTCGGCTCCTTACCGGAGAGCATGCAGAACTATTTAAACTGGGTCAAACTCACCTGCAGTTCGTCAGCGGCATCTGAGGAAGGCACACCACGCCGAAATGCATCATGCCACAACTGCTATATCATTAAAAAAACCTCTCTCGAATTTCCCTGCCTGTGGCCTCTTCCTTCTGCTTTGCTGGAGGTTTTCGTGGATATTGCTGTGTCAGCCAGAGACACATTAAAGGGGCCCCGTTCTACAAGCTGGCTGCCACTGTTACTGGTTCCTGCGCAAGCAGTCATTTCTTTGGTCAAGGTATTGACAAGTGACAGCCCACCTTTGGAGGGTGAGACAAGCCAGGGATGCCGCCACACTGTGGTCTGTGACTGCACAGAGGATTCTGAGTCACTGTACTCAGCCCACGACCTGGCGGACCTGCTCTCCTTGGGTTGGAACGTTGTGCGGGGACTTGAGAGGTTTCCTGAGTGTACTTAACTGCACACAGCGCGCCCAGTACTGCCACGCCTGCACTTTCCAGCAAGATTCAACTTCGTTCCCCCACGTCCCACCGGCCCAGGTATGAAGGTTTCTGGGAGCTGTAGTTTTCCAGCATCGCTACAGCTTGGTGGATGGTCACATGGTTGGGGGAGGCGTCGGCTCCTTACCTGAGAGCATGCAGAACTATTTAAACTGGGTCAAACTCACCTGCAGTTCGTCAGCGGCATCTGAGGAAGGCACACCACGCCGAAATGCATCATGCCACAACTGCTGTATCATTAAAAAAACCTCTCTCGAATTTCCCTGCCTGTGGCCTCTTCCTTCTGCTTTGCTGGAGGTTTTCGTGGATATTGCTGTGTCAGCCAGAGACACATTAAAGGGGCCCCGTTCTACAAGCTGGCTGCCACTGTTACTGGTTCCTGCGCAAGCAGTCGTTTCTTTGGTCAAGGTATTGACAAGTGACAGCCCACCTTTGGAGGGTGAGACAAGCCAGGGATGCCGCCACACGGTGGTCTGTGACTGCACAGAGGATTCTGAGTCACTGTACTCAGCCCACGACCTGGCGGACCTGCTCTCCTTGGGTTGGAACGTTGTGCGGGGACTTGAGAGGTTTCCTGAGTGTACTTAACTGCACACAGCGCGCCCAGTACTGCCACGCCTGCACTTTCCAGCAAGATTCAACTTCGTTCCCCCACGTCCCACCGGCCCAGGTATGAAGGTTTCTGGGAGCTGTAGTTTTCCAGCATCGCTACAGCTTGGTGGATGGTCACATGGTTGGGGGAGGCGTCGGCTCCTTACCGGAGAGCATGCAGAACTATTTAAACTGGGTCAAACTCACCTGCAGTTCGTCAGCGGCATCTGAGGAAGGCACACCACGCCGAAATGCATCATGCCACAACTGCTGTATCATTAAAAAAACCTCTCTCGAATTTCCCTGCCTGTGGCCTCTTCCTTCTGCTTTGCTGGAGGTTTTCGTGGATATTGCTGTGTCAGCCAGAGACACATTAAAGGGGCCCCGTTCTACAAGCTGGCTGCCACTGTTACTGGTTCCTGCGCAAGCAGTCGTTTCTTTGGTCAAGGTATTGACAAGTGACAGCCCACCTTTGGAGGGTGAGACAAGCCAGGGATGCCGCCACACGGTGGTCTGTGACTGCACAGAGGATTCTGAGTCACTGTACTCAGCCCACGACCTGGCGGACCTGCTCTCCTTGGGTTGGAACGTTGTGCGGGGACTTGAGAGGTTTCCTGAGTGTACTTAACTGCACACAGCGCGCCCGGTACTGCCACGCCTGCACTTTCCAGCAAGATTCAACTTCGTTCCCCCACGTCCCACCGGCCCAGGTATGAAGGTTTCTGGGATCTGTAGTTTTCCAGCATCGCTACAGCTTGGTGGATGGTCACATGGTTGGGGGAGGCGTCGGCTCCTTACCTGAGAGCATGCAGAACTATTTAAACTGGGTCAAACTCACCTGCAGTTCGTCAGCGGCATCTGAGGAAGGCACACCACGCCGAAATGCATCATGCCACAACTGCTGTATCATTAAAAAAACCTCTCTCGAATTTCCCTGCCTGTGGCCTCTTCCTTCTGCTTTGCTGGAGGTTTTCGTGGATATTGCTGTGTCAGCCAGAGACACATTAAAGGGGCCCCGTTCTACAAGCTGGCTGCCACTGTTACTGGTTCCTGCGCAAGCAGTCATTTCTTTGGTCAAGGTATTGACAAGTGACAGCCCACCTTTGGAGGGTGAGACAAGCCAGGGATGCCGCCACACTGTGGTCTGTGACTGCACAGAGGATTCTGAGTCACTGTACTCAGCCCACGACCTGGCGGACCTGCTCTCCTTGGGTTGGAACGTTGTGCGGGGACTTGAGAGGTTTCCTGAGTGTACTTAACTGCACACAGCGCGCCCAGTACTGCCACGCCTGCACTTTCCAGCAAGATTCAACTTCGTTCCCCCACGTCCCACCGGCCCAGGTATGAAGGTTTCTGGGAGCTGTAGTTTTCCAGCATCGCTACAGCTTGGTGGATGGTCACATGGTTGGGGGAGGCGTCGGCTCCTTACCTGAGAGCATGCAGAACTATTTAAACTGGGTCAAACTCACCTGCAGTTCGTCAGCGGCATCTGAGGAAGGCACACCACGCCGAAATGCATCATGCCACAACTGCTGTATCATTAAAAAAACCTCTCTCGAATTTCCCTGCCTGTGGCCTCTTCCTTCTGCTTTGCTGGAGGTTTTCGTGGATATTGCTGTGTCAGCCAGAGACACATTAAAGGGGCCCCGTTCTACAAGCTGGCTGCCACTGTTACTGGTTCCTGCGCAAGCAGTCGTTTCTTTGGTCAAGGTATTGACAAGTGACAGCCCACCTTTGGAGGGTGAGACAAGCCAGGGATGCCGCCACACGGTGGTCTGTGACTGCACAGAGGATTCTGAGTCACTGTACTCAGCCCACGACCTGGCGGACCTGCTCTCCTTGGGTTGGAACGTTGTGCGGGGACTTGAGAGGTTTCCTGAGTGTACTTAACTGCACACAGCGCGCCCAGTACTGCCACGCCTGCACTTTCCAGCAAGATTCAACTTCGTTCCCCCACGTCCCACCGGCCCAGGTATGAAGGTTTCTGGGAGCTGTAGTTTTCCAGCATCGCTACAGCTTGGTGGATGGTCACATGGTTGGGGGAGGCGTCGGCTCCTTACCTGAGAGCATGCAGAACTATTTAAACTGGGTCAAACTCACCTGCAGTTCGTCAGCGGCATCTGAGGAAGGCACACCACGCCGAAATGCATCATGCCACAACTGCTGTATCATTAAAAAAACCTCTCTCGAATTTCCCTGCCTGTGGCCTCTTCCTTCTGCTTTGCTGGAGGTTTTCGTGGATATTGCTGTGTCAGCCAGAGACACATTAAAGGGGCCCCGTTCTACAAGCTGGCTGCCACTGTTACTGGTTCCTGCGCAAGCAGTCATTTCTTTGGTCAAGGTATTGACAAGTGACAGCCCACCTTTGGAGGGTGAGACAAGCCAGGGATGCCGCCACACTGTGGTCTGTGACTGCACAGAGGATTCTGAGTCACTGTACTCAGCCCACGACCTGGCGGACCTGCTCTCCTTGGGTTGGAACGTTGTGCGGGGACTTGAGAGGTTTCCTGAGTGTACTTAACTGCACACAGCGCGCCCAGTACTGCCACGCCTGCACTTTCCAGCAAGATTCAACTTCGTTCCCCCACGTCCCACCGGCCCAGGTATGAAGGTTTCTGGGAGCTGTAGTTTTCCAGCATCGCTACAGCTTGGTGGATGGTCACATGGTTGGGGGAGGCGTCGGCTCCTTACCTGAGAGCATGCAGAACTATTTAAACTGGGTCAAACTCACCTGCAGTTCGTCAGCGGCATCTGAGGAAGGCACACCACGCCGAAATGCATCATGCCACAACTGCTGTATCATTAAAAAAACCTCTCTCGAATTTCCCTGCCTGTGGCCTCTTCCTTCTGCTTTGCTGGAGGTTTTCGTGGATATTGCTGTGTCAGCCAGAGACACATTAAAGGGGCCCCGTTCTACAAGCTGGCTGCCACTGTTACTGGTTCCTGCGCAAGCAGTCGTTTCTTTGGTCAAGGTATTGACAAGTGACAGCCCACCTTTGGAGGGTGAGACAAGCCAGGGATGCCGCCACACGGTGGTCTGTGACTGCACAGAGGATTCTGAGTCACTGTACTCAGCCCACGACCTGGCGGACCTGCTCTCCTTGGGTTGGAACGTTGTGCGGGGACTTGAGAGGTTTCCTGAGTGTACTTAACTGCACACAGCGCGCCCAGTACTGCCACGCCTGCACTTTCCAGCAAGATTCAACTTCGTTCCCCCACGTCCCACCGGCCCAGGTATGAAGGTTTCTGGGAGCTGTAGTTTTCCAGCATCGCTACAGCTTGGTGGATGGTCACATGGTTGGGGGAGGCGTCGGCTCCTTACCGGAGAGCATGCAGAACTATTTAAACTGGGTCAAACTCACCTGCAGTTCGTCAGCGGCATCTGAGGAAGGCACACCACGCCGAAATGCATCATGCCACAACTGCTGTATCATTAAAAAAACCTCTCTCGAATTTCCCTGCCTGTGGCCTCTTCCTTCTGCTTTGCTGGAGGTTTTCGTGGATATTGCTGTGTCAGCCAGAGACACATTAAAGGGGCCCCGTTCTACAAGCTGGCTGCCACTGTTACTGGTTCCTGCGCAAGCAGTCGTTTCTTTGGTCAAGGTATTGACAAGTGACAGCCCACCTTTGGAGGGTGAGACAAGCCAGGGATGCCGCCACACGGTGGTCTGTGACTGCACAGAGGATTCTGAGTCACTGTACTCAGCCCACGACCTGGCGGACCTGCTCTCCTTGGGTTGGAACGTTGTGAGGGGACTTGAGAGGTTTCCTGAGTGTACTTAACTGCACACAGCGCGCCCAGTACTGCCATGCCTGCACTTTCCAGCAAGATTCAACTTCGTTCCCCCACGTCCCACCGGCCCAGGTATGAAGGTTTCTGGGAGCTGTAGTTTTCCAGCATCGCTACAGCTTGGTGGATGGTCACATGGTTGGGGGAGGCGTCGGCTCCTTACCTGAGAGCATGCAGAACTATTTAAACTGGGTCAAACTCACCTGCAGTTCGTCAGCGGCATCTGAGGAAGGCACACCACGCCGAAATGCATCATGCCACAACTGCTGTATCATTAAAAAAACCTCTCTCGAATTTCCCTGCCTGTGGCCTCTTCCTTCTGCTTTGCTGGAGGTTTTCGTGGATATTGCTGTGTCAGCCAGAGACACATTAAAGGGGCCCCGTTCTACAAGCTGGCTGCCACTGTTACTGGTTCCTGCGCAAGCAGTCGTTTCTTTGGTCAAGGTATTGACAAGTGACAGCCCACCTTTGGAGGGTGAGACAAGCCAGGGATGCCGCCACACGGTGGTCTGTGACTGCACAGAGGATTCTGAGTCACTGTACTCAGCCCACGACCTGGCGGACCTGCTCTCCTTGGGTTGGAACGTTGTGCGGGGACTTGAGAGGTTTCCTGAGTGTACTTAACTGCACACAGCGCGCCCAGTACTGCCACGCCTGCACTTTCCAGCAAGATTCAACTTCGTTCCCCCACGTCCCACCGGCCCAGGTATGAAGGTTTCTGGGAGCTGTAGTTTTCCAGCATCGCTACAGCTTGGTGGATGGTCACATGGTTGGGGGAGGCGTCGGCTCCTTACCTGAGAGCATGCAGAACTATTTAAACTGGGTCAAACTCACCTGCAGTTCGTCAGCGGCATCTGAGGAAGGCACACCACGCCGAAATGCATCATGCCACAACTGCTGTATCATTAAAAAAAACCTCTCTCGAATTTCCCTGCCTGTGGCCTCTTCCTTCTGCTTTGCTGGAGGTTTTCGTGGATATTGCTGTGTCAGCCAGAGACACATTAAAGGGGCCCCGTTCTACAAGCTGGCTGCCACTGTTACTGGTTCCTGCGCAAGCAGTCGTTTCTTTGGTCAAGGTATTGACAAGTGACAGCCCACCTTTGGAGGGTGAGACAAGCCAGGGATGCCGCCACACGGTGGTCTGTGACTGCACAGAGGATTCTGAGTCACTGTACTCAGCCCACGACCTGGCGGACCTGCTCTCCTTGGGTTGGAACGTTGTGCGGGGACTTGAGAGGTTTCCTGAGTGTACTTAACTGCACACAGCGCGCCCAGTACTGCCACGCCTGCACTTTCCAGCAAGATTCAACTTCGTTCCCCCACGTCCCACCGGCCCAGGTATGAAGGTTTCTGGGAGCTGTAGTTTTCCAGCATCGCTACAGCTTGGTGGATGGTCACATGGTTGGGGGAGGCGTCGGCTCCTTACCTGAGAGCATGCAGAACTATTTAAACTGGGTCAAACTCACCTGCAGTTCGTCAGCGGCATCTGAGGAAGGCACACCACGCCGAAATGCATCATGCCACAACTGCTGTATCATTAAAAAAACCTCTCTCGAATTTCCCTGCCTGTGGCCTCTTCCTTCTGCTTTGCTGGAGGTTTTCGTGGATATTGCTGTGTCAGCCAGAGACACATTAAAGGGGCCCCGTTCTACAAGCTGGCTGCCACTGTTACTGGTTCCTGCGCAAGCAGTCGTTTCTTTGGTCAAGGTATTGACAAGTGACAGCCCACCTTTGGAGGGTGAGACAAGCCAGGGATGCCGCCACACGGTGGTCTGTGACTGCACAGAGGATTCTGAGTCACTGTACTCAGCCCACGACCTGGCGGACCTGCTCTCCTTGGGTTGGAACGTTGTGCGGGGACTTGAGAGGTTTCCTGAGTGTACTTAACTGCACACAGCGCGCCCAGTACTGCCACGCCTGCACTTTCCAGCAAGATTCAACTTCGTTCCCCCACGTCCCACCGGCCCAGGTATGAAGGTTTCTGGGAGCTGTAGTTTTCCAGCATCGCTACAGCTTGGTGGATGGTCACATGGTTGGGGGAGGCGTCGGCTCCTTACCTGAGAGCATGCAGAACTATTTAAACTGGGTCAAACTCACCTGCAGTTCGTCAGCGGCATCTGAGGAAGGCACACCACGCCGAAATGCATCATGCCACAACTGCTGTATCATTAAAAAAAACCTCTCTCGAATTTCCCTGCCTGTGGCCTCTTCCTTCTGCTTTGCTGGAGGTTTTCGTGGATATATATATATATATATCTATATATATATTCACTGAAAAAACCATAGGTTATAGACCATATATAGTTAGGAATTAGCATTTACAAAACCTTGAAAATTCACTGAAAAAACCATAGGTTATAGACCATATATAGTTAGGAATTAGCATTTAAAAAACCTTATTTTACTCACACAAAACCATTGAAATTCCATATATAGTTAGTTGCACTAACTATATATTGCGCACCCGCAATCCACTGCTGATCATGTCACATATTACATCATTCATGACATGGTCAGTGACATCACTGATGACATCACTGATGACATCTCAAATGACATCACTGATGACATCACTGATGACAACATCCAGTGACTATGTTTCTGTAAAGTTAAAATATGTCTTACATATTGAAGAATGAGTGGATGTATAAGTGTCTGGACGAAGGATTTAGTAGGTGCATGACTGAATGTATGAGTGAGTGATTAAATGTGTCTCACTGAGTGCATGGGTTAGTGACTAAACTGTCTTAATTTGTGCATCATTATGTCTGTTGTTCTGTAAACTGCTGCATGTGTTGATCAGTAGCTATATGAGTAACTATATGGGTTATTGATTGATTGCCCAAGTATTTGCATGGGAGACTGAGTGTGTGTGTGGCTGGATGGGAGGTGTGTGACTCTGTACAGATCAATGTGTACTTGTATCAATGATTGTATAAGAGAGTAAGTATGTGTTAGTATATGGTTGAAAACGTAAGGTGCTCTATGTTTAACTGTATAGAGTAGAAAATGGAAGTGTGATTGATTCTTTACAGGACTGACTAGGTGTGTGAGTAACTCCATGGATGAGTGGCAGAGTGTGAGTGTCTGTATAGGTGTATGAGTGCATATGATTGTGTTGTAAAGATGAGTGATTGTATGTATGAATGATTGTATGGGTGAATGAGTGAATGTGTGTGTAGACGTAGGAATCAGTGAGTACGTATGTAGTAACTAGTATTGGTGTGTCAATGGTTTCAAAAATTATACTCTGTTTTTAACACTGGGTGAAACAGAGGTTATATTAAAATGTGAAGAGATGCATTGTATTGTCACATGAATAATATCATCAGTGATGTGGTCATTGATGTCAAATGAGATGTCATCAGTGATGTCATCAGTGATGTCATTTGAGATGTCATCAGTGATGTCATCAGTGATGTCACTGACCATGTCATGAAGGATGTAATATGTGACATGATCAGCAGTGGATTGCGGGTGCGCAATATATAGTTAGTGCAACTAACTATATATGGAATTTCAATGGTTTTGTGTGAGTAAAATAAGGTTTTTTAAATGCTAATTCCTAACTATATATGGTCTATAACCTATGGTTTTTTCAGTGAATTTTCAAGGTTTTGTAAATGCTAATTCCTAACTATATATGGTCTATAACCTATGGTTTTTTCAGTGAATTTCAATGGTTTTTTAATAGCAAATATCATAAGCTGTCGAATGTCAAGTACGTGGTAAGTGAAAACATTTTCGTGTTTATGCACACTGATCTGCTTTGAATGGTGCCCCCCCCCTCATTTCTATTAGGAGTACTCTCTCTTTGCAGATAGTGAAAGGTAGTTAACGCAGGCCTTTGCCCCCGTTGTAATCCGTCGTGCCTGCTTCTCTCTCCATTTGATTGATTGTTATCCAAGTATTTACTGTTTTAGAATTAGTTCTCTTTGGTTCATTCTCTATTTACAAACAAACACAGAGTCGCAATACTCTGTTTAGTCTTTGCAGATAACGAAAAATCGTGTAAAAAAAAAGAAAAGGAATCGAGCAAAATCAGTAGGCCACTAATGGGATCTCTTTTTGACCTCGCTAAAATAGAAACATTAGGAACAACCCCTCATGACAAATACAAAACTAGTGAGATGAACTGAACTCCACACAATGATGGCTGCAAAACAGCTCGGCTCCGCCACCCACCCCGCCCAAAATAACGATAAAGAGCGGCTGCCATGATTGGTTGCGGAATGGCCACGACGGAGCTACGAAATGATGCTGCTCTCATGCTAACCCCAGCTTCAGTCTGAAACATCCAGAAACACTGTAGACTACCAATTCGATCAGTTCCGGTAGCGCCCCAATGTAACCCGGTAGAGAAGAACTAGCCCTCCCCTCTTTGACTGATGGTTCTTGTTGCCTGTCCCTTCTGTTGTCATTTAACAGAACTATTTAGCCTGCTGAAAGGGGTTGTGTTCCGACCGCTGGTTGGTGGAGACATTTTGACTATATTCTGGACCTGCGTTGTCGCGTAATGCGTCATATGACGCGCCGCGTTAGCGCATCCGGAAGTCATCCGGGGCGCGCAGCGCGTAACGTAAGCATAACAAGTCATGTGACTTGTTAATAAAACTTTTCATTGGTTCATTTTACTTTTCTTATTGTAATGATGAAAGGCTTGGTCATATGACCTAAAAATTACGCTTTTCATTACTTCCGAACATTATTTTTTCTTAAATATATGTTATAATGTTCCAGACTAATGTACTTTCCCGGAAATTTTACAACTGTCCTGCAAGTAAAATATATTCTTTTTTCGAGAAAAAGAGCGTTTCTTCGTCCCATGATGGAGCCGTTGAGCAAAAGAGGGTCGACCTGCTGTCTTAGTCGCCGATACGCCTGAATATGAGATTCTTATCGATCACTTTATGTTGCAGGAATAGAAAACACAACAGCCCTTGACCATTTATCTTTACTGCGTTCCTTCGTATTATACCTTTTACCCTTCATGTAATTGGTCTGCTTTATTTCACTTGCCTTTTAATGATTCTAAAACAGTGACTATTATTACAAACTTTACCAATGTATATACTACTACCATGTTTTCTTTTAAAAACCTTTATTGTGAAAATTTCATTATACAAATACGAGCCTATAACCACGTGGGCCGGCCACGGAGCAAACTGTAATCGTATGTGATGAGTAGACATTTACACTGTAGAGGAACGTAACGGGCGGGCCATTAGGTTGCAAGAACTAAGGTGTCTAACAGTTACGGAATCGGTGGACGTACATTTTATAATTAAAATACGACAGGGCCAGTTACAATAAAATTATCTAGATATACATTTGCGGGCAAGTACCATGGGTGACGTTAATTCGAACTTTCAACAGTACAGTAATCAATAACACATCAGAACTTAATATCAATAGGGATGTCGAAATATTCAATCAATTCTCGTCCCCGCCCGCCATGTGCTTCAAAACTGCATACGTATCTCGTGATTTCAAGGTTCTGCAACCAGTACACAACAAGGAGTTACGAGTCCCATTTATTCCGGCGCCATTTTGGGCGAGGACGGGCAGGTCCAGGATATAGTCAAAATGTCTCTACCAACCATCGACTATGATGATGTTCATATGCTGTATTTATTAGAGTAACACTCATCTGTCCACATGAAATTAATTTGCCACAATCTAAACATGTCATTTTAATCTTTCCAAAGTTCTTCTAAAAATTTGGGACCGTTTCCCTTGCCTCTGAAGCTCTCAGTGCCACTTCTTTGATGAATGTACTAGCAGGTCAGGGGTTCTCCTCCAAATCTCTCTTTTATGCAGCACTATAATTAATTGGTGCCACCTCTCCATATGACGATGCATGGTATAGTTACCACAACTATATTTTTTTTCGGTTCCTCTGGAGAGTTCATCGTGGCAGATGAAGCGTGTAACGTACCGGGCATTTACCTTTTTTTGCATGTACAGGAAAGGAAAAAAAAATCGAGCGTCCGAGTTCTAAGGTGTCCCAGGGCCATTTTAGTGGAGGACATGATACAGCGATAATGCCCTGGATAAGGACACTTCCTTCGGGCACCCCACGCCGTCTTTCGGCGCAGCATTGTAGGATGGCCACACCAGTGCGGCAACTTGCTAGACACCACCTCGGTGCCATCCGGATCTCGGCGCCCCACTGCAGATGAACTGCCTCCACATGGAGAAGCGGGAGAGGCTCGTTTGCGCCGCCTCCCCCCCCCCCTTCGGGCACCCCACGCCGACTTTCGGCGCAGCATTGTAGGATGGCCACACCAGTGCGGCAACTTGCTGGACACCACCTCGGTGCCAACCGAATCTCAGCGCCTTGTGTTGTCTTCCATTCCGAAAATATTGTTGGCAGCATTTTGAAAGGAAAGACAAACAGCCGTTTGTGGCCCTCACTACACCGTTCTCCTAGTGAGTCTCACATTGTTACATTTAGGAAGAATGTTGAAGAGTAGTATGTTGAAAATCTGAAGCCATTGTTATACAAACTCTCAACCAGCCTTGGATGGAAAAATCCTGAAGAATGTACAAACTGAAAACCAGTTTTTCTCTGTATAGCATCAGCAGCAACGCTTGAGTCAGCTTTGTGTGAAGCCGCCATTTTGATTCAATCAATAGCGTCCCCCTGCACACATTCAGGGACCTGGTCGTGTCTTCAGGTCAAACGGATTGTGGGACAAGATGCACAAAGGAAAAGGAAAAAAGTTCCGCCGGACCCCGGGAGGTAGCCGCCTATGTCATGGGCGATCTTAGGCCACACCAGGGCAATAGTGAAGCTGCAGCAGGTGCAAATAAGCTTCAGACAGTGTTACAAGCGCTGCTCAGAACTCTCAACTATGACACCACCTCGGTGCCATCCGGATCTTGGCGCCTTGTGCTGGTTCCGGCCTATTCACACATCGGTCCGCTACTGACGCCACCTCACAGGCCAACGGGGCACCCCACGCCGACTTTCGGCGCAGCATTGTAGGATGGCCACACCAGTGCGGCAAATTGCTGGACACCACCTCGGTGCCATCCAGATCTCGGCGCGTTGTGCTGCCTTCGGCCTATTCGCCACAAGTGCGCACGCAACTCAGCTGCATAGCGAGTGAAACACCAAGGGGCGCCCCACTGCAGCCGAGGAACCTCCATCTTGGGGGCGACGCACAGCATCACATTGCTTTCCAATGCAGTCAGATCCTCAAACAGCCCCCACTGACTGACGCGAACTCACAGGCCAACGGGGCGCCCCACGCCGACTTTCGGCGCAGCATTGTAGGATGGCCACACCAGTGCGGCAAGTTGCTGGACACCACCTCGGTGCCATCCGGATCTTGGCGCGTTGTGCTGCCTTTGGCCCCATTCGCACATCAGTCCGCTACTGACGCCATCTCACAGGCTAATGGGGCGCCCCACGCCGACTTTCAGCATTGTAGGATGACCACACCAGTACAGCAACTTGCTAGACATCACCTCGGTGCCATCCGGATCTCGGCGCCCCACTGCAGATGAAGTGCCTCTCAACTATGAAACCACCACTGTGACATCCGGATCTTGGCGCGTTGTGCTGCCTTCGGCCTATTCGCACATCGGTCCGCTACTGACGCCATCTCACAGGCTAATGGGGCGACCCACGCCGAGTTTCAGCATTGTAGGATGACCACACCAGTGCAGCAACTTGCTAGACATCACCTCGGTGCCATCCGAATCTTGGCATCTCAACGCCTAGTGGTATCTTCCATACAGAAAATATTGTTACGCTACCTTTGGCCCCATTCGCACATCAGTCCGCAACTTAGACATCACCTCGGTGCCATCCGGATCTTGGCATCTCAGCGCCTTGTGGTGTCAGTCAGAAAATATTGTTGCGCTGCCTTTGGCCCCATTCGCACATCAGTCCGCTACTGACACCATCTCACAGGCCAACAGGGCGCCCCACGCCGACTTTCAGCATTGTAGGATGGCCACACCAGTGCGGCAACTTACTAGACACCACCTCGGTGCCATCCGGATCTTGGCGCGTTGTGCTGCCTTCGGCCTATTCGCACATCGGTCCGCTACTGACGCAAACTCACAGGCCAACGGGGCGCCCCACGCCGACTTTCAACATTGTAGGATGGCCACACCAGTGCTGCAACTTGCTGGACACCACCTTGGTGCCATCCGGATCTTGGCGCGCTGTGTTGCCTTCGGCCTATTCGCACATCGGTCCGCTACTGACGCCGCCTCACGTGCCAACGTATTTTCTCCGCATTTTATACCCTATGCCGCATAACAGGTCATGTGACTTGTTTATAAAACTTTTCATTGGTTCATTTTACTTTTGGTTTCCTAATGATGGAAGGCTTGATCATATGACCTAAAAACAACACTTTTCATTGGATGAAAACTTTTTTTTTTTCCAAACGATGAAAGCCCCACCTTGTTTCTGGATGTTTCAGACTGAAGCTGGCGTCAGCATGAGAGCACCACCATCTCGTAGCTCCGTCGTAGTCATTCCGCGAGCAATCATGGCAGCCGCTCCCCACCAGAAGCCTGCAGGAGTCGGGGCCCCCAAAACTTTTGATGAATTCTCAAGGCGGAGGGGACGCTTTCGAGAATGGGGTCCAAGACCTAGCACACAAGCGTCCGATTTCCAAGGTGTCCCAGGGCCATTTCAGTGGACCAGGCCCAAAAAGGAAAGAGCCTGCCGCCATTTTGAGAGTCCTGTGACAGCCGCCTATCGCTGCACCGCAAGAGTGGGCGCAACTCAGCTGAATTGCGGCTTTTGACACAGTGGACCAAAAACGGACGGAATGGCAACTGAAACGGTAAAGGGGCGCCCCACTACAACAGATGACACTCCACCTGGAGAGGCCCGTTCACGCCGCCTCCCCCGGGGCGCCCCACGCCGTTATTCGGAGCAGCATTGTAGGATACCAAAACCAGTGCGGCAACTTACTGGACATCACCTTGGTGCCATCGTTCTGCTGCCTTGGAACTATTCGCACAACAGTTTGCTACTGAAGACCCACCCCCCGCGACGCCCCACGCCGTTATTTGCTGGGTGGCAACTTACTAGACATCACTTTCGTGTCATCTAGATTTCAGCGCGTTCTGCTGCCTTGGAACTATTCGCACAACAGTTTGCTACTGATGACCCGCCCCACGCCGGAAATCTGGACGTTGTGCTGCGTTGGGACTATTCGCACAGCCGACCGCTACTTCGTTGTTTTTCCCTAAAAATGTTTATATGTTATTACTATTTTTGTTTTCTTGTATATATTTATAAATTATTAAAGTTTTATAATCTTACTACTTTGTCGGAGTGCTATATATTTTTAATGTGACACATAATTGTAAAAACTTTGATGTACAAAGAGTCATCCCTGGAATCTTCCGCTTCACGCTCGGTCCCCTCCCCAATCACAATACAGGATGGTTTTCAGATAATAGCAACGCTTCTGCTGTGACGGATCTCATCGAGTGTGGGCCTTGATCTACTATAACTCCTTTGAAGAGGGGTGAATCTTTACAGCTGTGGCCATAAACTACATCTGCAGGGCTAGCTGATACCCTAGGACCAGCCTGGACAATCGGACACAGAGGAAAAGGAGTGTCAGAGGGTGCAGTAGTGAATAGGGCGAAAGGGAGGTGTCGGGCGGGCACAGGGTGTGATTCTCAGGAAAGAGCAGCGCAGATGGGGGGAGGTTTATTACCCATGCATAAGACAGAGAGCGGGGGTGACCACTGGCTGGGGGAGATGCTTGCGAGGGTGGGGAGCCATGCTAAGGATCGACAGCGTGCACAGAGTGGGTCTGGTCAAGGCATCTAAAATGGCTGCCGTGCACGACAAAAGTGTGGCATTTGAAAAAAGACAAGATGGCGCAGACAATGTTTTTCAACACTTCCTGATTTCCTTCGAATCGAACGTTAACAGACGTTGGGGCATATTACCAAAGTTAAGCGATATTTATCCCTAACGATGCATTGCAAAGATTTTTTTACCGTCAGAAATTATCGCAGATAAACCTTGCTATTATCAAAGTTTATCGCAAATACGATAAAAACCGACCGCAATGCATTAATATCGCTGAAAACTCAGCGATATTCATGCATTACCGAGCTAATCCTCTTAGCCATGTTATCCACCTCCCATAGGATAACATGGCTAAGAACTGCTCAGGGCAGCTGTTACTTTTTGGAGATATTCGCGCTTATCTCGAATATTTCCAAAAGTTGATAATAGGAGATAGCGATGTTAGCGACTGTTTCCAGTCGCTAACATCTTGGCATGCCCACTTTGCATGTCATTAGTGATAAATATCACTCACATGCAAAGTGGGGCCCAAGATGGTCGCTATCTCCT
Source organism: Lissotriton helveticus (assembly GCF_964261635.1). Lineage (NCBI taxonomy): Eukaryota > Metazoa > Chordata > Amphibia > Caudata > Salamandridae > Lissotriton > Lissotriton helveticus. The sequence goes on from NC_136067.1 coordinate 1,752,115,882, forward strand.
ACTAGCCGTCGCTAACTGGTGTTAGCAACAGCTAGGTAATACAGATATAATTTTATCTCCGCGAAGCGGAGCGCTGTTACAGATATATATCTTGTTTTTGAACGTTAATTTCTCAAAATGCACTGAAGCACATATATTGAGACCTAGCAAAGGCACATCGGGCTACCAGTCCCTAATATTTTACCAAGTTTCGTGCAAATCCATTCAGCCGTTCGATTATTATTATTATTTATTTTTTTTGCCCCGCGGGGCCCTTTTAAAACCTCCACATCAAACCTAGGGGATCAGCGAGGATCTACTATGCCCCCTTATGGTCATTTGCCCCTTCGCTTTGGCCTCCTCTTGTCTCTCGATCCTACCGAGAGACAAGATGGCGGCCGCTACGGACTGTTTGGAATGTTTACAGACACCGGAGAGCCAATCAGCTTCGCTTCGCAAAGCTCCGTAACGCGAAAAGTACGCGAAGCGGTGCGCTGTTACAGATATATATCTTTTTTTGAACGTTAATTTCTCAAAATCCACTGAAGCACATATATTGAGACCTAGCAAAGGCACATCGGGCTACCAGTCCCTACAATTTTGCCAAGTTTCGTGCAAATCCATTCAGCCGTAAGATTATTATTATAATTTATTTTTTTTGCCCCGCGGGGCCCTTTTAAAACCTCCACATCAAACCTAGGGGGTCAGCGAGGATCTACAATTCCCCCTTATGGTCATTTGCCCCTTCGCTTTGGCCTCCTCTTGTCTCTCGATCCTACCGAGAGACAAGATGGCGGCCACTACGGACTGTTTGCGGCCACTACGGACTGTTTGGAATGTTGACAGACGCCGGAGAACCAATCAGCTTCGCTTCACAAAGCTCCGTTGCGCGAAAAGTACGCGTCCTAGGCCGCTGCCCGGTCCGCGCTTACAGATATATATCTTTTTTTAAACGTTAATTTCTCAAAATCCACTGGAGCACATATATTGAGACCTACAAAAGGCACATCGGGCTACCAGTCCCTACAATTTTGCCAAGTTTCGTGCAAATCCATTCAGCCGTTCGGGCTAAAAGTGAGGCCAACCGCCCTATGGAAATTAACATGGGAAAAACGCGTTTTGGGACCCCCCTTTTTTCTCGGCCCCCCCTTGACGAACCCCCCCCCAAATTTTCAAAGGCTGCTCAGAAACAAAATGTGCCATTTTCCTGAAAATTTCAGCCAATTCCGTCCACAAACGGCAAAGTTATTAGAATAGAATTTTCAAAAATCCCATAGAGAAAAAATCCTAACTATATATACCTACTGGCGACCGCCAGTAGGTAATATATATATAGATATATATATATATATATATATTCACTGAAAAAACCATAGGTTATAGACCATATATAGTTAGGAATTAGCATTTAAAAAACCTTATTTTACTCACACAAAACCATTGAAATTCCATATATAGTTAGTTGCACTAACTATATATCGCGCACCCGCAATCCACTGCTGATCATGTCACATATTACATCATTCATGACATGGTCAGTGACATCACTGATGACATCACTGATGACATCTCAAATGACATCACTGATGACATCACTGATGACATCTCAAATGACATCACTGATGACTACATCCAGTGACTGTATAATTCTGTAAAGTTAAAATATGTCTTACATATTGAAGAATGAGTGGATGTATAAGTGTCTTGATGAAGGATTTAGTAGGGGCATGGCTGACTGTATGAGTGACTGATTAAATGTGTCTCACTGAGTGCATGGGTTAGTGACTAAACTGTCTTAATTTGTGCATCATTATGTCTGTTGTTCTGTAAACTGCTGCATGTGTTGATCATTAGCTATATGATTAACTGTATGGGTTATTGATTGGTTGCCCAAGCATTTGTATGGGAGACTGAGTGTGTGTCTGGGTGGCTGGGAGGTGTATGACTCTCTGCATAGATGTGTGAGCAGTTGATTGACTAGATGTATGGGTTCAAAAGTGCATGTGGAAACAGCTGTATGGGCGGTTGACTGTGTGCATGAGTGTATTGGTGAGTGAATGGATATCTCAGTGCTACATGTCAAAGTAAGTACATATGTAAAACACAGTACATGTGAGAGTTGACATATATAAATAACTGTGCATAAGAGCCAGTGAATGTGTGAGTGGCTGTATGGATCATTGTGAACTTGTATCCAGGATTGTATAAGTGAGTAAATATGTTTTAGTATATGTTTGAATAAGTAAGGTGTGTATAACTGTATAGTTGAGGAAATGGAGGTGTGATTGATTCTTTGCATGACTGACTACGTGTCTGAGTAACTCCATGGATGAGTGACAGTCTATGAGTGTCTGTTTACACTGAGTGTATCTAAGGTTATATTAGAGTCTGAAGAGGTTCATCGTATTATCACATGAATGATGTCATCAGTGATGTGATCAGTAATGTCAAATGAGATGTCATCAGTGATGTCATTTGAGATGTCATCAGTGATGTCATCAGTGATGTCATTTGAGATGTCATCAGTGATGTCATCAGTGATGTCACTGACCATGTCATGAATGATGTAATATGTGACATGATCAGCAGTGGATTGCGGGTGCGCGATATATAGTTAGTGCAACTAACTATATATGGAATTTCAATGGTTTTGTGTGCGTAAAATAAGGTTTTTTAAATGCTAATTCCTAACTATATATGGTCTATAACCTATGGTTTTTTCAGTGAATTTTCAAGGTTTTGTAAATGCTAATTCCTAACTATATATGGTCTATAACCTATGGTTTTTTCAGTGAATTTCAATGTTTTTTTAATAGCAAATATCATAAGCTGTCGAATGTCAAGTACGTGGTAAGTGAAAACATTTTCGTGTTTATGCACACTGATCTGCTTTGAATGGTGCCCCTCCCCCCCCTCATTTCTATTAGGAGTACTCTCTCTTTGCAGATAGTGAAAGGTAGTTAACGCAGGCCTTTGCCCCCATTGTAATCCGTCGTGCCTGCTTCTCTCTCCATTTGATTGATTGTTATCCAAGTATTTACTGTTTTAGAATTAGTTCTCTTTGGTTCATTCTCTATTTACAAACAAACACAGAGTCGCAATACTCTGTTTAGTCTTTGCAGATAACGAAAAATCGTGTAAAAAAAAAGAAAAGGAATCGAGCAAAATCAGTAGGCCACTAATGGGATCTCTTTTTGACCTCGCTAAAATAGAAACATTAGGAACAACCCCTCATGACAAATACAAAACTAGTGAGATGAACTGAACTCCACACAATGATGGCTGCAAAACAGCTCGGCTCCGCCACCCACCCCGCCCAAAATAACGATAAAGAGCGGCTGCCATGATTGGTTGCGGAATGGCCACGACGGAGCTACGAAATGGTGCTGCTCTCATGCTAACCCCAGCTTCAGTCTGAAACATCCAGAAACACTGTAGACTACCAATTCGATCAGTTCCGGTAGCGCCCCAATGTAACCCGGTAGAGAAGAACTAGCCCTCCCCTCTTTGACTGATGGTTCTTGTTGTCTGTCCCTTTTGTTGTCATTTAACAGAACTATTTAGCCTGCTGAAAGGGGTTGTGTTCCGACCGCTGGTTGGTGGAGACATTTTGACTATATTCTGTACCTGCGTTGTCGCGTAATGCGTCATATGACGCGCCGCGTTAGCGCATCCGGAAGTCATCCGGGGCGCGCAGCGCGTAACGTAAGCATAACAAGTCATGTGACTTGTTAATAAAACTTTTCATTGGTTCATTTTACTTTTCTTATTGTAATGATGAAAGGCTTGGTCATATGACCTAAAAATTACGCTTTTCATTACTTCCGAACATTATTTTTTCTTAAATATATGTTATAATGTTCCAGGCTAATGTACTTTCCCGGAAATTTTACAACTGTCCTGCAAGTAAAATATATTCTTTTTTCGAGAAAAAGAGCGTTTCTTCATCCCATGACGGAGCCGTTGAGCAAAAGAGGGTCGACCTGCTGTCTTAGTCGCCGATACGCCTGAATATGAGATTCTTATCGATCACTTTATGTTGCAGGAATAGAAAACACAACAGCCCTTGACCATTTATCTTTACTGCGTTCCTTCGTATTATACCTTTTACCCTTCATGTAATTGGTCTGCTTTATTTCACTTGCCTTTTAATGATTCTAAAACAGTCACTATTATTAAAAACTTTACCAATGTATATACTACTACCATGTTTTCTTTTAAAAACCTTTATTGTGAAAATTTCATTATACAAATACGAGCCTATAACCACGTGGGCCTGCCACGGAGCAAACTGTAATCGTATATGATGAATAGACATTTACACTGTAGAGGAACGTAACGGGCGGGCCATTAGGTTGCAAGAACTAAGGTGCCTAACAGTTACGGAATCGGTGGACGTACATTTTATAATTAAAATACGACAGGGCCAGTTACAATAAAATTATCTAGATATACATTTGCGGGCAAGTACCATGGGTGACGTTAATTCGAACTTTCAACAGTACAGTAATCAATAACACATCAGAACTTAATATCAATAGGGATGTCGAAATATTCAATCAATTCTCGTCCCCGCCCGCCATGTGCTTCAAAACTGCATACGTATCTCGTGATTTCAAGGTTCTGCAACCAGTACACAACAAGGAGTTACGAGTCCCATTTATTCCGGCGCCATTTTGGGCGAGGACGGGCAGGTCCAGGATATAGTCAAAATGTCTCTACCAACCATCGACTATGATGATGTTCATATGCTGTATTTATTAGAGTAACACTCATCTGTCCACATGAAATTAATTTGCCACAATCTAAACATGTCATTTTAATCTTTCCAAAGTTCTTCTAAATATTTGGGACCGTTTCCCTTGCCTCTGAAGCTCTCAGTGCCACTTCTTTGATGAATGTACTAGCAGGTCAGGGGTTCTCCTCCAAATCTCTCTTTTATGCAGCACTATAATTAATTGGTGCCACCTCTCCATATGACGATGCATGGTATAGTTACCACAACTATATTTTTTTTCGGTTCCTCTGGAGAGTTCATCGTGGCAGATGAAGCGTGTAACGTACCGGGCATTTACCTTTTTTTGCATGTACAGGAAAGGAAAAAAAATCGAGCGTCCGAGTTCTAAGGTGTCCCAGGGCCATTTTAGTGGACCAGGCCCAAATCCAAAGAACAGGCCGCCATTTTGAGAGTCCTCTTGCAGCCGCCTGTCGCTGTAGCATCAAGAGCAGCCAAAACTCAGCTGAATGGCAACTGAAACGGTAAAGGGGCGCCCCACTACAGCAGACGAGCCTCCACCTAGGAAGGCCCATTCACGCCGGCTCCCCCCCCTTCGGGCACCCCACGCCGTTATTCGGAGCAGTATTGTAGGATGGCCACACCAGTGCGGCAACTTGCTAGACATCACCTCGGTGGTAACCGAATCTCAACGCCTTGTGGTGTCTTCTATTCAGAAAACATTGTTATGCTGCCTTCGACCTATTCGCCGCAAGTGCGCACACAACTCAACTGCATAGCTTGCTAGACACCACCTCGGTGCCATCCGGATCTTGGAATGTCAGCACCTTTTGGTGTCTTCTATTCAGAAAATATTGTTGCGCTGCCTTTGGCCCCATTCGCACATCAGTCCCCTACTGACGCCATCTCACAGGCTAATGGGGCGCCCCATGCCGACTTTCAGCATTGTAGAATGACCACACCAGTACAGCAACTTGCTGGACATCACCTCGGTGCCATCCGGATCTCGGCGCCCCACAGCAGATGAAGTGCCTCTCAACTATGAAACCACCACGGTGACATCCGGATCTTGGCGCGTTGTGCTGCCTTCGGCCTATTCGCACATCGGTCCGCTACTGACGCCATCTCACAGGCTAATGGGGCGACCCACGCCGAGTTTCAGCATTGTAGGATGACCACACCAGTACAGCAACTTGCTAGACATCACCTCGGTGCCATCCGAATCTTGGCATCTCAACGCCTAGTGGTATCTTCCATACAAAAAATATTGTTACGCTGCCTTTGGCCCCATTCGCACATCAGTCCGCAACTTAGACATCACCTCGGTGCCATCCGGATCTTGGCATCTCAGCGCCTTGTGGTGTCAGTCAGAAAATATTGTTGCGCTGCCTTTGGCCCCATTCGCACATCAGTCCGCTACTGACACCATCTCACAGGCCAACAGGGCGCCCCACGCCGACTTTTACCATTGTACGATGGCCACACCAGTGCCACAACTTGCTAGACACCACCTCGGTGCCATCCGGATCTTGGCATCTCAGCGCCTTGTGGTGTCTTCAAATCAGAAAATATTGTTGCGCTGCCTTTGGTCCCATTCGCACATCGGTCCGCTACTGACGCCATCTCACAGGCCAACGGGGCGCCCCACGCCGACTTTCAACATTGTAGGATGGCCACAGAAGTGCGACAACTTACTAGACACCACCTCGGTGCCATCCGGATCTTGGCGCGTTGTGCTGCCTTCGGCCTATTCGCACATCGGTCCGCTACTGACGCAAACTCACAGGCCAACGGGGCGCCCCACGCCGACTTTCAGCATTGTAGGATGGCCACACCAGTGCGGCAACTTACTAGACCCCACCTCGGTGCCATCCGGATCTTGGCGCGTTGTGCTGCCTTCGGCCTATTCGCACATCGGTCCGCTACTGACGCAGACTCACAGGCCAACGGGGCGCCCCACGCCGACTTTCAGCATTGTTGGATGGCCACACCAGTGCGGCAACTTACTAGACACCACCTCGGTGCCATCCGGATCTTGGCGCGTTGTGCTGCCTTCGGCCTATTCGCACATCGGTCCGCTACTGACGCAAACTCACAGGCCAACGGGGCACCCCACGCCGACTTTCAGCATTGTAGGATGGCCACACCAGTGCTGCAACTTGCTGGACACCACCTCGGTGCCATCCGGATCTTGGCGCGTTGTATTGCCTTCGGCCTATTCGCACATCGGTCCGCTACTGACGCCGCCTCACGTGCCAACGTATTTTCTCCGCATTTTATACCCTATGCCGCATAACAGGTCATGTGACTTGTTTATAAAACTTTTCATTGGTTCATTTTACTTTTGGTTTCCTAATGATGGAAGGCTTGATCATATGACCTAAAAACAACACTTTTCATTGGATGAAAACTTTTTTTTTTCCCAAACGATGAAAGCCCCACCTTGTTTCTGGATGTTTCAGACTGAAGCTGGCGTCAGCATGAGAGCACCACCATCTCGTAGCTCCGTCGTGGTCATTCCGCGAGCAATCATGGCAGCCGCTCCCCACCAGAAGCCTGCAGGAGTCGGGGCCCCCAAAACTTTTGATGAATTCTCAAGGCGGAGGGGACGCTTTCGAGAATGGGGTCCAAGACCTAGCAGACAAGCGTCCGATTTCCAAGGTGTCCCAGGGCCATTTCAGTGGACCAGGCCCAAAAAGGAAAGAGCCTGCCGCCATTTTGAGAGTCCTGTGACAGCCGCCTATCGCTGCACCGCAAGAGTGAGCGCAACTCAGCTGAATTGCGGCTTTTGACACAGTGGACCAAAAACGGACGGAATGGCAACTGAAACGGTAAAGGGGCGCCCCACTACAACAGATGACACTCCACCTGGAGAGGCCCGTTCACGCCGCCTCCCCCGGGGCGCCCCACGCCGTTATTCGGAGCAGCATTGTAGGATACCAAAACCAGTGCGGCAACTTACTGGACATCACCTTGGTGCCATCGTTCTGCTGCCTTGGAACTATTCGCACAACAGTTTGCTACTGATGACCCACCCCCCGCGACGCCCCACGCCGTTATTTGCTGGGTGGCAACTTACTAGACATCACTTTCGTGTCATCTAGATTTCGGCGCGTTCTGCTGCCTTGGAACTATTCGCACAACAGTTTGCTACTGATGACCCACCCCCCGCGACGCCCCACGCCGGAAATCTGGACGTTGTGCTGCGTTGGGACTATTCGCACAGCCGACCGCTACTTCGTTGTTTTTCCCTAAAAATGTTTATATGTTATTACTATTTTTGTTTTCTTGTATATATTTATAAATTATTAAAGTTTTATAATCTTACTACTTTGTCGGAGTGCTATATATTTTTAATGTGACACATAATTGTAAAAACTTTGATGTACAAAGAGTCATCCCTGGAATCTTCCGCTTCACGCTCGGTCCCCTCCCCAATCACAATACAGGATGGTTTTCAGATAATAGCAACGCTTCTGCTGTGACGGATCTCATCGAGTGTGGGCCTTGATCTACTATAACTCCTTTGAAGAGGGGTGATTCTTTACAGCTGTGGCCACAAACTACATCTGCAGGGCTAGCTGATAGCCTAGGACCGGCTTGGACAATCGGACACAGAGGAAAAGGAGTGTCAGAGGGTGCGGTAGTGAATAGGGCGAAAGGGAGGTGTCGGGCGGGCACAGGGTGTGATTCTCAGGGAAGAGCAGCGCAGATGGGGGGAGGTTTATTACCCATGCATAAGACAGAGAGCGGGGGTGACCACTGCCTGGGTGAGATGCTTGCGAGGGTGGGGAGCCATGCTAAGGATCGACAGCGTGCACAGAGTGGGTCTGGTCAAGGCATCTAAAATGGCTGCCGTGCACGACAAAAGTGTGGCATTTGAAAAAAGACAAGATGGCGCAGACAATGTTTTTCAACACTTCCTGATTTCCTTCGAATCGAACGTTAACAGACGTTGGGGCATATTACCAAAGTTAAGCGATATTTATCCCTAACGATGCATTGCAAAGATTTTTTTACCGTCAGAAATTATCGCAGATAAACCTTGCTATTATCAAGGTTTATCGCAAATACGATAAAAAACGACCGCAATGCATTAATATCGCTGAAAACTCAGCGATATTCATGCATTACCGAGCTAATGCTCTTAGCCATGTTATCCACCTCCCATTGGATAACATGGCTAAGAACTGCTCAGGGCAGCTGTTACTTTTTGGAGATATTCGCGCTTATCTCGAATATTTCCAAAAGTTGATAATAGGAGATAGCGATGTTAGCGACTGTTTCCAGTCGCTAACATCTTGGCATGCCCACTTTGCATGTCATTAGTGATAAATATCACTCACATGCAAAGTGGGGCCCAAGATGGTCGCTATCTCCTACTAGCCGTCGCTAACTGGTGTTAGCAACAGCTAGGTAATACAGATATAATTTTATCTCCGCGAAGCGGAGCGCTGTTACAGATATATATCTTGTTTTTGAACGTTAATTTCTCAAAATGCACTGAAGCACATATATTGAGACCTAGCAAAGGCACATCGGGCTACCAGTCCCTAATATTTTACCAAGTTTCGTGCAAATCCATTCAGCCGTTCGATTATTATTATTATTTATTTTTTTTGCCCCGCGGGGCCCTTTTAAAACCTCCACATCAAACCTAGGGGGTCAGCGAGGATCTACTATGCCCCCTTATGGTCATTTGCCCCTTCGCTTTGGCCTCCTCTTGTCTCTCGATCCTACCGAGAGACAAGATGGCGGCCGCTACGGACTGTTTGGAATGTTTACAGACACCGGAGAGCCAATCAGCTTCGCTTCGCAAAGCTCCGTAACGCGAAAAGTACGCGAAGCGGTGCGCTGTTACAGATATATATCTTTTTTTGAACGTTAATTTCTCAAAATCCACTGAAGCACATATATTGAGACCTAGCAAAGGCACATCGGGCTACCAGTCCCTACAATTTTGCCAAGTTTCGTGCAAATCCATTCAGCCGTTCGATTATTATTATTATTTTTTTTTTTTGCCCCGCGGGGCCCTTTTAAAACCTCCACATCAAACCTAGGGGGTCAGCGAGGATCTACTATTCCCCCTTATGGTCATTTGCCCCTTCGCTTTGGCCTCCTCTTGTCTCTCGATCCTACCGAGAGACAAGATGGCGGCCGCTACGGACTGTTTGGAATGTTGACAGACGCCGGAAAACCAATCAGCTTCGCTTCACAAAGCTCCGTTGCGCGAAAAGTACGCGTCCTGGAGCGCTGCCCGGTCCGCTGTTACAGATATATATCTTTTTTTAAACGTTAATTTCTCAAAATCCACTGTAGCACATATATTGAGACCTACAAAAGGCACATCGGGCTACCAGTCCCTACAATTTTGCCAAGTTTCGTGCAAATCCATTCAGCCGTTCGGGCTAAAAGTGAGGCCAACCGCCCTATGGAAAACTCAATGTTAAAAACACGTTTTGGAACCCCCCTTTTTTCTCAGCCCCCCCTTGACGAACCCCCCCCCAAATTTTCAAGGGCTGCTCAGAAACAAAATGTGCCATTTTCCTGAAAATTTCAGCCACTTCCGTCCACAAACGTCAAAGTTATTAGACATAGAATTTTCAAAAATCCCATAGAGAAAAAATCCTAACTATATATACCTACTGGCGACCGCCAGTAGGTAATATATATATATATATATATAGATATATATATATATATATATATATCTATATATATATATATATATATATATAGATATATATATATATATATATATATCTATATATTACCTACTGGCGGTCGCCAGTAGGTATATATAGTTAGGATTTTTTCTCTATGGGTTTTTTGAAAATTCTATGTCTAATAACTTTGGCGTTTGTGGACGGAATTGGCTGAAATTTTCAGGAAAATGGCACATTTTGTTTCTGAGCAGCCCTTGAAAATTTGGGGGGGGTTCGTCCAGTGGGGGCCGAGAAAAAAGGGGGGTCCCAAAACGTGTTTTTAACATTGAGTTTTCCATAGGGCGGTTGGCCTCACTTTTAGCCCGAACGGCTGAATGGATTTGCACGAAACTTGGCAAAATTGTAGGGACTGGTAGCCCGATGTGCCTTTTGTAGGTCTTAATATATGTGCTCCATTGGATTTTGAGAAATTAACGTTTAAAAAAAGATATATATCTGTAACAGCGGACCGGGCAGCGCTCTGGTTCGCGGACTTTTCGCGCAACGGAGCTTTGTGAAGCGAAGCTGATTGGTTCTCCGGCGTCTGTCAACATTCCAAACAGTCCGTAGCGGCCGCCATCTTGTCTCTCGGTAGGATCGAGAGACAAGAGGAGGTCAAAACAAAGGGGGAAATAACTATAAGGGGGCATAGTAGATCCTCGCTGACCCCCTAGGTTTGATGTGGAGGTTTTAAAAGGGCCCCGCGGGGCAAAAAAAAAAATAATAATAATAATTGAACGGCTGAATGGATTTGCACGAAACTTGGCAAAATATTAGGGACTGGTAGCCCGATGTGCCTTTGCTAGGTCTCAATATATGTGCTCCAGTGGATTTTGAGAAATTAACGTTCAAAAAAAGATATATATCTGTAACAGCGCTCCGCTTCGCGTAACGGAGGTTTGCGAAGCTGATTGGTCATTCTGTCACTGGGCTATAGTTGGGCTACATCTGGCTGATATTTGGGCTACATTTGTTTTTTTGTGTGTCTGGCGGCCATCTTTGGGCTACATTGGGCTACATTGGGTTTCATTGGGCTACATTCGGCTAATTAGCAAATAGCTCATCGCAAACTAGGAATGGTAAAGAATCGCTATTTATTCCTTAAAGTTCGCTATTTAGGAAATGCAAAAAACTTTGATGATATATATGGCGGTTCATCTCTAACAAGATAAGAAGCATAGGGATACATTTATGATGACTGGCGCATCACCAGGGATGTGTTAGTCATTCTGTGCCGCTGTTCCGTCACCTATGGTGTGCTGCATTTACAATGCGGCGCATCATGGGGCAAAAACAGCACAGATGCGTGATGTATCTGTGCCGTAAAGGTGGCGCATTGCTGGAGTTGTATCGCAAGTGTGATGAAGCTCCAGCAAGGGTCGGGGGTGCCCCTGTCGCAGGGTTTCTGTTCTCACACAGAACTGTGGACAGAGGATTGGAACCTCGGCGAATGCATTGCTGGAGTTGTATCGCAAGTGTGATGAAGCTCCAGCAAGGGTCGGGGGTGCCCCTGTCGCAGGGTTTCTGTTGTCACACAGAACTGTGGACAGAGGATTGGAACCTCGGCGAATTAGGGTGTCCCAAAACTCACGTTAGTAATCAAAAACTCCTTAGCAAGCTAGGTACAGTGTCACATTGGATATAACAAACTCTCAATGTTTAGACAATCCAGAATATGAACTTATAGTACCTCAGGATACGTGGAACTCATGAACAGTCGGTCGTTATAGATTTCTTAGAAACCAGAACATGGAGTTAAGAAGAACAGATGTGTATTTGAAATGTTTATTTACTAATGCCGTCTTCTCAGGCGTAGTACCTTAGATAATAAAAGTACACATATTATCAGTAGCAAAATTACCAGCATAGTTACTAGTACATAAAAAGTGAATGGTGATAGTATGTTAACATGCTGTAAATGAATAAGAGTTAGCAACACTTATAAGCAGCCGCGGGCCGTGGAGGGAGTTACGGTGAGGCAGGGAGGCGGGGAGGGGGAGAAGCAGGGTGGAGAATACAAGTACACATATTATCAGTAGCAAAATTACCAGCATAGTTACTAGTACATAAAAAGCGAATGGTGACAGTATGTTAACATGCTGTAAATGAATAAGAGTTAGCAACACTTATAAGCAGCCGCGGGCTGTGGAGGGAGTTACGGTGGGGCAGGGAGGCGGGGAGGGGGAGGGGCAAGGTAGAGAGGGCTCCACCCTGCTTCTCCCCCTCCCCGCCTCCCTGCCCCATCGTAACTCCCTCCACGGCCCGCGGCTGCTTATATCTCACCCTCCCTAATACACATATTATATTATTTGCTAAGAAGGTCTCTTTGTGTTGGTTTAGGGCGTGCCCATACTTTAGTGTCTTAGATTTGAAGGAATCACATCACCATACACCAGCTCTCTCTTCATGTGAACCGCATCAACTGTTGTGTATGTGTGTTCGGCAAAGCAATATAAAACCCGCCTCATGCCCAGAATTGGCAGAAGTTGCACTTATGTTATGAGTATGAAGTCGTGGAGATCAGACCTCATAACAATTCTGTATCGTGTTGTTCTTGAAACTTTAGCACTCGCTGTACAGATATAGTTTAACAAGTAAAGCAGATAGTAGACCAATAACATATTATTCTCATGTAAACCACGATGAACTACTAGGTGGAAAGCTAAAGCAACAACTAAGTGTCGTGTGCAGAAGTTGCAAAAAAGGAAAAATGGCGTTTAAACCGGTAATGAGCCCATGCTAACTTAACACGGTGTAAAGATATCCAGGACCTAGATGACACCTCCTCATGATCCGGAAACGAACTGAATAAGATAATAGAAGTGCCATCTCATGAGAGCAGATTGCAAGTTTATATGTGGACGGTCCGCAAGGTAAAGCATTAAAAACTAGGAAAATTTAATGCTAAAGAAAAATAAAACAGCCAAGTACTTTATCGAGTCTTAAGCCAATAGGCAAGGTAAATAATAAAAACTTGACAAATAAGTCAATGAATTGTCAATGAAATGCTAGTACTCAGCATATCAAACATGAAAAAGGTCTATGACATAACTGTGTATGCAAAATAAGCTGCAACAGCCTCCAATAGGAAGTCACCGTCTTCATCCGAAAACAGTTCAGCCATCCAATTTAAAAGCGGAAAAGAACATACGTGCTCTCCCAGCACCGGATCCTCTATCACCATCAGAGGACAGCTCGGTGGGTTTTCAAGAAAGCTCTCTTCCAAGAAAGACTGTGCTGCCGCCAGTAAATTCCAGGGACCAAGTAGTCCATGCATCAATGCCACAGCCATAATCCTTTCGCCAGGACAAACCAACTCGTGAGTAATGATAGGAGTCATCAGCTGATTAAAGTCGACGTCAGGAGAAACCGGTCCGCAGAGACACAAATCAATGGCCCAATCGAAATCACAGGTCAGGCAGTGAAATACAGGCTGGACACAGGTGAAGTAGGAGAACCGAAAAGATAATCCATATGTCGTGCTTAATATCGCCAACGGCATTGTGCCATAATATTCTAGCATGCGATTGCGGAACAGTGTCAGCAGCTGCAGGGTCGGAGGTTGCATAGGAGGGACATCCATATTTAAAAATGTAAAAAAGCACAAGAGCGTCCGCTGGTAATGCAAGTAAAAATGCCAATCCACGAACCAGAGTGCAGAAAATACAATGAAAGGAAGCAGGGATGACTCCAAAGATTTTCTCAAATGAAGTCACGAGACCACTGGTAACAACTTTAAAAAAGTGTGTCAGGGACTTTGTGGAGGATGCGTTAAAGATAGTCGGAAACATGTTGCTGAAATTGAAAGGCAAATCTTAATTGAAAAGGGTGTGCACCTCTGTACGGGTGTTCGCTATGTGAAGTACGAAAGTTTCACGGGCCGAACTCAAGGCCACCTCTCTCTGAGACAAAAGAGCTCTTATTCTTGCCATGCCGTTGAAACGTGTCCCAAGGTTGGTATTTGTGGCCAGATTGAAAACTCCCTATGTTCATGTGTGGGAGGAAATAGAACATTTCTGCAGCAAATAACCCGTTCACTTACTGTTACGATAAAAGGAATACTTTTAATTAACTCAGAACAATCTTCATTATTGAGCATCAAATAACTACCATTTTCCAACAACTTGAACGTGGGGATGATAGCAGGAACTGGCGTGCCTTGCAACACGCAAGCCATATTTGGTCGGTGTTTGTTGCATGAACCGTGTAACTGTATGTGCCTACACATTAGTGAATGATCTGGCGTCTCAGTGCATTCCTCTCCATTCAGATAAACTTCTTGATCATCTTTGAAACATCTGTATGTGTATGGAAGCGACCAGACCTCATGAAGAAAAGCACTACCTAAAGGTTCATAACGACCTATTGGTATATATTTCATACAATTTGAAAACTTATATAAAGCAAAAGGCAGCGTTATTAAACCGTGGATAAGGCATGTTGTCAAAAAACCCGCAATCCTCTGCTGATGATGTCACTGAGCATGTCATGAATGATGTAATATGTGACATCATCAGCAGTGGATTACGGGTAATAGTATCTCTAGTTTACTCCCCTATAGCTGTCTTTATTTTAACATAAGTGTGTGTTTCCCTCCCTTATACTTACTGTTTTTGGTTCGCTTCCAGTTCGCGTACCGGCGAGCGAACTAGGAAGCGAACTAAGAGAAATAGAGGTTGGCACAGTTCCAAATATTGTACCAATTTTTTAATAACGGGGAGGTAGTTCTGAAAAGAACTTTTTTTTTTTTTTTTCTGAACATTTTTTTACTGTTTTTGAATTTTTCGGAACAGTTTTATATTTTTTTGGGTTTTTCTTGGAGGGGGCAATGAAAACGATTCATTGTAAAGGGCTCAACAGGAGCAACAAAACAAAAAAAAGAAGTATTTATTATTTTGGGCGTTTCGGACAAACTTGCATATGATAGTCAATAGCTCTGTTGATCAGAGTGATGCTTCTTTCTCCGTAGGAAATGAATCCATCGCAAAATACGCAGGTGTGTTTTACTTCACCAAATCTCATTTGTATATTTGGCACCATCTCCCTGCCCTCTGGTCCCGTTACTTCCGGTACAACAGATCTTCTGGCCATAATAGGGAGATTATCTAGGTCGTTCCGAAACTGTGCAGCACTGTAGTTGTTAGGATGCCACCTAGTCATATGGCGATGCATTGTGTAGTTTCCGAAACTGTATTTTTTCTCGGTTCCTCTGGACAGTCTATCTTGACATATAAGGCAAGTTACGTATCTTGCATTTACTTTTTTCTGACCTTTGGGAATTTTAAAAAATTGCCAAATGAAGTTTTCTTTCCGGTGAGACGTCCTGGGCTGCTCAGGCAAAAACTGCCTCTCTTCGTGCTCGTCCTCCTGTTCCTCTTCTTCTTCTTCTTGTTGAATTATAACTTGAGCAGGTGGTCCACTCTTCCTTGGATGTGGTGGAGGTGGTGGGGAAGCACCAGCTGAAGCTACTAAAGAAGCCATTGCTCAGTGATCACAAAGGGTCTTTCTCTCACAATGATGAAAGTCAGAGTGAGGAAAGAAGGAGGGATTTTCATCATTTGGGAAAAACAAGAGTTCTCAACCAATCAAAAGTGTTCATTTTAGATTATATGACCTAGTCTTACATCATTAGGAAACCAAAAGTGAAATGAACCAATGAAAAGTGTTATTACCAAGTCACATGACTTGCTGTGTTTACGTTAAGCGCTTTGCAGGGCCTCCCGGTTTGCTTCCAGAAACCTGCGCTTTGCGACTCGCTTCGCGTACCAGTTCGCTAACGTAGTACGTCATATGACGTATCACGCGACAACGTGAAACGTCATGCGGACGGGAGGCGTCACGATGTTGTTTTGTAACGCGGCACTTGCGGTAAAGAAACGTTTACCGGCTCGCGGTCTATTTCGCGGCATCAAGGTCAGCTAACGGGAAGCTTCCCGATTTGCGAAGCGGGAACGAAGAAAAAAAAATATTTAAAAAAAAAATTATTCATAAACATATAAAATATATTTTTGGATTTAAAGAAGAATACATTTTACAGCTACAGATATTAGCTGTTAAAAAACCAATGAAATTCACAGAAAAAAACATAGGTTATGGACCATATATAGTTAGGAATTAGCATTTACAAAACCTTGAAAATTCACTGAAAAAACCATAGGTTATAGACCATATATAGTTAGGAATTAGCATTTACAAAACCTTGAAAATTCACTGAAAAAACCATAGGTTATAGACCATATATAGTTAGGAATTAGCATTTAAAAAACCTTATTTTACTCACACAAAACCATTGAAATTCCATATATAGTTAGTTGCACTAAGTATATATCGCGCACCCGCAATCCACTGCTGATCATGTCACATATTACATCATTCATGACATGGTCAGTGACATCACTGATGACATCACTGATGACATCTCAAATGACATCACTGATGACATCTCATTTGACATCATTCTTGTGCTAATACGATAAACCTCTTCAGACTCTAATATAACCTTAGATACACTCAGTGTATACAGACACTCACACACTGCCACTCATCCATGGAGTTACTCACACACCCAGTCAGTCATGCAAAGAAACAATCTCACCTCCATTTCTTCAACTATACAGTTAAACACACCTTACTTATTGAAACATATACTAACACATATTTACTCTCTTATACAATCCCTGATACAAGTTCACAATGATCGATACAACCACTCACTCATTCAGTGGCTCTCATGCACAGTTATTTATATATGCCAACTCTCACATGTACTGTGTTTTACATATGTACTTACTATGACATGTAGCATTGAGATATCCATTCACTCATCAATACACTCATGCACACAGTCAACTGCCCATGTAGCTGTTTCCACATGCACTCTTGAACTCATACACCTAGTGAATAAACTGCTCACACATCTATGCATAGAGTCTCACACCTTCCAGCCACCCCCACACAAACTCAATCTCCCATAGAAATACTTGGGCAACCAATTAATAACACATATAGCCTCTCGTATAGCTAATGATCCACACATGCAGCAGTTTACAGAACAACAGACATAATGATGCACAAATTAAGACAGTTTAGTCACTAACCCATGCATTCAGTGAGACACATTTAATCACTCACTCATACAGTCAGTCACGCACCTACTAAATCCTTCATCCAGACACTTATACATCCACTCATTCTTCAATATCTAAGACATATTTTAACTTTACAGAAACATACAGTCACTGGATGTTGTCATCAGTGATGTCATTTGAGATGTCATCAGTGATGTCATCAGTGATGTCACTGACCATGTCATGAATGATGTAATATGTGACATGATCAGCAGTGGATTGCGGGTGCGCGATATATACTTAGTGCAACTAACTATATATGGAATTTCAATGGTTTTGTGTGAGTAAAATAAGGTTTTTTAAATGCTAATTCCTAACTATATATGGTCTATAACCTATGGTTTTTTTCAGTGAATATATATATATATATATATAAAATGGCCCAGACCTGGGGGTTGGGATCCCCGGGGCAGAAATAGGCTTCGGGGGGTGGGGTCCACACGGCCTCCTCTCATCAAGGGAAGGGGAGCCAACAGACCCCTTCCTAAAATAGGGGGAAAAATGATGTGATGTCATTTGAGCTGTCATCAGTAATGTCACTGACCATGTCATGAGTGATGTAATATGTGATATTCATCAGCAGTCCATTGCGCGGACGCGAGTTTTAGTTAGCTCAGCTAACTATGGGGCATATCAGCAACAGCCGGCGATAATTTATTTTATTTTTTTTCTCGTCATTTTAATAAACTGTAGAGTGTCTCACACAGCTTTAAGCCACAACCCGGGGGCCGGCAGCAAACACATCAGAAGTATTGCATTATTGTTCTGTTATACACAGCCAAGTAGCCGACAACCCGGAGGTCCGGCGGCACATTATCAGGAACAATGCATACGGTATCGGGAATGCCTGTCTTCACTGCTGCAGCCTCATCGCTAGAGTCCGGAGTGGAGGTTACCCCCTACTGCGCGCTGCGCTGGCACCTAGAGACACTCACTAGTGTGTGCAATTGTGTACCCTGTGAAGTTTCTTACTGAACAAAACCCCCCAAACAGTTCCCCCTCCCACCCCATGTCCGCCTCAACGCTCGTCCTGATTTAACGTCTGCTCTATCCTACGC
This sequence comes from Lissotriton helveticus, assembly GCF_964261635.1. Classification (NCBI taxonomy): domain Eukaryota; kingdom Metazoa; phylum Chordata; class Amphibia; order Caudata; family Salamandridae; genus Lissotriton; species Lissotriton helveticus. Next base: position 1,752,134,486 of record NC_136067.1, read on the forward strand.
TCAGTCCTATGCCTTTGACTACCCATATATGCCTCTACTCGTTGTTGGTCGCGTGTTTCCCACCTTCCAGCTCGACTTCATCTAAATGCGCCTGTTCCACAGGTTCCGCAGACTGAGCGTGCTGTCCCGCATCTCGCATATTCAGGTGTTCCCGGTACAGGCTCCAGAAGTTCTTGGGGCGACTCATCGGAGGAAGCAGTTCGCTATAGCACTCCGACTGCGTACAGCAGTACAGCATGTCATGCGCCCATCTTTTCTTGGTAGGCAGTGGCCCCCTCATCCAACACATTGCAATAACCCTTCTGGCCATAAGCATGCCCATATCTGTTAATCGACGCACCGCGATTGGCAGGCCCCTGGAGTGGCCCAGAAGTGCCAGAGCTGGATCGGGAGCAAGCTCTATATCCAGGATCGTGCTCATTTCAGTGAATATCTCGTCCCAAAATTTCCGGATTCCGGGGCACCACCACGATAGGTGCATAAAATCCGCCAGCGGTTCACAGCATTGTTCGCATTCTGCCGTCTGTCTAAGGCCATATCTATACAGCCTCTCCGGAGTATATTACACTCGCTGGAGATATTTAAAATGAATAAGTCTGTGCCTGCCATTTAGGGACAGTTTTCTAGTGCCGGCACAACAGTATGCCCACATGCCATCGTCGATTGTGATCTGCCAGGCCAACCTCGCTTTCGACTGCAGCTGCTCCCCATGCCCTCTGTTAATTTTATATAGGTTTGTGACCAATTTATGGGGGGAGGGAGTTTTGATAACAAATGTAAGCTCCGGCACCTCCGGCGGTTCCGCCAGTTCTGGGCCCAACAGTTCCGTGAAAGCGCTACGAACTCTATGGTATTGAAATCGAAGCAGTAGCGAGGCCTTATCCAGGTCCGTGACAGCCTGTTCCCACGTTTTCATTATACCCTCAGAGAATAGATCACCCGCTGTGTAGATACCCAGCTCATGTAACGCTTGGGTCACCCCCTTCTCCGCCATTGGGGATAGCCACAAAGCGATAGAGTAAGCTACTGTTTTGCTTCTGTAGGAGCATATACCATGCGTGGTTGGTAGTGGTGATCGAGTCCAACACGCCGATTCTGCGGTCTACCGGCTGAAAAACCATAGCAGGAAGCGGGGTCGGGTCCGCAAACAGTCGTTCCAAACGGACATGTGGTATCGTCGCATTCCCATGTATCCACGTATGCAAGTCGGCTGCCTGCGCTACTCTGAAGTACCGCTCCAAGTCTGGGGCGCCGAGGCCCCCCAACTCGTATGGGAGAGTAAGAGTCGTCCATTTCACTCTGGGCTGTTTCCCCGCCCAGGCTAGTTTAATCAGCAGTTGTGTCAAGTTTTTGAAGAAGGCCTTCGAAAGCACAATTGGGATGTTATTAAATAGAAATAAAAACCGGGGCAGTACCACCATCTTCATAATTGTAATTCGTCCCATTAGGGATAACGGGAGTTTGCATCACGCCTCCACTTCATCCTCTAGTCTACTGTACACAGTCCCATAGTTCTCACGTACCAGAACCTCTGGGTCCGCATGGAGCTTGATACCGAGATACCTGACTGGTTCCGTCGTCCATTACAGTGGGTAGTCCATTTCAAATTGTGTTGTCTTAGGGGTCAGTGCAAATGCTACGGACTTGGACCAGTTTATCCTGAGACCGGAAAGTGAACCATAGCGCACCACCTCCCTCAGTACCGATGGTAGGTTCCTCTCCGGGTCACGGACATATAACAATGTGTCATCTGCGTAAGTTGAGATGACAATTTTGTACAATGGGAAGTTTATCCCTTCGTGACTGTGGTACTCCCTAAGGGCGCATGTCAGCGGTTCAGCCAGCAGCGCGTACAGCAGTGGCGAGAGCGGGCAGCCCTGGCTAGTGCCTCTGCTAATCACAAAGGGGTCCGAGACTCGATCGGCTATGCGAATTCTGGCCTTAGGGTGGTAGTATAGCGCCCCTATCATTTGTAAGAATGGCTCGCCCAGCCCTAGCCTCCGCAGCACTCACAGCATAAAGGGCCATTCCACGGAATCAAAGGCCTTTTCCATGTCCAGAAAGATAGCAATGCTCTTCGTGTCCTGCCTGACATGCTGCATAGTCCCCAATACGGTTCTGATATTGTAGGTGAGATTCCTGCTGGGAATAAAACCCGCTTGTTCCGGAGCTACCAGCTCTGGAGCCAACAACGCGAGGCGAGTCGCCAATACCTTGGCGTATAGCTTGGCATCCACGTTTAATAAGGACAGTGGCCTGTAGGAGGCACACACATTCTGGGCTTTGTCTGGTTTGAGGATAGTCACAATAAGTGCTTCCCTCATGGAACGCGGCATTCTTCCCTCAATACAGATATCATCGAATAGAGTGGATAAGTGCGGGATCAATTGTTCTTTGAATGCTTTATAAAAGCCCACAGTGAGGCCATCTGCCCCCGGAGCACTGTCCGATCGCATACCTACCAGCGCCTCCGCGATCTCATCCCTGTGTATAGGTTGCATCAAGAATTCCCGATCGGAGTCCTTTAAGAAGGACAACTGTATATGACCCAAGTAGTCATCTATCTCATCCTCAACATTCTCAGCTCTGGGGGTATAAAGCTCAGAGTAATATCTCCTGAATTCGTCAACTATCTCAGATTCCTCCGTGAGTATCTCACCGGATGCCGTCTCTATCTCCGATATACCCTGAGTGCGTCTGACATTTTTCAGCATCCAGGCCAGAAGGGAGCCCGAGCGCTCTCCCTCTCCATAGGTCTGGGCAGTCGCACACAAAGAAGAATGACAAAAAAGTTTTGGATGATTGATATTGAAAATAAAGAAGAAGTAAACAAGTGATTCATGTGGTGGCAGATTTTGTGATGCCGTGAACATTTTTGCTGTGCACCCGGTTAGGAGTGGAAACACTCCCTCTTACAGTGCATTCTATTCAAGCAACGTGGCTGGGCTGTCCGCGTTTTCCGGGAGGCTGCACGCGACAGAATTTAACATAAAAGACAAATGTAAGGATAAATGGAAGGAAAGAAGGTGTGCACCGTGACATTCATACAGTGCAGTTTGACATTTATTCAGCCCAACAACCTCGGAGCACCCACCGTAAAGATTGGATTAAAATTGACCAAGGATTAAAAATGTCACAGGAGGGACAATGGTACCATCATTTGTTTAGAACAGCTTCCATAAGATTTATGAACATGCATGGCATACAGAGGAGGAAAAATGTTTTATAATTGTAATATAAATTAGAACACGTAAATCTTGGGAATACATAACAAACACCTCGCATTTTGAGGCAGTGGACCTACGTGAATTTAACATCTGGGGGAGGGCGGAGTATTAATGATGAATACATGGGGGTTGATGCATCTCGGAAGGTTAGTTAAGGGTTAAGGATGCCGGATATTTAGACTTCGACACGAACTGCACCATGGGTTTAGTAGGCAGTGATTTAGTGGAGAACTGCAGCGCGCGATGAACTAATTACATACAGGTGCAACAAATGGGCGGAAACAACTTGAGGCTCAAGTAGGCGGGTTCACAGGAGGAAATCTAGTATTCTAACAGCGATATGTTGCTGCAACAGGCGTAAGAACTAGAACGGAAGGATTTTTGAGAACAGGTACGCACAGGATATTGCGGTGAACCAGTGGGTGATTGTGTAGTTCACGATAGACCATTGTCATATGGAAGGAGACACGCAGGGGGAGGAATGTCGGAAAGGGGAGAGGATGGAAAAATGAATGTTGGGTAGGTTACAGAACACATGGGGTGAAGTAGGCAGAGGGGAAGGCATCAAGGGGAGTAATGGTATTCATGAAAATGTGTAATATCAGGCTGAGTTTACTAGCGGGAAAACGTAGGTTCAAGAAACAGCAATGTTTTGATATTTGCAATTGTGGTGTAATTGTAGTGAGTAAAACATAGACTTAATCATGTATTTTGCATTGTAGATAACCCCTGACGAAGGGCCAAAGTAATAGGCCCGAAATGCATTGGGTAGACGAATCTCATGGACACGAACAATCTTACATATGCTATCGTGGCGCAGAAGAAGGCTTGGATTAGCATTTCTGCCTCATTTAGATTTCAGCAATAGTGTAAGCGTTCCCCCTTGTGACATGTGTAAAAAGATGAAAAAGAAAGAAGAATGACAAAAAAGTTTTGGATGATTGATATTGAAAATAAAGAAGAAGTAAACAAGTGATTCATGTGGTGGCAGATTTTGTGATGCCGTGAACATTTTTGCTGTGCACCCGGTTAGGAGTGGAAACACTCCCTCTTACAGTGCAGTCGCATACTTCCCCATGTGCTTGACTTCTCTATCTGCCTCTTTATTGTATTCTACTACCAGCGCCTTAATTTCTTCTATTACTGTGTCGTCGAAACCTCCCATCTGTCGCTTTTCCAACTCAGCCAGTTGTTTCTCTAAGTGTTGTAACCTCTGACGGATAGACTTAAGTACGCTCGAGTGTTTTGACATGGCTATGCCGCGGATGTACACCTTGAACGCCTCCCATACAGTTTGGAAGCTATCAACCGACCCTATGTTGTTTTCGAAGTACCCCTCTATCTCTTCGGCTATTTCACCCCTAAATTGATAGTCTAGCAGAGAGTACGAGGGGAAACGCCACGTGTAGGGTGGAATTTTCCTTGCTGGCGGCTCCAGTACCATAAGCAATGGTGAGTGATCTGAAAGGGTGCGTGCCAGCACTTCGCAGCACCTGACGCTTCTCATAACTGAGGAGGACACCAGCCAGTAGTCAATTCTGGTATGGATATTGTGGTATGCTGAATAATGTGTGTACCCCCCCCGCATTGTATACCTGCTTCTCCACACATCCACCAAGTCTAAGTTAATGAGCTCCGTTTGTATTTGCATTGCGGCTGCTGAAGGCTTACGCCGCGGACCTGAAGACCTATCCAGCTCTGGGTCTAACACTAGATTCAAGTCTCCTCCCCAAATCATGTGTGCATTAGTATATACACAGCAGCACCGAGCCAAGTTGTCGTAAAAGATAGGGGAGTCATAGTTAGGGCCATACACATTAACCACAATGAGGTCATTTCCTTTACCCGTGCATCTTGATATTAGGTATCGGCCCTCCGGGTCAGCACCCAACAAAGACAATGTTAATTTTGATTTAGGATTCACCCATGTCAACACGCCCCTGGAAGGAGTCGTGAACCCCGCTACCGTGATGTTCCCCAGTAGGCTTCTGCTAGTAAGCATTTTACTTGTGAGTGGAAGGTGCGTCTCCTGTATGAGTGCTAGATCCACATTATGTCGCTGGAAATAATTCACAACCTTTCTGAGTTTGCGATAACCATTAAGACCCCTTACATTCCATGTCAGTGCTCTAATTGTCTCTGCCCCCTCATCCGGTGTCATTTCGTTTTAACTAGACATCTTTGCAGTGAGGCCAGTCTAACAATTCCAATAGCCCAAGCAAGACTAGCGCAGGCAGCACGAGCAGGCAGAACATATAACATCTTCCCCAACCTCTCCACCCCCCTCCCACAGCAGACCCCCCCAACAGTGCATTGCGCTCGGGGACCAAGGTCGCCTGACAGCCTGTAACCTTCAATTGACTCAGAGTGTTTGACAGCCCCCCCGCCATGCACCGAGTTCTATATGTCCAAAGCACTTTAGTAGTTGTGCATTCAACTCGAAAAAGGAGGATTTCTTGACCCCCCCTCCCCCCTCCCCCACCGTCCCCGTACATCTCTGGTATATCGCTGTGATTAACATTGTGCAGATAGGACCACCTAAGTATTCTTTGCAAGTGTTATACATATAGTAGGACAATTGTTACCTCCCGTCCCCGTGTCTCTACTTATCTGCCAGCAGACATCCATCAGAAAAGTGGCCCAACTGCCTTTCCTGTCCTCCCTGCCTGTCAGAGTACTCAAGAAGCCGCGAAGACTCTCACCCAGACCGTCCTGTTGTAAAGTCCAAGGACCCTGATCATTCTTGGTCGTCCAGATGACTATTGTCCTCTCCGCCGGAGTGTCCGCTGTGCCACCTCTCTGCTCTCTTGACCACCTCTTCATTGCTTGCTGCAGTTCTTTTGGGTCCGTAAATATGTGTGAGTGTCCCTGATTGTTGACTCGCAATTTGGCAGGGTACAGCATCGCGTAATCCAGTCCCAGTTCTCTGAGGCGCTTCTTGTGCGGTATGAAGTGTTTGCGCGCTTCCTGCACTTTAGCAGTGAAGTTCGGATAAAGGGATATCGCCGACCCCTCGTATTGAAGTGTAGATTTAGCTCTAGCCAGCCTGAGGGCAGTGTCCCTATCCCGGTAGTTTAGCAATTTATCAATGATTGGTCGAGGGGGCAACCCCGGCAGTGTCTGCGGGCCCAAAGCACGATGCGCTTGCTCTACAACGAACATTGCTGAGAATACCCCTTCCCCCAGGAGGGTGGTGAGCAGCTTCTCCACGAACAGTTCCCTTGTGCCAGTTTGTGTGTTCTCCGGCAGGCCTGTTATACGGATGTTACTTCGTCGTGAGCGTGCTTCTAAATCCTCCGCCTTGTCCTGGAGGGATCGCATCAAATACTCCACCTTCTTGTGTGCTGCGTCCAACTCCGTCTGTGCCTCTTCGACTTCCGTTATCCTCCTCTCGGGCATGTCATGTTTTTCCGCATGTTTATCAAGGCGCTCAGCCATGCGGTCCATCCTGTACGTCATGGCGTCCATTTTGGTACCTTGCGCTGAGATGCTGGATTGAAGACTCTGTTCCATGGAGCGCAGCATGCTCTTGATATCCAAGTCTGCTCCCTGTTCTACCTCCGGCTGCATAGCTTCTCTGTGCTCCACAGGAGGGCTTTGTAGCTGCAGCCTTCTCTGCGGAAAGGGAAGTTTACTTTGCGTCTTGTCACCTTTGCCCATGATTATGACTGGAGCGCCACTCAACTCCTGTAGCTCACTTCTCTAGCCCCCCCTGGGGAGTCCGCTCCGCGTTTGGGCGGTACACCACTTATTCGGCCTCCACACCGCGCCCAGCCGCAGGGGTCTCAGGTAGCACCTGGCGGCAAATGGCATCCATGGGTCTCTCCGTTCTCAACGTAGCAATGAGATGCCAGACCAGCTCTGCACTGTGTATCTCTTCTTGGGGGTCGGCTCCAAATGTTAACCAGGTCTATGCTGCCGCAGGATCCAGCAACCACTCAGCAGCAGCCGTGTCTAGCACTTCCCAACTCCGCTTGTCTATATGGGCAACATGTGCCATGCACTGGTCGCTTGAGATCCACCTCTGTTAGCTCCACTCAGATCGTCGCGTGAGACCGGCACCGGGAGGTGCTACACGATCAGCGCAGCTTCCGCCAATGCCCTCCGGGGCCCGTGACCGTTAATGCTCCCGGGGGGGAGAGGGGTGAGGGGGGTGGAGGCCCTCCAGCTTCCCCGCAGTTCCCCTCCCGTCGGTCGCGGCTCCCAACCGCCCCTTAGCTACACAGTTCCCAGCCACTCCGGGACCGCAGCTACTGCCACTCTCAATGGCACCTTCCCGCCACACCTCGCCTCCTTCACCTTCCCGATTCTCTCGAGCTCAGGTCGTGGGGTGGTTCACCACCGCGAAGTAGCTTCCGCAGCGTCTCACCCTCCGACCCTGGGAGGAAGATCCGGCTCCGCACTCCAGAAGGTGTCACTTCCGGGCCACCCGGGGGCCCTCTCTGCACTGTGCCGCACGTCCGGCCAAGTCGCTCGGGCCGAGCGCTGCTGGGGACCGCGGCTTGTGGCCTACCAGTGTGTGGATCTGCGCCGCTCCACGTTGGCGTCCCAGGTAGTACGATCCTCGCAACTGCGGTATCCCCGGGGTCCCTGCAACATCCGCTGTTAGGGGAGGGAGTAAGTAACTCAGGTAGTCGCTCTATGGGAGGATTATTCAGGATAGTTTACGGTGCACAGCGGAGCCTCGGGTTTAAGCCGCCATCTCCGCTGCTGGCAAGCTCCGCCCCCAACAGCCGGCGATAATTATATTGCCGAGATAGCATGCTATCCACAACGCTTATCTCCAATGCGATATGTAATCCAGCGATAGATGCAAAAAGTGCGATTATCACTGGAAATCCAGCGATAATCGCACAGCGATAGACAAAACCTTGTTGATAGGGCTGGGTGGTCTTGGCCTTATAATCCACCACCCCATAGGCTATTATGGTTTACTCAGTTGAAAAGCAGGCGCAATGAATCCTGCGATAGGCGTGGTTAGCGCCACTTTTTTATTCGCTATGCAGGTTAGCGTGCAGCTTGCTGATAGGAGAAATGTCTATTAGCGACATTTCTCACATTATTTTGATGAGGATCGCCAACTTTGCATATCATTAGAGATGCAAAGCTGGGCATAAGGGAAAGGGCGCAAAGCCATAGATAGTGCAATAAAATTATCGCCGCTTTTCACCCAAAAACGGACGCTTTAGCGATAAGTTTATCTCTTCCCCTTGATGATATGCCCCTATAATGGCTGAATTTCTCTGGTTTTGTAGGAGTGACATGTCAGACTAACTATAACATCCCTCTAACCTTTGGTATTTTCCGGGGATTTCTAAGGTTTTTAAAATGCTACTTCCTATCTATAACGTCCCTGAAACCTCAGATTTTTTCAATAAATAGATAGATATATAGATAGATAGATGGAGAGATAGAGAGATAGATAGATAGATAGATAGATAGATAGATAGATAGATAGATAGATAGATAGATAGATAGATAGATAGATAGATAGATAGATAGATAGATATTTTTATTGAAAAAAACAAAGGTTACATTAACATTATTATTAGGTGACTATGTCAGTGTGACCATTAATATTTAGAACTAAAAAAACTGAATTTCACTAGTTATAGTTAGCAGTACCAATTATAACTTTCACCCCCACCATGCACTGCATATGACCTCACATATGGCATCACTCAAGACATTTTCTGTGACATGGTTTATGTGACTAGTGTGGCATTTTTTTTTTAAATGGGGCCAGGTTGGAAAAAAAGTGTCTGCGAAATATATCATATGTAAATTATGCAAAAAGGAGTTCAGTAGGGGCAGCTGTAACTAACAATGCAGCAAGGGTACCACAGGGATATGGCAACATTTGAGAGCTATGCACCCTCAATGCTGTGCATGGGCTGAGTTAGCCCGTGCTGCAGAGCTTGATAACCCCTTAGGGGCGTCCACGTCTTTTGAACCTGGTATCTGCCCTGGCACTCAACGGGCAAGCAATTCACAACCCTGCTTATTTTAATAAAGCCCTTTTTTTGCTGCTTATGTATGCAGATATTTTTTACTTTAGAGACAAGCAGAGATGCACAGGACAAGCTTGTCCAAGATCATAAATACCCACTTTGGCAGTCCTTTAATTTTTTGTAAACTTTTTTTGTGTTTTTTCTTTTCTTTGTTTTGAAGGAGATGTGTTTTTAATCCCAGTTTCTTGTTTTTGTTTTACCCTTTTTTTTAAATATACAAAACAATGTTAAAAAACAAAAAAATACAGTTGTTCAAAAATGTTAATTTAAAAAGCTCTTTTCAGAGCTACTCTATACTTATTCAAGTTGTTTGTACTATGTTACCCTTTTTTTCTTCTTCATGGCTCTCACAAGATACTAACAAAAGCCATGATGCTCTTATATATAGCATGGTTGACTCTCGCGAGAGCCAGGCACATAGTCCTCCTTATCAACTGCAAGGGAGCAGTGTTTGCTGCTTTGAGGTTGCGAACCTCTTGCGAGATCATACTTTGAAAATTAAATTTACATTTTAACTGAACATATCCTCAAGTAGTATTTATAATGTATATGAATCAGATTTTCTGTACCCCTCTTTTGTTTAAAGTACGATCTTGTGAGATAATAAAATTACTTTAGGGGAAGAAGTTACATTTCCCTTCATTACAATACTTATCCCTTATAATACTCACTACTAGACTATGGGAGGAGACCGGCCTCTCCATTGACACCTTGCATGAAGGTAATTATTGTGTAAAGTAGGATGTAAAGAGACACTGCCTCTCCATTCACACTTTTCCCCAGGCTCGGTAGTATGCATAGTAGGGTGGGGAAGGTACCCACTTCACATGTAAGACCTCACTATTCCATGGTAAGTATAACAAGTACTGGCCTCCCCGCTGAGACCTTGGCCCTGGGAAAAAACCATATATAGCATGTGGGAATGGATTTCCCTGTCCACTCACAGCTCTTCCCAGCATGACAAACATATACAGTAGTATGTTGGAAAACATTTTCTTCTGCACTAACAACTATCTCCAGGACAACATGGATGTATAGTACGATGTAGTGAATTAGCCTCTGTGCTGACACCTCTCCTTAGACCAACAACGATATGCAGTGTTGTCTGGGAAGGCAGTGACCTGTCCGCTAACACATCTTACCAGGGTGAAAGGTGTCTCTAGTAGGGTTTAAGAAAATGTATTGATCAACTCATACCTCCTCTCATGATGACACATATACATAGCAATGAAACCGCATCTCCACTGTTGTGGAGTATGGCCCTGGGGACATACTCCACAACAGTGGAGATGCAGTTTCATTGATTTTAAAACACTCAAGTTCAGTGAGTGAGGCCCAGGTGGCACGGAACACAGTGACTACATTAAAATGAAACGTTTTGTTGTGCACCGACTAATATTTGACATATACATAGTGGGCAGTGGGGAGAAACCACCCTGTTTCCTGACAAGTCTCTTGCATGATAATTCTGCATTGTATAGTGTGGGGAGATACTGGCCTCTCTCCTGTGACCTGTCTCTTGGATGATGGGTGTGCAAATAAGGGTTTGAAAAGTGGTTTACCTCTCTTGTCACATCTCTCCCCAGTATGACAGATGGACAGGTAAAGTATGGAGTTGACATTACCTATAGGCTCAGAAGTCTGTCTTGCATAACAACAATAGAGACTATGAAATGAAAACACATGGACCTTTCAGGTGAGACGTCTCCCCAGAGTAACATATGTGCAAAGAAGACTGTGGATTAAAACTGTTCTCTCTACACATACCTCTCTTAATACTGATCAATGTCCAAAGAAGAGTATTAAATGGAGTGTATTCTCTCTCTCTCGAGAACTGTGTCTTGGTCAACTTGTATCCTTATCTGATTGTGCAGACATATTCACCTCTGTTTCAGACGCCCCCCAGTGGCAACACCCATATGTCATTGGGTGTGCACATCAGCTGGTAGCAGAGCCTGTTATAATATAAAGATACACTTCCCTCTGTGCCAAGACATCTCTCTTGTATCAAAGTTCCTTATGCCACTGCATGTACAACAACTAATCTCTGTAGGAACACCTTACTGTTGCACGAAAAGTAACCATAGCTGCATAGCAAAATAATGAGGTTCTCCATTACCAAGTATCTGTAGAATAAAGGATGTGCATAGTGTAATTGACATACATATACATATAGTAGCATATTCACAGTCCCTCCTAAACATGGAACTGCCAGTTTTACTGAATATTGCAATGCTATAATAAGCTTGACATTTATAATAAGTATTAAGGATATTAATCCAAAGTAACATTAAACTTTTCTATTACACCAAAACAATTTAACAACAACAATTGTTTCTAACATTCATAAGCTGCTTCTATCCACCCCTCACCCCTTTTTTGCTTTATTTGACTACTGGATGTTAATCGTGGTGGTACTTTTTTCCAGTCTTTAAGCCACCTTAGCCTGCCAAAGACTCTTCCATTTCCTGGTATGTGATGGCAGGTTAGGTAGCCCTAAAACCTCAGCAAAGCAGCATATCTACAAATTACAGTTTACAAAGCCTAGCTCATTCAGAGGTATTTCATGCTGCTGAGCTACTCCACTGTACTGGTGCCTCCACATCCTTCCAACCTGAATACAATGTGCCTGAAGAGGTATTTATTGCTAAACAGCACACTAATCCTGCTTGTCTTAACAAGGCTCTTTTTTTTGCTGCTTAAGCAAATAATTATTTAATCAGAGGCAAGTTTCCATTCCCTCCTTAAAAAATAAAAAATAACTAAAAAGATAAAAGTTACTTACTGGTCAATAATTGATAAAAGTGATACATCAATGTATTTTTTAAACCTTTCTACATTTTTCACCCACAATCACATATTTACATCTAATGCACCACTAATTTGTTATTCTTTTCTCCTGAAAAAGTCCACACCCTCACCCATAACACTTTTTTGCACAAATACATTTTTACACGCTATCAAACCTCATTTAATAAAACTTTATGAAGTTACACATTACTCTTGAGACAGCTTTGCTAACATTCGCCACAGCTTTTCACTCTACAAACAGCAATGTCACCACTCTAACATTTCATAGGGCTAAAGTAAACGGACAATCAAGCTCATACAAACAGTCTAGCTTGCATTATTACATTCAAACAGATATGATAATATTGGTTCTATCATCATGCTTAGTGGCAAAGGATATCAAAGGAAAATAAAAGGAAAATAGAAAGTTTCGAAAAATGGGATTGACAAATTATTGAATTAATCGAGGGTCTAGTGCCCCTATTTGTGATTCAGTTTCTACAATTTCTGGGGATAAAACCAAGAGATTGTCGATCCCTCCTGTAGGTCAGCACGATATGGTAGTACATCCTATCAACTAACTTCATTTTACTATGTTAAGCTAAAGTTGCCAATTATTCCAAAGCAGAGGTTCACACAAGGGTGTTACTTCTTCCTGCAGTTTCTCCCTGTGTCGGTAGTTTTCCTCAGCATAAGCATAGCCCGGTAACAAAACCTAAAGATATATAAAATCGAGTAAAACTTAATTCATACTATCAATTTCTATTTACTCCATCATAAGTGTATACCCTGTATCCTCAAGCACAATTTCAATCCTAAAATATTAATCCACACCTTCCGTTTTCTTTCAATGGCCAACATTATATGCATTATATGTTTCAAATTATGAATATATCACATCTATACATGACACAAACAGAGAGTAATAAAAGAACAGTGATTTCATGTCTACACCATACTACCTCAGACCTCTCATTCTGCAATTTATCTGTAGTCCAATCATTGTCAAAATTGGGGCAAAGTTCAGCCTCCAACATTTGTTAAAACAACTGTGTGTGTTAGAAAGTGAAAATACATAAAATAGAAAAAAAGAAAAAGATAAATGAAAAAAAATAGAAAAAAGAAAATATATATATATATATATATATATATATATATATAATTAAAATTAAAAGATCATACCTAGTGCAGACCTAAAAAGTAGCTCACATTTGCACACTGGTCCAACGTTGAAGCTGTAAACACATGCTTTGCAGGTTTCCAAGGTATGAAAGACTGCATGTTTTTGTGCAAGCTTCTTTTAATGTCGTGGGAATATCAAGGTCAGGAAAAACCTGCCTATCAGGCTATAAATGCTCTGGTCTTCAAGTGGATTTGACCTATTGTGTTTTCCCATGGGGGGCCCGACCGCACTGCAGAGGAAAACAAATATTCTTTCTAAACAAATTATGCTCCTCCAGAAGGGTCAACCTGTATGCACGAAAAGCAGAACCCCACAAATTTTCGTCACTGTACTGTTTTGCCCAAAGGGGCAATCGTGCCCCCTCGGGAAAACAAACATTTGGCAATATAATGCCCCTTAGGGGTGTCACTCCGTATACCAGATGGACTGACCCCTGCAAAACAAAAATTCCTCTAAAATATTATGCCCCCAGTGGGAGGGGGCATATGCCAGAGTGGCTGACCACCCAAAAACATTATTATACCTGGTGTCTAGTGGATTCCTAGATGTGGATTGCACGCATCTGCAGACCACAAACAGGAATTTGTTTGAGGAAGGCATCCCTGTAACCGGGGTCCTTTCCCCTTTCCAGCTATGTTTTCCACAAACATGGGTAAGCCACCTGGGACCTAGGACTCACACCGGACACTTGAGGGGGAAACTCATCTGCACCTTCCTCACCGCTCTGGTGGGGGTTTGTGATGTCAGCGCATCTCGTGGCGCTGACTTTGGGTTGGAAAAACTGAAGTCTTAGATGCAAGCACCGGAGGTTCCTCTAAATCTTCTCTAACATTGGCTGATGATTGCACTGGGGCCTACACCTGCTTAAAAAAGTTTAATAATTAATAATTATTTCTTAACTTTAATACAAATACTGCATTCCTATTCTACCCTTCATAAACAACAGTGCTTTCATCCAGTCTTGCTACAGGTTAGAACAAGTATCTCAAAGTGTATGTAGTGCAGTAGACGAGATTAAAAAGGGCAAACTTGGGGAACCATAAAACTCTATTTAGAACCTGCTGACCATCGGTAACACCCAAGCATTGTTTGTTAGCCATCTCTAGTACTGGAAAAAAGTGACAATCTGACCCTTATTTTTGCATGGGAAGAAGGGGGAGACTTATTAGGGTTAGAGGTATCTCTTTTGAGGCCTCATGATCTTGCGGCACCCCTTGAGGGGAACAAGCCTCCAAATCTTCTCTGACACTGCCAGTGGTCTCCTTTGAGGTTTTGGCTGCAGTGGAGCGTGTTGTTGAGTGCTTCCTGCCTCATCAAACCGCGGTGAAAGCCTTGGGGGCAAATACTTTCTTAATGGAAGCCTGGGCCTTGTCCAGTGAGGAAAAAGGTGTAGATCAACTTCCATGGCTCTTCAATGATGGGGTTGCAGAATATGCTAGGTTCGCTATCTTTGGGCACACTTTTAAGAGCAATGATTTTTGCTGTTTTGTAGATATAGCACAGTTGGTGTTTCCTAGGAAGATAATGGATCGTTGAGCTGACCTGAAAGTGTCTCAGGTCAAATAATGGAACTTAACTGCTTGGCCTCCGTGCCAGGATCTTGATGAGGGATCTTGTCAAGTTCAACAGTTATCCTAGCAGGAGCGATCACTGTACTGTTTGGAGTCTTTAGAAAACTTAGGTAGCCAGTCTGGAATACATTTTCGGGGTTTTGGGCCATTTTGCCCTCCAGGTTGGGCATGGGGCACCGATGCTTTGAGCCAGTACTGGACCTCTTTATGCAACAGTTTGTGTAAACAACATGCAACACAGGAAGCCACTTTGTCTGCTGGGACCCACTCCATTTGTAACAAACAACAATGTCTCAAAGGGGTGTCAATAGAGGGACAATAAAATTAGGACTAATAGTTACTGAAGGATAAATCCAGAAAGGGGCACAGCTTGAGGACGTTTGGGTGGGGGATCATATGTGCTCCTTTGAAGATCTTCAAACCAGGTACTTGCTGCATCACTTCCAATTCTTTCACTACCTCCAGCTGCGGCATGCCATTCACTCACACCTTGCAACAGGCATGCGGCTGCCAGATCATAGCCCGCTTGAAGCACAGATTATGTACGGGAACCTGGGGAAGGGTGGCATTTACCGCACACTGATTAACAACACCCCAACTTCCCTGGACCAACTGAGGACACAATGGGAGTGCTGGGTGGGCCCCTTGGAAGAAGAGGACTGGCGGGATGCCCTTATGGACCCTAGAACGGTCACCGCCTCCGCTAGGCTGCGCTTAGTGCAGCTCTACTATTTACATGCCGCGTATCTCACCCCTGTACGCCTTCATCGCGCGGGCTTAGTCCGTCCTCAGCCTGTACTAGGTGTGGCCAAGATCCCGCTGACTCCCTCCACATGGTTTGGGCCTGTCCCTTCCTGGCGGAAACTCTCTGAGGTGCTGAGGTGGGGGATTCCACACGACGATAAGCATAAGATTCTAGGCATCACTGATGGCCTAGACGGGTCGCGCAATGAAAACAGTTCTTCACTACAGCCATGGTTGTAGCCAAACGGGACATTGCAGCCTCCTGGAAGTGTCCTGATCCCCCAACCGTGGGGAGTTGGTGAATTGGGGTGGACTGGTGTTCCACACATGAGAAAGTTATGTACGCGGCACGTGGTTGACCCAAGAAATACCGCAGAATTTGGGGGAAGTGGGTGGGGGAGTGGTCTAATCACGGGGGGTTTGATTGTTTCCAACATATCTTTGCTTTATTAATGTCTGTACGCTGGGTAGCGGGATTCTGCAACTGTACTTCTCGACTATTGAAATATGGTGTGAGTTGGCTGGTGCATTCCTTTTGTAACATGAATACATTTGTTTATCAAAAAATCTAGAAAGGGGAAAAAAGCGAAGAAACCAAATGTTTTCCAAACAAAAATGGTATATTCACATATTTGACATATTCAATTCCATATGATCAAACGGAAAAGTTGTGCTGCGTTACATTAAATGGCATGTACCCTGTTGGATACTGTGCACAAGTGCTCGTGAAGGATTGTGACGGCACAAGTGACAACGTGAAGTGGTATGTACAGTGACTGTGGAGGGCGCAATGGCGAACAAGTGAACTTAAAATTCTACAGATTCAGGATATCCAAACAGTCAATGAAAGTGTAATATACAAGTAATTTGTGTAGGTATCCATGAGGGGAGCGCCGGGAATTTCACTGTGAAGTCGACGGCGTTTTGGTCTGTAGGTATGTTAGGCCATCATCCAAGTCCAAGGCTGCAGTACTGGAAGCTCAATGGGTAGCTGGTGAAATTGGATATAGAGCCGGTGTCAGTCAGGCTCTATGCGGCAGGAGTCAATACACTTAGCCTGAGGGAAGCCGGCCCCAGACCACTGCAATATAAATCAATTTAACCTGGTCCTGATGATGGCCTAACATACCTTAACCATTCAAAATGTAAGGTAGGAAGCAAAGAAATCAATACCAATCCTGCTTCTGGGCAGTGAAGAAAGAGGAGTATATGGGAAGTTGTAGAGCCTATTCTAGGGATGGAGCGATGCTGATTGGATTACATCTGTTGTCTCTTCCCTATGTTTCTGGAAACTGTAGTTCATAGATAAAGGGCCCGATTCACAAAGCTAAAATAAGATGAAAGACTAACTTTATGACTTTTGGTATTCACAAAGGGCATTTACGAGTAATGAATACTAAAAGTCGTAAAGTTAGACTTTTGTCTCAGTTTATTTTTGTGAATCAGGCCTGTTGAGTTTAACTGGCTGCTTGAGAAAGTAATGAATAATGCTCCCCTCCTGTCCTGACATAAAATCCAGGCTCACAAGTCAACTAATTGTGATTCAACAAGTACTTACTAAATATTTACATCTATTATTTGATTTATTCAAATAATAGTGTAATTAATATGTATCTTTTTTGTTCATTTACAGATTAATCTCTGAGAGTGATTCTATAGAAAAAATAGAAGTTAATGCTTTTGAAGACCTTCCAAATCTAACTGAACTGTAAGTGTTGACTACCGAATGTCAATGTATTCTGTTTGCTAAATGTTTTTTCACCAAGTTTGTGAGAAATTTACAAATTACAGCACTGATTACAGGATGGTTTTGAGAAGTTAACATGTGCAACGGCTGCTTGCCTGACTTACCGGGTGAGTGAGCCTTGCACACTGCGTGCTGCTGCTGTCCTGAGGGGCTCGTTCGGGTGCTTTAGCTGAACCAACATCACACCGGAGCTACTTGGGTGTTCCAGTGCGGATATTGCCTCCCCCCTGGTTTGACGGCACTCTGTGCCTGGGTTCGGCGTGGATCGTTGCACTCCCACGGAGGCGCCTCCTGTGAGCAGCGACTGTTGCATGCACCCCTGGGTGCGGAGCGTAGTGGATCATGAGGGAAGACGACGGATTAAGATGCCCTGAGGCCCTTTGATGACTGATCAGTTGTAGGACTTGCCATGCCAGGCCTGACCTGTAGGAGCAAAACAGTCGGTGAGACAACACTGAGGGCCTGTTGTGATCCGGTACTTGTGCAGAGTGGCAGCATTCAGGCGCGGGTCCGGAGGTGGTCCCATAATGATAGGACGGTGCGCACGCGGAGGCCTAACTCCGCTGAATGGTGATGATGCCCTGTGTTCCACTGGTAAGAAGAAATGTCCCTGCTGTGACAAACGCCGTGGTGGTATCAGTGTGCCTCATAAACATTCATGGTGTATGCACTTGGGAGGCCATATGAGATAATAATACGATAGTGGCTGAGACAATAGGGTGGTTAGACACTGGGCACTGAAGATGGATGCATGGTAGATTCAGGCTAGCTGGCGGGTGACTAAGGTCTCACGAGTGGGTCCTGGGTGCCCGTTGCTGCACACCTTGCCTACACACAACACTGTGGCTCTAACTGCAGACCCCTCGGTCTGGAGGGAAGCACTTGGAGGGTGACTTCGATGGAGCTCCGTCAAATATTGCCAAGGTAGTACTTCACTACAGCCAGGTCTCAAAGACATTGCATTACAGGTGGTGTGGCGGCTTTGGCCTCTGGACATTCACTCCATGAAAAGAAGACCGCGGGGACACTTGTCCACCTAGGTGAATTTCTCGAGCACAAAGATCTACATCGGTGCGGGGTGCGTGGACCTGCCCATCGGCCTGCCGACATGGGTAGGACAGACAAGCAACAAACTAAACTGTCCTTTGACCCCCGTTGGTCATCCCATCCGGCAGGCACGCATTCGGACACTGAACTGGAGCAATCGCAGTCTTCCACTTTGGAGGTCACGCTACAGGCCATTCAACATAGCCTGCAAGCCATTAATGGCAAAATAGAGGACTGTCCCTTCGGATGGATAAAATGCAGGCCACGCTAGATAAGCAGGGAGAGAGACTCACAACGGCTGAGCAAAGAATATTAGCGGTATAAGTTGAGTCTCGCGCCACAACGGGACAATGCCAGGAAATGGAGAAGCTTCTGGAGGTTATCAGAGTTAAAAATGAGGACCTAGAGGCGCACTCTCGGCGAAGTAACCTACGTATAACGGGTGTTCCCGAGTGTACAAATACAGGCCGCCTTGAGGACTATGTGGAGGCAATGCTAAAAGACCTGTTTGGTGCGGAGAATCTGTCACAAGTCTAAATTGTGGAGCGCCCGCACCGTTCTTTGGAGCCCAAGCCACCTCCGGGAGCACCACCGCGGCCTTTAGTCGCAAAGATCCTAAATTATAGGGATCGTGACTCAGTCCTTCGGCTGGCATGGGAAAAGCAGAACACGTGTTATCAGGGCAACGTGGTGTCCTTTTTCCCTGATTTCACTATAGCAGTGCAACCGGCCCGTAGGGAATACACTGAAGTAAAAAAGAAACTGCATGCATTGGAGATATCGTTTGCAATGTTATACCCTGCAAGATTGAAGATCACGATGGACGGCAACGTGAAGGTGTTCCAATCTCTGAGGGCGGCACAAGATTTCATTAGGCAGATTTCATCCCAGTGGAAAGAGTCCAAGAGCGGCACCTCCCCTACACACTCTGCAATATCGGACACAGAAGACTAAAGAGTGTTTCTTGCCTAATGTGATTTTGGATTGGTGCCTGTGAGGGGGTTGTGCCGCCTCCATCATGGGCAGATCCCTGACCAGGGGAGTGCTCCGACCGATGAAGTACAGGAGTTGCGTGCTCAGTCTGTGCTGGCGGGGGGCTGCTCCTGAGACTGCAAGTGCTTAAGTTCTTACTAACTGTTTGGCTATGGACTCCTGGGCAGCAAGGTTGGGTTTCGAGGGCTACAAACATTATGCCTTTGTGTGAACTATGGACGGGGCTCTCCCCATGCGTGAGGCCTTGCATCGTTCCAGTTGCTTGTCCCGGGGTGGGGGGCGGGGGAGGGGGTGCTGCCGCTCCCCTCTGCTTCATATCATGTAATTCCTCCTTGGTTATGCCAAAAATGTTGATCATTGCACTTTTAATGTTTGCAGTACAGTTAGCAATACGGGGCATGACAACTGGTCTTTTTATTTTTCTTTCTGCTGTGGGGTGACCGCATTGGGGCATGATATGTGCGTACAACGAGATCCGGGGAAGTGGGTGTGCGCGACCTTGGTCACTTAGCAGGGCTGATTATGAGAAGGGAATGGTTTTGCAAATAATGTAGATTCCCCTAGAGCTATACTATACTCTACCCCGGAGGATTTCGCGTCAGGGATCACACTTACCAATGGCGTGCTTAATTTTAAGGGTCTAGCACTGCAGATGAGTTGAAATAGACTATGAGATGCTACATGCACGAATTTGGTGGGGTCATGGAAATTTCGCCCGGCCACGTCTGCTTGCAGGCGGGAAAAGGGTACCTGGCTGTCCCCCATGTAGGTATTACCCAAGTTGGTTGCTAGTTTTGTGCTTTTGTTACTGGGGACATGTATTTGGCACGATTGGGATGCTGAAGTGGGTGGGGGTGGGAGGGGCTGGTTTACCTGTTTCTACAGTGTATCGCAATAGATACAGCAGGAACATATGTATTAGAGGTTCACAGTGAGCGCATCAGTATAGGTCCAATATTTTCTTTACACACAATCTGGGGATGAAAAAAAGCGACATCCGCCTGGTGACGTGGAACATGAGGGGACTGAATAATCCCCCAAAAATTAGACAGGTGTTTGCTTATTTGGACAGACATCATATCCAATTGACTCTTTTACAAGAGACACACCTGACACGGGTGGGGGAGGGCAGGATAGGAGGCAGATAGGCAATGGTAGAGTCGTCCGCTTCATATTCCAACTATGCTTGAGGGATAATGATACTGGTCGAAAAAGGAACACCATTCAAGCTACTATCTACCTATTCGGATCATCTTGAGCGTTTCACTCTGTTGCGTGAAACAGTACTTACGATTATAAACACATATGGCCCCAATGTCAATGATCCCGACTTTTTTCACTGCCTCAAAACCAAATTATTTCAAATGCAATCGGACCTAGTACTATGGGGGAGTGACATGAATACATACCTAGACCCAGACACTGATCGAAGCGCTGACAAACCCTGGCAGGGGAAACGGTCAAGTAAAGTAATACATGATATTATGCATACATTTCACATGAGGGATATATGGAGAGATAGGAACCCGACTGCTAGGGAGAGCACCTTTATTTCGGTGATACCCAAATCATGGTCCAGACTGGACTATTGGATCATCTCGGAGGCACTTGCACCTTGGGTAAATGGGGTTAAGCACCTGCCGCAAACACTTTCAGATAATGCCCCAGTAGTGCTGGATATCAACATTCCGACCAGGCATCATCAACCTTTTCAGTGGTGTTTGCAACCATCTTCCTTACTGGATCCGATCTTTAGGGAAGGTGTACACCAATCCGTAGAACTCTACTTTGAGGAGAATGTTGGTACTGTCGAGGAAGCAGGCACGCTTTGGGAAGCCTTCAAGGCAACCATCAGATGGACCTGCATTGGGCTTCAGGCAAGGGTCCTGAAGGCTTACGCTCGCATATGAAACTTCTTGAGGGTGAGATAATGCGCCATGAAAGGGAGTACAATCGCACATTGAGTCCACAGGAGCTGGCAGGGATCAGA
Organism: Lissotriton helveticus; assembly: GCF_964261635.1. Lineage (NCBI taxonomy): Eukaryota > Metazoa > Chordata > Amphibia > Caudata > Salamandridae > Lissotriton > Lissotriton helveticus. The sequence goes on from NC_136067.1 coordinate 1,752,155,789, forward strand.
CCGATAGTGACTGAATATAATGAGACGGCGGAGCAAGAAATACAGCACATGTCGCGGTGCTGGAAGGCTCAAACGTATATTGAGGGGGTCGACCGGGTCGCACACTGGCTGTCAAACTCAAAGGTGGGTGATCTCACGAGTGTGTTACAAAAATAGTAGGGCCTGATGGGGAAACCCATCATCATTCCCCTGATATCTTGGCCTGTTTCAGAGATTAGTATGCCTCTCTTTATGGGCCAGGGGTTGACGCAGACAGTGAGGAAATTGGTGAGTTTTTTTAGGAGATAGCATTGGTCTGGCTCTCTAATGTTCAACGGGAGTATCTAATGTAAACACTCACGGCAGATGACGTGAAAGAGGCCATAAGGTCGATGCCGTCTGGCAAGGCTGCGGGTCTCGACGGACTGCCTGGAGAATTTTACAAAGAGTATGTTGATCTACTGGCCCCTCATATGGTAAATATGTATGCTGAAGCCTATGACAAAGGCGTACTCCCAAGCACTCTCCAAGAAGCACTAGTCCTTATGCTGCTGAAGCCTGGGGAACGTGAGGACAGTTGTGAGTCGTATCGACCCCTATTGTTGCTAAATATCGATACTAAAATAATCCCTAAAATTATTGCTACTAAATTACGACCCTTATTACCTGTCATGGTTCTACCGGATCAATCAGGCTTTCTGCCTTTACGTTCAACATCTCACAATCTACGCACATTGTTCGCAGACTTGCACCAACTGGACCCAGAGTGCAGAGCAGTGCCGGTGCTACTCGATGCCGCTAAGGCTTTCAATTAGGTTAGTTGGGGGTATATGTTTGCCACACTACCTAGGATGGGTCTCCCATTGCTGTTTCTCAGATTAATAGAGATTCTTTACATGGCACTGACGGCGAGGGTGTGTATTAATAACTGCCATTTACAACCCTTTAAAATCTATAAGGGAACTAGACAGGGTTGCCCGCTGTCCCCAATCCTATTTGCCATCGTGATGGAGCCGTTGGCTTGTGCTGTGCAACAGAGTTATGTGAGAGCAGCACTGCAGTTCAGCCAACATCCTCTAATCATTTCCATTTATGCAGATGGCATGGTTTTATATATTCACGATCCAGAGGAGAACTTACAAGCACTTATTCGAGCATACCTGGAATGCGAACATTTATCTGGGCTTATAATCAATTGGGAATCAATTGGGGGAAATCCTCTGTCTTCCCCCTCACGCCGAACACATTACAATTCCCGATGAAGTACCCTCTAGACTGGACGACGGAGTCAGAAAGATACCTTGGAATCTGGGTGGACTCGGATCCAGAGACAGTACTGAAAGAGAACTATAGTAAGGCCCTGTCTACTACAGAGGATCAAGTAATAGTGGGTTGGGTTTGCCTCTCTCCCTAGCAGACAGAATAGCAGTAACAAAAATGGTCATTCTCCCTCGATTTATGTACCTGTTCACCAATGTCCCTATCAAATTGATGAAGGTCTTCTTCTTGCAACTTCGCTTGATAGTATTAAGCTTGATCTGGGCGAACAAGGCCTCCATATGTAGCTGGTAGAGACTGACCAGGCTGTATTCACAGGGAGGATACTCTACCCCACACCTATACTTCTATTAGTTGTGTGCACAAGCCCAATCCGCACACTGTTGGTTCTTCCCTCCCCCGCTTATTCCACATGTAGCGGTAGAGACAGATGATATGGCTCCGGACCCCTTGGTTGCCCTTATCTCGAAAACACAGCTCTCTCACCCATTTAGAGACATGTGTCAAGCGATTGTACAGCCCAGGCGTGGCGGGCGATGGCGTGGTGTGCAGGCGGGCGGCTTGTCTATGCCTGTGCTCTCCCAATAGCGCATCATCCTAAACTCTCAGTCACCCAGGAAATACAAACTTTGGACAAGCTCGCAAAAATGGGCCTAGTTTCAATGGGGGATACCTACCTAGACGGTAACTTCATTCTTATGGTGGAATTAGGTGACACACAAAGCTCTGATCCAATGTCAGTCTTTGCGTTCTACAGGCTGTGTAAAGCACTAAAAGTGTTTAATGATAGGCTTCCTGCAGCACCAAATGTGTTAACCCCACTATAGACACTATTGGCAGGGCCATCACACAGTAGATTGGTTACACGACTATACAATACCTTACAGTTCCAGTCCGGCGTGCTGGGAACAGGCACTAGGGGAGGCACTTGATGAAGACGACTGGAACTTCTGCTGTGACATGACCAGAGGTCTAACAGCTAACTGTAATTTACACATCATACACTTTAAATACCTCCAACAATTGCACTACACTCCCCTTCAACTCCCCTTCAACTTCACAGATATGGGCTGCGGGACGTAGCTAGCTGTAGGCGGTGTGGGATACAGGAGGCTGACTTTCCCCATTTGGCCTGGGATTTTTTTCAGGTACACGACTTCTGGGTGTTGGTTACGCAAGCTTTTTTTTTTTTTTTTTTTTTTTTTTTTTTATAAACCTTTATTTGAGTATGCAATAAAATACAAGGATGGGCCTACAACCACACGGGCCAGCCGCTAAAGAGGAGAAAATACACAATATACACTTCCGTAGCGGTAACGATCAATCGTCAATGCAATACTCCATATAATATACAGAACAAAAACAGATTTTGTTTTATAGAAAAGAACAGACACACAAAAAAGGCGAAAGTGTATTACTGAAGGTCAGCCCAAAGGACGGGAGGGGGCAGCAACAAAAATGGAATCAAAGCTATAAGCTCCAAAGAGCCCGGATGGGGGGGGGGGACGGGGCACGAAGGAGAAAAAGAAGGGGGGGGGGGAGCCGGAAAACCAGCACAACCCCTATATGCAAGGTTCCTAGAACGCTCGCCTAAGGAGACCGGGAAAGCTCAATGTCATCCACAAGGGGAGGAGTACAGATGGCACCACGATATTCATTCCATTGACCCCACACCCTAGTCCATGCCCTGGGTCTGCCCCTAGCCACGTAGACAGTCTTCTCACGGAACATAGACCAATCCATGTTGTCTTCCCATTTCGATAGTTCAGGGGGCTTGGAGGCCCCCCAAAGTTGAGCAATATCTCGCTTCGCAACCATATAACCCAGGGTGGCCCACCTAGTCTGGGCCACCGAGCAGTCAGTGGGCTCCCAAACATTCAAAAGACAACGACGAGGTTCCGGACACAAGGACACCCCTGTCACCACAGCCATAACCTCAAGCACAGCCGTCCAGTAAGCAACCACCATCGGGCATTCCCAAAGAATATGTAGGAAAGTCGCACTCAAACCACATCCACGCTTACACAACCCATCGGAAGAAAAACCCATCACAAGCAAACGAGGTCCCGTAACATACACCCGATGAAGGATCTTCAATTGGACCAAATGGAGACGAGCCGGGATAGCCACCTCTTTAGGAGAAGAGAGGGCCGACTGCCAATCCTCGTCATCAAGCTCCAAACCATCACGAACCCACGCCTCCCGAAGTCGGACCAACAGATCAGTCCGATTATTAATCAGTTTCTTATAAATCAGGGAGATAGTGCTGTCAGGAAGATGTCCGTCAAGGACACGGTCTTCAAGGGGGGAAGAATCAGGCGGAATCTCACCAGGAGCAAATACAGCGGTCAAGGCGTGCCGAACCTGTAGGTATCGAAAGAATTCCCGACCACTCAAGCCATAATCAGCCTGGAGGGCCTGAAATGTTCGCACAGAGCCCTTGGAATACACATCTCCCACTTTAGAAATTCCAATCATGTCCCAGCGATCGAAACCCTTGGTAGACCAAAGACCGCCCAGACGTTCGGAAGCATAAAGCGGCGTGGCTAACGTCAAGCGATCCTCCCAGCCCAGGCTCCGAGTCGCGGCCCGCCACACCGCCAAAGCAATCGACGTAGGACCCACAAGATGGCGCCCAGCAGGGCGAGAGTAAAGCACTCTGTTAAAGTCACCTCCCGGAAGCTGAAGTCTATCCATCTCAAACGCCGGATTACTACCCGGCGAGAACATGATGTGGTTGATAGCGGACAAGTGTGAGGCCCAATAATACCTCTTAATATCGGGGAGTGCAATGCCACCGTCATACCAAGGAATGGAAAGCTTAGCAAGAGCAATACGCGGGCGTCCATCCCAGACAAGTTGTCTCTGAAGGGTCTCAATCTCCCGAAAATAGGACTGAGGGACAGGATCATAATAATTCTGGAGAGCGTAAAGAAACCGCGGTAACGACATCATCTTAAACAGGGCTGCCCGACCAAGGGGAGACAAGGGAAGCCTGCGCCAACGAGCAACGTCCAAACGCAGTCGAAGCAACGGAGGAAGGAGATTACGATCAAAGCGAAGAGACGAGTCCAGAGTAACGAAAACTCCCAAGTATTTGAAACCATCCCGGGCCACCTGAAGAGGGAGCCTGCTCGGTAATGGAGGCAAGACACCAGACAAAACATACACACAGGACTTGGTCCAATTGATTACGAGGCCCGAGTTAGCACCAAAGGACACAAGAACGTCAAATAAAACAGATAAAGACTTACGAGGGGAGGTAAGATACAAGAGGATATCGTCCGCATAGAGCGAGACTCGGTCCTCGAAGTCCGGGGCCCAACGGATCCCTTTAAGGGACGGTTCCCAGCGGAGCCAGGCCGCCAACGGCTCAAGGGCGAGCGCAAACAGTAGCGGGGACAAGGGGCAACCCTGGCGGGTGCCCCTGCCCAGGGGGAAGGGAGCAGACACCCTACCATTCACAACAACCTGCGCCAAAGGTTCCGCATACAATAACTTAATCCAGCTAATAAACTCGCACCCGAATCCGAATTTCTCAAGAGTCGCCCATAAATAAGGCCACTCCACAGTATCAAAGGCCATGGAGGCATCCAAGGACGCCAAAATGGCCGGTTCAGTCAGTAGCCCCGCCCTCGCTATCACGCCGTGAAGACGACGTAGATTCAAAGCAGTGTTGCGATGCGGGATAAAACCAGATTGATCCGGATGAACTAAGTCCCCAAGAACCGATAGGAGTCGGGTCGCCAAAAGTTTCGCCAGAACCTTGGGTTCAACATTTAACAGGGAGATGGGTCTATATGAGGAACAAAGGTCGCGAGGTTTACCGTCTTTAGGGATGACGACTATCGTCGCCAAACGCTGATCATAGGGAAGGAGGTTACGCTCACGTGATTCCAAAAACATATCGCGGAGATATGGCGCCATTTTATCGGGTCGCAACTTGTACAACTCAATAGGCAAACCATTTGGACCCAACGCCTTGCCCGAACGGAGCGAACGAATGGCAGTAGCTATTTCATCAACCGTAAAGGGGGAGTCCAACGCGATACGGTCCAAATCAGAGACACAGGGCAATGCAATATCACGCAAAAGGAGGCGAGAGTCAGCCACATCCCTCACCGACACAGGAGCATACACAACACGGAAATGTTCCGCAAAACGATCTACAATGGCGATCGGATCAATCACATTCTCACTACTCGCAGACTGAATCACAGGCACCACACGATTAGCTCTTTCTTTCTTGTCCAACCACGCCAGGAGTTTACCCGCCTTATCACCAACATCATACAATCTGCCTTGTTGCTCACGAAACATCACTTTTGCAGCGTCAGTAACTAGGGATTTATATGCAAACTGTTTTAGACCCAGGGCATGAAGTTTCTCGGGCGTGACACCAGATCCCAACTCGTCCTCCAAGGCAGAAATTTCCCCCTCGAGGTCCACTACCTCCCTCTTCCCGGCTTTCTTGGTTACGCAAGCTTTAACAAAGATGGTGATGGAGACTGTTGATTGCTCCCTCCGGATTTGCTTGCTGGGGCTGATGAAGTGCCTAAAACCACAGAATAGACAGCTGGTTCTGATTGCCCTATTACTAGCAAAAAGGAAAGTGGCTCAGACATGGGATGGTAGGTGGGCGCTGAAATGTGAGGAATAGATTAAGGACCTGGTGTTCTGCAGAGATCAGCTGGCCTGTTATGCGGAGGAACTCCCTTCCCCCTCCAGGCTCAAAGATGTCTGGTCACCATTGACCGCTTATTTATTGTCCAGTCCGCAGGATGTGACCGGAGTTCTGGACTCACCCGAGTAATGTTAATACTGTACTGAAAGATACTGTGGTTTGATATGTTGGATGTCTGTATCATTATATACTATGCATATGGTGTCACACTGGGGGGAGCGCATGGGAGGTGCTCTGCACTGCTGTTATATGTTTTCTTTGAAATGCAAAACACACATTTAAAAAAAACATGTGCAAGGTGAACAAAGGCAGTAGTTGAAGTATAGCCTTTAATATTGTTATGCTGACATGGCTTCATGACAAAGTGGCAGGCTTCCCATACCAGATATACACATATTGTTTTGTAGATAACCTCTAATTTGATTCTGACATGCAGACCTTTGTCTGGGACATATAAAAGGATTCATCCAGTACTGCTTTCCAATAATCAATCAATACCAAATGACAAATTCAGAAGTATTTAATTAGAATCTTAGCACATAAACAAGTCAGGAAACAGCTCGAGATGTTTAAAATGTCTTGGCTAAGAATGATTTTAAAACGTGCAGGAAGTACACAAGCCCCTTGGCATAAAGTACAAGAATGGAAAGATATACAGGATGGGTAAATGGCCTGAATCAGAGCTGATAGGTAATGTTTAATATGCTTACAATTAATACCAATACACTGATCTTCACTTCTTCGTCCCAGACGAAAAACCCCAGCCTACTTGAAGACACCCTAGCGGCCAAATATTGCGAAATCGCAATTTAAAATTGGTTAATGAATTGCATTTAAGGAATCTCAAATAGAGATTCCTTAAATGCAATTCCTCGGTAAAATGCGAATTCTGTAATAGCGATTTTTGCATTTAGGATGATGAATAGCAAATGCAAAAATTGCGCTCGCAAAGGGCCAGATTCTCAGAATCTGGCCCTTTGCGAGCCGATTTTCGTTTCATGAATCTGGCCGAAAGTTTTCAGCGGGACAATGGAGCTTTTCACAAAAGTTCTCAAAACCTCAGGAGGTGCTTTCTGAAGGTATCCTTGTGTCCAATACACCAATCTAAAGGTCTGGAATTTCCTAGATGGTCCCTGGGATGTCTGGGCTACAATTCCCACAACTCACCAGGTCAAATCCTTAAATGTCCACTGGACACACTCCAGGATGGGGACTCTTGGTAGAGATGATGCAGGTGGGCTCTCTTAACCTGCAGCTTGCAGCTTGCAGGGTGTCCACTCCTTAATCCTTTTTGAAGCAAGGTACAGTCCAAGGGCTGTAGTATCAGATTGAGCAGCAAGCACAGTCAGAGTGCAGGCCTTTGGGTGAAAATCCAGATTCCAGCAGGGCAGTCCTTCTTGTAGTTTCAGGCATCAAATCTGAGAAACTATGCAGCTCTCACATATTTATTCAGTGTTCTGGTGCGACAAGCAGGGAGCACCTCTTTCCAATGAGATGTTGGGTGCCAGCCAAAAGCATGAAAACTTCCTCCATTGGGTGCCATTTTCTTGTCCCACAAGTCATTGTGCTTCCAAAATCCAACATGGATGATTTCTCTCCAGAGTCACTTATCACCTAAACAAAGCAGCCTGTTAAGACTAAGCAATCAGCAGAAACCACTAAAAGGCTGAATTTTACCTTGCAGAAGAGAAAGTTACATAACTTCTCTTCTGTACTAGATATGATAAATTCAAGTGTCATGTTGTTGGATTTATCAATACCAATCTTTTAAGTCCTTGAATGATATTTTAGCCAGTGGAGCATCAACAACGGAGAAAAATTAAATGAACAGTTGTTCCCTCACCAGGGCATATAAAACATATTTATAAGGCTCCTGCTTATAGTTATATGACACCCTTTGTCAGGGGCACATAGGCGAGACCCTGGAGGCACCTAATATGTACAAATAAAGTAGATGATCACTTTTAAAGTGCCCATACCACAAAAGTCAAATGTGCAAACAATTTTACTTTTAAAGACAGTTTGCAAGGCCAGGCTGTCTTTCAATTGACAACAGGTACTCAGCAGTGCACACATGCAAGGGATAGAAATCTGCTGGCCTCTAAAAATCCATGACCCATTATGTAATAGGGACTTATAGGTAGATTGCACCCCTTGGTCCTATTATCTACTAGGGACTTATAGTGTCTGTCATTGCCAAGTGTAAGTGTACCCCCTTACATGTACTTTTTTACACATAGCACTGGTCCTGGGCCTCTTTAGCAGAGCCCAGGGTACAGTCAGAGTCAGTTAACACCAGTATAATTCAAGAATAAAATGGGGTGAACAGGGCAAAAGGATGACATTCTAACTGTATCCCATGTCTGGTTGATGAAACCTCAGCTTTGTTCTACCAGACTTCTGTCTCTGAGGTTGGTGTAGGTACAGGGATATGGACTGCCACAAACTGGATGTTTGTGTTAGCTGTGGGATGACACTAGGATAACCATGGTGCACTCCCAGCCCTAGGAGCCCAGGCTGAAGACTTGGGCCATCTTGAAAAAGCCTAAGGTGGGAAGGGTTAGCCCTGGAATTTTACTCATTGGTTGGGCATTCCCAGGAGGTCATTCACACCTATTAGCCTGTGCCAGAGTCAAATGTGGTCTCTCCAGGCCCCCACTTCATAATACTCCTCAACCTGTGGAAGTTCAGAAGAGAACTGAGCCAGCTGCCAGAAGAGGATTGAACCTGCTATCTGAGACCTGAGAAGAGCCTAGAATACTGTACCTATTCTCCTTCTTGTACCCAGGAAAAATAAGTGGACTCCAAAGGTCATAAGACTGGCCTCCAGTTAAACCTACAGGGACAAAACAAGCTACAAGAGGCCTTTTCCTGCAACTGCCCAGTTGACCAGTAGTAGCTGGACCTCGACTGGACTCTGTAGTTGGCCTCTGCCTGTCACCCTGTGAGTCCCTGACGTAATATGGGAGGTCATATGCAGTGCCTGGTGATGGCGTGAGATATAGTTACTTAAGTTAAGTTATCTGAGATTTATAAAAAAATTTCAAATGTTAAGTTTAAAACAAAATGTAAAGTAAGATATTATTACCACACCTACTAGAATGCCACTTTAACCTTTGTGTTTTTTCTGAATTTCTAGGATTTTTTTAACGTTACGTAATATTTATTACCATACGTACCTATGACAAGTCTCCAGGCCATTTGCGGCATGGGTTTGGCCGGGGAGCCTGGCCTGGGGAAAGACTGACATTGTTCTGTGGCTCTAATTTGACAGTGGTGGAACAAGAAACAGAGGTCCCTAGTTGAAGGTATGTGGAGGCAAATGACAAATGTAATCAATTAAAGAATGAAAGTCACAACAACGGCACAGTGAGTGCAAGTGTAGAATATCTTTTTATTTTCACACACAAGATTATCATGTTTATGACAAGCGTGTGTACTTATGAAGGAGCACCAAGCACGTTATTCTGTAGCGGTACTCACTGTGCCTTTTTTGGGAGTATAATTGTTTAATTGAGTTAAATTGCCATTTGACTGCATATAATTTGTGCACATTCCTTCAACTAGGGACCTCTGTTCCTTGTTTAACCAATTGCCCAGGTCCCTGGCAATTACTGGATTTCCCTTGTGTTAAAAAACAACTTTTAATTTCACAGTGAACATAGCTGTGTATTACCACTGGAGTTGCTGATAGAAATAGAACTCTGTACAGGACAAGACGGGGCCGGGTATGAAGGAGACAGGTTAAAGCCCCAAGAGGAGAACAGTCAGGGATGTGGAAGGAATTAGATGTAGCAGGAAAGTTTCAGATTGGAGCAAGGCATCCTCACATATTAATGTTTAGGTGCTGCTCTGATGCGCACAAATAATCCATGCCTGTAACGGGGCTCCAGCACTGACCAACAACCTCCCTACCCCAATGGATAGCACCTGGAAGAGCAGTTACGTGGAGGAATAGTGGTAAAAGGGAGCTGCTGCCCTCTTACTTCCATGGGACAGAGATCAGCATTAGTGCAGGCTTCAGCTATTGCCTGTAAGTTCCTTCTGAGCCCCACTCTGCTGGACCCTAGCTATCCATGATGTAGCTCAAAAGCTGAGGGTTGTAACTGAGCAACACTTTCCAAAGCAGCATCAATGTTTTTTCCAGTGACTCCGCGCCACAGACTCTGCAAAAAGAACATGGGGCACTGGTTCCTTTGCTTGTAGTGTGAGAGATTCCTCCAGTAAATCATGACATCACAGGACCAAAGGTTTCGTCATCTTCTCTCTAAATAATTCTATATGATCTCCTTTGCCAGCCAAACCCGAAAGAGGGCCTTCTGCCTCCTGCAATCAATATTGGAAATCTTCCTAATTCTTCCCTTTGTAACTTGTTGTAACTTGAGCCCCTTTCCATTAGTAAAGGCTGTGGCCCTCCCATCTGAAATCTCCACTATGAAGAACCCTATGACATATGCTGCACTGCACAAATTCCCAAAGCCAAAACTCTCCCTCCGCTTCTTCTCCTGAGTACCAATGGCAGTCACCTCAACACCCATGTGAGTGGCTATTGGTGTAGGAGGTTTGCCAAGGGGACTAGTTGCTGACAGGCCTAACAGGCGCAAACAGGGAACAGACCATGCAAAATTATGTTTCATGTTTCGAAGGGAACAGGTGAACTAGCAAAATGTGTTTTGCAACATGAAAGAAGAGAGTCTGAGCTAAACTCACAGTGGTGGCTCCTTTCCTAAGGCGGAGTAGCGTCGCCCCACTGCTTCTGCTGCAAGCTGAATACAATAACAAAAATAATAATAGCATACGTTATTATCATTTAGTTTTTTGTATTCAGCTTGCAGCTGGAGCCAGGCGGGCAGGCAAGGTTCCCCGCGTAACAGGGGGAGGAGTGGTGGAGCACCAAAGGTGCGCATGGCGCTTTGGCTGGCCGTCTCGAGCCAGCTAAAGCGCCATGCACACTCGGTCTCCTTTCAAAGGGTAAGAAAAGGCATGCCAGTTGCCCCACCATTGCTGATGCTTTTGGAGCCCTTTGCCAGCATAGAATAGTTGCAATGTTCTCCATGGAGAAAGCCGACACAGCTACCAACATTTTGAAAGAATTCAAATACCAGCCCCAGTCTGAGCGTTAAACCATGACGCTCAGACCAATCACAACGCTGCTAATGCATCACTGTGATTTGTCAGGGCATTCTGAGAGGCTGTGTGCTTAGTGCTGAAGAGGAGGACGGAGAAAGAAGAGGCGGCAGCTGGCGGTCAGCGGTAAAGTGGTAAGTGCTATTTTTTATTAACTCACCCTCCCTCATTCATTGAATGGTGGCAATTGATTAAAGCACAATAGATCTCACAAGTGGGGGGAAGAGGAGTAGGGAATCCTTCGATGGATAGATAGAGGAAATTACACAGACACAGTATTCAGCCACTCCATTTTTTTAATTTTTTATTATAATTTTTTAATATCACATTATAAAGTACAGTGCACCAGTGTGGTAGTTAAAACATCTCAGTACAGTGGGTAAAGCTATTCAGCCACTCAATTGGCACAGCACATCTGGCATGGGAAGATGATAGTTAAGTTAACCTATTCAAATAGTCTTTAGCAGCCAGCAGATTCCCAAAGCAGTTGCTTAGGCTGCAATGCAGAATAGGGCAGATACACACACCGCTTGAAAATATTTCTAAGAAAAAAAATCAGATTGCAGAAAATGCTGCAAGTGCATTCTCAAAGAATTGCCAATACTGCTACTTATTCTAATATAGTTTAGAAAGATGCGGGGACCAGCCATCAATTCATCTTTAAGCTCATTAGTAGGTTTTATTTATACATCAAACTAATTTTTTCAAATTTTTCAATATAAACAATACATCAACGCTGAACACACAAATACTATACAAAGAATGTATATTGGACAAAATACAGCAAAGAAAAATCTACTTATATTAAACAGTTCTCACCATTCTCGCCATACCACTTATTCCACATTCATACCTTCCATACTCATTAAAGAAATAATGTTACACACACAAATTACTAAATCTACAAACAAAAGATTATTGCTAATAATTACAAATCTTTTTTTGTTTGAAAAAGAAACTAAACCGATTTTTTACAAAATGTTTACATTTGAAAAACCAATTGATTTGGATAAATCCGATTCAATGAACATGCAGTTTACACAAAGCAAATGATTGGTAAATCCAATGGTCTACGCGTTTCAAACCCCCCTTGATCTAGGGGTTCTCATCAGGACCAAACCTCACTCAAAAAAACAATAATCAAAAACTAACCTGAAAACCTGACTTTGACCTTGCCCCACCAGTCTTACAGTCAGCATTAGCTTACCGCTAAGTGGGCTCAAATCGAATATCATAAATGATCCACTTGGAAACGGTGAGTCTAATAACCATCAGAACCAAGAGAGGAGACAAAAGAAGAGAGAAGAGGAATGACCGTCCTGTCTTTTGAAACTGAACATACAACATTCAGCGTGCTAAACCATTGCCCATTACTTACAGCTTATTTTGAAAATGCTGTTCCTAATGATTGAGCACCATCGGTGATAGTGCGGCACCTCCCAAAAAACTTAGCGTCAAGGCAGTTCTGTATGAGAGAGTCAAAAATACTGCCATTAGAGGATTTGGTAAGTCTAAGGTGTGCCCTTTAATAACCGCTGGCTACTAAAGGGAGTTTCTTACCTTGGCTGCTGTGCTTACAATTCAGGGCTGCTGTCTGCTCCAAAATTTATATTGTCCACGAGTGCTGTAAGAAAAGATAGACAATAAGTGTCTCTATCTTATGGTAACGCCCGCATTTCGTAGTGAAGGAGCGTTGAATTCCAAATACCTCACCTTGCTGTAGCGCGAATCTCTTCTCTTCTGGGTGTTCTGGCCAATGGATGTGCCTGCAACATCTTGTATTAGCTCACTTGTTAAAGCGGAGCCACTTTTGCCATTAGCGCTGGGATTTGTAGTTGCAGTTATCCTTACATTCAGGCAGACTTCTATACAAAGGCAGAGTCAAGCAGATATCTTCCAGAAAATCAGGGCAGATCAAAGAACCAATTTATTTCATTTTCTGAACCATCGTCCTCCTCTGAAGGAGAAACAGAGGATGGAGATAATCACCCTAATAGAAACAAAAAATGGAATCCCTAACAACATCAACAGGGATCTTTTTTAGGAAGAGGCCAGTCCAGACCAAAGGGACGTGTCAGATACAACAATCAGACTTGGGAGATGACAACAAGGAGACAACATTACAAAAACTAGTAACATCTCTCATTTTCAATCTATCGAATAAGATCCTGACGAGTGCAGAGGAAAGTGTCCTTAGTAAGGGCCTCTCTTTCATCCCAACAAAGAAGACAGACTTTGTTACACTCAAAACTGAGTTCATCGAAAATTACAGTTGAGAATGTTTTTTTCTGGTAAAGATTTACCTATAACGATGAAAGTAACTGGTATGCAGAAAAAATCCACTTTCTGCCCTCCTGGTAGCCAAATACCAAAGAAAGTACTTCTTTTTGGAAAAAATGTACTATCAGCCATCTCAGATATGGAAAAAAGAACAACGTTTGTTAAACATAACATCTCAAAAGATAAAAGAGAAGCCTTAACTGCACTAAAAAATGACCCTCTGGTCACTATAAGACAGGCGGATAAGGGGGGCGTGGCTAACAGCCGAGTAAGAAGGCTGCTTAGTTGAAGAGCTCCAGGGACGGCATAGCCCTTCGCATCTATCCGATCACTAATCCGATACCCTAAGGTGCTCCAGAGGTTGGGAGTGAGGTCCGGGACCGAGCGGCAAGAACCGGTGAAAATCCGGGAAACATCCATAGCTGGGAGACGGCGGAAACAAGGCGGGACCTGTGGCGGCCTGGTGGGGAGGTTGAGACCGCTGCCTAAAGTTGCGGGAGACCCAGGAACGAGGTGCGAGTGAGGAGGAGCGTGGCGGGCGCAAGACCGGCGGAGGCGGGCGCACGCCCCACAATAAAGACGAAGTGCCGCACAGACACTCAGTGACGCCCAAGACCGCGGACAACGCAGCGAAGACTCCGCAGTTGGCGTGACGGGTCCCAGACATAACGCGACAGCCACGCCGCTGAGCCCCGTTGGGCCGCCGCAGCTACCGGACGGAAGAGACAGGAGGCGAGTAGCTTGTGTGGATTGGCGCTGTGCTCCGACTACCGCAGACAGAGTTGCTAATGATGACCCCCCCTCACGCATAGCCGAGAGGCTCGAATAGGCCAGCGGGGTGCGGCGCTCAACTGACAGCGGCCTATCCAGGCATACAGAAGCCGTGGCCCACAGTACCCCAAGAACTGGCAGCGAGGCGTGGGTGACTCGGAATACGGCGGGAGGCGAACCGGTGCTGGTACGAGCATTGTGCACTCTTAGGAAGCCGAACACTGTGCAGGGCCCGGTCACGGCCGCTAAGGAGGGGATAGAGGCGAAGGACTTGACGCGGGCATGGTGCGGCCCAGTATCGTGATTACACTTAGACACCCGGGTCCTGCGGAGCTGAAAGGTGCTAAGTAACGGGGTAAGCGGTGAGGCGGTACGGGAGAGCGGACTGCCCTACGCATACGGAGATCCTGCAGGGACTGCTGGACACTAGGAACATCATTACACAGTGTGCATGGCAGGGGCTGGCGGCCATAAGCAGGTGCGGGTGTTGCCTACAGTCATTCCCCCGTGAGCATTTTAAACGGTGTGATAGTAGTGTGCGCATACCACCCACTGCCTTGTCACCAAGCCAGGACACGTGTGGGGCCTATCACACAGAACCCCAAAGGAGCCATAACCGACCGTGAGTCGAACATTACATAGCAAATATCTCATTCTGCCCACGATTGCACCATGTTGGCAGGGGTCCAAGGAATCAAACTACGCAGGCCAAGCTGAATAAGTACGCCTACGATAAGGGCTTTCCACCACTGACAGAGGGGCGCAGTTCCACAGGAAAGGGGCGGACAATGAAGGGGCGAAGAAGGTCACGCTGAAAGACATTATGAAGGCATTGTCGAGTGTGCAGACCACAGTGGGGACAATCTCCACTTATGTCTCCCTATTACGTGCAGACTTTCACAAAATGGAGGACAGAGTTAAAGAGGTGGAGATAGTCACTAAATCATTGGTGGCGGACACTTCAGAGTTACAGACAGCCATTTCCCACCTCGAAACAGAAAAGAAACTGCTAGTGGAGAAGCTAGACGACCAGGAAGGGCGTTCGAGGAGGAATAATGTACGCATTCTTGGTGTTCCGGAGAGTGAAGGCGCTCAAGCAATGGACCTCTATGTGGAAGACCTGGTGAAAACTAGATTGCAACCTAAGGGACTCTCAAGTTTCTTTTCGGTGGCGCGAGCCCATAGAGTTCCCGGGGGCAGGCCCAAGCCAGGGGTGCCCCCAAGACCAATACTCGCCAGACTATTTAACTTCAGAGACAGGGACGCAATCCTGCAAACGGCGAGAGTCTCCTCGCCCATCCTCGTTCAAAACTCAACAATCACCTTCTTCCCGGACTATACGGCAGCAGTTTCCAAACGCAGGCGCACTAAGGGCGCAGGAGTTGCCTTACTCAATGCTCTTCCCCGCAAAACTTAGAGTGGTGGCAGAGGGACAGACATGGTTCTTTGAGACACCGGAGGTGGCGCTTGATTGGCTCGAAGGATGGAGGCCAGTGGGTAACACCGGTCGCGTAAACAAAAATCGCCGTCGACGAGACAGGGAGGAGGACTCAGGTGGTCAACTGTCCAGGCACCTAGAATCGGAACACTAACCAGAACTGGTAACGGAGGAGGTCGGATAAAGAAAATGTCAATATATAACTGTCTCCCGCCTAATTGCAACGCCGTTTGAGTGGTCACGGTTGAGCCGGCTATGGACACTGGACTGAAGCTAGCCTTGGAGGGCAGGGAGGGCCGATGCTTCCATTGGACTCTTTACCCTCGACAAGCAAGTACTATGGTTGGGGATGGTGAGAAGCACTCTGCTAAGTTGGGGCAGCGGGTGGTTGTAGGTCCGTTAAGCAGGGAGGCAGGGAGGGTGGGTTGGACCCGGGGTGGGAAAGTTAGTAGTTTATTGAGTTTTGTTTTATTTTACGAAGGCACTGTTGACAGAGAATAACATCGAACAAATGGCAGATGCACATATGAGGAGGTAGGGCACGCACTGGGGTCCTTTGAGCACAGTACCCATGGTGACAGGTTCACAGAATGACGCCACCCCGAATGGGCCCCAAGAGACACTGTTGGCCCCTCTGAAGGTGTTAACGTGGAATGTCCGAGGTTTAGGAGACAAGATTAAAAGAGGTCTGGTACTGCAGGCCCTCAGGCGTCAGGGCCCTACACTAGTTCTCCTGCAAGAAACACACTTAGTGGGGACGACAAGTAAGGCGCTGGATAGGTGGGGGTATAAGATGGTAATTCATTCTGAGTTTTCAACTGGTTCCAGAGGGATGGGAATACTGCTGCGGAAAAACTCTCCTTTCTTGGTTTTACAGATGAAGGCGGCGGTTCGCAGCGGTCCAGGGACAATGGGAGGGGAGATTTTTTAACGTGGTATCGGTGTATGTTCCACCCGCTTTACACACAATAGCACTCCCAGCGCTTAGCGACTTCTTGCTGACACTACCGGAGGGAGACCTTATAATTGGGGGAGATTTTAATGCTATTAAAATCTCCCCCAATGTTGAGGAGGCCGAAATTAAACCGAGGGGCCTCTCTGACCATTCCCCTGTGATGTTAACTTTTTCTCACTACCAAAAGAGTCGGCGGAGGCTATTCCCTATTCTGCCTGGTCTCTTAAGCGTCCCTAGTATAAGAAAAGACCTCCGTAAAACCACAAAACAATTTTTTGCAGAAAATACTGGGTCAGTCCGCTCACTTGCAATGGTGTGGGAAGCATACAAGACTGTCTTTAGAGGGCAAGCAATATCGTCCATATCGGGGCACAAACGGGAGCAACAGAGGGAGCTATTAGAGTTAAAATTAGCACTGCAAGCGGCTGACTCCAAACATTCAGCAGACCCAACACCGGACATGACACACACACTACACATCAGGCAACAACAACACAGGGGCTATTTACGCGAAAGAACGATGACCAACTTAGTGGCGACGAAACACAAAATATATGACGTAGGAGATAAAGCTGGCAAACTACTGGCATGGCTAGACAGGAGGGAGGCAAGTCCTAAGGGGATACGGCAGATGCGGGATGCAGAGGGACAACTAGTGACAGATCCGGAAAAGATAGTGAATATTTTAGCAGACTACTTTTGCGAAGTATACACACCAATAGCACATGTAACAAGCGACGCGGTAACGGAGTCGTTATCACGTACAGACATGCCGAGGCTGACTCCGTAGGAGGCTCACGAAATGGAGGCCGACCTCACAGATGAGGAGTTACAATTGGCAATCAGATCACTGCAATCGGGTAAAGCACTGGGGCCCAATGGCATCCCGGTGGAATGGTATAAACAAGTGACAGACACTGTTTGTCCGCATATGCGAGCAATGTACAACGACAGCTTGCAGAGGGGCGAGCTGCCGTTTGACCAGAGAATAGCAACGATAGTGGCAATCCCCAAACCCGGTAATCTCCCTACTGAAAGTACTTTGTACCGCCCTATTTCATTGTTAAATGCTGAAGCAAAAATACTAGCAAAACTGCTCGCCAATAGAATAATGCTGTACTTACCACGTTTAATACACCCGGATCAGTCGGGCATTATGCCCAACCGGAACACGGCACTCAACCTCAGGCGCTTACATGGGGTACTGGCGAGGGCACCGTGCCTGTCAGAACCAGCAGGGATTCTGTCCCTAGATGCAAAGATGGCCTTTGATATGGTGGAGTGGAGATACCTAGTCGCAGTCCTCCCTCATTTGGGGTTCGGCCCTAAATTTTGTGCCTGGGTGCGCCTCCTATATACGAACCCACTGGCTCATGTTACGGCTAATGGGCACATGTCTAGTGATATCCCGTTGGTGAGAGGGACACGGCAGGGCTGCCCTCTGTCACCGATTTTATTTGCGCTGGTGCTGGAGCCTCTGGCGGCTATGATCAGGCAAGCCCCTCTACTAAGGGGTATTCAAAGGCATGAGGATTGGGAAGATCGTCTCTCCCTGTACGCAGACGATGTGTTGGTATACCTCACGGACCTGGATCAGTCTGTCCCAGTGCTTCTCGCCATCTGCGAAACTTTTGGGAGGGTATCGGGCTATACGATAAATTGGTCTAAGTCAATCTTCTATACATTGAAGGGACCAGAGCCACAACTACCCCCTGACTGCCCATTGATAGTAGCGAGAGACTCGTTTAAGTACTTGGGTATACATATTACCACAGATGAGAAGGAATTCTTCTCCAAGAATTTAGCACCCCCCACTGGAAAGACTACGAAGAGATGTGGTACACTGGGCATCTCTTCCCCTAACCCTTTTGGGTAGAGCTGCACTGTATAAAATGATGGCCCTGCCCCGGTTCCTTTACGCCCTGGACAATACAGCGTTTCCAGTTCCACCTAGTTATTTTACGCAGATAGCTACGCAGGTGTCACTACTTCTTTGGGGCAGCTGCCCAGCCCGCATAGCGCAGGCTAAGTTACATAAGAGCTGGTCCGACGGAGGCATAGCGCTTCCAGACCTTAAACTATACTATTGGGCGGCACACCTTAAGGTCATTAATCAGTGGCTGCATGCACCGCAGGATGACCCGGCGTACAGAGCAGACAGAGCCAACTGGGAGCAAATCGGAAGCTCACAGCATTATATGATAAAGGACTAGCGATGAGGCTGCAGGGCCCTACAAAACATACGGCATCCTTGTGGCATACAGCGTTGGCACGGCTAGTGTGGAGAGGGGTTATTACTAAGATTACCCAATTGTGGGATGCCAAGAAACTAGGACAGCTGAGAAATAGTAAAGGATTTGATCAGTGGGACACTATCGGTATCTCCACAGTAGGGGATCTTTGGGACAAAGTGACCGTAATTGCATTCGCCCAACTCCAACAACAATACGAATTGGGCCCGACCGAGACCTACAGGTATACACAAATTGTAGTGTAGTTCCTATATTCCCAATAGGCTCTGCGCCTTGGAATAATATAAACAGCAGTGTAGACGTAGGACTGAGGTCGACTAGGTCTCTACTGACTATATTAGACTTAATTGGTTTTGCCATCTAGCTCAGAGGTCACTAGAAACTTTCTCGAATATTCAGGAAAGAGTTAACTCTCCGGATTTAGACAAGAAGGGATTAGCTTCTGACAACCGCACAAACATGACAACTTTGCTCCCTCAGAATAAAGAGTATATCTCTAGAGTCGTGTGAAAACAATAGACGGTTATTTCACTCAGTCAATCGTGCATACTTAGTTTCACCAGAGTGCAGAGAAATAGAGAGACGGGCGTTTTCAATAAAAGGTGTTATTTATTGAGCAGTCTTCTTTCTAATGCAAGAGAAATGAATTGCCACAATTGCAAAAATGATCATGAAGTAAAGTGCGTACAGTAAAAGGAGTATTATGAAATAATACTGTAAAAGCATTGATATGGTTTCTTAGCCATATGATACTTTAAAATGGATAAAATATATACATACATAAAAACATTGACTAACGTACTCAACTGGTGCTTCTAAGATATGCCTACCCCGGTGTACCTGACCTAAGCCTAATACGTGGGAAGGAGTAAGTAAGTTGCAGTTTAAGTTAAGTTGGTTTTTTGCCAAGGAATCTGAATCAAGAATTCTCTTAAGGGTTTAGTAAGTTCCGTACCTTGTTAATAGAATGTAGGAGGTCTTGTATCTCTCTCTCAGGACTCGATCTCCCAGCAACCCGCAAGGGTGACTGGAAACACCGGAGCTGGATTTTCTCAGCTGGAGAAAAAGACAGCGTCTTTCTCAGTGCGTCAAAATTGGAGGGGCGGCTTCCTTCGGCTCTCGCATCAGCTGGGTTTCCGGGCAAGTAGATAGCCACTCTGCTCCAAACCACCGTGTGTTTGCTTAAGGCAACGTTGGTATATGTATACCTGAAAGGTGCCGGGTTTGACGTAAGGTTGGACATAAGACGTCACTAAGAACTAACAGTTCTTTCTGGACTCTAGGAGTTCTTGTGCAAATCAAAACAAGAGCAGGGGGATTTCCCGGGCTGCTGGAGGCTTGGTTTGTTTAAAGAACGTGTTGTACTTTCTAGGAGTCTAGGGGAGTAGCCTTGCCGTATTTGGACTGCATGGGCTATTACTAAATATGGAAATAATTCTTATGCCTCTATAAGGATATTATTTATTATAAGCATATAAGGGCATAAATCGGGAATATCGAATTAGGGTCCTAGATAGAAACACAACAAAATAAGACATGCATTACTAACAGCGATCCCGAATGGTACAGATGTTCCTGAGGCCTCCCCATTGGAAGACCAACTTCTGACGGATCATATGCAAAAACGCTCCACGTCCTTCACTTATAGAAAACTGATTAACAATTTACCGGACCCAACAGTCTCCCTTAAGGGGAAATGGGTGACAGAGATAGGTGATTTAGACGACTCGGAGTGGTTGGAGGCCCTGGCCTCACCAAAGGAGGTGGGAATTCCTGCAAGACTTCGGCTAGTGCAACTTAGTGCAAATATTACATAGGGTATACTACACTAGAACCATGTTGTTTAAGATATCACGGGCACAGCACCCATATTGTTTAAGAGGATGCGGGGAGGAGGGATCTTTCATGCACACGATATGGGAATGCTCCAAAATAGTGGATTATTGGAGACAAATATTGCGAACAATTTCTCAGGTAGTGGAGGTGTCGCTGCTGCCAGAGCCACGTAGATGTTTACTCAATATATGGGAACCGAACGACCTTACACGCTATGGTCAAACATGGGTCACACAGGGGTTTATGGTGGCGAAAAGGAATATCGCACAGAAATGGGGTGCAGTGGACTTACCGACGCTGGAGGCCTGGTGTAGAGATATGGATCTAACCATGGTAACCGAAAGAACTGTGTACATCACGCGTAAATGCCCCAAAAAATGGGCTAAGATCTGGGCGGCCTGGAACACATATAGAGGTGGAATTTGTGACCCGATTCCGGAATCAGATTCCGATAGCTCTGACGAGGAGTAGGGGGAAAGGGGGCGCATTTGGGGGGGGTGTTGTCAATAGCTACACTACTGGATATAAAGATTTGTTGCATTTGTGAATGGTAATAATTGCAAAAATGTGACACCGTGCTGTATGGCTCCTGCTCTATGTATGTATCATCATTGTCTATGTATTTAAGGAATAAAAACATTTTTTTTAAAAACATTAAAAAAAAAAGTCATGTGACCAGAAAAAAAAAACAAAAAAAAAACAGGCGGATAAAGGAGGCTCAATGGCGTTTGGGACACAACAGATTATATCAAGGAAGTTCTGAAACAGCTGTACGACCCGAACTGTTATAAAAAGACCACAAAGGACCCAACAAAAGAATTACAAGGACACCTTTTTGCCATTCTAAAAGAAGGCTTTGATCAAGGATTTCTGGGACCAAAAGAGTATGACTTTTTACAGAATAAACATCCTCGCCGGGAGACCAATAGTCTCCGGATGCGACTCCCTCCTTGAGCTTATTTCAAAATATGTTGATTGTTTTCTTGAAGAGTTTCTGCCTGAAGTAAAGTCTTACCTTCAAGACACCACAGACTTTATTAATAAGCTAGAGAATGTCCCATTTACAAGAGAAAAAGATCTATTAGTGACACTAGATGTCACCTCGTTATACACACAAATCCCCCAAGACCAAGCAGTGGCAGTGCTTACCCAGTTCTTGGATAGAAGAGAAAGACCGACTAGAGTACCTACACAATTCATTGTGGATCTGGCCTCATTTGCATTAAAAAAGAATTATTTTTCATTTGGGAATGATTTCTTTTACCAGACAAAAGGTGTGGCAATGGGCTAGCCTTTTGCTCCAGAGCTAGCGGTGCTTTTCATGTCTATGTATGAAGATACGTTCATCCATAATAATAACCCATTTGCGGTGTATGTGACCACCTGATGATATTTTTATGGTCTGGACGGGAGGTCAAGAACAACTTTGGTGCTTTTATAATTGGCTCAATTCCAGGACGCCAGATATACAGTTTAGTATATCTCACTCAGCCCATAGAATAGCTTTTCTAGATGTAGAGGTGTATGCGGATACAGAAGGTTTGGTAACTACTCTTTTCAAATAACCAACTGACAGAAACAAAGCACTCCTATTTTCCAGCAACCACCCCAGGAGTTTACGAGAAAATCTGCCATATGGACAGTTCTTAAGAATCCGCTGCAACTGTTCCTATAAAGATGAGTATGTAGTACACACCAATAATTTGATGAGTAAACTGAGAGACCGCAGATATCCGAGAAAATTGGTCAAGGCAGCTATGAAGTGTGCCTGGTGGACCCCGCGTGAGACTCTCCTGGAAAGAAAGAAAAAGTCACCAACACAACGCCAAGTTTGTGTAACCACGTTCTGCCCAGATTCCAATAAATTAAAAAGGGTGATCAATTAAAACTGGCACCTCCTTAAAAATGGGATAGTGATTTTGCAACGGGCCCCCTTTTTGCTTTTAAGAAAGAGAACAGTATAGCAAATTATTTTGTAAGAGCGGCAGTGAAAAAGGAACAAAAACCTACATTGAGACAATTAATTGGACTGGCACCTGTTATGGGCCATCATAAATGTGGCACATGCGCCTGTTGTGATACAACAGTTGAAGGCTCATTATTTTCCCACAGAGGAATACACTGGAAACACAAAACTTTTTCCAACTGCAAAACAAAATTTGTAGTATATGGAATAACATGCCCCTGTGGGCTGTTATATATCGGAAAAACGAGCCAAGAAATACACCAGAGGATTAGTCAACACAAATCCCGGATTAGAAAAAATGTGGAAACAGCATCTCTCGTGAATCATTGGGTTTAAAAACTACCTACAGAAAAAGATCTCCACTGGACAATAATTTCAAATGTTAAAACAGATCCCAGAGGAGTAGATCGAGAGCAGAAACTTTCGAGGAGAGAAGCTTTATTGATCATAAAATTTGACACAGCAGTGTCAGGATTAAATGAAATTTCGGAACTATACAAACTATAATGCTATTTTTCAGTAATTAGGCGACACCCAACATAAGGTAACAACCTTGACCCTATGTAGTGGTTCACATATGGTGTTTATGAAAAGATAATACATCGTGAGATATGGACCAGCAAAAAAAAAAATCATCACGTATTTTAGGATAATAGAAGAGCAAAGCTTGTAGTACGCCGTACCGATTTAGGGGCCGATTATGATGGCGGACGGACCTGAGTCCGTCTGCCACCATAGAGCAGGAGGGAACCTCCGCATTGCCTGCGGAGTTCCCTCCTGTGCAATTAGGATGTGACCGCCACCCTGGCGGTCACATCCTCTATTTTTACCATTGCGGCGGGTGCGGCTTCAAGCTGCATCCGCCACAATGGTAAAAATGCATACATTGCATTTGTATGCAGAAAGCGGCAGGCACCGCACGGATTTCTGCATACAATAGGTACCCCCCATGTGCACCCCCCACGCACCCTTCACCTAGGCGGCCCGCAACGGACCCCCGCAGTGAAGTTACACATGCTTTTCCACGGCTGAAAACCCGCCGCGGAAAAGCATTTTTTAAAGCCCTTCCTAATATGGCGGACGGTGTCTGAGAGACACCGCCACAATATTAGAGCTTTTCCGCCGCGGTTGTAAGCCAACCGCGGCGGAAAAGCTGCGGACGGAAACCAGGACCCACCAGCCATCCTAATGTGGCGGTGGGTCTTTGGTGGGTCCGCTACGGTTGTCCGCATCCGCCGGCCCGGCGGATGCAGTAAAACCGCAATCATAATAGGCCCCGTAATTTTTAAATAATTTTGGAAATCATCGTCCTTAGACTCGAACACTGGGTTTACATCGTCGGAGTGGTGACGTCATTCCATTAAGATATCACAAATCCCAGAGTGACTTGCGCGAGCAGCCCAGTTTTTAGAAGTATATGAACACAGAATGTTGCAGGCACATCTAGTGAACACTCAGAAGTAAAGTGATGTCAAGTATAATGGTTAAAGAGTTTAGAAGCAGTCAGTCCGAGATTCGAACACTGGCATGACATCGTCATGGTGGTAGCGCCATTCCGCAGGGAAACTACAAATCCCAGCGCAAATGGCGAAAGCGGCTCCGCTTTAACAAGTGAGCTAACACGAGATGTTGCAGGCACATCCATTGGCCAGAACACCCGGAAGAGAAGAGATTTGCGCTACAGCAAGGTGAGGTATTAGAGACACTTATAGTCTATCTTTTCTTACAGCACTCGTGGACAATATAAATTACGGAGCAGACAGCGCCCCAGAATTGTAAGCACATCGGCCAAGGTAAGAAACTCCCTTTAGTAGCCAGCGGTTATTAAAGGGCACACCTACCAAATCCTCTAATGGCAGTATTTTGACTCTCTCACACAGAACTGCCTTGACCCTAAGTTTTTTGGGGGGTGCCGCACTATCACCGATGGAGCTCAATCATGAGGACCAGCATTTTCAAAATAAGCTGTAACTAATGGGCAATGGTTTAGCTCGCTGAATGTTCTATGTTCAGTTTCAAAAGACAGGATGGTCATTCCTCTTCTCTCTTCTGTTGTCTCGCCTCTTGGTTCTGTTGGTTATTAGACTCACCGTTTTCAAGTGAATCATTTATGATATTCGATTTGAGCCCACTTAGCGGTAAGCTAATGTTGACTGTAGGACTGGTGGGGCAAGGTCAAAGTAAGGTTTTAAGGTTAGTTTTTGATTGTTGTTTTTTTGTTTGACTTGTTGACTTTTGTTTGTTTTTTTCAGTGAGCTTTGGTCCTGATGAGGACCCCTAGATCAAGGGGGTTTTGAAATGCGTAGACCATTGGATTAACCAAACATTTGCTTTGTGTAAACTGCATGTTCATTGAATCGGATTCATCCAAATCAATTGGTTTATCAAATGTAAAAAATTTGTAAAAAATCTGTATAGTTTCTTTTTTAAACAAAAAAAGATTTGTAATTATTAGCAATAGTGTTTGGTTTGTAGATTTAGTAGTTTGTGTGTGTAACATTATTTCTTTTATGAGTATGGAAGGTATTCATGTGGAATAAGTGGTATGGCGAGAATGGTGAGAACTGTTTAATATAAGTAGATTCTTCTTTGCTATATTTTGTCCAATATTCTTTGTATAGTATTTGTGTGTACAGTGTTGGTGTATTGTTTATATTGAAACATTTGAAAAATTAGTTTGATGTTTAAATAAAAGCTACTAATGAGCTTAAAGATGAATTGATGGTTGGTCCGCGCATCTTTCTAAACTAAATTAGAATAAGTAGCAGTATTGGAAATTCTTTGTGGTTGTTGGTTTAATAGTGCTCAGCCTTGCTGCTTAAGAGCCATACCCTTTGTTGTTATTGATGCAAGTGAATTCTGGCATTGCCCATCTTGGGAACAGGGATGAACCGCAGAACTGAAGAGCCATTGTGGTTTCTTGCAGAAGAAGAGGTCTGTTGAAGAATGAAACAAAAGTATAATATTTGAAAGTCGATGAGGACATGGTGCTCGAGGACCCGGACTGAGAAGCATAAGTTTGAGTACAATTCACCAAAGGACAATCTAATACCAATTGCAGACAATTAGCTTCATGTACCATGAATGGTTAATCAACTTAACTATAAAAAGTCAAGTTTAGCTAATCCCATAATGTCAACAATATTAATCTCTTAACATTTATGCCACAGTGAGCATTTTTCTAAATAAATCACCTCTGCACAGTCCATAGTCCTTTCCCATAGAAATGAGGGGTACTTCTCCGGCATGTTTTTGATTGAACATGCAGATTTTATTTTCTTCCAAAAAGACACAGCCCTGAACAAGACCACTGAGCCTTTGAGTCAAGGTAAAATGATAGTTATCAGAAAATCAAAGAGATGCTTATTAGCAATTAACAAAAGGCCAATTACGTAAAACTCCCAGAGACACATACAAGGGTGCACCCTGAATGGCCATCCAAACATTAAAAATACCATGTGCACATAAGCCTCTTCCATCCGTCACATGATTCCTCATTTGGCATTAATTAATTAATGCAAGTCACCTGATCCAAGTGTTATGTCTATCTATGTGTCTCCTCTTTCATGCAAATGACACACATAAGCTGTGCATTCCTTTCAATGTTCTCTCAATGCATGAGGTTGAAAGGTTAGGCAGGAAATGAAGACATCCACTGCAGGCTTAGAGGTCATTGCTCATTCAAAGTTTATGGTTGACCCTAAGTTGGGAGTATTTTCTTTCTATTTTACCTTTCAGTCACCAGCAAACTTGGCCGTATCGTTGATTGTCTGTTTATGCCTTACATACGGTTCATTTCAGTTTATTTACATTTCTTGCACACCTATAGAATTCTTATTTTCTTACTTTTTTTTTAAGCAAGCATTTCTGTTATGTTACTAGTGTATAACATGTTGGTAACGAAAAGAGTCCATTTAGTCAGAGAATTTGTCTGGAGAAAGATCACTCCCTATATTTTAAATTGCCCTCATCTACTGCTTTGTCTTCTGGAATCTGTCAATTTCAGAGGATGAAGGTTTATTCATTTAGATGTTTCCTCAGTCTTCTCACATTTTGAGGAAAGAGGTTGGTCATTCCAACCATGACAATTGCCCCAGCTGCAATGTAAGCCTATTCATAGGATACACTAGCAAAAGAAGATGCTAAATATTTTATTGCCAGCCTGTAGTTCCAATAGATTATTGGCTCTTACACTAAGTAGACTAATATTTGATCTTCCCAGTTGTCTTGAACAATATTCTCTATTACCATAATTGTTGACATGTGCTGTTTCTGAAATACTTGCACCAATGTGCATGATTTATGTCCTGTAACTGCCATAAAATAACCCTCAGAGAGGATTGGTTGATCTGATGCCATTGGTGTTGTTAACTTAGAAGCGGCAGGTGTGTCTTTAAATGGTGACTGCTTTACCATTGGCAGATTCCGCTACTGCAGTTATGACACATTTCTGGACTAGGTTGATGTGGAGAGCTAAATATTACACTATGAAGTAACCTTCATCTGCCATGTCTTTGGCAATGTAACTGCTGCTGTCAGTAGCAGCGATTCCAATTCTAAGATCTCTGGGACAAAGCATTTCAAAGACTTTGGTATTTGAATTCTTTTAAGATGTTGGTAGCTATGTGGACTTTCTCCATGGAGAATATTGCAACTATTCTATGCTGGCAAACGGCTCCAAAAGCATCAGAAATGGTGGGGCAACTGGCATGCCTTTTCTTACCATTTGGAAGGAGACCGAGTGTGCTGTGATACTTATGCACTATGTAGCTTTAGAGAAGGCCCACATGTCTGTCGTGAGATGGATGGATTTTACAGTGCTCTCCATCAAATTAGCAACAAATTCCATTACAATATTGGCCAGTTTTTCATTAAATAAATGGAGCAGGTAATGATTTACCTGGAACAGTGACTCTGTGTTGAACACGGCCTTGGTAATGGGTTGTTGTATTGATTTTTGTGAAAATCCCACATCAATTGACCTCTGTGGAGGTAGGTAGCATAGATGCTTAGGGGGGCCGTGGCAACCCGCTTATCCTTGTGCCAAGCTGAAGTTGCTGCCGGTAATGAGTACATACTACTGGAGACAGGGCTGCTTTTCAAGGCAAGTCTTCATCTGTTTTTTGAGGTCCTTCCCACTCAGCAACAGCCACCTTTTTAGGTTCTGTTGGCAATGTATGGGATGCTGGTTTTTCATATGGGTCAAATAGCCTCTGTTACAATAATTTCCTTTTAGCTTCCCACGATGCACTGGTATGCAGAAACCTGTGCAGTCTGTAATGCGGTCCACTTTCAGTCTAAGTGTAGAGATAACACAGGGAGGAGAGCATCCTTACAGAGTTGAAGCTGAATGTTGTGTTGGAGATAGGCTGCTTTTGCTTTTCCTTAGGGAGGGCTGAGATTGCAAGTGGGGTTTTTGGTGCTGGTTTCTAGGGATTTTGAGAAGATGAAAGCATGTGGTGGTCCAGTACCAGGTTGAATAGAGTTATCTTCACCCTCTCGGTGCCTCTCTCAACACTGAACAGTCATTTGTTCATCCTATTCACTACCAACTAGGCTTGTTGGAAGCTTCCTTTCCCTTTTTCGACCCTGGTGGGACTCCGGTCTAATATATGTCACCAACACTTGAAGGGAGGCTCGGAGAGGATGGGGGAGGAGAGAGGTGTTTCTTTTCAATGAAGAAGATGGTGAAGACAATGTGTGTGATGTAAGGCCAGTCACAATATCATGCTGTGCAGCAAGCTCAACTTATTTATGAACTTTGCTTCTGGTAGTGGTCGTACTGTTGTTGATCTGGGGGGGGTTCTCTTGCCAGTGTTTTTCAGCCCAGAACAGGGTTCAGCAGGTATGTTGCTTAGTGCACCTTGGAGGACAAAGGATGAGGACTTGATTCCAGCAGTGGTGAAAGATGACTCCCCCCCCAATCTCCACTTTCTTGGCAGAGGCCTCTTATTTTGGTGCCATCTTCATCACTTCCTATTGATCAGCAGCACATGCATTAGCACTTGTTTCAATCTTGCCCACAGGCTGAGAATAAAGAAGTAAGAAGGAAGACAGTTAGACACAGCCATTCTAGCCAATGCAAAACAAGTCATCATCATAACAATAACATAACCATGTGTAACAATACCTAGCCGAAAGTCAGTAAACATCTACATAATAAAACCTGGTGTCCCTCCCGGGATCACTGAACTCTTATCGGAGCAGAGAATACTATCAAGAATCAATGAAAAACAACAATTATAATAACCATGGCTTAAAGGGCCTTATACATGTGGAAAGATTTAAGAAATGGGAAATAAATACTTGCTGTCCTTCCAAGGGAATTGAGGTCTCTACTGGAGTCAGGAATGGCTTGCAAAAATCAATTATATTAATTAAAAATGCATAGCCCAGACGGCCCAATCTGTGAGACAGAACATAATGAAAAAATCAAAGAAATGGGAAATAAGTACCTGGGGCCTTAATACACACAGGGTGCACTTGTCTTGTTTGCTCCATGCCACACCTTTCAAAAGGTGCGCTTGGTGCCAACAGGGAAAGTGCTCCCTGTTATGTGAATGTGCTGTCTATCCTTGTGGCTGAGTATTCAGTGAAATACAGAGCGGCTGTTTACAAGTCGCTCAGCATTTCACAGTGAAGGTGGCAACAACCCTTTACTTTCAAGGCCGGGGAGGGATCCCCTTGCAGACGGGTTTAGTGAGTGACTGCAACCGCCTTCAAGGGGATGTCCCCCTTTCATCCCTCAAGAGGTCTGCCCTCAGTTGGCGTAAAGACAGTGTGCCACCTTTTTGCCAATCCACATGAGGGAATGCTCTCAAGATAGCGCTGGTGCTACATGTTTGCCAGCACTATCAATATTACAGAAGGGGCTCCTTGTGTCCCCAACAAAGGACTGGCAAACAAAAATTAAATGAATTACAAATGTTAATAACAACCCACAGACTACTAAAACCAACTTATAACCGCCATATAAGAACAAGCTATATTCATGAAAAAAAGGAAAACATATATTTGTCATAAGCTACAATGCTCTCAGCAGAAGATTTTTAAAAGTAACAAAAAATGGTTAGTAATCAATAATCAAATACACACTACACTTAAACAAACACATTTGCTGTTGAAAATAAAGTGCATTATAAACGGGGACCTGCCGCGCATTGGTGTAGACTAGGAACGTCGGAGCGGAGGAGCCAGGAGCAGAGCAGCTGCCTGCTGGAGGAAGGCGAGGGCCGCCTCCCTGCTGGCTGGTTTCTGGGTCTGAGGAGGCAGCGTCAGTGTCGGACGTGGTGAGCTGGCAGGGGAGAGACGTGAACGGCGCTGGGACGGTGGCTGGGAGTATTGTGAGAGAGTGGTTTAGAGTGCGAGAGGAGCCGGGAGGGGAACAGAGGTCCTGCTGTGGCGTGGATAGCTGAGAAGCAGATGGACAACCTTCCCCACAGAGAGGTATTAGCTGCGTTAGATAACACCCCCCCCCACATAGAGGTATTAAACGCGCCAGATTATAGGCAGACAGTGGGGCAAAAAAGTACATCCCCTAATATAGTTACCAAAATAGGTGAAAGTTTACAGGGGGAAGTCCACGGACTACAGAGGAGAAGTACAGTGGGGGTTTAGCCTTAGCCTCAGCCTCATTCCCAGCTAAGGTACATAACATACCTGGAGGGGATCCAGTGGTGGCGGAGAGAGTTTCTAGGGTGGGGGAGAAAACTGGACAGGATACGCAGAGTATACCAAGCAAAATCAGATATCTCTTGCTCAATCCCGGAGTCAGTGGGTGGAGGAGCAGGACGTGGAGGTAGAGCTAAAGGAAAGGGGAAGGGAGGGGGACCTTAGCTCCGGACCCGGTCACCCTGAAGAAAAGAGGGGTAAAATCAGGAGGAAAGCCTAAACGGTGAGGCCCTAAGGTGACACGTAGTTTAACAAAACCCCTTCCTTCTTTAAGCTCTTACTTTGGGATAATGGAACAGATGACTGCACCATCTGGGGAGGGGGGCTCTAGAGCAATATCCAGCACCCCTATACTTTTGGAAAATAGATTCTAGTGGAGAAGCAGGATAAGGAAGTAGGGAGTGAAAACTCGATTGAAAGGGGAGAGGTGGATGAAGAGACAGAGAAAGAACAGTACTCTAGTATTACACCATCTACTAGGTGTGAGGTGTCTCCTGCCTCCTCCGCCCAAAGACATACCATAAGAAATGAGAATTTGGCTGACTATGTGATTCAGAAAATCACAGCTGCAGGTATGGGATCAGTCTCAGGTGCTGAGATAGGTGCGGGCATAGGGAGTAACTCAGGATTAAGTATAAGTACCGGAGAAATAGCTCAAGGAGCTGTAGGAGGGGTAGAGAGTCAGGTGGAAAAGATGTTCTGCAGTTTAAGACAAGATATCCTGACAAAGTTTGAGATTTCTTAAATAAATTAGAAAGGAATTCAAGATAAATGCGAGACTTTAGAAGGAAAAATCGATGGTATAGCACACCGGACGGGCTTACTGGAGGATGAAGTGAAGACCCTCTCAGAGGCTGTGACTGAAAACTCAAGGGAACTAGAAAAACTAAAAAGACAGACTAAAGCATTGGAGGAAGACATGGAGAGGTTGGAGTTGCAGGCTAGGCGTAACAATCTGAGGTTTTTAAAAATACCAGAAGGGTCCAAGAAGGAAGACATTAAAACATTTATATGTAAATTTCTAAGAGAGGGGGTCCTAAGAGATAGACCGGACATAGAATTGGAAAAACAGATCCAAGGAGTTCATAGGGATCCGTTCAGATTGAATCCAGCCAGGAATGCACCAAGAACAATCTTGATTAATTTTCAAATATACACAGTAAATGAATTAGTGCTTGGAAGAGCTTTGAAAGAGGAAGCAGACCTGGGCAAGAGAACAGCACAGAGGCAGTGGGAGCTGGGATCGCGAATGAGTGAGCTCCGAAGAAAGGGTGCCTAGGTGCACATGAGATTTCCGGCATTGCTGAAAATATTGTGGTGCAACAAGATGTATAATTTTCAAAATTCAGAAGAAGTGGATGGCTTCCTGGCACAGATGGAGGGTTGAGTATCTTAGATACAGCTAGTGATATAATGACATTGTAGAAGGGGGTGTAAAAGGAAATGCATAATGGATCGTATGACAGTGTATATACAGATGTCTCTTCTTTATTTTTATTTTTTTCTTTATTTTTCATATTTAGAAATTCTTTCTCTTCGGGAATGGGGAGTCACAAAGGGCAGGTTGCTGTGCCCAGGGAGAAAAAAAGGGGGGGGGGACAGGGCGTGGGGAGCATGGGGGAGAGAAGAACAAAAAAGTCCTCAAGATGCTGAACTCGAAAGAAATGAGCAACTACAAGTATGATAAAGGATACACGAGGAAGGAATTAGAAAATTGTGGGGAAAGTAGAAAAAGAGCAGAGTATGGATAACCATAAAAAAATATGTTTTTTGACATGGAACATGAATGGTTAAAGGGGCAGAAAAAAGGCTTGTAGGGTGCTAGAATTTCTCAAGGAAAATGATGCACAAATTATTTTCTTACCAGAGACGCACTTAGAGAGGGAGGAATGCAGGCAGTCTTTTTGTAAAGCACGTTGGGCCCAAGAGGTCTTGTGTTCAGACCAAAGGGGAAGTTCAGGAGGGGTGGCGATTATTATAAGGAAAAATTCTGGAATTAGAGTGGTGAAATATAAGACTGGCACTACGGGGAGATGGTTGTTGCCACAATTTTAAGCCAAGATAAGCCCCTGGTTTGTGCTGTGTACTACGGGCCGAACGAAGATAATCAGGACCCTTTAGCGAAGCTCGAAAGTTGCCTGTTGGAAACAGAAGCACCTGTGATCTTAGGTGGAGACTTTAATTTAGTACTTAATAAAGAGCTGGACAGAACATCACGTTTAAAGTATATTACCCCACCAAAAGTTTTTGCTAAATTAAAAAATATGATACAAGAATTTAATTTAGTAGATATCTGGCATAGGAATAAAGGAATAACAGATTTTACTTACTACAGTAAAAAGTACAGACATCATTCTTGCATAGATTTTTTTTCTTGTAGATCAAGTGTTATATTCAAATATAGAAACAGTAGCACATATACCAGCAATCTTATCACACCATTCTGCTGTGATGATGTCCGTAAAGATTTACCAAAAGCAAAGGCCAAGGAGGTGGACGTTAGACAGGACCATATTATTAGATGAACTAGTGGTTAAAGAGTTGGGAAAGAAAACAGAGGAATATTTTTTAACTAATGTAGGTTCTGCAAGTGAGCAACTGGTTTGGGATGCCTTTAAGGCTTATTTACGAGGAGTGTTGACGTCTATAACAGTGGGGAAAAGAAAGATAGCTAAACAAGAGGAAGAGAGTAAAATAAGGAAGATTAAGAAGAAAGAGAGAGATTTACAGAAGGCCTCCCTAGATGGTGGCAGTAACATATCTCTGTCGACAAAGGATTTGGAAAATATGCAGGCTAATTTTCAGTCACAACTGGATAAGAAATTATTGGATAAATGGAAAGCTAGTAAGCTTCAACATTTCACTTAGGGAGAGAAATGTAGTTTTCTGTTGGTCTGGAGGGTGAAAACAGACAGAGCCAGGAATACAATTAAATGTCTGATGAGTAGAGAGGCAGGGGAGGAGTTATTTGCAAATGAAGAAATTGGCCGGTGGCAAATGAGTTCATGAGTGAGTTGTATAAAGAGACTTTCTTTCCCAATCTATAAAGGATTGAGAACTGGCTTAGACAGACTAGGCTCCCACAGTTGGAGGAAGAGCAGAGAAGATATCTGGAAAAAGAGATAACAGAGGAGGAGGTCAGGATCTAGTGTAGAAAGATGGTTAGGGGAAAAGCAGCAGGACCAGATGGTCTTCCAGTGGAAGTATACCTCTGCATTCTGGACTATGTGACATTTCCTCTAGCTTCTATGTGTAATAGGCTATATAGCGAGGGAGAAAGTATTCCTAGTTCCTGGTCAGAAGCTACTATAACGTTAATTTTAAAACCCAATAAAGATCCGCTAAAGGTTGATTCGTATAGACCTATATCCCTTTTAAACGCGGACTATAAGATTTACTCAGGAATTATGGCATCGAGATTAGCCAAGGTGAAAAAAGCGGTTGTGCATCCGGATCAGAGGGGGTTTATTCCTGGGAGGCAATTGAACGAGCTAACCTTCCAGATGATAGGAGCAGTTGATATGGCGGAAGTAAGAGAAATCCCCCTGAAGGTAGTGGCAGTAGATGCTGCCAAAGCATTCAATCAAGTTAATTGGCAGTATCTTTGGAACGTCCTAATATGTTTAAACTTTCCAATGAATATGGTGGAGGCAGTGAAAAACTTATATCAAAATCCCATAGCTAGAGTGCTGATTAATGGAGAGCTAACTAATTGGTTCAGCATAACTAGAGGAACAAGGCAGGGGTGCCCCCCTGTCTCCCCAGCTATTTAATTTATATATAGAGCCATTTGCTAATGTAATCAGGGCAGATAATGCGATTATTCCTTTCAATTTTATGGGTTTGAAGTAAAACTGGGGTTATACACTGATGATTTGATTATATATACTGTAAATCCCCAGGAGGCGATACCCATTTTAATGAGAAAGGCTGAAGAGTTTGGTGCAATCTCAGGATAAAAGGTAAACGTAGATAAAACAGAGATTATGCAGTGGAATCAGAGAATGAATATTCCAGGAGTTAGAACCCAAATGAGATATTTAGGTGTGATAATCACACCGAAGTTAGAGGATATTTCGAGGGTGAACTAGAAGAAAGTGAGCCAGGAGATATCGGGGCTATTGTTGAAATGGGCGAATTTACCATTAAACATCTATGGCAGGGTAAATCTCATAAAAATGGTTATACTCCCGACAGCTACTTTTCTCTTCAATTCTATTCCTTCAAGATTTATGAAAGAAGGTATAGCTAAGATTCAGGGAAAAATTGGGAGTTTTATATGGGCGTCAAAAGGCCCCAGGATAGCATGGAGGAAGCTAAGGAAGAAACTAGGGGTTGGGGGCTAGCACTACCGGACCTGCTTGCGTACTGCTATGCATTTCACTTCAATAATTTCCGTATGTTAGCCAATAAGCCCGATAGGTCATCTGTGGGCTCACTGTTTTCAGCAATGCTTGGGGATGTTAGTCAAGGCCAGCAATATTTCTTTTTAAGTATGGAGACCCAAAGTTCTTCAAAAAGGTCAGATTGAAGGTTTTAAGCACTGCATTAAGGACATGGATGTATGCCCGGAAAAAACTACGATGTACATACTATTCTTCCAATTTCAAAGCTTTATTCGACAACAGTCATAAAAGCAATTTTACATTCTTACTTACACAATACAATAAATACTGAGACAAAGTTAAAAACAACATCTTTTAAGAAACTTATTAAACATAGTACTGTTGTTTACGAAATTAGCTGCATAAAATCATAACAATCAACCATATCAATGATATCTTTAGACTGTGCCTAGCTGCTGTAAGGTGCGAGTATGTATAATCCATGACAAGCCTAGGAATTTTGCAATAGCAATCGCCAGGTAGGGTGTACAGTCTGATTCCAATATTCTTAGTGCCTCTGTGCACCTACGTGTTCCTAGGTTTAAGCACACTGGTTTTATCCATTTGCGTCGTGGATACTATTCTGCATGGGCACCGATATGGGAATCTCCGGGCACCCTAGAATGTCTGAAAGATCAATTGAGCCAACCGTTAAAAGAAGGGAGCATATTTTATTGGGCAGATCTTATGAAGGACAATAGATTAGTGAGTTGGGAAATACTCAGTAATTTGACCAGGGGGAAATTGACAACGTTTAAATATTATCAATTAAGCTCCTGGTGGGCAACTCAAAAATGGACGAAGGAGGAAGATCTGAAGCTAGATCAGCTCGCAAGAACAGATGATTGGAAGAAGGAAATCTCCTTTTGGTTCTGGTCCTTCGTAGAAGCAGAGGATACCTTTGGCACTGACATCCTAAATTTATGGGAAGAAGAATTCAGGGAGGAGGACGCAAAGACTCAGTGGCCGGACTCTTTCGATATGTTAAGAGTAGTTGTAAAACCTGCTTCATTAAAACGTAATCATCTATTTACTCTTCACAGAGTTTACTGGTCCCCACGGAAGTTGTCGAAGGTCACAGGTAATCAGTATTGCTGCCCAAGATGTAAGCACGATGAAGGAGATGACCTGCATATGTTCCTGGAATGCCCAAAGATCTCACAATATTGGTTGGACGTATGTAATTTTTTAGGAGAGGTCCGGGGAAACAGATAAAGGTAAGCCCGCATTTAATATTTTTTGGGCTTACACAAGAATAAAGGAGGAAAAAGGAGGTGGGTTCTATGTTCACCTTTTATGTGGTAATATTGGCAAGACGTGACATATGTATGATGTGGAAATCTGAAAATCCACCGACGTTTGCTGAGTGCTTAAAGAGTGTCATATTAACAAGCAAATCGGACATGGCCTGTGATGTAGGAAGTAGAAATAGGATCTGGACTCTACTGTTGTAATGGAGAGAAAGGACAAGTGAGTCCAATGATTAAGCCAAACTAAGAACATAACAGGATGTCCCCAAATATATATAGAGAAGGGGCAGTATCTCCTGGATTAAATAGAAATCACCCACAGATCAGTTCAAAAACCATTCATTCCTTTGTCATTGTTTATCATTTTTTTTTTTAAAAGGGAAGTAGAAAATTATTTTTTTTACAAGATATAACACAATTAATGAAACATATTCATATATAGACTACATACATACTCATAAAACATAAACACAGCCCACAATTTACTATATATAGAAAGATAGGAAGAGAGACTCAATATGAGAGTTGGCAAAATGAGGACAAAAAAATAAAATAATAATCAGATACACACAAAATTTTCACAAAATGGCAGATGAGCATATGGCAAGGAAGAAGGTGTCTAGTAGAACAAAGAAAAGATGGATGCCCGTACTGGAGCCCCTTTCTTCCCCCTTTGTCAACAAGCATTAAAGAAAAAAGAATGCACAAATGTATACCAAAAATGTGCCTGTTGTCATGGCTTGCAGCATGTGTTCGGCCCTACTCTCATCCACCTCTTGTCCTTGGCATTAGTAGCTGCCTCTTCCACATCCTGCTCAGGGTATTGCCACTCACAAAGGCATTGACCCTGGCATGACAGAAGTCATGCCACCCAAAATTGTGCTTCCCATACCTGTGCATCCCAGTTCTGACCCCCCTCCATCACCATTACAGCCAATGCTGTCCCTACATGAGGACCCAAAATGATGTGACAATGTTCTTGATCTCAGTGGCAGGCTACAGCAGGATGATCTACAGCAGGGTTCAAGGATCTTCCACAGGAATCAAGGATCCTGGTATTTGAGAATCTACTGCAAGATTAAATAATCTAGCTGTCTATAAAAGCCACACCCAGGGTGTGAACAGGTGCTTAGCTTTTCTCCTTGTTGACAATGGGAAGCCCAAACTTGAGCTCTGCTCTTAGTTTTTATTAGTTTTTCTCTGTTTGGGTTCTGCTCTTCACCAGTGTTCTAGGCTTTCCAGCTGAGACAATATTCAAGCTAGACGCAAAGGTCATCTTCTCAGTTTTCTGCTTGTGGTGAACCTTGAAACATCTTCTTGCATTGTTGGACCTCTTCCAACACTGTTTTCTGAGACCTCAGGTTAGTGACAAGCAGGAAGAGTTAGATTTATTTGTTTGAATTGGGAAATTACTAGTGGATTCTTGAGCTGGCTCTTGCACCTAGGTATTGGAACTCTGGCTCACCTTCTAATTTCTGCTGTAACAACCGCTTCTTGGACCTTCATAGAGTTATTTAAAAACCTGAGTAAATCTTTCTTTCTGTTCTGTGCCATGTTGTGCAGCTTTAACAAGTAAATGTAAATGTGTGTATACTTGTAAAGCGCACTGCCGCCCCATCTCGGGGCATCCTGCCGCTGTATACCGCTGTGGAACCCATCCTGGCTTTCCCTGTGAGATGCCCCCTCCAGGGCACCCCCAAGGTGAAGCCAGGCATCCCAGCGCTGTTTGGGCCGTTGTGGAGATTAAGCAAGCTATTGCCCAGAGTTGCAGAGTGGGACCCATGATTAGAGTAGGCACCGAGGCAAGAATTATCGAGTCCGATGGACATTGAGCCCAAGACCCTGCCGAGTCGGGAATTGAACCCTGGTCCCGGGCCTGACCTCTGCTTCAGGGTCTGCCGCTTCTAACCAGTGAGCCACACTTCTCCACCACAAGTGTGTGTAGGATATTGGAACAGGACCAGTCTCACAATGATTCCCTTGGCTTTTGCAATATAAATGTAACTGTACCATTGATTTGTTGAGTGTTTAATATAATTCTCTTTTTGCTAGAGAAATTCTTGGGTATTTTTTCAGTTTCTGGAGAAAATTGTTGTAAGAGCAGTAACAGTAGTCTTGTGTTCTGTTTAGTTTAAAAACGCAGTCAGTTGTGAAAGACGTAGAGCTCCAGAGAGAACTTCCATTTGTCAAGATGAACTGTGTAACTAGAACCCAAAGTGCCTCCATTCATATCTGTATCCCACTTCCGCACTCTTTGACAATTGAAATCGACTGCAGTCTTGGACATATTTAGCGCTTCTGACTGGGAAGTAGACTGATCAGTTCCACACAGTTCATGCTGTAACATTTGTTTCTACATGTTGGTGGTAATTTGAGTCTGACACCCGGGCCCATCCATGGCCCAATGTACCACAAGTAAAGCAGCAATACGAATGTAAACAATTAGGGCACTGACACAAAAATTAAAAATTTAACTTTCAAAATTACCCAATACCATCAGTCAATACAAATGTCTCTGGTATACCAACAGTGAGAATCTGAAAACTACATTAAAACTTTATCAGTGGCTTACTGCAGACTATGCCCTTAACAGTAAAACACCAGTTTAATCACAAATCGGAGCAAAAACATTAGAACAATGAGGAAATATCAATAAATAATCCGAAGTTACCACCATGGCAAAATGTCCATAGCCCTCACATTCTTATTTCTTAATGCCAAATAGGCACCCCAGTGCAAACTTGAGGCTATCCAGCAACACACACAATGTGAAAAGATTGTGATGCCTTCCCTCTTAAAACATCAAGCATTTTGTAGAGTATTGCACTCAACATACTTGATTTTTTCCAAAAGATGAAAAAACTTCCAAAGGTGGATGATGCAGCAGAGTTTGTAGGCAAAAATGAGTGGTGCTTTCCCTCCAGAAACCAAATCCAAAATAACCAAGGGCTCACCAAGGAATAGGAAGGAGTTTTCTAGAGGACAGGAAAAGAAAGTTTATATTGTATGTACAGTATACATATTTCTTTTTACTGAAAAAAATGTTAAAGTGGCGTTATAGTTAGTGAAAAGGTAAAAAATATATATATATATTTAACAGTGTGTATTTGAGGTGAAGATGTGTGTATTTCCAGAACTCATAAGCTGATGTATGATAAAACAATGGCTAAATTGCCAAAATATTTTCAAATCTGATATTTGGGTTATTAATCACACAGTAATGGGAGATGTATTACTGATATTAGTAACTTGGCGCCAGAGGCATTGCAGCTATGGCTTTTATATATTACCCATCCAGAAGCAATCCACATTGACAAATCAGTTTTTACATTACTGCTGGCAACCATGCTTGATACACTGAGGTGATTATTGCTGGTAATCTTGTGTATGGTAGCCATTATTGTAATCTTGTCTTGTGTGGTCACTAAAATAGCTGTAATAATATCAGTAGTTTGTGATGATTTTCATTAAACATAAGTGGCGCTTATTACTTAAAAGATTTGAGATTCCTGGTAAAAGCAGTGCATTACGAGAGCCCCTTGGATAGATGCAGACAGGGGAGCCAGTGGGGCAGTCGGGCCAGGGGGATCTCCCGAGACCCTATGCTCTCTAAATGCTCCAGATCCACCGTAACTTTTAATTTGTTTAGGTCCATGGAGATGGGGTCTCTGGTGCCATGTAATGGCTCAGGGATTGGGATAGTATGACCTCTCTCCTTAAAAACATGATCTGGACCCAGTAGATTGAGTCCCGAGGTCATTTTATTGCTTTAGGAGCGGAACTGCAGGCACCTCTCCCTATAATGATATATTGGCAAACCTGACCCGAGCAGGGGGATGATTAAGATTTAAATGGGCAAGAGTCTGCCCTTTTTTTTCAGCAGATCATGGATCTGCTGGATCCTCCACAGCATGTAATATGCATAAATCTTGAATTTTATTTTCTCTAAACTACTGAACAGATTTACATCAAATCTCAAAAAAACATGTTTTCTGGATCAAGGTCTAGGTTTCGGACAAGTTTGATGTTACTCCATTAAGTCGTTTTTGCAGTATTCATGCTCAATTGTCCTTTTGAAATTTGCTTGGGGAAAACATGTTTTGGGTCCCCCATTTTTGCCCCTTGTTGATGGATCACCCTGAAACGTTCCAGGGAGAAGTTGAGGTGGATGAGACTTTTTTGGAAAGTTTCGTGAAGATGCGTCAAACGGCACCAAAGTTATTAGCAAAGCTAAACAATCTATTCCCAATGGAAGCATTTCTTTGATACATAAAACGGTTTGCTCCACAATCTTGATCACTCCTTGTAAGGAAGAATTCTTTGCAAGTAATTTTTCTTGGATATGATCATTGTTTGTACACCTAACTATTTCAACTCTTATCAGCGAGTCAGTGAGACCACTAAAATCACACACCTTAGACATCCTCCTTAAAACATCAATGTAGTTGATTAGACTTTTTGGTTTTCCTTGCAGAAGACTGAAAAGTTTATGTCCTTTTAATACAACATTGATTCCGTCACCAAATTGCTGTTCTAATTTAATCAGTATTGTTTTGCATACATCTAACTCCCCTTCTTTCTCTCCCTCCCGGGACTCAATAGGTTCTGGTAGTGACTCACATATTTTCCTTCCTTGAATTCCCAAAATATGTAAAATAATATGCTGTTTATGTACAGGGCTAAACCTTTCACCCTCAATTGCAAATAAATAAGATTCAACCGATTTGGCCTACTCTTTTCAAGGTGAAGTTGGATCACCAATATCATTTAAAAAAGGCACTCGGTGAATCAGAAAGACCTGGGAATGTGGAGGAAAACTAAATAATGTGTACTAAAAGTAAGGTTACAACTTAAAAATAGCAATGAGTGTACTGAAAAGTACACAATAAACCAAGGTGGTGATCCTGAAGGCAACATGAAATGAATATGGTCTGTGTATCATCGTTAGACAAAAGGGTGACACACTAAAT
Organism: Lissotriton helveticus; assembly: GCF_964261635.1. NCBI lineage: Eukaryota > Metazoa > Chordata > Amphibia > Caudata > Salamandridae > Lissotriton > Lissotriton helveticus. The sequence continues at coordinate 1,752,196,631 of NC_136067.1, forward strand.
GATGGACTGTCAAAGCAGAAATTAGTTCTAGTTCCTAAAATGCGATGTAGTCAAAATATTGGATAACCCCCATTATGGTATCTATGCAGTAATCAGCACGTGTAAATCTAAGGTTTGCATATCACCATTAAAATGAGACGTTGACAGGTATCTGTGACTCTAAGATAGAGCTGTCACAGTAAAAATATCTAGATATCATCTTGGATATGCTACAAGAAGAATTCTCATGCATTTACGAACTGTACGTTATTCTGAGCATAAGCCTTAATTAATGTATGATGCACTCTATGATTAACTGTGGGAAATAAATATGTATGATAAATGGCACACCTTGTCAATGTCATGTGTCTCATAATTCTTTAGCATGTTCCATTTCATATAACCCTGTTTGTCTAAATCACAACCATCCTGCGTAATACTACTGCATATGAGTTTTGGGAACTATACTCTCCACCTAAACCAATTTTAGGATTAAGAGAGGCCGTAACCCTCAAGAGTGCTAAATCACCAACAGCTGATATCAGTTAAAAGGAGGGTATCAGTGAGCCGGTCAGAGAGTGTTGGGCCAGAAAGTTAATTTAAAGTGGTGGAAATCATGTAATTAATCAAGTAGCTCTGTATAGATGTAAGTGTCCATGGAGAGCAACAGTGTGGGGAAAAGATGAACATTCTGACCCCTTCACCACATCATCCAAGTTGCCAGTGACATAAAGAATATGAAGAATCATAAGTAAGTACTCGCTTTGTTCATCTTCAAGGCTTTCCTCACACTGAGGTGATTCTCGACAACCACAACATTCTAAACTGTCAATTGGGAATGCACTAAGGTGGGAAGGGGAAGTCATGTAAGAAATGTACCACATAATCATACAGCTGCATGAACACTGAAAGGCATAGGTTCAGAAGCTTTTCTCAATCTTTCAATATTCTAAGGTTGATAACCAGGGTTTCTTTGGGCAGTAATACATTATTTTAGTATAGATAATCCCAAAAACTGTGCTATGTTTTAAATAAAAAAATTGTGTTTCTCCAGACCACCTTAACAAATGCCTACCAGTATGGATGACATGTGATAATAACTTGTAGCCTCCCATTGTCTTCTGTACCATTTCTTATACAGTGATTTAAACATGTGTATGAGTCATTGTCTCTGTATAATATGTGTGAGTGATATAAAGCACTCTGGCAGCCTTCATTGGGATGAGGAGTGCTATAAAAGAAATTAAATAAGTGTAAGAAAGGGTCTAGCAAAAGATGAGGGGGATGTTTGGCAGGTGGGAATGAGGGAATCCATGGAGAAGCTTACTGGAGAGGGGGCAACAACACAGGCTGTTGCACCAGGCACCGCTAGAGTCAAAGCCAGTCTGAATGCGATGGCATTCCGTTTTGCAGTGATCAGCCATTGTAGCCCAATCCCTGTTCTGGCAATTAAAACTGTGTCATCCGCGTAAGCCAGTAATGGTAGCATTTGGTTATCAAAGAGGGGGACATCCCTAGTAGCCACTGTTAATACCTTTTCTACTTCGTTTGTATATAGGGAGAAAAGAAAAGGGGCCAATACGCAACCCTGCCTTACATCCCTGGAGATTTTAAAAGAACGTGTACAGTCTCCAGTTTTGGTGTAACGCACTGATGCCGATGCTTTTGCATATGATTGCCTAATGAAATTTAATATAGCGGGTTCAACCCCCATCGTCTCCATTATGGACCATAGCTTATCATGGGCCACGCAGTCGAACGCTGCGCTAAGGTCCATGAAAGCCATATACAATTTACCCTCCTTCATTCTGGTATATTTTTCAATGATCAGTGCTAAGTTTAGACACTGATCCACAGTGCCCCTTCCCTGCTGGAAGCCGTACTGGGCCTTGATCAAGATCCTATTTTCTCTAGCCCAGTCCTCTAAAGAGCGATGAGAAGGCGGCCCATAAGCTTTGGTGTTGTATCCAGCAGGGAGATAGGTCTATAATTTTTTGGGTCTACCCATCCCCTTTTTTATAGATGGGTACTATCACCCCTGTAGACCATGAGGGGGGGAGCAACCAACACTATACTATTTAAGACATTTGTTAATAATGGGATCCATAAATCTGGATTGTCTTGAAAGAAATCTACCGGGACTCCATCATGTCTTGGGGCCTTTCCCGAACTGCATTAGTCCAACACCACTTTGACTTCAATCAATGAAAATAATAGGGGCGTTTGGAATATATCTCCTGCGAAGGTGCTTGATAATTTGTTATGCCTGGGTATGAAGTAAAAATGTTTTCAAAATGTGATACCCATGCCTCCTCATCAATGTTTGTGTCTAGAGATGGGTCATTTGGGGTTTTAAAATAAGGCGCCTTTACCAGCTTCCAGAACTCAGAACTGTTTCCGGATTTAGCTGCATTATCCAGATTTTCCCATAAATCCGCCCTGATATCCTTTTCTCTTTCTTTTCTTGCTAATTTATATGCAGCCCGCAATGATCTTACTTCTTCATAATTCCTCAGCTTGGCTTTTAGAGCATGTAAGAGAGCCTTTCTAGTTTTTGTGCAAACGCAGTCAAACCAGCCACCCTCTTTATCTTTATTTAGCTTTTTTGTATTTGTTAGGGCTGATTTCATATTTCCCAGGATATTACAAAAGGCTGGTACTACTTCCCCTGCTTGAGCATCTAGATCAAAACATAGATAAATGTATTTTCTTGTGTTTTTTATAATTTTTTGGGACCAACTTGATTTTATCAATATGTGCCCATTTGAGATGTAACCCATTTCCCCTGGCCACAATAGGTGTGTCAACGTTACTTCTCTGTTGTCTCTCAGGTAGTAGTACATTCAGTTCCATTGAGACTATGGGATGGTCACTAAAAGTTGTAAAAGTTGTGTCTACCTTTGCAATCCTTGTGATAAGAGGGGCGGTCAAAATTATGTAGTCAATTGTTGACCCCAACCCATTTCTTTGAAAAGTTTCCGGGAAAATGTCCCAGTTGGAGTCTGGGTCACTGATTATTTCCATATTTAAAGATGCTAACAGCTTGTTTAGGCCATTTCCATAGTCATTGTGGATGAAATGTATGGGGATTCCCCGCATATCCTCAAGTCCACAAACGCGAACTACATTATGGTTGCAGTAATGTATGTTAAAATCACCTAGCCATATAATATTTATGTCCTTAGACTTATTACTCTGTACGATGTCAGATATGGCTTTGTCTACTTCTCCCACAATTGTATGCCTTGTTTGACCAAATCTGTTGTTATAAAAATTTACCAAGACCCATGTCCCTTCCTGTTGTATTTCCATTTCCAAAATGTGAAAATATTTGTTCGGTTGTAGGTTTGTTTTTACTATTACCATTAGATCGTTCCTAATTAAGTTCAAGGTACCTCCCTTTGCTCTCCCTGAGGTAGATGGAATTGCTTCACTCTGGAAGGATCTAAAGCCATTTATAATAATTGATTTCAAGGCCCATGTGTCCTGGAAGCATACTATTTCTTGATCGTGCCATGTATCAGTCAGTTTGTGGGTGATGCCAGCCACATTCCATGAGGCTATTTTCCATACATTTCTATATTTCTCCTGCTGTGTCACTTGTAGATGAGAACTCAGTAGCTGAGGTATGGGTAGCTGTGAGCTCTCCGTGTTTACTGGGGTTTGGGAGAGTTGCCTTTTTGTGATCTTCTGTGTGCTTGTACATACTGACAGTAGTCAGTCATAAGCATCAAGATCAGACAGGGGGGCATCTCTATTCTCAGACCTCCAGTCCGTGGTCCCGCTATTTCCCCAGGGTTGACTCTCTAATGATCTTTCCTTAGTTTGTGAGTACTCCACGGGTCTTAATAATGTGGGTGGTCTATAGAAAAGTCCCAATGGTTGGGCAGTAATGTGTGTGTTTCCCATGTAAGCATTACCCAAGTGCTCCAGGATATAACCAACAACAAATTCACTTTTAAAATGTACAACCACACAATCACCCAGCAGTTGTTTTCTAGTTGGGCCCACCCATGATACTCTTCTTGCCATGATTAGCTGGTTTGCAATGTTCCTGCCTGAAGCACCACCATATTCAAATGTTGGGTTAGCCAGTGAAGAGATTTAGACATTAGTTGTGTAGGTAATTCTGTTTGTTCCTCCTGTAATGGGGGAACATTCCCTAACACTAAGCCCAAATTGCTGCTGCTGGGGGTAAAAGTAAAATCTGTACCTCATTCGCCTGGTTCATCACGGCAGAACCTATTTCTTTCGCCAAGCTATCGTGTTTGCCCCGCCCTAGCGATGTGCTATTTTGGCCTCTAGGGAGTGTATTAAAATGTTCCCCTTCCTGCCTTTTTATATCAACCACTTCTGTTTTCAGTGGAAGACCTTGTGTTACAGGGGGCTGGATGGCTGGCTATAGGCAGAGCTACATTCGAAGTTGTTACCTCCCGATTGTCGCTAGCCTGTTGTGTCCTGTTTGTCAAACCCGGGGGTATGTTTAGTGTCATTGGGCTGCTACCAGTTCTAACTCCAGGCTTGTCCTGGAGGATTGATCTTACAGTCACTTGTGTACAGTTTTTTAGAGCTACCTCCAGCGCATGAAAATTCTCCTTAGTGTGTGATTCTAGGGCAGTTAATTTCTCCTCTATCTGATTTCGTTTTCGTGCGATAGGATTTAGCATTATGTAAACCAATGTTTCCAATCTCTGCCACATAGGTTCAGTTATCAAGGAGCAGGAGACAGTGTCTCCTATCTTTCCTATCCCACCGTCCACTGGTTCCTGTTGGGTTGTTCCTGATGTTGCATTCCCCACTCTGTTATTAAGTCTCGGGGCTTTTGAGGCTTAGGTCTTTGCACACCCCCGCCCTTTTTCTCTTTACAGCGTTATCAGTACTACTCTTCGGGAGTCCTTTCATTGCAGCCACCCTTGAAGAAACTCTTTGGGCCAGATGTAGGTAACACATTTTTACCGACTCTAAAATACGGATTTTTACCCAATCGGTATTTAAGAGAAGTGAAACGAGATGTAGGTCAAAATCCGGTAAAAAATACCGATTCGGTAAAAATCGGTAACCCATGCACGGTATTCACCGATTCGGTAATTACCGATACTGCAAATACCGAGTCGGTAAGTCACATGCAATCCTATGGGCCCGGATGCCCATAGGAATGCATTGAAACTACCGACTCGGTATTTACTGACCGGTAAATACCGAGTCGGTAAATACCGAGTTGGTAAATACCGAGTCGGGGATACAAATATCAGGCAGTTGAAGTATCAACCAATCAGGTGTCTCCATCCCGCCCCTCAGCCAACCAACAGAGCAATAGACCAATCCTGTGCATCGACCCCACCCCACAACCAGGAAGTGGCCACACCCATGCAGGTGCAGTGTAACTGATCACACAGGAAAGCAGACTCACAGAGACAGCCAGTTGTGAAGCAGATCCCTGCAGGTTAACCAAATGGAGCAACAAGACTCACAGAGGGATGGACCTGAGAGGAAGAGGAAGATGAAGTTTAGCACTGGAGAACTGCAGGTGCTGGTGGAGGAGGTAGTGAAGCACTACCCAAGAATATTTGGAAAACATTCCCTGCAGGTACCAGAGGCTGTGAAGAGGAGCACCTGGCTGGGGATCCAGACTAAAATCAACGCCATTGGAGTCACCAACAGGGAAGTGGACGACCTAAAAAAACGATGGTACGATCTAAGGATCGTCACAAAGAAAAAACTGGCTGCAAGAAGGAAGGAATCCAATTTAACAGGTGGTGGGAGGAACAAGGCACCTACACTCACAGACCTTGAAGAGCTAGTGGAGTCCACACTGGAGCCAGATTGCGTCCTGGGGATTGGTGATGCAGACAGCTCAGCCCGAGCTGCAGCTAAGAAAGGTAAGGGACATGTCCATCATCCCACACCCCCTGCCTGTGTACCTCCCCCAATGTGTCTATGTAATAAGGAAATCCAGTCCTGACTTTAGTACTCACCTGCAATGCATTATGGGAGTGGTAGTCATTAGAATACCCATATGAACAGTCACCATTAAATTTCGTCAGGCATGCCACACAATACAAGCAGACACATGGGAGGAGCAGAAAATAGTGATGTGAAAGTGTAATTTAATGTTGATAAACAAGGTGAAAGCACCACTAAGATACTGTCCATGTCTGTCCACAGGAGAGACATCACGCAAGTCCCAGCAGTTGAGGGAGAAGACACATCCCCAAAAGGATAGCACTGCGGAAGAAGGCAGGGATGCTGGGCCCAGCAGTGCAAGACCCACAGCGCCATGCGCACAAGCAGCAGACATACCAGAGGCAGATGACACAATGCAACTGGAAGCATCTCCTGTGCTCATAGGCTCACCACTACCTGCGGAAATACAGTCACACACACCAGCTGACTCCGAGGTGTCTGAAATCCTCAGGCCTGTGAGGCATGAGGGACCCCCTCATAGGATCCTACAAACATCCTCGGATGAGGAAGGGGAAGATGATGAGGCAATGCAATCTATGGCAGGGAATGCACCAGGGCACACATCCACTCCTGTCAGGCCATCAGAAGGAACAAGACGTCGCAGGGTCCGGGAGTCATGCGGCAGTGGCCGTGATGAGAGTGTGTTCCAAGGCCTCGAGACCACAATGGTGAAGGTCCAGCGCCTGCAGGCAAGAGGGATAAGTGCAGTACACAGGCAGATGCGAATTATGAACAGCAAATTCACAGACTTTAACAATGGAATCACATCAATGGCAGACAGCATGAGGGAAATGGCAGAGGGAGTCAGGGAAATGTCTCAGTCTGTGGCGACACTGTGTGAGGAACTGAGAGAGGACCGTGCACAAAGGTGCAGGGAGAGCCATCGCACACATCATGAGACAAGGGGAATGCGCCAACTAGCAACTGCGACTTCACTCATGTGTCGCCGTTCAGTTGCAATGCAGGAGGGCCTGGTGCATTGCTGTACGGATCTATCCCGGGGGATGGGGAGAGTCACTACAGCACTTGAAGTGCTGCTGACTAACCAGTCAGCCACCACAGGACTAGAAGCAGTTGGGGACACAGATACCCCTAGTAGCAGGAGCAGCACCCCAGCCCCTGAAGGAAGGAGGAGCAGCAGACGCCAGAGTGCCGGCGCAGGCACAGCAGACTCTTAACCTAATCAACATCAGGCAGCACGCCTGGGTGTTCTTGGACGCAAGCAGTGAGTCAGACTTTTGCTCATGGACATGTGAGGGTGACGTAACCCCCGTCCACACAGTAGTGCTGGGCACACTAGTATGTGTATTGTGTGTCTCATGTCATTTCGACGTAGTGCTAAATTAAACTACGTGCTTTGAAATACAATACGTGCTTTGTCTCTATACGTACTCAGAAGTAGTTGTGTGTGATTTCTGCCCGTCTCTGTCTACCGTCTGTGGGTGTTGGTCCTCCTACTGGGTTGGCTGATGGTAGTGCCTGCTCATCATCATGGTCTTCATAGTCCTCCAATTCCACCTCTGTGCCCTTCTTAGTAGCGAGGTTGTGCAACATCGCACACGTAGCAATAATCTTACAGCACGTTACAGGTGAGTACTGGCGTGCCCCCCCACTTTTGTGGAGGCAGCGGAACCGGCTCTTCAAGAGGCCAAAGGTGCGCTCAATGATGTTGCGGGTGGATTTATGTGCCACATTGTAACGTCTCTGGCTGGGGGTTGTTGGGTTGAGGTAGGGTGTCAGGACGAAGGAACGGAGTGCATATGCACTATCCCCTAAAGTGGAAGACAAAATATACATTACTCAGATGCACACATTGACATACGTCTGCTTCATCTATCAAGGGAGTGTCACCCATTTCTTTACCTAGCAGGTATCCTTCCCCGAATTCACCCGCTGTCAGGCGGGTATAGATCCCACTGTTCTGGAAGATAAATGAATCGTGGGTACTTCTTGGGTATCTGGCCACTATGTCTGTGATGAAGAACTTGGCATCACAGATTGCTTGAACATTAATCGTGTGTGTTGACTTCCTGTTCCTGTATATGTGCTCTGTGGCAGCAGGGGGGCAAACGGGGATGTGGGTCCCATCAATGCAGCCAATCACGTGTGGGAAGTTTGCCATGAGGTAAAAGTCAGTCTTGGTCCTGAGCAAGTCCGCATCAGTGTCTGGGAAGTGGATGTACTGATCCATTCTTTGCATCATGGCATCCAGGAACTTTTTGAAAAAACGTGACAGGCAGCTCTGGGACACTCCACCTGCCGCTGCAACTATACTCTGGTAGCTCCCGGATGCTAGGAGGTGTATGCTACAGAGCACCTGGACATGGGGTGGGATGGCATGGGCCCTTGGTCTTGGGTGGTCCAGGAGTGGATGCAGGTCCCTGATCAGGTCCATGATGGTTTCAGGGTGCAGTCTGTATCTCTGCAGTATCTCTGGCTCTTTCAATTGGATGAGTGTAATCCTTAGCCTATATACCTGTTCCTCCCTTCTCCATTCCCTCTCACCTGCTGCCTGTAGCCTTAGCCGTCTTGCTATGACGTAAAATGCCGCCATTCTGTTTCCTGTGTTGCATTTTGGGGTCCTTTTTTATAGGCTGCACCTGATTACCACCTGCTTGCAATCCATGTTAATTACCGACTCTTAATTACCGAATTTTGGAACAATTCGGTATTTTAAGGCTCTCCTACATCTCGATGGCGTGGTATTTTCCATTTCGTATATTCCGACTCGGTAATTTTACCGAGTCGGAACTTTTACCGACACGGTATTTCTTCCGACTCGGTAATTTTACCGAGTCGGAACTTTTACCGACTCGGTATTTGTTCCGACTCGGTAATTTTACAGAGTCGGAACTTTTACCGACTCGGTATTTGTTCCGACTCGGTAATTTTACCGAGTCGGTACTTTTACCGACTCGGTTTCTTTACCGAGCCGGTAATCTACCGATTCGGTATTTTTACCGGTTTTCGGCGACCTACATCTCATTTTCCGAATACCGGTCGGTAACGGCCGAAAACACCGATTTTTGGCTGTTACCGACCGGTATTAGGCTACCTACATCTGGCCCTTTGTGAGGTGCCAATCAAGTCCAAGATGTGGGTGCTATGCTGATGGCTTCTTGCGTAACCATGTCTCTTAGTGGCGAGTCATTTGAGTTTTAATTTGACAACAGCCCCCCCAAGGATGTTCTTTTATAATTAGGGGACTCCAGCGATAATCACCGTTCCGTTTCGTGTGCCAGGACTGACGTTGCCTTTGTTAAAAAAGAGTCAATTATCCCCACTATGCTTGCACCCCCAATAACAATTTGGCCCTCTCGTTTGCTCATCTTGACTTTTACTTTCAGTATGATTAGAAGGGGCAGTAAATGGGGGAAGCAGAGAATGGGGGGTGTCAGGATCAGGAGGCGAACACTTTTACCTTGGACCTTCTCTGGAGCCTCTAGGGACGTTAGAGGGGGGCCCAGCCCAGCCTCTTCCGGGTTCAGACAGGCGTGGACGGGCCCGCCCTTGGCCCGGGCTTCGCCGGGGCACGTCCCGTGCCACTGTTCAGCGCTTTACTTTTAAACGCGACCTGCGCGCTGGGGATAATGGATGTTGCAGTACTCCCCCGTAGTGTTCCTCCGAGTTGCGGGCTCTGTCAGAAACAAAAACAAGCATCAGTCATTTCGTGAAATAGATTTGTATTTTCCTCAACAAGTGACCGAAATCAATCTGGTGCAGAACAGTACTGTAATTCGATTGAAACCTTGGCCCGCATGACCAATGCTCATGCTCAGCACCTATTTATTATACAAATGAAGCTGCAATTAGAAGGATTTGTTAAGTTGAAGAAACAGATGTAAAAACAAAGTTATTTAAATGCGTGTCATTTTATTTCATATCTTAAATGTAAGGGTCCATTAGAATGGGACTTTTATGTGTAAACTACGATTTTCTGCATTTTATTCAAGGAATAACCAATCCGATATTTCATCACCCAGTGATCTCCCATACTCACCCGTATATTTGCCTCAATTATACTTTACGGACGAGTATCATGTTTTGCATGAATTTGCATTTGCATTATTGTTTGTCAGCACGTGCATGTTAAATCAATTCAAATGGTAAAGTCAGAAGTAAAAACAAGTGTTTATTTTCACACAACAGGTTGATATTATCTTTTTTCTATGTTTTATAGACTAATCCGGAACACAAAACATTTGCTGCACATTGAAAATGGAGCATTTTCAAATCTCCCGCGGTTAAAATTCTTGTAAGGAGTTTTCTTTATTTTCTCTCATTTGTTTATGCACAGTTCAATTCAAAAGCACAGACAGAAGTACACACAAGAACATTCGTGCAGTGAGGTCGAATTGATGCATTAATTTGACTTGCCTACTTTAAACGTTAGTCAGAGGTCAGAGACAGTGGGCCCGATTCACAGAACTAACTTAAGACAAAATCCTAAATTTACTACCATTTTGGTATTCACAGAAGGCACTTACTCATTTTGGTATTCACATGAGTAAGTGCCTCTAAATGAGTAAATGCACTTACTCATTTTGGTATTCACAGAAGGCACTTACTCATCAATGAGTAAGTGCCTTCTGTGAATACCAAAATGGTAGTAAGTTTAGGATTTTGTCTTAAGTTTGTTCTGTGAATCGAGCCCGGTGTTTCTGGGGCAGAATTCGACTATGTTTAATAGTAGCATTGTCGAGAATGGCACACAGGGCTGTGGTTGATAGGTAGAGAAGGCTGAAAGCAGTTACGAATCAGAAAGTGAAGGAAAGTGTCTGGTCAGGATTTTACAACTGTTTTCTAAGAAGGAGGTGAGAATGCCAGTCTGTTTAATAAGTCATAGTAAGACAGGATTTTTGAGCCAGTTTTTTAAGAAGCTCTGTATACAATGTAATGAACGTCCAGGCATGGAAGTAGGAGTTTATTCGTAAATAAAAAGAAAATATTTATCCCTAAGCTATGAATGGAACACTGCTAAATATTATGATAATGATGATGCACTAAAAATTCACCCCCTTTATATTAAAGACCCAAAAGTGAGGATGAGACGTAATTATTTAGACCCTACCCAAAGTAATTAAAAGTGATGATCCTGTGAAATGTCTTGAAACCTTGTAACACACGTTTGTAATCTTGTTCAACCTGTTGGCAGAAACAAAAAATGTATTATTCTATTTCAGAAATGTAAGTGAATACTATATCCAAAGTACGTGCTCTCCAACTTAATACACGTCAGTTCGAGCCACAAAAATGTGTCACACCCCTTCATATGTAAAAATTAAGATATATACAGAAAAAAGCCCACCTCCTCTGAAGTTACGCAGTTCACTCAAGAACTGGAAAGTACAAAATAATTGATCAGACACATCAGTATTACAATAAAGCGCAGTATTTAAGAGATTAAACAAATGTGTTCAATAGCACTTCCCCGTTGTCCTGTAATATTTCTGATATCTGCTTTCTAGAAGAGAGGACGGATATAAGAGAGGAGGGACGGTGGGTGGTTGTATCTGTGTGTCGGTACACTGATTTACAAAATGTCTATTTCTTGAACCCTTGCTCACAAATACATTTGCCCTGGCACATTATCTAGTTAATGGCAGAGAAGCAGACATGGAAGGTGATGCCTGCATGAACAACATGGTTGCTAATCCTCCCGTGTATGAAAATAGGCGAGGTCTAGGATTTCAAGCCCTCCTTAGATTCAGTATTCATGAGGGAAGTGATGAGGTTTGGTGTGGCTGTCAGCAGAAGACTGCAGCCTTGGGGGGCTCTTGTAGCACATTTTCTCTACTACACATGTATGGGGGTCTTCCTAGATATCTGTCTGGATGAAGAATGAGGGAGAGGTAGAGGGAAGCTGAGGAAGTGCTCTTGGGAGTTTATGTGCGCCCTTAAGTTCACATTGGTCTGCTGTTATTGTTATGTTATACTGATTTGTACAGCGCACTATTTACCCAAAAGGGTATCCAGGTGCTTGGTCAAGTGTGTAGGTGTGCGGTCCCCAAGGTGCTTATACAAATAGCCAGGTCTTCAGCTTCTTGCGGAACTCAAGAAGTGAGGAGGAGGCTCTGATGTGTTGAGGGAGGTCATTCCATGTATTGGGTGCGATGTAGGAGAATGATCTTGGAGAACTAATGCTGTGGTATGGCTCTGAAGGGTCTATAGAGACAGTGTTGCATTATTGTCAGTGTAGTAGAGTGATTATGATGGGAATCTGGAGGTTTCATTCTAGGGATATGAGAAAAGAAGATAACTGATAAATCCAGTTAAGGCCCACGTGTCCAAAAGTGTGCTACAATGACAGCAAACGAAGAAATATTTTTCAAACATCACTGAATTTGAATTTTCTGTGGGGATCACATGAAGAGTGGTGTTTTGTGGTGTAAACAATTATAAATGTGTTGGGAATGAAAGCATGAGAGTCACACGGAAGCGGTTGAGTTGAATATGGTAGTGAACAGACTGTTTGCTAGAGTAAATCCGTTCTCATTATGAGGAAGCACCCAGAGGAAGTATTCTTTAATCTCATGCAAGAGCGAAATTAAAGTTCCTAAGCACTGCATCAAACTACATTATTAGGAGTTTAACACAGTAGAGTAGAAGACTTTGTTTAATCAACCAGGGTTACAGAAGGGACAAAGAGAAGGCATAATGTTCATGACCTAACCTGAATTGTGAGAGCCTGAGAGGGGGGTAATGCTGGAAACTTAGCGTTGGAACTGGCACTTTTTGCAGGTTTATCCCCAAATGTTTCACCTTCCTCGTATTTTTTCTGACCTGTTTTTGTTGGTTTTAGGACTCTGGGCACTTTCCCACTGCTAATCAGTGGTAAAGTGCATGTGCTCTCTCATGTAAACTTGGTAAGATTGGGCTACACGTATTTGACATATTTAATTTACCTCTAAGCCTCTTGTACAGGGGTATCTCATTTACCCAGGGCCTGTAAATTAAATACTACCAGTGGGCCTTCAGTGCTGCTTACGCCACCCATCAAAGCAGCCTTTCAAACATGTCTCAGGCCTCTGCCGCTGCAGGGCCTGCCTGCGCAGTTTACTGCTGCAGTTATATGGCACTTAAAGTGTTTGCCATGTCTGAAACTCCCCTTTAACAACATATAGGTCACCCCTAAGATAAGCCCTAGGCAGCCCTATGGGCGGGGTGTTGTGTAAGTAAAAGGTACGACATGTGACTTAACTGTATGGCATGTCCTGGTAGTGACAAACAGCCTATTTGGTTTCTCACTGCTTGAGGCTGCTCCTCTCATAGGTTTGCATAGGGAATTCCCAGATGTGTGTTTCAGTGGTAATTTCTGATTTGAAAGGGGTAGCGTGGCTATGTTTGGAATAGTAGTAACAAATCCTGCGTATTGGGTAAAGTTGATTTAGTATTAATATTTTAGAAATGCCTCTTTTAGAAGTAAGCATTTCTGTGTGCTTATGACTCTTTGTGTCCTGCCCGGTTGTGTATTCATCGTCAGGTTTAGACTGACAGGAGAAGGGGTTGTGCATTCACTCTAAACAGTCCTAGGGGATTGAGGTGTGTCCTGCCTTTCCTGGGTGACTCACCCCTTGGCTGACTAGACCTTAGCTGCATTTTTGAGGGGTGGGAGGAGTTTCCCTTGCACCTGAATATACCTGGTCTGCATTAAGAGTTGTGGGAGGAGTTGCACCTGCACATGAATAGGGCTGTGCCTGACTTTTACAATGCTTTCTCTGCCCCCCTGTAGTTTGTCTGTAACCAGGGCTTGGCATTGAATAGGGGTGTTGTGCACTCCTAAACAGTGTTTGAAGTGGCCCCAGAATAATTACTTTTAGAATATAAATACAGGGGCTGTGACCCCATATGTTGGGGCACTGCATGGGGCTTGTAACCAGATGCTTCTGACTCTACAAACTGCACCTTGCCAGAAGGAACTGTGATGTTGCCAGGAGGAACCATCATTGGACTACATCGCTTCTTGCTGACCTGTGAGGCTATGAGAAGGACTGCCACTTTATTTCCAAAGGCCCTGATGTGCTGGTTGGCTGCTGGTTCCCTTTTTGTGCCCCCCCAGTTGTTCTCCAGGGACTGGGTATTGCAGCCTTCACTTTTTTTGCCAATAGCACATGGTGCGCGCTTTGAATTCTATCACCCAAGGAATGGGCTCCCTCTGTGACAAAACCAGAAAGGAGCGCCGCTGGATGCCCTGCAGTGTGTGGACTGCTGCACTTTCCTCTGGGTACCAGAGCAACAGGAGGGGAGAGCTGAGTTGGAAGAAGCTTTCTCCCTCTTCCGGTCGTGTTCCTGCATCTTTTCTGGTTTATCAGCGGCCGAGGCTATGCTACGTAGCGGACAGGCTGTCAAACGCCGCACAAGCAGCAAAGAATCCCAGTCTGGGAATTCCTCTGAGTTGCTGGGGCAAAGTTGATGTCAGTTAGTGGGCGGGGCCAGGCCGGGGTGAAAACAGCAGAGCCAACTGAGACTTTGTTCCTTGTCCTGCGGCGACAGAAAGGCCTCGTCCAGACACAGCAGCCAGGAAGGTTCAGTAAAGCGGGTGCTCCCTGGCCAAGGCTGAGCGGCTGCACCACGTGGTTGCAGGCAGCCATGGTAGGAGGGTGTAGGGCAGAAGGCTTTGCCCTGACAGATGCTTTGCACTGCACTGGGGGTAGAAGAAGGAGAGCCCAGGGGTGCTAGAGCAGAATCCTTTGCCTCACGGAGGCGTTCTCCCTGGCAATGTCCCACAACACAGTTCTAAGTGGCATAGAGGGCCCACAAGTGCCGCAGTGTTCACCCAGTCCTGGGCGGACGTACCTTTTGTTTCTTCGCTGCCTGCCTGCCACACTGTTTTTCTCGGTCCCAAGGGGCACTCGAGTGCTCGTTGCTGCTTGGAGCTAAGTATCCCATTCCCTGCTGTAGGTGGTCAGGTGGCCCAGGAGCCTACGTGAAGGGAACAAGGGCATCAGATACCTTATACTAAGAGTGCAGGTGCCCCCCTTTGTGTTGGTTATCATGGTATGCATATGTTGGCCCCACATGGGTGATACCGGTGTTGTTTACGGATTCTTCTAATGCAGCTCGTGCCCTGAGATTATGATATGTCATTTGGCCTGCCAGTATCAGGATACCGATTATTACCTCAGGATGTTGCCTTCATATGTACAATGTGGGAAACAGCCTTTTCAATGCAACTGTTACAATGCATGCCATTACATCGCATGCCGTTGCAACGCAAAAGGTGTGCAGCAGTGGATAGAAGGTGTTGGATTTAACTCCAAAACATTCCCTACTGTTGCACACACTGGAGTTGGAAGAGAAAATTAATCTATTTCAACTTCCAACGCTACCCCGACAGAAAGTCTGGGTAAAGTTTTGCGTTGCAACGGCTTGCGATGTAATGGCATGCGTTGTATTGTCACGTAATCGTACAATGTTGGTGTAGGGTGTTTATGTAACATGTGCAAAGTATTAGTAGTTACTTCATTCCACTGAATGTAATGTTATGACGATTGCCTGGTTGACTAAATGGTTTATGATCTACGTGACGTCATGACAACGGCCTATTTGGCAAAGTGATTTATGTGTTTGTGGTCTAATGTGTTTTTATGTATAATAAACTTTTTGTGGTATGCCTTGTGTGTTATTAGTGTGTGAGTGTGTTGCACAAAAGCTTTACACATTGCCTCTGAGATAAGCCTGACTGCTCTACCAAGCTACCATGAGGGTGGGCAGGGGTTATCTTAGGTATGTAATTATCTTACTCTAACAAGAGTGGTGGGTTCTGCCTGGCTTAGGTGCATACCATAGCCAACCAGAATCCCCATTTCTAACACTTCATCAATCTTAAAATTAAAAATCCGCACATGGAAATGGGAGCAAGCTGAACTAGAAAAATGTAAATATAACCGTGATAAGGTCCGTGAAGTGATGTAATAGGTGAAAGGGAGAGAATCTGATAACATACGTTCTACTCTTGTGCACGTGATAACTGTTTATTGGAAGTTACATTTAAGGCGCCAGCTCCTAAAATGATGAATAACAAAATATAGGCATCATCTCAGTTGGACAAGAAAAAAAATCTCTCTGAAGAGGTCTCAGACATGAACAGTTCACAAGCAGTCCATAGAAGGTGATAGAAAGAAGTATCAAGACTCGGCTAAAGGCATTATTATGAGTTTGGTGGTCCTTGAACCGCCATACACTTGGTCACGGTCCAACCATCGAGAGCTTGGTGGCCCAACCGACGTATTTGGAGCTGGGCAGATCGCATTTGGAAAGACTGCGGCTAAACCATCGATACCGCCAGCAAACCGCAGATCGCCGGGGTTGCGGTCGTGGAAAAGCAGCTGCCATAGGGTAGTACAGGGAAGGGAGCTGCCACAAGGTCCCCGTAGCCATACGTATATGTACGTAATACAGCGGTCAGAAGACCGCTGGCACTGTGGTGTTCTAGAGAACACAGCAACAGTGTTTGGGCGGTCGGACCGCAAAACTCGTATTTAGGCCTAAGTATGATAATATGAGAGCTAATCATGTTTTTGGAAGAAGCAAACCATAAAGCGCAGCGCAGAAAAAGATTTTGTTGACCCACTGTCAGGTCATCCCTAGAACACGGATAACCAGAATATGATGAAATAAGTAAAAACCCACCTACAGTGAATTCTGGTGATCTGGGCAAAACGAACAGGAAGAAAGAGAGACTAAAGAGAAATACCTAAAGGCATATGTCCTCGGAAATCATGGCTCTCTCAAGCAAGGTGATTGTGAATTGTATTTAAACCATTAGCTAAGGTAGGCCAATAGGAAGGCGCCAAAATATGTAATCATGTAGAAGAAATGGTTAGTAAAGACATTACAGAAGATGTCCGTGCAGATCAAACTCTCTCACTAAACTTCAAATTGTTGAGTGTCAACGAAAATCTTGTCCAAGTGCCCTTGGAAAATTGAAATAATTTTGATTAATCAGTGGTGAAGGAGTTAGAATACAAGGGGTGATTTTAGCTTTTGATTTAAAGATAGCGTAAATCATGCATCAAGTTCCTCTCAGATTTGAGGAACACCAAATGAGAATGAAAAACATTCAGATATCCAGGACTTAGTGCTAAACCTTTAAGAGGCTAAAGTTAAACACTAAAGGAAGAGAATGCCTGTGAAATAGTAATCTGTGATTTTTAGGAATCCTAAAAGAAGCTTAGTTGGGAAAAGGTCTACGGCCAAGCTACCTAGTTTAGCTTGTTTGCAATCCATGCCCATTTCATCTTGGTGAGTGAGATTCAGCTGACCTTTAGGGCCCAGCTTTCAAATTGATAGTGAGGAAAAGCCCAAGGAGCATTTTCTTTTTTTCCTGCGGTTTTTAGTGGGCGACAAGAGAAAACAACGAGAGTTGGGTTAGGTGAGGTAACTGAGTTTCAACAGACAGGGTTAAGGTTATATATGTTTTTTTAAATGCAACCTTTGTCACAGTTAATTCTATTAAACAAACTGGATCTTCTATGTCCACTACGAGATCCAAGTGGGAGATCAAATCCTCCCTGTTATTTTTTCATGAATATGAGCAACTTTCCAATTCGGCCTTTAACATTCTATGTAATTAGTTATTGAAAGGGAATGATCCAGAAAAGCATACTTTTATAAAGTTTATGTTTAAAATATAATCAGTAGTGCATGATGAGTTATGACTATCTGATGAGGTTACAGGCAATGCCATTCTCCTGAATATTATGTGTCATCTCTCTATATCTGTGGGAGTTCTGGTTTCAAACGATCCAGTATATGGAAAGTAGACTTGGTGCTTAATAAGGTTTACGCAGGGACCATGCTACCTATGCATGTAGGACTATATTCAGCAGTAACTAAATGACTGTGATAGGATTTCTCTACGTTTTATAAGCTCACGAGGATGAGACTGATTGCACAGAACTTTAGTCTGCAATGGAGAAACAGGATGATAATTAACTGATGTAAGAAATTGCTCAGATTCAAATTAGATGAAGTCATGAAAAGGGCCTTTGAAAATGAAAAATATGCCGTTCCATTCCAGTCTCAGTCTATCTATGCAGGATTCAGCGAAGATGAAGTTAAGGATGGGACGTTTGGGTCTTGTTATCTCAGACCTGCATTTCCTTTCAAACATTCTATTACCCCTACTGGCATGGGCAAATATTGCCTTTACACTTAGAAATTTAAAAAACATTGTCCATCAATGGATTCCCCAGAAAACAGACATTTTCGTGAACAAATGGATAACATCAGGATCCAATCTTTTGATATGGAGCGTATGGTATAGACTGTAGTGAATACAGGAAATTGCTTGGAATGAACTTGTCTTCATCCAAACTCAGTAGTCCGATTCCCTCCTTAGCCATGAAATCCTGCCAAGCAATCACCACTGAAGCAGGGCCTATCAGTTCTGTTAGCCAAAAATCTATTAGGGTAGTTACAAAAGAAGATGTTGACTCTAGAGTCGATTCAACTGTATTCCTTGTTCCTAAGGTGACTGGAGTATTCAGAGGTGCAGTCAGCTTCAAACCCATGAACCAATGGATTCTACACCAACATTTCAAAATGTTGACTCTACCAAATGCTCTTCTAATTGTTCTCCTGGAAGACTTGCCTTCGTCACTGGATCATCATACAAATGTCTGTCTCTATTTATTCATTGACAAGAATAGAGATGGTTCACTGGTATGGTGTATGTGATCATCATTTTCAATTCACTGTACTGACATTCAGCTTGAAAATCCCAAGAGTTTCTATCAAAGTTTTGGCACCTCTGTTTGGGTTGCTAAATCTGTATGGGGTCTATAGGATCCTCATACCTTGATGACTGTCTGATTCATGTCCCATCATGATCCTTGGCCCAGAAAGCATCAAAGACGGTTTGCAAAGTACTAGCTGTGTGCAGTCTGTAGGCCAATCTAGGGGAGTTACATTTAGTGCCCTCTCAATGTCTGTAGTGCATTAAGGCATTCTTCAGGACAACGGCTACCCAGGATGCATGGAAAAAGGATTGTTTCTAACCCTGAGCTATTGGATGAACAAGTCAGAGACATGATTCTAAAGGTCCTAGAGGAAGCCAAAGAACGTTGTGCCTCAAAAACACAACAGCAAATATTGGTTTATGAACACAAGAAATTGTCAAAAAAGAGAATGGTGTTAATTTTTAAATTCTCAACCATAAGTACGCAGTTCAAAAGAATCATCATAAAACAATGGCCGATGTTGCTAATCGAGCCTGATGTTAAAGGGATTTTTTCAGAATGACCTTTGTTTGCTTATGAAAGAGAAAGGAAAGTCCAGGAAATACTCTCAACACATTTCTCACAGACAACAACTCAGACATATAAAGGCACCATTCCATGTTACAATTGCAACAGCATCATAAGACTTGCATGGATTTGTCATCCCAGGAAAGGCAATAAAATTGCACTAAAAATTACAGCCAGTTCTGACTCCATGAATGTGGTGTATCTTCTACAATGCCCATGCAGATTGGCTTACATAGGGAAAACTGAAGGAAAAATTGTAGATCAATGCTTGTGACTCATTTCTTAGAAGTTGGTCAAAACATCTGCCAACTTAAATTTATGATTTTGGAAACAGTGGAAAAAAAGGAGGGAAGAGAGAACCACAAACACCTCCTCCATAAAGAGAATTACTGGATCAAAAGACTGTACATCTTGATGCCTAATGGTCTGAATGATAGGATGGAATTCAGCTGGTATATGTAATCTCATTATCTTTATTACAAACCTTCGTTTGTGGATATTTAATAATCATTTTGATTTACTAGTGAGACACAACATTTAAAAATGGCCTCCATTCAATTTAACATAATGTAAACATGCACCAATTTTCCAGTCATTCTGATTCACTTGCAAGATTCAATATTCCAATATGGCCCTGAAAATTGTTTATTTCTGTTTATAACATTATCATGATTTTTTCTGTTTTATCGATTTATGCGTTTCACATTACAACAATGCACCTTCTAATATGGCTGCCACGATTTGCACATTTTTCACTAACTGACCTCATTTACCTGGGTAGCTTTAAGGCTTCTGGGAAACATCTCAGACTACCACTAATGGGAGAAAGCATTCACACGCTCCGCACCGACCTAAGACCTTGGTAAATCTATTCTGACAGCTTTATCTTATTTGTTATTAGCACTGGGACACGTCTATAGTTTTCTGTTTCGTGAGTACACTGTGGGTCACATATTGTTGTGAATGTATCTAGGACCCTATTTAAATATTCCCGATTCATGCCCTTATATGGTTATAACAAAACATATCCTTATAAAGGCATAAGAATCATACCCATATTTAGTCATAGCCAATGCAGTCCAAATACGGCAAGGCTACTCCCATAGACTCCTAGAAAGTACAACGCGTTCTTTAAACAAACCAAGCCTCCAGCAGCCCGGGAAATCCCCCTGCTTTTGTTTTGATTTGTGCAAGAACTCCTGGAGTCCAGAAAGAACTGTAAGTTCTAGTGACGTCTTATGTCCAACCTTACGTCAAACTCGCCACCTTCCAGGTATAAATATACCAACGTTTGCCTTAAGCAAACACACGGTGGTTTGGAGCAGAGCGGCTATCTACTTGCCCGATGCCCAGCTGATGCGAGAGCCGAAGGAAGCCGACCCTCCCCTTGACGCACTGAGAGAGACGCTGTCTTTTCTCTTGCAGAGAAATCCAGCTCCAGTGTTTCCGGTCACCCTTGCGGGTTGCTGGGAATTCGAGTCCTGAGAAAGAGATACAAGACCTCCTTCATTCTATAACCAAGGTACGGACCTGATTAGATCCTCAGAGAAATTCTTGATTCAGATTCTTGGCAAAAACTAACTTAACTTAAACTGCAGCTCATATACTCCTTCCCATGTAGTAGGCTTAGGTTAGGTACACCGGGGTAGGCGTATCTTAGAAGCACCAGTTGAGTACGTTTAGTCAATGATTTTATGTATGTATATATTTTATCCATTTTAAGTATCATATGGCTCAGAAACCATATCAATGCTTTTACAGTATTATTTCATAATACTACTTTTACTGTACGCACTTTACTTTATAACAAGTATTGCAATTGTGGCAATTCACCTCTCTTGCACGAGAAAGAGGACTGCTCAATAAATAACACCTTTTATTGAAAACGCCCGTCTCTCTATTTCTCTGCACTCTGTTGAAACTAAGCATGCGCGATTGACTGAGTGAAATAGCTGTCTATTGTTTTCACACGACTCTGGAGATATACTCCTTGTTCTGGAGGGAGCACAGTTGTCATGTTTATGCGGTTGTCAGAAACTTATCCCTTCTTGTCTAATCAGGAAAGTTAACTCCTCCTGTTCATTCGAGAAAGTTTCTAGTGACCTCTGAGCTAGCTGACATACCTAATTAAGTCTAACATATTCAGTAGAGACCTAGATGACCTCAGTCCTACGTCTAAACTATTGTTTATGTTATTCCAATGCGCAGAGCCTATTGGGAATATAGGAACTACACTACATGGCGCCCACGTTTGGTAAGGCAATAATCTAACGCAAGATACTAGAGTAACTCAGTCGTGCTTTTCACACAGACCCCTTTTTCCCGTAAAAACTCCAATAGACGTCTGGAGTGGGTGAAAGGTTAATATCCGCCGGAACTTAGTAGGATGAGAATCCTATGTATTAGTTTTTGGTTTAGTCAACGTTGAAGGATACAGTGTTCCAAAATATTTTTCACCTAATCTTTGTTTCCTTGAAACTTGCTCTGAAACAAAAAACTTTTTGTCAGAAAAATGACGGAAAGTGATGATGAAAGAGAGAGAGATAGAATAGCAGCTCAACTTATAGCGGATGACACAAGTCTCCGAGAAGAAGACCAGAATGCTATAATCATTGCGGTAAATGTAAGAAGAACTATAACTCTTAAACGTATAGAAAATGGACTATCATCAAGAGGTGGTACAGTCATATTTGTGGTAGAGGCCCATGAATATCGGCAGACAGAGGTATTCTATTCATGGATACATTTTCCAGCAGCACACGCTGTGACACAAGATTTCCACTAATACAAAATAGAGGAATCTCCAGAGGAATACACTCCTTTCGAGGACGTTGAAATTCCACTAACATACCAAGAGCACCTGCTCTGGTTTAATGGCGCCCTAAAACATCAAAATCACATCACCAGGCTCGGTCCACTAGGTAGACCAGGAGCCACATGGCCGGTTCTAGCCAGCTATACACCACATCCCGACATTGAAAAAATGTCAGACCGGGAACTTTTAGCTCAGCTAAAACAACTAATTCAAATACATAGACAATTGGTCCAATATGTCATGCGGACTTCAACAGTCCAACCAGCAATAAAAATTCCACAGCATACCCCTCACCAGGGGAACACAAATAAAATCACACCACAGAATATACAATCAGCCATTGGCAAAATACCCGCAAAACGGGAACAAATTCCATTCTGGTTAGCTCAAAAAATAACTCAAATAGAGGCAGTATTTCCTACACCTCATGACAAACACAGAATTCTGACTATCTGTCTTCCAATGGGGATTGCTTCGATATGCACAAAAACACATGGTGTTCCGTCCATGGCGGTTATACCAGACGTATTAAGACAGATTAAAAATGAATACGGTCCAGAACCTGCTTTAACTCTAAGTATGAAATTACTGAAAGACTTTAAGCAAGTCTCGGCTATATTACTAGCCAACATAAAAGGAGAAGCAGCATCTGTGGCGATCCGCCAGAAATTGAAAGAAACAGATATAGCAGAACAACCTTTTGAACTTGCCAGAATCATAGAAAAATCCTATGAAGAACTAGGTAGAGATAGTTTGGGTGGGAAACCACTAAAACCAAAACTAATTGAAAATCCTGAAAAAACATTTATCAAGAATAATTTCAACACTCCAAAAAAGAGGTGGGAGGGTAATAAACAGACTACTCCCAGAGAAAAACAGTTTGGGCTCAATTCACAGAACTAACTTAAGACAAAATCCTAAACTTACTACCATTTTGGTATTCACAGAAGGCACCTACTCATTTTGGTAGTCACAGAAGACACTTACTCATTGAGTAAGTGCCTTCTGTGAATACCAAAATGAGTAAGTGCACTTACTCATTTAGAGGCACTTACTCATGTGAATACCAAATGGTAGTAAGTTTAGGATTTTGTCTTAAGTTAGTTCTGTGAATCGGGCCCTTTCAGTCCAGAGGAAGGTCTCCTCAACAAAGAGATAGATCTCCAGAACGAGGAGGCAAGTCTCCCCACAGGGAGCACTCTGAAAAAAGATACAACCTTAGAGATAGGGATAAATTTGGAAAACCTGACAGATATCAAGATAATGATACTCGTCCCTCTCGATCTTTTCAGACTTCCTCACAGAAATCGGAAAGAAGAGGACGGTCAGAACACAAGGAAGAGCACGTCAAGTCCAAAGACAAGGAACCTGCTCATCAAAGTAAAAAATTACAATTTCCAAAAAAGAAGGTAGCTAGTATTAAAATAAAACATGCAGAGGATTCTGAGGACACAACTGAAAAACGAAGAGTGGGCCCAGACAATGCTAGACAGTGCAGCAGAAGTGACCAAAGCTCGCAAGATCCTGATGAATCTTCTGGAGACAGTGGACACGAATAAATACATTCAAGTGGATTCTGCAGACACCAGAGTTAGCATACCCCATAAATTATATGAAATAACATTACGTATAGAGGGGGACAAAACGAGGAAAATAAAGGGTCTCTTTTGGGATAACCTTTCGAAAGGCTATGATATCCTTCTAGCAGAAAAAGACTGGCCACCTGAGTTTGTCAGGGAGTGCCCACATGGCGAAGAAATTATTATGCCTGCATTCTCAAATCAAATTCCAATTCATAAAAAATACACATTTGCAAGAAAATGGGCAGTGGCCCAAGCCCCTGCATGATATAAAAATCATGTAGGATGGGATGAGGATTCTCCTCACCACAAAATCCAGTTAAAAAATCAACTGACTGCACAAAGGCAGTATCCTGTTAAGCAAGAAGCTAAAAAGCAAGTCAGGGAGATCTTAGATCAACTTGAATATCAGGGGGTAATTGAAACATGCACCTCACAAATGAACAATCCTTTGTTTCCTGTCTCCAAGCCAGACGATTCATATCGTCTAGTTTTGGACTACAGACACCTAAACTCCTGCTGCAAAACATTTGCAGTACAAAACTCACACAGTGCAGCACTAATGAATAACATCGTGGGCAAAAAATATAAAACAACATTAGATATCTCAAATGGTCTCTTTTGTCAAAACATTGCACCTGAAAGCAGGTATTTGACTGCTTTCTCAACAATGGGGCGCAAAAACAATTTTGCCATCTCCCACAGGGATTCAAGAACAGCCCAGGATTATTCTCAGCCAGGGTAACAGAGTTACTACA
The DNA here is from genome assembly GCF_964261635.1 of Lissotriton helveticus. Taxonomy (NCBI): domain Eukaryota; kingdom Metazoa; phylum Chordata; class Amphibia; order Caudata; family Salamandridae; genus Lissotriton; species Lissotriton helveticus. Next base: position 1,752,220,977 of record NC_136067.1, read on the forward strand.
AATGTATGATGATGAGGCATTATCCTATGTCGATGACATCTATCTTACAGACGACGACCTGGAGACACACTTGAAAAGAGTGAACACCATAATACTTGGGTTCGCAGCTGAAGGGTACAAATTTAACTTTAAAAAGTCACGAATTGCCCATCTAACTGTCCTGTTCTTAGGATATGAATTATCAAGTGAAGGCAAAAGCCTAGCAGACAACTTCTTAGAGAAGTGTGCAGTACTCCAAGCACCAAAAACGCTGAAGAACTTACAATCAATTCTAGGTTTCCTGAATTTCGGAAGAACATACATTCTAAATTATGCAGAGAGGGTTAAACCTCTCTATGAATTAATAAAACCTGATTTCAAACCAATCAATTGGATTCAGAAACACACAGAAAGTTTACGAACATTACAAACAGACATGTTAACTAAAACAAAACTGCAATCACGCGCAAATGAACGCAACCATGTAATTCGAGTCATCCCAGGAAGATGCGGATTCACATACCTGACCTCTAATGAGGGAGAAACGGTACCAATAGCTTATAAATTACACTTGTACACACAAGCTGAAATGAAATTCAGTTCTACTGAAAAAAGTCTGACTGCGGTTCAAACTGCTGTAGCAAAAGAAATAGCCCTAGCCCAAGGCAAGAGCATATCTGTTTTAACAGCAGTATCAGCCCTTGAGACAGTGACAAGACCACGCATTCCAAATGCTGTGGCATTAGATCCAAAATGGATACAATGGGAACATTCTCTTGCTGCAGAAGACGTGAAACGCGCTTTTGATCCAAAAACGAAAAGACTAGAAGATCTAGAATACAAAAGTGAATGTCCTCTGTCAATCGAAATTCTGCCTCTCGAACAATACACCTGTATAATCTACACGGACAGATTTGCACAACACTACGTTGTGAAAAAACAAGTTTACAATGCAGCATGCGCGATTGTTAAAGGTCGCTGGCGCTTAGGTAAATTCAGACCGATGGTCACCAAAACTGAATCAATCAGAAACTCTACAGCTCAGCGAGCTGAAATAAGATCTTTAAAGATGGCGCTTGAAAATGCCGATCGCGAGTTCCCCACACTAATAGTGTGCGATTCACATTACTGCATCCAGTCTTACAATAATGACATGCAGACTTGGATCAAAAACGGTTACAAAGATGAGACTGGTGCCACAATAAAGCATAAAAAACTTTGGGAACAAGTAGTTATTTTGCAGAAAGAACTACAAAAGACTCACGTGATACATACACTGAGTCATCAACGTGATGGCGTTCACGTTGCAGGGAATTAATTGGCTAACAGAGCCACAGCGGCAGCTGTCAAACCGGCTTCCGTAGCTACAAAAAAGCATACTAAAAAACAAATAGACGGTGAAACGCAACTAGCAGTAAGAGCCTCAATGAAAGGCAACTATGCGGCGTTACCTCTAAATTGTCCACTCGGAAATAAATACATAATTGATGCGAACTCCGTTCCTTTTGCTCAAATCCCTGGAGTGGGGATAGAGTAATTCCAAACACGAACCGGAGAGCTTACTTAATTCAAGAAGCACACATGGGAATGGGTCTGAGGCACCAAGAGATCTTGAAATCTGTAATAGAATTACAATCACAATACTGGTGGCCGGGGATGAACGTTCAAATTTACAACTTTGCAACGAGTTGTCAGAACTGCAATAGAGATTGCAGTGGTGAACCAGACGAGACACCAGCCCAAATACCTTTATTAGAAAGCATTAGGCGATCTATACGCAAAAATCCAGATGGAGATAGACGATCCCATAATTATTAAGACGAGATGCATTTAGATGAGGCCCCAGCGCTCTGCTGACGCCAGAACTGTTATAAAAGATTTGCGAGTCTTTATCAGCACATACGCAATTGGCATGCTACATTCTGGCTAGGGTCCTGCGTTTAGCTCTCGAGCTTACAAAGAAGCCATGGCCAGCATGGGCATTGCATTGCGGTACTCTAGTCCATTCCATCCCGAGGGAAATGCGGTAGTGGAGAGAAAAAACCGTGACATAAAGCAATCTATAACGGCGAGGGTATTAGGTTCGGGTGATGGGTGGGTCAAACATCTAACAAGTGTCCAACGTAGTCTTAATAATCTGCCAAGAAATTCTCTAAGAGGTATCACTCCATACGAACTTTTGTTTGGTACTAGAATGATAATCAAGGATTTAGATTGTCAGACTTCAGTGGTGAAAGAAAAACCCTTTGATATCAAAGATCGTTTGGCTGTTTTACAGGACTTAAATGAAACAAGAAGAAGTCTAAGTAACACAAAGCTAAAGCCAACGGCCACTGAAGAAAAACGACCTGTCCCAGCAAGACCTGTCTGGATTCCAAAGATTGGGGATCTAGTAAAAGAAAATATCGCGGTGAAGAAGGAATTTGGGCCTTCTTACAGAAAAGCAGTACCTGTCTTAGCTGTCAGCGGAACAAGATCAGTAGTACTACCCCCCCTTGCCGGTAAAAAGGAGAACAGAGTTGTATCAATCGACCTAGTAAAACCACAATCATGTGGCCAATAATAAGTAGTAGGCCCAGTGGACTCCCAAGAAGTAGCAGAAGACCAAACCTTGCTACAATCCAAGAGGTTCAAACTGAGAGACTAATCACTTTTGATAAACCTGCAGTGAACAAAAAAGGACTATGCAACAAAGCCATGGAACTTGTGCCTCTTGAAACCCAAATTGCAACAGTTCATCAAGAACCACCAGTCTACAATGATGTAGCCTCTGAACATACATATCCAAAGATAAATGAAAATCCGGAAGCAATTCTAACAATTGACAGAACTGCATCTGGCTACTTCATCAATTTCGATGACTTTTCTGATGATCCAAGTGAACATGAAGAAACGCCAGCAACAAAAACTTTCAAAGAAAAAATTACTGAACTGTTTCATCAACTCAAAGAAACATATATGATTTCACCATGGATTGAATTATGGATTGTGTTAGGTGTACTTTTCCTCCTACTTTGGCTCATCATGATTTTATGTTTGGGTAGATTTATTGATGGAAAATATAGTACAATGGACACAGCAAGTCAGAACATCAACTTGGCCCTAAAGCCTCACAGATCTTCTCACATTGAAAAAAGAGAACTGTCATCAGTAAACATCACAGCCAATCCTATACCTGGGGGTGTAGCATGGGACAAAACGGATTACGAAATCTATGGCCCGATTGAGCTCTTGAAATATCTACACCAGTTCAAGGTTTCCTTAAGTGACTTTGTGAGACCAAGTACTTTCTCTGATGATTGGACTTCGAAAATATTAATAATATGATGTCAGATTTAGAAATGTCAGCAAAATTCACAGAACATGATTATTTGCAGGGTTCATCGAACTATGAAGAAATGTACTGTTCTAACCACTATGGTCATCACTATTTACATAAATCTGCTAATCCTAGAAATGTTTTTACTTATAACCAATGGGAACATTGTCCAACACCGCCAAAAGGCAGTTCAAAGATATTTTATGAGACATTTCCATACTTCTCAGGGTTTAACAACACTGATCCAGAAACATTTTATTTTAGAATGTTAAATAAGACAGGAATGAGAAACATGTTGACAAATACTAGATTGATTTATTCTGAAAACTTTTATGAAAAAATAGCTACATTTGGTTTTGAATTTTGGAAAAATAACATTGAAACAAAAACCATCTGGGGTACAAAAGACTGGCAGGTACAAGGTTTAGAATCATTACTTAGAGCCTTATGATCCCAGAACAGATAATATTCCTGAATGACACCATTCAACAAGCAACCTGTCTTGGCCTAGCCAAGATAAAAGTTTTAAACAAACCGTCTATTCCAAAGCCTATACCTGATAGTAATAGCACTACAGATGTGGAGATAGACGTATCCCATATTTTACACCAAAACAGAACAAATCCTGATTGGAAAAAATGGTATATCTGGCCCACAGACAATAATAACTGTCATGAAAGATTCCTGAATAATAGACAGGGGTTAAAACAAAACAGGCCAGACCCTAGATATTCCCAGAGACAACATCCAGGGATAATTACAACATACAGTGTAGGGAAACTATGCCTCGAATGGCTACAGAGATCCACATTGCAGGAAATTAAGCAACACTTAACTTTACTTAAAGAAGGTGCTGACTTGCGAGATTTCATACTGGGACCTCGCAAACAGCGTCAAAAACGTTTCATATACGCCAGTATATACGCAGCTTACAACAAGGCTTGGAAAGTAATGCAAATTGAAACTGCTGAAAAAATACGAGAAATTGATCGTATAAATTTGGAAAAATCACTGTCTGTAGTGGACAATGGGTTAACGACTCTGTCCTCCAGAATTTATTCACTGGACAGCACTGTATCATCTGCTACTGATATAATAGAGCAGGACTTGCTAATGCTACAACATGGCCAGTCCCAATTACGTTCTATTGTACAGCTAGGCTGGTGCGTTCAGGTCACGTGCCATGGCGTCTAATCAACATAACGTCATTATTTTCTATCTTTAACCTTACTGATAAACAAATCAGTTTGGCACAAAAAGGAGAAGATTATACGATTCTGAGCATTGAAAAACTTGAGAGATTACCATTGACAATGTCAGAGAGACCTGTCATTGAATGGATAATACATGGTACAATCACAATTCCGATAACAACTTTTCAGTTTCAATATTGCCAAAAGTATATACCAGCAGGCCTGTATGAAAGGTTGGGTAAAGGATACATCAAGTCAACCTGGAAATTACCTTATACACATAAATGTTATAGTGAAGGGAAAAAAGAAGTATTCCTTGGTGGTAACAACTGTAAAAAATCACTAAGCGGTACACTTCTGTGTCAAGGTATTAACTTGCATGGAGCCTGCGAAGGTTCATCAAATAACCTTTCATGTCACCTGCATGGCACTCCTGCAACACAGATAGAGCCTTTTTTCAGACAGCTTTCCAACGGCAGCTACGTTGTAATAAATGACCACAGCTGTTGTTGCATGGTGCCAGGATTAGCCTATCTCGTGAGCGTTACTTCCAGGGTCATTTGCTGTATGCAAGTATTGTATCCAAACACCAATCCAGACAAGGAGGCAACATTATGGCCTTCTGTGAATATCTCTTCTATTCGAATTGATACTTTAAGCAGAATTAAGTCTATTCTTTTACAAAAAAGTGTGCCTTTAACCTCGTCCAAAGAGACGTATGATCTGCAAGTTGCAAGGACAGCGGCAGAGATACATACTCTATTATCGACAAATTGCCCCGTGCATTTCGTAGAAATGTTAAGCCAAATCATGTCAGATACCAGTGGCATCGCACATGTATTTAAGACCATTTTTTCGGGACTGTTATCACCCTTTGAAACAGTTCTGGGCATCTTCCCGAATGTTGTGCATTCTGTATTCGGTGGACAGCCTCTTCTTTTGGGACTCGTAGCAGGAATTTTATTTTTGTTCCTTCTGCTTCGAAATGGCAAGTCAAGCCACAGACAAAACTCAGGCTACGTTGAAAGAAAGGATCCTGGCCATACGTTACCGAGAACGGATCACTAAAGTCCTCGGCTTTGCCCGGCTAAGAGATCTGAGTACTACCTGGTTTCTTTCATTCAGACCAATCTGGCAAGATTGCATCTTACCTGTGCTTCGATGTCTGCTATGCGGAGAAGAATGCGTGTTGGTCGTCTGTCTTACAATACCATCAGCAGTACCTATGGATATCGATACTTTGCTTGGTTCGGTAACGGCTCATGCAACGTGTTGTCCCCAGCGGCTATCTATTCTGATGACGGCATTCGTTGAGACTTCACCATTACGATTAGGTGGCGGTGAAGTATGAGATGAAAGCAGCACCACACAGGTACAACCTTCTGTGAGCATTGCTGATCCAGACATCGATGATTGCAATGATTCTCACATATGCACTATTGCAGCTTTTTCTACCTTGGTCGAACTTTCACCTACTGTTGTAGACCAATTTTTCGCAAGCCTGTCTAATATGATGTTCTCTCCTAATAACGAGAATAACTTTTGAAACAACGAGCACACAGCGTTCCCTGAACTCTGAAATCGGCCTTCAGTTTTGATAAACAAGACTACTGAAAACAATTGGAACAATTTTTTCCCCCTGAAAGCAAAATTATTTTTTCCATTCCAAAAATATTTACCTTTTTCTGGCACACGGTACTCTGCTTAAAGTAGAATTATTCTTAGAGAACAGAACTTCTATTTTGAAACTCTAGAGACAATATTTTGATTCAGCCTTTAGCACATGTACAGTATTGTATAAATATGTGATGAAATGGTCGTGACCTTCTTTTCTGTATTAAGAGCCATTTCATAAATGTAATTTTCGCAATTCATTCAGCCAATATTTATATGCATTATCTGAATGATACCACTGCTTGAAAAGCGTACAGTACAAATACTCATTTTCGTGTATATACCATATACCATTTCAAATGCAATTTATGTATTTTGGGGTGGGCTGGAAAACACATGCAATCAATCAATCAATCAAAGCATTTATATAGCGCACTACTCACCCGGAGGGTCTCAAGGCGCTGGGGGGGGGTCCGCTACTGCTCGAACAGCCAGGTCTTGAGCTGCTTCCTGAAGGCGAGGTGGTCTTGGGTCAGGCGCAGGTGGGTCGGAAGGGAGTTCCAGGTCTTGGCGGCCAGTTAGGAGAAGGACCTTCCTCCTGTGGTGGCTCTTCGGATGCGGGGGACGGCGGCGAGGGCGTGGCTGGTCGATCGAAGCTGGCGTTTGGGAGCGTAGAAGTTGAGGCGGCTGTTGAGGTATCCTGGGCCTTGGTTGTGTAGGGCTTTGTGTGCATGGGTGAGGAGCCGGAAAGTGATTCGCTTGTTGACCGGAAGCCAGTGCAGGTCTCTCAGGTGTCCGGAGATGTGGCTTTGGCGGGGGATGTCCAGGATGAGTCGTGCTGAGGTGTTCTGGATCCGCTGGAGTCTCTTTTGGAGTTTGGCGGTGGTTCCGGCGTAGAGGGAGTTGCCGTAGTCCAGACGGCTGGTGACGAGGGCCTGGGTGACCATCTTCCTGGTCTCGGTGGGAATCCATCGGAAGATCTTACGAAGCATGCGCAGGATGTTGAAGCATGACGAGGAGACGGCATTGACTTGTCTGGTCATGGAGAGGGAGGAGTCCAGGATGAAGCCCAGGTTGCGTGCGTGGTCTGTTGGTTTGGGTGCGCTGCCCAGGGCGGGGGGCCACCAGGAGTCGTCCCAGGCGGAGGGTGAGGATCCCAGGATGAGGACTTCCGTCTTGTCCGAGTTCAGTTTCAGGCGGCTGTTCGACATCCATTTGGCTACGTCTGTCACCCCTTCGTGCAGGTTGGCTCTGGCGGTGGCGGGGTCGTTGGTGAGGGAGAGGATCAGCTGGGTGTCATCGGCGTAGGAGATGATGTTGAGGTTGTGCTGGCGTGCGATGGCTGCGAGGGGGCTCATGTATACGTTGAAGAGTGTTGGGCTGAGCGAGGATCCTTGAGGAACGCCGCAGATGACTTCGGTGGCCTCCGATCTGAACGGGGGGAGGCGGACTCTCTGTGTCCTTCCGGCGAGGAAGGAGGTGATCCACTCAAGTGCCTTCTCCTGGATTCCGACGTTGCAGAGGCGCTGTACTAGGGTGCGGTGGCAGACAGTGTCGAAGGCCGCGGAGAGGTCCAGGAGGATGAGGGCCGCTGTTTCTCCGTTGTCGAGCAGGGCTCGGATGTCATCGGTAGCTGCGATCAGGGCGGTCTCGGTGCTGTGGTTGGCCCGGAAGCCAGACTGCGAGAGGTCGAGGGAACCGTTCGTCTCGAGGAAGGCGGCCAGTTGCTTGTTGACGGTCTTCTCGATGACCTTTGCCGGAAACGGGAGTAGCGAGATGGGGCGGTAGTTCTTGAGGTCGGTGGGGTCGGCTGATGGCTTCTTTAGTAGGGCGCTGAGTTCGGCGTGCTTCCAGCTCTCCGGGAAGGTGGCGTTGTCGAAGGAGGTGTTGATGATGTCCCGCAGGTGGGGTGCGATGACAGCGTCGGCTTTGTTGAAGACGTGGTGAGGGCAGGGGTCTGTTGGAGATCCGGAGTGGATGGAGTTCATCGTGCGGATGGTGTCTTCGGTGCTGATCGGGGTCCAGGCGCGGAGGGTGGTGGTGGGGGGCGGTGGTTCGGTCGCGGCGTGCGTCGGTTGAGTGCTGAAGCTGTTGTGTATGTCCGCGATCTTGCTGTGGAATTAGGAGGCGAGGAAGTTGCAGAGGTCTTGCGAAGGGGTGCATCGTTATATGTTTAGTATTGCTTAGTATTTAGTAATGATGGACATTATACGTGGAGTGGGTGTTGTGAATGTATCTAGGACCCTATTTAAATATTCCCGATTCATGCCCTTATATGGTTATAACAAAACATATCCTTATAAAGGCATAAGAATCATACCCATACTTAGTCATAGCCAATGCAGTCCAAATACGGCAAGGCTACTCCCATAGACTCCTAGAAAGTACAACGCATTCTTTAAACAAACCAAGCCTCCAGCAGCCCGGGAAATCCCCCTGCTTTTGTTTTGATTTGTACAAGAATTCCTGGAGTCCAGAAAGAACTGTAAGTTCTTAGTGACGTCTTATGTCCAACCTTACGTCAAACTCGGCACCTTCCAGGTATAAATATACCAACGTTTGCCTTAAGCAAACACACAGTGGTTTGGAGCAGAGCGGCTATCTACTTGCCCGAAGCCCAGCTGATGTGAGAGCCGAAGGAAGCCGACCCTCCCCTTGACGCACTGAGAGAGACGCTGTCTTTTCTGTTGCTGAGAAATCCAGCTCCAGTGTTCCCGGTCACCCTTGCGGGTTGCTGGGAAATCGAGTCCTGAGAAAGAGATACAAGACCTCCTTCATTCTATAACCAAGGTACGGAGCTGATTAGATCCTTAGAGAAATTCTTGATTCAGATTCTTGGCAAAAACGAACTTAACTTAAACTGCAGCTCATATACTCCTTCCCACGTACTAGGCTTAGGTTAGGTACACCGGGGTAGGCGTATCTTAGAAGCACCAGTTGAGTACGTTTAGTCAATGATTTTATGTATGTATATATTCTATCCATTTTAAGTATCATATGGCTCAGAAACCATATCAATGCTTTTACAGTATTATTTCATAATACTACTTTTACTGTACGCACTTTACTTTATAACAAGTATTGCAATTGTGGCAATTCACTTCTCTTGCACGAGAAAGAGGACTGCTCAATAAATAACACCTTTTATTGAAAATGCCCGTCTCTCTATTTCTCTGCACTCTGTTGAAACTAAGCATGCACGATTGACTGAGTGAAATAGCTGTCTATTGTTTTCACACGACTCTCGAGATATACTCCTTGTTCTGGAGGGAGCAAAGTTGTCATGTTTATGCGGTTGTCAGAAACTAAACCCTTCTTGTCTAATCAGGAAAGTTAACTCCTTCATGTTCATTCGAGAAAGTTTCTAGTGACCTCTGAGCTAGCTGGCATACCTAATTAAGTCTAACATATTCAGTAGAGACCTAGATGACCTCAGTCCTACGTCTAAACTATTGTTTATGTTATTCCAATGCGCAGAGCCTATTGGGAATATAGGAACTACACTACAATATTTGTTGAATGTAACCACTGCATACAAGACGCGCCTTTAAAGATTTAAGAGTTCCATTAACTTCACATCGCTGCACGTGAGTTTAGTATGCCGTGAAGCGGATCAGGTTCACCAGGTTGTGTTTGAGTACCCACTGTTTCACGAGTAAGTGTAATTTTCTTCAACGTGTCACACATGTTGGACCATCACTTACAGAACGTTCTCTAAACGGGAACTGACGCTTTCATTTCCGTACGAGGACTTGGTTTATTTCAGTTTATATTCGTTTACGTTTTTCAATGTATGTACACAATGGGGCATGAATGACTGGTGCTCTATATAAAACGGTTGGCTGAAATTTCTGCATTATTGATTTCAATCTGTAGAGTTCACTATCGGGATCACCCAGGCACTTTTACACAGTTTGTTGGCCTTATATTTTTGAAGAGGAGGCGCAATTGGCATATTCAAAACATACCTGTATTGTACATACATGATTTATGTTGGTACAGCCAGGAGGCTGGCTATTGTTGGGACTCTTGCATATTACTGTTTTGCAGATGTATGATCCCTTGATGAAGGGCTAATCCGTCCCGAAATGCATTGGGATGGGATGGTTTTATTCCTGTTCATGAACAAGCTCTTTGATTTTTTAAATTTGTATTTACTACTTAATATGGATACAAATGACAACCACCTATGACAACTTCATTGATAATTCCATGAATAAAAAATTAATTTAGAATATTTGAGCCTTCAATCGTGATTAAGATTCATGAACTTTACAAACAATCCTACTGGTTAGGATTTCAAGCAGTGCAAAGAGGGGACGAACCCCTGCAAGAAACAGTTTTGAATTACTGACTTGACACACTCTTGGATCAGAGAGTGAAACCCTACTGCACCCAACAAGTTGAATACACCATCTGAATAATATTGAGAAACGTGGAGTGTGTGATCCTCTAGATAAATACTAAGTAGCTATTTACCATGTTAGTGGGGGATGGTTGCTGATATCGGCATCTAAGGCCTGGGCATTTTTACTTTCAGATCACAGGGTATTGGACCAGCAGTCATCTCTTCATTCCCTACTTCAGTCAAATTCAGCCCCTTTGGTTTAGGATTCAGAAACACATCATTCACCATGTTATCACACTGTGGGCTCACCATCTTAAAACATTAGTGCACTGTCTACTAAATCAGTGGTTTCATTTGTCAGATATGTGCTAATTGACTCTGAGGGTTCCTGTCCATGTTCATTATTAGATCAGTTCCCAATCTAACCAAAGAGATGTCTTTGTATTCATCTCATGCTCAGGGTGAATGATCCAGTTTGAAGTCCCTTCATTCATCCAACTGAAGGGGACTGGAAGCTAAATGGAGAGGCCTTCAGTCCTTTGCTCTCATACTTCATCTCATTAATGCTGTTGTTTAGACAGACAATACTATGTCCAATTTAAACAACTAGGAAGGGGAGGGACAAAATGTATAACACCATCAATGGTGGCAACATAGATTTTATATGGGCAGAAGTTCATCTGTTATACCTGTGAGCATTTCATATGGGGAGGAAGGAGGGAGTGAAGTTGAATCCGGATCACTTGAGCAGTGTTCATCTTTTTCATTTCCAGGCCTAGTAGATTTCTATTCATAGTGTACATGGAAAAAGCAGATGTTGATTGCCTTTTACTGTAATAAATCAGTATGGCTTTTCCTTCACACAGAATTTTCAGCGGGGTGTACACAGATGTTACCTCTGATCCCATCCACCTTAAGGTATATGGCGCTGTCACAGTCTGGTGAAGGAAAAGGAAACAGGGCAACCCAAGAATGACTTGTGAACTTGGTTAATAGCCAAAACTAAGGTAGTAAATGAGCTAAAAGGAAAATCAGTAAGTATATATGTACTTTATGAGTCATAATAGCCTTGGATGCACTGAACGAAACCTAATAGAATTGATAAAATAACAAACTTTGCAGAAACATACATAAAAGGGAGTAACAATAAATGAAGGAAAAGGCATGCCAAGAGTGATATTACAAGCAATTAGTCTTCATCAGATGCACAAAATACAACCATGAAAATACAGACCAATAGGGAGCGCAGGTCAGATGCAGGGACCAGGTTAATCCTGGGGAAGTGTTACCTTCAAGTTCGCACAAACTATGCATTTCACGCGGGTGGGGGCTGCAAGGAGGTTGCTGTTGGTGCAAGGAGCAGGTTAAGCCATGAACTTTCATTGCTGCAGCCTGAAGAGCCGATCATTGTTTATGCTTCACTTTGGCAACTGTAGTGGGCTGTTGCTGTTCAGCCCAAGAAGCAGGTCTCGAATTGCCAGTCATCATGCTAGGCGTAAAGAGAAGGTCCCGCTAGAGCATCACGTAGGTGGTTTTAGGCAGTTGATTTTCAGCACAAGAGGTCACTTCACAGTCAGGAGGAGCCCAAAGCCTCTGTATTTTCTGCTTTTGTTGATGAGAAGTTTACTTTGATACCAGCCAAAAGTCCAGGATCTGGTGGCACCTGTTGGAGACCAGGACTCACTCCAGCATGTCCAGTTGGTGCTATTTAGCTGGGCAACTGGAGGGCGTCTTCTGGAAGTTTGTTGTGTCCATGTGGCTCACACAGGAGGTCAGACAACTGACCCTTGGATTAATTCTGATTAGCCTGAGTTTAAGGCAAGCAAGTCAAGTCTTCTTTTTTGACTCAACAGGGCAGTCCCTTTTCCTCAGTCAGCAGGGATGCCCTTCTTCTGAATGTTCCACAGGCCCAGGAGTGTGCTGATGTGAGGTTCTGATGGTTCTACTTTGATACCTGGTGCCAGCCTTTGTGCGGGAGAATTCCCTGACCTATCCCCAAAACTGGTTCTTGTCATATCTGACCCATCCCCTGGTCCGGGCTCCAAACCGTGCAGGCCTTTGTGTGTGCTGCAGGCTGCACCATGTGAAATGTAATCAGGGTAGGGCACAACCCCTCCACAGCCATCCTGTCAGGAAGACCTTTACCTGAGAGGATGATTTGTCTGGAGACAATGTATGGAAGTAATACATAACCTGTATTTTGTGTGCACCCTGGTCTATAGCCTCCCAGATTCTACACTGCTATCCCTTACGGGATTCCTACACAATGCAGCACATTTAATCTAGGGCCTCACAAAATATGATCACATTACTCCAGTGGCTCCCCCTCAGCGGACCGTGCCAACTTCAAAACCAGATGCATCATTGACAAAGCCATCAAACCTGCTTATCCTGCAGAGAATATCATCATATCTGGTGGTTTTGGGCACACTCGGAGCCAGGACACAATGAGACTGTAGACCAAGAAGTGCATACAGGAAAAATCAAGGCAGCAGGCCTGTTTCATGTATGCACCCAGGTTCTAATACACCTCTGTACCCATCAGTATTGGCCACACTCTGCTCCAATTTAGAAACGAGTTGAAGACTCAACACTTTAAAGAACACTACATCACTGTGCAATAACTAACCACAACCCAGTTATCACTCCTACCACTACTTAACTAGTTTGTCTGTGACCCTATACAGTGCTCCACTGCCTTTTGGCTAAGTGTGCGCTATAGAAATGCCATACATGCAAAAGTGGTAGTGGTTACTAAATACATTCCCAGTCAGGTGCTGATGCTGGTGCACTCATTTCTGACTGATTCTCTGACTGAAAGTGTTAACAATTATGCCCTTAGAATGTTGAGAACACTACATGTCTTAACATCCTACCTCTAGAAACCACGGTTTTGCCAGTACAACTCATAGGAAGTTAGTCTTGTCCTGGTCAGTTAATCCATGTTACCTCCAATCCGCATTTATGTAAGCGTAATAAAGCCAACGTTTTCTTTAGTAGTAACAATACTTCGGGAACCACTTTAGCACGGACTACAAATATATCAGAATCCAGTCCTCTGCTTGACAATAACCCAGCCTTTTTAAGTGCCTTTAAAGAAATGTTTGGCTGACAAACAAAAGGTATAGGGGCAAGACAATTTAGTTGAAATTCAGCATGGGTTTAAGGATTTGCAGACCTACCTAGCTCAGTTCAATGCTCTTGCAAGCGCAAAAGATTTGACTGATTACACTTTGCAGTTAGGACTTCCTCAAGGTCCTTTATCTGAACAGGAGAGAGACATGAAGATGGAAGATCAAGCTTTGTCTATACTGTCGTACTAAATGTCACCTTACTGCGAAATGCCCACGCAGATCCCATCTAATTCAGGAAAATGATAGAACCGAAAGCAAGCCCTTTCCACAGATCAACAATCTAAATACATTGCCATTGTTAATTATTCTGAAGACCACTTTGCAATTTAAAGAACAAACACAAGCAACCTAAACTATAGCACATCTATTCCTGTCAAGTATCTTTAATTTTCTGATGTTATTATAGAGACAAAAAAATAATTGTTTACTACCTCATAGACATTTTGATTGCTCAATTGATTCATTACTTGGTGCAGTAGCTCCATTTAGCCAAAATATTTTCTGTGTCTCACCAATTGAGCATGAAGCTCTTCAGGAATATATTCAGAATAATTGCTCAAACAGATTAATTACTTCTTCTAAATGTCCAGATGGTGCTTCCCTTTTCTTTTATATTTGTTCTGGAAGGAAAATGCATCTCTTTACATGGTCATCTCCATGCTGCTACGGTTTTTTTTTACTCTGGGCACTGGAACTTCTCTAACCAGGCACCGATCCATGTGCTTTGACCCCTAAGACATGTTGAAATTGACTACTCTTCTAATTGATATATTTAACATACTTACAAGTCCCTATTATATAGTACAACGTGCACCCAGGGTCTGTAAGTTAAATGTCACTAGTGGACTGCAGCACACCTTGTGCCACCACTAGATTGACTGTGCAAAACATGACTGTAAGCCTGAACCAATTACCCGCTAACCCCTTTTGACAGGCCTAAACCTCATTTTAAAAATGAATATGTCATCCTAAGTAAAGTTTATTGCAAGAGAAGGCAGGGGGCATGGTATTTGTAAGAAATGGGGTTGGTGGTCGACTGAGGTGTGAGCCCTAGTCAAGCAGCAACCGCAATGCTTGTCAGGATAAGGCACAAGCCAGCCCTAAATTAACCTGTGATCAACCCTCTGGTAGCTTGGCACAGAACAGTCAGGCTTAACTTAGAGTTAGTGTGTAAAGTGTTTTGCAACATTTCAAACAGCAAGGATCCCACATCTAGTTATAAAAATAGGGTGATCTTCAATTAATAAAACAAGACCAAAACAAAAATAATTCAATCTGTAGAACTGGAGATATGCAATTTTAAAGCTTTTGGTGAAAATAGCACCAAAAAGCACAAAACTCCAACTGTGGATATGTGTTTGCGACAGACCGAGGCAAAGTCACAAGATCAGGCCAATTTTCTTGTAGCAAGGGCCGGCTACAGAAAACCAGTTAGGCCCACTGAATGAAGTACCTTAAATCCTCTGTTTGTGAGCATTTAAAGGATCGGCATAGAAGATTCTTCACACAGCCGAAGCGAAGCATCGATTCTGAGGTGCGGCGAGGCTGTGATGTCATCGAGAATCCCGCCAATGAGGGTTTTCTGAGGTGAAGAGGAAGCTCCACACAGTTAAGGCGATGCATGGGTTCCGAGGAGCTGGAAGGCTGCGGTGGGGAGTCCAGCGTTGTCGACGAGGAATGCAAGGGTACAGTCAGTGCTGCAGGACCATTATTAGTATTTAATGTAGAGGCCCTGGGCACAGATAGTGCCACCTTACTAAGGACTTACAATTAAATTAAATATGCTAGAACAAGCACTTTAACACTGGTTAGCAGTGTGCATAGTCTTAAGAGTCAACAGAAATGTGTTTAGAAACCAGGACGGTAAAGGTAACAAGTTTGGGAATGACCCTGCAGAAAGTCCCACAGTATTTAAAAGTAAAAAATATAAATGTGTAATGTAAAAAAATGTGCTTACCATGCAAAGACACACAAAGCTATTTTCACTGTAGCAGGGTTAGCTGTTCCAGAGGAAAGCATTGGTAGTTAACGTTAAAGTTAAAAAAGGTTATCTCCACCCAGGACCCAGCTTTACATTTCTGGTGCTTTTTAAAATATTTGTTATAAATCCAGTTCTTTGGTAAAGCCAGATTTGTACTAAAAATGATACAAAATCATTTTCCGAAAAGTCACCTTTGCCTGCCTAAAGTCTTTAGAACCTCATTTGTATAAGCTTCCAACTGTAACCCAGGAGCTGAATAGTTCCTGGAAGTGGCATGAACTTGATCCCAGAGCTAAGATAAATGCATTGGGTGTGAGGAGGTTCTCTGTTCCTATGACAAGACGGCCATTTGAGCAGTGCGCAAGGACTTAATTATCTTCAAAAAGGTCTACCCTGTCACAGGCAGATGTAGCTAACATCTGAGCCTGCTCCATCTCTTGTCATTATAGCTAGTCAGGCACCAATCCCAGTAGAAGATGGACTGTCCCCAGAACCGATTTTGAGTAACTACAGAGGAGGAGGGGATTGCTCATTTCCCTGGCCAAACCTCAAGGGTGGACACAGAAGCTCTGCACAAGGGAATGAAGGTTGTGCCAACTGGACATCGGGTTGAGAAGGGCACTGTGGGGTTATTTGCGGTTGGACACATAGGAACTGCTGCAAAAGTAGGTAGGGTTACCTCCGGAACTTTTCCCTCTTGGTTAGGGAGGGATTAGGAATCACTCCAACCAATAGGCTAGAGCCAGGCATAAATATAGCACCCCTGGTCACCCTTTTCAGAACACGTCTGGACCTTTGGAAGACAGAAGAAGGAATACACATGCTGTTGATACCTGTAAGGAGAACCCTAAGGACTGGACCTGTTCCCACATATGCCCAGGGCAGAGAACTGAATTTCAAGGGTCAGTTGGCTAACCATCTTTTAAGCTAGACGGACGCAAAAGTTGTACGAAGCTCACTTTTCTAAAAAAACTGACCCTGCCCTGAACTGTCGGAGCAAGTTTGGACTCCTAAGTGCTGTTCCTGAGGCCTTAGAACCCTAGGCTGGTGCCAAAGCGTACTCCTCCTGCCTAAACCTGTAAACCTGAGTCCTATAAACTATTTGTGGATTTTTTGCCTTGTGAATTGTCGCGGGAGCTGCCTGCCAGCTAATCCGCTGGTGGGCCTGAATTTGCTGCAGCTGCCACTAGGTTCTTCTCAGCAGCAGAAAATCCATTACAGTAGGCCGGATGTCGACCGGCATCCAATGACTTAAAAAACTCTGCGCTACAGCCTCCAGCCTGTCCCGCTAAGGTGAAGGTAGAAATCTGCACAGGCCAGACTCTGAGCAGCATCTGATCAATGCAGATGACTTCCTGGGCACGAACTCCAGACTTTTCCCACACTGAGCTTTTCCCGTCATGATTGACTGCTTCATCAGGACCTCGTCCTTTGTCAGCCCACCATTGATGAGCCCGTCTTCAGATCCAGCCTGCAGCCTTTCCCCTCTGAGGGCTCTACCCTCTTAAAAAAGCTATAAGTGTGAAGGTAACTTTTCATCTGGAACCTGTCTGCCCTCTGTATTTCAACCTGCGGTTTATTGTGGTTGGCCTTAAATCTTACCTTTGTGTTGGAATAGCGCAACAAGCTTCTCCCGTTTGGCTCTTTGTGCTTTTTGAGGTTATTTTTATTTTAAATCGTCCAACAAAGATACTTTCAGTCTTTGATACTCAGTTCATCTCTAAATTTTGGTTTCAACTCTACAATTCACAATGCTAATCTCATCTGGGTTTCATGCCCAGAAGAAAAGTCATTCAGAAAGTCTTACCTTTGCTCTATAGTAAATGCCACCCAAACAAATTACAAATGTCTTCTGCCTACTGCAAAGTTTACCTCTAGTAATGCTATGTATTTTTCTTTGGAAGTAATACCTTTTTTGCAGCCTATACATTCCTTCCTAAGGTCCTTCCAGTAACTTCTTATGTTGAAGAACAAGTTCCCACAGCATTGGAAACTATGAGAACCATCAGACAGGAGAGAGACTAGAACGAAACTCTTGATAAATTAAGACAAATAGACTTCGCAAACCAGCTCCAAATTCAAGGTGAAATAACTCCTCATAGGCTTCTCATAGATCTAAACTGGGTCAGAGACACTATGGTCTATTATACTTTGCCCATAATATCTATTCACTCATTGACCGACTAAAATTGCAATTTTTCTGGAACATATCCACTTCCACTTATGTATCACTTTTTAAACCAGATTCATCTGCTGAAATATTTAGGAATAAAAGAGTTCTTTCATCTGCTCATCAGTTATGTAAAGGACAAGAGGAGTAAGAATTAAATGAAATATGTGACTTTAGAATTTATAGAGGAACTCCTCAGTTTCTGATTGATTAGAAGAGATAGCTTCCCTCTGAGACTTCTGGGGAGTTAGCATTTCAAGTTCCTACCCCTCATTTGGGACATCATTGTTTTCTAAGCCCTCTGGGGAAAACTGGTCATCCTGAGGGAAGGGAATGTGTTCACAATCTTAGTATTTACAAGAGGGTTGAGTCTACCCACAGAATGAAAGATATAGTTAAATCTAGTCTCTTTTTTAAATGTGGTCTCAGCATCTAGGATGGTGTTCCATTCCGTAGCTTGGATTAGGATGGGGAGGGTTTTCTGGGTAGGTGGCATTGAGACAATATATGTCAACTGCCTCTCACATTAGAAAGACCAGCCATTGTCAGCTGGGCTGTTTCGTCACAAGTTTTTTGGCATTGGTCCTGGTTAGTAGTCTAGGGTTCCACACCAAACACTTTGCCGGGTTCAAGTGGACATTTTCTCCATACTTTTTAGACCCTGTGTAGTTTAGTTCAGACTCTGTCCATTGAGAACCCATATCCTTTCATTTTAGTTTAGTTCTGTTCCAGGTCAATTATTTCTTTTGGAAGTTTATGCACTTTATCATCTGTTTCTACTCTGACCTTTACAATCAATTATGGTGAAAGATTACTTTCAGTTCTTTCTGTTTCCTGTCCCAGGTTAGTTCTTTATGGAAATTATGATAGAGGACTGGTCAGTCTGCCTTGAGCATCACAATTGCTCATTCAGCTTGTTGCTTGCTCCTGACGGCTTCCATTTTTTCCCACTTCTGCTACAAGGGAGGAAATGTGTTACTCTGCAACAACTGTTATTCTCAAGTACTTATTAGTTTCTTCATTCTACAGGGCTCGCAAATGGTTAAACTCAACAGTTGTTTTGTAGGCCCTCTTGTTGAATATTTATCATTCTAAGTCAGAAATCACTTTACACTCCAGTTCTACTGCATTAGGTCTCAGGTTAAATTCACTCAATTATGAAACTTTGACATGTGTATTCAACTATTATGCTTAAGTTATCAAATGTGATACTCTCACCTTTGCTTAGCAATACAGTCAATTGTTTACTTGGTCAGCGTAGCAGTGTTTGTATTTGTTAGACTTGGCATCTTTGTCGTGGTTTCCCCTGACGTTTTGCTTCTACCTCCGGTATGTTTGATGCTGTGCTGGATTTCATTTTTGCTGGCTTAGATGCTTTGGGTACTTTGACACTGCTGGTCAGTGTCAAAGTGCAAGTGCTCCCTGTCTAAATTGTGATTACCATGGGTTATCCCCGATTGACATATTTGATTTACTGGTAAGTCCCTAATTAACTGCACTGAAGTGTGCCAGGGCCTGTAAATCAAATGCTACTAGTGGGCCTGCAGCACTGATTGTGCCACCCACATGAGTAGCCTTGAGATGGTACCTCAGACCTGCCTTTGCATTGTCTGTGCACAGTTTGTTAACTGCCAAATCGACTTGGCAAGTGCACCCACTTGCCAGGCCCTAACCTTCCCTTTTCTTACATGTACGGCACCCCTATGGTAGGCCCAAGTTACCCCCCTGGGCAGGGTGAAATGTATGTGAAAAGTAGGACATGTAATGGTGTGTGTGACATTTTCTAATAGTGAAATACTGGCAATTTCGTTTTTCACTATTGAAAGACTATCTAGCCCCAATGGATACAATGGGAAATGCTGTGGGCCCTCAGATTCACCCCTAGAGATGCGGAACTGATTAAGCTTCTGCATCTCCGATATAAAGAGGCAAGGAAGGCCAGAACCAAACCTCTTAAGGAAGAAGATTGGGAACAACTGTATCAAGAAGCCATTTCAAATATTTCCAGTAAGTTTTTTTGAGAATTATCAATGCTCCCTTTCTCAAACTATTCATGAATTTGAGCTTAGACGAGGAATCATAGGTCCCACACTTCTCCTCAATATTTACCCCAAATGCTGCTCCTTCCAAAACTCCTCTACTTTTGAATCTTTATTAGATTAGAGAGGCTCTTTTGCAGTGCTCCAGCAGTATAGCCCCTGGCCTGGATAGTACTCCGATAGATATCTTCATGAAGCAGCCAGACCTATGATGACCAACCCTGACAAATGTCTTTAACACAGTTAACATTGTGGGCCCACAGGACTCAATGTCTGCAATCCATCTATATTCCTATCTATAAGAAAGGAGTTAAATCTGAGGTCAAAAACTACAGACCAATTTCACTCCTGGGTAGCATGGCTAAACGTATGGGTTTTATAAAAAAGATTAGAGCAATGGGCCACCCGTAATAGTGTCTTGTTTCCAGTGCAATATGTTTTTTTGAAAGGGGCAAGGTACCCAGGACCAATGCCTCAATCTATGTCTGTTTTTTGCCAAGTACACTCAAGTTAAGCAAGACAAGTTATATTTGGCATATATATGCAGCTTTTGACTGCGTTGCTCATCACCACCTGTGGAGCATCATGCAAGAAATGGGCATCGATGAGGCCATTATTGTTTTTATCAGGCACTTTATTCCTTGGCTACAGCCTGCGTCTGTTACGGGAGACAGGGAGAGTGCACTAGGTTGTTCCCAATCAACAGGGGCGTTCGACAGGGTTGTGTAATCACCCCATTTCCTTTCTCCATCTATTCCAATGGGATGGAAACACCCCAGGCGAACTCAACCTCGCATGTTCCTTTTATGATCTTATCATATAAGGATTGAATAAAGTGATTTGACTGACTGAGTGGCTGTGTAACATCCTACAAGTATAACTTTCCATTGGGTCAAGATAGAGAAATAAAGTAAAAGCTCTCTGAACTCAGAATTTAATAACACATCTTTTAGTAAAGATGGTTTTTAAATTATGTATTTGAAACTGCCACTTTTAGAAAGTGGGCATTTTCTTGTTTAACTGTTTTGTGTGCCTCTGCCTGTTTGTGTATTGACTGGTTTTGGAGTGTGAGGGGCTGGGGATGTTCATTCACTGTAGACAGTCATGGGGGGGTTGAGGTGTGCCTGCCTTTCCTGGATGGCTCAGAGGTGAGCTGAATAGACATTGGCTGAATTTAGAGTATTGGGTGGTGATTCCCTTGCACCTGAATAGGGGCTGGGTCCCTTGCACAATGCTGTCTCCACCCCCTGTGGTCATATTGCACCAGTGAGGACAGAACTGGTTTGGGCTGGGCTCAGAGACCCTTGCACAAAGAGAATAAAGATATTTTGGGGTATAAGTAATAGATCTAAAACCCCAGAACTTTAGATCACTTCTGGACTCAAAAGGAACCTTTGCCCAGGAGAAGAGCTGTGAGGAGGAGTACTGGCCCTTTTGTTGTGTGTGTTGTGGGGTTGGCCTGCAGTTGCTGTTTCTGCCAAGGAAAGGACAATGACTGGTACTTTGCTTTGAACCTTCTTGAAGAAGATCTCCAAGGGCCAGTGAGTGCTGGCTTCCTGTTCTGAAGTCTCAGGGACACAAAGGCTTCACCCCCAGTTCCCTTGAACTCTTCTGCTTAGAGTTCTGGCCTGCCAGGAGGTGCCTGTTCCAGTTCTGGGCCTCTGGAGATTGTGCTTGCTGCTGGGAGCTGGAAAAAACCTAAAGAACTGAGTTAATCAATGCATCACTCTTCTTGTGGCTGTTTTTCCGATGCAGCAATGATGTGTGAGAAGAATCTCCCCACATCGGCGTGCCACCCCCAAAAGCGACGCCGTGCCTGCGGTAGCTGCAAGAACCGACACTTCGAGGGATCGCGGCTCAAGAAATTGACGCAGCACCGCTCAACGTCGCTGCATTGATTGCCGACGCATCCCAGATTTCCTCACATTGCACCTGTGCAGCAAGTTTTCCCGACTCATCACCACGGACCAGAAACGTCTTGGAGTCGACGCATAACTTCCCCCTACAGACCGGGTTTTACGCATCATTGCGTGCAGCAGAAATGTTACATTGTCTCCCCACAGTCTCCGGAGCTGACGCATCTCTGTTTCTCGACGCTTCCCATCTCTGCGGCTGTGTGGCCTTGTGAATTTTGACTCATCTACAGGTACTTTGTGAGAAATCATGCATCTATAGTTTTCTATGGACCAAGTTGTTTGAAACGTTTTTAAAAAGTCATATTTTTATTACATGTATGTTGGATTTTTGTTGTTTTGGTCTTGTTGAGTTTAGATGAAGATACTGTAGTTTTCCTAAACTGGTATGGTGTCCATTGGTGGTGTTATCACAGTATTACTGTGTGTTTTTAGTACAAATTCTTCACACATTGCCTTTTGGCTAAATCTGTCTGCGCATGCTAAGCTACCCAGGGTGTGAGCAGGGGTTATCTAAAGTGTGTATCTCCCCTACCCTGACAAGAAGCAAGGGTCCCTATTTGGACAAAGCTACCTACCTCTGCCAACTAGAGACCCCCTTTTCTAACAGTATTGTTTTCCTTTCCTTCTGAGGTACTCTTTAAATCAACTGCAGAGAGTTTCTCTTCTGTGACACCTCTGCATGTGCCTGTTGCTGACATGGAACCACTTATGCATCTCAGAAATGGAAGGAAGTTGGTTGTGACTTTATCCTTTGTTTCTTGAAAGTGCTGCTCATTGCTTCAGCGTGTTGATTTGATTTGTTTTTGTGTCCTTCCTCTTGCCACTGGTTGCACATTGTTGTCCTGTAAGGGAGTCATGGATTGTCTTGGAAATGTATGCCTTCATTATAGGTGCTATAGTAGTGAGCTAGAGAGCATGAGCATTCAATGACGTCAATTGGTCATGGTTGAGGCATGTAGCAATCTTTTCAGGCGTGCTTCTCTGGCCATTACTCAAATGTAACCCTCCCCATCTCCCAACAAGTAGTTAATAGTCCTACAACATTATGCATGGAATCAGTGGTGCCTGTTTCAGGTCAGCATAGTGTAGGAAAATCAAGAAAGTGGTGAAGATTTTAGGGCAATTCCATGTTGATATGGCTTTTAGGCAGCCGTGGCCACTGCAGGTAAGAGCAGTGGAGCGGTGGGGCCAGGTAAGCGGGGATTTCAAGAGATGACAACAAGGGAAAATTAATTATTTATTTAATTTTCCTTCGTGGTTGTCTCTCGAAATCCCCCTCATCTGGCCCCACCACCTCACCGCTTTTACCTGCAGCGGCAGCGGCTGCTTTTAGGTTGTGAACATAATTTCCAGAGGAAGAGGATGCCTCTTTTTAAGATTTGCTATTTTAAAGAAATATGGCTGTTGAAACATAGACAGGTTATAGATGTCTTGCCATGTGAGGTGGGCATAGTCTTTGTCACCTTTCCTAGTGCCCCAGACTTGTCATCACCCCCTCCAGCACTGTGATTAATGAAGGTTTTCTTTCTGTGAATTTCTTCGTGACCAATACATGATTACGCTTCAGCAACTTTTATAAGAGCCTTTAAATGTCTTAATAATTTGAACAGTGCACAGTTTCAATGACATGGTGTTTGGGAAGGTTATGCTTAGACAGGAAAGAACTTTACCTCATTCAGATAGTCACAGCCAAGCATGAACTCAAGCGTGCAGTTGTAATGTTGCCGAAATGACATATCTTTTTATTTCTTGAAGTTCAAGTGCAGTTTATATTTACAGCAGTATGTTGCAATGGTTTTCATTTTAGTGAAGGGCCTTTGGAGTGCATGCCAGCATAATTGGATCTGACCATATTGCGGATTAGGGACTGGGGACCCCTACTGGTGAGAGTTACTACAGCTAGGATATCAATCTACTGCTCATTAGAGTACAGACAGAACAGGAATGGGACCAGATGATTCCAACTCAATACATTTGTGTTCTGGCACTTCAGATTGATAAAGGATATGATTAAATTAAACATATTGTAAGAAACTAGAAACAAAACAGTACTCTTTTGCATTACTTTAGCGAGTGTAACATCCTCACAACTCAAATTCCTGAAACTACAACAAATGCTTTGCTGGATTTAATTGTTACCTCCAACCTTACAACAACAAAATGATTACTCATAGGTGACAATATACATTAGGTTTCAATAAGACATACAATTTTTAACAAGAATCAAGATGATATGATTCTGAGGAATACATTATGCTCAGTATTTTAATAACAATTGAACATATCTTCTGAGAGACAGCAATGTTACTGTGGTAAGAGGTACTGGCATTTGCCTCCTTAAGAGAAACTGCTTGAACCTTTATGCAGTATGGGTTTCATCGTGTTTAGGCAGTTACTGTGCTATACTCACAGACAAAGCCTGTAAATGTTTTTTTTTTAAAGCAACAGCTCCACATCTAGGAATAACAACAGAGAGATTTATGTCGCTACCGCGGGAAAGAGGAGGCTGGTCACTACCGGATCTAAAGCTTTATTATTGGGCAGCAGCATTGCAATGTATGGTGGGCCTGATTGGAGGTGCTGAAGTGGAGGGTTGGGACAAGTTTGGTTCGCTTGCTATTTATGGTTTGGTTCTGGGTACGAATGCTGAAAATGTATTTTTGAGATTCACGGAGGGAAGCTACTGCAAAAGAACACGATTTGAGACAGTAATGGCTGCATATAATATATGGAAAGGGTTTGCTAAAAAAGGTGGGAATTGGGAAGTATAATGCATATACTAGACTAAAAGATAACCCTTCCCTACCGAGTGAGGATTTTTCGGGAGCAGTCTTTCAAGAATGGGAGAGGCGGGGGATAAGAAAGTTTGGAGATATGTTGGGCCTTCATGGTATATTACAATTTATGGAGCTGCAAAATAGTTATGCTCAGGATACAAAACATTTCTTTAAATACCTTCAAATAAGAAGCTGCATATTAAATAAACAAGAGGGTACATCGGGATTCGAAAAAAATATGGTGATGGACCTTATAGAAGGTGGTTGTGATTGCACTATTAAGAGGTTTTATTTAGAAATGACAAAATTAAAGAAAGATGATTTAGAGGAATGGATAGATAAGTGGTCTATTGATTTAGATATAGGCAGGGATATCTTTACTGAGTCATTAGAAATGGGGAGTAAAATGCTGTGTTCATCGTCTCTTCAGGCCCAACACTATAAGATACTATACCATCTATATTATACACCCGCGAAGATTGCCCAGTGGGGAGGTTCATCTGGTATTACTTGTTTTAGATGTGGCAGTACAGATGCTGATTTGATACATATCTTTTCAGTTTGTCCCCATTTGGATAAGATGAAACAGGATATTGTGAATTTTTTTCGGAATGCACTGTCAACAATAGAGTTAACACCAGCTATTATGTTATTGGGGATAAGTGTTGACGGGCAGTCGAGTTGTAGAAATGTTATATTTGTAGCAATGGCGATCCTGAGATTGTTAGTGGCTTCTGCCTGGCTTGATCCTAACCCTCCATCATATCATCAATGGTTGGGCAAATTATTGTCAATACAAAAATTGGAAACAGCCATATATGCTAGGAAGGGAAAAAAGGGTAAGAAACTGGGTATGCAAATTTGGGGTCCTTTTATTCGATGGAAGTTAGGTACTGACTGTTAAAAGACTAAGAACCTGTCTAGATGAATATTTGAATGTGTATGCATGATTTTGTGTTCTATTGTATTGTAATCATTGTGCCCTGCTCATGTTATAAAGAAAATGGGCAAAAATAACTATTAATAAAAAAAATAAAAAAACAAAAATAAGAATAACAACAGATTAAAACTTTTTAAACTGAAATTTGGTCCCACAACAATTACATATTGAGTATTAGAACACCGATTAGACATACCATGGTCTGCTAGCTACCCAGATTCTCTTCGAGTTGTACTTTTGTGGCACAATTTAAATATGAAAAGTGAGTAACACAGCAGAAAGCCTCTTATTTTAACTAGGACATGAGTAACCTGTTAACTTTCCATTATAGCATACAGTGGGCACATAAACAAAGTTCGCAATTGCATACTGTTCCTCAGACAGTAATATTTTGATACAGTCTTGTCTCTAATGTTTTGCATTATGTTTTCTAATTTTGTTGTACAAGTAAATACAGTCAAATGTTTTAACATATTTAACTGTACCTCTGCCTAGGAGTATATGCAACACGGGAATAAGAGTATTTCCAGATGTAAAAAATGTGTTTTCGTCCCAGCTCAACTTCATTTTGTAAGTATTACCAAAATGATTACAGTACACTAAGGCTTTCATGGTGCTACTCTGTTTAAAATGCTCCATTTACTATTGTCTTTTACAGAGAGGTATATGATAACATACACGTGACAACAATACCACCAAATGCTTTCCAAGGAATGAACAGTGAACCTCTGACATTGTAAGTAGCTGATACAAAACAAAGGTTTTCAAGTGTTCCCTTTTTAGATCAACCACCTACTCTGGAATATTTGTGCATGTAGTATGGGGGCCCTGGGTGGCAATTGGGTTGTGTATGTACTGAAGTCCCTGTATAGTTATACACCAGGGCATTACACTGTCATCCTCCTGTCACAGCACTGAGAGTTTATTCTTCAATGACTAGGGCAGAGAGAGCCCAGCAGGACCATGGAAGTGTGGTGGTAGACATCATAATGACCATGTATTCATTTTGCTATGAAGAACAACAGGTGAGTGGCCACCACTCTGCTGCAGCTCTTAGTCCTGCAACGTTAGAAAACCCTGAAATACTCTAAATCCTAGAACTCAGGATATCATTGGAATCAATAAGCACGCCTTCCTTACAGACTATAAGGGGCTCCCAGGAATTCCTTAAATGCACTGCTGAGATATCTGGTAAAGTTGAGGAGATTCCACTATGGCATTACGTAGGGAGCATTAGGGCTGCCAGTGGGTTACCTTGACCCCATGATATATGGTCCTATTGACTAGGGGAGGCCCTAGGGACGTCCTAATTCCAAAAAAAATGGGAAGCCTACCTCAGTTCAGAGTGGGCAGAACTCAACTCTAAACTACTGCCTCACGTTTAAATCAGGGTAAATTATGCCACCCTATTTAAAATTGGGGCTTCCTTTTTGGGACACTCATGAATCAGTGATGTAACTAGCCACAAAAACTGAATCCCTGCCTACATCTCTTGTTTGGAAGTGGTAACTAGGGTGAGAATAGCAGGACTTTATTGGAGGAAGGGTAAAGTGTCAATAGAGAAACACCACAATTCCTAGAAGTGGCAGAGGGCAATACCCAAAGGTACTGAGCTGCCTGTCTCGTCTCCCCTAGAGGATAGACTCCTAGATGACTACCTACCAGATAAGGCGATCTCGCTGACATACAAAAAAATATTAAACAATACACCGGACACAAAGGGGAAAACTCGGGCAAAATGCGTTGAGGATGTTGGGGACATTAGCGACGAAGAATGGCAGGTGGCACTGGCATCCCCTCAGGAGGTGGCGATCTGATTCTGATTTAAATTTATCCAGCTCAAACTCCTGCATAGAGCATACTATACAAGTTCGCTATTGGTCAAAACGGGTGCCCTGAACTCCACGGCGTGCCCTAGGGGGTGCAGCCAAATAGGAACCTACCTGCACCAGTGGTGGGAATGGCCAATTCTCCTGAAATATTGGGAGACGGTCACATCGGCAATGTTCTCAACCTGTCACAAAACAATGAAGGTCTCGCCCCGCTGGTGCCTCCTCAATATATGGCAGGCAACCGACCTATTACATGCTGAGAGAGTGTGGGTTTCCCTTGGTTGCATGGTGGCGAAACGCAACATAGCAAGAACATGGAAGGGGTCACGAGGCCCAAACTCACTGAGTGGGAGACTGATATGGATTGGTGCATGCAAGTGGAGAGAGTGATATATGAGGGAAGAGGGTGCCCACAAAAATGATCCACGATCTGGGTGCATGGAATGTGAATAGAAGGATATGTACCCAAATCAACTACGCTTTCTCGTTGACAACAGACCACATGGAAGAGTAAACTTTAGATCGTAAAGGATTTACTGAGATACGGGGTCTCGTTATGGGCCCTAGATATCGTACTGATCGATATTGTACCAGTGCACTGTGACTGTCCGAAATTATTAATGAATGCACTGTATTTTGCTTTTTTCTGTTCTTGTCTTGGAATATTCAATAAAAAGATCTGTTTTAAAAAAAAATTCCTAGAAGTGGAGAAAGCAATATAAGCTATGGTTCTTCAGGAAATGTGTAGTTTCTGGCAAATTATTGTGTTCACACATGTTAGGTTTCGTAAGCCCCAAAAGTAAACTACTGCCTTTTGGGAGAATAGGAAAACTGGCTAGCCTCTCACATCTCCCCACTTTGTTATGTCCATATAGAGTGTTAGGAGTCAGACATAACCTATCAAAGAATTTCTTATCTGCAAGCGCTAAAATGTAGCCCCCTCTGTATCCCTGAATAATCATAATATTTCAAAATCAGACAGCCATACACTACCACAATACTGCAATTTTATTGACTCCAAGTTGGTTGATATTTATCCATGTGATTTATAGCTAAGACCTGAAACAAGCCTCATGGTATCAACCCACATAGCACTATGCTTTTCCCCCAACAGCTGCCTTTGAAGATTACATAGTTCGATTAAATATCTTGGGAAATATTCTCAAGACGTTATCGCAGCGTAAGCTGAACTTTTATCGCTGTATTAGCAAGCTTGCGCTAGCAGCCGTTAGCGACAGCTTTTTGACAAAAACGTCCATTTAAAAGATCGCGACTTCTGTTAGTGATAATTGTCGCTAATGACATGCAAGGGAGGAGTTCCCATGCAAAATCTGCCGTTAACCCAACAGCTCCATATTCACAAGGGGATTCCTTAAGTCCATAGGACCCAAAAAAAATGTCTCTAACTGCAACTAGAGGCAGTTTTTTAAGACCAGAAAATATCAGGTCTTAAAATGAAGATGACCATTGGGGCCTCATTTTAGCAGGTTTGGTTGCTGGACCGCGCTACAAGCAAAGTTACTGCGCTGCCCTGCCACAAAATTACAATAAGATAGTGCACATTCCAGGGCCTCACTCATAAAAAGTGTTTTGTTTCAGCGCTGCAACAAGACAGCGTTGCAACACTTTTCGCTACCCCCTTCTTGCGACACCACGAATGCGCTGTATTCACTGGACAGAGCTGCATGACGCAAGCATTGACAGACATGTCTGGAATCCTGATGTATCTGTCTGCGCTAAAGTCATGCATTGCTGTAGTCGTGTCACAACCATGATGCAACTCCAGCAATGCATGGCGCCAGCCTATCCCTGTTGATAGGTAAAAATCCCTTCAAGGGATTTTGTTTCATACAACTAATTAACACGCTTGGAATAGTTATTTGGCAGTAAAGCCCCGACTGGTAGCTTACATAAGATTAATCTGAACGTCAATTGAATAGTTATAATGAAATTAATAAATAGTTATTTAACACACGGGTATCAATTTTCTCAAAGGATAAACAAATTTAATGTGAACAAGATAAGAAAGGGGGTACAATAAATGATATCAAAACACCTTGATAGAGGCAACAGAATAATATACACAAGTAGCAATGTCTTCCAATCATAGATATAATCATCTATTCCCAAATGATAACAAATGCAAAGAAAAAGTCAAGACAAAGCAACAAACAGTTCTTTGGGGCAAACGAAAACTGTGGAAATAGATGGATTTGTCGACGCTTCGGTCTTTTGTGGCATACAATGTCCGTTAGACATAAGATATGAGTTTTTGATTAGAATATTATTTCTCAATAGGATACTGGAGAACAACGACGACCGCAACACCACCACCCTGCTGGAAAACCTCGCAAACCTGGGACTCAAGCAGCTGGTGACCACCCCCACCCACCTCGCCGGACACACTCTCGACGCCGTCTTCTCATCCAGCAAAGACATCGCCTTCAGCCACGCCACAGGACTCCACTGGTCGGACCACAGCTGCGTCCACTTCACCTTCAGAAGAACGACGACCCACCACCACCAGCAACAGGTTGCCCGAAGAAGCTGGAACAAGATCACAGCCGACCAGCTCGCCGCTTCCCTGAGTCAGCACCCTCCCGCCAGCTCAGCGAACCCCAGCCAGGCCGCCGACAACCTCACGAAGTGGATCAGCAACTGCACGGACGAACTCGCCCCTCTGAGGACCCCGCCCAGCAGACCCGGCAGCAAGAAAGCCCCATGGTTCACCGTCGAACTCAAGAGCTCCAAGAAGAACTGCCGAGCCCTCGAGAAAGTCTGGAGAAGGGAACCAACACCGGACAACATGACCACCCTCAAGCTTGCCACCCGGAAGCACCACCAACTGATACGCGCCACCAAGAAAACTGCATTCAAGGACCGACTGGACAACAACGCACACAACTGCAAGGAACTCTTCAACATCGTGAAAGAGCTCTCCAACCCCAACGCCGGAAACAACGACATCACCCCATCGCAAGACCTCTGCAACTCCCTCGCCACCTACTTCCACAACAAGATCGCGGACATACACAACAGCTTCAGCATTCATCCATCGCACACAACGACCGCAGCAACGCCGCCCACCACCACCCTCCGCGCCTGGACTCCGATCAGCACCGATGACACCGTCCGCATGATGAACTCCATCCACTCCGGATCTCCGACCGACCCCTGCCCTCACCACGTCTTCAACAAGGCCGACGCTGTCATCGCACCCCACCTGCGGGACATCGTCAACACCTCCTTCGACACCGCCACCTTCCCGGAGAGCTGGAAGCACGCCGAACTCAGCGCTCTACTAAAGAAACCAACAGCGGACCCCACCGAACTCAAGAACTACCGCCCCATCTCGCTCCTCCCGTTTCCAGCCAAAGTCATCGAGAAGACCGTCAACAAACAGCTGGCCGCCTTCCTCGAGACGAATGGATCCCTCGACCCCTCACAGTCTGGCTTCCGAGCCAACCACAGCACCGAGACCGCCCTCATCGCTGCCACCGATGACATCCGAGCCCTGATGGACAACGGAGAAACAGCGGCCCTCATCCTCCTAGACCTCTCCGCGGCATTCGACACTGTCTGCCACCGCACCCTAGTGCAGCGCCTCAGCAACGTCGGAATTCTGGAGAAGGCACTGGAATGGATCGTCTCCTTCCTCGACGATAGAACACAGAGAGTCCGTCTACCACCGTACAAGTCAGAGGCCACCGAAGTCATCTGCGGCGTCCCTCAAGGATCCTCGCTGAGCCCCACCCTCTTCAACATCTACATGAGCCCCCTCGCGCCCATCGCACGCCAACACAACCTGAACATCATATCCTACGCCGATGACACCCAGCTGATCCTCTCACTGACCAACGACCCCGCCGCTTCCAGAGCCAACCTTCACGAAGGGATGAAAGATGTAGCCGAGTGGATGACGACCAGCCGCCTGAAACTGAACTCAGACAAGACGGAAGTCCTCATCCTGGGCTCTTCGCCCTCCGCCTGGGACGACTCCTGGTGGCCCCCCGCCCTGGGCACCGCACCCACACCGACAGACCACGCACGCAACCTGGGCTTCATCCTGGACTCCTCCCTCTCCATGACCAGACAAGTCAACGCCGTCTCCTCGTCATGCTTCAACATCCTGCGCATGCTACGGAAGATCTTCCGGTGGATCCCCACCGAGACCAGGAAGACGGTCACCCAGGCCCTCGTCACCAGCCGACTGGACTACGGCAACGCCCTCTACGCCGGAACCACCGCCAAGCTCCAGAAGAGACTCCAGCGGATCCAGAACGCCTCAGCCAGACACATCATCGACATCCCCCGACGCAGCCACATCTCCGGACATCTGAGAGACCTGCACTGGCTCCCCGTCAACAAGAGAATCACCTTCCGTCTCCTCACCCACGCACACAAAGCCCTACACGATCAAGGCCCGAGCTACCTCAACAACCGCATCAACTTCTACGCTCCCAAACGCCACCTCCGATCAGGCAGTCACGCCCTCGCCACCGTCCCCCGCTTCCGAAGAACGACAACAGGAGGAAGGTCCTTCTCCCACCTGGCCGCCAAGACCTGGAACTCCCTCCCGACCGACCTGCGCCTGACCCAAGACCACCTCTCCTTCAGGAAGAAGCTCAAGACCTGGCTGTTCGAGCAGTAGCAGCACCCCCACCCCCCAAGCGCCTTGAGACCCTCCGGGTAAGTAGTGCGCTCTATAAATGTCCTTGATTGATTGATTGATCCTATTTTACAGTTGAGTAATCCGTCAAACAACCGGTTCCTGATGTATGGGATCAGGAATTTTCGATTCAGTTGTTTTGATTTATCTGGTTCTAAGATTTTGACCAGTTCTAAGTAAGTAGTGCACTTTAGATTTGCCACAGGTTGAGGTATGCTTCTCTCGCCCCCTTTTTTCTCTTTTATTCTTCTTTTTCTCTGGTTGTTTTCTTGATATAGACCCCACTTTGGGAAAAGGTAATTTACACCTCCTTTATTTCATTAGATCACATTTCAGGTTGAGCGTGACTGTAGTCATCTTCTTTTCTCTTCACTGGTTTTTTTTCTTCTCTTATTTAACTTAACCATTATTGCCAGTGGGTTACCTTGACCCCATGATATATGGTCCTATTGACTAGGGGAGGCCCTAGGGACGTCCTAATTCCCAGAAAAAGGCTCATGGGGACCCTACCTCAGTTCAGAGTGGGCAGAACTCAACTCTAAACTACTGCCTCACGTTTAAATCAGGTAAATTCTGCCACCCTATTTAAAATTGGGGCTTCCTTTTTGGGACACTCATAAATCAGTGATGTAACTAGCCACACAAACTGAATCCCTGCCTACATCTCTTGTTTGGAAGTGGTAACTAGGGCGAGAATAGCAGGACTTTATTGGAGGAAGGGTAAAGTGTCAATAGAGAAACACCACAATTCCTAGAAGTGGCAGAGGGCAATACCCAAAGGTACTGAGCTGCCTGTCTCATCTCCCCTGCAGCATAGACTCCTACATGACTACCTACCAGATAAGGCGATCTCGCTGACATACAAAAAAATATTAAACAATACACCGGACACATAGGGGAAAACTCGGGCAAAATGGGTGGAGGATGTTGGGGACATTAGCGACGAAGACTGGCAGGTGGCACTGGCATCCCCTCAGGAGGTGGCTATCTGATTCCGATTTAAATTTATCCAGCTCAAACTCCTGCATAGAGCATACTATACAAGTTCGCTATTGGTCAAAACGGGTGCCCTGAACTCCACGGCGTGCCCTAGGGGGTGCGGCCAAATAGGAACCTACCTGCACCAGTGGTGGGAATGGCCGATTCTCCAGATATATTGGGAGACGGTCACATCGGCGATGTTCTCAACCTGTCACCAAACAATGAAGGTCTCGCCCCGCTGGTGCCTCCTCAATATATGGCAGGTAACCGACCTATCACATGCTGAGAGAGTGTGGGTTTCCCTTGGTTGCATGGTGGTGAAACGCAACATAGCAAGAACATAGAAGGGGTCACGAGGCCCAAACTCACTGAGTGGGAGACTGATATGGATAGGTGCATGCAAGTGGAGAGAGTGATATATGAGGGAAGAGGGTGCCCACAAAAATGATCCACGATCTGGGGTGCATGGAATGTGAATAGAAGGATATGTACCCAAATCAACAACGCTTTCTCGTTGACAACAGACCACATGGAAGAGTAAACTTTAGATCGTAAAGGATTTACTGAGATATGGGGTCTCGTTATGGGCCCTAGATATCGTACTGATCGATATTGTACCAGTGCACTGTGACTGTCCGAAATTATTAATGAATGCACTGTATTTTGCTTTTTTTCTGTTTTTGTCTTGGAATATTCAATAAAAAGATCTGTTTTAAAAAAACAATTCCTAGAAGTGGAGAAAGCAATATAAGCAATGGTTCTTCAGGAAATGTGTAGGTTCTGGCAAATTATTGTGTTCACACATGTTAGGTTTCGTAAGCCCCAAAAGTAAACTACTGCCTTTTGGGAGAATAGGAAAACTGGCTAGCCTCTCACATCTCCCCACTTTGTTATGTCCATATAGAGTGTTAGGAGTCAGACATAAACTGTCAAAGAATTTCTTATCTGCAAGCGCTAAAATGTAGCCCCCTCTGTACCCCTGAATAATCATAATATTTAAAAATCAGACAGCCATACACTACCACAATACTGCATTTTTATTGACTCCAAGTTCGTTGATATTTATCCATGTGATTTATAGCTAAGACCTGAAACAAGCCTCATGGTATAAACCCACATAGCACTATGCTTTTCCCCCAACAGCTGCCTTTGAAGATTACATAGTTCGAATAAATATCTTGGGAAATATTCTCAAGACGGTATCGCAGCGTAAGCTGAACTTTTATCGCTGTATTAGCAAGCTTGCGCCAACAGCCGTTAGCGACAGCTTTTTGGCAAAAACGTCCATTTAAAAGATCTCGACTTCTGTTAGTGATAATTGTCGCTAATGACATGCAAGGGAGGAGTTCCCATGCAAAATCTGCCGTTAACCCAACAGCTCCATATTCACAAGGGGATTCCTTAAGTCCAGAGGACCCCAAAAAATGGCTCTAACTGCAACTAGAGGCAGTTTTTTAAGACCAGAAAATATCAGGTCTTAAAATGAAGATGACCATTGTGGCCTCATTTTAGCAGGTCTGGTTGCTGGACCGCGCTACAAGCAAAGTTGCTGCGCTGCCCTGCCACAAAATTACAATAAGATAGTGCACATTCCAGGGCCTCACTCATAAAAAGTGTTTCGTTTCAGCGCTGCAACAAGACAGCGTTGCAACACTTTTCACTACCCCCTTCTTGCGACACCACGAATGCACTGTATTCACTGGACAGAGCTGCATGATGCAAGCATTGACAGACACGTCTGGAATCCTGATGTATCTGTCTGCGCTAAAGTCTTGCATTGCTGTAGTCGTGTCACAACCATGACGCAACTCCAGCAATGCATGGTGCCAGCCTATCCCTGTTGATAGGTAATAACCCCTTCAAGGGATTTTGTTTCATACAACTAATTAACACGCTTGGAATAGTTATTTGGCAGTAAAGCCCCGACTGGTAGCTTACATAAGATTAATCTGAACGTCAATTGAATAGTTATAATGAAATTAATCAATAGTTATTTAACACACGGGTATCAATTTTCTCAAAGGATAAACAAATTTAATGTAAACAAGATAAGAAAAGGGGTACAATAAATGATATCAAAACACCTTGATAGAGGCAACAGAATAATATACACAAGTAGCAATGTCTTCCAATCATAGATATAATCATCTATTCCCAAATGATAACATGGTGAAGACATGATGTATACAATGATGGTCGGTCCAGGAGAGTCCAGGAGAGTCCAGTGTTGTGGCTGAAGGTGAAGCTACCGCTGGCGGCGGTGACGTGGTCGACCATGTGTCCTGCTATGTGGCCTGTTGAGGTGAGTTGCTGCTTGCATCTGATGCTGGGGACCTTCCCCAGAAGAGGGTGGTCGCCTGCTCATTGGGGTTGGCCAGGTGGAATTTGAGATCACCTATTAGGATGTCATCAGTGGATGGGAGACCTTGGGGTGCAACAATGGTATTTGAGAATGGATGGCCAAGGTCCGGGGGGCCTGCACATGAGGGTGCCGCAGTGGATGTGCATGGACTTGCTCCGGATCTGAGAGTTGAGGTGGTCCAGGGTTACCCATGGGTCATTTGAGTTCGTGGTCAATCCAAGTGTCCTATGGAGTTGATGGCAAGACCTCCTCCTTGAGGGTTGAGGTACTCCATGAGGGTGATACTTCATCCGTCAGTGATGACGATGGAGGTGTCCGTTTCGGAGCCAAGGTTGGTCCTGCCGGCGAGGTGGCATCCAGGGTTGATGGCGAAGAGGGTGCTGGAGTCATAGTGGTGGAGTGTCCAAGAGGAAGGCTTCTTGGTGCTGAGCGCGGTCCAGGAGCAGACAGATGCAAATGGGCTAGCCTATGGTTTGCCTTTGGCATGGGAGACATCCAGTAGCAGGCAGTACATTATTAACTACGCAACTCCGACAATGCAGGTGCCATTACATCGCATTTGATTGCAATGCATTGTGAGGTAAGTAATAGGGTAATTTTAAGTATTTTGGGTGGGTATGGGTTGCAGATGTAAAATATGAAAATTGGGCTGTTTTGTGGGGTAAAATATGAAAATTGGGCTGTTTTGGGGGGAAAATATAAAAATTTGGGTGGGGTTTGGGGTAAAATATGAACATTTGGGTGGGTTTTGGGGTAAAGTATGATAATTGTGCTGTTTTTTGGGGTAAAATATGAAAATTGGGGTGTGCATTTGGTTCAAAATTGAGTCTTGGGTGTGTGTGAGTGGGTGTTGTCATTATTTTAATGAGGTAAGTCTTACCTCGAAGCCGGGTCCCGTGTCTTCGTAGCTCCTGCTCTCCTGCGTCTGCTTCCAGGAAAAGGAAGTAGGCAGCCTTGCTCCAGACGCAGGTACAGCAAGGCATCCAGGATCCAGACGCAGCTCCAGCGAGGCATCTGGCTCCAGACGCAGGTCTAGCGAGGCATCCAGGCTCCAGACGCAGGTCCAGCGAGGCATCCAAGCTCCAGACGCAGGTTCGGCGAGGCATCCAGGCTCCAGACACAGGTCTAGCGAGGCCTCCAGGCTCCAGACGCAAGTCCAGCAGGGTATCAAGGCCCTCATCCTGGTCATCCTGGATGTTGGCTGGCTTGCAGGGGTTGTTGATGTGTGCTGCATTTATAGGAAGCGACGCGTCCTTTCTTTTTTTAAATTTTACATGTTCCCATTTTTGTTTGTAAATAGCAACAGTCCGTGCGTGGTTTATGTGACGTTTGGGGGGCTAAAAGTAAGGGGGGCCTCCTATACTGTGAAGCCAACTGATGTACAGACTGCCTGTGAGAAATGTATTTTATGGATAGGTTAATTAATCAGCAAATGCAAAGGCTGCTTCAGGGCCAATCCAGGCTTTGATTGATGGAGTCACTTGAGGCTTGGGGCCTAAAGTGTGTCATTTTTAGATCAAACCCAAAGCTGTTACCAGGGAGCTCAGGGTGCGTGCTTTTAAGGGACATTTACACAAATGTTTGCACTAAGTACAGTCTGATTGGGTAGTAATAACATTTATATTTGAAAGCACTTCTGAGGTCTCAAACATGAAATGTTTGACAATATTTGCACAGCCTAATACTACGCTTAATACTATTTTACGTTTGCAGAGTGCGTTTTGTCCCAGGGTCTGGCCTCGTAACAATATAAGTACATAGGTCACTCTTACCCTGTACAGGGCAGGACTTACTGCTGTGATTCTCTGGTGGCGTACAAACACCCACAGGGGTCACATTCACCCACTGAAGGTTCAGATAATAATGCAGTGCATTTCCCTTTGACTGGTTTGACATGCATTTATTTTCCCGTTTCTTTTAAGGTGTGTTTATCTGTACTAGGCATTCACCTGAAAGACATCCCAATATTGCAGTATTTTATTTTTTAGCCACATGTTTGACCGTCCCCATACTTGATGATCCAGGCTGTGGGCTCAGGGACACAGTTCCCCTACTTTGTACACATTACTTAGGCACTACTATAGAGAAGATACATCCGTGACCTGCAACCTATAGGCGCCATATGTGCCTTCCCGCAAGAGCACCATATGGGTGATTCATAGCTCCTCAGTGCATACATTTATAGGCACCATCTGTACAGCTTATAAATAATACTCATGAGCGCGTGCCCGGGGGCACTTCTGGGTGTGCTAAACACAACTTGTAGACATCACTATGTATATTTAGCAGCCCCCCTTCTCACCCCGGCATCCTATGCGCTCCCCAGATACCGGCCCTGCTCTCTGTGAACACCCCCTGCTGACACTATGCAGACACCTCACGCACGGGGCTTAGACCATACGCACTCTCAAACGCCTGACACCTGGT
This sequence comes from Lissotriton helveticus, assembly GCF_964261635.1. Taxonomy (NCBI): domain Eukaryota; kingdom Metazoa; phylum Chordata; class Amphibia; order Caudata; family Salamandridae; genus Lissotriton; species Lissotriton helveticus. The sequence goes on from NC_136067.1 coordinate 1,752,258,658, forward strand.
TCTCATAGTGCCTAAAAACAAATGCTTGTGACATGTAACCGGTGCTCACGTAAAGCCTTCGGGGTGAGTTCCGCTATATTACACGGCAAAAAAAAGTACTCAGTGGGAATATACTAAAATGAGTGCATAAACCCCATGGCAGGGTGGAGGCGCTGTAAAGTTGCTACAAGCACCCAGCTGCACCCTCGTCTTCCACCGGTCTCAGGTGGTTCAAAGGTGGAACCAGCCCCGCCAGCACCCTAGGGTGCTTCCAAGCGGACCTCAGCTACAGGCGCGGAACCGAGCGAGCTATCTCCCCAGCTCCACGTGGGTCCGGCGTGAACCTGTGGTTTAGGTGCGTGTGCCGGCCCCGAATCGGGTCAATATAATATTTACTCATAAGCAACTATGGGGTGGGGGGTTCCAACCACCCCAGAAAGGGCAAATATGAGGCAGCGCTCACCCGCACAATATGAGTCCGCCCTGGCCTCTGTGCCCGGTTCATGGAGACAGGGGTGCGGGGGTTTCTGGTGCCGCCCACGGTACAAGAATCCCGGAGAGGGGATAGCAGGTACACTTAGGTGGAAGGGGGGGGCGAGAGCAGGTGCGACGGAAGATCCGATCTTAATATTTCAATCATTTTAATATTTTATTTGTTTTTGTCTGTCTCTTTGCAAGTACGTCTTGTAGGAACCACGGTATGAATAACTCACAGAGACGCGGTAATATTTCTTAATTGAGCTTTAATCTTCCCGAGCCCGGGAAAGCTGCCGTTTAGTTTGCGGGCAATTGGCACTCTGAAAATGGCGCCCGCCAATGTCCCAGCTTGCTCTGCGTGCCGCGCCCAACAACTAGAGCGCGACACCACATATCTCCCTCCTTTACAAAGGTCAAACAGATCAAGAGGGGAAGGTAGGGGGAACAAAGGGAAAAATGGGGTACATGTAGTCTTACTTGATCTTCATGTCAAAGATCTTAAAACTCTTCTGTAGCTCGACCGGTCTACCCACTCTTGTGCGTGGGTGCATCGGGACTTTGTCCACTTGGTGTCCATTCAGGGGGAGCCTTCCATCTCTCATATCCTCTACCAGTCTCGATCTTTCTCCTGCACCTGTACCCGGGCTCTGGGGTGTTGACTGACCGGCTTCATTCATGACCTCTTCCCCGTCCGGGGTGTCCAGATCTTCTCTCCCATAGTTGGACATTGTTGGGCCTTCACTTGCTCCTTCCGGTGCTTGTGTTGTTTCCGGAGAGCTGCTTCCTGCCAGGGCGGTGGGCTCTGTTCCTCTCGCATTTTCTCATCTCATGATCCAGTTGCATTTTTCCATCCTGTCCTGGAACCATATTTTCCCATCACTTAGCAAGGCCAACCTTGCATAGGGACTCAACTACTTGTAGCAGTGGGCTGAACTTACTGTCTCCTTTCCTCTTTAACACGGCTTGTTTCACTCTTACCCATTCACCTTTTTCCAAGGTGATTTGCTTGACATTATGGCGTTTGTTGTAGTATACCTTGTACAGGTCCTGCGCCCTTTCTATGTTGCTTCATACTACTGCTGGAGACCACTTGCTTTGGATAACTAGTTGTTTCCACGCTGGATTGTCTCTTGTGAAGGGGTCACGGCCACGTAAGACTTTAACCGGGCTGCATCCGGTGTTCGCCGGGGTGATGCGATAGGCCCAAATCATCCGCTGGAGTTCCTTCTCCCAGTTCTTTCCTGCGCTTATCGCAGCTTGTACCGACCCTATGATCACACGATTTAAACTCTCTGCTAGTCCGTTCTCTGCGTAGTGGTACACTGGGGTGTGCTTGACTTCTATTCCGTTGTGCTCCATGAAGGCTGTCCATCTCGTTGATACAAATTGGGGCCCATTATCACATGTCACAACTCTTGGGATGCCTACTCTTAAGAACGTGGCGGTGAGGAAGGACAGCACTGCTTCTGTGTCAACTTCTTCGCACACTTCCACTTCCGGCCACTTGGAGTATCTATCCACTAGCACTATTGCATATTTGGGTACCCCATTTGTATCCAAAATGGGGCCCAAGATGTCCACCAACAGTTCTTCCCAAGGACTGGAGGGAGAGGCCAAATTTCCCTAGTGGCGGGCGTAGCAGGACTTATGTTTTGTCTGCGTTGTTGCACTGTTCACACATTCTTACGTGCTTTTCCACTTCACTGTCTATGGCAGGCCACCAATACGCCTGCTTGGTCCTCGCCTTGGTCTTTACTATTTTAATGTGTCCTTCGTGTAGGATGGTGAGAAGATGGCTTATTAAAGGCTGTAGAGGAACTGCCTTGTCTCCTCTTAGCAGGAACACTGGATTGTCTCCGATGGACAATTCTCCTCGAACTTCCCAATACTTTCTCAGACTGCTGTCTAAGTGCTTTTTTTCTGGCCATCCTAGTGTCATGTACTTCTTCACTGCCTTGAGTGTGTCGTCCTCTGCGTAGGCCTTCTCCCACTCCTGCATACTGATCACTGCTTCATGGTCTTGCGTGAGTGCAACCATGTACTCTTCCCATCCCGTAGGTTCCTGATCGGCAGCAGGTTCCATTGCCGCCGCCCTGCTTAGGAACTCCCGAACCTTGTTTCTGGTGCCTGGAAGGTACTCCACGTCATATACGTAATCCAGTAGCCTTAGGGTCATCTTCGCAATGCGGGGTGTCGCATGTGCATGCCTGCTAGAGGTCAGGATCCTCACCAGTGGTTTGTGATCCTTGCGGAGTAGAAATTTCAAACCTCATATGAACTGTCTGAACCGCTCCATGGCCCAGACCGCTGCTAACATTTCTTTCTCTATCACACTGAACTTCTCCTCATTGGGCGCTAACGAACTTGACGCGAAGCTGATGGTAGTAACTTCTCCTTTCTGCGACTTTTGCATCAGTACAGCGCCTAACCCTTTGTCGCTGGCATCAGTGGTCAGAATTGACAGTGCTGCCTAATCGAACCCATTGAAAGGCACAGCGGTGCAAATGTCCAGTTTCAAGCGTTTGAATTCCTTTTGTTCTTCCGTCCACTAGAAGGTATTTTTCTCCATTAGGAGTTGCCCCAGGTGGGGTGTCTTAGACGCGAAGTGAGGTACGAATTTGATGTAAAACTCCGCCATCCCCAGGAAGTAATGAACATCTTCCTTCTGCTTTGGTGTGGGTGCCTCTTTGATGGATGCTACATTGGCTCATTTTGGTTCTATACCTCTTCTGCTGATCTCGTGCCCCAAGTAAGTCACTGATTCCACTCCAAATTTACACTTCTCCCATTCCGCCGTGAGTCCATTTTGTGCTAGCACCGCCAAGACCGCCCTCAGTTTGGCGTCGTGATCATGTTTCGATTTTCCCATGACCAGGATGTCATCCTGAAAGTACTGCACTCCATCTATCTTCTGGAACAGCCGGTGCATGAGCTTTTGAAATACCGTGGCAGCAGACGCCAAGCTGAACGGCATCCTTAGGAACTTGTAACACCCGAATGGTGTGATGAAGGAAGCAAAGTGATTGCACGAGGGGCACAGGGCGATTTGGTGGTATGCCGAGGTAAGGTCCACTGTGGAGAACCACTTGACTCCATTCGTTCTCGCCAACATCTCGTTTATACAGGGTAGTGGGAACTTATCCACTACTATGTTCTTGTTCAGTTCCCTTAAGTCCACACATAGGCGCACTTTGCCACTGGGTTTCTGCGCCACTACTAATGGTGAGAGCCACTCCGCGCTTTCAATGGCCTCAATTACGCCGTTTTTTTCCAGGCGATGTAGCTCTTCTTGCAATGCCTCTCTACTTCTGAAGGGAATATTCAGAACTTTATGGCTTACAGGTTTAGCTCCATCCTTGAGGCAGATTTTGTGGGTGAATTTTGTCAGACGCCCAATCGTGCCATTGAAGACTTCTGGGTATTCCTCCTTCCATGCATTTCTTCCATATGATTGGACCATATCTGCCATGAGCACTTGGGTTGTGCCTTCCGGGTTCAGTTAGATGCCCAAAGCTCCTTGGTCCATCCATCCTAGTACTGAAGGTCCCCTCTCTGCAACATATAATTTTCTTTCTGCAGTCCGTCCCTTGAACTCGAACATCAATGGCTGATAGCCTACCATCGGTATGGGTTCCCCTGTGAACGTGACTGGATGTGTATCTGTGGGGAGCAGGGGAGCTCCTACTCGGGGTTCAAAGTCTCGCTCCCATATGTTTCGTTGGATTATTGTGTACGGGGAGCCGGAATCTGCCACCATGTCCACCTGTATGCCTCCTATTGTCATTTGTAACGCCGGTTTCCTGGACCTCGTACAGTCTATCCCTAGTACTTGATCGTCTATGCATAAGACTTTGTCTTCTCCTTCTTCTTCAGGGCCTTCTTCCTCTCTGTCTGATCCCTGAGCGACGTACTTCACTTCAGCTTTCTTGGGCTTGCGTCGACATACTTTTTATAGTGTCCCATTATTCCGCAGTAGGAGCATTTGGCTCTGAATGCTGGGCACCCTTTGTCGTTTACTGCATGTGTCTGGCTACCACATCTGTAGCAGGTGTTTCTGTTATCTACTGGCGGCCTTTGGGGTCTCGAGAATCTGGACGGGTATTTCTTCTGGTACCTCACACCTTGCGATGTTTGTGGCTGCATCACTTCTTGTTTGTTCCTGTCCGAAATCTTACATACTGGAGTCTTGACGATGTTGTCTCTTTTCTCTGCCTCTGCGCATCTCTTTGACAGTTCAGCCTTCTTCACTAGAGCCACAACTTCCTTGAGGGGGGCATCCACGTTGACCCATAATCTTTCCTAAATCGATGTGTTCACTGTATGCATTATGATCTGGTCTCTGATGAGATTGTAGTGAAGTGCGCCAAACCTGCACGTCACAGCCAGCTTCTGTAGGGCCGCTATGTACTCATCTACCGACTCTGGTAGAAGTTGTATCTGTCGATCGCTGTGAATACCACTGGGCGGTAGTGGGAGTCTAGATCTTCTAACATGTGTTGGAACACATCCGTGTCTTCTGCGGGTCTGGTCTTCTTCACCAAGTTGTCGTATACCCTGATTCCTTCCGGGCCTAGGTTGTGTAGGAGAATGTTCTTCTTCCTTGCGTTTGAGAAGGCACCATCTCCTTCATCTTCTAGAGATGATAGGTAATTTAGGAAGTAACACTTCCAGTTCTCCTATGGCATTGTGGGCTCGCCCATTTTAGGCAAGAAGGAAACCAAGTTGGTGAGAGAGGAAGATTGCACACACATTTTGGGCGCGTCGTGCGATTCTAGAAGTGGCTGTTTTGCGGCTCCTGGCGGGCTCCCTGGGGCTTGTCTGTCACTGGGCGCTAGTGCCTGCGTGGCTGAAGGGCTGTTATCCCCTACGTGAACTGGGCTGTGGGGCTCCAGCGTTCTTCTCCTTCCGCAGGGAGCGGCGACTGATAATGGCTCAGTAAGTGCCCACCTTTTCTACTCTGTGCTATGCACGTGCACTTTGTGCTGCGGGGCTTTGCCAGACACTTACTGTTGTGCGTGTTGTGCAGTCTCTTCCATGCAGACTCCTCCTCTCCACTTGTGGTTCGAGGTTCATGCAGCGTACTGGATTTTCCCGAATGGTGTCTCCTTGGATCGCTGAGTGGTGAGTATTCTGCCCCTCAACCTGGATTGGCTATGATGTGTGTCTTTCTTGCTGCCCAGACCTGGGGCTGTGCCGGCTCATCCTCTCTGTGCTCCTTGGTGTAGGGACTAAAAAGGGGTGGTAGCGCTGCCAATCGCCGGTGCTGGACTTGGCCCTTCTGGCAGGCTCACCCCTGAACTTTTTGCATTGAACTCTGAGATAAGTATAGTGATTTCTGGTCTTTGTGCACTTTAGCACTGTGGCGCATTGTAAAGTGCGTGCGCTCTCTGAGTGCGTGTGTAAGATTGGCCTGCCCTCCCATAGGAATGCATGGGGGATATGTCTGTCCATGATAGTTCCTGATGTGTGGGGAATGCAGGGTTGAGTTTTGTATGTGTGGACTAGTGTGATTAAATGCTGAGCGATAATGTGCGCGGATCTATTGTGTCTAGTGTGGAAGTGCCACTTCTAGAAGTTGGCCTGTCTGTGCAGTGAATGTGATTTGACTGTCTGGCTTGTGATTGGCTGGAGCTGGCTGGTGTGCCTGGCTCCAGGAGTCAGGATGGGTCTGCCCCAGTGGTGAATGGCGTTAGCGGCAACTTTCTGCCGGTAATGGGCCTATTGCTAGGTATCGCCCGCTAACGCTGGATTTCCTATCGCCATTGCGCTGGTGTTAGCTGCAGTTTTCACTGCTGTTTCCTGATACTATCGCCATGTAGTGACGCCTTCATAATAAGCTGCTAACATGGAGATAGTTTTCAGGGTTAGGCGGTGATAACAAAACTGCCGCTAACTGGTGTTGGCAATAGTTATCGCCCATCCTTGATAATATCCCCCCCTAGTGTTCACCGCGCTCCCAAAATGTCCCTGCACTGGTAGATATGCTACAAGAGAAGACAGCTTTATGGTAATAAAAAACGGTATTGTTTGATGAAATGTTTATCAAACAATACAGTATAGACCCACTGCATAATGCATACGTTTCATTGGGCGACTAATATAACATTTAGAAGTCCCTTTAAAGTAAATAGATGCTGATTTTACACTCCTGACAGCTGCTTAGTTAAAATATAGCCTCAAAAGCCTTAATCTATGGGTTCACAGAGAGAACAAAGACAACTCACGTTTGATAGTCTCTGTAAATGTTTTGCGTAATCTATGTAGTTTGTTATTATGTTAACTGAGTTGCCAAGAAACATAAAGTCGCAAAATCGGAATATAAAAAAATCGTAGGGGCATATTATCAAGAACGGAGTTAAAAATTATCTCCGGTTTAGGAACAGAAAACTGCTGCTAAAGCGGCGATAATGAGCTTGATAATATGCCCTTGAGAATTCCAATAGAAGTCCATATTCTGGTGTGAACATGGGCTTCTATTGGAATTCTTCAGGGCATAGTATCATGCCCATTATCGCCGCTTTAGCAACAGTTTTCTGCCGCTAAACCAGCGATAATTTTAACGTAGTCCTTGATAATATGCCCCTAAGTTGTATAAAATCATGTTTCGGTTTTGCTTTCAGCCTTGAAATTAAATATCCTTGTTTGCCAGAGGTATAAAAATGAAGGGATATGCATGAACTGTTACATTTAATGGTGGTGCAGTCTTCATGGTCAATAATAAAACAGTGTTTCCTAGCATGTCCTTTTAATAAAGATTTAGGCTGAAGACTTGATAAAGGTAATCGGTTCTAAAAATGTTATACATTCCTTCTTCGTTCAGTTCAATTCACTGTCTTACTAAGGGACCAATTACGATGTGTGGAAACTTTACACCCGACTCCTTGCCATATTTGGTTCCTATCGACTCGCGATCAGCGGTTCTGCACGACCGATTACGATGCTTCTGAACACCTTTTGGAAGGACTCTCATTGACTTCAATGGGAGCCTGTGTTCTGACAGACAACACAGGGCCCTATGGGGAAAATGGGTGTCTGCGGAAAAACCTTGCACCCTGTCGTGGGAACCCCATGGTGCCTGCTACAAAGTGCATGGTTTTACAAGGGGGCGTCCCTTGGGTACTCCCATGTACCCTAGCCTGAGCGCCAGGATGAAGGGGGGTTTGCTAGGGGCCCCCAAAAGCAGTTTCTGACAGCCTTTATGTGTCAGACAGACCAAGTCAGAAAGGCTGTCAGAATCCGACATCGTAATCATTTGGTAGGAAACGCTGTCTGTAGAGCTGTATGAATCAGCTCCTACTAACCCGGACTCTCTGAGTGCTGGTCAGAACCGATTCGGAATGACCGAAAGGTTTCTCTTACGACTGCAAGCATTGTGATGAGCGGAATTGTTTCCGACCGAGTCGGGAGGATGGCTTCCGACACGATCTAGGGGAATCCGACTGTCGATCGGAGGCTTTCTGCACGACATCGTAATCGCCACCAAAGTTTTAGGTTCTACAGTCCCTATATCAGGCCATTAGCAAAAAACAACATAACGGGCCAGATGTAGGTAATCCTATTTTATCGAATCTCAAATTACGGAATTTTACCGATTCGGTATTTTAGAATCGGTAAATGGGATGTAGCAAATAATTCGGTAAAAGTTACCGAATCGGTAAAAATCGGAATCTCCGATTCCGAATTTACCGATTCGGTATTCACTGAATCGGTAAATACCGATTCTGTAATCCCCATGTACTGAGCTGAGCAGAAGTGCAGGATGGAATCCCAGGACTCACAGAGGGAAGTAGCAGACCGCAAAAGAAAATTAAACTTCAGCACAGGCGAACTGCAGGTGCTGGTGGAGGAGGTGGTGAAACACTACACCCAGATTTTTGGGAAACAGTCTCTGCAGGTAGCAGAGGCTGTGAAAAGGAACACCTGGCTGGGAATCCAGGCGAAGGTGAACGCCATAGGGGTGACCACATGAGAAGTAGATGACCTCAAAAAACGCTGGTATGATCTCAGGATCATAACAAAGAAGAAGCTGGCAGCACAGAAGAAAGAGGCCAGTATCACAGGGGGAGGAAGGAGCAGGGCACCTGCCCTTACTGACCTGGAGCAGCTGGTAGAGTCCACTCTGGAGCCCAAGAGTGTTTTTGGGATCGGGGATGCTGACAGCTCAGCCCGAGCTGCAACAAAACAAGGTAAGGAGCATGCCCAGCAATCCTCCCCCCTCTTCCCTGTCCGCCTTCCCCAGTGTGGCTGTGTGTTTCACATTCCAGTACAGGTTTTGGTAGTCATTGAAACATACATCAGTTCAGTCATCACACAAAACAGCAAGGCATGCCACACACTACATTCAGAAGCAGTTGAGGACATTGATATTGTGTGACAGGATTGTAATTTAATATTGAAATACAGGGTTGCAGCACCACTGAGCCAATGTCCATATCTGTCCACAGGAAAGTCATCACGCAGCCAGTGTTAAAACCCAGCCTCGGGCATCCCGCACTGTTGTGCGTGGGGGCAGGCATTAATGCTGCCCACACTCCAGAGAACATGTTAGGGTAAATTAACCCATGACCGCCTAGTTAGGTTGTCACAAATCAGACTACCATGGTGTGCCATTTGTCATTTTCCATAGTGCCCATTAAACTACGTCATTCACATTCAACGCCTGGCTGCGTCTCCTTACTTACTTAAAATTAGCTGCGTGTGATCTGTGCCCGTCTCAGTCTCCCATATGTTGCTGGCGCTACTCCTGCTGCATAGGGCTGTGGCTGTTCAGTTCCATCATCAATGTCCTCATGATAAGTCATACCAACTTCTGTGCCTTTCTTGGTGGCAAGGTTGTGCAGCATGGCACAGGTTGCACTGATTTTACGGCAGATGATGGGTGTGTACTGACGTGCACCTCCACTCTTGTGGAGGCAGTGGAACTTGCTTTTTAAAAGTCCAAATGTGCGCTCCACAACGTTGCGTGTTGCTCTGTGTCCCACATTGTAACGTCTCTCACTCCGAGTTGATGGGTTTATGTAGGGAGTGAGAACAAAGGACCACAGAGCATAAGCGCTATCACCTAGGTGGGAAAGAGAGTGCCATTAGTTACATACCATTTGAAACATTCAGCTGCAGTAATTATCAGGGTGTGTCACAGTGATTTACCTAGCAGGTATCCTTCCCCAAATTCTCCAGCAGCCAGGCGTGTGTAGATCCCATTGTTCTGGAATATGTAGGAGTCGTGGGTGCTCCCTGGAAGATTGGCCACAATGTCAGTAATTATGTTGCCAGCGTCGCAGATCGCCTGCATATTTATTGAGTGGGTGGACTTTCTGTTTCTGTGAATGTACTCTGTGACAGCAGTTGGGCAGATTGGGATGTGGGTGCCATCAATGCAGCCGATGACGTGTAGGAAGTGTGCCATTTGATAGAAATCAGTCTTGGTCTTGAGCAGTTCCGCATGTGTGTCAAGGAAGCTGATGTAAAGAAGTATTCTCTGCATCATGGCCTCTAGGAACTTCCTGAATAAACGGGACAGGCAGCTCTGGGACACCCCATCTACCGCAGCCATCACCCCCTGGTAACTCCCAGATGCAAGCAGGTGTAGGCTACAGAGTACCTGCACATGGGGTGGGATGGTGTGCGCCCTTGGTGTTGGGTGCTCCAGGAGTGGGTGCAGGTCCCTGATCAAGTCCATGATGGTTTGGGGTGTAGCCTGTACCTTTGCAATATCTCTGCCTCAGTGAGTTGGAAGAGCGTTATCTGCTGTCTGTAGACTTGCTCCTCCCCTCTCCAGACCCTCTCTCCTGCTGCCTGTAGCCGTAGCCGCCTTGCTATAATGCAGAATGCCGCCATTCTGGTCACACTGTTGCATTTTGGGGCCTTTTTTATAGCCTGCATCTGGTTACCACCTGCTTTCAATCCATGGTAATTACCGACTCTTAAATACCGAATTTCATGAAATTCAGTATTTTAGAAGTTAACTTCAATTGTCATTTTTTAGCATTTCTTATTTAACAAATTCGGTAAATTCGGAATTGGTAAATTCCGATTCGGTAAATTCCAATTCGGTAAATTACCGATTTGTATTTACCAAATCCGTCTTTTTTGATATCCTACATCTCAATTGCCCAATACCGGTCATTAACGACCGAAATTCTGTATTTTCTGCCGTTACCTACCGGTATTTGGCTACCTACATCTGGCCCAACATGTTTTAAAAAAGACTTCCTCTGCCGCCCTTCCTTTACAGAAATCGAAACACATTTGTTGGTTTTTATGTAGTAAATTAAGCCATCAGTCCTAGTTCCAGACTGAACTGAGCTTGAGGGAATCCTTGCCTCCAGAATAACAAAGAAAAGTTTAAGTGTGACACTAGCAATCCAATTGTCTATGTTTTGTGACAAAAAAATTAATTGCCTCACTCATTTTAAAAAGAGAAGACCATAGTTTTGAAAGCAGAATGCAATTCTCCGATGGCAGGACCCCTCAAAAAGCCAGTTGAATCACAAGTTTCCAGATACCACCAGAATTCTTTTTGATTTTAGTGTAGTTAGATAACTCTTCCATTTTGGGTGTGTGTCTAACATCATATCCAGATAACAATAAAGGGACACCAACTCAATATTTTTGTTATTCAATTGCCATGTGCACTTCAAGCCACTAGGTGTGTTTGACACTGAAACCAATTCACCTACGTAAATTAAACGACTGATTGTTTTGTTGGAAATGGATGAAGGGTGACATGTGGGGTCATCTAAAGCCAGAGGTAAGTTTGTAATTTCAATACAGAACACCAAGGGTGCCAAATTGCATCCTTGTTTTAAGACATTGACTATGGAGGATATTGGTGACAGGCCTCATCCGTTGACTTCAACACTGACATAGGTTTTTCCATGACACGGTCCTAATAAACTTGTGCCATAATAATCTCATGCCAGTCAGGCACCTTCTTCCAAATCTGCCCTCAGGTAATATGATCAAAGGCAGCACTGTGGATGATGAAGCAACCATAAAGTGTTCTTTTACAAATTTCGATGAGTAAGGCCGATACCTTTAATGCCAAGATAATATCTAGAGTTGAACTCTTATTTGGAAAGCTGGGTTGAGTAAAAATATTAAGCTGTCTTTCTTAAACCAAGGTATTCAGTGCAGGAAGCCATATCCTGGCAAAATACTTTCCATCCACAACTAAGAGCACTATCAACCTATATGTTCTGGGATTAGACATAGAGCCCCAGTAATAGATGAGTTGGGGACTTGAATCTTTCCATTCTGGAGGAATGGTACCTGTAATGATTTTTGTTGTGTGCAATCTGTTTACTAGATATTGTATTGTACAGCATTGTGTAATGAGCACAATACATTGACACATTCTATGTACACACGTGTACTACCTTCTTCCTATAAAAACTTGCATGCGGCATAGAAACAAGACAAAAAATGAAAGGTAAACTCCAAACCAACATTAAGTAAAGTGCAATCACATAACTCTAATTAGCACCCTCCTGGGCCACTTGATGATCATACAGATTTCCCTTGAGGACCAGCCACCAGCCAGTCTACCAGATCCTCCTCTAATCTATCATCCCTATGGGCCCGTTTCATATTGTAATGATTATTTTAAGATAAAAGGGACAGAGTGACTTAGACCTGTTTTCTGCATCTGACTGAAATAATTCTGTGGCAATACCATTAGGTCCTAGAGTTCATGAAAAACAACATCCTCTTATTAGGTTATTGACCTAAGCAACATTTCTTTTTATATTTACTTTAACCATTTTCATAGGCATAACTCATTGTGAAGCTTGTTCGCCTATTTATCTTTTCTAGCTATTGGTACTGACAGGTAAATCAAGTCTTTCTTTAAAAGTACTCAAACTAAGCACCACTAATTTTAAAAATTAATTTTAGTAATTATTTATAAAAGAATTAGGCAAACTTAACCAAGCCACCTCTTCCTTCTGTTAAATGTTATTTAATGGAATTATGTATATAAGACTTTTTTCTGCATGAATCTTGGCTACTAAATTATAACTCATACTCCACTTATGTTTCGATAAAATCTTCTTGGTCCGTTGATATTTGAATATAAGGCCTACAATATTACAATGCTTTTTACTTGCCTAGTGTTCTTTCTATAGTTATTAAAGATGGCAGCATGAGGCTTGCTCAAAAGAGTATATTTTTTCTTTATTGGGTCTACTCAACAGGCTTGAGAAAGAGCATCCTTTGATTAAATATTTCCCTTAGTTGGAAATGTAAAACTTTACAGTTGAAAAGCTGTTGTCTCTGTAGGGTACACTGCAGAGGTTAACAGCTTGAAGTAGGGTTACCAGCCTGAGGATTGTGATGACTTTCTAAGCGGTTTATTATGCTAAAATGTGAGACATCAGAAAGCTGGGTCTAATACAAGAGTGTAGTTCAAGACAGTACTTTGGCCAAATGAACTATGGGTGTATTAAGAAGCTCTTTCACTCTCAAATCCTATATCGAGGACAACAATCCACACTTTTTGATAAGCCTTAAAATAGGATAACAACTTTTTATTTGTTTGCCCCTATGATTGAAATGATTGAATATGTAAAGGAATATCATCTAATTGCATATCATCCTCTATTTATTACGGGAAATGGGATCTGTTAAAATCTCTTGTTAAGATCAAAGTATATTCAGCGTTGTTAGAAATTGTGTCTCTAGTTGGCAGAGGTTTGCACCTTGTCCAAGATGGAACACAATCCTAATCAGGGCTACTCAGATATGCAACCTAAATTAACCTATGCTCACTCTGTGATAGCTTGGTACAGAGCAGTCAGGCTTTACTTAAGAAGCAATGTGAAAAGTATTTGTGCAGCACCTAAATTACAGTAACACAGTGAAATCACCACAAAAACACTCCACACCAGTTTAGCAAAATAGAGATTATTTATGTGAGTAAAACAAGACCAATATGACAAACAAATAAGTAGAACTCGAGAAATTACTTTTTAAAGAATAAACCAAAAACAGTGCTTAGAGGTCAATTGCGCTAAAGGTTACTTGAGGTTTCACTTGACCAGGGTACATCCAAAGTTCAGGCTGACCACAATGGAGGGCATGCCGGCTACAGGGCTCAGACACGTGCAGCTGAAAAAGTACCTTGGATGGAGCAAGTGTCGATGTCGAGAATTCGATTCAAGAAGTCAAGGAGGTGCAGTGTCATCATGGATCCTGCTGATGGAGGCTAATCGTCAGCGCCCTCAATGAAGACATCATCAACAAGCCCCTTTACGATTTGGTGCTGCGTAATTATCGAGCCACTCTGTCCGTCATCATCGAGCCGCGTAGTCCATCAAGGCGATGTCATTGATCTGCTCCTGTGTCAGCGCCAAGTGGCAATGCATCACTTCTGATCAACTGCATTGACGTCAATGGTTCTGGACAGCAGAAATCACCTTTCAAGGAGCCAGGATTGGATTGGCACCACTTGGCAGAGAAGGACTCACAGATGGCAGAGTCCAGGTGCTGTTGCAGGGTTGAATGAAGTCTTAGATGGCCATGAGGCTTCAGAACAGGGGGGAAAGCTAGCAAGTCCTTGGAAAAAAATTAGGTACAAGGATGCAGAGAGTAGGTCCAGCCCTTCTCATTCCCAGGCAAGAAGCAGCAGGAAGTAGACCAACACAGCAAAGCAGATAGCAAAGTGGCAGTCCCTACTAAAGCACAACAATCAGAGCAATCAGCAGGAAGCAGGCAATACGACAAAGCATTTAGCAGAGTGGCAGCCCCTCCTACAGCACAGCAGCTTTTCTTCCTGGCAGAATGTCCTTGGTCCCAGCAAAATTCTGATTTGGTGGTGTCAGGGGTCAAGGTCTTATACCCAGTTCTGCCTTTGAATTGGGGGAGATTTCAAAGAGGCATTTGAAGATCACATGTTCCCTGCCTTTCCTGCCTTAGCTCTAAACTCAATACGTGGGTGTGCAGCTCTTTGTCTGGGGACAAGCACAGTGCTGTTCAGCCCGGTGATGGGGCTTCAAGAGAAAAATGTTACACCCTAGTTCCCTGTGTGTGTGCCTGTTTGAGGGAATGCACAAACCCCAGCTGGCATCCAACCCAGACGTGTATTCAGAGACAGACAGAGGCACAGAGTGGTTAAAGTAGGAAAATACAAACTTTGTAAAAGTAGTATTTTCAGACTTGCAATGTAAAATCCAACTGCACCCTACCCTGAGTGTTGATTTTTAATTGTAAGTCCAGCAACACCAAACCCCAAATCCCCAGCTTTTCTCAACTGGAAATCACACTTAAAAGATGTTTTAAGGCAATCTCAATGTCAACCTATGGGAGAGATAGGCCTTGCAGTAGTGAAAAACAAATTTAACAGTTTTTTACTACCAGAACATTTAAAACTCAGAGGTACATGTCCTACTTTTTTAAAACACTGCACCCTGGCCATACAGGGCCTGCATTAGGAGTAATTTATATTGAATAAAAGGAAGGTTTGGTCCTGGCGAGTAGGTTAACCTGACAGGTCTAAATGGCAGTTTAAGCTGCACACACAGAAACAATCTCCCTAATATATAGGAAGCGTGTAAATAATATGGAAGACCCACTGGGGAGTATTAGAACAGCGTGGGGAGTGGACGGATTAGAGTTAGATGATGAAGATTGGGTAGAGGCTGTTTCCTCTCCCAAAGTGGTTGCGATTCAGATGAGGCTTAGGTTAGTGCAACTTAAGATCCTACATAGATCATACATCACAGGGCCGAGATTATTGCACATGGGACGTGCAGTGAGTGGAGACTGTAGGAGAGGTTGTGGAGAACTGGGCACTTTCATGCACATCCTATGGCACTGTGAGGAGATACATACCTATTGGATGAATATACATGATGTGATCAAAGAAGTGCTGGGGGAGGAGATACGACCAGAGGCCCAGAGATGTATATTGTATGTGTGGGAACCCACGGATTTGAATGGATATCAGAAACAGTGGGTGACGTTGGCGTGCATGGTGGCGAAGCGTAGAATCGCTCAATTGTGGGGAGCTAGCCGGTCGCCCCAGCATACCAAGTGGGCACATGATCTAGACTGGTGTATGTATAGGGAAAGGGCAGTGTATGTGGCAAGGGGCTGCCCGGAGAAGTGGGGGAAGATCTGGGGGGCCTGGAATAGTTATCGTGGCGACCTGTGTACACCCCCGACGAGACAAATTGAAGTTGAAACACAAGACTCCCCTGATCCCAATAATTTCACTATATTGTAATTTATGATTTGTACAAATGACAATTTAGACCCTGTAATGCTGCTATATGTTGATCACCTGATGCCAATGTTTTGTTTGTTCTTTTTTCATAATAAAAATATTTCTTTTTTAAAAATCTGCACACACAGGCTCTACAGTGGCAGGCCTGAGTTATGTTTACAGGGGCTACTGAAGAGGGTGGCACAATCAGTGCTACATGCCCACTAGTAGCATTAAATGTACAGGCCAAGAGCACCTTACTAGGGACGTATAGCTAAATTAGTCATGTTATCATGCTTTGAGTACTTTAGCGCTGGGTAGCAGTAGTAAAATGCCCAGAATCCTCAATCCAGCAAAAATGAAGTCAGTAAAACAAGGAATCAGAATGCAAAAAATCAAGGGAAACCATGCCAAGGATGCCAGGTCTAACACGCGTAATACAGAGTTAACTGATTGATCATGGTAAACTCTACTTCAACTTAAATAGCATTGGTATCTTTTGCAGAAAGATGTATATTTAACAATAAAAGTTTACCAAAAATACAAGAATGGCCTGTAAAAATAAGCATAATGCCTGAATAGAGGTGTACCCATTGATAAAATCTTCCTCTGAAATTATAAATTGTTAGCAATATTTATGAAAAGATAAGGCCCCCAGCTCCCCATGTTGATGACCTCTCATACACACATTACCATATACACTATACTGCAGCATCCATGTTCCTGCTATTATGACTTAACCTTCCGAATGCCCAACTGCGACTGATTATTACTATAAAGTGCATTTACCTTTCTGCACTGTTCGAGATTTTGTTAATTTTCAGATTTAAAGAGTCTCAATAGTATGTGCAGGAATACACTCATAATAACCTCTTAACCCAAGGTTAAAATCAGAATCCATGCAATATTACAAACAGGTGATTCATGCTTAGATTTAGAAGCACTGGTGAGCATTTGGGTATACTGTCTCTCTTTATTTCTATTTTCTATGCCACAATTGTCTAGCAGTTTCATATGTGACCAGATTGTGCTTCAGTAATGATTTATTTTGGTCCTTTATGGTATTGTTGAATTTAGCAGACTATAGACATTGCAACTCTTTTAGGGCGTTTATAGAAATTAACCTACTGGCCTCAAAAGTATCCTAGAGAGCAGCCCATTCATTTTGTTATTTTAGCATATCTTTTACCAAGAGACAAATGTTTGGTAAAAATTCTCTATCCCACCCCTCATCAGCTGAATGTAGTTTTTTTTATACAATTTCCAGATTATTTATTGTTTAAGTAACACAGATAGGGTAACTTAATGATCTTCCAGGAGACGGAGTATGAAACTGCTTGGAGGTTGGTATAAAATAAGTGCAACCTACTAAACTGAATACATCATCGTCAATAGAGAATACAAGGATCTAAAAAGTTGTGCACTGTGTCATACTGATAGGAAACATGAAGAATTTATTTTAACAATAATACTTTTAATACGAAATCAGGAATATGTAACATACTAAGAAAATGGCAGGCCCTTTATAATCCAGGCCCCCTGATATACCTTCATAAAAAAAAAATGTTTTCCAGAGATTTTCACTTTTTGATTTGTGTTTTTGGATGATTACAGAAGTAATTTAGCTTGGGTAAACATTGCTGATCCTGGCGAATTTCTCTGGACGACCGTTTTAAAAATGGTTGCTGTGTTGCAGTGGTGATGTAATATTTCAGGAACCATGAGACCTACATACTTTATTTTGGTGTAAAAACATAGGTTTTGGGGGTCAAGTAGTCTTATAGAGAGAGAAAATAACTCCTCAAAGCAACCGTTCTGCCATTTTCCAAAATGGCAGCTATAATAGTGAAAGAAGAGACATATATAGAAATGAAAAAAATAATAACTTTTTTTTATTCTTTCATGTATGCCCTAAACAATGTTTATGATCTGAATATGACAAAAAAATTATGTTTATCACTCCTGTTTTAGACAAATTTTCATAGTTCACTTTATTTATTTGTTTTGGCAATATCTTGTGTTACATTTGCAGAATGCGGAACATTTCAGAATAGCATATCGACAGTGCCATTTTATGTAACACAGGTTTTGTAAGTACATGTATGGGTAAGTTCTGTGGGTAGAGGCTTTAGCAATTTTGTAGGTTTTAGCACCCCATCAATATCTTCCCAACCAAATTCACATATTCTCTACGTATGCATGATCCAAAACATTTACACATCTTCTGATCAAGTAGAATGCTCTTTTAATGTGTCCACACAGAATATGACGTCGGTGGAAGGTCACTTAGCGGG
This sequence comes from Lissotriton helveticus, assembly GCF_964261635.1. Taxonomy (NCBI): domain Eukaryota; kingdom Metazoa; phylum Chordata; class Amphibia; order Caudata; family Salamandridae; genus Lissotriton; species Lissotriton helveticus. The sequence goes on from NC_136067.1 coordinate 1,752,276,610, forward strand.
ACTGATCTCATGAACTCACAGTACTGAAGATCATCAAGTGTGTGACAGTCAGAACTCGTTTTCACACAAGATATTTTTCTATGTCTTTAAAGTCACATTCTTCTTCTGTATAAGCAAATCCTTTTAGAAACTTCACAGGTTCATCAGTTAAAGCTCAAAGCTTTGTTCCAATTAAGCTCATATGTGCCCTGATAAGAACACTGAGCATTTCTGAGTCAAGTTTCTTGTTCAGAATATAAAGCATATTAAGTGTCTTTTCTCGCCTGATCCATAACTTATCCATAACTCTGACAATCCTTGACTTATGAATATTGCAATAAATCTAAGTCCCACACTAATAACATCTGTGTCATTCGACAGTCCAATGACTCAATTAAAACCATTTTGAACAGCCCACTCAGCATGTGGCAGCTCCTCCAATTTGCTTTTTCGTTCTTGAACAATATGGTCCGTACCTTTTGAATTCTCTGCTGGCATCAACTCCTCATTGACCATCATTCCACTTGCAATAATTGGAAAGTCATTGTTCACTGAAAGATCAGCAATGTTTTGGCGAGTTAACATCTTCAAATTCATCTTGCTTGATGTTGATGACCACAATGTATCAAGCTGCAGAGGTATATGTGTCAAATTGTTGATGCAGGCAAGGTCAGTTGCTTCACTTGTAGACATTTTTCTGATTCTCTCACATTCTTTGAGAGACAGTTCAAGATAACTGTCAGTGTGCAGTTCTTGCAAGGTGCACACTGACTTTGATATCTGTAGAACAGTCTGAACGACCTCTCCAAAGTTTTGAATTGATGAAATCTTCACCAGTCACAATTGTGACATATAGCCAACAACAACAGTAGTTTTCAATCAGGACACCTTTTCAAATTGAGATTCTTCAGGTGAAAGTGTTTTTTTCAAGCTCTTACTAGTTTGTGTTTCACTGGTTTGGTTGCAGCATCTCCAACAAATAATGCGTTTGTTGGAAGAAGATTATGCAACAGAATGTCCTTAATAAATGTAACCCTTTCTTTTGCTTCATCCATCTCTCTATGTGCTCACGAAATTTGTTTTTTTGTAACCTGTTTTGTAATGGCTGGTTGGAATAGACTCTTACTATGGCAATAAAAAAGTTTAACTTTAGAGATTATGTCAAACAGCTTTTTCTCTTTCAATACAAATCTCTCCTGCTTCAGTTCTGCGTATAGTTCCAGGACATCTAGTAGACCTCTTTATATTGTTATCCACATATTGTTTGGTCACAAAGTAGTGTAGTCGCACAGGCTCAGTCATTTCAAAGGGGACCATTATTTTGAATTTGTCATCTCTCTAAAAATGTTGCAAATAGAAAGGACTTCATGGTAAACTAGCTGACATTGAGTAACATATTGACTTTTACATTGTCTGACCAACATTTCCCTTGGAGCTTTTCTGTGACCTCTGGATCATCTGTTCCAGTTTCATATCTGCAGCTGCAGCAGTGAACCTTCCCTCTCTATCTTTCGCCACAAAATGTCTATGGATGGATTTTCTGTAACGGTATGGTTTTTCCACCACTAGCTTCTTCACTCTTTCCAAATACCAGGAGCCATATCTCAGGTAGTTTATTCAATTAAATTCAAGAAACACAGTAATCAATGACTTCACAGTCTTCACATGCAGCTTCCAATCACCTTCCCAATCAGCAATACCACGTTTTTTTACTAGAGCTATCTTGTGTAAAACATTTCCCCAGTACTTGCAACAATATAATTTTTCTTCACATTCTTTGACAAACTCTACAAACTTGGGTTTCAGGTTTTCTAATGTTGAACTGAGTGTATTGAACATTGCCTGGCTTTGCATTATGTCTTGTTCACTTTTAAGATAAGATATGCAAAACCTAATTTTTCATTCTTGTTCAAGAATACCTTCCAACTCAATCAAAAATCAAATTGAATCAGGTACATTTGTATAGCGCAACACATCACTGAAAAGTCTCATGGCGCTTGCAGATGGCTCTGATTAGACGTTGACTTAATGATCAAATAACCATGACTTCAGCTGTTTACGGAAACGGTTATGATCGGGAATGATACGCAGGTGGACAGGGATTTTATTCCACGATGCCGGGCTGAGGAAGGAGAAAGATCGTCCTCCTTTTCTGGCTGTGCGAATTCTCAGGGGGGTAAGCAATGATGCATTGCATGATCTGAGCTCCCGGCTAGGCTGGTACCACTTTAGTTTTTTGGACCAGTATTTTGGCCCCCTTCCATACATGTGCTTATGTATCAGACATAGGATCTTGAAAAGAATTTGCTTCTTTACTGGAAGCCAGTGTTGTGATCTTAGGCAAGGAACAGAAGAGGTTCTGGGCGGAAGATCAAGAACCAGCCTGGCTGCCGTGTTCTGCACAATTTGGAGTCTTTTCAAAAGGTTTTCATTGATTGAGAACAGTAGGGCATTTCCATAATCTATTCGGTTTATTATTTGCCCCTGGACTAGTGGTTTCCTGGCCTCAATAGGGATCCATTTGAAAACCTTTTGGAGACTACGCATCACTCCAAAGCAAATGCTGGTGATGTGGTTAATCTGACTTTTCATAGACAGTTGGTTGTCCATGTAGACACCTAGATTTCATACTGTTGATTTGGGGGTTGGACAAGGGCCGAGACTGGAAGGCCACCAGTTGTGAGACCAGTGCTCCTGGTCCTTACCAAAAAGCATGATCTCAGACTTTCCTCCATTCAATTGGAGGCAGTTGGAACTCATCTATCTGTCAATGTGAGTCATGCATTGTTTAAAACGCTGCTTTGTTTCTGCAGGGTCTGGGCCATTGGTGACCAGAATCTGCGTGCCATCCGTGTAGGATATGACATCAAAACTGTAGAATCCGATCACCTTGGCCAGTGGTGTCATATACAGAATAAAGAAGGTCGGGCCCAAAATAGAGCCCTGTGGCACCCCGATTGCAACTCAGCTTTCACCGGAGACATTTTTGCCCATTTTGACTGCGGTTACTCAGTCAGCTAAATAGCTCTTAAGCTATTTTAGGGCGTTCCCCCTAACACCAATCTTCTACAGCCGATGTTCTAAAATGCTATGGGAGATGGTGTCAAAGGCAGCAGACAGGTCGAACAGGACAAGAAAGGCTGACTGATGTTTGTCTAGAGCCAGCCTAATGTTATCCATAACTTCAACCAAAGCTGTCTCTCTGCTGGGTGCCGCCCTAAAGCCAGATTGTGAAGGATCAAGTAGTCCATGGCTCTCGAGGTGGGCAACTAGCTGTTGGTTTATAAGGGATTCCAACAATTTGCCAAAATAGGGAAGTAGGGATATGGGACGATAGTTTAGAAGTAATTTTGGGTCGGCTGTGTTTTTTTTTAAAGATAGGTCTGATCCTGGCAGCGTTCCCTATTGTAGGAAAAACAGCCTCCGAAAGAGACTTGTTAAATAGGCTTGTAAGACTTTCTAGTAACACCGGTGCAATAGTGGGGAAAATGTTCGGAGGTACTGGGTCTGTTGGCGAACCTGATTTTATCTTTAACATGACAGTGGTGACCGATTTTATGTATCACTTTACAAATTCATTCAGAATGTGAAGGGGGTCAAGAGACAAACTGGGCACATCGTCAGAATAGGTGTTATGTTGTAATGGAAAAGAATGATGAATGGCGGAGATTTTGTCTTCAAAGAATTTAGAGAGCGAGTCCGTTCAGTCCTGAGAATTAGGGACCGATGGCTGGTTGGAAGAGGTTGTAAATTCTTTGAAGATTTGATAAAGTTCTTTACAAGAATTTTCTGCCTGATTTATCCGATTTATCCGATTTAGAAAAAAATTTTTTTTTGCCGATTTAATGTCATTCATATAACTGTGATGAATGTTTTTGTAGATTTTATGGTCGTCACTCTTTTTGCTTTTTCGACATTTTCGCTCCGCAGTGCGACACAGAAACCTAGTGGTCTTTAATTGATCAGTGAACCAGGGAGCGATTCTGGGCTTGATTTTAATCTGGGTGAGGAAGGCTATTATTTCCAAGGCAGTCATGATTGCTTTGTCAAGGTCATGTGCTGTTTGATTTACACTGACTTCTTGGCCTAGGAGGTCTAGGCGAAAATGTTTGGAAAAGAGAGATTGAGTAACTTTTGGCCAGTTTCTATAGCCTCAGATATGATGAGCATACCTTGCAATGAATGGGCATAATGAGTTCTACTCAATACTGACTGGACAGTTTAGCTTCCAAAGATTTCAGCCTCAATAAGTGCATTGTCTATGCCAGATCCACTGACATGACTTTCTGCATACCGCAGCGCAACTTTTGCCATGTGAAAAACGCCCATCGTAGGATAAAGATCATCAAATTTGACTAGCTTGCTCATAAAAATGTCAGCTACAATACGGAAAACACCTTCATTGCAGAAAATTGGCAGGATAGGTTGGTCTTCAAGCTGAGCCCATACATTTTGGAACTTTTAATAGTTGTATTGGGTAGTTTGTGACTGGTGATGATATTACTTATAAAAATCCAACCTTCTTCAGTGGGATGGTATTCTGGGAGATCAGAGCATGAATTCCAGCCCAAGGAGGAACTGCCTTTTTTTCATCTTCCATTCCACACCGAATAAGCTATATGATAAATTTAGTTAAATCAGCTTTGCGGACTGCATCAACAGGTAGAAAAAGATCCATGGGGCATATTATCAAGGACGGGTGATACATTATCGCTGCTTTTATCGGCAGGAAACTGGCGATAAAATGGCGATAATGGGCTTGATAATATGCTCCATAGAATTCCTATCGAAGCCCATGTTAGATGTGAAGAAATCTAACATGGGCTTTGATAGGAATTCTATTGAGCATATTATCAAGCCCATTATCGCCGTTTTATCGGCAGTTTCCTGCCGATAAAAGCGGCGATAATGTATCGCCCGTCCTTGATAATATGCTCCCATGTCCTTAGCCGCTTTTAAAATTTCTGGTAGACTGAGACGTGTTGATGGCTTGTCGGGATTTTGCACACGTTGGAAAGGCAGTTAGGTTACACATTTGCAGCGTTGTTTGTTTATGCATTCAGCTGACACAGCTTGCTTTTCAGCAGCTACTTCATTGGTACAGACTTGAAAAAGCACCATGGCAGTGTCATGCGTGCTGGATGTTCCAAACAAAGAAGAGCTGTCTTCAAAATCAAAATTATCAAGAGCATCAATTGTAAATACTTTCCTTGTAAAGTGGTTTGCTGTCAGATTCACAAGATTTTTCAGCATTAACTGCCAGCAAGTTCCTCCTCTATACTATATCATTATTACTTGTTGCTACACCAATCCTATTCATTTAAGTGATTAGCTCTCTACCTTTGCACTTGTCATAGATTGCATCGGCAGTCATCATGTGTAGCAGAGTTTTCTTTTTGCTGTGATGTAATTCATAAAACATGATTTGGAAAAGACAGTACATTTGCATAGCATATACCAGTCGATTCATGGGATTGTCTTCCACTTCTTCGCTTATATATTTAAAGCCATCATCAATGTTGTTGGATTCTGTTCCTAACTCAAGAACTTTAGTTTGTAACAGTTTTGCTTTGCTGATATTAAACAATGATGTTAAGCCAACATCAGGCATTCTTGTTGACTCCCATATTTTGTGGAGCTCTGGGGCATTACAAAATGTGTCATTTAATCCAAAATCTATTCTTTCAGGACGTTTCCTAAAATTTTTCCTGATGATTTGACTGCATCCTATAATCTTATTTTTGCAGCAAGAACGTCAGGTGTCAAATCTGCTGAGAGCACCATAAGTGGCTCATTCTTTTTGTTAGACTGACAAAAGCGAATTTTGTGATTGTACATTCTCACCGGAAAAAATCTTAATTTCATTATTATGGATATATACAGTTTCATCAATGTTGACCATTATTTCTCTGATCTCACTGAGTGTGAACCTGTAGCCAGCACTCCAAGAGTGGCTCTGCTTTTTCAAAGAGTGCAAACTTAACTGAAGGCTGGCAGTTATGCTGCTGCTTGGAGCTCATTGAACATGCATCATTTTTGTATGCACGGATGTGGTTCAGGTTGGCATACAAATCCGCTGCAGATACATTCACCTCGCTGTTTAGCTCAGCTACTCAGCTGGAAACCTTATCTTGAAGGAAACTGGCTGCAGATAAAAGCATGTTTGCCCTTTGAGACTCACATACTATATACTTAGTTCGTTTGACAATTTCTTTAGCCCTTGTTCTGGCTAAACCACAGATAACACATGGTAGATCCCCTCCTTTCTGATCAGTTGTTGGAGGTGGAAGAGGGGTAGCCATGGTTCTTCTAAGTGGATGGACATTGGGTTTGGTTGTCATCGCCTTCTCAGAAGGCTCATATTCTTGTTCTGATTCACTGGTTTCCACTATTTTTTGGCACACTTTTTCCAGGCACTGTATATGACCTTTAAAACATTGTTACAATTATAAAATATTTGATCCTCTTCCCCAATAAGTTTCAATCTTTTGTGAACTTTGTCTTACCGTATTTCTGCAGCATCTCGAACTCTCTTCTGTCTAGCCGCAGTTGATATTAGCTTTTCTTTCGGAATAGTTTGGCATATGATACATTTTTCTTTGTTGAAGGAGTTCTTGGATTCTTGTATTTAGAAACATTCTGATAGGAGGTAAAGATCATCTGCTACCACCTACTTCTCTCATGTTTACAAATTTGAATCAACAGAAAACCTGAAACAAAAACAATATTAAAATAAATTACCAATATGATGGCTAAAACACATCATTATAGAGTCGCCATTTTGGAAAATGGTGAACGGGTTGCTCTGAGGGGTAATATGTTATCTCTATAAGACTACTTTAACCCCCAAATCCTATGTTTGGACACTAAAATGAAGTATATAAGTCTTGTGGTTCCTGAAATATTACATCATCACTGCAACACATCCGCCATTTTAAAAAATGTCATTCAGAAACATTTGGCCCAAATTAGCAATGTCTACCCAAGCTAAAATACTTCTCTAATGACACAAATCAAAAGTAAAAATCTCTGGACAACAATTTTTGTACAGCGGTATATCAAGGGGCCAGGACTGTCTTAACCAATATACCGAAGTAAACTGAAAAGAATTCCTATACTGTAAGTAACTTCACTTGATACCAACCTACCCACATTTCTTCTTATTTTTCCTGACTTATTCCTTCAGCAGCTCCCTTAGCACCTACAGATTATTAAGTGTGTCGTCAGATAGAGGAGTGATACTAGTAACAATTTCAAGTTTGAAAACATTCTCCTCCATACCATACAATTATTCTACATCTAAACAAAGGGAGACTGACAACTTAGCAGATTTTTAAATGGGACTATGATTTGATATACGAATTTGGGAATGTTGGCACTATGCTGATCAGTATTTGGGTCAACAACATCATCAAAATACCTATCAGTTCCACTTTGTGTTCCAACATAGGGATCCCATCTTCCAGCCAGAGGGCCTTAACATTGCATTTTGCATTGAAATAACTTATCTGCATCACTCTATTTACAGCACTCCTAGGGAGTATCTTTCTATAAACAAAAGATCTCAATGAGTCAACAATTCTTAGGTTCCAGGAGCTTGTCCACCTCCACACCTACTTTCGCACACTATACTTTCTTAGCTGAAGGTTTGGGGAATCCTCTTCAAGAACACAGGAAGGGTCAATATATGTGAACCTGACCAATTGTAGTGACTAAACAGGATTGCTTAGTAAGGTGCTCCATGCAGCATTAATCGTACCAGCTCGATGAACGTGTGCAAGTTACAGTTTCTTTGTCACAGCTGTGTTTTTTAATCTTAACCAGTCAGCAGTTCACAGGTTCCTGGGACATGAACCTCTCCACACTGCCCCTGTCACAGTTTCCTTTCTTTACTAGCAGTGCAGAAAATCCTCTCAGAGGACACAGGAAGTGGCACAATAGATGAGCAATAGCTGTAGCCAATATCCCTATCTATCCAAGAGAACTCGCCAGGACGTATCTACTAGAATTACTGGAGTACCTGGGATTAACAAACCGACAAACAGACAACAAAAGCTTCAAAAAGGTGGTAACAAAAGTAACCAAAATGATATCTTCCATAGAAGATAAAGAAACTCTGGCCAAGAGGGCCCATGGATGGACAGTGCTGAAAGATTATAAAGCTCTTAAACCGCAGGAATACCTGAAAACGGGTCTCACGTGGACGACAAAAAACACATTTTTAAATCTGCGCTTCGGCATCCTCCCAATACTGCCCCACTTGGCACCTTGGAAAAGGAGAGCAGACTAACACCTTTGCCGTCTTTGCAGAACAGGGAAAGAGGACCTAATACATATAATTTGCATCTGCCCAAACCTGATGGACATAGGCGCTCCTTACTCCGAGTACTATGTAACCAAAAGGGCATAACAAGTTGCAGGCAGGCTGTGATGCTGTGCTTTAAACCTGAAGAGATCCAGCTAAATTGCAGACTCACAAAGTATTTTGATATAGTGGCCAGAAGACTCAAGAGCTAGCCATACGGTTCATCCGAAATACAGCAAGCAACAGCATTTCAATCTAATAAAGGAACAGTACGCTTAGACACTTGCCAAGTCACAACTACGCTTTGGCATACTGAGGAACATTCACTTTAAAAACTTAGAAAAGGACTATACCGATAATGTAATTGAGACTTTTATGCTTTTATAGAGTGTAAAATACCTTTCTCTTCTTATTCTTATAACATAATTGTAAAACAAGGCTTAAATGATATTTTATTGATGGAAGTTTTTCACATTGTGAGTTTTAATTAACTGTAAAATAATCTATTCTATTCCTAATCTATCTAAAGAGGTTTGCTTAAAATAATGCACCATTAATTGCAGCAGCTCAGTGAATGTGTGCAAGTCACTGGGTCCTTGTGGAGATATCTTTTAAACCTTGAAGAATGAATCAGTATTTCTCAGGTTACAGGAGCCCATCCCTCTTGCCACAACCTCTCTAGCTCTGTCCTTTCTTTACAGGCAAGGGGAGAGGGGAGTAGTCCTCCCCGAGGCCACAGGAGGAGGCAAAATAGGTGAGCAGCCTAGTAAATAGCCCTAACTAAACAAGATTACTTAAAATAAATTGTTCCTGGACCATTAATAGTACAATCTTTAGAATTATTTATATTCCTATGTAAAAGGCTGAAGATTTACAAGATAGTTCTTATCCCTGCTGCTACAAGCTCTTGAAGTCCATAAAGATTCCTCTCCATATGTTTGTTTTATAGGCTTACAGTATTCCCAATTTGTGAAATGTGAGCACTGCATTATAGTTTTCCGAGTGTTTTACATTCATTGTCCCTCTGCTGGGTTTGCTTTATAATTTTAATTATTTAAAAATATGTTTTAATTCATTACCTACAAATGTAAATGTTTGTACGGGACACAGAAAGAGATTTTTATACACAACACTATATTTATTTTAATTGTTACATAATTTCCTTACAATTAAGTCACAATACAAATGATTTTGAAGCAGGTACATGTTTATGCAGGGAAATGCAACTATTTAGAGAAGTAAGTTGGAGAAGTATAAAAAAAAATTAAATGTCCAAAAAGCGAATCCATTCAAGGTCTTACTATCAATAGAACCGAAATGATCTCCGGCTCCACATATCTTCCTGCACCTCTAAAAAAATCTACTCCCATGCATTTAAATCAAATATTAAAAAAACGCTACCAAACTTGCAAAATGACGGTGATTTCTGCAGCAGAGAGGATGGATTGTCTTAGAAAGCAGAAGTGGAAATGGAATGCTCTGATTAACCATGTTTAGCTACAATAAAAAGTGTATGCTTTATATGGCTAAAAACATATATACTTCCCCAGGCAGTTTGAAACAGCTGGTATCATAACTTAATTGATCCCCAATGCTCATTTACTTCAGCCTGCTGCATTGAATAGGCTTTAAATTCAACAGTTTCCATTCCAGCAACATAGCGTCCAAGAGTGCTTCATTTTAGTAATGAGTATAGGATGTTAGCGCTCTAGTTGTTAGAACTCTTTGATGAAGATGCAGTAGAACACCTGGCAATCAGTTTACAGACAGCTGCTGCTTGTGGAAGTAGTGTTTCACTCAGCACGTGAGAGTTTTTGTCTCACATGGGTTAGGAAGATATTTGTGAATTTATACAAAATGCATCCTCTTTATAATCTCTCAGTTACCAACCATAATTCCCCATGGGAAAATCATTAGAGAAAACAATTTTTTCTGAGATATGCCTCATCAAATGCCAGAAGAGCACCAACATATTTTACAGGGTGAAACTGCTTTAGACCTCACCATTTAAAAAAAAAAAATGGTTTTATTTAATCGTTTTACAGTGTAACAACGGCTCTTGGCAGTATTCAGCAATCTGAGTTAGATGACACATGGATTCATAATACTTTGGAAAAATATAATTGACATCACATACAGAGAGATGGTGCATTATAGATGTACAACAGCATGCTTATAAAAAAATAAAAATAAAATAAAGGTGATGCATATATTCAAGGTGCTTATTGTTACTCACTACACATCTTATTCAATTACTTACATATACCACACCAATCCATTTGCAGCACAAATAGAGGTCGAACAAGTCTATTCAATATCTCTTTGTTCCGGTTCGCCAGTTTCTTTCCCTACAAGATATTGCTTGTATAATCCCCAAAAACGTTTAGGACGATTTTGAAGAGGTAATAATTTGTTATAAATTTTCGGTCTGTGTATTACAATAGAGCATATCTTTGGACCAGTCTGCTATTTTCGGAGCAGGACCCCGAGCCCAGCACATTGCATCTTTAAGCTTAGCGAGTAATAAGTACATTGCTATCAACAGTCTGACCACCTTTCTTCAGATTGTTTGTGAAATCCATCAAAGCCAGCATTGGGTCTGGAGTCAGTGAGAGCCCTGTAACCTTGTTTAAGGTATGTATAATCTTATCCCAAACTTCTGCGATCTTTGGGCAAAAGCAGGCTACTTGCATGAATCCAGCTATACCTTCCTTGCAGTACTCACAAGTTTCTGTGTTCCTTAAACCATACCTAAATAATCTCTCTGGTGTGTAATAGAACCTGTTAAGAAATTTGAAATGGATACATTGGTCCCTCCCATTAAGTGGAATGCGCTGGTTTACTTCACAGCAGTACCGCCAAGTGCTATCGTCTAGAATAATAATCCAAGGTCACCCTGCCATTGCAGCCTTACTTTGCTGGATTGAGGCTTCCTCGATTTTTTCGTCCAGTCATAAATAGTGGTTATTTTCTTAAAAGGGGATACAGAGCGCAGAAGAAATGAGAGAGACAACAATTCAAGGGGTTCCTGCATGTAGACCCCAAGCAGCTCTTGTAGTGCATGTTTGACCCTGCAAAAGTGATATTGTTTGAGTGGCGTAGAATCATGCCCCTCTGCTTCCATCTCAGCCCATACGCGAGCCAAACCATCTGAAAATAGATCACCCATCTTATTAATGCTAAGTGTTGCTAGAGCTTGCAGTACTTCTTGTTCTTTACTAACAGAAAGCCAATGACACCACTCCACCGGAGTCAAGGGAGAGTGCAGAAGTGAACCTGCCTGTCTGTTTAATATGGTCTGCCGAGCATGGACAGTGAAGTTAATAGAATCCAGTATGCCTGGCAGGGGCCAGAAACAGCTTTTGGGGGAGAGTTAAAGGGTCTGCAGCTATCTTTTCTATCTATAAATGTGGAAGGTTCTGTGGATTGTGTATCCAATAATGTGTGTGTGAACACTGTGCTACTCTGTAGTATCATTCTAAACCTGGAGCACTGAGGCCTCCCATGGAATAGGGCAATGTGAGTATCTCCTATTTAAGCCTAGAGTGCTTTCTCACCCAAGCTAATTTTTTCAATAAAGAACTTTAAAAATCTGTTTTGGGAGTATCATTGGGATATTTTGAAACAAGAATAGAAATCTAGGAAGGACTACCATTTTCATAGGGAGAAATGCGACCTATAAACAACCATCCTACCACCATATGTTCCATCGGAGGCATGGTTCCCCAATCGATTAATAGTTGTATATTGTGTAATTCGTTCTCATAGATTACTCATTACAGTAGGGAATTGATAGACGTTCAATGATTATGGCATTAATAAATGTGTTCAGGACCTGCTCAAACGATACCTTGCAGTCTGCCATAGCTACTTTTGCCTCCCAACTCTGAGTTCCTATTTATTCTTAATATTCATTATGAAGTCCAACATATATGAACTCTGTACGTTATACCTAGAGTTTGAAATGACCATTGCATTAGGTAGTTAAGTGTAAATCTTGGTTGTCGAGTCCGCTACTGGGTGTTCTGTCTTGCTCGTCCAATTCTGTAGATCGCTTTTGTGTTTCCGACTTACGGTAGTCTTTTAGGGCCTGCTGCAGCAGTTTGTGGTCAGTGTAGATTTTGGACCTGCCATTCATAGTGACCTTTAGCCTGGCTCAGTATAGCATTGTGTACTTCAGATTGTGCTCCTCTCGCTTGCACTTCATGGGTACAAATTGCCTTCTCGCCTCTTGCACCCTTGGGGTATAAATATGCACGCTCCCTTCAAACTTAAGCTCTAGCAGTCCTCGCGCTTGCCTCAGCACAGCGTCTCTATACCTGTATTTTAGCAGCCATACTATCACTTGCCGGGGGTACCAGGAGTTGGCTTGGGAGCTAAGGAGTGATGAGCACATTCTACAGTGAACACTGGGTAGGATGTGTCACAACCAAGCAAGTTCACAATCAGCTGGTCTGTGCATGACTCCATGTTTCCAGTTGCTGTAGTTTCAGGCAGGCCAATTAGGAGTATGTTGTTTTGCCTGTATCTCGCTACCAGGTCCTCTGACTTGTCTTGCATTGCCGTTAGGAGCTTCCCCATTTGTTTCTGATTGTTATTCATCTGCATTTTGGCATCTTCTTCCTCAGGCACCTTTCTTTCTGCCATATCTAGGCATTCAGCATGTTTGTCAGTCCGTTCAGTCATATGGTCCATCCGATAGGACAGGTAGTCTATTTTCCCGTCAATTGTGGTGAGGCTCTTCCGCATGGCCGTCGGTATCTGACGTAAATCACCCCTTAGTTCATCAGTTGCATCCCTCTGGTCCAAAGCAGCTGATTCTGTTCCCTCTTCTCTGTTTCTTGATGTTTTGCACTGTTCAAATTGCAATTTCAACTGGGTTCTATCTACTTTCCCCATGGTTGCTCATCTCCCCTGCCTCCCATGATCTGCAGCTCACGCAGGGCCTGTAGGCCCCTGTGTAGAGGACTTAGAGTGCTGCAATTAGTTGCCGCTTGGGTGCCGGTCATTTCGCCCAGCCCCTGTGGGTTTGTAAACTGCAGAGACCGCCAGCCCCACTCCTCGTGGCACTCCTTCCACTACTCCCTCTGAAATCTTACTGGCTTAGTATGTGTCACAATTGCGGCCTTGGCTGTTTGCGACATGGTGATATAGGAGTAAGGGCCACAGCACATCACTCACTCTGCATTGTAGGCTTTATAATATGCTACTTTCTACTAAGGATGCTCCACTGTTATTGTTGCAGCTGACATGGGCGGAGGGCACTCCACCACTTGCCGCAGCTTCAGTGCCAGTTTTCTCTTGCCCCCAAATTTATCCTGTACACACCAGCCCTATTGCATATTCCACCCCAGGGTATGGAGCAAAGATCCAGTTAACAGCCTCGTCCCAGCTAATATTGCGGTGGAAGTCACAGCATACGAAAATTTCGGAATGGGGCGTGGCGCTATGCTCACTCACTGTGATGGGCTTTGGTACTGCAAAGATCTGTGTTAAGGTACCCCGCGACCCCACTCCTCACTCAGCCATTCCCCCAGAGGGCACACACAACCTCCACCTCCTGGGGCAGGGGCAGTGGCAGGCTTCGCACAGCAAATAATGTAAGGCCACTCGTATGATCAAATGAACCTGTCAGCTGCAGCGGTTTATCCGGGATCCGCTAGGAGTCGTCGTTGCCTCGTTCCTCCCCGGCAATCATCTGGGTCAGTGCCACATGGATCGCTCTGTGGTGAGCACCCCTCCGGTGTCGCTGCCATGCGGATCTGCTTCACCCCCATCGACCAGGTCCTGTCTATTTCCTCCACGCTGCCGCCTTCGGCGGGCGCTTCCAGCAATGGAAAGCACCTCTATTTGTAGCACTTCACAAGTTCTACCAGCTGTAATGTATTTACTTCCATCTACCAACAATACCATACAACTCATGATTATTTCTGTGGATTGCAGCAACCTCATAGTTCAAGAATGTACTCTATCAGAAGTACAGGACACTTTGCAGTTAGAACTCCTTGATTACCTAATACATTATTTACATTACTTAAATCATTGGGCTAACTACTCACTATCATATTTACTACAGCTTTTAGATGTAAAATTCATCAATGACTAATGCCACATGATACTTTTCTTCTGACATCTGGATGGTAGCTCAATTGCTTTGCTTTCTTTTGTCTCTTTTTGCATTCAGTTAGGAAAAAAGTGTAATAATGTTGTGCCAGTGCTCCTGTCTTAGTTTGCAATGTGGTTATTGCCGATGGCATTATCACTTGGTTGTTTTGAGTAGTAACAATTCCTAGGCACCTGAACACCTGTCTAAAATCAGTTTTGACACATACAGATTGATAAACAGAAACTCAGTGTACTGACAGACAAAAAGGTTAAAAAAGTGTTTTCGTTTTATTATGGCATGTATAAAAATCTGAGTTGTAAAACAATCACAATATCAAACACATAGCACAATCTGACAATACATATAAAATAATTTTTTCATCAAATCATAATATAAAAAAGGACACATGAATGACAACACCAAATGATAAAATAATACAAGGGTTGCTAAGTCTGAGTGGGTAAGATGACAATCTCTACCCTCGTTTTGGCGTACCCAACGCCTTCTTCAGGAGAACCACTTGAATTTCTGTATGCAAGAAAAACATACAACAATACAGTACACTGAGTCTGTTATGGATAAAACATGGTGCATGATACATATATAATAGGGTGTTACAATGGAGCACTAAAGTAGCACCATTTGGCAAAGAACCAAGGAATGCAATTAAAAAACAGAAAGGAATGAAAATAAACCAGGTGTTCCAGAGGGAGAATAGAATGGCCCAAGAGGGACCACCGAAATGGTGACAAAGATCTTAACATATTGTGTAAAAAATACATGGAAATAAAGAACCAGATGGTATCCCGTGATGAAAGGCAAGAAATTATGTGACTAAAAAACATAATATAAGATACCCCTATATATGAAACTGATCAAGGATTACCTAGATATATTATATACATAAGAGCCACTGGGAGCTGGACAATGGTCCCTAAATATGTAAAGCGGCTGCTAAATGGAATAAACAAGAAAAAAAGGCTATGAGAAACCCATTACATGGAGCATCCAAGCAATGAGGCTATTGTGGCAGTGGATAATTACCTATGTTAATTTTGATTTATATATATGTTAATTTTGATTTATATAGCGCCAAATCACCGACAGGTCTCTTTGCGCTTGCTTTGGGAACCCGTCCTGGCTTTCCCTGTGAGATAACCCCTACTGGGCATCCCCAAGCATCCCATCGCAGTGGGGCCATAGTGGAGATTAAGCAAGCTATTGCCCAGAGTTGCAGAGTGTGAACCCATGATTCGAGTAGGCACCGAGGCGAGAATTATCGAGTCCGTGGACATTTTGAGCTCAAGACCCTGCCGCGTCGGGAATTGAACCCTAGTCCCGGGTCTGACCTCTGCATCAGGGTCTGCCTCCTCTAATCAGTGAGCCACACTTCTCCACCTATCTGATGCTTTAAAAGTGCCAAGGCGAGGATATACGACAAAGCGAAGTAATAAGATCAGGACTCCAAAATGAAAGATCTAAGAAAATATATATGTGAGACACATTGCGATTCTAGAAAAAAAATTCACTGAATTACCTAAAATGGACAATTATGTAGAACTACCTGATGACCCGATAATGTCCGGTACAACAACCAAAAAGGTGAGTACACCGCCAAAGATGGGGGGCTTAGTCTGTTCAAGTGGAGAACTTTAAAAACCATCGAGTGTAACAAATAAAAGTGAAACACACAAAAAAGGCGAGATATAATGAATGACCTCGTCCTATTTTAAAAATGTCAAACCGTCTTAAAAGGTAATTTGCTTACCAACATAAGGTTTTCTGGGCTTTACCTATAAAGATGTAGATCCCAGGTCTTGAATGGACTACCGAATATATAGGTTTGATAAAAAACATGAAAGGCGCCTGAAAAATGATAATCTAAAACAAAGAAACAAACAGAAATATTATAAAGCAGCGCGCAAGAATTGGCAGGAACGAGGAAAATCTAAAAAACAAGCAAATTTTCGTCCCTTATAATATACACAACCGTCACATACAAAAAGTGACAGTGTTATGACCCAAACGGATATGATGTACAAATACAGAAAGTATGAAGGATATCAGAATTCCTTGCAAGGGGGTGAAAATAAAAAATATAAAACGAAACAAAGCAGGCCCAAAATAATGCAGCGTGGCGGCAAGACACAGATAGCGGGAAGCTGAAACTGGACTACATTATTACCTAGGGCCTTAAAATGCTGCATTATGAACACCGATCTAAAGCAGGGGGCAAATGGTATACTCACGGGCGGCCTCGTGTGTGAACATCTGACCGGAATCCGTAGTCGAAAGCAGGAACTCAAGAGTGACGGCTACAGCAGCTTTTAAACATGAAGCCGCACCAGAACACCAGAGCGCGTAACACGTGATTTTGACGTTGCGTGTAAAACTCTATGGTGAATTCAATCACAGAAAAGCTAGACCGCTAACCTTACAGCGGCCAAAAAGGCAAGAATTTGACTAGACCGTGTATCACACTCTATGAATATAAAGAGTGCGAAACAACGGAGTAAATGGACGGCGGCCCTAATGAACTATAGTTGTAATAAATCAAGGTGACACACAGGGGTTAATTTACTAATAAGGTGCACCTCAAAAGATCAAAGCAAAAAAGGTTCTGAAGGAATATGATTTCAAATACAATTGAGATCAGGAATTCATATAAATTAAATAAGCACTAGGAAGGAACGCGGGAGCCACTGAATGTCATATGAACATAAAAGGACCAATCATTTAGTATTGTACTTTATGGGATTTCGTTATTCAGACCTTTAGTATTTGCTGCCAAGGAGAAAATCCAATAACCTCACGTTTTTTGCGAACTTCCTCCATTTTTATGGTACCATCTGTATCCAGATTTTCAATGATAAACCAATGTATCTCATTGGATTTATGGTGACATTCTGAATAATGTTTAACCAAGGGAGCATTCATTTTAGAAGTATGGACGGCTGAGCGGTGTTCAGTTAAACGGATACAGAAAGATCTAGCAGTCTCGCCCACATATCCAAGTCCGCAAGGGCAGACCAAAAGACAGATAAAGTTTTTGGTCTTACAATTCGAGAACTTGCGGGGGCAGATAGTATAACCTTGATATGTGAAACTGGTACCCACTATAGCTGTTTCACAAGCTTTGCAAGTCATGCATTTATATGTGCCTGTAATTGGCGATTTTCCATTAATGGTCTTTTGAACAAATGAAGTTCCTTCAACAAATCTGGAACGGGTGATGTAGTCCTTAATGTTTTTATTTCTTCTGTGAGCATAAATAGGTTTAAAAAGTCAGGAACCCACTGTGATGGGTTCAGAGACCTAGTTTGTATGTATGGTTACTGCGTAATTCTGTCAGTGTCTGCCATAAGGAGAAAGAAAAATTTCTTTCTAGAGTCCCCTCACTCACCGGGGTTTCCCCACGGTGACATGCTTCATCATTGGGGCCATCCCAGTTCTCTACGAAAAAGGGCGTGCTGCGACTAGCGAACTACGCAGGAGCACTATATTTGTGAAAGGCTATGTGTGGTGTAAAGTGTTGTGGTGGTGGAGTGGTTGTGTGATTAAAAATACCGTGCTAGTGGGCCTCAACAATTTATTCTGCTCCTAGTTTGGTATGATAAAATGGGGTAACACTGTTATCTAACCTTAAATTGGGCTAGATCAGTGTTCTGTGGTCGACATGTTTCAAGCTCCCCAAGCTTTTCATCAGGACCATACAGGGTCCAGCCCTGTATATACCACTCCTATATTTAAATAAATAGGATTGATTCTGATATTATTCTTTTGCGCTATTACTTATTAGACATGCGTGTTTATACATACGATTTGTATCTTACTGGCGTATATGTATTGGTGCTAAATTGCACTTCATGGTCTCAGGCGAGGGTGGGATCACCTCGTGGAAACATTGTTCCTATCGGCGAAACCGCTCGGTATTACCTGCTCGATCCTCACCCGACCGCATATTGACGGATACAGAAAGATCTAGCAGTCTCGCCCACATATCCAAGTCTGCAAGGGCAGACCAAAAGACAGATAAAGTTTTTGGTCTTACAATTCGAGAACTTGCGGGGGCAGATAGTATAACCTTGATATGTGAAACTGGTACCCACTATAGCTGTTTCACAAGCTTTGCAAGTCATGCATTTATATGTGCCTGTAATTGGCGATTTTCCATCAACGGTCTTTTGAACAAATGAAGTTCCTTCAACAAATCTGGAACGGGTGATGTAGTCCTTAATGTTTTTATTTCTTCTGTGAGCATAAATAGGTTTAAAAATTCAGGAACCCACTGTGATGGGTTCAGAGACCTAGTTTGTATGTATGGTTACTGCGTAATTCTGTCAGTGTCTGCCATAAGGAGAAAGAAAAATTTCTTTCTAGAGTCCCCTCACTCACCGGGGTTTCCCCACGGTGACATGCTTCATCATTGGGGCCATCCCAGTTCTCTACGAAAAAGGGCGTGCTGCGACTAGCGAACTACGCAGGAGCACTATATTTGTGAAAGGCTATGTGTGGTGTAAAGTGTTGTGGTGGTGGAGTGGTTGTGTGATTAAAAATACCGTGCTAGTGGGCCTCAACAATTTATTCTGCTCCTAGTTTGGTATGATAAAATGGGGTAACACTGTTATCTAACCTTAAATTGGGCTAGATCAGTGTTCTGTGGTCGACATGTTTCAAGCTCCCCAAGCTTTTCATCAGGACCATACAGGGTCCAGCCCTGTATATACCACTCCTATATTTAAATAAATAGGATTGATTCTGATATTATTCTTTTGCGCTATTACTTATTAGACATGCGTGTTTATACATACGATTTGTATCTTACTGGCGTATATGTATTGGTGCTAAATTGCACTTCATGGTCTCAGGCGAGGGCGGGATCACCTCGTGGAAACATTGTTCCTATCGGCGAAACCGCTCGGTATTACCTGCTCGATCCTCACCCGACCGCATATTGACGGATACAGAAAGATCTAGCAGTCTCGCCCACATATCCAAGTCCGCAAGGGCAGACCAAAAGACAGATAAAGTTTTTGGTCTTACAATTCGAGAACTTGCGGGGGCAGATAGTATAACCTTGATATGTGAAACTGGTACCCACTATAGCTGTTTCACAAGCTTTGCAAGTCATGCATTTATATGTGCCTGTAATTGGCGATTTTCCATCAATGGTCTTTTGAACAAATGAAGTTCCTTCAACAAATCTGGAACGGGTGATGTAGTCCTTAATGTTTTTATTTCTTCTGTGAGCATAAATAGGTTTAGGCATTTTTTCATTTTCCTTTAAATTTTTTTATTGAGGATATACCAATTAGAATTCACAATATGGCGGACCGTGTTATTCATGGTCGAATGTATGGTAATGCATACCAATTGATTTTTGGTAGCTGTAGGTTTGGGTTGAAGGAGGCAGTCACAGTCATAGAATCGTGCACATTTGAACGACTCCCGAACTAGTCTGTGTGGATATCCGCGAGCGAGGAACTTAGTTTTCAATAAACCTGCCTGGATGTCAAAATCCTGAATATTTGAACAATTCCGTCGAAGACGGAGAAATTGGCTGAAAGGAATACTTTCCTTCTGAGCCCGAGGATGGTAGCTGTCAAAATGCAGCAAAGTGTTCCGTGCTGTGGGTTTGATGAACAGATCTACTTCTAGGGCTCCTTCTATATGTCTTATGGGAATTTCTAAAAATTCTACTTGGTTTCTACTAATGTGTGAAGTGAAATGAAGATTGCTATCACACACATTAAGCCGCTCCAAAATTCTGTCAGTTTTGCTCTGTATCTGTCCAAATAAAGAAAATATCATTGATATAACGTGACCCGGTGGAAATGGATTCAAAGAAAGGGGCCACTTCGGTATGAATATGTATCATCTCAAATTGGGCCATATAGATATTAGCCACTGATGGAGCTACGGAGGCTCCCATACTTACACCCTTTGTTTGTTTGTATAAACTTTTTCCGAACTCAAAGGTGTTCTCTGTTAAAACTATTTCTAAACAATGAAGAAGGAAAATTTTCGGGCACGGAAGCTGATATTTAAATATAAACCATGAAGTGGCTGTAAGGGCTTTGTCTTGGGGAATGTTACTGTATAAAGCCTCAATATTAAGCGTGACGAGGATACTGGTGGCCTGATTAAACGGAAGTTGCTCTACTTTGTTAATGATCGCTGTGGTGTCCATGATGTAGGAAGGTATTTTTGATGTGAAAGGTCTTAATAATTTATCCGAATATTTCGAAAAGGGTTTAGCAATCGAACCGATAGTGAACACTATCAGGAGATAAGGAGGATTGAATACATCCTTATGGATCTTGGGGATTCCATAGACGCATGGCATTTTAGGTTGAAGTTGATTAAGATAATCAAACTCTGTACTATAGATGGAACCATTGTCAAAAGCTTGTCTCGTCAAGTTTTGAATTCTCAACTTTACTGGGGTGTAGGATCTCTATATAACAAAGAGTAAAAGTTGGTATCATTCAAGAGGGATTTCATTTTTTGTTCGTAAATACAAGTGTCAATGACCACTATGTCACCCCCTTAGTCGCAGCTTTTAATAGTCAGCGTCTTTTCTGTAGATAATTTTTGAAGAGATTGAAATTCTCTCGATTCAAATTATAGAGGGGTTTAGGTACAAATTTAGTTGCCCTATCCAAGCAGGTGAGGACAGTGTGTTCAAATACCATAACTTCAGGTCTGAGTAGATCTAAAGTAGGAGTAAATACAGAAGGATTGGACATACCTGAAAGATTGATAGTATGGTTACATGACTCTTCTTTATCCTTAAAGAATTTTCTGAGCCTAACCTTCCGGAAAAAGGTTATTATGTCCTGATACAATTCAAAGATGTTAGCAGTCAATTGAGGAACAAAAGATAGCCCTTTGGATAACAGATTAGTACTCGCGATGTCCAAAGGTTGAGAGGAAAGGTTGAAAATCGGAATTATGTTCCTCTTCTCCAATATTGAGCATTGCGAGTTTCTAACATTTGGTTGCTGTTCTGCGGATGAGATACATTTTGATAGTTGCCTCGAGTTTGGTTCTGGTATCACTTGGTTGTTACATATTGAGGCATCTTTTTCTGATTTGCAAGTTTTATTTACTTTTACAGCCCATTTCAAGACTTAGGACCCTATTATAATGTCCTACGAACCGCCACGGACAGGCCATCGGTGGCGGTCAGTCTGACATCCAGGGGAGCGTTTTGACCACCGAATTACAATGCCGACGGTCGGAGTGCCTTGGGCAGGGGGACAGACCGCTGCCTCCGACAGGTTCAGAGATCCTATCAGGGCAGTGGTCAGACAGGTAATCCCTGAATGGCGGCGGTGCAGGCACCGCCATCGGAATTACAATGTCTCTTTCCCTATGTCTTTCCATGCTGTTCCGACCACCATGAAAAGGCATACAGAGATGACTTTGGGGGCCACTAGCATGTCCCCTTCCCCCCAGGTCCTCCACTCTAGAGTCCAGGGAGCACCTGTGGTGCCCCCGAAACATCCATGCACCCTGTGCCATGCACCACATGGTGCATGGATGTTTCTAAACATGCCTTTTTGTATTGAGGCTTGCGCTGCAGCCCGGAAAAGGGCTGCAGCACATGTCGCAGTGCAAAAAGGTATGTTTCCAGCTGCCTACACAGTGGTTGGATCATAATTCAGCGATTGGAATCGCTGACTACTTGTTGGGGAGTCCTGGGCCTGAAATGATGACGGTCGACATGCGTCCGACCGCCATCAGAATCAGCCCCTAACTTTGGTTATAGCTTCCCCGATCTTTACTATTCACCATGATCTGCTTTACCTTGGCCACACATATCCCGGAAAATAACACACCCCCCCTTCCTTAGCCTCTGTTCATAAAATTGTGTTTATTGCAATACTAGCATTTATTTTACAGCCTTGAAAAAGTCTATGAGATGAAACACGTGCTGGCTGTATTAATTGCTTCTAAAGACGTCTTCTACAATTACTGTACCAACAACTGGTTATATTCTATGACATTGCGGCTTCTTCCGTCACAAGGACTTTTTTTATATATGCCTCTACAGCAGAAGTTGACATTGGGGAACTGGAAATGTGATCTTTTCAAGACTGGAATATTTTGGAACCTGATCCACTACTCTTATTTTGGGCTTTTGATCACATACTTTATACCACTGTTTTGGACATTTACCGATCTGTTGTGCTCCATACCATTTCTTCCATACCATTTCTTACTTGCTATACCTCTTGTTAGGTTTTCATCTAAATAGTACAATGGAAACATTTTAACATATGGTGAATTTCTCCCCAAAACATAAGGGTCTGAATTGAAATATTGATTGTGATTTTCCCATCACCCATCAGCACAGGAACTGACTGGATCTCCCATTATTCCCTGCACAGGATGTGACCACTGAGGTTTTCATCATCCATCTGGGCAGGAAGTGACATTACTGGTTTCCCCACCAAAACCACTTTTAAAAGGAGAAGCCAAGCAAGAGTACGTTATTTCCCACCACGGTCAGCACAGGAAATGACATCAAAACACCATGCACTCCTCCCTGCTGCTGCCAGGACCTTCTTAAAACCAGTTGAAACACGGGTGTGCACCAGGCACGGCAAGGGCAAGCCTGTCTGCGTCCGTCTACAGCATCAGGCACCCTGGTCCGATCCCCACCCAGTGATACTCTGCAGCACTCCTTATGTTGCTAGACCCCGAACGCCGTATCCCAACCTAACCCCAGTGGATGCATCGCTAACTTACCCACCACCAACCAACATGGCCACCTAATTGAATAGACAACTCTCACTAGAAACAACACAGCAGCAATCATGTTGACCTCCCACGCTTGGGCCTCAACAGACCCATATGCCCACCAAATCTACAGCCTGGGACCATCAATCAGCACCACCCTGACCCACATCATCAACACCTCCATCATGTCTGCCACTTTAACAGATGAATGGAAACTTGCAGAAATCAATGCCCTCCTCAAGAACTCCACAGCCGATCTAAATCAACTGAGCAAACTTGTCACCCATCTACCTGCTCCCTTTTCCAGCCAAAGTGATTGATAAAGCCATCAACAAATGGATCTGTCACTTCCGCACGGAAAGAACCCAAAGGGTTAGGGTGCCACCCTTTACACCGGAGTCCAAGAAACTGATATGTGGAGTCCCACAAGGATCATCCCTCAGCTCCATCCTTTTCAACATATACATGACACCGCTCGCCAACATCATCTGACCACAAGACATCATCATCATCTCCTACACTGATGACACCCAACTTATCCTCTCCCTGACAGACAAGACAACTACCACCAGAACTACATTGACCAACTTCAGTTGATCAATATAGTTCTGATAGTTCTGGTAGTAGACAGGATGTGAATCAACTGCCTGAAACTCAATTCTGACAAGAAGGAAGTACTGATTTTTGGGAACAAGACCTCTCCATGGGACTATACCTGGTGGCCATCAGAGCTAGATACACACCCACATCCACAGACCACACAAAAAATCTAGGAATCATCTTTGATGACAACCTCAAAATGACAACTAAAGTCAACACAGTGTGCGCCTCCTGCTTGCACATCCTATACATGGTGCTTCAGATTTTAAAATGGTTGCATCCGAACACCAGATGGACCGTCATGCAAGCACTTTTCACCAGCAGGCTGGACTACATCAATACTCTCTATGCCGGAATCTCCAAACAACACCTACACAGACTCAAGATTATCCAGAATACCGCCACAAGATTCACACTCTACTTCCCACGCCACACATGAGGAAATTCACTAGCTTACAATTCACAATTGCAGTCAATCAAACTTCTCACACACACATACAAAGCCCTACACAACCCAGGACCAGATAACCTGAACAGCCGCAAATACTTTCACCAACCCACCAGACACCTACGTTCTGCCCCACTCTAATACACTCTCTACACCTGCAAAATCAAAACTGGAGGTTTCTCATTCTTTTGCATCGCTGACTCAAAACATGGAATGACCTCCATCAACACATCAGAACCTCTTCCTTACTTCTTAAGTTCCCTAAGAAGATTAAGACCTATCTCGTCGTATAAGCACCTTGGGGACCACACAGACCTGTCCAAGTGCCTGGATACCCTCTTAGGTGATTAGTGCGCTATACAAACCAACATTACAAACATAACAATATAATTGTAATGTGTCCTAATTAAAGGAAATAAAAGAGTTGTTTAAGATAAAGCAAACCAAAAAGAAAAAGTCCATTGGCAAGGCGCATTTTAAATGGAAAGGATGAAGACACTTACTTTCTTGTTGCTACATGAAGAAGAACAACTGTTTCCTTTAATTAGGACACATTACAGTTATATTCCTGGACTCTATATTATGTGGTTCCAGCTACAGAAAAACCTGTGGTAAGCCATGTAGATATTTTATGTAAGTTTATAATACCACATACGCAGGTAGAGCCCTTATCTTCTGTATTCTACGTTGCGGTGAGCTAGCAGCTTTTAAGTATTCCCTGCAGGACATTTTTTACTCTATAGGTAGTGACTGAGAAGTCAATCTATATCCATAAACAACCCATTAGGGGATCTATTGATTATACAGTATGTCCAGTATAAATATTCTTTACACTTTTTGGGATAACACACAATTCTATTTCATTTCAGGATGAGCTTTCTATGCTGTATACTTCTCATTGACATCCCTGCATCAGCTAATGAGCTTTTAAATCTATGTAGGTAAGAAAATTAATAGAGGGCTGTCCCCTGATCCATACACAGTAAAAAGCTCCAGTTAGAGGTGCAGTGTATATGCTCTGCCCATCATGTTGTTCAAATTTAGTAATTTAGTTATTTCTTCATTCATTTTTCGTTTCTGATAGTGGGCCTCTTGACAGTGTATGCCATTTACGCAACGGTGGGCATATGTCCATTCTTTTCCTGCCTGCAACTGCAGTTTGCTCACCAGAGGGACTTGGCCACCACTCCTGTAGGCCAGTACAACCCCCATGCTAACTTTAAGGTACTTTCTTATTACTTTAGGTTACCTTTTTAATTTTAAATTTAAGACACAGCATGGCATGCTCCATCGGTATTTTGATATGTAAGTTAGCTTGATCAAAGTTTATCATTCACTTTTTTAGGACACAGTTTGCTGTTTATGCACTGGGTATCAATAGCTCATTTGTCCTCACTCCCTCTTTTTCCCCTCCCCAATTATCTCCTGCTACAACAACACGTCTATTGCGGTGTTTCCTTTGGTGGTAAGCACATCAACTGTTTTTAATCTATATTTTCCAACTACTTTGATGACGAATGAAGAATGTTTTCAAGGGAAAATTTTAAACAAATACCATTGGACTACTCCTTTGCTTTTTTACAGATATGAATGTGACGGCTTCCTAATGAAGGCATTTTGCGTAGTAATTACATCTCCAAGCCCTCCATAATATGATAGGCCACATTGTCATCAACCATTGATTATATGTATTTACACCTCTTACTGACAGACACTATCATGATTATTCGAAAATATGTCAAATTGACTGTATTTATATCAAAATACCGCAGTGGATGTCTATGATATGTAATCTTGCTTGACTTATAAAAGACGATTTTTGAACAGTTGCATGGATAGCCTCTCAAGAACATTTTAGCTTTCTCATTAATTGTGTACCAAATAAATATTTTTGATATTTTGAATATAAAACATTTTGAGTTTTGTCCATGTTTATGTTTGCATCAAGCTTTCTACCTTATATTTATGTGTTGATATATGCCTGCAATTTAGCTGTAATAGTTCTTGCTCAAGATATTTTTTCAAGCTCCTTTCCTAAGTAATTGACTGTAGTGAAGAATGGCCCTCAGTTTTGCTCCTCGTCCATCCTTTGACTTTTACGATGGTCAATTACGTATAATATTGCCTTATCATTACATACTATTCTTCTACATATTATGCGAGTACAGATATTTTTTAAATTATAAACTGAATAAATAGTATATACATAAATCACTCACTCAAACTCTGTCAGGTTACCTGAAGCGGATCAAGACATGCTTGATCCTAAAGATTGTGTCTTTATGGAAAGTCCAGCGGGTACATTTTTATGCCATATAACAATTCATAATGGTGAGCGTTTCAGCTATACGGCCATGAAATATTATTTAAATATCTCTGTGCTCTATACACATTCATTATTCAGATGGCAACCTTATTTGGTTTTATATAAAACCATAAAAGTAACATACATTTATATAGATCAAACTCATCAGTAATTGAATATTCTGTTCAATGCATATATAAAGTCTAAAACACCATAAAACCAAATAAAATGATAAAAGCTGCAAAATATAAAAGTACACTGTTCTCAAACAAACCCCCATTCTTCATAGCAAAACTCATTAGCTGTCCAGTAGGGCTAAATAAAACTTCCAAGGGCCACGTGTATCATTATTTCAAATAGGAATTATCGAATTACGAATATCTGCAAATCCAAATTAGGTAATCACTATTTGAAAGTATGAAATTATAAGAGTTTCATTTGGCGTTTCCTAATGTGTCACAAATCAACCTACCTAATTAACATTAATGAGACAGGTTGCAATTTGCGACCCATTAGGAATTGCTCAAATCACAGGGATGGTGGTCTGCTGGGGTCTGCGGCCCACCATGTCTGTGATTGCTTTTAAATAAAGCAATCATTTTATTTTTAAATGCAGCCCGCTTTCTTTAAAGGAAAGAGGGATGCATTTAGAAAATAGAAAACGTTTTCTTAGAGTTTTTTAAGAGCAGGCAGTAGTCCTAAAAAACATTTGTTATGAACATTCACAAAGGGATAGGGCTCCCTTGGGGACCTCTTCCTATCTGCGAATGGGTTACCACCTACTTGAAGTAAGTGGCAAAATGCAAATGTTTTGTGACTGCATTTCGGTCACAAAACACCCTACATACCGCTGCGATTGCCCCTAAACACACCAATCCTAATACCGAATTGCGATTTGGTAACATATTACTCAATCGTAAATTGGAATTCATACATACCAAAAATAATTTTACCGGTCACAAATGGCCCGATTCTGTGAATCGGGCCATTTGCAACTGGTAAAATGCATGATACATGTGGCCACAAGTCTTTTTCTGATACTGATGGCATGCCTAATATAGGTATTTACTGAAACACATACCTCAGGTTTTACAATGAGACTAAAGCTTGTCTACCATTTCTTTAATGAAGTGCACAAAACCAAAGTGCCTTGAATATTGATTTGCGATGCCATCAAAAGGACAAGCTACTAGTTGTCTAGAACGGTCTTGTTGCCTCAGGAATTTCACCAAGCAATGAACTGTATTCCATCCCAGTCTAGTTAATACAAATCTATGTTGAAGGTTTAGTACAAAATCCAAAAAAGGCTATAAACCTTCAGTCCACCACATGAGCAAGCAAGGGAACCCTGGCTTTATGACTTTCTATTTTACATTTTTCTTCTTTGAATAGTTGAAGACACAAAGATTTTAGGTACACCTAACTGATCGAATTTAATGACATAGAGTCACTGAACATTTAGGACTCTTCAGCTTGGTAGTAAAGATTCTTAGCCTGAGTCATAAAAAATGGAGGGTTAGGTCAAAGTATAAACCATTTTTTGTTGTTGATCTACTAAATTTATGTTTTTCCTTAGTCCATACCCTATACCAGAGGAGAAGAGGACTAGGCCTCATGTAGTTTTCCCAAAAAGGATAGACCTAATTCTTTATGGATCACGTATGTGGGGCAGGTAGCGGGGAATGACAGCAGTCTTCGATAACAAACATTTTTGGAATTTGACAATTTAGGGATGTTGGCATACCCCCAGATGTCTGCTCCATATGCACCCAACACTATTTACTTAGCCTGGGAAATTACTCTTATCTGTCCAATGAGTTTCAGCCATATTTCCATTGAGAAAGCAAACAAACCAGTTACTGCCCTCAAACTGATTCTGCTTGAGATTACATTTCCAAGTACAACCAGAATCAAATTGTACGCCCAGTTATGAAAATGTCCTGGTATGCTTTAACTGGGAATGCCTTCAGCTAAAATTAGAGGAGGCAGGCCAGTAAGAATCACAGGTCATAATATAGTTTTTATCCATTTTGACCCAAAGATCAAATTCACCCATGAAAACTGTATAGGTATTCAAAAGTAGCTGCAGACTCCTTGTGGTAAGGGACACACGCACTGTGTCATCCACATACAGGAGGGCCAACACTGGATAGTGACCTTTCGGTGGCATGGCCCTACATCTCTCAATCAACACTCTCTCCAATTTTTTAAAGTATATTTAAAAGGGTAATTGGGACAATCAGACTTACTAATGCCCTATTTTCCTGCTAGAAGCCCTAGTGACAGTTGTGGGCTGCAACAGTAGAGGAAAGATAACTCTATGCTATCTGACATACAATATTAGTTTCGCAGGGTCATAGGGACTGTTGAACAATGTTTGAATCTGGAACTCTGATTTCGAAATATGTACTGTGGCTAAAAAAGATACAACTTATCTAGTCTTTATGGATCTGTCAAGTGCCTTTGAATGTGCTTCACACACTCTAAGCAGGGGCATTTAATGGAGAAACTGGGGTTGGCGACTCCAATTATCACACTTCTTTGAGATATCTATGTTGGCTAAAGAGTAAAGTATGCTCTAAATGGGCAATGCAATGATGTTTTCAGCATGATTAGAGAGGCTAAACAGGGATGTGTCATTTTGCCTTTCTTCATCTCCTCTACTTTAACAAATTGGAGAGGGTGTTGATTGAGAGATGTAGGGCCATGCCACCGAAAGGTCATCATTCAGTGTTGGCCCTCCTGTATGTGGATGACACGGTGCTTATGTCCCTTACCACAAGGAGTCTACAGCTACTTTTGAATACCTATACAGTTTTCATGGTTGAATTTGATCTTTGGGTCAAAATGGATAAAACCTATATTAGGCCAAGGTATAAAAAAATCTGTTTTGTTGATCTACTAAATGTAGGTACTTTCTTACTCCATGCCCTTTACCAGAGGAGATGAGGACAAAGCCTCATGTAGTCTTCCAAAACGGGTAGACCCAATTGATTATGGATCACATATGTGGAGCAGCTAGTAGGGAATGAGAGCAGTCTTTGAAAAAATGTTGGGGGGGAATTCTACAATTAAGTGATGTTTGCATACCACCAGATGTCTGCTCCATATGCACCCAACACTAGTCACAGATTACTCTTGTCTGTCCAATGGTTTTCATCCATATTTTCATTGAGAAAGCAAACAAACCAGTTACTGCCCTCAAACTGATTCTCGTTAAGATTACATTTCCAAGTACTACTAGAATCTAATTGTATGCCCAGAAATGAAAAAGTCCTGGTATGCTTTAACTGGGAATGCCTAAGACTAACTCCTCTGAACCTGCCTTTATTTCGAGCCTTGTATCCATAAAGATGTCTGCAACTATGGGCAACCCAGTCCTCTGGTGGGATGGCACCCTCTCAAATTGGAGCAATCGTACATGTTACTTAGCCAGGTTGCACCATCACTTAAGACTCTTCCAATCAAGGCTTGTTTAAGCATGCTATTTATCCTTTTTACCACTCTGCGTGAATTGGGCTTTACAAGGTGGAAAAGTGAAGGTTTACTCTCCCTTAGGTGAGATACTTAGATAGTGATAGCTGGCCCTTCATCTGAGTGAAACGTACACACTCCAACCATTCCTACTAAGTACATCATTTTTGCTAATGCACGAGCTGTAGCTTGGTGCTGTGGCCATACC
This sequence comes from Lissotriton helveticus, assembly GCF_964261635.1. NCBI lineage: Eukaryota > Metazoa > Chordata > Amphibia > Caudata > Salamandridae > Lissotriton > Lissotriton helveticus. The sequence continues at coordinate 1,752,306,783 of NC_136067.1, forward strand.
AGGTAAAACGATTACAGGAGGCTACCACTACCAATATATATTTATATTAATTTACTGGTTGAGAAGGCAAATGTGATGGGTATTTTTATATAAAGTGGCTGAACTGATTTTCAAGGTGTATCTGAGATGATCCTAATCTTGCTTAGGGTTTCATTAACTGGCAATTTTGCACTGTAGTACCTACAGCCAGAAAATAAGGGCTGTCCCACTTTTACAGGCCTAAAGGCCTTTTGTACAATCGAGATGTTATCAGTACCACTAAGTACTGTAGGGGTTGATTGAACCAGGGTCTGTCTTTCTCGTGGGGTTAGCAACAACTGGCAACAAGTATCTGATGTAAAACTAAAGCACCACGCATGAATAAATTCAGCAGATATATTCGCAATTATAGCAATATCTATTGTAAACACAGAGTGACAGTAATATAAACTCGTAAAAAATAGTTTCTGGTAAAAACTTCTACTTTTATTCTTAATTCAAACAATATGAGTCGTATCGTAGTGTTAAAAACAACAATAAAAAACATCAATAAAAAACATATGTAAGGGTAATCATTCAACATGATCTTGTACAATGCATCCTAATTAAAATAAAGTACATTACATCAAAAATCAATAATACATTTTACTAATAAAAATAAAGTGTATATCATCAAGAATCACAGGTTAAGTCGACGCGGCGTTTCGGTTTTTCGTAATAAGACACCTTCTTCAGGACCGATTCTAAAAAATGTTTAGAGACACAAGATTACCCAATGTTATCTACGCATATTACATTTCACATTTTACCAGTTGATTTCTTTTAGTATTACACGTCAATCTATATTATCTTCGCATTTGTGCAATTGATATACCCCAAGCTTAAACAAAGTAGTCAGTTCCCGAGTAACTATCATCAAACAGTACATTGTAGCTTTGTTGGAAAAGAGATCCTATGCATTCAAAAGCTATGGGACATCGATAGTTGTTGCCATTCATTTTTGATCTATACTCATCCCACTCACCGGGGTATAATCCCCAAACACATTCTAAATTACTTATCAGGAACTCATTGTGGAGATTCCTCTGGGAATAGAAGCATCTCTCTGAAAAATGTCTGTATATTAAAAAACTGCAAATTCACATGTTGACAGTTTTGGGGCCCAAACTGGTCACATACCTTTTAGACAAATCTTTATTTGTGAGTCCACTTGGAATTTAGAGGTATATAGTGCCCCAGTCTTATACGATCTGTTGGCCTCTGCTGGATTCTAGTCTAGATATAACCCTGTATTCGAAGAGCAAATTAAGGGTATCGTATTATTAAATGTCCCCGAGTGGTTATTGCCATCTAGTTATTTACGTTTGCTCAATATACCTTAAATGGTCGAATATCTGGTCTTCCACACTGTGCGAGGGAGCCACCGTAGTCTATGAGATGCAGACCTTCCTTTCTGAAGATTGGAAAATGGTATTGTGATCATATTCACCTTTAACGTTAATCTCTGCAATCTCTATCTAAGTTTTATTTTGCAGAAAACACACTCACCTATTTTTGTCAGGGCAAGCCGCTGCAGTTGACCATTTTAAGTTCGAGATTGGCGGAACGAAGTTTGGGGGTTGTCCTCCCGTTTTATTTGTTGTCGCCCACTGCGCTCTGGAAACGAATTTAATAAAGTTATATGTTTCCTTTTCGTATCACTCACTGATCTTTATTATTATAAATTATTGCAATTTTTAGATATTTAGGATGTCCCTAGTAATTTTATAAAAGATTTAGTCCGAATTCTATCCCTTTATCTAAATTATACAGGTTACTGGCACATCTCTCCGAATGTAGTAATGAATATAAATATATATCCACATTACGGAGTCATTTAATTCACCTCCTTGTATAATTGGCTGTTTCCTATGCTCTAACCCGTTTTTATTATTACAACTACTAAACTTTCCACAAGTTGTATATTAAGCTTGCATGTGTCACACTAAATAAAACTTGATGGTATTATGCTCAAAAAGGTTCCACGGTCTATATATCGGAATCTTTATCTATCTACCGTTTTGGCTTACACATACCTCTGTAAATTTATTCGGCCTCCCTACAGCCAGGTCATCTTTGGTATTGAAGTCCATCAATACCATTCTTGTAGTAATACAGAGGTGCAGAGATTCCTGCATTTGCTAAATCCATTCCATCATAGCTGCTCTAATTAATTACAGCGTAATAATTAGAAATATCTTGCTCTTCTACTTTTTGGATTCTAACTTTAGGTAGCCTAGATTTTCCAAGAAACAGATGTATTTTGCCTGAAAGCCTAGAGTTGGGTCTGTCCATTTGTATGATGATTGCATTGTAGAGTGCATTTTCAGGTTGATCTTAGTTTGTAACCTGGTTATTACAACTACTTTATTTACTTGTACTGCAGATTTATAAGATTTGTTAGCAGTAGAATTGCCCTTTAAATGGGTTACCACTCTTTGGTGTGCCGGTATGTGCTGTACATCCACCAATGGAACCTGTTATCTAAAGTCACTTCAGGACAATGCCAGAGTGTCTAGATGTCCTATGTGCACAGCTACCTGTAGCAACTAGTCCTGAACTGGACCCTGCTGTTGGCCTCTGCCTGACACCCTGAGAGTCTAAGGTCCTGGGATATTAGAAGTGAACTTGTGGAGTTTGGGCATCAAAAGAAAGTTTGAAAATGTTTGAAAACTTCTCCAGAGCTTTCACTGAACATAACAGAAAAAATATTCAGCTGGCATTTGCACAGTGTCTGACTGGATTTCTGATTGCTTTCACTTAAGGGTTTCTGCACTGCCTAAAAAAGTCCCAGTCTCTCGTTGAGCTTCAGCGGGATCAACCTGCTTCGGGTATCTAGCAGTAATCTAGCCTTCAGTTTCATGGCAGCGGCTATAGAGTCAGAAGCAACCATCGTGGGGAGGATTTTTCTTCCTAAAAAGTAACAGAGACCCATTCTGCATTAGGTTCTAGAAGGTTTTCCTTAAAAAAAAGTGACAAATTCCTTTCCAAAGGCAGGCTTAGATATTTTGTTCACCTTTTTGACTTCCACGTTTTCACTGCAACCGATCTACTTTTTTTATCCAACCCAGGCACTTACATCTTTCAAAACTTTTAATCCACTTCCCTTTTCTGGATTTCGGTTGTTTTATGTCACCGCTCATAATAATTTCTTCTCTCTTTTTATAAATTAGAGTGGAATTTGTATTGTTTTATGTCTTTCACTTTTTAACTGTTTTGGTATTTCTCAGTGCTTTACATATTTTTTCTGAGGAAAGCCTGTCTGCTCTGTACCATAGCTACCAGCGGTTGAGCTCGGGTTTCAATTATTGAAACCTTTTACTGCACCTATTGAGTTGTGACTTTATTACTTGTGGTGTGCTACCATCCACTAAAAAGAATCATTTATTTTTTCACATTGGTGCTCAGCAGTTTTATTTATAACTTGTGTTTAGCTGTACCACTCAGTTTTAGAAGTTGAAATTAGAAACTCGTAAATGTAATTAAATGCAAAAACTGACTTTTGATGTGCTCTTTTGAAACATGGAGGGAGATCTGTCTGCCATAGAGTGCCTTAGCATGGCAGAGCTGAGGGGCATGTCTAAGCAAAGAAGGCTGTTGGAAATGCAAGAAAGAGGATTTCCACAAAGCCATCAGAGCCTGGCAAGAGGACTTCCAGACCACCTCAGAAGAGAATGAAAAGATTTAGAAACGTAGGAGGAGGGTGCAGTGGACATCCTGGCCCACCATGGACTTGCCTGTGACCCTTCAAGGTGGTGGTGGAAGGGGGGGGGGGCAATTGCACGCCAAAGCACTTCTGAGCAGGCCATCTGGCAACAAGTAGTCAGCAAGGGAGCTGCAGGCCAAATTAGCAACAAAGGACCTGGAGGAAACAAAACAAGTACTGGAAGAGAGGAAGGCGGCAGATTGGGACTCATGCAGTTCACTGAGGATGGTGGCAGCAATGGTGAGGTGCCTATAGGGGGCCACACACCTCCCCCTTACCAAAGAGAATAGGGCTTAGCTTTGCGGTGCAATGACATTGACACATAGTTCGCCTTCTATGAAACAGTATTAATAGTCTGTCATGTACACCATCACCACTGGGAGTATTATTGTGGAAATTAGTCACTACACTGGGGAGAGATACACTTCTGACTCTGGAGGAGGTGTAGCTGAATTGTGCACCCAAATGAAGGATGCGCAAGTACAGATGTTTGGTCTCACACCTGAAGTACCAGAAGAAGTACCAGAAAAAGTACAGGAACACAAACAAACAAGAACATCAATCGTGGATGTTGTAGACACCTCATTGGAAGTACTGGAATGATGGGTTAGGGGCAACACTGTGAATACTTATGATGGGGTATACAATGTGAATATGAAAGAGCACATCTTGAGCCGTTGTTATTTGGAGTTACACAAGCATCTAGTGGACCCAATTGATTCCAAGAAATGCAGAAGGACAGCTGATGTGTGAGTATGCACTAGGGCAATCAAAAGATACGACAGAAGGGCTCAAAATAGGAGGGGGGTGTAACCAGGCTCAAGGTAAAGGAGCAGCATAACACCCCTCAAAAAAGAACACTCAGTATGGCCCCAAATGCCTGCAACGGGTAAAGAGTTCCAAACTACTCATGGGAAGCAGAGAAGTGGGAAGCCAGGGGGTAGGGATCCTTTGAGCAGGGTAGGTGCTTTGACAACCTTCAGCCGAGGCACAGAAAGGGAAATTCCTCTTACCCCAAGAAGAAGGCCAACACTCGTGGGCACTCCACATCAAATGTTAAATGTTAAATGTCGTATAGTTGTAAAGCGCACAGCTGCCCCAGCAAAGGGGCGTCCCGGCGCTGTATACCGCTGGGGAACCCGTCCTGGTTTTCCCTGTGGGATGGTCCCTAATGGGAATCCCCAAGGTGGAGCCAGGCATCCCCGGCGTTGATGGGGCCGTTGTGGAGATTAGGCAAGCTAATGCCCAGAGTTGCCGAGTGGGACCCCAGGTTAGAGTAGGCACCGAGGCGAGAATTGTCGAGTCTGCTGACCCTGGTCCACGACCCTGCCGCGTCGGGAATTGAACCCTGGTCCCAGGCCGACTTCTGCTCCCGGGTCTGCCGCCTCTAACCAGTGAGCCACACCACTCCACTAGTAGTAGTGGGTAGTATAACTTTGGAGGAGGATTAACCGCAGGAGACCCTAATAGCTCTTTGCTGGGACGTGGACCCAAAAGGTAAACTGGTGTTCCCTGAGGGGGGTAGGAATCACTTTCACAGGGCCACAGTGAAAGGGGACCCTGCCACTGCTCTGCTGGATATCTGTTCCAGCCAGATCATGGTGGTGGAAAGTCTGGTTTCTCCAGAGGATTATCTGACAGGATAGGTTTGCAGGGTCAAGAATGCCCATGGGTGGGAATCTGTCTGTCCCATGGCACCCTTAGAAAAGTTCAGGACACAGTGTTCTCAAAATTGCGCAAAAATACCATTCTAGTAGCATCATGGATATGTTAAATCCAATCATTCTATCAGTTATCACAATGTACATGCAAATTTCTGTAGCGAGAGCAGGATCTGTATTGTACATTGAAGAAATAAGCTGTAGATCAGCAAGCAAGGTCTTTACGGTATTCCTATCCCAGTCACTGGCAAGAGAACTTAGTGATAAGAAGTTATCTAAGTTTAGGAAAAATATATGTGACACTTGTCCCATGTCTGCTGTTCTTATGTTCTGGAAACTCAAGTTCCCGGGGTAACTATTATTCTGACTGTACACTAACTCAAAACACTCTCAGTGACTCAATATAGTCCTTTGTTGTAATCACAACATGACACGGAAACAAAGGATAAATTCCACAGGTTTATTTCTCACAGCACACAGCACAGGACATGAGTGCACAGTCTACTCATTAGAACGTAGGCACTATGAACATTCTACCGAGGCGCGTTGTGGGCGACCACGGTGACAAGAAGATCATAACATACCCCCTTTCCTCTACACGCAGGTAGAGCAAATGACTAGAGGAAGAGCGTAGGAGGAGAACAAAGGGAGAACAGGGGCAAAGGTAAAGGCATGGAAACAGAGCATGGGAGCAGTGAGAGCAAAACAACCTCACTAAGAACGAATGATAATAATAAGGGCAAATCACCCCACCATGAAATCATATGTCTTTGACACAGTTGTGTGTCTTGAGGACCATGAGACTCGGGATTCTCTGCATTGAACCTTTGACTAGTACCCAAATTGTCACCACTGGGACCTGGCACTCTCATCTCTGCACGAGTGCAGGAACTGTTGAGTAATTGATGATCATGAGCCAACATGTTAACCGAACAGATTGACAATGGCTTTGGGAGATCGGTCTGATGAGCGATACTTGGCTACTCTGCATAAGTTCCATGTTTCTCTATTGGCCAACACAACATACAAAGGATGCACCTCCAAAACTTGCATAGGCCTTTGACCCAACGACCAGATCTGACTTTGACCTAGTCTCCCACAAGAAGGTTGACAGAAGGCTTGTTTTGGGAGTGTACAAGAGAGGATGCATGCATGGGAGTACCCTTATCCCTGCCACTCACATTCTTCCCTTCCAACAACTCTCTGACCCATGGAGGTACAAGCTTGGGAGATGGTTTTCTACCTCGCATGACAATGAAGGGAACCACTCCAGTGGTGGAGTTTTCAGTGGTACGATAAGCCCACACTAATTCATTTAAGGTCTCATCAATGTCAAGATTATTGGTGTGAGCCAGACCAATAGCTCCTTTAATCATACGGTTGGCTCTTTCTACAATACCATTGGATTGAGGGTTGTACAATGTGGTGAGGGAATATTTAATACCACACTCACAAGGAAACTCACACATTCCTGTTGAAGTTAATTGGGAGCCATTGTCCATAATAAGGACAGTGGGAAAACCTTCATCTTTAAAAATGGTGTGCAGCACTCTAATGGTGACTCTAGTGGTAATCTCAGGAAGCAGATACACAATAAGCCATCTAGCGTGAACATCCATTACAACCATACCGAATCTCTTGCTGGGGTGAACTCATGGCATAGGTCCATTGAAGTCAAGGCAAATGCTATGCCAAACTACCCCACGATCATGGAGAGAACTCGAGACAGACTGTGGCCCGACCTTACGTCTCTTCTCACACTCACAACATTCACTGCATTTTTCAACCCAATCAACCACCTCACTATCCATGTCCGGCCACCAGAATTCATTCCGCAAACATTTTTTTGCATTAGTCTGCCCTAGGTGTCCAAATGCCAAACAGGGGAATTATCTTATTGCCACGGTATCAGCGATGGTGGATAGTTCCTCAATGACAACATTAAAGGGTCTAATGCTAGTGGGTAATCTACTCTCCCTACGTCTACCTTTAAAAATGAGGTTGAAAACTCCTTTTAGGACCTCATCTTGTGACATGGCTTCCGCCCATTCTTTTTTACTGACTACACCACAACTCCACTGAACAACATCATCGACACTGGAGATAGCTCCTTCTCTTTCATTCTTAGACACACCACTTTTGTCCACTTCTTCCCAGTTTAAGGGCAGACACGACAGACAGTCAGCTCGAACATTGCGCCAGCCAGAAATAAACTCGATGTGGAAGTTGTATTCTTGCAACCTGGAGGCTAAGCGAGCTAGCCTAGCAGACTCTTTTCCTGTTCCACCTCGTGACAGAATTTTAAGTAATGGTGTGTGGTCGGTGAGAAGGAGAAACCTGCGCCCCCACACATACGTTATGAAGTATTCAACACCCCATGTGGCTGCTAGGGTTACTTTCTCTATAACAGAGTAATGGCATTCAATAGAAATCAAGGTCCGTGAAGCGAACGCCACAGTTTTCTCTGAGGTACCATCATTCTGAGACAATACAGCACCAATGCCAGTGTCACTGGCATCTACAGTGACAATTGTTTTTGAGTTAACATCAAAAGGAACCAGAATGCCTGCATTACAGATTTAGAGCTTGATGTTATCAAAACAATTTTGTTGATCAGTTCCCCAAATGAAATTGATACCTTTCCTCATAAGTACTTTTAAAGGTTCAGTTTTACTTGCAAAGTTCTTCACGAACTTGGAGTAGTACTCAATTAATCCAATAAATGAACGCAGTTGGTCTCTGTTACTGGGAATGGGAGTTAATTTTATAGATGCAGGTAAATCTCTCTTGGGTTGGACACCTTCAGAAGAGATGGAGTGTCCTAAGTACTCCACCTCAGTGGCAAGGAAGGAACACTTTTCTCTACGTAGCATTAAACCAGATTCCAATATTCTGGCAAGGGCATCTTTTAACGCTAAATTTTGGCTGCTCACGCTATCACCAAAGACCAGGATATCATCTTGTAAGTAGATGATACTTTTTAGACCCTTGAACACTTCTGAGACCATCCTCTGAAAAGCACATGCAGCAGAGGATAAGCCGAAAGACATCCTGGTAAATTGAAATATTCCTGACAAATGTCTAATTTCGAGAAAAATGTTGCTCCTTGTAGCAATACCATTAACTCATTAATATTGGGTAAAGGAAAGGTGTTGGGGATGATATTTTGGTTTAAACTCCTCAAATCAACACAGAAACACAAATTTCCATCTGCCTTCTCTGAAATAACAACAGGAGAAACCCAAGCAGATCACTCAACTGGCTCAATGACACCACTGGATAACATTTCATCCAACATCTTCTTGACCTCCCCTCTCACCATGATGGGAACTTTCCTAAGCTTATGTTGAACAGTTATGGCAGCATGTTTAAATTTTATTTTGTGAACGTAACCTTCTAAATTACCAAGTAGGTCTCTGAAAACTCCTTTACCTCCCTCCAAAATATCTTCAACTGAGAGGTCATCCACCACCATAACTTGTTCAACAGCATGAGGGTCAATCCTAATATGGAGTTCATATTGTTGATACCAACTCAATATGGGGTGCCCAGATTCAGCCACGTAAACTTTACCTTTGACAGACCTGTTTTTGAAAAAAATGTCCATCAAAATGTAACCCAGTATGTCTATCTGCTCACCTTGATACCCACCGGGGTTTATGTCTCTGGGTAATACATTCAATATGTTATCCAGCTGCGGGGAGCGTTCTCTGGAACTCGGGGAATTCGGCGCGGTGAGCGCGCAAGATGGCGGCTGTTGTCCGGGCCTAAATTGCCTGGCGGGGAGAGACTGTCGGCGTTCGGGAGCTCCCGCTGTGGAAGCGCCTACCTGACTCGGCGGCGGAAGGCACCCGGAGAGTGCGGGAGGTGAGCGACGCCCCCTGCGAGTCCACCGCAACGAAGACCAGGGAGCGGAGGCAGGTCGGACTGCCTGACCCTAAGATGGCGCCGGGCGTCTGGACGGCGCCGCGCTGACGGCCGACGGCGGAGACCCTGAGGCCACGAAGGGTGTAGTGCTCACCCTGCCACTGAGGGCGGACCCCTAGCGCCCCTCCTGCCCTGGTCAGTACAGTGCCCGCATTACAGGCTGCCTGGGAGTGGGCAAACTCCGACGGAGCGACTGGCTGAGCGACCCGGAGGATCTCCCGAGTGCCTGGGAGCCAGAACCACAGTTCCCTGGCTGGGGGCCCTCGTGCGCCGGCAGCTGCCTGGGCCTGGCACCGGCGGGCGCCCAGACGATCCGAGGCGCCCTGGTGACGGAGATAGCATCGAGCGGTGGGAGGAGAGATCCCTTCTCCCCACTGGCCTGGTGGAGAGGGCCTTGCCCCATGCGGCGACTGCGGTACCGGGACCTCACCGGTCGGAGATCCGGAGGAGCAGCGGGGCTGTGACGCGGAAGAGGGATTGATGCGAAATTGGCGAGCGCCTTGACTGGCTGGGGGCCTCTGCGGTGCCGTCTGGAACATTGTCTCTTGACCAGACGCACCTCAGCGCCGGAAACTGACCAGGACTAGGCGCGCAGGGGCGCGAAACGACCCAGCCTGCGGCACCTTGGTGGCCTGACATAGACTGTCCTGCAATACTTGGAGCGAGAGCCCGGGTGCCCTACTGACTGAGCGGAGGGGGTCTTGCTCCCTATACTGGGTCCCGCCTGACGGGGGCGCGAAGAGCCGGTGGCACCGAGGGGCTAGAGCAGGACCGGAGACATCACCCGGGGGAGCCCGGATTCACTGGCAACTACAGCGGACGCATACACCTTGCGGCCCAGCGACATGACACGGGGCACCAGGAAAAAAGGCTTCGGCGCCCTGAAGCTGGACGACCCGGGCCACCTAGTGGAGGAGGAAGCGTCAACATCTGGAGAGGGCAACTCGCCATGCCCGCGAGATCCGTCACTGGGCGACATCATGCAGGCGATAATGGCATCTCGGGAGGCTCTTGAAAAGCGGATGGACACCATCGGATCGGACCTGACCCTATTGAAGGACGACCACAGAAAGCTGAAGGAGCGGGTGGCGACCTCGGAGGTAGCCCTGAAAGATCTGCCCGGGGACGTGGAGACTCTGAGAGCATCGCTGGCTAAGGTGGCGCAGAAGGTCCGGGTGCTGGAGCTCAGGGCCGAGGACAGTGAAGGGCGCTCCAGACGCAACAACGTCCGCCTCGTGGGGGTCCCCGAAAAAGTGGAGGGCCGGGACGCGGTCACTTACCTGGAAGATTGGCTGCGGACAGCGGTGGCCCCTGAGGGACTCTCCCCATTCTTTGCTCTGGAGCGGGCCCATAGAGTTTCGGCGCGCCCCCCCAAGTCGGGGGGGCAGCCACGACCGATAGTGCTGCGCCTATTACACTTCTGGGATAGAGATCACATCCTCCGAAGAGTCAGAGACCTGCCGGACCTGAGAATCGAGAACAGCAGGGTCATGGTCTTCCCGGACTTCACCAGGGACGTGCAGAAGCAACGAGCGTCTTTCCTGGCGGTCAAGCGAAAGTTGAGATCGCTACAGCTACCATATGCTATGCTGTTCCCGGCTCGGCTGAGGATCATCGCTGACGGCCGCTCACACTTCTTCCTCACACCGCAGGAGGCCTGGAGTTGGGTGGATGCCAGGGGGGAGTCGGACCCAGGTGCCCCTCCGGAGACCTCGCCTAGGGGGCACTCTGTTCAGACGACGCCGACACGGGGGACCGGTTCCCCGGCGAGATGGTGGCAGGAGAGAGCCGAGGCAGTCATGGCGGTGGTGGCCATCAGCCGGGGGGACGCCAGCCCACCTGGGAGCGCGTCGGAGCAGTAGGGGGCCAGTGCTCCCAGTCCTGGCTCCAGTAGCGAGCACGATCTGTCAGAGGTGGACCTGCCGGTGGTGACTCCCCAACAGCTGATGGAGTTCTTGGCTGAGGCGGACAGCGAAACACTGCACTCCTTTGTAAGGTACTGGGGGTGGTCTGAGGCTGTCGTCGGACGCTATGCGGAAAGGCATGGGACCTCCCCAATCATTGTTATTAGGCTGCGTGGGGGGGGGAGAAGGGCCGAGGGGGCTTCTCCTGAAGGTTCCGGGGGGGGTGGGGCGGGTGCGGAGGGCTTCGGACCCATCGGGAACGGCGTACTGGCCTCCCTAGCCCTATTCTATTGTAGCACACTTACTACTTGAGTTTGGATGGGGTTTCCATGTTGGTGGTCTGTCCTGGGGTGTGGGAGTTGGGGAAGTTTCATTGTTTGGGTGGGTGGGGGACCGGGGGGGGAACCCGGGCGTGCCAGGGAGATTGCTGTGAGAATGGATGAAGCGAGATGGACTCTGCAATGGGACCCGACCTAGACTACAAATGTCTCACGTGGAATGTAAGGGGGATGCACACGATGCAGAGGCGCCACAAGATCCACTCCTACTTAGTCAGACGGGGCATACACTTCGCCTTCCTTCAGGAAACGCACCTACTAGATAAGGAGGGTAGGGCGCTGCAGAGGAGGTGGAGGGGGCAGGTCTACCACACTGGGTACTCCGCATACGCCAGGGGGGTGGCCATCTGGATACGGGCGGGGGTTCCTTTCCAATGCACGCAACACCTGATTGACCCGGAGGGGAGGTATGTCATGGTGAGGGGTAAGCTGGATCGGCGGGACCTTACTCTGGGCTGTCTGTACGCTCCGAACGTAGACCAACCTGCATTTCTCTCCTTGCTGTCCAATAAACTAGCCCCGTTTCTGGTGGAGCCCTTGCTCCTTGGGGGAGACTTTAATAGCGTCACTGACACCACTCTGGACAGGTCGCACCCCCCCTACCCAATGCACCAGCTGGCAGACTAGCACTTGCACGCGCTGCGTGGCAGCGCCGATGGGGCCTGGTCGACTCATGGCGGCTGGCCATCCATCGGACAGGGACTATTCGTTTTTTTCTGCTCTCCACGAGCTACACGTTCGCATCGATGCCTTCCTATGCTCGCAGGGCGTGCATGCAGAGGTGCGCCACAGTGAGTACCTCACGCGTACGATCTCGGATCACAACTCGTTGCTTTTGCGATTGAACTGGTCCCAGTACCGCCCGCGTATCCCTGCCTGGAAGCTGCGCCCGGAGGCACTGGACGACCACCCTTTCCGTGCAACGATAGCCTCGAACCTCGAGGAATATTTTCGGGTCAATGAGGGCACGGCGGGCTCGGCCACGATAGAGTGGGACGCCTTCAAAACGGTGGTGAGGGGCCGGTGCATTGCGGCGGCATCGGGAGTTAGGAGGACGTTGTTAGATGACATGACGAAGGCGGATGAGAAATTGCGAGGCCTGGAGAGAGCGAGAACTGAGCGGCCGGACACACATGGGGCGCTACTTGAGGCGCGGGAAGCAGTGGCGGCGACAGTGGAGCGACTCCGGTGCTTCGACCACAAGGCCTACCTCACGCGCGCGCACTCGGAGCGCGACAAGTCGGGAGCTCTCTTGGCCTGGCTGGCCAATCCGGCTCGTCGGAACTCGGTCATTCTTGAGCTCAGGGACCACTCGGGAACGGCACGGTTTGATCAGGAGGAGATTAATGAAATCTTCCATGACTACTATACGGAGCTCTACCGCAGCAGGATCCTGCTGACGGAGGAGGAATACCAGGGTTTCGTAGAAGGCCTGGACTTGCCCGAGTTGGGCGAGGAGGGAGCGAAACTGCTCGGGGGCAACATTCTGGAGAGAGAGGTGAAGGTCGCCATCAAGGGTATGGCGCGGAACAAGACGCCGGGCTCAGACGGGCTCCCAACGGAGTTTTATCTCACGTATATTGACCTCCTGGCACCCAAACTGGCGCGGGTCTACAATGAGGCAAAGAGGCTGGGCAGCCTACCGGCGACCGCCGGCGAGGCACTCATAGTCCCCCTCCTGAAACCGGGCAAGCAGCCGTGGGACAGGACAGCATATCGCCCGTTGTCGATGCTAAACCTGGACTATAAGATATTGAGTAAGATCTTGGCGACGCGCCTGCTCCCCCACATGGCCTCGCTGATCCACGCAGACCAGTCCGGCTTCATCCCGGCCCGTAGCACGGCGCTTAACGTGCGACAACTCCTGCACGTGTTGGAGGCTGACACCTATGACGGTGACGAAGCGGCGGTGTTTGCTGTCGACATGGAAAAGGCCTTTGACAGCCTGGAATGGCCTTACCTCTTCCATGTAATGCGCACGATGGGACTGGGCGATGATTTCGTAGATTGGACGGCGCTACTATACCGAAATGCTACAGCCAGGGTCAGAACTGGGAGAATCATTTCCGAGATGTGTGCGGTGAGCAGCGGCACTCGCCAGGGTTGTCCTCTCTCTCCCCTGTTGTTCGCCATAGCGGTCGAACCACTCGCGGCGAGAGCCCGACTGGGGCGGACATATCAGGGACTGAATGTTTATGGACAAGTACACCACATAGCCTTGTATGCAGACGACCTGCTAATGTTTCTGGCGGACTCGACTGACTCTCTGCGCGGCGCTAAGGCCCTCCTGCAATCACTAAGTAGGGTGTCAGGTCTCCGGGTAAACTGGGCGAAGTCATACCTGTTCCCAGCCCGACCACGTAGAATAGGCCCACAACCCTCGGAGGGGGTGACGTGGGAGGAGAGGAGCATGCGCTACCTAGGGACCTCGATATTCCATGACACAGTGGATATTCTTGAGGGGAACGTCGGCTCGGCAATCAGACACGCCAAGGAGAACTTTGAGTTCTGGAGCACGCTCCCGTTGTCGCTCATGGGGAGGGTGGCACTCCTTAAAATGGTGACCCTGCCACGGTTGCTTTATTTCTTTAGGACCCTCCCGATCTGGATCCCGGCGAGCTTCTTCAGACGGCTGAGGTCGTTAGTCATCGACTTTCTATGGGGGACGGGCAGGCGCAGGGTGGCGCACAGCACACTTCTCCGCCCTAGAGATGAGGGTGGGCTTGCGGTGCCAGACTACGAGCTATACTACCTGGCGGCCCAGATGCAGTGGCTGACGCAATGGGTCGCACGAGCCAGGAGAGAAGGCGATGGCTCCGGAGAACCGGCGGGCCCGGTTCAAGTCTTATCCCGGATCGTTCTGGGGCTCCCGATGGGTGATTTCCATCTTACTCAAGAATTTGCGGCGGTCCGGAAGTGCTGGAATAGATACCGAAGGGGCCGTATTGGGGTGCCGTACGCCCCTGAGATCCCGCTCCGGCTATGCGGAGCACTGCCGCATGGAGGCTCGTGGCACGGACTGGAGGACTGGGAACAGCAGGGGCTCAAATCCATGGGAGACCTCTATGAGGACGGGGCGATGCTGCCTTTCGACCTACTGCGAGACCGATTTGAGCTGTCGGGGGGAGATTTCCTCCTTCACGCGGCGCTAACATCGGCAATCCGCAAGCACTGGAAAACGGGTATGTCAGAGCCACCACTATCGCTGGGTTGCCAATATGTGGTGATGATGGCGGGGACGATCAAGGCAGTCACGTGCCTGTACAGACGCATGGTCTCGGAGACTGTAGCTCCTCTGCAAGCCCTGAAGACGAAATGGGAGGCGGATTTGGCGACGGAGATCCCTGATGAGGCGTGGTCTGGCATTGTGGCACGGGCCCGAAACGGAACGCGCAACGCTAGGTTCCAGCTGATGCACTTCTATGTCCTACACAGGGCCTACCTGACACCTGCCAAGTTACATAAATACTTCCCAACGCACCCAGCGGCCTGTCCGCGATGCCCGGAGACCTTAGCTGACTTCCAGCACATGTTCTGGTCCTGCCCAGAGTTGGGTTCCTTTTGGCAAGAGGTAGTAGACACTTTGAGGGAGGTCACGGAGAGGGACTTACATTTATCCATGGCACACTGCATCCTGCACTGGTTCCCACACACATCAAAGAACAAGATCACTAGCAAGTTCTTGGACCTGGGTCTGCTCCTGACGAAGCGAGCCATAACGTCACAATGGAAGGTGAATAGGTGCCCTGGGGTGGAGAGGTGGAAGGCTGAGTTGCTCAAATGGGCTCGCTGTGAGGGAGAACTCCGTATGCAGGCTGCGCTTAGAGCAGACAATGACGCGGCGCTGGAGAGGGCCAGGGCATGGGAAGGGCTGATCTTGGACCTCTCACTTATGGGCCTGGAGGAGGAGGACACCCCGACACATAGCCCTGCCCCGGCGGACCGCTTACCCGATGAGGTGGCGACCTAGGCTCCCTACCTTATCCCCCTACTTCCTGAGTGAGGACGATGAGTTGTTTGTTGGATGCTCCAGATGACCCACTTCGGGACTGCTTTGGTCGAGATGACTGTGATCTCGCACTGGTGACGAACTGGCACGCCTGGGGGGGTGGGGGGTGGAGGAGGGGGGGAAGGGGGGATAGTTCTGAAGGGGGGGAAGGGGTGGAGGGGGGCAAGCTGGGTGTTGAGGGTGGGGAGTTCTTGTTCGGATGTAAAGGAGAGACCTTCCTGCCTTTAAATGGACAAAAGCGTTTAGGCGAGGGAGCGGGAGGACTGAAAAGCAGCACTGTCTTTCCCCAGAAAGCTGATTTCAACTGTTCCATGTCATTACACCCTACACACGTATATCTCTGCTGTTGCGCTGCTCGACCTCCGGGGTGTGAGCTAAAGAGCTGTGTGTCACGTATATATAGAAAATTTATAAGGGGTTTGTTCACCGGGGGACATAACGCGTAACATGTGAATGTACGAGTAACTATGCTGCAATAAAAAAACAGATTTAAAAAAAAAAAATGAGTTGATCCCGTATCATTTCCTCTGCCATGGGACCAAATTTACATTTTATTGAAAGCTCATGGAGTCTCGTAATGAAGTCATCAATGGATTCTCCTACTCTCTGAGGTTGAGTATAAAATTTGTATCTCCTCATGACAACATTAGTCTCCTTAGCAAACCTAACCTTCAACCTTTTACGTGGTTCTTGAAAGACATCTTCAATCGGTTGACCACGTTCATTGGTGACAACAGGTAGGTATTTGAAAATATGTTGACCCTCTTTACCCAAATTGGTGAGCAAGATTGCTTTTATTCTATTTGAACTGAAATCTTGGGCATCCAATGCTTTCAAGTATTTGTCAAACATTTCAATCCACTCATCCCATTCTATGCTGGGACTCCCTGGTTGGCTGAGAAAATGAGGAGGAGAAGAAACCGCTGAACATCTAATGCTGTGACATCCATAATGAATAAGCAGGAAGTCAAAAGGAAGAATATAAAATATGTAAGCAATGTTCTTTGCTTCTTGCCATGTGTGTCAACTGCCTCTCAAGCAACACTACTGAATGTGAACTTTATTGTGTGTGGGATCCCCACCTTGTGGTGCATATCACAAGCTTTTGACAGAAAATGAGCTCGTCTTCACCAAACACTCCCTTGATACAGCTGATTCTCGTGTGAAAATTAGGTCAGTCAGCTAAGGGAAAAGATGGTGCTCTTCCGACCTTACCCCAACAGGTGGCGGTGTCCTCCTCTGAGCTTTCTTTCGCCTTTTAGGTCGTTACCGGCATACAGGGTTAATCCACTGTGAGGAATATTTACTGCGCGCGTCAGTTCCTTGTCAGCTGTCTGCCGCGTCTCCTCACACTAAACAGCAGTGCCATTCCTCCTGCAATGCTCAGGAGAGAAGGGGAAACACAGCTATGCCTTATCTACCACAGAAAATGTAACGCTGCCTGGTAACTTCTGACGTAGATCTTTTAAATGCTCACAATCTGGGTGAGAGGTGAAGACACCACTGTGTCAATCCTCCCTGCTGGATTTACACGCTGGGGTTTCACTACAGGCGTTTCTTCGCCCAGCACTATGCAACGCTCTCTAACATCTCTGAGACCTCCATTTACTCACGGTCACGTTGGGTTGTCACGATAGACGTCTTCTCACCCCGCAGTGAAGTCGTCTCACACCGAGTGCCTCACACCATTTCACGAATTACTTCTAGTCGTAAGATTGCACGCATAGATTCATCGCTGTATGCTATGTGCTGACTGAAGCTTGTCGTCAAGAGCATGTTGTAATCAAAACATGACACGGAAACAAAGGATAAATTCCACAGGTTTATTTCTCACAGCACATAGCATCAGCGCACCTCATCCTTCAGCCGGCAGCCGCTCAACTGACAGGACGCGAGCGCACAGTCAACTCATTAGAATGTAGACAATATGAACATTCTACTGAGGCGCGTGGGGCGCGACCACGGTGACAAGAAGATCATAACATCCTTCTTGCTTGCTTTGCTTCTTTCTTACTTAATTTGGATCTGCAATTTCTAGAAAGCAAAATCATGTGCCACTTGGAATGAAAGCACCAACAAGGTCAGCCAAGTAAAAATGAATGCCAATGGTACCTAGATGGGGCAACTTTGAATAAGTATTAATTTCATGAACTCAACCCCTCTATTTCGCCAACTTTGGTGTGAACTCTGCATGACAGTTATTTCAAATCTCTAATTCTATCATCAGCAATCCACTGGTCAACAAACATATAAGAGTACAGAATTAGCATCTGTGGGTTTCTGGTGCTTTAACCTTAACTTTCATCATGGTATCAGACAGGTGTCAATGGTGGTGTATTGCTGCTGCTTTTGCATTTTCAAACATTACAGTGCTTACTGCTTTTTAATACATGCTTGGATCTAGCTGCTCATCTTTTGGGGGAGCAATCCAACTGTGATATACTTTACCATTCTTGTCGATTGCACTGTGCATGGCATTTTTCTAAGCTGCATTGGTCATCCATACAGGATGGGCCATATCTCATGGTATTACCAAGTAGATGTGCAGCTGACTCTTTTTCTTCTTTACAGGTCATAGTGGTAAAATCGCAATTCTTGTTCTTCTGTTGCTATGATTGGTAGGTGCACACCAAAGGAGGAAACACTTTTTTCTGTTTCTTTGCCTTCTTTTTATCTTTGTCCCCCAAGTTCTCCAACCCTGGGTAACTAGCCAATAACAGCAGATGTCAACGGGGCTGCTGCCAGTCAAGGTATACTCAGTCACTGTTGGGTGAACTTCAAATCATGTAACAGATCATAAGGATTCGCTGTTCCCAGAAGGTCCGGAATGTAAATCATCATGCCAATTAACATCTCATATGATCAACAGCTCCTCAAGAGACAACTTGCCATAATATTTAATGCCCTTTATGCGCAATAGTGATTGTTTAGCCAGATGCACCATTATCTAAGAATCTAGCAGTAAAGACTGGTTAAAGCATACTTTTGGCTTTCCATAATAGCCTGTTTGAGGTGCTCCTCAAGGGATGTGACAATTAGGGGCATACTAACTCCACAAGTATTTCCTTAGAGGTAAAAGCTGGCATGTGATCTAAGTGAAAGGTACACACTTCATCCATCGCTACTAAGTTCAAGTATTTTGCAACTGGGCAAGCCATGAGCTGCACTGTGGTCATACCAGAAGTCTACATGTTCCAACATGTATTTATATTTATTTCATGGCTTAATTAGGCTATGTGTGAGGTAACTTTCAAATGAGGGGTTTGTGGTGGTTTCACTCTAGTGACAGGTTTTAACAACTGTAGATTTTGCACTGTAGTACATACACCCAAGCTATTTTGGACATTAACAGCTAACAGCAGTACTCTTGAAATATGTGCAGAGTAGCTGAAATGGTGTGCTGCCAGATTTGTGTTCTGTCTGTTTTTGCTAGTTGTAGAACTGTATGCTTTGAACCTGTGGTGCAAGTGGGCTGATCCTCCACCCATTTAGGACTCAAAGACCTGAATGCAACAACAGGGAGCATGGCGCAAACCAAAAATTTATAGGTTTTCCATTACCTCTGGAGATGCCTTCAGGTCTAGCAATGGCCCCCTCAGTTGACCACTGCACCCCTAAATATGGCTGGTGCTGACTCTATCCTGCAAGCTACACAAGTGTCTTAGTCAGTCCTTTGGACTGAAATTGGAGAGGTAGGAACTGATGTGGCCCTTTTGCACAAAGACTTGTGCAACGTTGTGGACAGCTTCTCTGATGCCTAAGGGAATATTTTGGAACTTGAAGACACTGTTCTTGAAGTTAAACTCATTATTATGCGCCTGTCTACATCCTCCACATTTCTGAAGGAATGAGCCAAAGATGCTGAAAAGCAAGCTCCCAGGAACAACCTTCATTTCATTGGCCTTTCCAAAGAGGATTGAAGCTCCATCTCCTGAAAAATTCCCGGGGACTGGATTGGCTCCCAGCAGATCAGCTTCCGACCTGCTTTGTACTAGAATAGGCACACCGGTCAATGATGTAACAACCACTACTAGATCTCTCCCCCGTCCCAGACATCTTATTGCCAAAGTCTTAAAATATAGAGACTGAGGGAAGCGAGAATGAAAGTACTCTTCCTCTTCCAGCCTATCCTCATCTTTCTAGACTCCACTTGCCTGGTTCAGAAACAACAGAAAACCTTTGACTCCATAAAACGAAAGCTCTGGGCAATTAACCTTTTCTACATGTTTATGTTTCAGGCCAAATGAAAGCT
This sequence comes from Lissotriton helveticus, assembly GCF_964261635.1. NCBI lineage: Eukaryota > Metazoa > Chordata > Amphibia > Caudata > Salamandridae > Lissotriton > Lissotriton helveticus. The sequence continues at coordinate 1,752,326,598 of NC_136067.1, forward strand.
CCTTCACAAAACCTGTGCCTCCTTTTTCGATTCTGTGAAGGTGGCCTGGACCTCGGCAAGGAACTCAGATTTCACACGTCACTCCCCTTCCTGAGACACAGATGCCCCAACCCTAATGGACCTCGAAGAGGTATGGCTAATGCTGGTGGATGTGGATGGTGGTGGTGCAGACAGCACAAAAAAAATGGTGCTAGAAGAACAAGTTACTTACCTTAGCTAACAATGTGTCTGTAAGAGACGTAGGTTAGTTGTAGATTCCTTACCTGAGAATAGAATTTCCCCCAGAGTCAGACTGGATCCGGAGTTTTTTCTTTAGCAATACCCCTGCGCATCGGTAGGTGGCGTTGGTCGACAGTACTTTCCACGCCAGAGGCACAGAGCCATGAAAGACACTGACCACTGGTGCACCACAACTAGGGCCCTGTAAGGGAGTCCCTATCCGTAGAAGTTTGCAGAGCAGGGAGTATGGGTGGGGTGGTAAGGAATCTACAATGAACCTATGTCTCTTCCAGATACATCGTACCGAAGGTAAGTAACTTATTTATCTGAAAGAGACAGTTGTAGATTCCTTAGCTAAGAATAGAATAAATACCCCAGAAATACCATACCCGAAGGAGGGTCTGTAAACCAAGTTCAGACTAAAAAGTCCTAGAGGGCATAACAGGCAAAATAGCCATCCCTCCGAACCTGACTGTCCATGCAGTAATGTCTGGTGAATGTGTGCTGAGATGTTCATGTTGCTTCCTCACAGAATCAAGGAGTGGGACTCCACGTGCCAATGCAGTGGTTGCTGCCGTGGCCCCTGTGGAATGAGCACACATCCCCACTGGAGAATCGTTATTTGCTAAAGCGTAGCAGATCTTTCTGCAAAGGACATCCCATCAAGAGATGGTACGCTTTTGAACAGCCCGGCCTCTCTTGGCTCCTACATATCCAAAAAAGAGTTGATCATCCACCCGTAAATCTTTGGTGTGGTCAAGGTATAATAACAGCGCATGTTTAGGGTCCAGATGGTGGAGTATCTCCACCTCCATGGAAGGGTGTGGAGGTGGGAAAAAGGAAGGCAAGGTAATAAATTGTCCTAAATGAAATGTTGTAACCACTTTAGGAAGGAATGAAGTCCTCGTTCTAAGCACCACTTTGTCCGGATGCACAGAGAAGAAAGGGGGATTGAAAGACAAAGCTTGCAGCTCACTCACCCTGTGAACAGAGGTGATGGCCACAAGGAAGGCAGTTTTCAGAGTAAGGAGCCTAAGAGGACAGTAATAAAAGGGTCAAAGGAAGCACACATAAGATATGTTAGAACAAGATTCAAGTCTCACTGGGGCATTATGAAAGGAGATGGAGGAAATAAATGAGTAATGGCTGATCTAGCAGCCGAAAAAGCAGAGATAGCAGCAAGATAGCCTTTGAGAGTGTCCAGAGCAGAAACCTGCTGTGCTAAAGAAAGAATGAGGGACAGAGAAAGAGGAAACAGAAAGGGGATCCACAACCTTTGCTGTGCTGGATGCCACAAACTTGTCCATCTACAGGCATATACAGATTTAGTGGAGGGACGCCTGGCTGCCAAGATGACATTACAGACTTTGGACAAAAGGTGGAATGCTGTCAACTGTTGCCACTCAATCTCCATGCAAGGAGGTAAAGACTGGACAGGTTCGGGTAAAGAGCCGTCCCCTGCTGCTGTGACAGAAGATCCTCCGGAGAGGGCAGTCTAATTTGAGGATCAATGGCGATGCTCAGGAGCTGGGGTTACCAGACTCTCTGTGCCAAATCCGGAGCCACAAGAAACTTCGGCCTGATTGCGCTTGATCTTCTTGAACACTCGGGGCAGAAGTGGAACAGGCAGAAAGGCTTCAAGGAGGGCACTCGTGACAAAATCCGCCACCAAGCGAGTGCCGCCTTGGAAACTCAAACACGTAATACTGCTGACATTGCTCGTTCTCTTCGGTGGCGTACAGATCTAACTAAAGCTCTCCCAACCACTGAAAGAGACCTTGCACCATCTCCGAATGAAGACGTCATTCGTGTACAACCAAGCACCAACGGCTGAGTTTGTCTGCCCTGTCATTCAGAGAACCCTGCCAGGTGTTGAAACACCAGGGTCATGCCCTGATGCTCCAGCCATATCCAGAGGCGAAGAGCATCCTGACAGAGGGTTAAAGTCCCCACCCTCCCTGTTTGTTGCAGTACAATATGGTGGTGGTGTTGTCTGTGAACACCTGCACCACTTTCCCTTTGAGAGAGGAAAGGAATGCCTTCAGTGCCAGTCGGATTGCCCGGAGCTCCAGAAGGTTAATATGGAGTAAGCCTCCGCCAGAGACCAGATGCCTCTGATCTACTCCTCTGCCAGATGGCCGCCCCATCCCAGGAGTGATGCATCTGTTACCACTGTTAGATCTCATTGGGGAAGGAGAAAGATCTGCCTCTGAACCAAACTCAGTTTGTTAACCACAATGTCAGTTGTTGTACAGATCCCTCTGAAATCTGAACATAGTCTGAAATATTCCCCTGATGCTGCCCCCACTGGAGCTTCAGGTCCCCCTGCATATACCATCTGGCATGATCCACCAACAGGATGCAGGAGGCCATGAGTCCCAGCAGCCTCAGAGTCATTCTCACCAAAATCCGGGATAGAGGCTGAAACATCGGTATCATAGTCCAAATATCCTGGACTCGCTGCTCGGGAGGATCGGCCCAAAACAGCACTGTGTCCAGAACAGCTCAGATGAAAGGGAGGGTCTGAGAGGGAGTCATGTGTGACTTCAGCACGTCTATATTGAACTTTCGTGAGTTCAAGAGACCTGCCATATTCTGGAGGTGGGAGACGAAAGCCTGGGGTGATCTTGCCTTTAAAAGTCAGTCGTCAAGATAGGGGAGGACTGGAACCCCTGATCTGCGCAGTGGAGCTGCAACCATTACCATCACTTTTGTGTATACCTGAGTGGCACTGGTAAGGTCAAAGGGGAGCACACTGAACTGAAAGTGTTCATGGCCCACTGTGACCCGTAGATAGCGCCTGTGAGCTGGCAAGACGAGAAAATGGAAATAGTCATGCTGCAAGTCCAATGCCACCATCCAGTCTCCGGGGTCGAGGGCAGACAGGACCTGAGCCAAAGTGAGCATTTTAAACGTCTCTTTCCAGAGGAAGCGGTTGAGGGCTGTGAGGTCTAGAATAGGACGCAGGCCATTGTCCTTCTTGGGCATCAGAAAGTAGCAGGAATAGCAACTATGGCCTACTTCTGGTGCAAGGGCCCTCTCTATTACCCCCTTTGGCCAAGAGAGCTGAAACTTCCTGGCAGAGAAGCGCAAAAGGATCCTCCAACATGCGATCGAAAGATGGTGGCATGGAGGAAGGGGTAGTCCTAAAGGTGAAGGAGTAGCCCCTTCAGACTATTTACAAAACCCACCTGTCTGACGTGATGGATTGCCAGTGGAGATGATGGCAAATCCTTCCTCCCACTGGCCGTTGATGGGCCTGAAATGTTGGACTCGTGAGGTTTGGAGGCTGCGGCAGGGGGAGGGTGGACTTGCCCGTCTGCTTGCTCCCAGACCAGAAGGTAGCTGGGTCCCACGTCCGCGGCCACACTGAGGCTGGGCACTTTGCATGAGCCGGTGGCTAGACTGGGCCCGACATAGTTGGGTGCCCCTTCTGTAGCCATGAAAAGGATAAAAAGCATACTGGAGTGGGGGAGAAGGCGCAGCGAGGCCCAAAGATCTGGCCGTAGCCCGAGAATCTTTAAAATGCTCCAGCCCCGAGTGTGCTTTGTCACCAAAAAGATGACGCCCATCAAAGGGCATGTCCCTCAAGGTTGACTGGACATGTCCCACAAAAGCCAGATGTCCTCAACCAGGCATAGCGCCTAAGAGCTACCAACGTGGCAATCATTCTGCCCACTGAGCCAGTAGCATCCAGTCCACATCTGTTTGTGAATTTGGCTGCATCTCTTCCATCCGCCACTGCCTTGAAGAGAATGCCGTGGGTCTCCTCCGGGCACTGAGGCAGCACCTGCGCAACTGTATCCCAGATGGTATGGGAGCATCTGCCCAAGAGGCATGCTGTATTCACGCACCACTGTGCCACGCTAGAGGAAGAGAATATTCGCTCACCAAGATGGTCCAGCTTCTTAGAATCCTTATCTGGAGGGACAGAAGGGAATGGGCTCTTTGTAGAAGAGGTTTGGGCCACCAACCTCTCTGGGGAAGGGTGTTGGGTTAGGAACACTGGGTCACCTGCCGCAGGGAGGTGGCAGCGGGCAGTCGTCTTCTCCACAGGTCCCCTGTGCTGGCTTGGACCAGGTACCTATAAAGACGTCAGTGAGGGCTTCGTTAACTGGCAAAGGGGGTTCAGAAGTGGACACTGCAGGCTGAAGCACTTCTGTCACAAAGTTACTCCGGACCACCACCAAAGGGAGCTCAAGGACCAAGGCCTCAGCTGCCCTTCTCACCACCACAGCATAGGACGCTCCCTCCTCCGTAGCCATGGTAGGGGGAGAAAGTAAGCCAGTGTCTGGAGGAGTGTCCAGACCACTAGTATCACCCAGGTCCTCTCGACAGTCCGGTTCTTCCAGCTGGTCGGTTAAAGGGTTCATCAACCCCTCCCAGACCTCATCACCACTCTCTGGTCGATCGGGAACACCAGGGATGAACAGGGGAACAAAAGTACCCTCTGGACATTAGTTCCGACGTTGGCCCATGTCGGTCCGGCTCCAGGTCCAACTTGGGGATGAAGAGGGGGACAGCGTCTGTAGGGAATCACGCCGGGGAAGGTCAAGTGAGATCGACCGGCATCAGAACAGATCAACGCCTAGATCCGTGGGGCTCCTTTGTCCCTGGGGCAGAAGCTGCCGGCATCAAAGGTCCAGTAACCCCAACCCTCTCCCACGGGGCCCGAAGGCGCAACAGCGGAATCGTGCTGTCGAAAGACAAGGTTTAAGGCCTTGTAAAAGTGTCAAAGTTGAGCAGGGGACGCTCCGATTCCCGGTAAGGGGGGGGGCGGAGTCATCCCTGAATCAGGCACCGGCGACGGAGCCTTCGAGCAACGAAGCTCCGAATCCTGCCTCCGACCGACAAAGGTGAAGAGAGCTTATGCTTCTTTGCCTTCTTCATGTGTTTGGACTTACCTGATGAACTCCGCGACGTTAAGTGTGACGAGGAGTGGGGGCACAGCGAACCGGCCTCGAGACCTTCCTCTCAAACAAGATCAGGAACGACGCGGAGCTGACCACTGGGCCTTAAACAACTTTTAGTTCTTCTGATGCATAGCCAGGGAATCGGAGCACGACTTTGGGTTGTGGTCACGCTCCAGCCACCACAAGCACCCCTTAGGTGTGAGTCTGTCACTGACATCATCTTGTGACAAGACCCGCAAAGGCTTGAAACCAGTACAATGCTGGGACAACCCTTGCGCACCAGGAGTCGATAAACTCAAAAAGAAGTCAACAAAATGTTGTTAAAAGGCCAGTCAAACAGTGGCTAGGGAGAAGCACTCTCCGTATCTGCGTTAGGCTGGTGCACAAAAAGAAAGAACTGACATCAGCGGACAGGGGCAGTGTCTAAGTAGGCACAGCAACATCATCCCTGTGACCACAGCACTGACGACGGAAGTTGAGTCGACCGATACCACCTACCGACACGCAGGGGTACTGGTAAAGAAAAATCTCCGGATCCAGTTTGATGCCTGGTGGAAATTCTATTCTAAGGTAAGGAATCTACAACTAACTATCTCTTTCAGATTATCTGGATTCTCTGATGCAGAGGGTGACCACAGCTGTGGCATGGAAGGAGAGGCCACAGATCACAGCAATCCCAGGGCTCCAGCTTCGGCGCGGCCTCACTCAGAACACAAGCTAAGACACCCTCTCTTTCGGGCCTATCAATGTAGCATCACAGGTCCATCAGAATTCTCATTATACTAGTGTTTTTAAACTCATACATTCTGAGCCAGCAGGACTATATCCTTTTCTATATAATGAAGTGAACCGGGAGGGCACTGCCTTACCAGACCTTTTGTTTGTTAGTTATGCTTTACTGGGAGTTTGTGTGACAGCTGCTTTTGGTGTTTAAGCATGGTGTGGGGGCTTTGTGGGGAGTTACGTGGGAAATTGTGTTGTTATTTTGACTTCCTACCCTATTTGTTACACTCAAACAGCATATACACTCACATTATCGCATGCGCTACATGCCCAATGTGTCCATCCCTTCCCACCAAGAGATGTCAGCACCGTCTGACCAGAGCCCTCTGGTCGAACTGCCTGACCCATTACACCCTTACATGATAGTAATGTTTAATATAATAACCTGGAATGTGAACTGCCTCAATAACCGTATTTAACGAAGTGCCACTTCCTTGCCATACTACTCTTGCAAAAGACACACCACCTAGGGAGGACCCAATGCCCTGTCCTGACCCCTTTCAGTTATGACAGAGTCTTTCATGCAGGCCAAACCAGTGGACCTCAAGGCACTGCAATCCTTCCCCACAAATGTGTGTCTATTACTCATTCTGCCTCAGATGTAGGAGGGACATATGTCGAGAGGACCCAATTCCCTTTCCTGACCCCTTTCAGTTATGACAGAGCCTTTCATGCAGGCCAAATCAGTGGACCCCAAGGCACTGCAATCCTTCCCCACAAATGCGTGTCTATTACTCATTCTGCCTCAGATGTAGGAGGGACATATGTTTGGTCAAGTGCCTTCTAGAAGGTAAATACTACAACCCCCTAGGTGAATGTATTCCCCAACACCTGGCCAGGTGTTTCCTGGATTGCTTCAGGGACTCTGTCCTGGCTCTGCTGCCCGTACCCACCACTATCTTTCGCAATTTTAATGTTGTGATGGATCCTATACCAGATGCCTCCGGAGTACGGGTATTACAGCCACAACTATTGTCCACACTTGCAGACAGGGCTGCCTCCCTGGGTTTCTGTGATGCATGGAGGACGTTGCACCCACAGGAGACAGAATACACCCATCCCTCCCTGGCCCAGGGCAGCCTGTTCTAATACGTCTTCCTCCCGGCCACGGATATCCCAAGTGTACGAGCAACTCACATTCATCCTCGGAGCATCTCTGGCCATCGTCTGGTTATGCTACACATGGGAAGGCATCCTGGATTTAACAGAATGGTGCAGCGCTTAAACATCTGATACCTGGTCAATGGACAATGCACTGCCCACTTGCTTCAGGAATTAAAAGTCTACTCGATCTTAATGTGGACTCTGTAAAATCCAAGGGCACCCTGTGGATGGCTGGAAAGGCAGTTCTGTGGGGTAGGGTCACTCCATTCTTCTCTGAACAAAATTGTACGCTTCAGATAGTTTCTGATCTCGAGGCAGATTCTATGTGTCTCGAACACAGATACCGCTGGCAAGGAGAAGACCATTCCCTGAGCCTAAGCCTCTTAATGATCTATGCATGGAAGAAGCCAAGCAATGCTAGATGGCCTCCACCAGATGTATTCAGGATCAGGGAGACTTCTTTACTGGCTTCTGACCCTAGAGTTGATTTACAGGCTGATTCCTACAAACTGCACTATATCCGGGCAGCAGCTTTAGACTTCCTCAGAGGTTGTGGCTGCTTTTGCCTCTAACTACAGCAATCCGTATGCAGGGCGACACCACTCTGCACATGAAGATATTGGCTGCGTGACTACTGATCTACTCCTGCAGATCCTAACACTATATAGGGTGATATTATACTGCCCTTCCTGGCGGTAGCGGTTGTCGATGCTATTGGCGGGCCAGTAGTCAGGTAAAACACCAGGGCTGGACAGACTGAATACTAAACAAAAATCACACTAACTCTTTCCCCCCAATCTTTCGAATTTGTATCAGGAAGTTGCAGAGATAGGCCTCATCCGTCCCAAACTTGGTACTTTAATAGTAACACAAACCTGGAAGTCCCCCTGAGGACTGCTCCTCTTACTGCCCAATCTTCTTTTTTAAGCCAAAACACAAAATCTTTCCTAAAATTCTTTCCAATCGCCTTCTACCGTTAGTGAACTCCCTCTTTCATCCAGGCCAGTGTGGCTGATGGGCCTCGGCAGCACCCACTACTACATTCGCAGAGAACACTTTGCCATGGCACATCATCAACAATTCAAGGACCCACCTGTACTCATGCTCTTGGACTTTGAGAAGGCCTTTGACTCCTTAGACTGGGGTTTTTTGTTTCAAGTCCATTCTCAAATGGGATTTGGGCCATGTTTCCTTTCAGTTGGTAAAGTGCTCTAAAGCAATCCCGGAGCGCAGGGTAAGGTACATGGTGGTGTCTCGCTCCCATTTCGGATTGGCAGGGCCACCAGACATGGATGTCTATTCTTGCTACTGCTCTTTGCCCTACCATTTGAACCCCTGGCAGTCTGGGCACCCTGCTACACCAAAATTTGGGGATATCAGTGGAGGGATGGCCTGGAAGAGCTAACGACACTCTATGCTGATGACGTCTTGCTATTTTTTTTGTCAACTGCGCCACTCAGGGCCACACCTCCTCCAGCTTCTTTACCTATGGTGAGGTATCCGGGCTTACAGTTAATTGGTCTAAATCGCTCCTGGTCGCACTGCAGAGAAGCCGAGAAGTGATTGGCTGGCAGACCCCACCCCCATCTGCAGACTGAGTTTTCAATATCTGGGTGTATGTTATTGCGCTGGAGCCAAGCTTACTTTGAGTCTCAATCTTACGCCATTTCCAAATCAGGTCCACCAGTAAATGGCTAAATCGGTCTGCCTTCCCAATAATTGTCCTAAACCACCTTGCTTGGAAAAAGAAGGGAGCGACCTCACTACCCAAGAGAAGGGGTACCACAGGTAAGGAAAATAAAAAGTACCCTTGAGAAGATCCGAACATTCACAGTAACACCTAATTCTCTCTCTTGTGCCACTCCGTCCACCAGCTACACGCATTCAAGCAAAAAGACCCCAGACCCTGTTGACAATTATAATACATGTGAATACAAAAAATGCATTAAAGGAATTCTTTATTATTAAAAACTGTTTCTTTTATCAAGTTCCCTTGATTTCATTCGAATGATCCATTTAATCATAATACATTAAAAATACATTTAAAACACAATGGGGCCCATTAGGATGTCGGGCGGATAATGGCGGTGGCGATCCGCCCGACATTCTTTGCCGCCCGCCACCCATTTCCCCCCGCCATATTAGTATGGCGGGGGGACCGCGGCAGATGGAAAGACCGTCCGCTGCTTTTCCGCCCCGGTCGCCTTGCGGCCGGGGCGGAAAATGTTTGTTATGGTGGCGGTGTCTATTAGACACCGCCAGCCATATTATGATGGGCTGGGGAATGTCTTTCCGTGGCGGCATTAAGGCATGCAGAGACTCCCTGCGAGGGCCCGTTGCGGGTCCCCTGGGACCCTGGGGGGGTGGGGATGCACATGGGGGGTACCTATGGTACCCCCCGCGTTTCATAGTGCAACATGGCAGGCACCGTGCGGTGCCTGTCATGTTGTGCTTTGAAATGCACAACGTGCATTTTTACCATTGCGGCGGGCGGCACTTTCAGCACCGCCTGCCGCAATGGTAAAAATACAGGATGCGCCCTCCAGTGTGGCGGGCGCATCCTACTGGCCAAGGCGGGACTGCCGCTCCTATGGCGGGCGGTCCCGTTTTGCAAGGGGATGGCGGGCGGGCAAAGACCGCCCGCCATCCTAATGGGCCCCTATATTGTATCAAAATAATGCAAGACAAAAACACACAAATGCAACCTATTAATCACATCTAGTTTTGGGTGTTCCCTATGGAATTCGTTCCATTATTTGTTAAAATGTTCACAGCCCTTCTTATTCTATTGGACATTAACAAGTTCCCTGAATACAACCATATAAAAGAACAAAGGCGTCAACGCATTTCGGTGGTATTTTTCAGATGTAAACCACCTTCTTCAAGACTAGAACTATGTAACAGTCTCTCTTGCGTTAAGACCCGGAAAAAGTCCCATTAAAAACATAAATATACATAAAAAAACAATGTTAGACAAATCCCTTTGTGTTCCATTGTTTTACCTAATTACATTTGACATAACCAAATTTTGTATGTATTTTAATAACAACATGTATAATACTTGTTATACAGAGGAGTCAGTTTATATATGTACATGTCCATAATCTCTCATAAAACAAAAAAACAAACAGACAAGTTATATCTCAAAGTGTACAATAACAATTTTCTCCCTCACCTAAGTGTCTAAACACTGGATTACCCTATATAATTGTCACTTAGGGTCCCAACATCCATACTACTATGATCCCATATATCCTGAGGAGAGTTCAGTGCCACTCCTGCATTCATACCCCCATACGAATAATTATCTAACCCACCTTAGTAATCCCAATGATGGATCAGAACCTTGTATTCTTTAATCACTGTAGACGAGGCTCCATAGGGCTCCGAACGCCAATTTTGCACAGTTTCTTGAAATAAAAAACAAATTCTCACTAGAAAATCCATTATATCCCAAATCTCCATGGGTAAATGGACCATCATCCAACCACTCAAGCTATGTAGGACCTACCTAGTGTTTGGGTGCAACACCCCTCCTATAATGTTGAAAATAATGGGGGTGCACTCAAGTGTCCCCTACGGCCTTGATCCAGTGGGGAAGTCCTATGGAAATAATTTTGAGTATAAGCATAAACCAATCCCTACACATATTTCCTATTAATACTTATATTTATGTTTTGATTTGATTTGATTTGTCAATTTATAGAGCGCAACGATTGCCCATGGGCGCCTTGGCGCTAAGATAAGTCCTTTCCAGCTCTGTAGCAGTGTCTGGTGTTATTCGGAGAAAAACCATGTTTTTACTTCCTTTCTAAAGGTTTCCAGAGATGGGCAGGTTTTTATGTTAAAAGGCAGTTGATTCCATGCACGTGCAGCATGTATCAGGAAACTTCTCCCTCCCCAGTTAGCTCTTTTAAATCTGGGAACAGCAATTAGTTTCATCTAGCCCGATATCAAAGATCTCATGGGTTCATACTGTTTCAAATGGTGCCTCAAAAATTGTGATCCTTTTCCCTGTAGTGCCTTATAGGTTAGACAGAGTGATTTAAATTTCACCCTCTTTTGGATTGGCAGCCAATGAAGACTTTTCAGTCTGTGTCTGATTGGCTCAAACCTGGGTATGTCTAGAACCAGTCTAGCTGCAGCATTTTGCAGGCGTTGTAATTTATCTATGATCTTTTTTCTGGCTCCGGCATATAGACCATTTCCATAGTCCAGTCTTGCTAATGCTAATGCTGTTACTACTGTTTTGCGAGAATCCTGTGGTAAATATGGAAATAGTTTTTTTATCATTTTTAAAATGTACCAGAGTGATGATGACAGTTTATTGGCCTAAGCTTCAAATGATAAATTCATATCAAGGGTAAAGCCCAGATTCTTCACTTTTTCTGATGATCTAGGACATCTGCCCATATCCTTAGGCCACCATGCGGGGGACCAGATGTTTATGTTTATTTATGTAAACCAGCCACAACACTTAACCAAAATTCCTTGTGAATATAGAACACTATGCTGTTCCTGGAAATCTGTGAACGTGTTTGTTCATATGTATAGGGTTCCAAACTGTAGTCACTTATAGTGGAACCTATGAATATACAAGAGGATAATAAATGCCCTTATCTTTTAATTCTAAATCTAATCTTATCTGGTCATTCTAAAACATTTTTAATAAAAGTTTTTTTCTACTTCTATATTTTCTGGAGTGCAAATACCCGATAGAGGTTTAAGTAAAGGTCGTAACCCCATATGATGAACCCGGGAGTCTGACCGATCCCTGCCGAACTACCCCTCCCTCTACGTAGTATTCTATAGCCGCTAATTGTAACAGCGGATTGGTTGTAATGAAGCCCAGACACTACGTAACAATGCTACTCTTGCTAACACAAAAAATGCGTGTGTGTAAAAAAAAACACATTCAAAAGTCAAATAACTAGATCGTCTTTAGTCCCATCAGAGATAATGATGAGTAGGATTGCTCTTGCATTCACTCTACTACCCATTATAAGCGTTATAAACCTTCAAATTGCCTGGAGGAGCGGTCTTCACCGATAAAATGGCGGCTGGAGACAGCCTTTCCATGGCGGTTGAACCGCCATGAAAAGGGTGGCGGGGATTGGGTTTGGGGGCCTGTTACAGGCCCCCCTCATGTTGGGCAAGGCCAGGGTGCACTTGCGGGGTACCCATGGCACCATTTCACAGCACTACCTGGCAGGCACAGTGTGGTGCCTGCCACGTAGGCATTTTCGCATTGCGGCGGGTGCTACTGTTAGCAGCAACCGCCGCAATGTTAAGATGCAGGATCCGACCGCCATGGTGGCAGTCGCATCCTGATCCGGTGTGCGGGACCGCCGCAAGCATGGAGGACGGTCCCGGTTTACACCATCCTAATGAGCCCCTATGTACTGTTTGCTATCCTCATTATATTATTTAATAATTATTATTCTATTTAATATAGATTTAAAAATCAATTCTTAATAAACCTATATTAATTACATTGATGTATTTTTTTCAATATTTTTGTACTCACCATTATTAGTATAGGATTGACAATATTTTTTACATCAATATTTTGGTCACGATATAGTGGTATGGGGATAATTTAGTGGTCAATATTTTGTCAGTAAAACTAGGGGGTGATTACGATGTTAAACGGATTTCAGTCCATCTGCCATCATATCAGGGAAAGGGACTGCCCACCTACAAGGCGGCGGTCCCACAATAGGCATTACAATGCGACCGCCACCACGGAGGTCGCAATGTCTAACTTTTAGATTGCAGCAGGTGCTTCTGGCTGCAGCTCCCAACACAATGTAAAAAAGAGACAGGTTACATATCCCTGCATTGGCTGGCACATGGTGCAGTGATATGTAGGGGGGCACCCAGGTCTCATGTCTGAGGGCCAGGGAGAAGGGGGGCCTGCTGCGGGCCCCCAATGTTCCTTCCGCCAGCTTTTCCATGGCCGGCATGGAAAGCCTGGTGGGTAAGGGACATCGTAATCCCTACTGTGATGCCTTCCATTGTAGGGATGGTGGTGGTCCCACTGCCATCATATTCACCTCCTTGTCGGGCAGGCTTCAACCCCGATGGCATGGGAGATAGCCCCAGATCTGGTCTGAAGTGACCACAGAGAGAGGGGTTGCTCATTTCTCTGACACCTCTTGGGTAGGCACTTAGGGGGCCATTAGGATGGCGGGCGGACTTTGCCGCCGCCATCCTCACAGTACTTGGGACCACCCGCCATAAGGGCGGGGGTCCCGTGGGGGGGTATTAGGATGCACCCGCCACAGTGGGGGCGCATCTTTCATTTTTAACATTGTGGCGGGTGGTGCTCTCAGCACCGCCCGCCACAATGCTACAAATGCATGTATGCATTTGCATACACAAAGCGGCAGGCACCGCGCGGTGCCTGCTGCTTTGTGTATGCAAATGCTGGGGGGTACCACAGGTACCCCCCATGTGCACCCACCACCTCTCCTTCACTCCGGGGGCCCGCAGGGGGCCCCCAAAGTAAAGACCGCATGCCTCTGCAGAGGCCCATCCTAATATGGCTGGCGGTGTCTATTAGACACCGCCACCATATTAAACCTTTTCTTGCGACCGGGGCGGAAAGCGGCGGACGGTCTTTCCGTCCGCCACGGACTCCCCAGCCTTGCTAATATGGCGGGGGGTCATTCTGGTTGGGATGGCGGGCAGATTGCCCCCTCCAGGCCGGGGTGGCTACCTCCAGCTTGGCCGGAGCAATCCGCCTGCCATCCTAATGGGCCCCTTAGGCTCTACACAAGGAAATAAGGGTTGTATCATCGGGGATTTAGGCACTGGGGCTCTGTGGGTGTGATTACAGTAGGGCACACAGAAAATGATGCAAATGGGAGTAGGGTAACCTCTGAGAACATTTGCTTCATTATTTAGGAAGGAGCTAGGAAGCACCCGAACCCACAAACCTGTGCCAGGCAAAATGTGGCATCTCCAGTACCCTCCTCAGGCCACCTTTGGATCAGAGGAAAATCAGAAAGGAACTGAACCTGCTGGCTGTGCTGCGACCTCGGAAAACTCCTGAAGGGCTGAACCTGCTCTGGTAATACCCAGGACAAAGAAGTGGCTGATGTCCTGTTTAAGACACACAGACACAACAAGCTAAAAAAGTACTTTCATGCAACTGTCCAGTTGACCAGTTCCAACTGGAACTGCCCTACTGTTGGCATGTGCTGGAGTGAGCCCTGACCCCCAAAGGCTGTTCGTGAGGTCCTAGACACCTTGGCTGTGTCTGGCTGGACCGTTCCTACCACCCCTGAAATCCCGGGACATCTGGAGGGCTGAGACAAACCTGCCAAGCTGAACTTTGCTGCTGGGCTAGAGAGTCAGGCTTCTCCCAATCTCTGAATTACGGATTCAGTGGGAACTTGGGCAAAAGGTATCTGGCCTCATGAAGACCTCTTCAGCTACAGCCTCCAGCCTTGTCATGCTGGAAGAATATGAGCTCCAATAAAATGACTAAGTGCTAACAAAAAAATCATGAGCGGGTAAAAGTGCCAAAAGAATCATGCTGGCAAGTGACAGTCCTTGGGCGCGAAAACTGAATTTCTCCCGCTCTGAGCTTTCGAATCAAAGAACATCAGCGTCACTGGGTAAGGGTGACATCGCTTGTGTTTTTTTATTTACTTTAACTGCCCTAGTGTGCCCCAGGCTCAGTGTTTAGTCTCAAGGTAACTCACTCCGGACTGCCTGAGGCACTGGTCCTGCTTCATGCCCAGGCTTGTGACTCTTTAGACACCAGATACCAAAGTCTAATCACGGCCAAGCCTTTGTCAGTTAAACACAGGCAGGGGTTTACACTGCATAGACCTCACCAAGGACATTGTTACAACTGCAATCTTACAAATCTTGAGTCACAGCTGTGGGTGGAGGCAGCGACCGGTAAGCAAAGGCATCCTTTCTGTTTTTTCTGTTGGCTTTTTTCTTCTTTTGACGAACAATGACCTGTGTAAATATCTCGAGGCACATCAAGCCCTCACGGCAACCATGGATTGTCACCAGAAGTAAGACTTCTTGCAATTTAGAAATAGATGGAGGGCTTCCATCAGCAGACAGAGACTGTCTTTTTACCTCCTTCTCTGCTTCTACACCTGTACCAGACAAGCCCACCTCTACATTCATGTGAGGGCAATAATGAGTCAATGGAGTCTACACCAGCCAACAGCATCTAGGATCTACTGAAATATTAGGATACAACTAGGGCAGCAGGAGGATAAAGCTCATAAGGTGGGGAGAAATAATCACAGTTGTTCAAGCCATTATACAGGTTCAACTAAAAAAACCTGACACAATTAGCATGAGATCACTCACTCCGGCCCAGCAGCAAAAAATAGTATCCGTGGAGTCCACGTCACACCCTGTTGGAATAAACCATTCTTCTCCCACGGGGGTGCTTTCTCACAGTGTCCACCACAGGGTACTACCTATTCTCTCATTGATTGCGACACCCAACTTGATTACAGTCTCTCTGGGTCTCCCCTTCTCTTCCCCTTCTCTTCCCTGAACTCGTCACTTTTTGCCAGAAACATTCAAGTCACAGAGTAGTAGCCCTGTCGTGGATTCTCAGTCTATCTCTGGTAGTACACTGTTGACTTTATGACACTCTTCTGAGGTTCCTGTATCACCTCTACAATAGCTGATGCAAGATCGTCAATGCTCCCATGCATCTACCAGTGCTCAAAGGTACCTTGGTCAAAAATATGAGAACTTCCACAGGGAATCGAAATCATGATCAGCTGCTCTAACAACATCTCAACACAGTACAAGGGGTAACTTCGATTTAAGGGCTGTGATAATTCCCTCCCCACAGGAACAATGAATGGATAATATGAACAAGGAGGCATTACCAATTTAATCTTCCATAGAAGAGATTAAACCACTCACACAGAAACTGAAAATCATGTTAAACTCCCTCACAGTTATAAGAACCAACACCAAAGTGTATCCAATATCTGAAAACAGCAACAAGAGATCAAACTTGCACGTATCCCGTACAGGGAGTCCTGGGCTTTGGCCCACTTCTCCTTCGTCCTCTCACTGGCTGTTGCAGTCTACAAATGCAAAACCACACTCTTCCCTGGTATATGCTGAGTGACAAGAACTTTCAGTTGCACAGTTAACGAAAGCAAGCAATGGCTGTGTTGCAAAACTAACAGCAACTCAGGAACCCAAAATGGCTGCAGCTTATACATCTTTGCAAACCCTCAAACAAACAACTGTTTGCACCTGGTGAAGAGGCAACGTCTTTTAGTATTAAACACAAAAAGGAGGGCACCAAGGGTAGTGGGGGGCAGCAGGCAATTTACCAATGAAAATCTTTGCTCTTGAAGACACTAACCAAGCACAAACTGAGGGCTTAATTGTCCAGTGGTGACATCCACGTTTGCAATGGAGATCTGTCCTCGTTCGGACTCTTGCCATCCCCCTAGGAGGCACGACAAAAGACCACCCACTATGCTGTATGGGGTATGCAGTGTTATTGCTACTACACTGCTATTTTTACACCAGGACACATGACAAAGGGGCAACATGACACACTAAACAGAAGAAACATTCTTAATCTGTTAAACCACTTACCCAATACACACTCACTCATCACAAAGGACATTCTCTCTAATAAATTTGGAGACAGGGTAGTGTTCCCTGGCAAAGAGTGCATAAGGGTCACCTGGAGGAGCAAAGCTGCCTTACAGCAGGTCAGGAAACACAAAGACATACTGAGGACCTGGGGAATTACTCTATCTTTACCAGTACATGTTGTGTATCCTAACTCTTTTGAAACAATCCGTACAATAAATTCCTAAACAAATAATTTAGTTAAATTCTAAAAAATCAATTCTAAAACATCATGTAATTGCATCAGAGACCCAACAGTCACACATTGATCTGATATTAAAGTGCACAAGGGAAACAGAGAGTTATAAGTTATAACCGTGATCCGAAAGGAGTGCTTTAATTCATCAAAATTCCCAAATTAATTACTCAAATAACTTGAGAATTTTCATGAATTAAAGCGCTCCTTTCGTCCTTTCGGATCAAGGTTATATTGTGTTTAAATTGGTCCAGTGGTGGTGGGACCACTGAGAGTGGAGTGCGTCCTAAACAATTGGAAATAGTCACCAGGATTATACACCGGTGCGCCCGATTCTGGCCGGCACCGCTGGACGTTGTGTTTGAGTATTTGGAACAGAGAGTTATTTTTTCAAAAAAGACGCATCCTCAGCCGTCAAATTAGGATTGGAGTTTGCTAGTATGAATACTCGAGGTGAAAATTGCAAAAAACACAGTTGATGGACAGAATGTAGAACAATGTCTTACATTCACCCCAGTACAAAGATCTGGGCCTAAATCCATCGTTTTTTTGCACTCCACACCACCCTAGGTCAGACAATGGCTATATGCAAATCAGCCTTGACCCTTTGCCTCATGGGAACAGTCCAGCCCGAACTACCAAGCCATGTCTTTCCTAGACCGGAATCAAGCATCCAAGGACCGGTTTCTGGCTATCAGCCTTCTTCAGCCTGGATAGCTTGACTCCAGTGGTGTGGAGAGCCTGGGACTCACGTCTGAGCATACCCAGCCCACTCGGGGTGAAAATTGCAAAAAACACAGTTGATGGACAGAATGTAGAACAATGACTTACATTCACCCCAGTACAAAGATCTGGGCCTAAATCCATCGTTTTTTTGCACTCCACACCACCCTAGGTCAGACAATGGCTATATGCAAATCAGCCTTGACCCTGTGCCTCATGGGAACAGTCCAGCCCGAACTACCAAGCCATGTCTTTCCTAGACCGGAATCAAGCATCCAAGGACCGGTTTCTGGCTATCAGCCTTCTTCAGCCTGGATAGCTTGACTCCAGTGGTGTGGAGAGCCTGGTGGGACTCACGTCTGAGCATACCCAGCCCACTCGGGGTGAAAATTGCAAAAAACACAGTTGATGGACAGAATGTAGAACAATGTCTTACATTCACCCCAGTACAAAGATCTGGGCCTAAATCCATCGTTTTTTTGCACTCCACACCACCCTAGGTCAGACAATGGCTATATGCAAATCAGCCTTGACCCTGTGCCTCATGGGAACAGTCCAGCCCGAACTACCAAGCCATGTCTTTCCTAGACCGGAATCAAGCATCCAAGGACCGGTTTCTGGCTATCAGCCTTCTTCAGCCTGGATAGCTTGACTCCAGTGGTGTGGAGAGCCTGGGACTCACCTCTGAGCATACCCAGCCCACTCGGGGTGAAAATTGCAAAAAACACAGTTGATGGACAGAATGTAGAACAATGTCTTACATTCACCCCAGTACAAAGATCTGGGCCTAAATCCATCGTTTTTTTGCACTCCACACCACCCTAGGTCAGACAATGGCTATATGCAAATCAGCCTTGACCCTGTGCCTCATGGGAACAGTCCAGCCCGAACTACCAAGCCATGTCTTTCCTAGACCGGAATCAAGCATCCAAGGACCGGTTTCTGGCTATCAGCCTTCTTCAGCCTGGATAGCTTGACTCCAGTGGTGTGGAGAGCCTGGGACTCACGTCTGAGCATACCCAGCCCACTCGGGGTGAAAATTGCAAAAAACACAGTTGATGGACAGAATGTAGAACAATGTCTTACATTCACCCCAGTACAAAGATCTGGGCCTAAATCCATCGTTTTTTTGCACTCCACACCACCCTAGGTCAGACAATGGCTATATGCAAATCAGCCTTGACCCTGTGCCTCATGGGAACAGTCCAGCCCGAACTACCAAGCCATGTCTTTCCTAGACCGGAATCAAGCATCCAAGGACCGGTTTCTGGCTATCAGTCTTCTTCAGCCTGGATAGCTTGACTCCAGTGGTGTGGAGAGCCTGGGACTCACGTCTGAGCATACCCAGCCCACTCGGGGTGAAAATTGCAAAAAACACAGTTGATGGACAGAATGTAGAACAATGTCTTACATTCACCCCAGTACAAAGATCTGGGCCTAAATCCATCGTTTTTTTGCACTCCACACCACCCTAGGTCAGACAATGGCTATATGCAAATCAGCCTTGACCCTGTGCCTCATGGGAACAGTCCAGCCCGAACTACCAAGCCATGTCTTTCCTAGACCGGAATCAAGCATCCAAGGACCGGTTTCTGGCTATCAGCCTTCTTCAGCCTGGATAGCTTGACTCCAGTGGTGTGGAGAGCCTGGGACTCACGTCTGAGCATACCCAGCCCACTCGGGGTGAAAATTGCAAAAAACACAGTTGATGGACAGAATGTAGAACAATGTCTTACATTCACCCCAGTACAAAGATCTGGGCCTAAATCCATCGTTTTTTTGCACTCCACACCACCCTAGGTCAGACAATGGCTATATGCAAATCAGCCTTGACCCTGTGCCTCATGGGAACAGTCCAGCCAGAACTACCAAGCCATGTCTTTCCTAGACCGGAATCAAGCATCCAAGGACCGGTTTCTGGCTATCAGCCTTCTTCAGCCTGGATAGCTTGACTCCAGTGGTGTGGAGAGCCTGGGACTCACGTCTGAGCATACCCAGCCCACTCGGGGTGAAAATTGCAAAAAAACACAGTTGATGGACAGAATGTAGAACAATGTCTTACATTCACCCCAGTACAAAGATCTGGGCCTAAATCCATCGTTTTTTTGCACTCCACACCACCCTAGGTCAGACAATGGCTATATGCAAATCAGCCTTGACCCTGTGCCTCATGGGAACAGTCCAGCCCGAACTACCAAGACATGTCTTTCCTAGACCGGAATCAAGCATCCAAGGACCGGTTTCTGGCTATCAGCCTTCTTCAGCCTGGATAGCTTGACTCCAGTGGTGTGGAGAGCCTGGGACTCACGTCTGAGCATACCCAGCCCACTCGGGGTGAAAATTGCAAAAAACACAGTTGATGGACAGAATGTAGAACAATGTCTTACATTCACCCCAGTACAAAGATCTGGGCCTAAATCCAAGCTTGAATACTCGAGAAACCGTTACTCGTACCAACAAAATTTCTTCTGACCAGACGCCTGATAAGGTGTCTTCCACAGCCATTGCCATTCTACCATAGACTAACTACCAATCTCTTTCTGTGTTATCCTGAAATGTTTTAAGTTTGTCCAAAATATTGGAATCTGGTAAGTTTTGCTGTTTTCTGGAACAAGAATACAAGAATCTTGGCTCTGCTTGAGAAACTGGGCTTTGGACCTGCATTTATATCCTGGATTCGGTTGCTGTATGCGACACCACAGCTACAAGTAATAGTGAACAACAAATGCTCTGGGGCCTTCGAGCTGAGCCGCGGTACCTGTCAAGGGTGTCCACTGTCACCATTATTATTTGCTCTATCCCTCGAGCCACTGGCAGCCTGGATCCGACAGGACCCCATCATCCGAGGACTAAAATGGGAAATGGATTGGGAGGATCACATCTCGCTATATGCGGATTATGTACTACTCTTTTTAGCCTCCCCTCGTAGGTCGCTCAGGAGTGTCCTAGACATTTTTGCAGTATTTGGGTGACACTCCAGTTTCTCGATTAATTGGGATAAATCAAAAATGTATGTGCTTCAGGGAGCCCCTCCCCGTTTATTTGATGTTTGCCCCATAAAGACCGCAGAAGGTGGATTTCGTTATCTGGGTATCTTTGTTACTCCTGACCCTAAACTGCACTATGCTAGAAACCTTCGCCCGCCTCTACAAAGACTGCGGCAGGACGTCGCCACCTTGGACGGGCAGCTTTATTTAAAATGATGTCTCTACCCCATTTTCTGTACACGTTGCAAAATGCTCCTAATCCAGTACCAGCCAGCTATTTTATGGAAAGAGAGAGTTTGCAGCGTGAGCTGATCTGGAACGGGAGACCTCGCATAGCACATAAAAAATTAGTCCTCAACTGGTATGACGGTGGCATAAGCCTTCCAGATATCAGGAAATACTACTGGGCTGCCAACCTTGCAGCCATTAATCAAGTCACTTATCGCGACCCACAAGATCCGGAATACGCCATGGATAGATTGCTCCTTCCGGGCAGAAACTTCAATGTAGCACTGTACTCCCCCAAGACCAAATTACCACTCACTGGCCCAACCAACCATGTAGTAAGGATTTGGCACGACGGCCAGAAAAGTTTAGGTTGGAAGGACAGGCTAACTCTTGCCACCCCTCTATGGGACTCAGAACAACTAGGTCGGCTTAGGACTCCTAAAGGTTTTGATAAATGGGACCTCATTGGAATATCGCGCATAGGTGATCTCTGGTCCAAGGGAGAGGTAGTGCGTTTTCTGAGTTGCACCGACAATATGAAATGGCAGGCACGGAATTCTTCCGATACTTGCAGATCCACCATACTCTTTACGCGGCCATACCAAAGGGTGTCTCGCTCCCTGACTCCTCTCCACTAGAGGATAGGCTCTTGGACGGATACTTGCCTGTGAAAGCAGTCTCCCTTACCTATAAGAAGCTATTGCACAACACCTCAGACCCCCTACAGAAACATAGGGAACACTGGGTGACAGACGGCCTGGAAATAGATGACGAGGAGTGGCGGGGGCGGTGGTGTCCCCCCGGGAGGTGGGCATCTCTGCACGGTTACGGTTGGTCCAACTCAAGATCCTCTATAGAATTTATATCACAGGACCACCGTTGGTACGTATGGTGAGAGACAGTGGGAGTGAGTGTCGTAGAGGGTGCGGACTGACAGACACACACCTATATGCACATACTTTGGGAATGCGATCACGTCCAACAATTTTGGCAAGCTATACACCGGACCTTTAGAACGGTCCTAAACAAAAACTTGCACCCCGGGCTAAACATTGCCTCCTCAACCAATGGGAACCTACTAACCTTACCACATCCAAAAAAACCTGGGTGACACTGGGTCTTACAGCGACAAAAAGGGACATTGCACAAAACTGGGGGTCTGCCACACCACCACCAACATTGTCAAAATGGAAACAGAATATCGACTGGTGTGTGTTCAGGGAGAAGACTGTGTACGCTGCACGGGGAAGACCTAAAAAATGGACCTCAATTTGGGGCGCCTGGAATGCCTAGAGAGGAGATTTATGTGAGGCACCTATAGTACAAACAAATGATTCAGACCTATCTTCTTGAGTCCAAGAAATGATGATGTACTACACTGTGATATTGAAACTTGCTATATGTGTATTGTGGAGGATTAGTGTATAGTATTCCTTTACTGTGATGCCGTGGTCGCTTGATGTTTTTAATAAAAAGACTAAAAAAGAATCTTGGCTCTGCACGCCAATGGCCCTTCCAGGGTACCGTATTTTTCAATTGAATGCCTTATAGGGATAATGTGGGGGCAGGGTTAAGGGTTAAGAGTGATCAATGTGTCTTTATCACGAACACACTGGACTTTAGCTCTGCTAGCATAGGTTCTGGTTCTGACAATATTCAGGTAATTATCATAACTGCAAAAGAGGGCAGGAGCTCCTTCCCTGGTCTTGAAAAACATATATATATGCACTCTAATGCTAAGCTTAAAGCTGAGACCATCAAACAATTGGTGACATTTTCTTACTAATAGCAGATCCGAATGTCCAAATGCATTAATTATTTTAACAGGTGACTTCAATTCAAATCTGGCATATGACACATCGGAAGATTCAATAACCAGCCTGGTAGATAAACTCTGGCGGGGTTCCCTGGCAACGTAGTAACTAGGCGGGCCACCAGCTAAGAGGGTAGCTACATGCTTATATCCTACACTTTTTAAATGGAAGGGTGGAGGGTGACATCCCTATGAAGTGCACACACTCCTCTAGATTCAGAAATGCAAACTTATACTATAATTTAGTTTCCCTTACATTTTTTGGTTGCTTTTCCTCTTTTACCATCATCCCCCCTGTGGAAAGCGATCATGTCGTTCAAAGGAACTGTACACTTTACAGTCCGACCAGGTATTCAATCCTTTAGACAATCGGGGCTTCTTTGGGTTCACAACTTCTGAGACGAATCAGGTGGTCTTTTCCTTAAATACACAGCTAGACAACTTGCTCAATAATGACAGCATTCAGGACCATCTGTAGGCTATTCATGACGCAGATAGCCCACAGCAACATTTATCACATATCTGGTTCCATCTGGCAAACACTCTGTTACACTTTTTTTCATCCAATCTAAGAGCAGACATTGCCCCAGTCATGGAGCCAAAGCCCAAAATGTGTGGTTCACTCAGGAAATTAGAGAACTAAGAAACAACTAAGTTAGGCAGCAAAATAAGCTAGAGCACTATCCCTGAATCCATATAACAGTAGGGTGCACACACTACTTCAACAATACAAGCAGAAGATATGGGAGGCAAAAAGAGCTTATAAGGAATCTCAATGGGTGAAGGTTGTGGACATTTGTAAATTTGTCTCAATAAAGGAGTTTTGAGTATTTATAAATAACCTTGGACCGCAGCATCCCATAAAGCAGGGCAACATCATTCCTGAGCCAGTATGGTCATCCCATATAGAGGCAATATATGTAGGTTAGAGACAGGGGCGGTCCTGTCTATTTATTCCAATTTATGCCTCTTCCCCCATTGAAAGCCAATGTGATTACGTTGATTAATCAAGGAGTCCAAATCAGATGGTGCCCTGGGACCCAACGGTCTCTCGAATAGCCTTTTCAAATCTCATTTGGCTTGCTGGTAACCACTTCAAACAAACCTAGCGTACTATGCATTTAAAACAGTGTATTCCCACATCATGGAAGGGGTCTATCCTTCATACGATACCTGGGAACTAAAGGATAATTGACCTGCTTGAAGTAGAGGCTACATTTTTATGCCAAAACACCTTTCAAAGAACTAGAATCCTGGGTCGAATCCACCAACCTAATAAACCTCTCACTCAAACTTACCAGAAGAGCGAGTAGCATTCTGGACAACATTCTAAGCCTCTCCTTAGTCATTCAGAAGATGCTAACAGTAAAACAGACGAGCCTGTTTACTTGCTTCATAAACTATCCCATGGCCTTCGATGGAGTACAGTGTTACAGATCCCGGCTCAGTCTTTATATTGGAATATCTGGGTGCAAGTGAAACTGGTCAACAATTGAGACATTTCTCAAAAGATTTGAAAAATCAGAGGGCTTAAATAGGGGTGTGTGCTGGCTCCATTGCTCTTTAATTTATATGCAGCAGATTTGCCAGCCGCCATCAAAGTACAAGGGACCTGCTCTCATAATTAAGCATCAAAACAATTACAGTCTCTGCACTATGCAGATGATATAGTGATCCTGGATCACACCTCAACGGGATTACAAAAAGCCCTCAATGCACTAAATACTAACAATGTATCTAATAATTTAAGCAGGAATTTTAATAAATGCGATGTTTCAGTGTTTACTTAGCAACAAGTACTGTAATTTAACATGGTGGTCAATAGGGGATCAGTTTGCAGGACATTACAGGCAGATGCTCTCTAGAGCTTACCAACATCTGTGGCACAGTTTAAGAAAGTTTTGAAAAAGCAAGTG
Source organism: Lissotriton helveticus (assembly GCF_964261635.1). Classification (NCBI taxonomy): domain Eukaryota; kingdom Metazoa; phylum Chordata; class Amphibia; order Caudata; family Salamandridae; genus Lissotriton; species Lissotriton helveticus. The sequence continues at coordinate 1,752,351,128 of NC_136067.1, forward strand.
AAAGTTATTTCACATGCAGCTGACTTGGCCGAATTTAAATGTAAAAAGATGTCTTCGTACATGGTTGATTCCTATACAGAGAATGTAATTCAGGCCTATTTGATAACTAGTAACTCCGAATCTGTTATAAACACCATTTTACGTTTATGGCCTTTTCAGTTCCACTTTAAGAAATCCGTCAGGCATGGTCTCCTCCCATCCATTCCAACATCAGATAGTGCATACGGCTACAAGTCATGGACACACTTTGTATACATTACCCAACAGCGGCTGCCACTGGGTCAATGAGGCCATACCATATGCCCTAAATGTGGATAATTTGCAAACCTCATTTCCCTAAGTTAAATTCATAAACCAGGCAATTAGGCTGGTAACTGCAAAGGACGAATGAAACCAGACCTTACCATTCAGTTGAGATTTTCAATGCTGAATAGCCTAGGTTTAATTCAACCATTTTAGAGTATTAAATAGAGGCTTTATCAGATGTTTAAATAGTTATTTTAAAGGCTACTTTGAGATTCTAACTGTATTGTACTGTTATCTGCAATTTTAGGACATCTGGTACTACTGCTGGCTGGACTTTTACTAGTTTCTAAAGGAAGTTTTACATTATAAATACATTTTCTGAAATGTTTGCTGTTGTTTGTTAGTGAAATTCCCCCCTATGCCGTTTGAATTAACTAAATAAAGTATTTTTATTCATTCATTCACCATTCATTTCCTGTGTTCTTAATGTCAGATTATTCTTTAATGTGTTATCTGAGAAGGCTTGACTCCCGCCACATTGCACTCAGCGCCGCTATAAGGCTCTAGAATTTGGTACGCTTGCTTTAGTAGCTACCTCTAATTTCTTGCCTTGTGCAGTGATTCTTTATTTAATGATGGCTGTTTGCATTGCCACGAGAATGTTCTCGGTTGAGCGAAGCGCTCCCAAGCTGTAAAATATAAATGTTGACTTGTATGCAACATGTGTTGTATCACCTTCATTGTATATGAACTTAAACCATTATTGACTAGGAACGTTTCTTAATACTAACTTATATGTGCTCTCATGTGTCTGTAAACCTGCTGTTGAAGTCATGTCTTCCTGTAAGTCCCTTGGGATTTGAGCATGTTCTTCCAGTAGCCAGAGCGCCGCGTTTGACACGGTGTCTCACGACATTTTGATCAGGCGCTTGGAGGCAGTGGGAATTGAGGGGACTGCTCTCCAATGGTTTCGCTCTTTCCTCTCGGACCGGTTTTTTAACCACATGGCTGCTGCACATATTCCTCTGCTGTGCTGGACAGCAATAAAAACCGGTGTGGTCATGACGAGCTGAGCTCGTCATGAGCACAGGAGCACTGTACGGCATGACGAGCTGAGCTCGTCATGAGCATGGAAGGGGCTAAAGTGGCTATTCCACCGTGTCAGTCCTCTTTCCATCCACTGGGGCTGGGGGTTCCGCAGGGCTCTGCGTTGAGCCCCACTCTGTTCAACCTATATGTGAAACCGCTGGCTGCAGTCGTCAGACAATGTGGCCTAACCATGACATCGTATGCCGACGACACGCAGCTGGCGGTGACACTCAGTGGTGATCCCGAGGTGAACGCTCCCAGATTCCGTGCAGGACTCATTGCCGTGGCAAATTGGATGCGAACTAACTGTCTGCAGTTAAATGCCAAAAAAACCGTGGTCCTGATCTTAGGAAAGCAGGCGGAGCTCTGGGGAGACCAGTGGTGGCCTCCAGAATTGGGGGTGACTCCCATCCCAGCTGCCGAAGTTAAGAACCTGGGGGTCTGGCTGGATCCTACACTCTCCTTCACCAGCCATACGAAGAAGGTTGCAGCTACCTGTTATGGTATTCTGCGAGGGCTGAGACCGGTCCTCAAATTCTTCGACCCCCCTACTCGGCAACTGGTGGTCCAAGCCTCCATTCTTTCTCGGCTGGACTATGGGAGTGCGCTGATGCTCGGAGTGAATCAGGCGGAGGCCACTAGACTGCAAAGGGTGCAGAATGCCGCGGCACGAGCCATCGTTGGCCTTCCTAGACAGTGTTCTGTTTCTGCACTTTTGACTTCTCTCCACTGGCTGCCGGTCAGACAGAGAATTAAATTTAAGGCTCTCTGCCTGACATTTAAAATCCTGAAGTTTTCCTCTCCCCCAGCCCTCGCTAAGCTTGTTTCCTCCTATGTTCCTACGCGGTCTCTTAGATCGGAACTTCTCCATCTGGCGGTCAATACACGGTTTAGACTGAGTAGGATGGGAGGTCGCTCCTTTCGAGTATTAACGGCAGGATTATGGAATTCTCTCCCTGTCCATATTCGAGCCTTGAATAGCCTTACTTCCTTTAGGAGCGCCATAAAAACTTTTTTGTTCCCAATGGCTGACTGATTCCTCCCTCTTCTTCCCAGCATCGATTTGTTGTGTTGTGGTACCTGATCAGGCGCCGGGACGCCCCTTGGCTGGGGCAGCTGCGCGCCTTATAAAAACTACTAACATAACATAACATAACATTTCCTTAAAGGTAGGGTTGATCAGTTAGTATTGTGGCTTCACTCTCTATGCATTATATGGGAGGTTTGTCCAACATTCCATTCAGAAATTGCATTAAAGCTTGAGTATTTGGGGGTTAATGTCCCACAATTTTCTAGGAACTCTGGTGTGAGTCCTATCTCATCGCAGGTTAACTCATATCCTAGAAATAGTAGATTTAAATATCTTATTTTGTAATTTCTGAAATTTTGTTTGTAATCTGCTTCAACTATTGCGACTATTTTGTTTATGTGTTGAAGATGTTCATTTAATTCATCACCTGTAGTGCATATATCATCTATCTAAGATACCACACTCATGTCCTCCTCCAACAATTCAATAATGCACGCAGACTCCCTTCCCTGGCTATTTTTATAATATTGGAGTAGTCTAGTGAATATATGTTTTGTCTCTTCAAATATGAATAACATTAAGTGATACAATCCAGGAGCTATGCTTATGGTGAAGAACCAATTCACTATGTCCATTGCGGTTTTGTTTTTAGCTCGTAGAGTCATTGATCCAGTACTATGCGCATTCTGTAAAGTATAGGATTTACATTAGTGACTGAAATTACAAAAGTCCAGTTCCTACCTGGTTTGAGAACTGGGAAATGGGGTGTTCATGATTGGTTGGCATGCTGTGACTATTCTCTGATATTGCAATTCATCCAGTGTGCATTTTAGATACTGCCTTGTTTCCAGTTTCCTTAGATACTGTTTTTGAACCTTCAGTGCCTCACAAGATCACATGTGCAACAGCATTTTTACCCAACCTGCTTCAGTCTTATACAGCACTCCAGCCATTTCTAAGGCCCACTTTGTGGCATACCATTTCTTGAGTGGGTGGGGCACTAGCAAAGAGAGGTTTCACATTATAACTTCTCCAGTTCAAGCATTTATAGAAAGTGCGGGGGCAGTCTTCCTAAGCAGGTATAATAGCAAAGGACTCTGTCTTTTGATTCCAGAGCATCGCAACGATTTTCTACTCAATGTCCCCTTCAATTTGGATCTGATGGTTTCTAAAGTAAATCTCAATTGTTTAAAAGCCCATCAGGTGTATCCACCTAAACATAGGTATCTTCCTTCGTGATCAGGAGTTGTGTGAGAGTCAAACGGCCTATTGTTATTTCCGCCCCACTGTCTAGAGTGGCTGTTGTCCATTCCCCATTCTTCTGTAGGACCCATGTTTTGTAAGGCTTCTTGCTTTCCTGTTTCAGATTCTTCATTCTTCTGGAAGTGTTGCTTCTGTCCCACGCCAAAAACTCTTCCGTACTCCCTTCCTGAGTGATAGGTCTGTCCCTTGTCAGATCCCTGGGAAGAGGGCCACCTTTGGGGTTAGCACTCTTATGTCCACAATTCCGTAAAAAGTGAGAATAATCCTCATCAAAGGATGGAAATCTCCCTGGAGTCCTAATTCCTTTCCTATTCTTCACATTTTACCCTAAATGCGATTTGTCTCTGCAATAACATTGGAACTTATATTTCTTAAATGCACACAAGTTATTTATCACCATCCTCTTGGCATATCTAAAAACCCAGCTTTGTTTAATTTCCAGAATTAGGTTTCAACTGAGGCTTTTGTACCCATGGTGTCTCTTTCTGTGGAGACAAACTTTAGAGTTAATTTCTGGTAATGTCATCTATTTTGATATAGTGGAGTTTAACCATAGCTTTGGTATATGGCCAAAAGAGCCACATTCCTTTTAATGTTAACAAGAACTATTTCAGCTACAATATCCAAGGTGCCTATCAGTTTCAGATCCAGGTCTACTGCAAGTGAGGCACCATGCGCTGGCCTTATTTGCTTCAGAACCTAAGGTAACACAACTACTGTAAATATGCCATGTATGGTAGTGTATAAGGTTGCAACTAAGCTTCCCCATGACTGGCACTGCTGTGGGTTTGTCGTATTCCCATTGGAATGTAAATATTAATTATGCCTTGTTTATCCTGTGGGGTTGAGTGAGGATAAACTGCCTTCAACAGATAGGTCTTCCCAGCTACCAAAAACTCAATTTGTTTTGTTTAGCTGGGCATCACATCATTACTGCATTTATAGTCTGTGGATTAATGACACCGGCTTGTGCATGTGTAGGTGTTTCAGTAGTGGCTATGACTTCAGTGCCCGGCTGCTCTAACACACATAGGGTCAGATGTACAAAGGCAACATTTTCCCTACTGTTGCACTCACTGGAGTGTGAATAGTAATGTTATCCCCTCCGCTAAACAAAACTTTCCCTACTGAGGCACTAACTGGAGTGGGAATAGTAATATTTACTCGTCCGCTATCCAACACTTTCCCTACTTTTGCACTCTCTGGAGTGGGAATAAATAGTAAATTATTACCCTCTGCAATCCAACACTTTCCCTACTATTGCATTCACTAGAGTGAGAATACAAATGTTTACCTCTCTGATATCCAACCCTTTCCCTACTGTTGCTCTCGCTGGAGTTGGAATAGTAAATTTTAACCCTTCACTATCCAACACTTTCCCTACTGTTGCACTCACTGGAGTGGGAATAGTAATTTTTACCCATCCGCTATCCAATGATTTCCCTACTGCTCATTACTATGGGGGGTGGACATTAGTCCGCCCGCCATCGCTGCGGTGCTGGGGACCGGCCGCCGGTAAGGCGGCTGTCCCGCTAAGTGAATTAGGATGTGCCCGCCACTATGGCGGGTGCATCCAGGGCCCTGAACATTGAGAACGGTGCTGCTGGTTGCAGCACCGTTCATAATGCGTAAATGCCACGTAGTGAACTTCCCTGCACTACGTGGCAGGCACCACGCAGTGCCTGCCACTTTTTGCAGGGAAATGCAGGAGGTACCATGGGTACCCCCTCCCTGTACACAACCACCCTCCCCCTACACAGAGGGGCCCACAAACCCAATCCCCGCCAGCCTTTCCATGGCGGAACAAAAGGGGGTGGTGATGGACGGAGCATCTGAACCAATCAAACACTCACACCCAGTCAAGAGATCTGGGTTTAATCCATCACCGTTCTTTAACCCACTCTGCCACCCCAGTTCAGACATGGCCACATGCAAATCAGTCTGACCCTGTGCCTCATGGGAACAGTCCAGCCCGAACTGCCAAGTACACAACCGCCATGGAAAGGCCGGTTTAAACACACATCCTAATTTGGTGGACGGTGCCTGCTAGGCACCACCACCATTTTAGGCACCCTGCACAGTCTGCTAGGCAATCGGACCGATTGCTTTTGGCGGTGAAGTGGCGGACGGACTTTGCGTCCGCCGCGGTACCTACTGCCATCCTAATTGGGCGGTGGGAAAATCCTGTGCGATGGCCCGGCTGTGGCGGTTCTTCCGCCATCAGAATGACCCTCCTGCAGTGGGAATAGTATTTTTTACCTATACGCTATCCAACACTTTTCCTACTGTCGCATTAGCTGGAGTGGGAATTGTAATTTTTATCTCTCTGCTATCGAACACTTTCCCTACTGTTGCACTCGCTGGAGTGGGAATAGTACGTTTTTACCCCTCGGCTCTCCAACACTTTCTCTACTTTTACACACAGGGAGAGGTGTGGCGCCGCGGCCAGGGCGACTGACGCTGGAATCTGGGGACCACGGTTCGATCCCCGGCTCCGGCGGCAGGTTAGCCCAGCACCATGTGACTCTGGGCAATAGCTCGCTTAATCTTCCCGACGGCCCCAAGCGCCTAGAGACCCTTACGGGTGATTGTGCGCTTTACAAATGTGGACTTTACTTTACACTCAATATAGTGCAAAATGTAGGTTTAAAAAATATTAAATATTGTTATATTTTAATTTATAATATACTGTTTCTAAATTAATTTTTATGTTACAGGTGTATTTATATACATATTTATTTATAATTTGTAATATATATTTATAACATTTTAAAATTACGTATTAGGTATTAATTGTTTTTAAGTAATATATATATATATATATATATATATATATATATATTACATTGTATATATGTTTAATTTTTTTTTAAATACTTATAATTGTTAACATTTACAAATAAATCTAAATAATTTTTTAAGTTAAATTAAATATTAAATGTATTTTACAATATTGTATATACACATAAAAAAAGATATTTTGTACATCAATATTTTTTCCGATATTTGTGTTCTGATATTTTTGTACTTACCATTATAAAGATAGGAGGTTGATATTTTTGACAACAATATTTATGTCCCGATATTGTGATGGTCGATATTCTGTCAGTGATCCGTGCCTAGAGTGTCCTGCATCCTAATGCAAGACTGCTTGCACCATATTTTCAAATATAACCCATTTGGGCCCAGGTGAACTTGACAATTTTGTGAAACTCTAGTATATTGTGCTGCTTTAAACATTGAAGGCAAGAACAGGAAAACGGTGTTGGCACTGTGAATTTTCTTTCTTCTGCAATGCAACTAAAACCCTGATTTGACAAAAAATAAAGTCACTAATCGAGCACACCCATTGATCTTATGAATACTGCATTTAGTTGTTCCTGGATGACCTCGCAATGTGAAGTGCATGCTCGCTGGAAATACTAAAGTGCAATTCAGCACCTAGCAATTGAAAACATTGATAGATATGGGTATAAATATGGATCAGCACAGTAAAAGATAATCTTGTTTTCCATAAATCTCCAAATGGACCCCACTGCATTTTTAGGTGAGGTATTCATTGTAGTCATAGATGTACACGCCTGGGCATGTGGTTCACCTTTTACATTAGTAATATCTGCTGCAGTAAACAGTGTTGTGGTAATCTATGCAGAGTTGTGTTTAACACAAGTTAGCATTTCTTCTTCTTTAACATTTGTTTTCACACCACATGGATTTGGTTGATCCACTGAAGTAAGCGTTTATCATCTCGAATTCATCAGATTTAATACAGTAAAAACACACAAGCATTAAACATCTTAGCAATTTTAGTTATGTTTTGATTGATTAAACAATATTATAAATTATTTTACAGCTGTATATTTGTCGTTTCTAGGAAACTGTTCAGAAACGGATTTGTAGATATAAAAAGCCATGCATTCAATGGGACAAAGTTGGATCAGTTGTAAGTATTTCCTCTCTTAAGACTTAATTGTGTTTAAAATTGCCTAACAATAAATAATAATTTGATGTGGGATAAAGACCTTAAAGGACGGTTTTGGAGGATATATTGCTGGCACACAGAATGTGCTATTTCACAATATCAAAAGTACTAAATCTACATTTTAATGCATTCAGGACACTTCGAATTCAGAACTGGACACGTGGATTATGCATCTTCTTTTTCAATGTTTTAGGCCAAAGCAAAAGTGCTAAAACATTAGAACTGCATTTCCAATGATTCCCAGAATTAGAACCACGAATAGAAAACAATGGAAAATCACAAGTCATCACAGCCAACAAAGTTTCTAAAAGGAATTTCCATCCTTCTATTTTTGCTGCTAAGCAACTGAGATATTTTATCTTCCCTGGGTTAGGCATAGATGATACTTCTTGCCACCTCACCTCCCTCACCAATATTTTTAGGTCAAACTTTAGCGGCAGCGCGCATAAGCTGCTCGCTTTGAGAGACTGCGGTAGTAGAGTATGGGAGACAAGCTGCTCCACTCTCCGCCTATATTTTTCATTGGCTTCTCTCTTTGTCCTTTGTAAATGCTGGCATGTGATTACACAATAGGATTGTTAGTCCTGCCTTAGTAAGGCCATGATGTCATTAGTATGCTCCCATGGCTACTGGACCCTTTACTTCATTGTTACACAGTGCGTGTACTTATTTTTTTATTTATCCTACTGCTTTCCGGGTCCACGCTGGGGTTGTGGGTGCACTTGTTTTGTTATACAACTGCTATGGGTGGCGGTGCTCGAGTCCTGCACCACCACATCCTGGACTCCCCACTGCTGCAGCCCCAGAGGAGGCGCGGCATGGACCCTTGCTCTCCTTTCTCACCAACATCTCGCTGGACGGGCAGCCCCCGCAGGAGGATGAGGGTGCTCCTCTTCCCGCAGCTCCGTCGCTGCCACCTCCCACACTATTCAAAAGTGCCCTGCTGGAGCTCAAGGAAAACAACGCCTTTGCCAGCTGCCTGCCAGCCCTGCAGGCTGTGGTGAGGACGCCGCTGGCCATGGCAGGCACCAAGGGCAACATAAACTCCTTCACCCTGGACATGCAACTGGCCGCAACTGTACCCTTCTGCAGGCAGAAGGCACCACAGAGTCAGTCTGACAGTGGCTCACCCCGACTGACTCAATGCAGGCAGCTGAAGATGACTGCCCGCTAAGCCCCAGTAAGTACTATTATAATTTTTTTAAAGAGCGCATATTAGAAGCATAGTGAGAGATATGCCGTTTCAGGCACTGACTCACCTGGGCATAATTCAGGCTCAGCCGCAAAGCTGTACAATGGTGCGCTCTGGGTTTCAGCGGCCTCGTGGTCCGTGGGGTCCGCTCCGGTAGCTGGGATCACATTTTTGGGCATAATTTCCCAAGGTGTGAGCAGTGCTCATTACCATGCAGCCCCCCACACTCTTCATGAACTGCAGCCATTTGCTCATAATGCAGCGGGGGCAGCCAAACGCCCTGCGAGCTGCCTGTTAAAGTCTGTGCCACAGAGCTCATTTCCTGAACAGACACCTGGCTGATGTCTCAGTAATGATTGACAGCACATGTTTGTTTTGGTGGCAGCGCCAAATGGGCACATAAAGGCCACATTTGTGCACCCGACAGGAGAGTTGTATCCCACACAAATTTGCGGAAACTGGGAACACATAGCGGATGGGGTGAGTGTAGAACCGCGCTGAGCTGCATTTTCTAGTTTGGAGAGTACATGTTAAAATGAGATGTGTGAGTAAGACCGGTTTTAGTCACTGCGCATGCGCTAAACCAGGGTTACTAGTTGTGAATCGGACTGGAAGTTAAGACCACGTTTACCCTCAGTTCATAGTTGTGTTCGAGACTGGAGTTCTGGGTGTGAGGCCGGGCCACGCATGTGCAGTGTGACTCGTCCCACTCCCTGCACAGCTGGCCATCTGACCCCAGACACTGAAGAGCAAGATCCCTGTGCAGGATAAGTACACGTGGGTGTATGGGATTTCACGTACACTAGTGAGTGCTGAATCAAACCCATTTTTAGGTACAGCTTTAGCGGCAGCGCAAACCCAATTTCTTCTTCAATGGGAGCCCATGTTCACACAGTGCACATATGGCGACCTTGACTAGGCCAACATAGTGTCATAATAGCGACCTCGGGGCCAGCAGATAACCTCTTTATCACCAGCTAGCCAACGGCCATTTCCGCCCATTGCTATTTAGCCTTACACGTTTATATACGTGCGCGTGGACATATATTTTAAGTGGACGCTCTGGCGTGTATATACAGTGTGAGTTGGTTTCATGCACAACACATATGATGACTGGCATGACACGGCCCTGCCATAGTTGTCCCTCTTCTGCATATAACACAATTACATAACACGCTACATGCATCCAATCCACACCACAGAATTCCACATCCTGCCACACAATTCAACAGCATACACCATACTTAAACACAACAACCTACCACTTCACCACATAAAATGCCATTCCACATAATTACACTGACATAACAATATCACACAACAGAATTCCAATACACTCAATGCCACATACTTACTATCTACATATTTTAATTACACACCATACCACATAGTTCCACTACTCAAATCAACCACACAGAATTTCACAACTAACAATTCCAAACCAAATAATTCCACTCCACATCACATACATACACTCCAATCCAAAACACAAGAGTAAGCCACTTTCTCATTTACAGCGCCACACCTCTAACTCCCACAAATGCGAGACCAATTTGTATTCTCACTTGAGGGGGTTGGTGACAAAGGTGTCTCTTGCTATTATTACTTCGGCTTGTGGCTAACTGAACTTCCAGTCCATTTAGTTTTTTGCAGTACACAGGTAAAGTGTTTTCATTTGCAGGTTTCTGTCGGCTTGTTCTCCAATATCAAGGTGGTGAGTTTCAGGGGACCGGGGAGTGAGGGGTCGTTTGGGGGGTTATTCCTTAGGTAATCCACATATTGTGGCACTGTTTTTTGACTGTCAAGGGGCGGAAACCATGTCCTAAGTGAGGGCATCCAAGCTGTGAGCAATTACCTGCACAGAAGCAAAGGTGCCCTGCACAAGTTGGTGTGCTGAGCAGTTGCAGGCTAGGTGCATAAGCAGGACAGCTGAGACATTTTTCTACCTTCCGCATGTCATGCTGTGACAAATTCTGGTCAGTGAGTTGCCAATATTCCCCTACATTCTTCGAGTGCACTTTTCTGATATCCACCCCCAGCAATAAACACCAAACAGCAGTATCATTATTTCTTTCCCAGCACTTGCAAGTGCCATCTCCAGGCAACGTTAAGAGGGAAGTGCTTTTAATCTCTGCTGCAACAAGATTGTGACTGCATAAGTACGAATATAAAAATGGCCATTATGTAGAGATGAAGGATGGGTCCCCATACCTCTGAGACCAAGCTTGTCTAATGCCATCAACTCTTCGGTCAACTCTTCGGTCAACAGGGTGAACAAGACTTTGAGGTCCCTAGGCAGAAAACTGCTTATTTTGGCTGCCCAACACCTAGAATCCCTCCAATACGGAGTAGATGAATTAATGGATCTTGTGGCCCCAAGCCACAGGGGGAAATGATTTCTTGGTACTTTTGACTTTGGGAGGCATTTCTTAATAGTCCCTGCACCTTGCAGACTGGCTGGTGTATCTCTAGCATCTGTGCTCTCATCCCAACATGGATCTGCCTCTATTATATTGGTAACAAAATACACACACATCTCAACAAGGAGGTTTGATTCTTTGGAGGGGATAGGGGACAAGACTCCCAACAGAATTACTACTTTTCTGGCCAAATTCATTAAGGATCCAAAGAGAGGGTTAAATATAACCTGGAAGGCATGTGAGGGTAAACTCTTGGACATCATCTGCACCTTGCCAATAATTCTCAATATGGTTGAGACCAAGGGGTCAGATAGAGTGGTTCACCTGGAACAGGCCATATTCTCATAGGGAAATGCGAATTGCATGCTGTCTCCCAAGTGGCACTGCAATCTGGTGACTAAGATAAGCACAAATTTAGAATAACTGGCTGTTAGAAGCGGCTGTCTCTAGTTGACAGAGGTATACACTTCTGACAAATAGGGACACACCTTTTCTAGTCAGGGCAAGGAGATCACACACTTAGATAACCCCTGCTCACCCCCTTGGTAGCTTGGCAAAGCAGACAGGCTTATCTCAGAGGCAGTGCGTTAAGCATTTATGACCACATACAGTAATAAAGTGAATACACTACAAATGGACACGACACAGTAGTATTATAAAAATAAGTATTTTTATATAAGGCTTAGCACAAGACCAAATAACGACAAAAATATACCACAGTCTTAATAAATACTCTTGGAAGGAAAAATAATAGTTCAAGCACGGTTTCTTCTTAGCACAAAAGTCTTTAGTATCAAAAGCAACTCTTCTTCTCTAAAACACAGTTCTTGGCAACAATGTAACCCACACGGGAGTCACACGACGTCGAGGCAAAGTTAATCCACAGGTTCGGCGTCGACCGCGAGGAGCGCTACGTCGAGCCCGGAGTCGCACAGACCCCAACAACACAGTACCTTGGAAAAGTGAAGCACTCGATGATCAGCGGCGTCGAGATGTCCGGCGTCGCGTCTTCGGCGTCGATCGGGCCTCGGAGTCGGGGCGATCTGCAGCGGCGTCGACCGAAGTCAGGCGGGAGCAGCGCTCACGGGATGAAGCAGGATACGGCGTCGTCGATGTCGATGTTGCAAGAGTGAGCAGCGCTCACGGCGTCGAGAGGGCTCGAAGTCGATGCGATCAGCGGCGGTGCAGACACGGGGTCACTTGGAGCTGGAGCCGAACTCACTACTCACTGGCGTTGCTGCTGGCGTCGATCGGGCCCGGCGGCCGGCGTCGAGGAAGCGGGACACTGGAGCCGTTTACTCACGATGTCGAGCTGGATTCGGCGGCGTCCGTCGGCGTCGAGATTGCTGGATTCTTTCAGAGGTGCTGGATTCACAAACTCCAGCAAATAGCACTTTAACAGATGAAGTCCTTTAGCCCTGTGACTTCAACAGGAGACTGGCACTCTTCCAGCCCTTGGAGATTTTCTCAGCAAAGAGTGAGAGTACACACAAAAGTTCCTCTCTCCTGGTTCCTTGGCAAAAATAAAGAAGCAATGCAGGATTCCCCCAACAAACAGCACTCTGGCAGAAGGGGTAGGCAGTCCTTAGATCAGCAGGCTTCTTGTCCTTGGTTCAGGTTTCCTTGTCAGAAGTGATCTGATTTCTTGGTTCAGGGGTCCTTCTCTTATACCCCTTTTTGGCTTTGATCCCTTTGTCCATGCAGGGGAATTTCCCCCCATCCTGGGTTTGTTGTGGGTGTTGCCAGGCCAGAGCACCTGGCCTATTCACTGGGCAGGGCAGAGTCCTCAGCCGCTCAGCAGGAGCGGAGCCAGCATTGTCACTGGCAGGGGCAGGGCCATCAGCTGCCCGGCAGGAGGCGGGCCAGGGAAGTCCCAGGCAAGCACAGAGTCATCAGTCGCCTGGCAGGGGGGCGGAGCCAACATTGTATCAGGCAGGGCAGGCTATCAAGAGCTACTCTCCCCTACTCTCAATGCAAATGCCCCACTCATCCCACACTGACTCATTCAGACTCTCTGGAGCCACCCAGCTCCTGTCACACACACACCAGAACCAGCAGAGACCGGTAGACAGTTAGACAAGAAAATAGCTACTTTCTAAAAGTGCTATTTTCAAACACAGAGTCCAAAAACCATCCACACAAACGGATGCGTTATTAAACCCTGAGTTCAGGGATACCAAACTCGACATTGCACCATGCTCCCCGAGCCCGCTAGGATTATAACATTAATAATCCTGGCAGCCCATTCTAACTGATGGAGAGCAGGCTACCTTACAATAGTGAAAAACGACTATGGATGTAATTCACTATTAGGACATGCCAACCTTGTCAGGCTTGTCCTACCTTATGCTTACAATGCACCCTGCCCGTGGGCCTACTATAGGGGTGACTAACATGAAGTTAAGGGAAGGTTTAGGGACTGGCAAGTAGGTGTACTTGCGCAGTCCTCGTGACAGTCAGACTGCACGTGGTCTGGCAATGGCAGACCTTCAGACATACTTTTACCAGGCCGCTCTTGTGGGTGGCACAACATGTGCTGCAGGCCCACTAGCAGCATTTGTATTTACAAGCCCTGGCACCCCTGGTGCACTCTACTAGGGACTGATAGTAAACCAAATAAGCCAAACATGGAAGTAAATCAATACAGCAATTTCACATAGGGAGCACTTGCACTGTGGCACTGATCAGCAGTGGCACAGTGCCCAAAGCATATACCAGCAAAAACATCGTAACAGAGGAGGCAAACAGAAAAAAAATGGAGGAGAGACTCATGCCAATGATGCCAGGTCTAACACGTGTCCCCTCCAGCTGAAATGTGGGGGGAACTACCCTTACCCTAGGGAGTCCTCATCACTAAGGCGGAAAAATCTGGACAGACCATCAGCATTGGCGTGATCTGTGCCAGGGCGGTGTTCCACCGTGAAGTCCATCCCCTGTAGGGAAATGGACCACCTCAACAGCTTTGGATTCTCACCCCTCATCTGCATCAACCATCTGAGGGGCCTGTGGTCTGTCTGCACCCGGAAGTGAGTCCCAAACAGGTAGGGTCTCAGCTTTTTCAGTGCCCAGACCACAGCAAATGCTTCTCTTTCTATCGCACTCCATCTCTGTTCCCTGGGGAGTAACCTCCTGCTGATGAAGGCTACAGGTAAGTCTCGGCCCTCTTCATTCACCTGAGCTAGAACAGCCCCCACGCCATGCTCTGAAGCGTCCGTCTGGACAACAAATTCTTTCGAAAAGTCGGGTGCCTGGAGTATGGGTGCTGTGCACATTGCAGTTTTCAGGGTGTCAAAGGCCGTCTGACAGGCGTCAGTCCAGTTCACAAGTCGTGGCTGCTTCCTGGAAGTCAGCGAAGTCAAGGGGTGCACAATATTACCATAATCCTTGACAAACCTCCTGTAGTAACCCGTGAGACCCAGGAAGGCTCTCACCTGAGTCTGGGTTTTGGGCGGTGCCCATGCCAGGATGGTATCAATCTTGGGTTGCAGGGGGGCCACCTTGCCGCTCCCTACTTGGTGCCCCAAGTACACCACTGAACCCTGCCCAATCTGGCACTTACTGGCCTTGATTGTGAGGCCTGCTCTGCGCAGGGCCAACAACACTTCCTGGAGGTGGCACAAGTGTTCTTCCCAGCTGGTGCTGAACACTGCGATGTCGTCCAGGTAGGCAACACTGAAATCCTCCAGCCCAGCCAAGACCTGGTTGACCAACCTCTGGAAGGTGGCAGGGGCATTCTTCATCCCAAAGGGCATAACCCGGAACTGGTAGTGCCCATCTGGTGTGGAGAATGCTGACCTCTCTTTTGCCCCATCGGTCAAGGCGATCTGCCAGTACCCAGACGTTAGATCAAACGTACTAAGGTACTGGGCAGCCCCTAACCGATCGATGAGCTCATCAGCTCTGGGGATGGGGTGCGCGTCAGTCTTGGTGACTGAATTGAGTCCTCGGTAATCCACACAGAACCGAAGTTCCGGTGAAGCACCAGGCGCTGCAGCCTTTGGAACCAAGACCACGGGGCTGGCCCAAGGACTGCTAGAGGACTCAACCACCCCTAGGGCAAACATCTTGGAGACCTCCTCCTTGATGTATGCTCTGACCTTGTCAGTCACTCTGTAAGCCTTGTGCTTGACAGGAGTGCTGTCCCCGGTGTCTACATCATGGACACACCACTGAGTAACACCAGGAATCAAGGAGAACAGATCAGGGAATTGCCCCAACAAATGGCGACAATCCTGCTGCTGTTCAGGGGTCAGTGTGTCAGAGAGGACAACACCATCCACTGACCCATCTTGCTCTTTTGCATACAGGAGGTCAGGAAGAGGCTCACTCTCCTCCTCCATTCCAGCATCTGTAGCTAGGAGCATGCCCACTTCGGACCTTTCTAAGTGGGGCTTCAATCGGTTGACATGCAGGACCCGCAAGGGGTTCCTGGGAGACTTTAAATCCACCAGGTAGGTGACATCGCTCTTCTTCTCCACAACCTCGAATGGTCCAGTCCACCTGTCCTTGAGCGCACAAGGT
Organism: Lissotriton helveticus; assembly: GCF_964261635.1. Classification (NCBI taxonomy): domain Eukaryota; kingdom Metazoa; phylum Chordata; class Amphibia; order Caudata; family Salamandridae; genus Lissotriton; species Lissotriton helveticus. The sequence goes on from NC_136067.1 coordinate 1,752,366,871, forward strand.
TCCACAGGGGACATGACCCAAACTTTCTGTCCAGGCTGAAGCTCTACCAGAGTGGCCCTCTGGTCGTACCACCGCTTCATCTCCTCCTGGCTGGCCTCCAGATTTGCCTGAGCAAGATCCCTGAAGCGCCTAGTCTGGTTCCTAAAGGCCAGCATGTAACTGTATACATCCTGGGGAGGTTTCCTGGGAGATTGCTCCCAGCCTTCTCTGACCAGACTTAAAGGTCCTCTTACCGGGTGACCATACAAAAGCTCAAAGGGGCTGAACCCTAGAGACTTCTGTGGCACCTCACGGTAAGCAAACAACAGGCATGGCAAGAGGACGTCCCATTTACGCCTCATTGGTTCTTCAAGACCCATGATCATGCCTTTAAGGGTACGGTTGAATCTTTCAACCAACCCATTACCTTGAGGGTGGTAAGGAGTGGTGAACTTATAAGTTACCCCACACTCCTTCCACAGAGACTTCATATAGTTGGAAATGAAGTTGGTGCCCCGGTCTGACACCACCTCTCTGGGGAACCCCATTCGGGAGAAAACACCCATTAGTGCCCGTCCCACCACGGGGGCAGTCACTGTTCTGAGAGGGATGGCTTCCGGGTACCGTGTGGCATGGTCCACCAAGACCAGGATGAACCTGTTGCCCAGGGCTGTCTTGGGGTCCAGTGGCCCAACAATGTCAATCCCCACCCGGTCAAAGGGGGTACTGACCACGGGAAAAGGTTGGAGGGGAGCCTTCTGCTTCCGCCCGCTTTTCCCACTTGCCTGGCAAGTCTGACAGGTCTTGCACTGGATGTCTACATCCCTTCGCATCTGAGGCCAATAGAAATGGGTGACAAGCCTGTCATAGGTCTTGTCCTGCCCCAGATGTCCAGCTAAAGGAACGTCATGAGCCAAACCCAGTAGGAAGGCTCTGAAGCGCTGGGGTACCACCAGCACACGGGCTGACCCAGGCTCAGCAGCCTTAGGCTCGCTATACAGGAGGTCGTTCTCCCAGTACACAAAATGTGACCCTGACTGATCACCTGAGGTTTGGGCTGAGGCCTGCTGCCTCATACCCACAAGAGAAGGGCACACTTTCTGTTCTGCACAGAATTCCTCCCTGGAGGGACCACCATCCTGCTGCCAATGGGTCAGCTCGGGCAGGTCTCCCAGTTCGGCAACTTGTTCACCTGTGGGTTCCAGGGCATCCCCCTCGAGGTCTGCCTCCTCCTGGACCACGGGAACTACGGGGGACGGTTTCCCGCTCCCCCTGCCTCTTCTCTTCACAGCTGGGTCCTGGGCTATACTTTCAGGCTCCAGAACCCCATCAACACCCTTACTTGCTGTCATGGATCGAGTGGTTGCACACACCCACTCTGGCACACCCAACATTTTCAAATGTGTCTCCCTCTCCACCTTAGCCCAAGGGGAGTCTTCTAAATCGTTGCCCAGGAGACAATCAACAGGCATGGCGGGCCTCACAGCAACCTGAAGAGTACCCGAAACTCCCCCCCATTCAAAGGAAACTTGAGCTACCTCACACTCTTTCTGGGAGTTGTCAGCAGCTATCACAGGGTAGAATGCGTGGGGAACAACCTGCTCTCTGGACACCAAGTGACACTTGACAGCTGTCACACTCGCTCCGGTGTCTCGGAGAGCTTCCACTCTATGGCCATTAATGGTCACCCACTGCCTATATTTTTTAGTGTTACTAGGCAGAGGGGGTGGCGGGACCAATTCCATGTCTCCTAGAGAGACCAGGGACATCTCTGCGGGACCCTCCCCACCATGGGCAACCATCTCCTCCCCTCCCAGAGCTACACTAGCCAACTGACGGGGTGGTGCACTGGGTAGTGCACCAGACTTCTTCAAGGGACACTGAGGGTCATAAAAACGGTGTCCTACCTGCTTACAAACGAAGCAGGTCAGTGGGCCCCTATGACCAGGTTTACCTGGCGGGGCCTCTGATTTCTTCACAGAGGGAGGCTGGGAACCTTTCCCTTGGTTCCCTTGGGGATTACCTTGGGGCCCTTTCTGGGACTCCTTCTGTTTACCCCTGTCCCCCCCACTCTTCTGCTGGGGACCCTGCCCACCTTTGGCTGAGTCTCCCACTGGACCCTTGTGGACCCTGGTACTGACCCAGCGGTCCGCCTCTTCAGCAAGTTTTCTAGGGTTAGATATCTTGCTATCAATAAGGTGCTGGCGCAGCTCTGGAAAACAGTTATTAGACAAGTGCTCCCAAGCAAACAAATCATAAAGAGCATCATAACTTTCCACTTTGCTGCCCTTTACCCAACCATCCATGGCTCTGCAAAAATATGACACATACTCCACCCACGTGGTACCAGGCAACTTCTTACATTCTCTAAAGGCCTGTCTGTACTTTTCTGGGGTTAGGCCATACCTTAACATTAAAGCATCTTTCATATGAGCATAAGACGTCCTATTCTCAACAGGCATGTCTAACAGGGTATCTCTTCCCTCATTCACAAAGCGACCCCACAACCCCGCTCCCCAATCCTTCTCAGGGACCCGGTGGGCCAACAATGCTAACTCATATGCTTTAAACCACTGACCAATATCCTCATTCTTCTGAAAATCTTTGATCACATCTTTGGGAAAATAAAACCTACTTTCTGCAGGCACAGATGGGACGCTGCCACCAGAGGGATTCAATTCTAACTCCTTAGCTTTGAGCTCCATGTCCCTCACCATTCTCTCACGCTCAAAAGCTAACTTCTCTCTTTCAAACTCTAATCTTTTGATCTCCAAATCAGCTTCTCTCCTGCCTCTTGCATTCTCTATCTCCAACTGCCCATTTATCTTAAGTTTTGCCATTTCCACGTTGTAGGCTCGCTCCTTCGCCCTTTCTTCTCTTTCTTCAGGGGAAAGACCCTTGGAGGAAACGCTGCTGCCAGGAGGGGATACAGGCCCAGTCACGGGCACTTCCTCCTCCCCTTCCTCTGTCGGTACCACCACCGGGGCAGAGGGATTCCTGGCCTCTAACCAGGCTTCCAATGCTTTGCGAAATTCTGGTTTGTTTTTGCAGCCTGTGGTAGGAACTTTAAATTGCTTGCAAAGGGATTTCAGCTCCCTTAAGGAATAATCACTTATCTTACTCCTATCAAATTCCTCCTCAACAACAACAAGGGGAGTGACTCCGGCGTCACTCATGGTCAAAACTGGCAGTTTCAAAAATCAAGCTTCAGGAAAAGCGGAGAACAAAAATAGAATATCCAACCAAAACAGAATGTGGCTGCGCTATGGTCTGCTTTCACTATGTAGCGCACACTAATCACTGCACATGGGTCATAAATGCAAAGTTCAAAATCCCACCGCTGACCCACCAATGTTAGAAGCGGCTGTCTCTAGTTGACAGAGGTATACACTTCTGACAAATAGGGACACACCTTTTCTAGTCAGGGCAAGGAGATCACACACTTAGATAACCCCTGCTCACCCCCTTGGTAGCTTGGCAAAGCAGACAGGCTTATCTCAGAGGCAGTGCGTTAAGCATTTATGACCACATACAGTAATAAAGTGAATACACTACAAATGGACACGACACAGTAGTATTATAAAAATAAGTATTTTTATATAAGGCTTAGCACAAGACCAAATAACGACAAAAATATACCACAGTCTTAATAAATACTCTTGGAAGGAAAAATAATAGTTCAAGCACGGTTTCTTCTTAGCACAAAAGTCTTTAGTATCAAAAGCAACTCTTCTTCTCTAAAACACAGTTCTTGGCAACAATGTAACCCACACGGGAGTCACACGACGTCGAGGCAAAGTTAATCCACAGGTTCGGCGTCGACCGCGAGGAGCGCTACGTCGAGCCCGGAGTCGCACAGACCCCAACAACACAGTACCTTGGAAAAGTGAAGCACTCGATGATCAGCGGCGTCGAGATGTCCGGCGTCGCGTCTTCGGCGTCGATCGGGCCTCGGAGTCGGGGCGATCTGCAGCGGCGTCGACCGAAGTCAGGCGGGAGCAGCGCTCACGGGATGAAGCAGGATACGGCGTCGTCGATGTCGATGTTGCAAGAGTGAGCAGCGCTCACGGCGTCGAGAGGGCTCGAAGTCGATGCGATCAGCGGCGGTGCAGACACGGGGTCACTTGGAGCTGGAGCCGAACTCACTACTCACTGGCGTTGCTGCTGGCGTCGATCGGGCCCGGCGGCCGGCGTCGAGGAAGCGGGACACTGGAGCCGTTTACTCACGATGTCGAGCTGGATTCGGCGGCGTCCGTCGGCGTCGAGATTGCTGGATTCTTTCAGAGGTGCTGGATTCACAAACTCCAGCAAATAGCACTTTAACAGATGAAGTCCTTTAGCCCTGTGACTTCAACAGGAGACTGGCACTCTTCCAGCCCTTGGAGATTTTCTCAGCAAAGAGTGAGAGTACACACAAAAGTTCCTCTCTCCTGGTTCCTTGGCAAAAATAAAGAAGCAATGCAGGATTCCCCCAACAAACAGCACTCTGGCAGAAGGGGTAGGCAGTCCTTAGATCAGCAGGCTTCTTGTCCTTGGTTCAGGTTTCCTTGTCAGAAGTGATCTGATTTCTTGGTTCAGGGGTCCTTCTCTTATACCCCTTTTTGGCTTTGATCCCTTTGTCCATGCAGGGGAATTTCCCCCCATCCTGGGTTTGTTGTGGGTGTTGCCAGGCCAGAGCACCTGGCCTATTCACTGGGCAGGGCAGAGTCCTCAGCCGCTCAGCAGGAGCGGAGCCAGCATTGTCACTGGCAGGGGCAGGGCCATCAGCTGCCCGGCAGGAGGCGGGCCAGGGAAGTCCCAGGCAAGCACAGAGTCATCAGTCGCCTGGCAGGGGGGCGGAGCCAACATTGTATCAGGCAGGGCAGGCTATCAAGAGCTACTCTCCCCTACTCTCAATGCAAATGCCCCACTCATCCCACACTGACTCATTCAGACTCTCTGGAGCCACCCAGCTCCTGTCACACACACACCAGAACCAGCAGAGACCGGTAGACAGTTAGACAAGAAAATAGCTACTTTCTAAAAGTGCTATTTTCAAACACAGAGTCCAAAAACCATCCACACAAACGGATGCGTTATTAAACCCTGAGTTCAGGGATACCAAACTCGACATTGCACCATGCTCCCCGAGCCCGCTAGGATTATAACATTAATAATCCTGGCAGCCCATTCTAACTGATGGAGAGCAGGCTACCTTACAATAGTGAAAAACGACTATGGATGTAATTCACTATTAGGACATGCCAACCTTGTCAGGCTTGTCCTACCTTATGCTTACAATGCACCCTGCCCGTGGGCCTACTATAGGGGTGACTAACATGAAGTTAAGGGAAGGTTTAGGGACTGGCAAGTAGGTGTACTTGCGCAGTCCTCGTGACAGTCAGACTGCACGTGGTCTGGCAATGGCAGACCTTCAGACATACTTTTACCAGGCCGCTCTTGTGGGTGGCACAACATGTGCTGCAGGCCCACTAGCAGCATTTGTATTTACAAGCCCTGGCACCCCTGGTGCACTCTACTAGGGACTGATAGTAAACCAAATAAGCCAAACATGGAAGTAAATCAATACAGCAATTTCACATAGGGAGCACTTGCACTGTGGCACTGATCAGCAGTGGCACAGTGCCCAAAGCATATACCAGCAAAAACATCGTAACAGAGGAGGCAAACAGAAAAAAAATGGAGGAGAGACTCATGCCAATGATGCCAGGTCTAACACTGGCCCATCAGTATCAGGGCCCATGGTTCAGTGATGGCCATTCGGTGACCCTTTTATGAAAATACTGGGTAAATCTGTGTCTACCTTTGTTTCCCCAGACAATGCACAAACGGTCATAACATGTTTTTTGTCTTTAAAGCTTTTTCCTTGGGTGGCCATAACAAAGGCCTTTTCTCCAGCCAAAGTTCTCAGAGAAGCCACGCCACTAGAAGAAACATACTATGGCAAGACCTTAAGCGGTTTGGAGGATTTTTCCATTCTAGAGGTGAAGAAAAAGAAAACATGATCAGTTGTGCTTTCAGAGGCACTGTCAATGCCCCAGTAGGATAATTTGGTAAGTATTATTAGTTTTCCTTAGCAAGTATTGGGGCATACAGGCATGACTATTCCACAAGTGGTACAAAACCATGGGAGATTTGTGGATTCTTTAGACGGTGATGGGGTTTCATATACACTGTAGTGGAGCTCCACACTTCTTTTCACTTAAGGAGTGCATGCTTTTAGACACAGAGGTGGCCAAGATGAAAGTTTAAGAGGCTATGTATAGGACCTCTCCCCATTTCAAGAGAACTTATTTTTTGATGGAAAAAAACAAAAGGAACTCTGTGCATAATTCAACCTTGTAGACTTCAACTAATGTTTGAAACACCAACATTTCAAGATAAAGGACATCCTCCTTCTAAGAGAAGCCCTGTGGCGATGTGACTGGAGGTTTCAGCCAGATCTGAAGGACACATACTTGTGTGTCCCCATTTTTTCTCTGCAACCTCCATTTTCTTCAGTTTGCGTAATGGAACCAAGTGTTTGAGTTCACAGCATTATTTTGTGGAGTGAGACTTCTGATGTGCTAGGATGACATTTGTTCATAATCCAATCAATGCCCAACGAGGCTGACAGGGCATGTGAACAATGTGACAATAACACTTCTGCAGAATTTTGAACTTTTATCAATAGGGAAATGTTGACGCTGTCTTGATCTCAAGTGATGATTATCTAGGGATTCTTCCTATACTCGCCATTCTCTGGCTGACTGTAATAAAGGTGGTAAACATCAAGGAGGAACTGAAAGGAGGAGTCCTCAGGGACAGGTTCTTATTCAGACAGGTGGCCAGAATCGTTTGGCTGCTGTCATCACCAATCATCGCCATATTTCCAAGGTCGCTACCCCACAGCACTCTGTGGAGACTCAAAGCTTATCATCATTAGAGGGGCTTCATCAATTTGGAGCTGGTATCCTCTCAGACTGCTGGGATTCTGTGGTGACTGGAGAATTTCAAGGCAAGCTATCGTTTTATGCTAGCTGGTGGTTCCAGGGAGCTTGAAAAAGGGATATTTCCACAGAGAGAAATTGGTCACATCAAGTGCCTTGAGATTCTGGTATTCTATTTTGTGGTCAAGGGCATAATCCAGGATAAAATTAACTGTTGCAACCTGCTACAAATGGGAAATATGTTGCTGATTCATTGCATAAGCTACTACAGGCCACTTAGCCCAGGATATTGGCAGAACTGGAAAATGATTTCTGGCAATTATGCCTGAAGTAACACACTCCTGGTGACAGTAAAATACCCCCAACAGACATAGAACCAGACTGCATATTGGACCTCTAGATTTCTGCAGAACACCAGTGACAGGCAACTATATTGATGGATTTTTTCAGACACTGTGATGCTGTCTTTGCAAGATGGATCTCTTTGTTTCTTGACTGAACTACTAGGTGCCTGGCATAGGGGTGACTGTGGTGAATGTGCATTATAGCAGATTGGTCCAGGACATGCATTACACATTTCCCCTCTTTGCCATAGTTTGCAGGTTTATGGCCTAAATCAGAAGACAAGTAGCTGACTTAGATTTTAGTGATAGAGATTTGGAGATTTCAAGCATGGTTTCCAGTTCTAGTGGAATTTTCTTAACTTTTCCAATCCCTCTTCTCCTGGATCAGGCAACTATGACGAACTGTATGGGGTAGGCACACTAATTGGTTATAGCCTGATCACTATGCTTAATGACTTAGACAATTACAGGGAAAGTTGGATGATTACAGAGAAAGCTGGATGATCACAGTCATTTGAGAGGAAGGTTTTTATTTGCATGGAGACAGTAGTCATGTAGGTGTTTGGCACCCTGCTTCAGCTTATAGGACAATCAATCTTTTAGACCTGTCAACCTATGGTGGTCATCGGCTAAACGTTTTTCCTGCTAGCCTTCAATTTTGCTGGTCTTGTTACGTTGGGTTTAGGACTCTGGGCACTTAACAACTGCTAATCAGTACTAAAGTGCATGTGCTCTCTCCCTAAACATGGTTTGATTGACATGTCCACAATTGGCATATTTAATATACTTATAACTGCCTAGTAAAGTGCACTACATGTCCCCAGGACCTGTACCTTAAATGCTAGTAGTGGGCCTGCAGCACTGGTGTTGCCGGCTACTTAAGTAGCCCTTCAAAACATGTCTCAGGCCTGCCACTGCAGAGTCTGTGTGTGCAGTTTACACTGCCATGTTGACTTGGCATTTCAAACCCCTTGCCAAGTGTTGAACTCCCCTTTTGTTAAACATAAGTCATTTCTAGGGTATGCCCTATATAGCCCATAGGGTAGAGTGCTGTGCAATTAAAAGGAAGGACATGTACTTTTAGATTTTATATGTCCTGGTAGTGAGAAACTCCCATTTTTTTTTCTGACTAATGTGAGGCCTACTCTTCCTTAGGTTAACATTGGAGATTCTTTGTTACTTATAATATGTGTAATTCCCAATTGGAAGGAGGAAGAGATATCATGCTTAGTACTTATAGAATTGTAATAATAAAACCTGTTTAATGGCTAAGTCAAATTTATCATTACAATTTTAAAAATGCCACTTTTAGAAAGATGGCCTTTTTCTTCTCAAAGCCTTGTGTGCCTGCAGCCTGTCTCCAATACACGTCTAGGGTGGGTGACAGCTGGGCTTTTTGCATTCCCTCTAGACAGCCACACAGAAAAAGAGTTTAGGTGTGACTGATCGGCCATCCACTTCCTGATGGGCTTTCCTGGGCAGGATGGGACTGAGGAGCTGGTTGTTGCCTTAGACTTACACCTGAATAGACTATGTCCTGTCCCCACACAAAGGACTGCTTATTCCCCTGGAGTGAGTCTGGAGCCGGGCAAGAAAGGAGGACCTCTGTGCACTGAAACGCCCCTCTCTGAAGTCTACCTCACTTTAAAGGCACCACTGGGTATAAGAACTGGAATTCTGACCCTACCAACTCAGTACACTTTGGGACCTGTGGATACTCTGCCAGGACGAAGGACTGCTCAAGGACTATTACTCTGCTGGACTGCTACTCTAGAAGAACTGCTTTGTTGCTGTGCTGACCTGCTGCCCTCCTTGCCTAGGTGAGAAGAACTGGACCCAAATCACTTGAACCCAGAACCAGGGCGGTTCGATTGCTTGCTGGCTTACCTCCTGATTTAAGTCTCAGGGACATAAAATACGTCCAACTCACCTGCTACGGCACCTGGACTCTGCGAGTCTTGCCCTGTCAAGTGGTGCCAATCCAGTCCTGAGCCCTTAGAAGTGGGGATTAAGTGCTGCTACAGCAAGGCTGGTCCCTATATTTGACCCTCGCCCCATTTCGGTGGGACTGTACTTTTGGATTTGACCCGGTCTAGTGTGACCAGATAGCCCTGGTTGGTGTTTTATGCTTTTAAGCACTACATTTCAGTTTATTCTTTAAAAAATCATTACTTTGGTTCTACTTCTTAGGTTTTTGTTGTTCTGCTCTTGTTTTGTTCATTAAATTGAGTGGTATTTTTCTAACCAGATGTGATATCGTTTTGTGTGACATTTTTACTGCTTTACTGTTTGAAGTGTTGCACAAATATTTTACAAATTGCCTCAAAGGTTAAACTTGCCTGCTCTGTGCCAAGGTACCAGAAGGTATGTGTTTGTGACTTACGGTGACTAGGATTTTGGTTCCTGTTTGGACAGGGAGCATACCTCTGCCAACCAGGAAGCCAATTTCTAACACAATCCTTTTAGGTTGGCAATTTCAGAGGGACAACAGCCTTTTAATGAAATGCTAACAGGTGAAGAATTTGTGGTGTGTGAGGTGATATGGGGTGTGCGGTAGGTCCAGATCCTCAGTATTCCCATGTATGGATTGCTATTTAGGTACTGAATCTCATTATCTTGGCAACACAGTGAGGTAAGCATTTTCAGCCAAGATAGCTATGGTCCTCAGTCTGATGCCATTTTGAATGGTCTCAGATGCAATGTTCACCATTGACAGGAGGATTATGTCTAGTGCCTGGCCTTTCCAATTTCCGCGTCGTTCACTATATTCGTGGGCCTCTAAAGCTGTGGTGAATAAACAATGACCCAACAGGGTGCACCAGTGTCTTGTCTCTTCCACCCCATCACAAGATGGCTTCAGCGGGTTATGCAGGAAACAGGAATTTATGTCTTTATTTGTGGCTCCTGTCTGGCTTGAAAAGAAAGTTCTCATTAGGAGGTTGTTAGAAGGACATTATGGTTGTGGCCGACTAGTCAGTCGATTCAACATTTAAAATTTTTTACATTAATCCAAAAAAGGAATGACTTCTGACATGGGTAGTAAGCTCTAAACATACATAATCCTCATCTCTGGTCCTGCCACAGACTGTAAAATGGTCTAGATAATGAGAAGGACATTTTCAGTTCTCTACTGGGACACGAAGATGAGGAGTATCCCACCAGATGTTTTGACATATTTGACGGCCCACTCATGGGTAAGGCTTCTTTTTCCTTGGCTAGGCGGCCTTCATGTTTGAAGTTAGTAGTGTTTTTCCTTTTCTGGGGATGTCACAGTCTTAATGCATCACTTTCAGGGACATGTTTTATTTGGTTTGTAGCCCCTGTTTTAATTTCTTCCTTTTCTTTGCCATGGCACTGGTGCAGAAGCAAGAATAAGGATTGAAGTGGAGAGTGGAAGTGGAGCCTGGCTTCACTAAAGGAAAGAGGGATGAAAACTCTACTCTAGTACTTTGTCAGCTTTGAATGATCAGCCACTGTCTTCTATTGGTTGTTCTAATTTTGTGAACCAAGAAGCATGCATGTACTTCAGGTGTTTTCAATGTAAGCGCTATGGGTGAGCTGCTGAGCCTAATAAATGAAGTTGATAATGCATAATCCTCCCCTACATGTCCTTAATGGAACAGAAACATGTTATTCTCACCAGCCAGGATGTTTTATATTCTTTCTAAACTAGGTATAACGATCACTGCCAGCTGGGTACTTCTTAAAACTGGAACAATAGTTATTTTAGAAATTACAATTTTGGTGTACATATAGTTAGGCACATGGCAGCGGACAGTGCAGAACAACTGTTAGTATCTGGTTGCTAAGTCTTTTCCCCAAAGAATACTAGGCTTTCTGGCATTTTAAATGATCATGTGTATGCCTATGTAACAGTTTATTTCCACAAATGATCGCTTGGCTATATGTGTGTCCTTTTTGTCCCATGTTGGAGATTCTAAAGACAGCCAGGATTTGTGACTAATCCTGGAGGAGCCATTTGACAATGAATGGCAACAATATATATTTTTTTAAAGGGAAGACATGGTCTACAAAAAGGTGTGTGGAAATTGTTCTAAAAGTCTTGTCAACAAAAGATTTTTTGTGCTAATATCACCCTCTTTAAAGCTAACAGACACGGGCAAAGAGAATTTTCTTTTTCACAAGTAGTGGATATTATTTCCTTTGTTTGCGGTTTCTCGCTACTTTCAGTTAGTGGAGGTTTTTGGATGAATCAAGAAAGCCCGCTATCAATTTCTGAAAAGTGGACAAAGGGTACTTTGTGAAGACTGGTGAAGGTTATCCCAAACAACCCAATCTATGAATTCCAAAAATGTAATGTTTATTTGTATAGCGCACTAATCACCCCACAGACTATCCAGGTGCTTGAGCAGGTGTAAAGATCCCCTAGGTGCTATACGAAGAGCCAGGTCTTCAGATTTATACGGAACTCTAGAAGTTAAGATTGGGGGTCTGATGTGTTGAGGGGGGTTTGTTCCATGTCTTGGGTACAATGTAAGAGAAGGAACAACTTCTAGTTTCACTTTTGTGGATGCGTGGAGTGTGTGAGAGTAAGGCAGTGCCTAGGTGTCAGGTGGGTTGGTGAAAGTGTATGTGGTTGTTCAGGCATTCTGGTCCTATGTTGTGAGGCAGCAGTGTTCTGGGAAGTCTTTAGTCTCTGTAGGAGTTGTTTGGAAGTTCTGGCATAGAGAGTGTTGCCATAGTCTGGTCTGCTGGTGATGAGTGCTTGCATAACGGTCTGTTTGGTGTTCTGAGAATACCATTTGAACATCTTTCGCACCATGCATAGGATGTGGAAGCAGGAGGTGCACACTGCATTGGCTTGAGCCGTCATATTGAGCTTGTTTTCTAGGTTGAGCCCTAGATTTCTTGTGTGGTCTTTGGGTTTTGGTCCTAGCTCAGACGTCCACCAGGGGAGTCCCACGGGAAGGTCTTGTTGCAGAAGATCAGTACTTCTGTCTTGTCGAAGCTGAGCTTTAGGCAGTTGGTTCGCATCCAGGCTGCTACAATGGGCATGCAGCTGGTTAAGTTGGTTCTGATGGTGGTTGTCTTGTCTATCAGGGAGAGGATGAGTTGAATGCCATTGGTGTAGGGGATGACGGTGATGTCCTGTGATCGGATGATGTTGGCGACTGTTTACATGTATAGGTTGAAAAAAGAGGGCTTATGGGGTGATCCCTGTGGGAATTTGCATATCAGTTTCTTGGTCTCTGATGTAACGGGTGACAGTCTGACCCTTGGGGTTCTTCCCATGAGGAAGAAAGAGATTCATGTGAGAGTGGATCTTTGTATGCCAATATCGTAAAGTCTTCTGATAAGGGTGTTGTGTGAGACAGTGTCGTAGGCTGCAGAGAGGTCAAGAGGATGAGGGCTGCTGTTTCTCCTTGGTCCAGGATGATTTGAATGTTGTTGGTAACTGCAATGAGTGGTGTGTTGGTGCTCTGGTTCTCTCTGAATCCTCATTGGTTGTTGTGTAGAAGATGGTGAAGTTCAAGGTGGGTTAAAAGTTGCTTGTCGATAGCCTTCTCAATCACTTTGGCTGATAGCAGAGCAGAGTGATGGGTCGGAAGTTGCTTATTTGATTCAGGTTAGCTGTGGGCTTCTTGAGGAGGGCATTGATTTCTATAAATTTCTATTCATCCGGGAAAGAGCAGACATGATGGAGGTGTTGAAGATGTGGATCAGGGTGGTGATGATTGGTGATGTTCCCAGATTGTAGATGTGGTGGTGGTTTAGGCCTCTAAATGGATGGTCTGCATGATTGCCACTGTTTCATTTCTGGTGAGGGTTGTGCATTCAGTCAGGTGGCCATTTTGATTGGGTGGGTAGGTTAGTGATGAATATGCTGTGGTATAATTTGGATAGGTTGTGACAGAGTTTTTTGGAGGCAATGTTGTTGACAGTGCCTGAGGGTGAAGTTGAATCCTCGACAATTTAGAAGATCTCCTTGTACCTGTTTGATATTTCTTCAAAGCGGTTCATTAGTGCTTTATTTCTTGATATCTCTTATTTGCTGCTGATAGTATCTGAGTGCAGCTTTGTAAGTAGTTCTGTCGGTGGTGTTGTGGCTGGCTTTCCATTTCCTTTCTAGGAGTTCACAGTGTTATTTGAATGTAGTGGAGAGAAGAGACAGTTTCAACAAGTTTTACACCTGTAATTTTTGGCAATGAAAGCTGATCTACAAAAGTACTGCACCACTACATTCATCGGACTCTTCTAGTGACACAGATATAGAGCTTTTGTTCAAAAAATGAGCCAACAACCAAACAGTGACTTATCATGATCTTTTAATATATTCTAGTAAAGCATAACTTCACTATAAAATAAATATGAGTTAAATATCAGGGAAGGCTTTATATTTTTAAAATGTACTTCAGAATCTGAATTTAAGTTTAGGCATCATTCAAACCTTTCAGAAAACCCATAACAGATTGTGTTGTGTTGAGTTTATTACAAACACTGTTTTTGTTAACATTAAAAATAAGAAGATCAAACTTTTGTGAAAATTAATTGATAATAGCAAATATTCTACCATCCAGAATTTTCATCAGGGGGTGTACCCAAGGTAGCAGCATAGACGGTCGAGAATCTCCATCTCTCTATTCCGCAAACCTGAATGATGAGCTCTTCCCTGGCACGGAAACCTTTGATTGCCCCAGTATTGGAACTTTCATAGATTCCCATGCTTTTGTATCATTCCCCGTCGTCGGAATGGGAGTCTCGGTAATAAAAAAATACCATAGTAGTAGGTACAAAAGAGAAAGGAAAGGCCTAGGCCTCATTCCCTTTTGTAACATATCAGCCTCTTTTTGTAAAAGAGACCAAATTCTAGGCATCAGCCAATCAGAAGAGCCTCACCCCTGGAACCTTCCTGAAGGAACCTCAGAGCCTCAGATTTTCTACAGCACGTTGTGCTAGGGAGTCTCCATTGAGCTCTGCTCTATTTCCAACACTTTCAAGTAGATTTCTACAGTTTTTTCTTCAGGATTTCTTCAGTTTTACTTCAGGAATCTCTCCTTTTCTTCAGTATGTCTGAAGTTGAGAAAAAGAAAGCCCTTTTCAAGCCCTGTTCCACCTGTGGAAAGAAAAGGCTGTTTGTGGAGGACAAACACAAGGATTGCATTTACTGCCTTTATCCGGATCACAAGGCAGAGGACTGCAAAATTTGCCACACTCTCTCCACCAAGACCTTGAGAGATCGTGCTGGAAGACTGCTTACATGGCTACAGAGGCAGAAGGAGAGGAAACATGGAGTTTCCAGTGATGAGGATGAATCGTCTTCATTTGCTTCCTCAAAAAGGTCAGTGAAAAGGGGTAGAGGTTCCCCATCTTCCTCTGTTGGGCGCCCCTCAAAGGCTTCTAAAAAGACCCCCAGAGAGTCTGATAGTCGGGGTTCACCGCAGTGGGAAGGATAAGGCAGGACTGGTTTCGCCTCATAAGGGTGAGAAGACAGGCCCAGCCTTCAAAAAACCCTCCTCACATTCTTCAGAGAGGAGTTCTAAGTCCTCTACGACGAAGACATCGTCGACGGTGGGTCCGTCGACGAAGAAATTGAAGCCCAAAATCCAATTGGTCCCGTCGACGGGCTCGTCGGCGGGAGAGTCGTCGACGAAAAGTTCGTCGTCGTCGTCGAAGAAGGTATCGTCGATGGCAGTGTCGACGGGAGATGTGCCGACGACATCGTCGACTAAGACGTCGTCGACGGCTTCATTAACATCGTCGACGAGGAAACCATCATCGTCGACGGCAGTGACGACGACGACGGCGTCGACGACGGTATCGACGACGGTGGTGTCGTCGACGAGTGCATCGACGACGACAACAATATCTACAACGTCGGCGGGCTCGTCGATGACGACATCTGTAATTCCAATATCGTCGGCGAGGATATCTCTGGCGTCGACGGAACCAACGACGATTCTGGCTACGGAGAGACGAGTGACGGTTTCTTTAACGAGAATCACTCCTGAGATGACATCCCCGAGAAGGGTGACCCCTTTACCGCCAACTTTGTTGTTGGACCAGGGAGAATCTGAGGAAGACGGACAGGATGCTTATGACTATGCCAATAGCCCGTCTCAGCTACTAATCATGAGTCAAGAGACAGATTCAGAAGGGGCATATGACCAAGAGGAAAGAGAATATCATCAAATGGCCCACTCTAAGAGCTATGTGCCACAAGACATGACTTTGGTTCCTACAACTTTCCTGCATGACCTCCACAAGATGTTGCAGGACTATAAGTCAAGAGCTGAAAGACCAACACCACGTAGGTCTGCTCCTTCGACACCAGTGAGGAACCCCTCATCTGTAGTTACTCCGGTACGTCCGATACAGACGCCACCTCAACCTCAGCGGCCGGTTCCTCAGGCTCCGTCAGAGCCTGCTGATGACCCGGATGGGGATGGTAATGATGATGAATCATCCAATGATGACCAAGAGTCAGATCATGATGGAGATGAATATGATGACTACATCATCCCGGACCAAGCTTCGCCACATCAAGACTTGGTAGATTCACCTCCTGTTGACATCGGCAGTTTTCATCAGCTGATGGAACGTGCAGCTGGGAGATTTAAACTGGTAAAGCCCGCTCAAACCACGGACTGTTTCTTATATGATTTCAAAGAAACGCTCCGCAAGACAACAAGGTCGATTCCAATTGTGGATCATTTGTGGGAGGAAGGTTTGAAAGCTATGAAAATCCCAGCGACGGTGGTCCCTGTGCTACCACGTCTGGATAAGAAGTATAAAGCACCAGATGATGGACCTGCAGCGCTAACGGGCCATCCAAAACCTGACTCTGTCATCTCACAGGCAGCACAGAGGAAGTCGCGGAACCCCTCTGCTCCCTTAACGGCCCCTCCTGACAAGGATGTACGACGACTGGATAACACGGGCAAGCGTTTTTCATCGATGGCTAGCCTGCTAATACGGGCCGCCAACACTTTGGCGATATTAGGACGATATTAGGACGATATGATCGCCAATTATGGTGTGATGTAGCTCCATATCTGGAACAGCTTCCACCGGAGTCAGTGGCGGAAGCAAAGAAGACTTTACAAGAGGGTGAGGCGGTCTCTATGGAAATTATAGACTGTGCCATGGACATTGCCACGATGTCCTTTCGGGCGTTGGCAGGAGCGGCAGTGTTAAGACGCCAAGGGTGGCTGAAGGCGACTTGGTTTAGACCGGAAATTCAGAACAAGGTCCTTGATCTGCCCTTCGATGGCGAGGCCCTATTCGGGAAATTGATAGATGATACTCTTCAAGAGATCAAAAAGGACACTGAAACAGCCAGGTCGCTAGGTACCCTCCAGTATCGCAAATCTCCCTTCAGAGGTTCGAGAGGCAGAGGAGGTGGTTATAGAGGTTCATACCAACAACAGCAGCAACGCTATTCTTCAAACACTTCAGGATACCAGCAAAACCGCCAGTCATACCAGCAAAGACAGGGCCAATCTTCGGGTTACTCGAGGCCTTACAACACGGGCAAGCAGGCTGCCCGTGGACGGGACGCGTCCAATCGCCAATAGCGGCCTCCTGGCTCTGCCTACTGTTCCCTCCTCCAAGAGATCATCAGTTGGAGGCAGGGTGTCAAAATTCCTTCAAAATTGGTCCAAAATAACATCGGACCGTTGGGTGATCAACATCATAAGGAGAGGACATACTTTGGAATTTATGGAAGTCCCTCCACCCAGGCCCCCGGCAGCCATTCCATCGAAACATCTGCGTCTCCTAAGGCTCGAAGTACAACACATACTCCGCAAAGGGGCGATAGAGCCGGTCCCCTCCAAACAACAGGGCCAAGGTTTCTATTCCAGGTTCTTCCTGGTGAGAAAGATGCTGGAAAAATGGCGCCCCATCTTAGACCTCAGGGAGCTAAATACCTATCTCGTCTCCCTATCCTTCCGGATGGTATCCTTACAGGACATATTGAAGATGATCAGTCCGGGGGATTTCATGGCCACGCTCGATCTGGAGGACGCGTACTTCCATGTCCCGATTCACCCAGCACACAGAAGGTTCCTACGCTTCACAGTAGCCAAGAGCCATTTTCAGTTCAGGGTTCTGCCGTTCGGTCTTCACTCTGCCCCAAGGATTTTCACGAAGGTGCTGGCACTGGTGGCAGCATTTCTGCGAAAGAACCACTTCCAGGTCTTCCCTTATCTGGACGATTGGTTACTGAAGGCCCCGTCCAGAAGGTTAGCGCAGGACGCTGTGCAGGCTTGCACCAATCTGTTCCAGAATCTGGGGCTCACTTTGAACAGAGAAAAATCCACGCTGATGCCCTCAAGAAGAGCACGGTTCCTAGGAGCAGTGTTAGATTCAAGGCTCTCGAGGGCGTTTCCTACTCAAGAGAGGATAGAGAAGCTGCAACGGTTGGCACGAAACCTTCGGGGAAAAAGGTGTCTTTCTGTACGCAGCTACAAGTCACTGCTAGGGGTGATGTCCTCATGTATTCCCCTAATTCCACACTGCCGACTGCGGATGCGTCCCCTGCAGGAGCAACTGGACCTCCAATGGAAACAAGTGCACGGATCGTTCGAGGACAAGGTGGTTGTCACTCGGGAGATGAAAGAGGCAGTGATTTGGTGGTCACATCAAGACAATTTGTGCTAAGGTCTATCCTTCGCAAGCGTACCATCGCCTCAAATACTAACGACGGATGCGTCATTGGAGGGATGGGGAGCAGTGATGCAGGATCTGCAGGTCAGCGGCCATTGGTCTCCTCGCGAGCAAAAACTGCATATCAATCTGTTGGAGCTGAGAGCGATCAGGCTAGCTCTTCAAGCTTTTCTTCCGCGACTCCAGGGTTCACAAGTGCTCATCAGGATGGACAACACCACAGCTATGCATTATGTGAACAAAGAAGGAGGAACGAGATCACTCCTCTTGTCGCGAGAAGCTCAGCAGATATGGGAATGGTCAATTCTTCAGAGAATTTCGCTAAAGGCGGAGCACTTACCAGGAGTGCTGAACGAAGGCGCCGACAGACTGAGCAGGTTATCCTCAGTCAGTCACGAGTGGGAACTAAAACAGCAGGTACTGGATCTACTATTTCAGACGTGGGGCACACCGGAGGTGGACCTATTTGCAACGCCAACCAACAAAAAATGCCGGTCATACGCCAGCAGGTTCCACCATCTAGGCTCATTGGGCAATGCCCTGTCGATAGCCTGGACGGGGAGGTTTCTTTATGCGTTTCCACCAATTCCCCTGATTCCACGCCTCATCATGAAGATGAAGACGGAACCATGCAAAATACTCCTAATAGCCCCAGCGTGGCCGAGACAATTTTGGTACACAGAACTACATCTGCTGTTGCTAGTTCCTCCATTCCTGCTGGAGGAGGTTCAGGATCTTCTGTCAATGTCCGGAGGACAGGTTTGGCATCCAGACCCAAAATCATTACAGCTGACTGCATGGCCCCTGACCAGCGAGAATTCATGAATGTCCCTCTTTCCAAGGAGATAAAGGACATCCTTTCCCAGGCAAGAGCACCTTCAACAAACAAGACATACAGATTAAAATGGAAAAGGTTCTGTATTTGGTGTAAGAAGGAAAAGGTTGATCCTTTTACTTCAAAACCTCATCAACTCCTGCCTTATCTACTCTCGCTAGCAAAGTCTAATCTGACCCATTCTACGATCAAGGTCCATTTGGCAGTAATTTCAAGATTCAGGAGATCTGACTCTGGTCCTTCATTATGGTCTTCAAGAATTGTCAAGCACTTCCTCAAAGGCCTGTTCAGGGTCTATCCACCAGTGAGACCACCTCCTCCAACTTGGCATTTAAACTTGGTCCTGGCCCAACTGATGAAGGAACCATTTGAGCCGATTCACCGCTCAGACTTGAAATACTTGTCATGGAAATTGGCTCTACTCTTAGCCCTGACATCGGCTAGGCGAGTGGGGGAGTTGCAGGCCCTTACTATCCAAGAGCCGTTTTTACAGTTCAAAAGGAACACGGTCATCTTGCGGACGAACCCAAGATTCATTCCTAAAGTTCCTACAGACTTTCACTTAAATGAACCAGTAATTCTAAAGAAATTTTTTCCAAACCCAGTCACTCCAGCGGAGAAGACGTTGCACACTCTGGATTTACAAAGATGTCTGAAATTCTACTTAGACCGTACCAAGGCATTTAGAAAGACTTCGCAATTGTTCATTGCCTTTGGTGGTCCAAGCAAAGGTCTCCCTCTGTCCAAACAGGGGATCTCAAGATGGATTTCGAGTGCTATTCTGCATTGCCACAACATAGCAGGAAAACCTCTGTGGGGCAGGATCCGTGCTCACTCAACGAGATCAGTGGCATCCTCAACAGCCCTCTTTGCGGGGGTGCATATAAAGGACATTTGCAGGGCTGCTACCTGGAGCAGTGTGCACACTTTCACTAAGCATTACTGCTTAGAGTCATCGCAGCAGGATGATACGGCGGTGGGCCAGGCTGTCCTGAGGAACCTCTTCAAGTGATTGGTGAGCTTTCCTTTCTATCCCACCTTCCATTGGTAACACATTTTGTGATTTCATTTTTTGAGGTTATAAGGTACTTATTTACAAAATGTGTTTATGATGCTTTACTGCTTGCTATTCTGATACAAAAGCATGGGAATCTATGAAAGTTCCAATACTGGGGCAAGAAAACAAGTTACTTACCTGTAACTTTGGTTCCCCAGTATTGGTAACTTTCATAGATTCCCATGCGCCCACCCACCTCCCCGGGGAAAGCTCAGCCTTCAGCAAGTAGGGTGTCTAGCACACAACGGCTACGAAAATCTGAGGCTCTGAGGTTCCTTCAGGAAGGTTCCAGGGGTGAGGCTCTTCTGGTTGGCTGACGCCTAGAATTTGGTCTCTTTTACAAAAAGAGGCTGATATGTTACAAAAGGGAATGAGGCCTAGGCCTTTCCTTTCTCTTTTGTACCTACTACTATGGTATTTTTTTATTACCGAGACTCCCATTCCGACGACGGGGAATGATACAAAAGCATGGGAATCTATGAAAGTTACCAATACTGGGGAACCAAAGTTACAGGTAAGTAACTTGTTTTCTTCTCCATGAGTTCGGAGGGGCTGGGCAATGGTTGATGTGCTTGGATCCCCACTGCCAGAGCCGATATCTCAAGCTGCCCCGAGAACAAGGCAGAGCCCTAAGATGGCAACCATGTCCTGAAAAAGAAAACACCAGCCAGTGCTCTGTTCTTGAGGAAATTATCTGGCAGGAAGGTGTGTCTGGCCTCTTCGGGTCTTATACGCCTTCAGGGAGCGCACAAATGCCCATCGTAAAGGGCCCATCCAGAAGCACTGTTGGCGCTGGTCTTGACAAGAGCCGGCTGACTGCAGAGGCTTTATTCTGTTGGTGGAGGCCCATGGGTGAGCTGGCGTGAGGTGGAGTTGGAGGTGGCAGCAGAGGCAGTCATTGGAACCTGTGAGTGCTGCAGCTAAGAAGTGGCAGCATGAATAAGAGGAGTACCAGAACCAGCTGCTACCCTTGAGTGCTGACGAGCTGGCAGACCCTCGACCAGCAGGGTAGTGGCCAGGGTGCAGAGGTAAGGAGACACACTGGAAAGAGAAGGCGAGTGTAGGAACTGTACTCAGGAAGCCAAAACCAGCACTAGACCTCTGCTTATCCTATGGTATCGCCATTGCTGCCCACTGAAGGCTGAGCTCTTTCCTGGGTATCAACCATTGGGTAGAATAGCCGGTGAGGTGGCCTGGGGGAACACCACTTCAAGGGAACACTGCTTCATCCCTGGCAAATGTTACTGCAGGGCCAGAGTGCAGATACTAGACATATTACTGAGCCAAGAGGTTGTCTTGGCTGCTTCTAGATTGTTTGCCCCTAGCCGATGAAGGCCAGACATGACCTAACTTGCTCTCCCCTTAACTATCAGCAGCCTGAACAATGACTTGGAGTGACAAGATGACTCCAGACAAGGGTCAAATATAGAGCATTCTTTGGACATTTGGTCAAAGCTATCCCAAGTGAAAGAGGACATCTGCCAGAAGGACAAACCAGTGACCCCCAGAGGAAGTACCAGTAAACAGTCAGACAAAGAAGCTAATTAGGCACTGATAACCCACCAATATTTTGTAGGGTTATTAACACGCCTCAAGGAGAACCTGGTGTTACAGGGATTCTGTGCAAACACAGAACTGTGCACAAAGACTTAGCACCTCGGTGAATGAGGGTGTGCAAAAACTCACCTTATTACCCAAACTCCCATACCAGACTAGCAATCAGTGTCACATTAGCTCTTCGTCCTATAGCAAAGAAACCAATGATTAGACAACCTAGAACATGCGACTTAGGACCATCTCAGGAATGGTGGGAAGTGAGAACACTCTTTTGTTATACAGTCATACCAGTCCACAACAGGAGTAAAATAGAGACACGATAAGGTTAAAATATTTATTTTAACGATGTGATCCCAAGCGCAGTATTTTAATCAACATAAGCATACATATGATTAAGAATAATACGGTCAGCATGGTTACAATTCCATAAAATACAAAAGGAAGAATCTTATTATAATGATAGTGCAAACAGGTGATAAAAGCGCCTATTGAAAGCACTTTCCCTATCAAGGAACTATGTATTATAAAACTATAGAAGGTCTCTGGAGTATTCTTTAGTTGAACCCCATTTACCTCTCCGCTCAGTAAGTGTGAATTACATCAGGATAGGTTAGTCTCTCTGCATGCCTGGAATCTCCCAAGTGTGTTCTATTCTGGCAAGTGTGCTATGATAAAGGCGCCAGAATCCTACTCGGCTTGCAGCTGCCAAATTGTTGTGTCTAGAATGTGTTACACGAACACGCCAAAAAACAGGCTCGCACTTTATAATAACCTTGGCGGCTAAGCACTCACTGTACAGACTGGGGACACGATGTATGTCTAGAGATGTCGAAAAACAAACCTTTTCCCATGTATAGACCTTCGTGAAAGCTAAATCTGCGAAAAACAGCTAAGCAGTGTCGTGTGCAAAAAAGCAGTAATAAGAAAAATGGCGTTAAAACTCCTAATAAGCCATGCTAACTTAACATGTACGCAGAAAGGGGCCCATAAACCATACGACACTGGGACATCTCCAGATAGACATTAACAAAGAGCTCATGAGACACCAAAAAAGGGTGTCAGTTACTACAGGAGTGCTTCTCCTTGCTGAGAGAGAACAAAGATGAGCAAGCCGAAGAGTAGGAATTCATTACACAGGAAATTCTACAGCTACAAGAACAACTTATACTGCTTCAGGGGCAATTAGAGGACTTGGACAACAGATTCTGCTGCAACAACATCAGACTCTAGAGGTCCAGGCCAGAAAAAAACGATTATCACCTGGTAGAGTTTGTGCACTCAATTGTGAAGGATTTACTGGGGCCTGACACCACCCCCCCAGCCTGCAGCTATCAAATTGCATTGAATGCACTAGGCCCAAATAAGTACTTCCTCCCATCTTCCCTGATGTCCTCATAAGAGTCCACATATATGTCCTAAAAGAAAATAACGTCACATTGGTGCAACAGAAATGGGTCGTAAGCGTGGAGCAAGTACATGTCCCAATCTACCGAACCCTATCAAAGCCTTACAAGACCATACAAAAGAAGAGATCTTAAATCCCTAATGGACCATTTACAAAAGGTAAATATCAAGGACTGCTGGGGCCATAATTTTCACCTCATCTTCCAGCAACAAGGCAAGATTTTCTCCTGGACAGAGGCTGCTATAGCCAGAATTTCAAGTCGAGGAGCATAAACTGCTGGAAATACAAGCAGTGATACCAGCAAAGAAGTCTCATGCAAGACGTTGGAGCAGAGTTGGAGACACTCTGATGGATCGAAGGCCCTCACCTGAAGACACTAAAAGAAAAAGAAGTGACTTGATTAGCACCTTCAAGACAGTGAGCAAATGACCAATTGGAATTGGGAGTCCAGTACTCAGAGGGAACCCGGCTCCGAGCATGACTATCAGCAGCAATGACATGATGGTGTTGAGGTGCCGGGGAAGATATTGGATGAAGGGGTTGGGGAGGGGGGGCAGGAGGGGGGCTGATCTTTTGTAAATCCCTGTAGGATATGTCTACTGGAAATCGTTATGTAAATTGGTTGTACTCTTCTTTGCAGGTTTCTGAGTCCTGGTGTTATGTGGCTTATGTTTAGTCCTCATTTTAGTATCTCATTTTATCCGTGCTGAAGTTGGTGAGGAGTTCACTTCCTGCCAGAATCATCACAGTACCCTGCTGTAACATGCAGTCCTGCTGTTCCCGAACTTCATCCTGAGAAGGAACATAGTTGTACACTCAGATGGAGGTGCATTCGTGGATGCGCTAACCCTGGTTTTCTGGCATTCAGTACCAAGGTATGTGGTTAGGTCATTCCAACAGGCCTGGCAGATGGATACTCTCGACATGCTCTCTTTAGCATAGAGGCTAGTAATAGATAGAAGTAACTTTCACAACATTATAAACAATTACAATGATTAAATTGTTTGTGTTTTTTTCACTATTCTAATAATGCTTATTACAGTAACGTGTCTTATCTTACTTACAATCGCAGTTCATGTTTTAAATACAAAGATTGGAGCTTTTCAATAAACTGTTGAAAATGCAATATTATATCTTTTCTTTGTGAACACTTTGGGCATGCAATGCATGCATACAAAAATGAAAGGGTTAGAACTGTTACCATGATTTCCTTGGGGAGTCAATTTCTAGGTTATTGACAACATCTATACCTCTGGAGGTTTAGGAGTTTAGATGCCGTACTGTGAGCTAGCCAAATAGACCAACATTTACTGAATATATAAGAATAGGTTTTGTTGTTCCATATACACAGACCTACTAGATTCGTAGGAACTGTAAAATACGGGATATTGAATTTCTATTTGGGATCACTGTACTACTCATTTTACTCGGACTTAATTAAGTGTAACATGCCACATTCATTTACTTCACCAGATATTGACCTATACCTTCAAGGTGATCTAACTCAACATATGGGGGTTAAACCTGTCTAATAAGAGGCACAAATTCTTGCATTAAATACAGCAACATGAACAAAACATAACATTCCTCCAGAAGACCCAATTGCTGCACAGGGACCTCTTTAGAATTAGGAATAGGAAGCACCCCATACCGCACTGAGCAACGGAACCCATTACAATGGCAAAGGGGGCGATGTTAAGGTAAAAATAGTTGGCAGGTGAGAAGTGACAGTAGTGAGAAATCTTAAGGGGGGGCATCATAAAGGTACAAGTGATGGTCTTCCACCATCTACATAAATATCTAAGCCCCAAACACTGGACAGCATCACTATTGGTACATTTATGTAGGGACAGGAAAAAGGAGATTCCGGAGGAGTCTGCGACTTAGTATGGAATCCCTACTTTGGTAGGAGCAGTACGGGAAGCCAAGCGACTGGGAGTAAGCTCCTGTCAAAATCAGCTTTGGAGAATTCCTGGCACATACTGCACCCAAATATTAGGGACTTCTCTCTCTCCCTTGTCCACTGAATCTACAAAAGG
This sequence comes from Lissotriton helveticus, assembly GCF_964261635.1. Classification (NCBI taxonomy): domain Eukaryota; kingdom Metazoa; phylum Chordata; class Amphibia; order Caudata; family Salamandridae; genus Lissotriton; species Lissotriton helveticus. The sequence continues at coordinate 1,752,391,645 of NC_136067.1, forward strand.
ATCGATTTATGTTCCTGACCCTAATGCACAGAATAATATCTGCAGCTATTTCAGCAATCAGATCCTGGCCATGGTGAAATTACCTCGGACATGTTCGCTTGTGTGACTGGGAGCCCACAGGTGAATCTCTGCTGAAGTGTTCAGAGACTTTGTAATGCAGCAGGAGCTGACTCAGAGGATCACAGTCTTCTTTACAGGCAATATGAAAGACAGCACCTCACTATTTCCAAAGAGAAGAAAAGGGAAAAATACACAAAAGGGAAAGAAGAAAGAGAAAGAGGGAAACCCAGTCACAAAGGGAGAAAGCAGGAACCTGCAAGAGCGAGATAAAGGGGCATGGAATGTCTAGTAGTTGATTAAAGTGCCATGAGGTGGATTTCAGACTACAAATGCTAGGTATTCTGTGTGCCAACATTTAATCGCACTGTCCATTTGCTTCCGAGCAGAGCACTGGAACCAGCATTCATTCTTTTACAAGTTAGGCACTGGCTGAGAGGACACTGTTGAAACTGAGCTGTACTATCTATGAAGGAGCAATAATGTACAGACCCTGTTGACAATGCAGTTAAAAGTGCAGAGAAGTCAGAGATTTGTAAAAAAAGATAACAATTGAGAATGGGAATGTTGCAATAACATACCCAAAAAATGAATTTATAAAATTCTTCATAACTTTGTTCTCTCAACATATACAAGATGACACAAAGATTAATAGTATTTGCAGTGCTGCATTGTGTTTTCACAAACATGACCCTGCCCCAATAGAAACAGTCCAGCTTGAGCTGTTAAGCCAGGTCTTCTCTGTATCGGAGCACAAGCAACCCAAGACCGATTTTGTCCTGATGTAAAGCCCTAAGTGGCCAAGGCTATGCCTAGACGTGGGTGCATGAGCAAGACGGATTTGAATATGGCTGGGTCTAATCTGAGGAGGCATGGTCGGCAAAATAACAATGGGTTGGATTGATACCTAAAGTAATTTACAGTGGCTAGACTAATAATGCAAGCATCCCCCTATCACCTTTTGTATGTTTGATTTAACGATGCAAGTGGTCATGGGTATGTCCAGATGTGGATCCCTTGCTCACTGTGCCACTCAAACCAAACTGCACTCAACTGAAGAGCCCCAATCAGTGTGAAACCGGTCTTGGATTGCTTGTGCTCTGGTTCAGAGAGGGCCTGGCTTGGCAGTTTGACTGACCTGTTCCCATTGGAGCAGAACTTAGACTAATTTGAAAATATCTGGGCTGAACCTGAGGTGGCATGGTGGGTAAAAGAATGATAGGTTTGACTGCTACCTGGGTGATTGCCAGTGGGTAGACTTATTGCTAGCATCCTTCCATCATCTTTTGTGTGCTAGGCTGACATAGCAGTTTAAAACTGTACTATAAGCTGCAATCGTAGGCCCGATACAGGTTTTAAAGTCCTACTTTAGTGAGTGGTACAGTGTGTACTGTAGGTCCACTAGATGCATTTTTTTTACATGGGATTAAAAGTAAATGAAACGTGCCAATCAAAGCGTAGGGCAATTTGACCATGTTTTAGGGAGAGAGCACCCTGAGCCCGTCAGCTGATGTGCTCACTAGCATCTGTTTTCAGCATCCACTTCCACCTTGATACTGGCTCTCACTTTGTCAAGATAGCTTGAAGTTCCTATTCTTCCCAGGCATATTTTCTCCTTTATTAATGTCATGGGTACACAAAGCCCAGGGCTTAGTGAGAATGGAAAGGCAAGGTGCCCCAAAAAATGGCAGCAGTCACTTGGTTTCTCTGGGGTCAGAGTAGGGGAATGGTTGATTCTTTCAATCAACCCTTCCTGCCCCCTGAAAGATAAGAGGGTGTGGAGAGGTTCACTCTCCTCTTAAGCTCAGTCGTCTGTTACCAGGAGCATGATAACCTCAGACCTCACAAGCTGGGACTTGAGGCGGTTGACATGCAGGACCCTCAAGGTGTTGATCACGGTTTGTAGGCCTACAATGTAGGAGACCTCCTCCTTGCACTCCTTCACCCCATGGGTCCTATACCGCCAGTAGGGTCTAGAGTTCATCTGGGTCAAACACCCACACTTTTTGGTCAGGCTGAAGCTCAACTAGAGTTTCATAAACCCCTGACTGTCTTCCAGGTTCTTCATAACCTTGTACCAGAAGTGCTGGCCACTGCAGGTGCTGACAACATCCTCCGAGGTATAGGTTACCTAGTGGCATGATCCACCAAGACCAGGGTGAACCTATTGCCCAGGGTAGTCTTGGGGTACAAGGGTCTCACAACGTTGATGCCCACCCACTTAAAGGGAATGCCTAAGACAGGAAGGACAGTCCTTTACTTTCCATTGGCCTGGCATGTAGGACAAGATCTACAGAATACTGCTGAGGTCATTCTCATTTTGGGCCAGTAAAAGTGGGTGTAATGCCTTGAAAAGGTCTTGTATTGACCCAGAGGTCTAGCCAGGAGTATATCATGAGCCCAGCCCATTAGGAAGGCCCTGTAGCACTGAGGGACCACCAACACACAGGATGTCCCATGCTCAGAAACCTTCATCTCTCTATATAGAAAGTATTTCTCCCAGTATATCAGGTGATCACCAGAGGTGTTACCAGCAGCCTGGGCCTTGACCTGCCACATTAGGCCCTCAAGAGTATTCCACTTCTTCACTGCTTTGCAGAATTTCTCCCTGGTGGGCTCTCTCTCAGCTCGCAAACCAACCAGCTCGGATAAATTTCCCAGAGCAGCAATGTTCTCTCTCTGTAGTCTCCTGGGTGTCGCTCTCTGGCTCAGCCTCATCTCGGACTGTGGGAGATTTAGAGGTCAACTTCCTATGACCTTTGCCCTTCCTCATTTCGGCAGACACCAGGGCTATTTTCCAGGCTCCTTGTTCTCTTGACATTCCTTTGGCACTATCTCCTTGTCACCCAGGGACAGCAAGGCTTTCTCTGCACAACCTTCCGTGCTAACTGGGTCAACCTCCACCTCAAGCAATACACTAGGCATCCCCGGTGTCTTTCCACCACTGGGGGGGTAGCACCCTCTTGGGGCATTTGGCACTCCCCTTATGTACCCATACTTGCAAGACTCATAGTATTTTGGGGGAGAACTTCCCTGAGGACCTCTTTTCAGGGAACCCATTCTTCTTTTGGTCAGGTTGGGACTGGAAATCCTTTCCCTTGAGAACTGCGTTCATGGGCCATGAGAGAACTTTGTTTTTATTTTGTTTCTATCATCTTTCCTCTGGTGAGGGCTTTGCCCACCTTTTTAGTGATTCTCCCCCTCCTGTGATAGGTATTTGGACACTCTGGTGTTGACCGAAAGGTCAGCCTCCTAGTCAAGCTCTCTAGGTAAAGTGATCTTGCTTTCAATCAGTGTTGGAAAAACTCTGTAAGGCAAGTACTGAGCATGTGCTCTCTCAACATCAGGTCATACAGCTTATTAAAATCGCTCTCTTTGTTGCCTCGCAACCAACCACTCAGGACCGTACTGTAGTAATCGAGGAACTCCACCCAAGACTAGTTTGCCAGCTTCTGGTTGTCTCAAAATCTCATTGTGTACTTCTCTAGGGCATGCCCAAACTTGGTGATAAAAAATAGTTTCCACGAGTGCATACCTAACTTGGGGCCCGATGTAGGTAATCCCAGATTACCGATTCTTAAATACCGAATCATACCGATTCGGTATTTAAGAACTGGCAATCGGGATGTAGGTAATTTACCGATTTAATTACCGAATCGGTATGAATCGGTAATTACCGAATCGGTATTTACCATTCATTCCTATGGGCCTGGAGGCCCATAGGAATAAATGTCAATTACCGAATCGGTAAATACTGATTCGGTAATTGGGGGAAACATTGAAGGGTGGCAGGGTGTCACTTTGACACCCTGTTGCACCCCTCAATTGTGCATGGGTGCACATGTTGCAGACATACATGCCCTTAGGGCATGTATGTCTGCAACATGGCACTGTTTAAAAAGCAAAAAGAATGCTTTTTAAAGGGTTTTCATTATTTACCACCAACTTCTAGTTGGTGGTAAATAACGAATTCTTAAACCCCTGTAGCACTGATTACAGTGCTACCTACATGTCAAAATACAGATTCGGTCATTTTACCGAATCGGTAATTTACCGATTCGGTAAAATTACAGAATCTGTATTTTAACATGTCCCTACATCCCAAACTCCAAATACCGGTCGGTAACAGACGAAATCGGCCGTTACCGACCGGTATTTGCCTTCCTACATCTGGCCCTTGGTCTCCTAACTCTAGTGTTCGCACGGTATTTCTCCCCACTGTAGGCATGTGTTTCTAGAGACTATCCCCAATCCTATTCTGGGGCCCTATGCATCCTCAGGGCTACCTCAGGGGCAAAAAAACATTAATCAATGTTATCCCTTAACACATAGCTAGCATCATGTCTTGGGGAATGCGGACCCTCACATCTGCAGTAGACACAGAAATTATGCCACCACCATTACTGTTGGACCTTGTACATTGCTTGGCTTTGAGGTCCAGCTCCTTCAGACTCACCTCCTGTGCCAACAAGATTATTTTCTGCTCGGAGGCTCTTTCAGGTTTCTTTTGCTATGTCAAAATTTCCGGTAGGAACAATCTTCGAATGCCATCTTGGCAGCTGCCTCCTCCTTAGCAGACGCTGGATTCAATTTGGCCAGCACCAGCGTGAGCTCACTCAGCCTTCCTCTCGTCAAGTTCCTCAGGTTGCAGGAGCACACACTCCTCCATGTCCTGGCAGGGGACTGTAGGCAAGTAGTTCGCCCTCTCCTTAGGATGTTGAGGCTCTATGCATGTGGCCAGACCATTTCCTTCCTACTCGTCCTCATCTATGTCCACCCCATCCTCAGACTCATACTTCTCCTGCCTATTTGTGGTGTTTTGTATCCTCTTGACTTCCTCAAAGGAGATGAGGCTATCTGGAGGTTGACCTTAGTAGCTGGAGGCGATTTTCTTTAGCGTTATGGTTTGTGTGACCTTTATATTTTGTCTTTCATCGTCTCTCTTCATAAGCGTAGGTCTCAGGTACCTCTACAGGGGACTGGTAATCAGTGTTGTATGCAAGTGTCAATTTAACGTTGTTGAAATATTGAAGTTTATTGGTCAATTGATGTGGTTTTCCTGAGGGAGCAGAAAACTTTTTGTTTGGCCATCTGGGAGTTGTCTGTGGTCCTAGTGAGCGTATTCCTAATTTATAGATGTAAGTTTAAACAAGATGAACCCACTGAGTGCATGGTGTGAGCAAGTGTGTCATGGACGGCACACAGATAAACTGGGCACATCTAGACAGAAATTATGATACTGGCCAAAAATCGCATGCAAGTAAATATATAAGAGAAAAGCACGTTGACTGTTTTGCAAGCGACAGAGAGGTCACGTTACAGGAAGATAAGCACGCCCTACCCAATCCAACCCACACATGATATTGTACACTGAGTACATGATTACCATATGAGGGCTGTAGCCAAGACAGAAAACAGATTAATAGATTTTAAGAAGTGATTTAGAAGTGTGGTGTTATTGTGCTGCTAAAAAGCACACGACACTTCTTTGGAAATGACAAACTTGTGGCTATTCACAAGATCAACATTTCCTTTTTTAAAATATCAATAAATGTCCCCTAAAGATTCATAAATTCAGTCTTAATAAAAAAACAGAGATCTTTAGATCGTCTAGTTTTGATGGCCATAAAGGAGAAAACAACTGCTTCAATCGGCAGTTTTAAATCTTTCCATTCAGTACGAGAACAAGCAAAGTGTTAAATGCAGAAATGTGTGGTATTTTGAACAGCAATGCAAATGTCCTCCATCTTAGTGAAGAAGTAAGAATTAACTTAACATACATGCTCACCAGTAGAGGTCACTCCAGGGATCAGTAATGCATTTAGCCAATATTTCATAACTGATTTTGATGGATTCAGAGCTGTGTTGATTTGCTATTGAGGATACATCCTTTCAATTTATCTAAGGTATTGCATAGTTCAACATACATTAACATATATTAAAGCAGGGCACTCAGATGGATAATCAAACTATTGCTCTGTAGTCACGAGTTGATAGCTCTTAAGATTAGTAACTAATTTTTGGCACATTTATAGGGGCCATCTCATCATGTATACTATTTGCAATTTGCTTAGACTGACTTGTCATGTCATGGCTCTGACTCTATTTGCTGAAATTTTGTAGACTGGAATGAAAGTATGCAGCTTAAATAATAATAATACCTTTATTAATAATTTGGGGTTTCACAGGTTTCTTAATGACAATCACAACCTTGGACTAATGCACAGTGATGTCTTCAAGGGTGCAACAGGACCAAATCGCTTGTAAGTACAACAGTGATGATAAACATTTGCTTTCTCAATCTCCTGTTTGAAAGTAATCTGTTTTATATGACACTAGAGAACAAGTGCTCAGTAGAATCTATGTGAATTACATTAGCCTTATATACATTCCTGGAAGTCATAACCGCAGTCCTACTGTATTCTACACAACCGCAGATCCGCTTCATAGCAATGACGCCTCCTGTAAACTTGACCTCTTGAGCATGCCTGACAAATGGTTAACCGATGCATCCCATAATTATTATGGACGCGCTCCAACCATCTCTCATTCAACTACAAAGCAAAGGTAAGTCTGAAGTAGACTTGGATTTATAATAAAGATTCAATCCAATATAGATACAACATTGCAATGTCTCAAAGTAGAGCTGAAATCCTCTACCTTTGTAAGAAAGTGACTCAAAGACATTTTATACTCACTAGGGAAAAACTGCACAGTCGTTGAAGAATGCACTGATCATGTTATGACCCTTCTGACATTATCTTTATGGATGACTTGAATCTTCAACCCAGGCGTACCAAGGACTGATCCTACCCATTCCCTTCCTGGAAAACAAAAATGTACCTTCCTTCTGTAACACCTTTTCTGATAGAGGCTTTATTTAACCGCAGATTCCTCACCTTTTGAATACCTCCGGCTATCAGATTGGATTCGAAAACATTTGCATAGCAATTACCTCCCATATCGGCAGGTGGCGTCATGTAAGTTCATGGCACCTTGTGTCACTCTGTGACTCGGGACCATTATATACAGGTCACCAGCTCATGCGGGTGTCAGTTTCTTACTGCAGTCTGTCTCTGCCAACAGACGTGGAGCCTTAAGAAACCATCATTAAAATAGTGTGCAGACTTTCAGTATGGAAATCTTATTTTATATATATATATATATATATATATATATATATATATATATATATATATATATATATATATATATATATATATATATTCCAATACCAGAAAGAAAATCGCGGCACACTTCTCAGTTTTCTCGCAGTTATTTATTCAAACGTGATGCAACAACTCCTACGCGTTTCGAACCGTAGTTCCTGTTCACGGTAGTATTAGTGATTGGTCCCTTTTCCATTTTTACATTTATACCAGTACACACCCCTATCATTTTCTGGGGCATGATGGGACTTGTAGTTTCAACATTTAAATAGCCCAATATGCATTTCATCATACATTACACAATATGGGCCGTGCACGTTAGCGAGGACTGTATCTTGTTACTGCATAGAAAGCGTGCCTAAATTAAAAGGACCCAGCGCTTTCTTGACGCTCGTGAGGCACACGTGCGTGTTAAATCCAAACTCAACGTACCTGAGAGTTGATTTGATGCGTAACTTTAGACTTAATGTCAATTTACAATTTTGGGGCTGAGTGCCCTACGTCCCCGCTATGTGCATAGAACCATGTTGTGTGTGTTCATGTAATCATTGGCTGTGAGTTCCCATACCCAAACAGTTTCGGTCTGTCACTGGAAACAGTTGATTATTAGTACAGTTATGATTTTTAAATAACAGTTATCTTCTGTAGCAGATATACGGGCATTTGCAAGATTGTCAGTATTACAACTTTATAAATGAACGTATAGTTCTTCATCGCCGTTCAAGCCAGCCGGCTGCTTGGTTCTGAACCTTATGATTAGTTTTGATTCTAATCGTCTTAGTTTTTGTGTACGGTTTCCCCCTCTTTCATGCTGTTGAATTTATTGGATTTATTTACCGGCCGGTCCCGGTTGGAGAAGAGCCCTACCACAGAGAAGTGGTCCAAGCTACAGTCACATGGCACACAGCAGGAATTGGCAGGCAAGGTCGTTTTTCAGGATGTTATGTGCAGCGCAGATTTGATTGAACATTTTCCAAACCCACTTGGGCTTTAATTTTGAAGTATTATTTCACTCTGGGAGCAGCTCACTGGAGCGTGATTTATTGAACTACGAGCACCAGCAGGCTCCGGGGGCGCCAACGCCCACTGGAGCAGGTGCTAATCATTTAAAGACTCTGAAAGCTCCATACAGAGTTTACAGAAGCCTCTGAGGAAGTGCTCAGGGGAGCATGAAACGCGTCAGGCTTGTAAATAGCATGGACTCTGTTTGCATCTTACTACGCTGTTTTCCTGATAATTAAAACGAAAATTACAGAACCTACCTGAATGCTGGCTCTTTAAAATGGGACAACCCTTTCGTTGGAGATATATATATATATATATATATATATATATATATATATATATATATATATATATATATATATATATATATTACCTACTGGCGGTCGCCAGTAGGTATATATAGTTAGGATTTTTTCTCTATGGGATTTTTGAAAATTCTATGTCGAATAACTTTGGCGTTTGAAGACGGAATTGAGTTGGTATTTTACCAATTCAAAGCTGTAATATTGTGCCTGGAGTGATAAATGGCTTTTGTTATTTGACAGCTCGGCAAGGACTGCACTGTACTAGTCCTATGCTTAAAGACTTTGCTGTTTAAATGGCGAAAGACTTTGTCATTTTCTATCTCGGCATGGATAGCACTGTCTAATCCTATGCTTAAAAACTTTGATAGAAAAACAGACATTTGAGGTGAGCAGATCTAGAGTGTCGCTGGTGTTGAGAGTGCTCTAAAAGGAGCTGCTTTCCACCTAAACTGAGACCTACCCAGAGTTCTCTCCTTCTTTTTTGCATAATTTATGCGTCACTCTATGCCTGAAAGGGTTTTGTTTTGACTTAATACTGGGTGCTCCATTGTGTCTGGACAAAGCTATACCTCTCTGAAGAGCTGTAATTAGAGCGAAACACTGTGTCAGGGGTTGCTTTTAATCATTTCAGGTTGGCTTGAGTTGGTATTTTACCAATTCAAAGCTGTAATATTGTGCCTGGAGTGATAAATGGCTTTTGTTATTTGACAGCTCGGCAAGGACTGCACTGTACTAGTCCTATGCTTAAAGACTTTGCTGTTTAAATGGCGAAAGACTTTGTCATTTTCTATCTCGGCATGGATAGCACTGTCTAATCCTATGCTTAAAAACTTTGATAGAAAAACAGACATTTGAGGTGAGCAGATCTAGAGTGTCGCTGGTGTTAAGAGTGCTCTAAAAGGAGCTGCTTTCCACCTAAACTGAGACCTACCCAGAGTTCTCTCCTTCTTTTTTGCATAATTTATGCGTCACTCTATGCCTGAAAGGGTTTTGTTTTGACTTAATACTGGGTGCTCCCTTGTGTCTGGACAAAGCTATACCTCTCTGAAGAGCTCTAATTAGAGCGAAACACTGTGTCAGGGGTTGCTTTTAATCATTTCAGGTTGGCTTGAGTTGGTATTTTACCAATTCAAAGCTGTAATATTGTGCCTGGAGTGATAAATGGCTTTTGTTATTTGACAGCTCGGCAAGGACTGCACTGTACTAGTCCTATGCTTAAAGACTTTGCTGTTTAAATGGCGAAAGACTTTGTCATTTTCTATCTCGGCATGGATAGCACTGTCTAATCCTATGCTTAAAAACTTTGATAGAAAAACAGACATTTGAGGTGAGCAGATCTAGAGTGTCGCTGGTGTTGAGAGTGCTCTAAAAGGAGCTGCTTTCCACCTAAACTGAGACCTACCCAGAGTTCTCTCCTTCTTTTATGTATATATATATATATATATATATATATATATATATATATATATATATATATATATATATATATTACCTACTGGCGGTCGCCAGTAGGTATATATAGTTAGGATTTTTTCTCTATGGGATTTTTGAAAATTCTATGTCGAATAACTTTGGCGTTTGAAGACGGAATTGGATGAAATTTTCAGGAAAATGGCACATTTTGTTTCTGAGCAGCCCTTGAAAATTTGGGGGGGTTTCGTCAAAGGGGGGGCCGAGAAAAAAGGGGGGGTCCCAAAACGTGTTTTTCCCATGCAATTTTCCATAGGGCGGTTGGCCTCACTTTTAGCTCGAACGGCTGAATGGATTTTCACGAAACTTGGCAAAATTGTAGGTACTGGTAGCCCGATGTGCCTTTGCTAGGTCTCAATATATGTGCTCCAGTGGATTTTGAGAAATTAACGTTCAAAAAAAAATATATATATCTGTAAGCGCGCTCCGGGCAGCGCCCCGGTTCGCGTACTTAACGCGTAACGGAACTTCGCGAAGCGAAGCTGATTGGCTCTCCGGTGTCTGTCAACATTCTAAACAGTCCGGAGCGGCCGCCATCTTGTCTCTCGGTAGGATCGAGAGACAAGAGGAGGCCAAAACAAAGGGGGAAATGACCATAAGGGGGCATAGTAGATCCTCCCTGACCCCCTAGGTTTGATGTGGAGGCTTTAAAAGGGCCCCGCGGAGCAAAAAAAAAAAGCGTACTATAAGGAAAAGAGAATGATAGACTATGATATTTTGAAATATTGTATGTTTATTGATTGTTCTTTTTTTTATTTTTTTTATTTTTTTATTTAAGTAGCAGTATTTATGATTATTAAATATAAATTTATTTTTGTGATTGTGCACAGTATACTATAAGTCTGACTTTACATTATAATCAATTTGGTACTAGTTTATGAATTACATATAAAAATGATTAAAGACTCAAACAATTTTTGATTATTAAATATACATTTATTTTTCTGATTCTTTTTCAAAATTCAATAGAACGTCTAACATTTGACTGTCTGATATGTCTTCTTTTTCACTGAACATAACTTCCCACATTTGACCGTCCTGATAATGAAGTAAGAAATCCACAGATTCTACACATTGTAGAAGTTCATGGTCCCGTGATTCATCCATTAATTCCAAGTCAATGGGTTCAATGATTTCCTCATTGTTAATCTCTAGGACAATTTCAAAGGAAACGTTCTGTTCTCCTTGCATTTTTGTGCTGAAATTTGCATAAAAAATAAATATATCAGTAGAGATAGGGCACTGTTGGGTTTAAGTTCAGACAGGTACTTTTCAGGCGTGAAGTAGTACTATTAAAAAGTGCCTGTGAAAAAGCCTAAGTAAATTCATAATTATACCACAGAAACCTAAATCAATCCATAATTATAATAAACAAGCCTTTCTCAATGTCTAACTGTTACAGAGGGATAGCATATAACTATCTGAAAATGTTTTCAAATTTATAAAATAACATCTTACCTTTTAAAAACAAGTTTAAGTTGTCAGTGAAAATGATTTTGCAATGTGGTTCAGGAAATAGTAGTCAAAATGGCTGTGTTTCTCTCTCTTTCTTTATATATATTCAGGTACATACCCAATCAAATGTCAGGTAAAAAAAAGTAGAAAATGAAAGTAACATTTTAATTGGTTGTCAATTCCAACACTTCAGATGTGTTTGTGAAGTAATTTACCTCAGGGTATTTAGAGAGGTCTACAGGCTAAATGGCTAAATGGAATTCCAATCAAATTTGTGAAAATGGTAGGGATTGGTATGTAGTATGAGCTAATCTATATTTGGTGAAAGTGTCTCCAGTGGTTTTTCTGTGAATTACTTTCCCACCTTTTTTGAGCGAACGCTTCCCGGTGCGCGCCCCGGTACGCGAACCGGCAGCGTTACGGGAGTCCTCCATTTTGTGTTTCGGTAGAATTGAGATACAAGATGGAGGGCAAATAATGTTCAGAATGGGTAGAAGGGGGCACGGTAGACGTATCCTGACCCCCTAGGTTTTCTGAGAGTAGCTGAGGAGGACCATATGTGCAAAAAAAAAAACATTTTTTTTAAAATTTTCGCGCGGTTAGCGTCCGGTGCGCGTACCGGGTAGCGCTCCGGGGAGCGTACTTTGGTGAAAATTAGTGGAAAAAGTTAGAGTAAAATAATTGTGAGTCATCAGATGTAGGGTAGCTCTGAAAAGAGCTTTTGGGTCCTGTGGCTGATGTAGGTACTTACAAGTAGGTACCAATGCACAGTCTTAAATTGAGGATGAAAATTCTGTTCCCCTCATCTGAGAAGTGAACTCCATCTGCTCTGTAGATATCTTGCATGTAGTAACGCAAGTTATTGTTGTAGATGGAGCCCATTCCATGGTCTCTCATGTAAGCTGAAACAGACTTATTTACATGCTTCCTCGATTTCTCAATTTGTGGACAAAATTGGTTGGACCACTTCCATTTCTGTCTTTGGCATATATTTGAATATACCAAGGCAGTTTGAGGTAATAGTGCCATCAATTGCTCAAAGGTGTCCTTTAAAAGCATTTCCAGACCTACCCCAGTCAAAGTGCCCAAGTCATTTCCTCCACAGTGCACAATTAACAGGTCAGGTTTTGGCAAATGCAAAAAGGTTTTCACCAATGGTATCAATTGGTGACATCTTAATCCTCTGTGACCAATCCAGTTGATTTCCACATTTTGTAAATTGAGATTGTGTAAATTTCTGCTATCAGCATACCTTTGAGCCCAGTGGATGTAACTATGTCCAATAATCCAGACAGAAAACATGGTGAGAGGAGGTTCTGCTGCCTGTCAGATGAAGTATGAGAATGAAATGGCAATTGAAATATTAGGAGTATGTAATGAAAAAAACTGTGGAGTTTCTGTGCTAATGATTCAGTAGCAGTGATTGGTGGATTTTGATTGCTGAAAACAGAAAGTTAGGGTGCATGGATGAGTTCTTTGAAAGATGTAATTTGAATGGTCAAGAAAAAATCATTTTATGAAAGATTGCACTGGATATGCAGGTGTACTGAGAGTTCAGAGTTCAATTGAAACATTGTTGTGTGAACTTGCAAACATGAGAGGTCTTTCAGGAGGTGGTTGCTATGGAAAAAAAGGCAGAAAGGGCAGAGGGGGGAAGGGTGTTGATTTGAAAAAAATGAGGGAAGAGTTTTGATTGGGTGACATGAGAGATATGTGTGATGAATTACAGCATTTCTGTGCCATTGATGGTTGCAGCCTCTGGAGTGCATACCTTTTGCTCTGCTGAAGACAAATTGGTGTGTGTCTGAGACTGTTTTGAAACTCAAAAAGTATTTGCTAAGGTGAGAAAAGATTCATTTAATTTAAATAGAGAATAGTATGCTTTAAGGAGAAATTTATGAAGAAAGTTGTGTATTTAAAATGTTGCTTTGTGTCAAGTGTTTTACAAATAGATTTTGTTTCTTTGAGTTACATAGCCATGTTACATAGGCATGTTAAAAGTGACGCAAAAATGGTGCAAGGGCCTTAAAAAAACGCTTTCATGTGTCTTAGGGCATTTTAAGTCACTTCCCCTTGAATGTAGGTATATAATTGATTTACATGATGTGTTTAAAAACGTTTTTTGAAATCAATTAGGTTTCTTGATATGTACTGCTAGAGTTTCATAGGTTGCTTGGGGTATATTTAAAAGGCATTTGAGTCCCTTTGATGTTATTTTTCCCATTTTAATTTAAGACATTTCCTCGTGGTGGAAGGTCCTTGTAAATACGCCCCCATGTGTGCTTGGCAAATTTAGATTTTGATTCTTTGAGTTACATAGCCATGTTAAAAGTGACGCAAAAATGGTGCAATGGCCTTAAAAAAACGCTTTCATGTGTCTTAGGGCATTTTAAGTCACTTCCCCATGAATGTAGGTTTATAATTGCTTTACATGATTTGTTTAAAAACGTTTTTTGAAATCAATTAGGTTTCTTGATATGTACTGCTAGAGTTTCATAGGTTGCTTGGAGCATATTTACAAGGCCTTTGAGTCCCTTTGATGTTATTTTTCCCATTTTAATTTAAGACATTTCCCCGTGGTGCAAGGTCCTTGTAAATACGCCCCCATCTGTGCTTGGCAAATTTAGATTTTGATTCTTTGAGTTACATAGCCATGTTCCATACAGTGCTCACCTTCTGCGTAGTCTTTGATATGCTAGACTCCATCTGCACAATGAGATATCTAAGCAAAGGAAACACAGGTGATGTGATTGTGAAATGAGCAAAAGAAATTCCACATTTTTCAATTACATCACCTGTGTTTTCTAACATTACGAATCACATTGTGCAGATGAGGTTTAGGCCTGTCCAGGGACACAGAAGAGGTGTGGCCTTTGTTCAAGAGTGCAGTGGACATGACTCACTTCATTGGTAGGCCTGCACATGTATTATCTCCTCTGTACTCTTCAATAAGCCTACATTTCATCTGCAACCCTGAGTAGGCCTCACCTCAAACAAATCTCTGGATAGGCCTCAGCTTATCGTCATCCTGAATCAATCATTTAAAATGTTAGGGGCAGATTTATGATGGCCGTGCACCTCTTTTGCGCCGCTGTGCGTCACTTTTGTGACGCAGTGGTGGTGCAAAAGATTTGCTATGTTGCGACATATTTACAACTTGATGCATCTAGGCAGATGTGTCATGCTGTAAAGTCCTGTGCCACATGAAACCAATGCAGCAGTGATGCAAAAGATGCACCATGTTGCAAGACAGGCCTCACTTCATCTCCAACAAGATACCGTCAGTTTAAAATGTAAACATTTAGGACTGTGTAGGGGGCATGGAGAAGCTGAATCTTCTGTAAATGTCAAAATTGTTGTATACAGTGCTCAACTTCTGTGTACTCTTTGATATGCTAGACTGCATCTGCACTATGAGATACCTAAGCAAAGGAAACACAGGTGATGTGATTGTGAAATGAGGAAAAGAAATTCCACATTTTTCAATTACATCACCTGTTTTTCCTAACTTTACGAATGACATTGTGCAGATGAGGTTTAGGCCTGTCCACGGACACAAAAGAGGTCTGGCCTTTGTTCAAAAGTGAAGTGGACATGACTCACTTCATTGGTAGGCCTGCACATGTATTATCTCCTCTGTACTCTTCAACAAGCCTAAATTTCATCTGCAACCCTGAGTAGGCCTCACCTCAAACAAACCTCTGGATAGGCCACACCTTATCGTAATCCTGAATCAATCATTTAAAATGTTAGGGACAGATTTATGATAGCCGTGTGCCTCTTTTGCGCCGCGGTGCGTCACTTTTGTGACGCAGCGGCGGTGCAAAAGATTTGCTATGTTGCGACATATTTACAACTTGATGCATCTAGGCAGATGTGTCATCCTGTAAAGTCCTGTGCCACATGAAACCTGCGTCAGATTTCATGTGAGCGTTTTGTTGTAGGGTGGCCAGTCATTTGCATGAATCCCTGTAAAACTAACACAGTAAAATGAAGAAGATTTCACTGAGTCACATTTATGGCATTGCTGAATCAAATCCTTACGCCTGTTTGAAACAGCATCGCTGGACATGGTTAAATAATATCTGCAAAATGTTACTCTTGTTAAACAATTTTACAATTATAGTCTCTGAGATTTGTCTCTTACTCTGCAACATCTCATTGTTGTTCTCTTTCTTTAAAGATAACGACAACATCAAGCATGAGTGATAATGAGCAATCTGTTGATCTCGATATTATCATTGAAATTGTGATTGAAACATCAGTGGAAGTAGATCCCTTGGATGATTTAAATCCTGAGGATGATGAAGAACATGATGAGGATGCCGATTTGTCAGAATTGTATGACATAGGGTGGGAAGCTGACCTGCTTGAGCCTATGGAACTATAAACATTTATTTTTAAAAGTTAATGGAAATGAAAAGTAAACATGTAAACCGTTTAATTTAAAATTAAACACAACTTCAAAAACAGCTTGTGTGTAGTGTCTTTAATAAAATAGTCAAATATGCTCATAAAATTAGTTCAGATTCACATATAAAACAGCACAGGTCAAATGTAGAAGCATTCCATTTCTCTGCTACTATTTGTGACTACTAAATTTGCCAATGCACTAAAAATTATTGTATGTAAAAATGACAAGTAGTGTGTTAAATTTTTGACGACTGTTATTGATTTACTGTTTGCTAATAGTGGTTAATAACATTTTTAATTATATTTTACCACAGATTCAACTGCAGATCATTTCGAAAGTACATAATGCCATCTAAACAACGAAACCGAAAGGCTACAAAACATCAAAGACAGCAGCTTACTACATGCTTGCAGCAGTCCTCTACAATAAAAACTCGTCAAGTCACCAAGAAAGCTCCGGGTAAGACAACGAAATCATTCATAAGAAACATTTGTAGAAAAAAAAGTAGTACTACAGAAAATGTTTTAGTCCAGAAAAAGAGAACCAATTTAAATGGGAAGGAAAGGCCAATCAAAAATGTTACTGCTAGAGCAGGAGATAACTCTGTGCATGGTAGTAGAAGGAAAAATCAGTTTAGGGACATTCGTAGACGAATGTTCCGCAACAGGATAATTGGCAATTTGTTAAAAAATATTAAGAAAGGTCAACAGAAAGTGGTTTTTTATAAGAGAAAAAAAAAAGTTGAGAAAATTATTGATCAGGCATTTGAAATTAAGCGAAAGTTATTTATTTTGATAATCAATAGAATTAGGAAGCTAAACAAGGCAATTTATGATTTCAAAAGAAATAGTAGATGGAAGAGAACAGTTAATCGTAGTAATTTTTGTGAAGTTTTTTCAGGAGAATGGATGCATAGTTCAAGTTGTGAGGCATTTTTTAATGAGAAGAGTTATTTCCAGGATAATGATTTGGTGCATGCAGTTGACACCAGTGGTCGAGCTTATGAGGTGAAAGATGGTTGTCCAGTTGAAAAAGAAAAACTTGTGGCAACAGAGGCAGAAGAGGTGTTAGGTAATGAGGTTTTAGGAAGACGTCCTAAGGGACCAGTGTATACCTGGAAGTGTACTAGTATTTGCAGTGTGCGACAGGATTCCATCAATTTGCTTTGTGATTTTGTACGGACATTTAATAAGAAAACTTTAAAACAGAAAATGAAGTTGTTGCAAGAATTAGATCCTTGCAGAGTGAGAGAAGTGACAGGTTTGCATGGTCATTCACTGGCTTGTCTTTCCAGGAGAGTATGCCAGAGTGTTTTTCATCATTTCAGGATGCTAGCAGTGCATCATAATAAAGTGAGGAAATTAGTTAGAATGTTGTATTATGCTAAGAGTCCAGCAATTATGCTTAAACAATTATGCACTGCTCTTTTGCATGGTTCTGAAGTAGATGTGAAGAATATTTGTGAAGAAATTGAGTTTTGTTACTTTGCAAGTAAAGAGGAGAATGTTGAAATTGACCCAGAAGAAGAAGGTAATGTGGAAGATAGTGTACAGGTTTCCAGTACAGATAATTTTCAGAAAGAAATTGCCACGTTTCAGGTGAAATCAAGTGAGAGGCCTAATTTCACTTGTGTGTGTTGTCGACACACTTATTATAAGAATCAGACTAAGTTAGTGGATTTATATGCGAAAAGTGAAAGGGAAAATAATAGTGAATGGAAGGATTTCGCAACATACTTGATGGTAGAAAATTGTTTTGATTTGGGATTGGATCAACGTGTGTGTACTTATTGTTGTAACAAATTAAATCAAAACCGGATGCCTGCTAGAGCGGTTCATAATAATCTGGAATTGGTTGAGATTCCTTCTGAATTGAAGGATTTAAATACTTATGAATCTATTTTGATTCAAAGTATCCATCCCTTTCAGGCTATTGTAAGAATGGAGCCAAAGACAGGGAAATTGCCTCCATCAGATTTACAGAGAGGATTAAAGGGAAGAGTTGTTTATTTGCCTCTAGATTTGAAGAAAAACATTAATACAATTGGAGTAGAAAAAGTGGAAGAGGAACCTCTGGTTATCTTAGTTAATGGGGTTCCGACAAAGAGTAAGAAAAAATGGCAAGATTTAGTGGATGTTAGGAAAGTCAAAAAGGCAACGTTGTATTTGAAAAAACCCAATAAGTACTACAAGAATGTATATGTTGCAGAAGAGGAAGTAAGTAAAGAAGAGGATAGCGATTTGTGTGCTGGTCAAATTGAGAAAGTAGAACCCTCTAAAAATGAAGAAATATATGAACATTATAGTGTTCATCCTTTGCATTCCAAGGAAGTCATGGGGAATGCTATTGAGTTGTTTCAAATGAAACAAGCCAAAGGGAGTCCCATTAGTGTTTGGGAGGAAAGTTTGGAAGCTCGGTGTTTCCCACAGCTATTTCCAACAGGTCAAGGAGGAAGATCTGATGAGCGACCTCATCAAATTCCTGCTTCTGAATACCGGACTTTACGATTGTATGCAGAAGATCCTAGGTTTCGTCAATGCATTCCCTATTTGTTTCATCTCCTTTTTGAAAGCGATCTGTCTGGACTGTCATATGCAGTGAACCACATCTTGAAAAGTGGTGTACAGATGCAAAACATCTTGGCAAGTGACTTTATGGATAAAGTCAATGTGCAAGACAGTATTTTGGATTCTCACCTGATTAATCTCATGGCGTGTCAGCGTGGTACTAATGAGTACTGGTACCGTCGTCATGGTGATTTAAAATGTATGCTGAGGAACTTAGGAACTCCCACATGGTTCCTCACTCTCAGCTGTGCCGAGTATGGCTGGGAAGACTTACTTGAATTTCTACGAGAGGCAAATGGAAACATTGAAAATATCGAATTCAAGACACCCGGAGAACTGTGCTCTTTGGATCCAGTGAATGTATGCAGGTACTTCAATCATAGATTTGAAGCTATGATGTCTTTCATCATGAACAAGAAAAATCCACCTCTTGGAGAGGTGTTGGATTTCTTCTGGAGAAAGGAGTACCAAGCAAGAGGTGCTCCTCATATACATATGCTGCTGTGGATCAAGGATGCACCTAAATTTGGAACAGATCCAGAAGACTTAGTGATGAGTTTCATAGAACAGTATTCTACATGTGCTGTTCCAAACGCAAAGGAAGACAAAAGCCTAAGAGAACAAGTTTTACGCTTCCAAAGCCATCGTTGTGGAAAGTACTGTCGTCGTAAATTCAGAAACAAGGACAAGTTCTACACCAAATGTCGTTTCGCCTTTCCACGACCGGTGATTTCTAAAGGAAGAGTGAACAGTTTGATGTCTTTGCTGCGACATAATGTGATGAAGAAATCACCTAAAAACACATACAATTTGAAAAGGAACGAAGAGTCCAAGTACATCAACGACTACAACCCAGTGATTTTGTCCATGTGGAATGCTAACATGGATATACAGTTTGTGGCTGATAACTGTATGGCTGTGGCTCGGTATGTGACATCTTACATCACCAAAAAAGAAAAGACAGAATTGAAGGATATGTGGGAGGACATTTCCCATGAAAAGAGCCTCAGTAAGAAGTTGTACAGTTTCAGTCTGAAGATGTTGTCGAATCGAGAAATCGGAGCTTACGAATGTTCTGACCAGTTGTCTTCAGCAAGTCTCTATGCCAAATCCAGGAGTATCGTTTAGGCGAGTCTTGGTCTTGCTGCAATGCGTAATCGAGTTCTGAAACCTGTGCGGGAAATTGAGTATTTGGCGGAAAAGGAGCCAAACAGTACAGATATTTTGAAGACCAACATGTTGGATACATATTATCCAAATAGAAGCAGTCACCTCGAGAATGTTTGTCTGTATGAGGTTCTACAAAATTACATATTTAAGAGGAACATCAAAGAAGATATTGATAAAGGAGTGTATGCTGTAATTGGAAGTGAGGGATGTCTGGTCAAGCAAAGAAAATGCCACTTGGTAAACCATCGAAAATTGAGTGGCGAATCTCCTGAAAGAAAAGAGTTTTTCTATTTAGCACTTTTGCAACTTTTCAAGCCTTGGCGTGCAGAAGAGGAACTGCTTGGAGATTTCCTCTGTTACGAAGACTCTTTCAATGCTGCCAAGGAGACCATAGAATGACCTGTTTTTCCCAAATATCTAGAAATGTTGAATGCGGAAATCGAGCAGGAAGCAACGATTGCAGCCGAGATTGCTAGAGACAGTTCTCAGGACAGTCAGAGTTCTGTTTCATTGAGTCAGGATCCACTAGGAGGACCAGTTATCGAAAATGAAGCTGCCACTGCCATGATTGAAGTGGAAAGAGCCATGGCACATGCTCAGGAGGATGCGGTTAACTTAGAAGACTTGGAAAGACAACTCAACGTTGAGCAGAGGAAAATATATGACAAAGTTACCAACCAAATAGATCATGGATTAAGTCATGAGAAGAAAGAGTGCTCATGTACGTCGTTGAAGCCTGTCCGACTGTACGTGAGTGGAGAAGCGGGAACTGGAAAAAGTTTCCTCATTAAAGCAATTTCATGTTATTTGCAGAAAAGGACTGAGTCATCGCTGTCTTGTGTTGTCACCGCTCCAACTGGACTGGCAGCACATAACATTAAAGGTATTACTTTGCATCGTCTACTGATGCTGCCAGTGGAGCATGATAACAAATTACAATACCACAAGTTATCTGGAGATGCTTGTTGTCAAGTTTCAAGAGTCTTGAGGAAAATGAAACTTCTTATCATTGACGAAGTAAGCACGGTTTCCAATGTCATGCTTGCCTTTGTACATTTGAGAATGCAAGAAGTTCTCAAAACAGAGTATGATGTGTTATTTGGTGGCAAAAACATCATTGTTTTCGGTGATCTTCTGCAGCTGACACCAGTGAAAGGACAACCTGTGTTCAAAATGCTCACGCATGAAGATACCAGGAAGTGCCTAGGGAGTATTGGCAACGTCAATATATGGTTAAACTTCAATTATGCTGAACTGCGTGAAAATATGCGTCAAGCGAAGGATGAAGATTATAAGAATATTCTACAAGATGTTAGAATCGGAAAAGTGACCGAGCATGGGAAAGAAGCTTTACATGCACGATTACTGTCAAATTTGTATCCAGAAGAAGACGTTGTGCCTGAGAATATTTTTCAGAAAATTACTGAGAAGAAATCTGGAATATGTTTGATGCCAACTCTTGCAGAATATGCCATCTTCAACAACAAAATGTTGCATTTAGAAAACCAAGAGATTGTGAAACTGGAAGCTATTGACAGAGTAGAGCATATGGGAGCAACAATTATTTTGTCTGAGAATTTGAAATCAAAATTGGATTCATTAGAGAAGACTATATCTAAAACTGCGGGTTTGGAAAAGACTCTGAATGTGTGCTTAAATTGCCTTATAATTTTAAGAAGGAATTTACATGTTGAAAGAGGTCTGGTAAGTGGATCAATGGGTAATGTTGTTGATTTTGAGAAATACAGAAATAGAGATGGAATTGAATTTTTAAAAATTAAATTTGATGGCATTGAGGAAGTACAGCTAATTGGTCGTTGCTCTGCTAGGTTTTTGCTTGTAAAAGACTTATATGTTCGCCGTAAGCAGTTTCCTGTTTGCTTGGCATATGCGGTGACAATCCATAAATCGAAAGGTTTAAGTGTAGACAGTGCATTGGTGAATATTGGCAGTTCTGTGTTCAAGGAAGGTATGGCATATGTGGCATTGTCACGAGTCAGAACTTTATCGGGATTGTACTTGATTGAGTGTGATGTCACAAACATTTGTGCGGATCTAGATTGTGTTAAGGAATACAATAGGTTAAGAAGAGAGTATGCGCCACATTTGCCTCAATATCCTTTGTTTGAGAAACGTGTGGTAGGCCGGAAACGAAGAAATGTGACCAATAGTAGAGAGGTTGTAGCAAAAAGACGAAAAGTCGATGAACCAGAAATTATAAGCAGAAAGAAAAAGGATTTTGTTGAAGATGTTGTTGGTTTTCAATTTGAAAACAGTTCTGGTGTCCACTGCTATGCTAATGTAGTGGTTAATGTTTTGTTTTCTCTAGAAAATTTAAAAGAAGAGATTGTGGTCAATTCGGATCAAAGATTTTGCAGTTTGTTGAATTCTGTGTTAGAGAAATGTAGCACTGATAGAACAAAAATAGAAAGTGTGTCTGAAATTCGAAATCTGTTAGACAAATGTTCAGGTCAAACGCAATTCTCTCAAAATATTCAGCAAGATTGTCAGGAGTTTTTAATGTATATGCTTGATGTATTGCAAGATGAAGGTGTAGATGTAGATCACCTGTTTGGGCTTTCTTATCAATGGCAGCATGACTGCGAGAACTGTAGGGTATCAAGTACTACTAGTGTAGACTCAGAAAAATTTATATATTTAACTTTGCCAGACAGTAAATCAGTGTCCTTTAATAAGCTAGTAAAAGCAGCTGATCACAACATGGAGTGTAGCCAATGTAAGTCTGAAATGTTGTCCACATTATTTATACGAACATATGGCCAGTATGTCATTTTAATGTTCCAACGATGTAGGCCTGATGGAACAAAATTGACAACTTTAATTAAAAATGTTGTGGCTTCGCAGTTGTCAATATCAGGAAGGACTTTTGTAACTGCAGCAATTATATATCATGACGGTCCTTCAACAACATCAGGACATTACACAGCTTATTTGAAGTCTAGAAACGGCTGGTCATTCTGCAATGATTCTGTTTTAACTTTAAAAAAAAATTGCCTTTTGACCTTAAAAATTCTTACCTGGTGTTTTTACAACCAAAATTTTAGGGAAAGAATCTCGGGATTTGCTCTGAGGAATTTCAAGAGGTTCTAATGGCTCCTACACTATTTGGCTTTGAGGATAAGTGTAGTACAGAGTCAAAAAAATGTTTTGAGTTTAAAGTAGTTACTGAAAAAAAAAGGTTTTCTTACAGAAAGTGGTGGGCACGGATTAGTTAAAGGACAACAGAGTATTTCCCAAAGCAAACGGTGTTCTTACCATAACACTTGATGTCATGGAAAAATAACTGCACTTTGAATGAGTTCAGAAAAACTGTTTCTTTTAATAAGCTAATTCAAGCAGCCAATCAAAACATGGAGTAGAGGTAATGTAAGTCTGCAATGCTGTCGACATATTTTGAACAAACTTTTGGTTATAATGTCATTTAAAAATTCCAACTATATAAACCTGATGAAAATAGGTTTTCAACTTTAATTACAAATGTTGTGGCTACACAGTTGTTGATTTTAGGAAGAACATTTCTAACTGCAGCTATTATATGACATGATGGTCCTTTGACAACATCCACTGTGATCAAGAGAATTAAATAATTGTAGTAGTCATAGAGGTAGTGTAATGTGCCTCATAGTAAGCAGTATCAGTATCATAGGAAATGTGGAACATGAGTGAGCAAGAAGGGTGAGATATTACTAGTACAGGATTGTGAAAGTGATCTTGAACGTTTTCTTTCTGAAAGTTGCAGAAATACAAAATGACGGGATTTGCTTAGAAGAATTCCAAGAGTTATAAATGGCTCTTACACGATTTGGCCTTGTGGAAAAGTGCGGTAGAGAGCGAGAAGTCATTTATTGTATGTAATATATTTGTCAAAACGATGGAGCTTTTCTTTCAGAAAGTGGCGGGCTGAAAATAATAACAGCACAACAGAGTGTAAGCTGTTCATAGGATATCCTTCGACGTCATGGAAAGTAAGTTACTTTTCAGGAGTTCTGATTTCTGATTGGTTATGTTATATGGGTTTTTTAAACACAATCATTTTGATTGTGTTTTTTTCCCCGCTGTTATATGATGAATACCTTCAAGTCACTGTTTTTAGTGAAATTTGATAAATTCTGAGAACAACCATTTAACATGTATAATTAATTCTGTACTTTTTGTATTTATGATATACATTTAGAACTGTGTAGTAGGCATGGAGAAGCTGAGGCTTCTGTAAGTGTCAAAGTTGTTGCATACAGTGCTCACATTCTACGTAGTCTTTCATATGATAGACTACATCTGCACAATGAGATACCTAAGCAAAGGAAACACAGGTGATGTGATTGTGGAATGAGCAAAAAAAATTGCACGTTTTTCAATTACATTACCTGTGTTTCCTAACATTACACATCACATTGTGTAGATGAGGTTTAGGCCTGTTCCAGGAGACAGAGGAGGTCTGACATTTGTTCAAGAGTGCAGTGGACATGACTCACTTCGTTGGTAGGCCTGCACATGTATTATCTCCTCTGTACTCTTCAACAAGCCTAAATTTCATCTGCAACCCTGAGTAGGACTCACCTGAAACAAATCTGTGGATAGGCCACACCTTATCAGCATCTAGAAACAATCATTTAAAATGTTAAGGGCAGATTTATGATGGCCGTGCGCCTCTTTTGCGCCGCTGTTCCGTCACTTTTGTGACGCAGCAGCAGTCTAAAAGATGCACCATGTTGCAAGATAGGCCTCAGTTCATCTCCAGCAAGATACCGTCAGTTTAAAATGTATATAATTAGGACTGTGTAGGGGGCATGCAGAAGCTGAGGCTTCAGTAAGTGTCAAAGTTGTTGCATGCAGTGCTGCACTTCTGCGTACTCTTTCATATGCTGGACTACATCTGCACAATGAGATACCTAAGCAAAGGAAACACAAGTGATGTGATTGTGAAATGAGCAAAAGAAATTGCACGTTTTTCAATTACATCACCTGTGTTTCCTAATATTACGAATCACATTGTGCAGATCAAGTTTAGGCCTGTCCAGGGAAACGGAGGAAACAGAGGAGGTCTGGCCTTTGTTCAAGAGTGATGTGGACATGACTCACTTCATTGGTAGGCATGGACATGTATTATCTCCTCTGTACTCTTCAACAACTCTAAATTTCATCTGCAACCCTGAGTAGGCCTCACCTCAAACAAACCTCTGGATAGGACACACCTTATTGGCATCCTGAAACAATCATTTAAAATGTTAGGGACAGTTTTATGATGGCTGTGCACCTCTTTTGCGCTGCCGTTGCGTCACTTTTGTGAGACAGCAGCAGTGCAAAAGATGCACCATGTTGCAAGATAGGCCTCACTTCATCTGCATCAAGATACTGTTAGTTTAAAATGTATATTTTTAGGACTGTGTAGGGGGCATGGAGAAGCAGAGGCTTCTGTAAGTGTCAAAGTTGTTGAAAAACTGTTTGTCCTTCAATCTTTTCCCTTGTCTTTTCTAATTTTTAAATACATGTTTTAATATTTTTCAAATGTTTGTTCTCTCTTTTCACAGATTAACAAAATAACAAGTGACTAAGTTAACAACAATAAGGTAAATGTTTTGTACTCTTTTCGTTACATTTCTATCACATTTAACTTCTATTAGTTCCACTACTTCATTTCTTTAACCCTCACTTTCCTGCCTTTGCTACTTCCCTCATTCCTTTCTCTATTACTTACTTACTCTACTCCTTCCACTCTTTTTCTCAGTCCCTCTCTTCTCATACTTCCTCACTCTTGTTCACTCACTCCATCTCTATTACTCTCACTGTCTCTGACTGATCACTCTTTCACTACTTGTTCATTATGCTTTCTCTCTGTAGTTCAAGCACACTAAGGGGCATATTATCAACACAGGCAATAAAATTATCGCTGCTTTTATCGGCAGAAAACTGCCGCAAAAGTGGCTTTAGCTGCAGTTTTCTTCCGCAAAAGCGGCTTTAGCGGCAGATTTCTGCCGATAAAAGCAGCGATAATTTTATCACCTATGTTGATAATATGCCCCTATGTTATTTACATTTCTTTGCTGTTTCAATCATTCCTTTTCTGTTACTTCTTCTTTTCTGCTTTCTGTTTTTTCTCTCTGTTATTCCACATGTTTTAATCTTATTTTGAACATTCACTCACATTCTCTAAGAAACTCTTGTTTATTATTCTTCTACTCTACTTTTTTTCTTCCACTTCCTTATCTATTTTGTTTTTCACAATTATACCCTCTTCCATCTTTTCTTCGGTAAATAGATCTATTAAACAGTATCTCTGTGTTACTCCCTATAGCTGTCTTTCTTTTAACATTACTCTCTGTTTCCTTCCCTTATACTTACTCTTCTTTTTTTTTAAAATTTTTTTTTGGTTCGCTCCCGGTTCGCGTAGCGGCGAGCGAACCGGGAAGCGAACCAAAAGAAATAGAGGTTGCCAGAGTGCTAAACATTCTAGCAATTTTTTTATAAAGGGGAGGTAGTTCTGAAAATAACTTTTTTTTAATTATTTTTGTTGTTTTATATTTTTTTTATTATTTTTCTGAACAATTTTTTACTTTTTTTGTATTTTTTGAACGGTTTTATATATTTTTTTTTTTTTTGAGGGGGGAACAACGAAAAACAGGCATTACAAAGGGCTCAACAGGAGCACTTGTGGTTTTCAAATGCTCTGTTTATCAAATTGATACTCATATTTGCACATGAGAGTAGGTCACCACAATAAAGGCACACTATCTTCATGTGCACAAAATTCTGTTGAATGTTTGGCACTGTTTCCCGCGCCTCTGGCCCCGACAGAGTTACCTGTGCCGATGTACTGGCCACAGGAGTTGGTGGGTTGTCTTGGAGGTGACGCATCTCTGCAACGCTGTAATTCAGTGGATGCCACCTCTGCATATGACGGTGCATAGTATAGTTGCCGTAACTATACTTTTTATCTGTGCCTCTAGATAAAACATCTTTACATATGAGGCATGTCACGTGGCGAGCATTCACTTTTTTTTGGCCTTGAGGAAAAGAAAAAAACTGCTAAATAAAACTATCTTTGTGGTGAGATATCCGGGGCTCCTCACGTAAAAACTGTCTTGGCTGTACTTCCTCTTCCTCTTCTTCGTCCTCTTCCTCCTCTGGGTTGGGAAGGAACTGTGGAGGTGGTCCTTCCTTCCTAGGTGGTTGTGGTGGTGGTGGGGGTCCACCAGCTGCAGCTACTACAGAAGCCATTATTTTAATAAGCAAAAACAGGTCTTCCTCTCACAAAGATGAAAGTCAGAGTGAGGAAAGAAGGTGGGGGCTTTCATCATTTGGGAAAAAAAATGTTCTAAACCAATGAAAAGTGTTATTTTTAGGTCACATGACCTAGCCTTACATCATTAGGAAACCAAAAGTGAAATGAACCAATAGAAAGTTTTATTAACAAGTCACATGACCTGTTACGCTTACGTTACGCGCTCCGTGCCCCGGATCGCTTCCGGGGAGCTGCGCTTCGCGCCTCGGTTCGCGCTCCGGAGCACTTCCGGGTGCGCTAACGTGGCGCGTCATAAGACGCATTACGCGGCAACGTGATATGTCGCGCTTACGAAACGCGCCCCGGATCGCTTCCGGGGAGCTGCGCTTCGCGCCTCGGTTCGCGCTCCGGAGCACTTCCGGGTGCGCTAACGCGGCGCGTCATAAGACGCATTACGCGGCAACGCGATACGTCGCGCTTACGCGACGCGTCACGATGTTGTTTTCTAACGCAGCAGTTGCGCTAACAGAACGTTTACCGGTTCGCGGACCAGGTCGCGGCACCAAATTGAGCTAACGGGAAGCTACCCGGTGCGCGGACCGGTAGCGAAACAAAAAAATAAATAAAAAAAATGTATATATCTACATAAAAAAATTATATTAAAAACATTTAAAATATATTTTTTGATTTAAAGAAGAATACATGTTAAAGCTTTTGATATTTGCTAATAAAAAACCATTGAAATTCACTGAAAAAACCATAGGTTATAGACCATATATAGTTAGGAATTAGCATTTACAAAACCTTGAAAATTCACTGAAAAAACCATAGGTTATAGACCATATATAGTTAGGAATTAGCATTTAAAAAACCTTATTTTACTCACACAAAACCATCGAAATTCCATATATAGTTAGTTGCACTAACTATATATCGCGCACCCGCAATCCACTGCTGATGATGTCACATATTACATCATTCATGACATGGTCAGTGACATCACTGATGACATCACTGATGACATCTCAAATGACATCACTGATGACATCACTGATGACATCTCAAATGACATCACGGATGACATCACTGATGACATCTCATTTGACATCAATGACCACATCACTGATGATATCATTCATGTGACAATACAATGCATCTCCTCACATTTTAATATAACCTCTGTTACACCCAGTGTTAAATACAGAG
This sequence comes from Lissotriton helveticus, assembly GCF_964261635.1. NCBI lineage: Eukaryota > Metazoa > Chordata > Amphibia > Caudata > Salamandridae > Lissotriton > Lissotriton helveticus. The sequence goes on from NC_136067.1 coordinate 1,752,419,703, forward strand.
TATAATTTTTGAAACCATTGACACACCAATACTAGTTACTACATACGCACTCACTGATTCCTACGTCTACACACACATTCACTCATTCACCCATACAATCATTCATACATACAATCACTCATCTTTACAACACTATCATATGCACTCATACACCTATACAGACACTCACACTCTGCCACTCATCCATGGAGTTACTCACACACCTAGTCAGTCCTGTAAAGAATCAATCACACTTCCATTTTCTAATCTATACAGTTAAACATAGAGCACCTTACATTTTCAAACATATACTAACACATACTTACTCTCTTATACAATCATTGATACAAGTACACATTGATCTGCACCGAGTCACATACCTCCCAGCCAGCCACACACACACACTCAGTCTCCCATACAAATACTTGGACAATCAATCAATAACCCATATAGTTACTCATATAGCTATTGATCAACACATGCAGCAGTTTACAGAACAACATACATAATGATGCACAAATTAAGACAGTTTAGTCACTAACCCATGCACTCAGTGAGACACATTTAATCACTCACTCATACATTCAGTCATGCACCTACTAAATCCTTCGTCCAGACACTTATACTTCCACTCATTCTTCAATATGTAAGACATATTTTAACTTTACAGAAACATACAGTCACTGGATGTTGTCATCAGTGATGTCATTTGAGATGTCATTTGAGATGTCATCAGTGATGTCATCAGTGATGTCACTGACCATGTCATGAATGATGTAATATGTGACATCATCAGCAGTGGATTGCGGGTGCGCGCTATATAGTTAGTGCAACTAACTATATATGGAATTTCAATGGTTTTGTGTGAGTAAAATAAGGTTTTTTAAATGCTAATTCCTAACTATATATGGTCTATAACCTATGGTTTTTTCAGTGAATTTTCAAGGTTTTGTAAATGCTAATTCCTAACTATATATGGTCTATAACCTATGGTTTTTTCAGTGAAAATATATATATATATATATATATATATATATATATATATATATATATATCTTTATTTATTTGAGACCCCTACACAAACCAGGGAGGTGGGAGGGCAGGTGAGGAGTTAGATCAAGATTCTATCAGAAAAGGCGTTAGTAAAGGTATGTAATTTGTTCTTTGGATGAAGATTTATAAACTCAGATTATTCACCTTTTGAATAGCTCTCAAAGCAGTACTACTTATGTGTGGGTCTGTGGAATGGCTGAGACCAGGAACTCCTGCAGGACCGAACATGCAGATTTTCAAGACTTGTACACCACATACCAACTCTGTGGTAGTAGCCTTCACTCTGGTGGTGTAAAAGCTCTTTTTCCTTTGAGGGGTGAAAAGTAAAAGGGTGCATAAAAGCTAGATAGAGTGATGGACTGACCTATCTGAAAAGGTCATTAGTAACAATATGTGTTGGGTGCATAGAATAATTCAAAGTACGTGAGTAAGGTTCACTCCTTTTGTTTAAAATAGATGACCCTTATGTAAAAACGATATATTCTTGGAATTAAATTATACAGTCATTCTGGTACTAAACAGGTAGCAAAAATCCATGGTTACAACATAAAGATAATTTAGTATCACTCAAATATGTAGAGCCAACTTGACATCTTTCATCCAACACATGTTTCGTGGCAGACTACATCACTTTTTTAGGGCTGAAAAGAAATAAACTTATTTTCATTCTAGAACTGAATTAATTTGAATTTGGGTCTCTGAAGGCAATTACTACAGGGGCATTTTGAAAAGTCACCGGGGCACACGCTGGTCTGCCGCTGCTGTTGGTCTCCGGCCGCCGCCCGCTCCACCACGCGGCAGCCGCAGGAGAGACTACAGTCCCCAGCATCCTTGGCGGTGACACGCCCACCGGCACCCGCGCACAGAGGCGCAGAAAAGGCAGAGGTCCCTCCCGCCTCGAGGGACGTGCGCGGGCGGTGCCGGGGCTAAGCCCGGGCAAAGGGCGGGCCGTCTGCGGCCGTCAGAGGCTGGGCTGGGCCACAGACTTTGGTTATTCTTGCCCCCATATACTTTAAAACCTGTGAGACTCTGCATGCTATGTATTGTGTATTACTACATGTGCATTCTTAGCTGTAGTAATTTCAAGCAGTGCTCGCTTTTGCAATAGTTACGGTGCTTTTAAAATATTGTTCCGTAATTATCATCCTGAAATACTACAATGTCCAAACTCAGATCGGCTAAAACCCCTCTTGCGACAAGTACAATGGACAACTACTTGGTCAAAGTAGTAAGTAAAATCAACAAAGAAAGGCGCCTCTCATTAAACCGGATAAGCCCTCCGGCTTCCCCTACAAGCTTGCACGTCCTCCCAGACACTCCCGCCCTAGATCGTAGTTGCACTGAAGGCCCGCAAATAATTACTGACAATGAAACACCTGTACCCCCAGTGCAGAGCCTGGTAGAGCTGGATAACCCCCTGGACATTTCATTACAACCTTCCCCGACATCTTCGCAAGTATCCTCCCCGGTACGAAGAGCAGTAAGGGCCTGCAGGAAACTACCTGCTAAGCGGGGGAATAGGAAATCCAAAAAAGCTGGAACTACACCTATAAGCACAGGGGGACTAAATGAGACCTCAACTCAGGCCGAGATGACTAACTTCAACTCTGACCAAATTGATCTGCTGGCCAGTATTATTGAATCTAAATTAGAACTTATGATCAAACCCCTTGTGGCAAAATTAGATGAGGTAACAAAAGAAGTAACTAGACTGGGCGGCCTTTTGAATTCTCATTTAACCTTGACCAAAGCAAATAAGAGTATAAAGGTTGGCAATAAAGTAAATAAGGATGCAGCTGCTCCCTGCTGTGGGGGGAACAGGATTACACATACTGTACAAACTGAACTAGCAACCCAATCGCTCCCTCTTCCAGCCATTATTCAACCACCCCCTGTACCAGCCACTCAACCATCCCTTAGGACTCCTAGCAACTAACTCACTATAGCAGGGGGAAACAACGAGGGGAAGACTGAAGCAAATAAAAGATCCTCAGTCAATCTTCCCCCAGATTGCGCTCCATACATAGTTGTACTTACAAATGTACCTGAGATGGACTCCCTTCTTACTGAGTCTCGGCCTGAAACCCACGACTCCTTGAAAAATAAATCACTATCATCGCTGAATAGGAATTGTGGGTTTCCACTTGCCTTCTCAAATGATATAATATCTACCCGTAGAGTTGGTTGGATAGGAAATGCCAGGAAAAATAGAAGGGGGGATTGTATTATTGTTAATTTTAAGTATCCGCAGCATGTTGCCACAGTCCTCCTTAGAGCGGCTTCCCTATCAATCGCCGATAACATCGTATGTGCACGCCCTCTTGGTTTCTTCTACAATCATCTTAATAACACCATATACTCACATAATGACCAGCCCAAGCCATTTTCATCCTTACCTAGGCATGGTTTTGTTACTCCTCCTTCTCAATTTGGAAATCAACCCCCAAATAGTCTGGACCCATATTGTTATAGGTTGTCGAGACCATATAACCAATTTGACCAACCCCTCCCACTGGCCAATCGATATACCCCTCTAGCATCTCTGGAGGAAAACGATTGACAGTCAATTGATCCAAGGACTGATTCACAGCCCCTATACCCTACTTCTAGGATTATGACATGGAACATTGCTGGTATTAAGGCTAAAGCAGGGAATGACACCTGGATTAACTCACTAAAAACTTACGACAATATAGCGTTTCAAGAGACCTGGGACCAGACAAACAGTTTTTCCCTGGATGGGTATAGACATTTTTGTATTCCAGCAATTAGCAGTGTGGCAGGTAGAGCTAAGGGAGGCCTATTAAGTTTATTTAAACTTGACTTAAAGGGTACATTAACTCAGTGTAATTCAGGATGCTAGAACTGTTTAATTATTGAACTATCCCCTTCTGATACCCCCAAGATTTTATTTATTAACTTTTATAATTCATGCGCCTATGAGTGCACTGGTCTTAACCTGGACTTACTGGAGAAATTTCTGTCAGTCTATAGTACTAATGTGAATACTTTTGAAATAATATTCTTAGGGGACTTTAACATCCATCCCTGTAAACTACCGTGTGCCAGTATTGAAGAAGAAGGCCCCCCATATTCTTCATCTATGCATTTTGAACATTCTAAACGGGGGGAAGCCCTTGAAAACTTTCTGGCGAGATGGAACCTTTATGAGTCTGGCTGCGGGGAAGGTGGCCATAGGTCCCCTACATTTAAAGGCACAGACAATGGCACTATCATTGATTATATTTTTATGTCTTCTTTTATGTTATGTAAAGTTTTAAGGTATAAGATTGAGGTTTCGGTCTTCAGTGACCACAATCCGGTGTTAATAGAGATAATGTCCGTGGACCTATTAACCCTGAAAACTGTGACTCACAAAGGTAGTCTAAATGTGGTTGTCAAAGACCAAGGACGCAGGCTAAAATGGTCACACATAGTCCCTGAAACTTTTTTGCAGGAAGTACTGGATAAGGTCGAGGACGAGGTGTCCATATGCCTAGAGAAACAGGCCCAAAACACACAAGTGGTCACGGCTTTTGATAACATCTGTAGACAAATTAACCAAAGTTTACTTGCTGACCCTAGACAGAAGAGAGATTATGGTAAAAGATGGTTTAACAAAATATTTTCTAGTGCACATGGAGTTTTACTTAAGGCTTTGACGGCTACCCCTAAAGACCAAGCTCAAATAGCCAGCTTAAGAACTGCCTATAAGAAAGCTATTTTAGAAAAGAAAAAGGAGCTGAAAGAAGAGGCCTGGTCACAATTACTTGCCCCTGAAACCCTAAGAAATAGTGGGCAGTTCTGGAAAATTGTAAATCAACCGTTATTCTCAGGTGAGGAGAATACCCCCCTTGAGTCTAATATCCCAGATGAGGGCTGGATAACTCATTTTGGGAAAATATATTCTACCCCAGGTCCCGAAAATCAAATGGTTAATACCCTTTCTAGATCTGAAGGGCCCTATGTGATTTTTGAGGAAATAGAGGTAGAAAGAGCAATTGAACTGACCCTAAAAAACAAAGCTCCAGGCCTTGATGGGGTCCCCGCAGATGTTTTTAAATGTGCGCCAAAATTCTGGTCTAAGATTTTGTGTAGCGTTTTTAACGCTCTAAACCAAAACAACATACCTGTCTCCTGGAAAAAATCCATCATTATCCCAGTTTTTAAGAAGGGAGACAGGCAGGACCCCTCTTGTTATAGACCTATTTCTTTAATAGATTCCTCGGTCAAAATTATGGGACGGGTTATCTTGCACAAACTAACAGAATGGGCCAACGACAGAGGGGTCCTGTCCAACTTGCAATATAGGTTTAGAACGAAAAGGAGCACATTAGAGCAATGCCTTAATTTGCAACTGTTACTGGACAAATATACCAAGGCCAAAGAGGGGTCAATGTATCTGGGGTTCATGGACCTCTCATCGGCTTTTGACCTTGTAAACAGGACAAAGTTATGGCAAATTTTACTTAACATGGGTCTTGATCGGGCCTTAGTTAACCTTTTGGCGGACTTACATTCTGGCCTATTGGCTTCCGTCAGGGTTGCTGCTGAGGGGCACTGCACCAGCCATTTTAACTCGAAAAGGGGGGTCAGGCAAGGGTGCATCCTGGCCCCCCTTCTTTTTACAGTATACATCAATTCCCTAGAACCTGCACTAAAGGAGGCCACTCTCGACATACCGCGTATAGGGGAACTTGGTATTCCAGTTCTCCTCTACACGGATGACGCTGTCCTTCTCTCACGGACAGGGGTTGGACTACAACGGCTGTTAGATGTCTTTGGGAACTTTATGGGAGCCCTGGACCTTAAAATAAATGTAAAGAAGTCCCAAATCATGATTATGGGGAGGTGCTCTAGGAAGAAGCAATCCAAAACTTTCTTTTGCTGCAAAGAAGAACTCTGCAGAGTGCCCACATTCCCTTACCTGGGGATTACCTTTGATGAGAGAGGGAACTGGGGACACCAGCTTAAAAATAGAAACATCTCATTTGCAAGAACTACTTCTGCACTCCAGGGCTTCACAAAAAAACTCGGGGCAAGGCCTATAGTAGCACTAATGAAGATTTATAAAGCAAAATGTCTCGCAGGAGCCACATATGGTAGTTCAATATGGGGGTACAGTCCCCCAGATTGTTTACAGGTGACCGAAAATAAATTCATGAGATCTGTCTTATCAGTGCCACAGTCCACCCCCTCATATACTATCCATTCTGAATTGGGGGTAGGCTTTATTTCTGACATGATAAGAATGCCCCATTTAAGTTGATGGATGAAGTCCTGGTTAAACCAGGAAATCTCCTTGAACCACATTATCATGAAAGATTGTCTCCTACTAGATAATTACGGTAAGATTCAGTGGCTGACATACATCAAAAACAGTCTTTTTAAACTAGGGAGACCGGAGCTTTTCTCCTCACCAGAGTCAATAAGACCGAAGGACATCGCACTAATCAAAGGAGCAATGGCACAATTGTTGGCTCTGGAGAGAGAGGAACTTGAACTTAAAAAACCCATTGTAAGGGCCAATCTCATTATAACCAGCTCACCAGGACCTGAAATCTACCTAACTGTGGTGAACCGTCCGTACCATAGGTTTCTTTTAAATTGCTTTCGTTTTAATTTGATCCACCTGAATCTAGGTCAGTTTCCCAATTGGAGTACCCCTGAAAACGCAACGCCGTGTTCCTGTGACAACTTTTCCACTCAGAACACAATGCACTTTCTGATGTTCTGTGGTCACTACACGGAATTAAGGAGGACATTTTTGGTCCCAATACTTAAGGAGGCTGGGTTCCTGCAGGTCAAGCCTGCTCTCTTGTACTTGCAATTATTACAGACCCCCAGGACCATTTTCCACGTTGCCAGTTTTTTAGTGGGTGCTGATAGGATTAGGAATAGGAAAATGATTAATTGTACCTAAATGAATTTGGTCGTAAATCTGTATGACTTTTGCATTGTTAAAAATGATAGTGAGGGTAATCAAATTGGTTAATGTTTTTATCCTATTTATTGTGCTTTTATCTTATGAAATCTTTATTTCATGAAATGTTTTTGAGAAATTTTTTACTGGTTTAATATTTTGCTCTTACTGTGTATAAATAATGTATTTAATGTATGCTCTGTATAGTACCATTGTCTTTTTATGATATTAATTTATCGAAATAAAGTATTCTGACTGACTGACTAACTAAAAGGTTGACATAATTATACCTGTACATCATTTATTCATGTTAACTGTGAAAAACATTTCTTGAAGATAATAAAATATATTACAGCCACTTTGCCCAAAACACTTTCAGAGAAAATATAAATAACACTTATCTTGGCCATTTCTTGATGTTAATTAAAGTCCCAATAAAAATAAACATTGGAACAGTGGAAGCACAATAGACACAACTATCCTATAAAAATCACTGCATAAAATCTATTGGTGGTTGCATATACTGCAGTGTATTATACAGTAAGGTTTCCCCAAAAACATCAATTAATAAGTTGTGTGTGACTAAGTTGATTGTATAAAGAGTTCAAAGTGGTTTTCCAGGTACTCTGTATCAAAAAACACAAAATGTTCTATTTAAATACTAGACTTGAGATAAGTATTGCAAAGAATTTCAGAATCTAAGTTAAATCAATAATTTACTAATCAGAGATGTACCAAAGAGTTAGCAAGTAGGAAGAGCAACAAGATTCCACTTATATGCATAAGTATATCTAATTTAATATTCAAGAGGTTGTGTCTAGTGCAGCACTAGATAATAAATAGTGCTAATGGGGATTTTCTTCGAAGAAACATAAAGCAAGGGCATAGTACGTGAACTTGAAGTTTAAGATTTGCTACAAGTTTTCTAAATGTAAGAGACCAAGTAAATAATAGTGCCTAAAGTGGACCACGTGTTTAGTACTTATAGTATTATGCAGATCTTTATCGGTCAGTAATATCACCCAGTGTATCTTTAGAATACCAAATATTTTCTATTTTCAACAAATAACTTAGTAATAAATCTTACTTTCTGATCTAGCATTTGTTGTGTTTTCCTCTGTTTACGACTACCGGTTTTAGGAAGAGCATCCCTAGATATAGTCTGGGCTCGTTTTACTGAATCTAACAGAAACTTAGATGCAGCAAGTCTTTCTAAGGCGTCACACTTCTCTGAGTGGTATCATCTTCATTGGAGCAATATATTTTGTGCCTATGAAGTTTGCTGTATGGTATGTTTCTCTTCTGGTTGTGCTGCCGTTCTGATTGAAAGTTTACAATGCTTTTGCTGGCTGCTTTTTTCCCAAACAATCCAGTGCTAAGGGTTTGGATTTTTGTGTAGACTTCCAAGTCAAGAAATGTGATGCTATTCTTACTATATTACAAAGACATTACATGTACTTAATTTGTATTCAAATATGTGTGATAAGTCAATAGTCCTTCCTTAGTACAGTCCCATATCATCAACATGTCGTCAATATACCAGACCCACAGAAAAGGTGTAACCCCCCTTGGGAAGGAATGCTGTCTTGGTCTGAAGGACCAACTGGTCCGGAAAGGAGACAAAAGGAGGTACTGCTGATACAGCCTGAAGTCCATTCACTCAACTTGCCAATGTAAGGGTGATGAGGAACACCATTTTAACAGTATGCAACCGCAAAGATCAACTGTGCATTGGTTCGAAAGGAAAGCACATCGGGTAAGTTAAGGCCAGGTTTGGATCCCACTGTGGCATTACATAGGGGATAGGTGGAGCCAAAGCTTTCAAGAAACGCATTACAACAGGTAATTTGAAGAGAGACAAGTTATCTGGTAAACGAAGAAAGGCCAAAATGGCTTACAAGTAACCTTTAACGGCGGCCACAGAAAGGCCTAACTGGTTCAATGATGAACTGAACAAAAGAATATCAGAAAGGGATGCTTGTAACGGTTGGATAAGACGGGAGGAACACCACACCACAAACTTCAGCTAGTATCCTGCATAAGAAGTGCTGGTAGAAGGATGCCTGGCTGCTAAGATAACACCAACTACGTCAAGAGTGAGATCAAATCATCAACTGTTGCTGCTCGATCTCCACACACAGAGGGGTAAATGCAAGCTCAAGTGCACAACTCGACCCTGTTGCTGTGACCAAATGTAGTCTCTTCAAGGCAATCGAATTGGAGCACAGATGCTCATGGTCAGAAGTTCTAATTACCACACTCTCCTTGAACAGTCCAGAGCCACTAGGATGACTTGGGCCCGATCTTCGTTTGATCTCTTTGAGCACTCTGGGAAGGCAGAGGAAGGGGAGGAAAGGCATACGGAATCCTGAACCCCAATGCAGGCAGAAGGCGTCCCCCATGGAATACTGCCTTGTGAAATTCAAGGTACAAAATAGGTGACACTGTGCATTCTCTACAGTGGCCAATAAATTGGTACAGGGTTCTTCTCATTGTTGGGAGGCTCCCTTTGCCACCTCTGAGCATACACACCATACGTAATCCGTTAGGCAATGAAAGCTGGGTATGTCTACCGTGGTATTTAAAGAACTTGTCAGGTAATGCCCTGAAAGTTCAGCCACTTCCAGAAGTGTAGAATTTCCTCGCATACCATCTCTGACCCCACTCCACATAAGGATTTTCTTCTCCCACCTTCCCAAAATCTAGGTCAGGAACATATATAGGTATTCCGTAGAGTACCTCGTATGGGATGCGACCTCCCGACACTCCGCTAGGCACATTATTTAATGTTTTCTGGACTCCACACAGATGATGAATCCAACTAAGACCTGTACACCTGTTCGGGCTTCCTTAAGCATGTAGTTAGCACAGTCCACTAAACCATTAGCATTCCTTTTAATGGATAACAGAATTGGAGATACATCACCACCAAACTAACTGCACAGCTGTAAACCTTTGAGGCAAACTCTAGGCCATTTTCTGGATCTAATGCGTGCACCCTGCTAGTAGCAATCAGACACGTAAGTCCTTTATAACAGTTTTAGCATCGGAAAATCATTCAGCCACACCAATAGCAACCAAGAACATGAATCTACTACAGCCACTAAAATATATTGTAAGCAGTTAGCAGATTGTAAAGGACCGCGACAGCCAAGATACAACATTTTGAATGGTTTATTGGAGATCAATAATGGGGTTTGCTCAGGCCTCTTAATGATTGATGTAAGAAATTGGGTAACTGCTTGAGGGCGGTGAAACCCTTCTTAAGCAGCAACCACGATTCTTCTCAGGGTGAAGTCAAAAGCAACCCTAAATTACCCTGTGCCCAACCCTTGGGTAGCTTGTTACAGAACAGTCAGGCTCAATTCAGAGGCAATGTGTAAAGTATTTGTGCAACACTCCTAACAGTAACACAGTGAAAACACACCACAAAAGGAGCCCACAACAGAATTAGAAAAATAGAGTTGTTTTTAATAAATAAAACAAGACCAAAATGACAAAATACAATCAGTAGAACCAGTGATATTCAATTGTCAAATGGCGTAAAGTTCCAAATGTGGATATCTTATCATGCAGACAAAGTCACATGTCCAGGCCGACCACAATGAAACACTGGCCAGCTACTGGGACCCAGTGAAGCCAGCTGAACAAAGTACCTTTAATCCTGGTTTGTGGAGCGTTGTGAGCTGCAGTGCAAGTTCCAGTTGAGTGAGCCTCACATGTCCCCTCGATGAGGGCTTGTGATGCAAAGTCTGGAGTAGGGGATGTGTCACGCAGTCGGAGCATTGTGTTTGTTCTGAGGAGCTGCAAGGCTGCGCTGCTAAGCCGCCATCCTCGTTGAAGATTACGTGGACTAAGGATACTGAAGTACTGGGTTTTTCAGAACCGGTACTGTACCGGTAACCCAGCGGTGCCAGGGACAACACCCTAAGACTTCGGGTCCTTCCTGTTCCAGACTACAGAAACACAGAGTCTTCTAGGTGAAGTCAAGGATCGAATTTATTGGCTGCAACCAAGTAACAGGTATCCTAGAAGTACAACACGGTGTATATTCTCAGGAGACTGCTCAAACTTACAAAGCCAGCCTTCTCTTTTTATACAAAATATTATGGTTCAGGCAAACATTCTTTACATTACAGTTGACCATTCACATATTTTCACTACAAAGGAAAAGCAGAGTCATGATGACAATCCCACATTTCAGTTTGTTCAGCCCACAATCAATTACCCGGCAAGGCCCAGTATTTTCATCAGATATCGACGGACCCCCAATAAAAACGGGTACCTCCTCCTCATAAAGCAAGTCATAAAGTAGGAAACAGGGACAGGTGTGTGCAAGATTAGGCGTGGTTTGTGTGCGATGAAAGGTTTATGGCATGTTGTGCCTTGATACTATCTCGTTCGGCCACTGGGAGAGGAACTGACCGAACAGGTTTGGCCTTGGGCAATGGAGTCAGCTTGCCCAGGTCGTAGAGAAGTCAGGAAAGGTGTTTGTGTCCTTCAGGATCGTGTTTGGCCTTAATCATTGGCCTATGTGAGGGCAACTCACAAAATGGCTGCCGTACACAAAATGGAACCCGAGGGTTCAGAACGAAAACTGCGATTTCAAGGTGAAATCGTCACTCGAATATGACAAAAATGCTTGTACATAGTGTACTAGCCATTCTCGGTCTTCTGATATCAAAATCGTCATGATACGATGGTGTTTATAACATGGGTCCAGAATTTCAAGTACTACAGACCCTCCTTTTGCCCTTACATAGGAAATAACCTATACTCACGCTAATCTGAGTCCAGGTCTATATTCCTAAAGTCATTGAGATGTTGCTGTAGCATCATCCTATTACTTAGCTCGTCCCTTGATACATATTTCCTTACACATGATGTAGCACAGAGGCTACATACTGCAGGAGCACACTGTACGCATAGACAGAACAGGAAAAGAATGGCTAAGATCATCCCAATGGCCATCAGAATTTTCCATCCCCAGGCGGATATCAGTTCCCAGAACCATCCCACAAATGACCAATCTCCTTTATCCACATGAATAGATTCGGAAATCTTATGCAGTTTGGAGATGGCCTGGTACACTGTTGGAGTGTTATCTGGAATGAAAACACAGCAACTCGATTGGATCACCCTACATACCCCACCTCGGTCTGCAAGTATGACGTCTAACGCGACCCTGTTCTGAAGGGTCATAAGACGATCCGACTGGAGCTCAGCAGTCAAGTTACTAAGGGCACCGGCAGTTTCAACCACGGTGGATTCAACGACCCTTGTCAATTGCCTTATGTTCCTGCTGTTAACCATGGGTCCCCAGAACGGCAGTAAACCCCTCACGAAGTCTCCAAATTCTATTTCTGCAGTGTCCTCTTCACTGAAGACACCTCTAACTATCCTTGTCTTATGGTAATCTGCCGCCGCTGTGTAGGTGGGAGGCAACAGGAACGAAACAAAGCATGTGCCCGAAAAATCATGGGGCAACCATGTATAGGCTCCATCATGGCAGATGAAATAGGTACCCTTAGCTGCTAAGAACGGAGGGGAAGTCTGAGACGCAAAAACATATGTCTCAGTGCAGATACTCTTCCCTAACTGAGCTCTGGGATTCTTGCCAATACCTTGCAGACATTAGTGACCCTGATGGGGTACTATCCAAATCGGGGAAGATCTCTTAGCTTGCTGTTTCTCACTCAGAGTAACTCCATATCCATTCACGTTCCATCCTATATATACTAGTGTCTCATCTCTCGGGATAGTCTCATAGGAGATATCTTCCTTAATCATATCTACTATACCCTTGACTAGAGCACTATTCTTAGGATTATCTTCCACAGAATGTCGGGGGTAGGTCTCATGTGCGTAGATGAACATTGTTCTGTATGCCCACACGGAACCATTATGGCTGAAAGGCAGGACCAGATAAGGGATACCTTTATCCGTTGTGTGCGGCATAAGACCACACACCCAACAGTTAGTCGTGTTCATTACTAGTTGGTGTTGGTGCAAAAGTTGAACGAAGGAGTTATTAATAAACTTTAATCTCCTAGCGGATTCATGTTCAGGAAGAGGTTGAAAAGAATGTGAGGAAATAGTAGTAGGAGGAGGTATGGGCGATGAAGTGGGTGCAAATGTCACTCGAAAAGAGAATAAAACATATCCTATGAAAAACATCATTACACTGAACAACATGAAAATACACAATATCAAAAAACGTTTCTTGGTCATCATTCTGCAAATTGTAGTCTTAAAGTTCATTTGTTTGGCAGGTCTCTCCATCTCGAAAAACTCCATCCTCTCTAAAATGCTGCTCGCGATGGTAGGGTGTTCTATGCTAAGGAATGCTTCTGTCAGTCCAGGGCAACTCCCTTAGACCAACCAGAACTGTCGACCTAACGTCTTCAGCTGCACCCCAAAGACTTGGGCAACCGCGACCCTACAGCTGAACCCGGATGGTGGTTCGAAAAACAAAAATAAAAAAGTTTCTCAGATGAGAGAGCTGCACTTTCAAAACTTAGGCAAAGAAAAGGAAGATTTTATTAGTTCATAGTTCTCGGCCTCAGACTTAAGCGTTTCTTCCCAGGTACTGTCTGCTCCTGAAACAGGAGTTCAGGCTCTGTAGTGTCCAATCGAATTGACGGTGGCACAGCTTCTTGCAAAAGATTGTCACTTTCTTGTTCAGAAATTGTTCCTTTTATGCGTGCATCACTGAAAGGCAGAAAACGAGGCACAGTCTTAGTCTCAGAGTCAGCAACACCCTCCTGGACCCACCGGTCGTACGGTAGAGGCAAAGGCACCCTCTTGCAGTGTACGCCGTGGATCCAGTTCTTTTTGCCTTCCACTCGCACGGCGGATCTCGTTGACAGCAGGACTAGGTGAGGGCCGGTCCAACGGGGCTGATTATTCTTTGTCCGCTGGAAATTTTTCACCAGAATCCACGAACCAGGATTGATGGTGTGGCCTGGATCTTCAGATACCTGAGGCAGAGAATCGTGAACCTGTTGGTGTAAAACACGCAATTTAGCCGTCACTTTGTACAAATAGTCAAGCAGTACAGGGTGTTCGATCTCATTGAATTTTTTCGGCCTTGGCACTCCCCATATGTTGGCAGGGCGGCCGAACACAATTGCATACGGACTAAGTCCCACTCCCGAATGCACAGTCATTCTGGTTGATAGGAGTGCTAAAGGCAGAGCGTCAGGCCATTTAAGACCAGAGCTCGCTTGAATTTTGGCCAATTTTAGCTTTAACGTGCCATTGTAACATTCTACTAGTCCAGCTGATTGGGGGTGATTTGCAGCGTGAAATTTTTGTTGGATGCCTAGCCCTTCGCATACTTTCTTCATCACTCGACCCACAAATTCACTCCCATTGTCACTCCAGACCATTCTCGGCATTCCAAATCTAGGGAAGAACTCTTTGGCAAGGGCTTTAGCTGTGGACAAGGCAGTGTTGTCCTTTAAGGGATATGCTTCCACTCATCTCGAAAAGGCACAAACAACAACGAGTACGTATTTCAAATTGTTGCACCTTTCCATGTGGATGAAATCTAGCTGCAAAACCTCGAACGGATACGTTGGAGGCGCAAAATGACCAGCTGGAGTTGGGGTTCCCCTACCAGGATTGTATTTCAGACACACCATGCAATTCTTGACCAAGTTCTCTGCACACTTAGGAATTCCAGCATTTTGCCATACTGGAGCCAACAACTTACAAATCCCTTTCACACTGATGTGAGCCATTCCATGAGCCATTGTAACAACTGCAAGCACATACGCATCGGGTAACAACCATCTCTGATGCTCTGACAATTCAACCCAACAACCATTCACATCCAATTTACCCTTACTCTCTCTCCATGTACTCAACTCTTTCTCTGTAGCTTCAGCTTGAATAGACTTTACACTCTCTATCGTGTCTTCACACATTCCCACGTCACCAATCCATCTTGCAGGGCCTGCAACATACATTCGACTCATCACATCTCTCGCTGTTTCTTTTGCAACTTCATCAGCAAATGCATTTCCACGACCAACATCATCAGTCACTTTCTTGTGTGCACTGCATTTTACAATCGCAACTTGCAATGGCAAGGTAAGTGATTCAAGGAGCTCATTCACCAATTGACCATGCTGAATCTTAGTTCCATGCGAAGTCAGGAACCCACGTTCTTTCCACAATCGTCCAAAACTGTGAGCCACACCAAATGCATACTGGCTGTCGGTATATATGTTCACTTTCATTCCTTTAGACAACACACACGCTCTTGTAAGTGCAATCAACTCTGCTGCTTGAGCTGAACTATGTGGGATACGTGCAGCTTCAACAATCGTATGTAAAGTCGTAACAGCATATGCCGCAGTCGTATCTCCATTCGGAAGCTTGAAGCATGAACCATCCACCCATAAGGTACCATCACACTTTGAAAGAGGAGTGTCACTAAGATCTATTCTCCCTTTCGTTTCTTCTTCTGTTCTGAGAAAACAATCATGCTGTTCAGAAGTATCTAACTCTGCTACAATCGGCAACAAGGTAGCTGGGTTAAGCGTGTTGCATCTTTTTATGTGCACATGACTCGCTAACAGTGTCAACTCGTAACCTGACAACCGAGCACTAGTTAAGTGCTGTGTCTTGGTTCTGTTTAACAACGTGTCTACTGCATGTGGAACCATCACAACCAATGTATTATTCATGACTAAACCAGCAGACTGTTGAATAGAAACAGCTGCTGCTGCTGTGGCTCTCAAGCAGCTTGGCAATGCTTTAGCTACCGGGTCCAAAGTTGACGAAAAATACGCGCATGGACGCTGCTTGTTTCCGAACAACTGTGTCAACACTGACAATGCACAACCTTCTTTCTCATGGACATACAATGTAAAGGGCTTACTGTAGTCGGGGGTACCCAACACAGGAGCCGAACATAATGCATCGCGCAATTCGGAAAAACTTTTCTGACACTCTTCAGACCATGGAAGGGGATTCGGTGTATCTTTACAAGTTAATGCCACCAAATGTTTGGCCAACAAAGAAAAATTCGGTATCCATTGTCTGCAATATGATGTAATACCCAAGAAAGCACGCACTTCTCTCTGTGTCCTAGGCACACTCAGTTTTGCAATTGCCTGAATTCTTCCTGGGGTCAGTTTCCTTCCCTCCTTCGATAAGAGATGACCTAAGTAGGTCACTTCTTGTCAACAATATTGCAATTTGGAAAGAGATACTTTGTGATGTAAATCAGACAAGTGATGCAACAACGACAACGTGGCTTCTTTACAAATTTCCTCAGTATCTGCAGCAACAAGCAGATCATCAACGTACTGAATAAGGGTAGCACCATCAGGTAAAACAATTGTGTCAAGCTGTGCTTTTAAAGCTTGACTATATATCGATGGACTTTCACAGTAGCCCTGGGGAGCGCGTTTGAAGCGGAAGCTTCGGCCTCCTAAACTGAAGCCAAAAATATCCCTACTCTCCTCGGCAATCGGAATACTGAAGAACACATTCTTCAAGTCAATCACCGAGAACCAAGTCGCGGAAGCTGGAATCATAGTCAATAGGGCAGTGATATCAGGGACAACTGGGAATTGTGGCACAACTATTTTATTCACTTCTCTAAGATCAATCACGAATCTGTAAACAGGTGGCTGAGAAGGATCGGTACGCTTCAAAACAGGCAGAACAGGACTATTGCAAACGTTGCCTCTTGTCTCTTCAATTACATCTTTTTCAATCAAATCGTAAATGATCGCTAGCAACGCTTTTTCACCTTCACTAGAGATCTTGTATTGGGGGATACGTGGCATTTTAACATTGGCTTTCAATGTCTCAACATATGGCGGTATTTCCAAAAGACCCACATCATTAGGACCAGTAGCCCAAAGAACTTCAGGAAGAGACGACAACTCTGTCGGAAGTTTATCCTTTGACAAATACATTGGGGAGACTACTTTCTTACCTAGTGTAAGTTGTACTCCCGAAGGAGAACAATACAAAGTCGCATACAATCTTTTCAACAGATCTAATCCTAACAAGTTTTCACCACAACCTGTGGTTAGAAGAAGGGGTGCTTCGAATTCGCAAGGTCCAACAGAAAGGGACATAGGACTAGAAATCGGGTTCCTAACCGGGGCGCCAGAAAAACCTACTGAAACATTCATTTCGCCAGACAAAGGTGCGCCAGGGAGTTAAGAGTGCATAATAGAACTCTTTGTAGCACCAGTATCCAACAGAAAAGGTTCTGACACACCTGATGTAATCACCTCAACGTAAGGTCCACTCTGATCTACTGGAACTGAAACAACTCCCTCTCTCTCTCTATGGCTGTCCTAGCAATCATTACCTTCCATATTCTCATCTTCTGCATAGTAGTCATCAGCATAGTACTGAGCCGTCCTATTAGACGCGTTATTCTGCTGATCAAACCTATTCATTGAATTTTGAGGCGGAAGGGAACGCACGTTCTGGGGGAAATTTCCACGTCCTCTACCTCTAGGCGCTTGTGGAATACCTCGACCTCTTGCAGCAGAGGCACCTTCATACGTTGTAACAAAATAGGACAACTATACTTAAAATGACCCTCTTCTTTACAATATGAACACTGATTAGGGCCTACAGGAACACGCTGTTGAGGATACTCGAACCTTTGCGAGTTCCTCTGAAACTGTTGAGGTTGCTGATAGTTACTCTGACCACCACGAGGCGGGTACGCTTGTTGTAAAAGGACCTTTGTTTTTAACTCTTTCGTTTTCTTGTCTGCCCTATCCTTTTCATCTTTATCTCGATTTTCGTAATACTGGGCAGTAGCCAATATCTGTGCTGAAGAGGAAACGGCCCACAAACTTTCTGAATCTTTTAACTTCTTACACAACTCGGGAAGCAAATTGTGCACGAACTTGTCAACGAACAACCGTTGACCACCTTCTGTACTCATATCTTGACCACTGTGGTCGATAAACGTTTCTTCGAACCTGGTGCAGAAATCAGACACTGTTTCATCTTTCTTCTGCTTACACGCAGACAACTTGTCCCAATTCACTCGCATCGCAGGCATTAAAGTCTTCATGTAATTAATGATCCTACCAGGGAGCTCTGCTACTAAAGGCTCGGGTTTAGCACCATCAACTTGTTGGTCATTTGCAGCACTAATATTAGCCCATGAGTCACCTAACTCTTGATCATGATCCGCATGACGAATCTTTCCCCATAAAGGCTGTGGAACAACATTTCCAAACAACATGTCTATATCCGCTAAATTCATAATGCAAGAGCCTGCAGTCTGTTACAATTCCTTGTAATATCCTGCAGGATTTTTACGGGGATCAGGCAATGTCTGTTTAAGGGCCAAAACTTCAGCTCGCTTCCAAGGAACATGTACCCAGACACGCTGAAAATGTGCTGGAACAGCATCAATATGAAGAGCGGCATCGGCCTGCACTGCTTCCTTCCATACAGGAGGAACTTCTCTCATTGGGTACTGTCTCACCTTCTTTTTAACAGAGGAATCAGACTCAAACAACGACCGGGAAACACCTTAACTCCTAAACGACAACAATGTCGCAACTGCTTTCTTAACATCTGAACCCACAATTGCGCCTTTCCCAAACTCGAACCGTATATGACATAACTCAGGTGGATTGGGCTCCAAATCATTCTCCTCTAAATCCTCACTCAGGAAAGTACACATTTTCTCAAAAACGTATCTCTGTTTTGGTGCTTCCCATTGATGGAAGACATCCATAACAGACTCTAGCTCATATCTCACTGGGTCAGTAACCCATTTATGTGCCAAATAATTCAATGTTTCCTTCTCCCTAGAATCAGGCAGTTGGCTACGTAACTGTTTACGCTCTGAGACAGGAGTTACACCTGTTGCTCCAAAGAGAGGATATAGAAGGCTAGCAACAGTGCTAGTCATTCTCTGTCGAACAGAAGGAGAAGTCGAAGAAAGGACAGGCGGAAGAGCAGAGTGAGGCAAGGCAGACGCAGAGGCAGTGGCAGGAGGAATACCAGGAGTGGTAGTCGATATAGTGGTCAAAGTTGTAGGAAGTAAAGGCAGAGCAGATGTCAAAGTCGGTGGCCCTTGAGGAGGCTGCACCGGAAGAGTAGGAGCCAACTGAAGAGCAGCTGGTGGCTGTGGAAGAACTTGAGGCACAACAAACGGGGGTTGCACGACTAAAGGTTGCGGAGGTGCTGTAGCACTCTGCGCATAAGGGGGTGGCGAACTCAATAAATGCGACATTAGGGGATCTTTTTCAAGGTCTTTTGCTGCATCTTGCTGAAGAGGCGGCAAAACTGGATAACATTTATCTATTATCATTTTACGTTGCCTGTGCAACTGCTCGCTCATCTGTTCTTCTTCGTTATCTTTAAACTGCATAGCAGCTTGCATTATCGAGATACCCTTTTCTCTTTTATTTTTCTTCTCTAATTTAATTTCTTTCTGTTTGGCTTCTTTTCGCCATAGTCAAACATCGCGGCCGGGCTTTCTTCTTGAAAAGTTTAACTTCTAGATTATCTAGGATTTCCGTGTCAAAGCTACCATATTGGGGCCATTTTAAAACACCATCCTTTCTGGTGTATCCGATCCACACTTCATTATATGCGATGGGGCCTACGCCATGTTTCACATATAGTTCATAAGTTGGAGTTCCATTCGGAGGAACCGGACACGAGTCCTCCAATCGGGAATCCCTATTACAACCAAGACAAAACACGTTTGCAAGTCTGCTAAGACCAGGCATCTTCGCTCTCTAGTCTAGCTTCAAACTTCAAAGGATTATCGATTACGATAGTCTCGTGAATACACGAGTCCCTTGGCTTTGGTACTTGCAAGTTCCAAATCAAAGATCCCAAGGGGATACCCAAACTAAGAACCAACTAAGGACTGGGAGACGCTCCACTTATACTTAACTGAGGTATCGATGATGTCACCAGAAGACTCGTCTATCGTTTCGCTCTACCAATCATCAAGGGTCCAAAACAGGGCGATAGTCAGGGCAGCAGTCCTTCATAGCCGTCGGGAAGCGGGGAACCTCGCAGCAAAGACTTTCGGACCACGTCGACATGCAGGGGTCGATGAAGTGGCGGCCTTCCTCCAGAACTTTCACACGAAGCTCCTCACGAACCTCTGGCTTGGACCGGTACCACTGATATCGCCCCACGTTGGGCGCCAACTGAAGTAGAAACACAGAGTCTTCTAGGTGAAGTCAAGGATCGAATTTATTGGCTGCAACCAAGTAACAGGTATCCTAGAAGTACAACACGGTGTATATTCTCAGGAGACTGCTCAAACTTACAAAGCCAGCCTTCTCTTTTTATACAAAATATTATGCTTCAGGCAAACATTCTTTACATTACAGTTGACCATTCACATATTTTCACTACAAAGGAAAAGCAGAGTCATGATGACAATCCCACATTTCAGTTTGTTCAGCCCACAATCAATTACCCGGCAAGGCCCAGTATTTTCATCAGATATCGACGGACCCCCAATAAAAACGGGCACCTCCTCCTCATAAAGCAAGTCATAAAGTAGGAAACAGGGACAGGTGTGTGCAAGATTAGGCGTGGTTTGTGTGCAATGAAAGGTTTATGGCATGTTGTGCCTGGATACTATCTCGTTCGGCCACTGGGAGAGGAACTGACCGAACAGGTTTGGCCTTGGGCAATGGAGTCAGCTTGCCCAGGTCGTAGAGAAGTCAGGAAAGGTGTTCGAGTCCTTCAGGATCGTGTTTGGCCTTAATCATTGGCCTACGTGAGGGCAACTCACAAAATGGCTGCCGTACACAAAATGGAACCCGAGGGTTCAGGACGAAAACTGCGATTTCAAGGTGAAATCGTCACTCGATTATGACAAAAATGCTTGTACATAGTGTACTAGCCATTCTCGGTCTTCTGATATCAAAATCGTCATGATACGATGGTGTTTATAACATGGGTCCAGAATTTCAAGTACTACAATGCAAGGGTCTGCACCGCAAATGCATTGAGCAGAGGCAGTTCCGAATGTGATTAGGGCTGTGGTGGCGATGCAGGTCATTGCGATGGGTCCAATCCATGCAGCAGCAGAGATGCATCTATTCTGCTCATGGCTGCCCTGCGCAGCAGAGGAGATGTGTCTCTTCCACTGGATTCACAGAGGCTGGTAAAAGCACCCACAATCCATTTCCAAGAGTCCAGGACTGGGCTGGTACCAATTGGCAGGGTAAACCCACAGATGGCAGAGCCCAGGTGCAGACACAAGGTTGTAAAGGCCTTCTGTACCTGAGGCTCAAGTCAGGAGGCCAGCCAACTAGCCTGTGGAGTCGCTCTGGGGTTCTGGGTTCACAAGATACAGGTCCAGTCCTTCTCACCAAGGCAAGAAGGCAGCAGAGCAGGAG
Source organism: Lissotriton helveticus (assembly GCF_964261635.1). Classification (NCBI taxonomy): domain Eukaryota; kingdom Metazoa; phylum Chordata; class Amphibia; order Caudata; family Salamandridae; genus Lissotriton; species Lissotriton helveticus. Next base: position 1,752,441,039 of record NC_136067.1, read on the forward strand.
CCCAGCAGAGTGGCAGTCCTTCAGCAGAGTATCCACAGGTCCAGCAGTGTACTAAAGTGGTGGTGTCGGAGGTCCAATATTTATACCCTGTTGTGCTTCGGAAGTGGGGGGAAAAGATTCTAGAGGTTTCCCTTTAAGACCCCAGGCTTCCTGCCTTTACTGTCCTGGCTCCAAACTAACTACAGGGGGTAGGCAGCCCATTGTGTAGAGGCAGGGCACAGTCTATTCAGGTGTAAGTGGGGTTGTGCCCAGCTCTACCCTCCCATCTTGTCAGTGATGGCCCATCCAGACACACCTAAGCTCCCTATTTTGTGTGGCTGTCTAGGAAGAATACATCAAGCCCAACTGTCAGCTAAACCCAGTCAAGTGACAAGAGAGGCACTGAATGGATAATGTAGCAAAATGCCAACTTTCTAAATGTGGCATTTTCAGAATTGCAATTTAAAATCCAACTTCACCATTAGTTAGGATCTTAAATTGTGATTCCAGAGACTCCAAACATGAACTGGTTATCTCTTCCCATTTGTAAAATACACTCATAAAAGGTAATAAGACTACTCCGATATTATCCTATGGGAGAGAGGAGCCTTGCAGTAATTAAAAATTAATTTAAGAGTTTTTCACTATGAGGACGTGTAAAACTTAAAAGTACATGTCCTACTTTTTAAATACATTGCACATTCTCTCTTGGCTGCCCCGGACCTACACTAGGGGTGGCTTATACAAAGGTTTGGGCCTGGAAAAAGATGTACTTCTTCCCGAAATGCATTGGGCATTCATCACAATTTTATGAGAAAATATTATTTTTTGTTAAATAGGAAAATATGGAATGCTTTTCTTATTAGCCTATGTTGGAGTCAAATACACATTAACGTAGGATTTATCTAATACTGTTCATTTGAAAGAGTGACTCACAGGGGGTGGAAAGTCACTTCAACAATAAAAAAAGTGAAATACATTGGAATATTTTCTTTGTTCAAGCATTACGATTTAAAACTAGTCAAATATTGTTTGACTTATCCTAATGCTGTGTGGCCAGGTAGCAAGTGACCTTTTACACTTATCATAGACACAATTTGTACATGAGGTAGGCAGCCTCATTCCTGACCAGCAGGCCAAACAAACTGAACACATTAAGAATCAGAGGAGTGAGTTCTTTGAGTTAGGTACATATAAATAAAAATGGGTGTGTGCAAAACACTACATTAAAAGATTTACTTTGCCAGGTCAAAATGGCAGTTTAAAACTGTACACTTAGGCTCCGCAATGGCAGGCCTAAGATGCATTTAAGGGGTTACTTGAGTGGGAGTCACAATCAGTGCTGCAGGCCCACTAGTAGCATTTAATCTACAGGCACTAGGCACATGTAGTGCCACTTTACTGGGGATTTACAAGTAAATTAAACATGCCAATGGGGTATAAGGCAATGTTATCATGTTTAGAGGAGAGCATACAAGCACATTAGCCCACTGTTTAGCAGTAGTAAAGTGCAGCTAAGGCCAGCAAAAACGAAGTCAGTAAAACTGGAACAGGAAGGCAAAAGGTTGTGGGGAAGACCAACCTAAGTCTTACATGTATAAGAGTAGATGTTTTTATATGTTGGCAAATATCACATCATTGCACATCATCTTTAGTTTATTGGGATAATCCCTGCCACAAGTAACTTTGGTGAGGAAATTAAACTGTGGCTCGCATTCCAGCAGGTGCAGATGTTAAAACCTCCTGGGCTGCCTTATTTAAATATAATCTAGATAGCCTATTCTTCCACATGCGTGAACGGACATTACTTAAGGGGAAATCAACACCATACATAGCACTACAAGTGCCTGGCACGCAGTTAGGATCCAGCAAACAAGTCCCCTCTATACGTACCAGCATTACCACTTCTGTTCCATCCGGCCACCTCAGTTGCACAGGAGCCCAAGGCACTGTCCATACCATCGGAGGAAGTGTTGAGAACAATGGGAGATATTTACCCGGGAGGAAGTTTTATTGAAATAGATGACATAGTGCAAACACAGCTTCAGACCCTGCTGCGGATTTTTACGTACCACCAACTCTGCACAAGTAGCACCAATAAAAGTCTCATTACCAGATTATACAATGCCTCCCAGAAAGAAAGAACTATAGGCCTGAGCATCATACTAGACAAACTCAATAGCCTCCTGGAGAACCCACTCACTTTACAGGACTGGAGCTTTTACTGCACACTAACGAGCAGACTAACATCTAATTGTAATTGAGGGGTTAAACATTTTAAGTACCTGCAACAAATGTAATATACTCCCCTTGAATTGCAAAAATATGGGTTCTGCACAAACGCAGAATGCGTTCGATGTCGGGCCATGGAGGTGCACTTCGTTTGTCTAGGTCTGGTCGTGTGGCCCCATTCATAGTTTCTGGGTATAGGTGACACAAGCCCTGTCTGATATGGTGATGGAGCAAGTAGCATGCACCCCCCACTTGTGTCTCCAAGGCCTTGTTAAGCCTCTGCAGCCACCCAATCGTTAGCTGGTGGCAGTAGCTTTCTTGCTAGCAAAAAGGAGGAAGCTATTCACTGGGGTAAGAGAGCAGTTTTTAAACTTGATCATGGAAAAAGGACATGGCATACTGCAGAGTTCAGCTGGACGTTTACGCTGAGGATCTCCTGCGGCCCTCGAGACCAACAGATATATATGGAGTCTGTTTACAACATACCTTTTGTTGACATCAGTTGAGGCCTACAATAGTATAAACATCACCTCTTTGAACCAAGGTTCACAGGAGCAATATAATTAAGATCACTCTATGTGGCATTACGTGATGCTTATGATGTGTAACTTGTATTGGTAACGTGATGAGACAGATATTGTTAGGCATACTTAAAAAATATAATTAAAAAAATATATATAATATATATATTTATTTATTTTTCCCCCAACAATCCTTTGTCCAGATACACAAAGAAGACACCGAACCTACTTCCTTATAGCGTGTTATTTTAATAACACATGTGGCAAAACAATACCCGACGCGTTTCGGTGCCGCCGCACCTTGGTCACTTCTTTGTGTAGCTGGACAAAGGTTTGTTGGAAATTGAATGAAGTTTGCAACCTCGATTGAGCCCGCCACCCTGAAGAGGCAGAGAGACTCGCGAAAATAATTTTTACCTCCACACACACGCACATATACATACAGCTTTACAGCTTATAAGGGATTCCCATCTCCTACTCCGGGTAAGCACATTATCGAAATGTTTTCTGAACGAAGGGTGTAGGAGTGCTTACGAGGAAACCTTTCTACCGTTCTGGAGGTGTTTCACCCTTTGAAGTTGCTTCAATAACAGCTCAAATGTCTTTGTCCACAGTTGTCTAAGATCAGGTCACAGCAACTACTTTATCTGTCTTTACTGCTATTTTAACTGCAGAGTTCCATAAAGCATGAATTCCATCACATTGGTGTCATTATGTGTGCCACACATGAACTTGTGGAAGAGAATCTTTTAAGATGTCATCCTTTTACACAGCTTATTTATGTTTAACTGGTTTCTCTTTCAAATCTTTGAATCCAATACTTCTCTAAACTGGTAAGTCCACGTTTTAGGCCTGCACAGCAAAGGGAAGAGCCGGACACTTTTAGTGTGAGGACTCATAGCTCAGTCTTCTGAAGTGTAAGCAACAAGACATGCATTCTGCAATCTGTGCGGTGCAGTCACCTCGAGTTTAAGATATGGTGTTATGTGGTTCAAATGTACTGTGTTTAACTATTCCCTGCACCACCGCACACACGGCTGATGATATTTTCTTGTTCCAACAGCTGGTTGCGCTGAACAATCCATATAGATCACTCTAATTGTTCTCAATAGGTAACAATTCTGGAATTTTAGGCAACTTGGGCTCGTACTGGATGAAGCCCATTGAATAAACCTATGGTGTAGGCGCGAGCATTTGGAATGCTGGCTTTGCTGGCAGCCTCTAGGGCAGGTATGGGAGAAACAGCAATGCTTTGTTTTCCCTGCACCAAAGGACGAACTTTTAGAATAGCTGATTAAAACATTGATAGAATTTTCTCAGTGAATAAAAAAACATGATCCTGCCTTTGAGTATAAGAGTGTTTTGTATGATATGGGAACTGTCGGCACCTCATTATATATTACATAGGAGTAACCAGGGATGTTTGGTTTAAAACGTCCCTTAAGTGCAATACAAGCCCGCCTGCTCTGCACAGCTATTCACATGGAAAAATTATTTTATACTTGTATGGGAAAAACATTTAGTAGTTAATTATAATGTTAAAGCATTGCAAAAAATAGTGTTTGCACCACTTGAAATAAGATACAAGCTTTTTATTGAACAGCTTTTAAAAGAGGAAACTTGCTGTACTGTAGAATTATTTGTGTGGGAGTGAAGCTTGCTACACTTGTGCAAACATTTCAGTATAAAATATGTTCATTTAGCCTAAAAGTGCTGAGACAAAACCATTGCTAAGTTTGTTTTGTCTCTGACATGTCTGTTTTCAGTTCATGTGAGATTAAAGCAAGTTGTTGTCCAATGTATTTCAGAAAACAGGTTTGGAAAAAAAATATTTAAAAGCTTCACTCGCTCAACCCAAAGTAGGAAATAAACTCCCGATGTTATGAAAACTCTATCAGGGATCACAATTTCCTAGCATATACTGAAATAATCACGTAATCTGGTGCTGCATAAATCGCAGATAAGCAAACTTTAATTTAAATTCACAGGTTTGCATTTTTAAGTGTTAAATGTATTACTATATGTGGTTGTAATGATACTAACCTGTCAACCCGAGTCAGATGTTCAGAAAAGGCAAATCATCATTTGTGATATAAATATTTTATTTGTGAGATAGCGCCTTACTTTGGATTTTCTTGTGGTAGTATTAGCATTGATTTATTATGATTTGGAACGCAAAAGAGGTCCACGAAATATAAGCTAAAAAATACAAAGAGCAATACAAGGACACATACATTAAAATATATACAAATGTATCAGTACTAAGAGATGCCATACGGCTTAGTGCCAAGACCCAAAAACAGATACTGCGCAAATGAATCAGTTAAACATTAGTATGCGATACTCGAACGATACCAGAAACTATGTACCCTTGAAACAGTACAACAGACAAATAGTGCAAAATGACATGGAAGAGCTGAACTAATGGAAAAGAAATTCATTCAGCTTTTCAAATCAATAGTAGTACAACAATTTTGTTACGGGATAAGCAGTCTTTAAGGAACCCTATGAAACCCTATGAAACCCTATTCAAACAGATGCAAAGACAAATACAGCGAATCTTTAAAATGATAGTAAACAAAACATTTTGAAAAATATTTTTAAAAATGTAAAACAATGTTTGCAATCTGTTTCAGTTAGAGGGTGCTCAAGAGGCATTGAAGAACTTCCTCTGCTGAAGTTGAATTGTACTTTATAAACAATGGACTTAACAATTGGCGTCGCAATGAATGTAGGAAGGTACCTACAAATAACACACAATTCCAATCTTGGACACAGTTCAAACAAAGTTCACAAAGCCTCTCCACACTAGCAAAACCTTCCCAAGCCCCGGTAACCAGCCGGAACAACCGAAGCAATTTCAACCTTAGTAACAGGATAGTTCTAAGCACACCATGGGGAAGGTTCTACGAAACATACGTTGAGTTTTTGTTTTTTGACATATGCTACTCTCAACTAATATTCCATTCCGAGCATGCTTGGCACAAAGTAGAATGTCCCTTTTCCAGCTCACTTCATTAATAGATTTTTTAATCAGATTTTTTCTAGAAGCTTGTGAGAGGTGCCATCTCATTCTGACAAATTTCGAACATATCCAGTGCTTCTAGATCATTTGAAAAAAGGGCGCTTTTTCCCAACAAACCGTAAAATATTTCATCTTGCCATAACATATTTCATGTTTTAATCCAGCACGGATAGAACCTGGGTCACTATGCAATAAATTGTCCCCCCACCTTAGAAAAGCTGTCATTACAAACACACTTGTACAGAGGAGCCCACACTCAAGCTGGAGGACGGAAGAAGCAGCTGAATGATTCAAGTTACAAATTTGCCACCGAATACACCCTTTCACCGTCTCAAAAAAGGAGCAATTTCATTCCCCTATAACTTCACAGGCATAACTCAGTGGAGCGGGGTTTTAATCTTATAGACAGCAGAACATGGGAGCAGTGCCTTTGCCCACAACACTTATATAGTCTATTAACAGCTGAGGCTTGAGTCAATGCCTTTTTTCTGCACTGACTAAAAGGGTCTTTATTTAAAAAATTGCTGGAAAAAATCCTGCCAGTGGATACATAAAACTTCACCACTTTCAACTTATCATTCCCCAAGAACCAATTTAAATCTTTCCTAATTCTACAACCACGAGACCTGAGACCTATACCTTTAGCCTTAGAAATGTTTATTTTTGGGAAATGTTCATCAGCATAGTTTCTCAGTGCAAAGAGACGCCTCTGTAATCCTATTGGGGTTAAATCCAATAAAACAAAGTAATCAGCATATAATAGACATCCCTCATCCATAAATCTCAATTTTGGGGGGGTCCCCATTAGTCTGTCCAATTCTGCCTGGTAAGTCGTTAGTGCAAAAACAGAATAGAAGGGGCACAACCTGGCATCAAGCCATTGTATGTCCCTACTTTGCTAGACAAACCCTGAATCGCTTCCATCAAGACCTGAGACCAAGTTGACTAATGCAGGGCAATACTTAGTCTAAGGAGTTGAGCAGGGGGTCCCCTGTACAGACAGATGCCTCCACAGCTTCCTACGGTCAACTAGTTGAATGCTGTGAAGAAATCGATAAAGGCAGAGTATAGAGCCGTGCCCTTCACCACAGGGTACTTTTCGATCAATGTTTGAAGGGCTGTAATATTATCTAAAGTTGCACAGTTCTTGAAAAGCTAGCCTGCTCACCTGGAACAATATTATTACCAAAAGCCCAATCCAATCACATCCAGTAATGCAATACTGGATCCGCCTAAAGCTGACAGAAGAAGTTTTGGGACACTTTTTATATATAGGTACAACAACTCTTACCTTCCAGGAGGACGATATAACCCCAGTCAGATAACAATATTCAAACACTGGATGCAAAAAAACAGCCCACGTAGAAACTTTGTGTTTATTCAGGGACATCGGACTTTCATCTGGGCCCAACGCCCCAGAGGACCTTGCACCCTTAATGAAACCTTCCATCTCCTCACAATAGGCCAGGCCAAACACATCCAAAGGAGCAGCCTCAATGTTTAACTACAGCTATAATTAGATATGTATAATTGAGCAATTTATTGGGTTCCCTCTTCATCAGATATAGGAATGGCCTCTGCCTTCATTTTGGAGTCACAATATTGGGGTATTAAAGACCAGTATTTATGTGAATCACAGCAAGCAGCAGCTTCTCACAACTTAATCCATTTCTGACCTTCCTCTTTTCTTTATTCAGACACCTTCAATCTATCTAGCTCCTGCACACTTCTACTAGTTGATATCCCTTTGCCTAATTAATGACAGCAACTTAAATGGTTTTCTCACTGGGAGTTAATATCATGGTTTACTTTTTTAAGTGCCCAAGAGATATTCACACGGGACTTAACATTAGTAATTCTATTTTTCCTCCCAAAGGTTCGAAAAGGAGACAACTCCTTTTCAAACTAAGGGATAGAGTTATCTGATGGGTTAACAAGGGGGCCTAAACCCGCTGTTTCAATATGAGAAACCAAGTTCAGTATATTATTTCTTGACCGAAAGGTGCACTCATTTGTTCTATAGACTACAGTGCCTTTTCTGGAGTTCCAGGAGTCGAGCACCTTAAATTCGTAGTCAATAACCACCGAAAGAATGCAGGGATTGCTTAAATCTGTTCTCAATACCTCAAATGGAGTACAAACACCAAACATTTAGTAAGATATCACCATATAAATATATTAATAATTGCCCTTGAGAGGAATGAAAAGTAAAGGAGGCTGGGGAGTCCTCTGGAAACCTGCCATTTAGAACAATTAATTCATTAGATCTCTGCATTCCAGGAAACGTAGACCTCGCCTTTCTGATCTAACATTTTGAGGTAGGATGACCTCAGGGATACTCCATACCGCATCTAATTTAGAATTTTAGGATTCAAGATTTTGGTGTTAAAATCCCCCACAATAACAATCAGCGAGCAGTCTTCCGAAGCAGTGATACTTTGTAGAAAAATGGCATTGAGTAAACCAAGATATCATGAGACTTCCCAGAAGGAATAACAATGTTTACCAACAGGAAGAATTAATAAGGGTCTCCTTTCACATTGAACAGGGCTAACTTTAAACAGATGCAGAGGTTTGAGTGTTGAACAATAACCTTAGGATTTCAATTTCTGCCACTATTGAGTAGAATAGTTATACCTCCACTGGTGTGGCCTTTTACGGAGGATTTTGCTGTGCAGAAAAAGACAAAGTTATTCTCATATTTAAAATCAGAACATGTCCAAGTCTCCTAAAAGAAAATGATTAGTTATTTAATTTAGAATTAGACTTTCTCAGCCCTGCAATTTTCAAAGAAATAATTTTAGCAAAGGGGCTTCCTCTGCAACATTGGAAGTTTAGTCATCATTTTTTAAGCATTCAAGGCACCTGCTACCCAACACCAGTGTGCCAACTCTTCTTCTTTCCCAGATTCCCTGGTGCACGGGTCCTCATATCCCACAATGTTTCTCACTCTCCTCCCTGTGTCTCTACCAATAGAGATTGTGATGTACTACAAACTTGCAGCCCCCCTTCAGCTGTGTGGATCTCCAGAGAGACCAAGCGCAGGCTATCACACTTAGGAGCTGCAATCATCGTAAACGGAAAGATATCAATGTCTTCTCCAGAAGTGGTCTACATTGCATATGATCACTATTGCAAATATCCTACAGCTAACCGTGACCCTAGAATTCGGAAAGGGAGCAGGGGAACCAAATACATACAATCAATATCTCTGTTTTTTACCATACTCAGGGCCTCAAAGTTCTAGTAGGAGTTGTAGAATGAATCTTCTATTCAGTGGGCCCAATTAGTGATCAAACAAAGAAAAACAATTGAAAGTGTTAGAGACTTTGCCAAGCTCTGATCCTCCAGCAGAATTATTATTATGTTTTGGCCAAGCCCTCAAAAGGGACAGCTGTGCCAATGTAAAAAAAGGAGGAGGTTCCCCATTAAAGATTCTATCAAACTTAGGAGCGGTGCATTGAGACAATTCCCCACAGGGGAAGACTAATGATGATCTTTCGGGGATCCTCCCAACCTCTTGAGGGACTGCACAATCAGTTGACATCTGCAACCCCTGCCTGATAACCTCTTTCACTAAACCCACTTTTGTGCCGCCCCGATTACTATGAACAGTTGCATCCATATGCAGAGTTAACCCCTTCTGCTGGCAGACCCAGATTGGTACTTCTAGGATATTAGAAAAAGAATGCATACTAATTATTTCTGGAGAATCTCACTGCAGACCTAGAGGTAAGGGGACATCCTTATGCATTGCTGCTTTAGGTGGCTGATTAATGGTCGCATACTCTTCTAAAGTGTTTGAAAACCTTTGTTTTTTTAGATTTACATTTCGTAATGCACCAGGTTCTTTTCTTTTTTCCCTGCAGGTGTTTATCCCTATTGCATCCCGAAAGAGCCCTCTTTGCAGAAGAAACACCACTTGTGGAAGCACTAGGCGAATTAACACAGAATGATCGTCTAGGGGGACAACAACCCAGAGAGAGGGGGCAACCCTTTTTTAAAGATCAGAAAAATAAGAAGGGGAATCTTAGTCACGGTTGCATTGGCACTTTGGGCCTCTTGACAATGTTCTACAGACAAGTGATTAAGAGAAGAAGAAAAAGGCACAATGCCAGCCTCCTTAGTGACTTCTGGATTACAGTTAGATTGCCCAAAAAATGAGACCTCAAAACCACTTGGGTCACCCACCTGAACTCCAAATTTTTCACCCAATATTTTGCAACAATGTTAGTTTTGGAGGCCTGAGATTACACTTCAATGACCCTTTTCTTCCCTTCCTCCCTTGGGCAAGGGCCAAGGGAGGGGAGGTGCTGCACCCCCATTACAATTGGAGACAGCACATGATGAGAATTAGCAACTGATCTATCCAATACGGCCAAAATCGAAAATAACACCTTCTCAACGCACAATAAAATGTCAGAGTGAGCCCTACCCTCTCCCCTTCCAGATTAAATGACTGCACGAGTACTTGAGGACCTACAGGCGTATAGAAATCCCAGTTCAAGAAGTTCATTGTCCCCAAAAAACAGACCCTTGAGGATGGCATTGAACTATACAAAGCCGGTAATGATGGTCGGCTGGAAAGATAAAACAAAGTTGGTCTCAAGTCTGTGTCCGAGGAAATAGGTGGTCCTAAATTGGCCTCCATTATCTGATACTTTTCTGTGAGGGAGGCAATGTCTGGCAAAGAATAGTCCATGGACACACCAAAGTCCTTATTGCACAAAACCAGATATGGTCCCCCATGAGACTCTCGGGAAATCTCCTTGAGTGGCAGATTTTCCAATGCATGAACAGCATCTTGGCCACTGGCAGGAATTGTGGGACACTTGGGGCAGGTCTCGTACTTGAAGATGATGCCAGCAATGTTCATCATAGGTACAGCCCCTACATCTGTTTCTCTCACTACTTCCATTGAACAGTATCATTTATTAGACATGCTTAGGGGAGCTGGACTGTGGCCAATTTGGCAGAAATGGCATGTGGAGATACTCTGGGACAGAGCCATATCCGAACACATGTCAATTTCTTTATATTTGCCCAAAGCCATCTCCAATTCCTTATGCCCTACCCAATTTCCATTCTTTGAAAACAGAGACAGAATGGAAGGGTGAGATTTCAAGAGAGACAGGTGAGACTGTGGCTTCTTACACAGAATTGTGTTTTGTTTTTAAAAGCTTAGAAGGACTAAAGGAAGTACTAATTGAACCAGAGGTAGATATTAAATGACCTCAAATGAAGTAGGCCAGCTAAGAAGGACCAGAGGTTAACTGAGTTCAGTTGACTGAATTCATCAGTTTGACAATAATCAAACTTGCTTGGTGACTTGCATATGGCCTGCATATTACGTTTGGAGGGCTTGAGATGTTTGAAATGCTTTGGGGTCCGGGAGCGTTAATTGCTTGAGGTGCTAGCTGCAAAGTAGGGGTGGAACCAGCACAGACTGAGGAAACTGCCAAGGAACAGCCAAAGCCTTAGTTGAGAAATTTTAGGGTGCCTTGCATTGTCTTAGCAGCTCGAACAATCTGCTACAATTCCTTTAATTTATGTAGTCTAAGTATTTCACATAGAGTAGGTTAGCCCAACTGCTGATTACAAACACCCATTGCATGTCACACACTTTTGCACCCTTTACAATGGAAACAAGCCTTTTGAATTTAGAAAGAAAAACAGCACACACGCTTTTCTCTTTGTCCTAGAATAATTATTACAAGCTACATATGTGTCTATTTCTTGATTGGCCTCAGTGCATACCCATCTCACTTGTACCTTTTGAACCTTGCCCATTTCTCTTTTTCATGCCAACCTATGAAACATTTTAATTTGTTAAGTGTTATAAATGTTTATAAAAATAATATACATTAAAAACTGTAAGAGATAATAATGGACAATTATTTCAAGCATTCTTATGCCCCGGTCCAGCATGATCAGATAACTCCCATTGGAGCTTATTGCTTGTAAGTGCTAGAACTCTTTTTATTCTTTAAAAATTCATCTCTCAACTTCTACTTATTGGATTTTTGTTATCTTGGTCTGGATTTCTTTAAAACTGTTGGCTATTTTGCTAACCTGGTGTGGATTAGGTTTGTGGTGTTTTCATTGGATTACTGTGTGTGTGTGTGTGTGGGTGTGTGTGTGTTGCATAAATACACATTCCCTCTTTAGATAAGCTTAACTACTGAGTAGGTTCAGGTTATCTTTTAGTGTGCATCTGACTTACCCTGACTAGAATCGTGGTTACTGCTTGGACAGGAGCTAGTTTTGATTTGCGGCCTGACTACCCTTTGTGGCCGCACAACACCTCTGTGAGCAGTCAACGCTCTCAGGACGAGGTCTTTTAAATGATGGTTTCCGTCTTGTTAGGGATTGATACTCGGACATCAGCGAATATATTGAGTATCATCCTCAATACATGTTACCAAACCACAGTGCAAGTTTCTTTGGCACCACGGACCGATTACCAGCTACTGATCCTCTATTCTTTTTGTGTGGACATTATGATATAGAGCTACTTTTTTGCTCTTTTCTATACAAAACACTGTAATTAGACAGTACAGGGTTTTCAACAACATATTTCATCTGTGGCTCTTCCTGAAGAAGGCGTGGTTTCACACTGAAAGCATATGTATATATAGAACTAGGGACCAATTCATTCATTGTACATTGAGATTTTAACCCTGTATAGATTCTATACATTTTACATTTATGTTATGACGTGTTTGAGTTAATGCATTATTTGGCATTGGCACACATTTGAATTGTTATGTTAAAAATATTTCTTAAGCGCGCTTACACCAGGCGGTTTCATGGCGCTGAGGGAAGAAAGACTGTGGCTGTGAGAGTCATGGAGATTTAATCATAGGCTTGTGAGAATAAGCGTGTCTTCAGTAGGATTCTGAATTTGGTGTAGCAAGTAGCCAATCTCAACTCGTTCGGAAGGGAGTTCCAGAAACGGGGGGCTAGGAAGGAGAATCTCAGACCTCCGTGTTTCTTCCGCCTGAAGGAGGGAATAGTGAGCAGATGGAGTTGGGAGGAACGGAGTTCACGGGATGGGACATAGCGTTGGATCCGGGATGAGATAAAGGCTGGGGCTTGATCAGTTAACGCTTTGAAGATGGTGCAGCCAAGTTTAAAGATGCAGCGTTTGGCTACCGGGAGCCAATGCAGGCTCTTCAGCAGAGGACTGATGTGAAGATGTTTCGGTTGGCGGAAGATGAGCCTGGCTGCCTGATTCTGCACAAGTTGCAGGCGATGGAGTTGGTATGCCGGGATGCCCCCATATAGCGCATTCGCGTAGTCAATACGGGAGGTGACAAGGGCCATGATGACAAGGGTGAGTGCTTCCTTGGTAAGGAATCTACAGATTTTACGGATTCTGCGAAGATGAAAGAAGCAAGAAAAGACTACTGCATTAATTTGGGGCTTAAGGGACAGATCGTTGGAAATGATAACTCCAAGGCTTTTAACTGACTTTACTGGGTGAGGAGCAGTGCCTAATGATGACGGCCAGAAGTTAGAGTTCCAGGGATTGGCAGGGCCTCCGGTAAGGACCAGCTCGGTTTTATCGGGATTGAGTTTGAGTTGACTGGAATACATCCATTCGCTGATGAAAGTCATGGTAGATTGAAAGTTGCTAATGGATGTATTGGAGGAATCTATGTTGAAGACCAATTGAAGGTCGTCAGCATAGTTAAAGATGATGGCAGGGCTATTTCGTAAGCTATTTTTAGATTGTTGAAGTTACCTGTTTTATTGTGTATGAGTCTATACTTTTAGATGTGGTTTTTTTTCTATTTGTTCTATATTTGTCCTTACTGTTTAAAATATTTAATATTTTGTTTGTTTTCAAATCTATCAATCAACTAAATGAAAGAAATAATAATCAATAAATAAAAATGATTAAATAACCTCATCTTCATGTTCACACATGGCCTTCATTAAGTATTACTACTAAATCTATCAGTTGCCAAGGGTACTGCTTGGACAGGGTGCATACCCCTGCCAACCAGAAACCCAATTTCTAACATTGGTGATCAGCGGTGAGGATAGGACTGGTGTGTGTGCAATAACGTATAGTAACTCATTGTTCACTATAACTCTTTACTAAGACCAATTCAAACTCTTTTCAACTCTAGTACCTGCAGTAATTGATTTTGAGCTGGCCACGTTCAAATTCTACACTGTGGACCAGCTTAAGGATTTTTGCAAGGGATTTAAAGTATCTATGAAAGGTTTCAACTGGAAAGTGGAGCTGCAGAAGGCTTTGAGAGCATGAGCAGAGGCCCGAGAAGAAGGGGCTGGGATTCCAGAGGAGGACCAGGAAATTGAGGAGGAGGATGAGGAGCTCCCCCAATACTGCAGGTCTCCTGAGATTCTGCTTGTGTTGTCTGCCACCTGCTACCAGCGTCATTGCCTGTGCTCCATGCTGCCTTGTCTTGTGTAAGATTGCCTCATAGCTCAGCCCTTCAGTCCAATCAGTAAGTAAGCATTCTTGTGCACCAGCCTACCATTCTTGCCCTGTACCCTGCGCCGCTGCCTATCTCTGAATGCTGCCCCCAGGTAGTCAACCAGTGTAAGTTTAGCCGTTTTGAGGTCTGTTGTCACCTTTTCTTTACCTTTATGTATTTTTAGCCATGTCTGCTGTCCTGATTTTGCCTCCTTTTCACCCTGCTCCTTCCTTCCCATTCGCTACTCCTGCCACACAATGCCCCCACCCTCCCCAAGAACCTACTTGATGGAAGCTGCAACGAATGTAGGCCGAAAGCACCCCACAGGCAAGTCAGACTGCACCTGGTTGGGCACAGCCTTAGGAACCCTGGTCCTCCTGCCACCAGCAGATACTTCACCAAAGAGCTCTAAGCCCTCCACCCCAGATGCTGCAGCAGCTGCTGCCTTGAATCCCTGCAATCAAGGGTAGGACCTTTCAGGTGCCACCACTGTTTCCTCATCTGTAACCCGCAGATATCTTAGATGACACCACACCAATCATGGAACACTTCAACTTCCAACTCCAAACCGATGGCAAAACAACCATCAGAGGCACCCTCGCCATTTCATCACACCACTCACCATAGACTCCATCTTCCTCTGTGACCTACATTCCTACCTCAAGGACTTTAAAGACACCAACACCGTCAATCTCCCGGAGAGTATGGGTAACATAGGCCTCACCACATGGGTCACCGACCACACACACAGCGCGGGACACATGCTTGACCCAATCTTCACAGCCAACAATAAAGTCCAGAAGGGCCACACCACCTAACTCACTTGTACTGACTACCCTATTGTTCACTTTAGCATCATAAGAGACCCACACTCTACCACCAAGACCCCCAGTGCCCCCAACACAGCTGGAACAAAGTGACAGAGACCCAATTGACAGATGCCCTCAACACCACCCGGCCCGCATCTTCCATCGAGCAGGCAGTCAAGAACTTCTCCATCTGGACCTCCAACTGTGCAGACAGAGTGGCCTCCATGAAATCCTCCAAGACCAGGAGATCCACCAAACTGGTACACAAGAACTCAGGATCACGAAAAGCAACTGCAAACGCCTGGAGAGACAATGGCACATCAGCAAAGACCCTACAGACCTAGCAACCTTCAAATCAGTCCTCAACAACTAATATCAACACATCAAGACACGAAAAAATGTGGCCTGGCAGACTGCCTCGAAGACTCCTCCGACCACAAGGAACTCCTCAACATTGTAAGAAAGTACTCCTGCCCATCAGTCATAGCTGGTTGCCTATCCCATGAACTCTGCAACACCATGGCAGACTACTTCCACAACAAGATATCAACCATCTACAGTACCTTCAAACCCCGAACCACCTACCTCTTCAGCTTCTTTATACCGACAGACTCCACCCACATGTCTCTGCTCACTGATTAAGAACAGCTCACCATGGCCATCATGAACTCCATCCACTATGGAGCTACCACATAACCCTCCCCAATGGCTTCTTCAACTTCGGAAACAAAGAAATCAGCAGCAAACCCACCTCCATTATCAACGCATCCATTACATCCGGTGGCTTCCCAGATCTATGGAAATAAACAGAGGTCAGACCCCTCCTCAAGAATCCCTCCGCCAACCTCAGCGAACTCAAGAACTACTGTTCCATCTCTCTGCTCCCTTTTCCTGTCAAAGTCCTCAAAAAAAGCCATCAACCAAGAGCTCACTGAGCACATGGAGAACAACAACCAGCTCAACACCTCCCAGACCAGCTTCTGCATAACCCACAGCACCGGGACCTCCCTGATCTTGGCCGACACGGTATCCCACGTCATCGTCATCAAGCGACTCTGCCACATCAGGATTCAGAGAGACACCCTCAACTGGACAGCTTCTTTTCTCACAGGAAAAACACAGAGTCCGCCTAAATTCCTCCACGTTCGAACCCAAGACTGTCATCTGAGGTGTCCTGCAAGGATCGTCCCTCAGACCCACCCTGTACAACACTTATATGATACCCCTGACTGATATTGTCAGAACCCAGGGCGTCAACATCATCTCGCTACGCAGAGGACACCCAGCTCTCACAGGACCCCGCCACCACTAGACCCAACTTCCACACCTGTATGACAAGAATCGCCGACTAGATGAAGACCAATTGCCTGAAGCTCAACACGGACAAGAAAGAGGAACTGATCTTTGAAAACAACACTCCTCCATGGAGCTGCACCCGGTGGCTGCCCAAACTCAGACCTACACTGACAGACCACGCCTTCAACCTTGGCATCATACTGGACAGCAAATTCACCACAAATCGGCATATCAACGCAGTCTCCTCAGTCTGCTACCACACCATTCAAAAATATATGCTTCAATAAGTTGGGCAGTATTCCTCATTGATGGCACCCACTTCTGCTTCAGATCTTCAGATGTCTCCATGTCACACAAGCCCTAGTCACCAGCTGGCTACACTTCGGCAATACAGCAATGCACTCTACACAGGAATCACCACCCCATTCTAAAGAGACTTGAGGCGAATCATAACTCAGCCGCCAGACTCAACCTCCGCAAGCGGACCCACATCACCCTCACATCAGGAACGTCCACCGGATACTCATCAAGGAACAATTTAAATTCAAGATGCTGACACACCTTCAAGATCCTCCACGACCAAGGACCATCAACCACTGGAGAAAGAGCACGCTCTGGCTGAGAGGAAACATGTTTTGGAAGAAAAGAGGCTGGCCATGGAGGACGGAAAGATGGCACATGAGCTGAGCCTCAGAGAGCTCTAAATGAGAGCCCTACAAGTGGGATCCAGCAGTAGTAATGGTGGCAGCATACCTGCAGTGTCTTGTACTGAAGTATGACTCTGGATACCAAAGGATCTGGTGCCCAGTTATGTGTTGAGGGATGACATAGATAAGAGTGGTCAGGGTTCCCAACAGAAGAAAAAGGGGGAGATAAAAAGGAGTTTTCTCAGGCTCCCAAAACAACTCACAAGGGAAAGGGTGGTATTGGCAATCTGGCCACCAGAAGAAAAACTTCCCTAACAAAAGCAAGCAGCCCAAAACTCCCAAGTGCTCGGAGTGCTTTTAGTGTGGACAAGGGGTAAAAGCGGGAGCCCAAGTGCCCAAAAAGAGCACAACTTCCCACTGGAGGAAAGGTTCCAGGGGTGGCGAGTATAGTGGTGGGCGGAGCAGTCTGTCCAAGTTAATGGGAAGGGGAAGAGTTTAGTGGGGCTACCCTAGTGTCCCTGGGTGACAGTGAGATAGTTCCTGAGATCCATTTGCCCTCTAACACTACTTAGTATAGGCAATGGGTTACCATCAATGGGCAAGGTGCTGAGCCTCTGAGGGATACAGGTTCCAGTATGACTATGGTAAGAAGTCACCTGGTGTCCCCAGAGCAGGTGATTCCTGAAGCCTTCCACTAGACTGACTACAGAGAGTGTCACTATCAGTGACCCTTGTTCCATTTGAGTGTGGGTGTGTGGGGTCGGAGGAGTTCAGGTCTCTTGAAAGTTGCAGTGAGCCCCGCCATGCCTGTCGACTGTTAGCTTGGTAATGACCTTGCACACACTACCTGCTGGAAGGAAGTGGAACTCAGGGTTCATGTGGAGATGCTGGGGTTACCTGATTGGATGACCCGTGGCTGCCTAAAAATAGGCTACTTTCCCCACCTAGTGGTTGCACACTGACTACCAGGGTTTCTTTAAAACCTCCAGGGTAGCATTTTCCTGTTATAGGTTTTTATCTCGGACCTCTTGTGACCTCCCCTATCAGTTTTAACCCCCAATCACATACCACTACCCCACCACAGTTAACATCCCTACTTGCACTCATCATACGAGGGACACCTTCCATCAGTGTATGTCGGCCACAGCAAAGTGGTTGCAAGCCAATTCACTTCAATTCAATGGCACAAAAACGGAGATATTGCACTGCTCTTCTGACCGACTACCTCGCCCATTGCCGGAAGATTTTTGGCCTAGCTCAATTCCAGGCTCGGTGGAGGCAGCAGACTTGGCCCGCAATCTGGGAGTTATGTTCGAGTCGAACCTACAATTGGATGCCTCGGTGAACAGGACTGTTGGGACATGTATGGGCCTGCTCCGTGCTTTACGGAGGATACTGCCGCTTCTCCCGCGGGATGCCAGAGTAGAAGTAGTGCGTAGTACCATCCTCAGTAGGTTAGACTACTGTAACGCAGTACTTCTAGGAGCCCCAAAGGTTTTGATCCACAAATTACAGAGGGTTCAAAATATGGCGGCTAAACTAGCCCTATCCCTACCTCGCTCGGCGTCTTCTGCGGGAGCTCTGGCATTTTTGCACTGGCTGCCGGTCCAGCAGAGGATCTCCTACAAAGCTATGTGCCTGGTTTTTGGGGCACTGCATAGTCAAGGACCAATACCATTGCAAAATCTTTTTTCGTGGTATCAGGCTGCCAGACCTCTGAGATCCGCCTCAGCTTTCCTAGTGAATGTCCCTAGAATAAACAGAGTGAGAATGGGCGGCCGCGCCTTTAGTTTTACGGCCGCCACAATGTGGAACACTCTACCTCTAAAATTGAGGAGCAGTCCAAATTTGATTTTATTTAAAAAGGATCTTAAAACTTTTCTTTTCCCTAGAGCAGAATAATTTGTAGAATTGATGGTGGAACTGATCTCAGCGCCAGGATACCCGCTGGGTGACAGCTGCGCTTAACAAGCATTAAAATACATACATACATACATACATACATACATACGACATCTCTAAAAAAGATCTCCGCCAAAGTGACCCTTCGGGGGACATGAAGGGCATTGCAGCACCGGCCCGACGAGGAGTACCGCCCTATGATGAAGGATGACATTCACTTGGGGTGTGTGAGTGCAACATCAGACATTCTTGTTGACTGTCTACATGACCTTGGTCTAGCACACCTGTTTAGAAAACTTTTTTCTGCAACAAGCATACCTGACTATTAAGGCCAGAAAGTACCAGATGTGGTAGGAGTCTGTGGTGCACTTGGGACACCTGGTGGTCAGGGGTAAGGTGTAGCTCCTACAGGCCAAGAAAGAGACCTTCATGGCCTGGGGCCCCCCAAAACACAGACGGAGCTCAGAGCATTCTTATGCTTCACTGGGTACTATGGGGCGTTTGTCAAGGGAGAGGGTGCCATTGTTGCCCCCTTGTTGACATCTAAGAAGCAGCCCAGAAATGTGATTCGGACAGAGGCATGCCAAAAAG
Source organism: Lissotriton helveticus (assembly GCF_964261635.1). Classification (NCBI taxonomy): domain Eukaryota; kingdom Metazoa; phylum Chordata; class Amphibia; order Caudata; family Salamandridae; genus Lissotriton; species Lissotriton helveticus. The sequence goes on from NC_136067.1 coordinate 1,752,460,491, forward strand.
CATTTGACTCCCTTAAGCAGCCATGTGCACAGCCTCTGTGCTCAAGGCAGCTGACTTCTTCAAGCAGTTTAACATTCAGACAGAAGCCTCAGGGCATGGCACAGGGGCAATACTATCCCAGCCTAATGAAGAGGGCCTGGACCAACCTGTAGCCTTCATCTCCAGGAGTTTACTCCCCAGGGAAGAAAGGTGTGCTTTAGAAGAAGCTTCTGCTGTGGTCTGGGCACTAAAGAAGTTGAGACCATACCTGTTTGGTACTTACTTCCTGATTCGGACAGGCCCCTCAGGTGGATCATGCAAATAAAGGGTGGAAATCCAAAATTGTTGAGGTGGTTCATTCTCCTACAGGGTATGGACTTCAGGGTGGAACACATGCTAGAGGTACAGCACGCCAATCCTGATGGTCTACCCAGGTTTTACTACCTTAGCGAAGAGTACTTGCTAGAGATTGGGTAGCTCTCCCCACTTTCAGCTGAGGGGAGGGGCACGTTAGACCTGTCAGCCTTAGGGTGGTCTTTTACCAAATGTTTTGCCTGCTTACCCCCTCATTTTGCTGAATATTTTGGTTGCCCGTAGCATTCTGAGCACTTTACCACTGCTGACCAGTGCTAAAGCGCACATTCTTCTCCCCTAAACATGGTAAACTTTGGTGTATACACAGCTGGCATATTTAATTTACTGTTAAGTCCCTTGTAAAGTAGTATGCCATATACCCAGGCCTTTTAAATGATTTTTTTTTAACAGATCTTTATTGAAAGTTTTTTGCAGTTTTAACCACCACCCCTCCTGAAATACCCCCCCCATACAGACAATATTAGGTATTAACACGTACATCATTTTGATGATATCCCAGACAAAATTGTTTTACATAGGGCGACACAAGTTAACTAGGAAGAAATAAAGAAGAGACAAGAAAAAGAAAAAAAAAGAAAATCGAGGCACGTTTCTATTACCATAATTGAGCAGCATTACGCATTCGGTCTCGCCATCCATTGTGTAAGAGGATACCATATTTCTAGTCCTTTTTTTCCTTTTTAAACCCTTCCTGCTGAATATGGCTATTTCCAGGTTGTATGCAGCTAATAGTCGTGCCCACCATTGCTGAAATGTAAGTGGGTATGGATCTAACCAAGCAGATGTCAGACAGATTCTTAGTACAGCCATTGAGATAAACAGAAATCCCTGTATGGTAGCGGGTCTAACATCCCTATCTACCCCTAATGTTATTTCTGCTGTGGTGATCACAATACTAGTTTCGAAGACCTCAGATAAAAACGTAGAAATTTCTTGTCTGATGGTGATTAGAGTTTGGGATGTGGCCAGCATATGTATCAGATCTGCTTTGGGCATCGCACATCGAGGACATAATGTACCGTTGCCTGAACACCAATTAGATATCTTATCTGGGGTATAGTATAATTGGAAGAACGTCTTGTAAAATTGGGCTTGTAATTTAGTGGACATTAATAAGGAATTTGCCATTTCCAATACTTGATGCGTTAGAGTCTCTGAGATGCCTACTTTCTTTTGCCAGTTAAGGATATGTTTCTCTAGGTCATCAGGAAGGCTTGCAACTACGTCTTTATAAATTTCACCAATTCTAGCGCTGTCTGATTGGACTGTTTCGATTGCTAAGGTTTTCTGCCATGCCACGCTGCCACCCCCTTTTTTTAAAATAAAGTCCCTAACTTGTAGATATTTATAAAAGTCCCGAGTTTCTAGTCCAAATTTGGTTTTTAAGGATTCGAATGACCGAAAGCCCGTTGAGTCATACAGCAAACCGAATTGTGATATTCCCGATCTAACCCAGCGCCTCATACAGGAATCCGTAAAAATCTCCGGGAGATTAGTATTTCTATCTAGAGTAGTATAATAGGAAAACCTACCGATCCCCAGGAATTTTCGCACATGGTTCCAAGCGGTATAAATATCTTTAAGTGATTTGAAGCGCACTGTTTTGAAATGCCAATCCTATGTTAGCCTCCACAGATGGTCGCGTGTCTCTTTACCGAGAATAAGTTCCTGTGGAGTTGGAATTGGACAATCTGGAATAGACTGCTGCCTGGGAGTTAGGAGCATTCTACTATATTTAAGAATAGTAGCCCACCAATATATTTTAAAGTTAGGTAACGCCATGCCGCCTCTTTCCCTTGGTAGGGTAATAAATCTTTGGGCTCTACGTGTTCTTCCATATCCCCAGATAAAGCGTGCAAAGATATTATCTATAGCTTTAAATATCTGTGGGTCAACGTTTAAACAAATTGTTCGAAAAAAATACAAAACTTTAGGAAAAAATAACATTTTAATAAGGTTGCATCAACCTATAATCGTTAGATGCAAATTATGTAGACTAGCTAAACTTTTTTCTGTCTGTTTTAGAAGTGGGTCCAAATTTAGGTTCACTAGATTGTTTAAATCTGAGGTGATATTAACGCCAATATATAGTGCCTTGTCTACGACCCTTTCGTCCGAATAGTTGATTTTGTTGTTAATTATGATCTGAGTTTTGGTTTGGTTCAGTTTGTACCCTGAAATCTCCCCAAACCTTTTCGCTTCTTCTTCCATTACCTTAACTGCCACCTTCGGATCGGCTGTAACAATTGCAATATCATCTGCAAAAGCCAAGGTCTTAGTTTCACCATTGATGGTTTTCATAGGTATTATAGATCCTTTTTGTTGCTAGCCTCAAAACAAACGGATCTATAAATATAGCAAACAATAGAGGAAGGCAAGGGCAGCCCTGCCCTGTACCTCTAGTCACTTTGATGGTATCAGATAAGTCCCCATTAACCATGACTACAGCTTCAGGTGTGACATACAACATCTGTACAGCTTTGATGAAATGATCCCCAATCCCGCCTTTTTAAAAAAAAAAATTTTTAAAACCTTTATTAGCATCAAAAGGATATACAATTCTAGGCCTACAACCAAATCGGCCGGCATCAATATGTAAAGCGGTCACGGGTTCCAAGGCAAACAATACATATTCAATCAGCAAAAAGCAGAGGCAAAACAAACACCTAGGAACCAGACGGCCAAAAAACAGGAGCAAAAAAAGGTTAATTTTATAATATGGGGATAAGGAATACGATAGGCTCACTTTCAATATAGAGGCGTCCGAAGTCCCAAAACCATCCTCAGTGACACTAAGGGGGCACGGGGCCGCAATACAGGAGAGGCAACACAATACACACCGGGAGACAGGGACATTTTAGACATAATCGACACGTGTTCATTATCATCTTTACATGCCCACCACCGAAACCACAGCCAAGCCAGAACAGAGGGATCGGACAAACATTACATCAAAACTAACCCGTCATAGTGACCTCTAGGAAAAGGGGGGGGGGGCAGAAAAAGGGGAGAGAGGGGGAAAAGAGGGGGAGGAGAGGAGGACAAAGGGGAAAAATGATAAAAGGAAATGAAACACAAAAACGAAAGAAAGAAGACCACGCCGAAACAGGCGTCCCGTGGCGAGAGTACAGGAGAAAACAGGAGCATCCGTAACAAGGAGGGTACAGCAATCGAGACGAAAAGTAACCAACCCAGAAGAGGAGGATTGACGACGCCACATACCCCACCCCGAACATACCACGGGATGCAAGGACAGACGCGGCATTACTATAAAGAGATACAAAAGGGCCATAGAACCAGAAAACAAACAACAAATAGATCCCGACCCACCCATCCCACCCTGCACCCCTGTAGAAGGCTATGGCCTACCCTTCAGACAGCGTGCCTGTCGCCCTAAACCAGAACCCGAAATATAGCAAGAAAGAAAGAGAGAAGAACGAGACAAAAAGAAACATAAACATAAATGGAGAAAACAGGAGGGAGGAGCATGAGAACAGAAATCAATACGGTCGGCCGCAGCCCTCCGCCCAACCCAACAATCGCAGCAAAAACAGACCAGGACGACACCCTTTCAAGCGCCATAAAACTTACAGAGGAGAGGACCTCCCACCGCGCTATGGGTACAAACAGTCGCGCCATGAAGTCGTACAGCAAGAGTCCCCACGAGTCGCGCATATCACCCCCATCCCTTCCGAACCACAAATTCCACCCACCACATGACAATGTAAAGTGAGCTACTCAATACAAGACCAGCACACAATCGAAAAAAAATTTCACTGCCATGTAGACAGGGGGGGTCAGTCGGTCCGCATGTGAACAAAAGTCTGAGTAGAGAGTTTATGAGCATCAGCAAGCGCAGCACGGGTGTTGAAGAGCAGGAGATTAGTTTTGCCGTTTGGGAAAGCGAGGGGTTCTCTGCAATAGACAAATGCGAAGCCATCGGTGCAGGCACAGGCGGCAGTCCACCAATATTCCCGGGCATCCCAGCCGAACAGAGCCGCGGCACAATGACCAAGTCCCTGGGGTCAGAACCTCGAAAAGCAGGGAGCCCCACAGTCAACGGCACACCAAATGATCGTCGATCAGCGGCGGCAACACTTGCAGCAGTCGAGGGGGGCGAGGCAATGGAGTCTCTGAAACAAGAGGGGGGCAAGAAGAAACGGCTGCTCAAAATGGCGGCAGATCGTGGCGGGCTCACGGGGACATCGGGGGCCAGGAATGCGCGCAGGGATCGCAGAGCTTCCAGGATATCTCTGAGGGTAGGCTCACGCTCACCAGCCCAGACCCCCGCGCAATCAGGCAACCCAAGCCCGCCGCCACGAGGCGATACAAGTTCCAGATGGTTGGCCGCCATTTCGCGAAGTCAGCCCAGTCGCCACCCTCCACGACTCTCAAAAACAATTCCAAATTGTAGCACTTTACAGAGCTCCGGGGGGCTCCCAGCAATGGCAGCCTTGGTGCAGAAAGGATGTCCGCCCAATGCGGGTCTCCGCCTACGCCAGCACCGGAGCCCCAAACAAGCAGAGTCCGGGCGTAGAGGTCCAGAGCCGCCGGACACAGCAACGGCGGGGGGGACCCCCTCACAGAATTAGTCCCCGGTGCATCTCACCCACTTCAGCCTCGCGGCCACCAGGGCAGGCCCGGATCAGGATCGCCGGGATGTTCGCACAACGGCTCTCACCATTGGTTCACTCTCTCGACCGGGGCCGACAGTCGTCGGATCCCACAGGCTAGGTCCCGGTCTAGGTTCCACGGAGGCCCCGGTCTGGCGGAGGGCACAACTTCGGAACCGCTGCACGTCCAAACCTCCGGGCCAAACGGTAAGTGCAAGTGAGGTGTCCCGTCTCCAATTCTACGATAATGTGTCGTCTCCGGACAGGATACGATACAGGATAGACGATCAGGCCGGAGGGCTGCGGGAGCCGAGCTAAAAGGCGACCATTACGCTCGCGAGCTTGGCTCCTCCCCCCCAATCCCGCCTTTTGACATGGCAGTCCAAAGATACTGCCAGGAGACCCTATCGAATGCTTTTTACGCATCTAGCAGTATCAAGGCCATAGGGTCTCCTGCTACCTCTCTCATGTCAAAAAGCGTGATCACCCTCTGAATATGGTCGGCGGTTGATCTCCCTGGGACGAATCCATGGTGCCTAACAGATATAATTTTATGAATAATTGGTGAGAGTCTACTGGCTAACAGTTTAGAATATGTTTTAGAATCATTGTTTATTAATGTAATTGGGCGATATGCGCCCAATTCTGTAGGGTCTTTATTTTTTGGGGGGAAAACAATAACTTTTGCCCGGGCCCAAGATTCCGGAGGACGTCCACCCCGAAAAACATGAATCATTAACTTAGTTAGAATGTCCTTCAGTGTCCTACTAAATCTGGCGTAGAATTCCACCGGAATTCCATCTAGGCCTGTTGTTTTGCCCAAGGCAACGCTATTTATTGAAAGGAGAATTTCAACCCAATCAGGAGTATCTGGGAGACTATCTTGATCTAATTGAGGTAAGCGGGGCCTTGTATCTAGGTCTAGATATTCATCAATTTTAACCTGGCTACTACCTGTCTCAGTATAAAGATCCGAATAATACCCCCTAAAGGCTTCCCTGATTTCTTTAGGGTCATTAGTTAATCCATGGATAGGGTCTCTAATTGTTTTAATCGTATTTTCTGAGTTCTGTTGTCTTGTGCGGATTGCCAGTTGATGGCCCACCCGCTCACTCATTTCGTAGATTTTCTCTTTACTCATTGTAGCCTTATCGATTGCTTTAGTAGTAAATATTTCAGATATGAGATTCTTTGCTATAGCTACATCTCTTACAGCCCCTTCTATGTTATTTCCACCTTGAACCGCTCTGACTAGGTCTTCTTCCTTTCTTACTAGATTATCCTGTAATTTTTTTAGCTTTTGTTTTGCTTCTTTATTATTTTGAATTGAAAATCTTAGGGTTTCACCTCTTATTCCCGCTTTTAGTGAGTCCCAGACCATCTCCAAAGGGGCACTACCCATATTAAACTTTACAAATTCTGGGATCCAGTTTTCCATAGGATTACAGTACTTTTCGTTAATCAAAAAAGCTCTTTTAAAGGTCCAGATGCTTTGATCGGATTGTATCGTCCCAATATCCATGTTTATAATTAGAGGGTTGTGGTCGGAAAGTACCCTGGGTAGCCGATCTATAGAGCAACTGGAAACAATAGTGTGTGATACAAATATATAGTCAAGTCTGGCAAATTTTTGGTGAGGATGAGAAAAAAAAGTGTAACCGGGATTGTATGGATGTTTAATCCCCCAACAGTCTACCAACCCATGAGTATAGCAAAGCTCTTCGAGGGCTTTAAAAGTTTTTGGTTTCCTGCCTTGATAATCAAAGTTCTGTCCGGAGAACCAATCTTGTGGAAGGTTAAGATTAAAATCGCCACAGACAATCATGGGTACCAGCCAATGTGCAAGTTCATTAGATAGGAACAGCAATTATTCTGGATCGTCAATAACACAGCCATATACTGAGCAAATCGTGACTTTTTTCCCTGTGGCACATTGGCACTCTGTGATCGCCCATTAAATTAAATGCTACTAGTGGGCCTGAAGCACCGACTCTGCCACCCACTCAAGTAGCCCTTTAAACATGTCTCAGGCCTGCTACTGCAGAGCCTGTGTGTGCAGTTTCACTCCCACTTTGATTTAGCATTGCCAAGCCTTAAACTCCACTTTTATTAAACATAAGTGACTCCTAAGGTAGGAAATGGTAGCCCATAGGGCAGGGTGCTGTTTAAGTAAAAGGTAGGACCTGTACTTTTGAGGTTTGCATATCCTGGTAGCGAAAAACAGATCCCTTTGTGTTTCACTACTGTGAGGCCTACTCCTCTCATAGAATCACAGTGGAAATTTCCTAATACACTTTTGAGGCGTAATTACGGATGAGAAAGGAGTAGCTGTATTGTGTTTTATATGTTTGGAATGGTAATGATAAATCCTCTTTACTGCTAAAGTTGGATTTAATATAACTATTGTAGGAATGCCAATTTTAGAAAGTGTGTACTTACATTGCTTTTTCAAAACACTTTTCTGTATCAAGGAATACAAAACGTAATTATGTTCTCTTTTTATTTTCATCATTATTTATGGGAAAACAGTTTATGTCTAATTATACAATATCTGTCATAAGCATCGGAATAAAACATATTGTGACAAATCAAATCACATTTTTAAGATGCCCAAATCACAGTTTACACATGCGGTGAATTGTTCTAAAGACAATACATCATACCAAATCACAAAACATACAACTATTGATACACATAAACATTGATGTCCTAGTTCTGAATTGTAACCATTGACAAGAGCCTATGATGAATTTAAGTGACAAATAAGGCTCATAGTCAAGCAGGCAAGACCAGGGGATTAAGGCTTATATTGTATCAACATTTAATGAAACAGGTGTTGCAAATATAAAAGTCTCCAAAAAACAAATTTCCTGTATGCCAAAGATTCGTTTCACAACGTCACAGGGTTCTACTCAGGACCAAGAACTGTTGGACACTAAAGGAAGCAAAACAGAAAACAGCAAATGAAAAAGTATCATAAACCTTAAAGAAATTACAATTTTAAAGTAGCTTAGACGTGTGCTCTATAAATGTCTCCCACTAAAACATCTTACATATATCTTCTTTAATCTTATGGGCTCATAATCCTCTGTTTCCAAGCAGAATTATTTGCTTTGGGATAACTCTATAACAAAAGAATACATGACCAATTGGATATCCGTGCAACTCTGTACTTTCATGCTGCTTCACAACTTGATATACATTGTTAACTCCATGGCGGTAGCTCGATTATTTCACATCCTCTTAAACACGGAATCAGTGCTCGGCAAAAGTCACTTGTAATTCCTACAGAGTAAAAAGATATTTGCCTAAATTGCGATGCTGAAATGTACAATTAGACACAGCCTGCTAGAACGTAGTGGCCACTGCAAGGTAGAGTAGTGCATATTTCTTTGAACGCATGTTTCTTAAGAGTCGAAATACCAGGCCTGCGACGTGCCCTCACTTTATCTGGTTAGAAGCTTATGGATTAATTTTCTAATTAATCTTATGTCATATGTAGCAGGTGAGGCTAGGACGGGTGGAAATACACTGTCTCAAAGCAATTTAACAAACTGTACCACACAAACATTTTAAAACGAAGAGGCAGGTAAATACAATTACATCATCTGAGCAGCAGCCTGTGTTGAGCAGGATAACAACGTCTTTATCCTCTAAATGCATTTTCCTGTACCATGTTTGGTGGTGGTCAGAGGCGCAACTAGAGCTAAATTTCGGGGTGGGGCTAATACAAATTTCGGGGGAAGGGGGCTAATTCTTCTAGCAATAGGCAGAGTGGAGATGCAGGGGCTCTGAGGAGGGGTGAAAAAACAACAAAGCCTCGTTAACAAGTAAATGGTCTTTTAAAGACCTGGGAAGTACTCAGTGTGGCTGCAATAAGATGGAAACCAAACCAGCCAGCCAACAGCAGTTCAAAAACTGTCTGTGAGTGTGCCCAGGAACGTGTCTCAGCCCAGGCTGACACAAATGACAGGGGGGTTTAAGCCCTTTGAGCATTATGGGTGTTGGGCACCTGTCTGGAGGTATGGGCAGACCAAGCATTTCTCTCTCGTGTAGTTGTCAATTAAGTTGATGTACAGAACAACTGTATTCTATGTACCTTGGGAAGCCATTGTGTAATAAATTCCGACTCTGCTTACATGGAAATTGCATAACAGTAGCTGGGTCAATCCTTAAACTTCTTTGAATGCTGTAGTGCACTAGAGAGAACCAGCGTGTATGTGTGTATACATTTACTGGGATTATCATATTGCTAATGAATGCCAAGTTGGAAATGGCAGAGTTGATGGAAGGCAACGTGAGGGATTGGTCTCATCATAATGTCCATATATGAAATATTCCAGAAAAAATGGCTCAATCCAGTTTCTGGCTAGGCTGAAGACCATATCTGATCACAGGTTCTGCAGTTCTGTAATTTCATTTAGCCCATCAACCACTGTGTTAACACAAAGTATCAGTTGAGCCTTTTTCTGCACCAAGTTTCTTCCAAAATCACTGACACAAGGATTTGGTTTGTTGGAAGTTAACACTGTCCAGTGGAAGTCGTCCTCTGTATGCTGTCTTTCAATAAAATGGTTAAACAGGAGTGCTGTGATGACCTTTCGACGTATACTTGATTTATATTGAATGATTCTTTGTCTGATCTCCTGGTTGGTCTTATCGCTATACAACTTATTCCATGAACATATAATGCCATATATTATGTTTTTGTTCGCCAATTGAGAATGCAGTGTTTCCATTTTGTGTGGTTATACCGAAACTCAGTGCTTTCAAAGGTTTGATTGTAGCCAACACATGTACCATATTTGTGATGACCTAGTGGTGCCAGGATCAGAAATTGTTTGCGATTACAGTCAAAAGTTGAGGGTGAGGGGGTGTGAGGGGGGTGCACACCCAGACAATTTGCCTGCCTATACTACGGTCTTTCTTGAGTGCAAATAAAGGTTGTTCAAAAGACGTCTATTGTCAAGGGTAAATGCAAATTCTGTAGAACGATTTTCTAAAAATGATTGGTTTAAAGGCAAAATATTGAAACACACACTAGTCATTCTAAATATGTTTTTGTTTTCTTGACCAGGAGAAATTCATGGGGAGTGAACCAGGCTCTTTTCATGGTGTAACCTGCATGGATATCCCCGCTCCTTCAATTTCTCAAACAAATTTGAGGCATGGTGGAAATAGTCCTCCTTGTAATGATAGTTTTGCCTAATTCTTAGATATTGCCCATAAGGTAGGCTATCTCCGATACAGCGAGGATGAAAACTTGAATAATGGAGAGCTTTGTTGAGTCTGTTGGCTTTGTGTGCCATGTTGTGACTAACTGATCATCTATAGCCAGGACTTCAGCATCCAAGAATGTGCTAGTTCTTTCACTACTGTTAAGTCAACATTGGAGATCTGTTGTTCAGCCAAGTGAAACATTGATTCAACTAATTTTCGAGTCCTGTCCAAATGCAAAAAGTGCCATCTATATACCTCATCCAACTTGACATTTGATTGAGAAAAGGCTTGTTCTGGTAAATGAAGCATTCCTAAAATTGGGCTAAAACAGAACTGCCAGCTCTGGAGCTCTGGAGCATTGCAGTCCCTTTGACTTGGTAGAGCAAATCTTCACCAAACTTGAAATAGTTCTTCCTCAGGGCGAACCACGCCAATTCAATGATGAATTTGGTGGGCCCTTTTTGAAGTCAAGGTCTCGTCTCAAGGTAGGTCTCAATTGCCACTAATCAATCTTCTCTGGGTATAAAGTGATATTACGTCAAGAGTGGCCTGCCTCTGTGTTTCAGAATTAAATTGTAGGCGTTCACTTTTAGTGATGAAATCTATAGTGTCACACAGGTATGATGGAATCTGCTGCAAACAAGGTTTAGAAATAAATCAACATGTTGTGCAAAAGGTCCCAGAATGGAGTTACAGCCGGAGATTATTGGACGTCCCGGGGGCGATTTGTCTTCTTGTGTATTTTCGGGAACAGGTACATAATCGGAATCAGTGGGCTCATTTTTTTTTTATAAACTTCACTTCCATTGGGCCAATGTAACCTTCACCAAATCCGTCTTTAAGATCTCTGCGATTTGAAATTGTGTGTACATCCTATTTCTACTTGGGGATATCCACTCCCCACCCCAAATTATTTACACAAAAACTTTAAAAAGTTTTTAATATGAAAAAAATCACACTTTGTGAATTGCAAAACTGCATTTAACCTCACCTAAAAATCTGTTTCGACTTGTAATTGTAAGATCAACAAGCTTTGTGAATTTGGAACTCTTCAATCATAAAGAGTAGAATGTTAGCTGGTTTTTGGGTACATATGTTTTTTAATGATAAATTGTGTTTGAAAGTTTGATAGGATGACTTACGTTAAATGTAATGGAAGTGCTTAGGTGAAGACAGACCACGGAGTAATAGGACATTTTAAGGTTGCAGCATAATGCACAATATCATTTAACATTTTAACCTACACTAACTTTTCAGTTATTGCAATTTAATGCAGTACTGCAAGTGTGCCACGATCCAATGCATCAATCCAAATACAGCAACTAGTAAACCTTTCTAAAACGTTACAGGTATTAAACGTATGTTTTCTTGTTTTCAGGGACATCTCTTCTACAGCACTAGAGTTTTTACCTAGCTACGGACTAGAGCCAATTCAAGTGTTAGTTGCTGAATCATCCTACTCCTTGAAGAAGTTGCCACCTTTGGACAGATTTGTTCATCTCGTAGAGGCCAAATTGACATATCCAAGCCATTGTTGTGCTTTTAGAAACGTGAGAATGAAAGAGTAAGTACATCTTATTATTATTCAGTCTATCCAGTTACCGAAATATTTCTAACTAGCAGCCCGTCCCGACCTTGTCCGTGAGCTTTCAGGCTTCCCCCTACCCCCGCCTGCCCCGACATTGCCCAGCAGCCCGTGCCCCCGCCCGCCCCGTCCCCCGCCTGCCGCCTGCCGCCTGGCCCGACCCTCGTGTGGTGTTAGTCCCCGTCCCCGTCCCCCGCCTTCCCCGACCCCTGCCTGCCCCGACATTGCCTTTTGTAACTCCCCGTCCCCCGCCTGGCCCGACACCCGCCTGCTTACCTCAGCTGCCGCTCCTGAGTTGACAGCTCCTCGCCGATCTGCTCCTCACCGCTTGTCCGCCGCCGCTCCTCCCCCGCGCCATGTCCGCCTCTCCGCTGGTCGCACCGCCACTGGCCTGTCCTCTGCTCCTCACGTGACCGCTCCCCTCCCACGCCATGTCCGCCACTCCTCTGACGCCGCTCCTCGACATGAGCACGCACGTCGTGGCCGGCGCTACTTTAGGGGGGGACTACTTTTTTTTTAATATACATTTTTTTAAATAAGGTTTATTTTTAAACTTTATGTAGCCTATAACTATCTACACACCCTGACGCTTTCTACGGTGTATCAGGTGTGTAGATTGGCGCAGTGGTTCCGGGGTTTACCCGCCTCAAAGCCTGAAAGTTTCTCCTTTATTATAGTAGTATAGATAATGCATAATATGTTTTACAGGTAAGACATTCAAACCGGGCTATTGGTTTGGTCTCAAGAGGCAGTACCAAACCATTCAAATAACTAATCTGCATTAGACTGCATCAAACAGACAACTGACATTGTTCCTAGTTTTAGGTTCACTAATATTTAAAATTGTGAAAGGCATGATAGAAAGATTATATTTACACTCATCTATAAACACATTAACCAGATTCACAAAAACCTTTTCCATGAACTGCACATGTCCAGATTTACAAAGAGGATTTGTCAGTCTTTAATATAAGAGGTGACCGTGTAAAACGACGTGTACACAACCAGTGTATAAAAGAAAAATGTTTTGTGTCATTGGGTGTAACTTGGGCAGATTGCAGTGCATCTATCATTCACAGAGTTGTGCTGGAATGAAAAATGTCCTAGCTATCATAACAAAAAGTTTCAATTCTATTAAGGTCTTGGGGCGAGGATTATGCCTTCTTTCTTCACTTGTATTCAACAGCAGCCATCACAATTTTCAAGACAAAACTACTTTTCCCATGAAACCGTGGGATAAGTACAAAAACATCCAACAGGAACAGAGTGAATGTCCACTCAGAGTGCAAACAGTCCGACATAGAACTTCTACACTGGTCACTGGTCCCTTGTCCTCTTGCGTCGCGCGAAGTCAGCCATAGGATCACCTTCATGCATCCTGTTTATTTGCATCAGATCCTGCAAAGACAAGGAACATTGTCACCACCAAGGCCTTCAACCACTAAAGCCTGTGGGGAGAATAACAGCAAAGAGCAAAGCAATACTGTGCAATTAAAGACCAAGGGCCAGATGTAGGTCGCCAATTACCGGTCGGTAACGGCCGATTTCGGCCGTTACCGACCGGTATTTGGGAATTGACATGTAGGGGGCATTTTATTTACAGAATCGTTAATTTTACCGATTCGGTAAATATACAGATTCGGTAAAATACCGAATCGGTAAATTTACCGATTCCGTAAATCAATATGTAGGTGGCACTGTAATCAGTGCCACAGGCCCTTACCGATTCGTTATTTACCATGGAATACTATTCCATGGTAAATAACGAATTCCTGTGTACATGTACATCTGTGCATGTACACCTGTGCCATGTGGCACATAGACATGCCCTAAGGGCATGTCTGTGTGTCACATGGCACACAAGCCAGAAATAGGGGTGCAACAGGGTGTCAAAGTGACACCCTGTCCCCCTTGTAAATTCGGTATTTTTACCAATACGGTAATTACCGAATCGGTATCTGCCATTGAATCCTATGGGCTTCAAGGCCCATAGGAATCAATGACAAATACCGATTCTGTAATTATTAATAATATATATATATATATATATATATTACCTACTGGCGGTCGCCAGTAGGTAGTTATAGTTAGGATCGTTTTCCATAGGAAATCCGCAACATTCTATTGGGAATAACTTTGGCGCCGAATGAGGGATCTGCCTGTAATTTTCCTTAACTTTGCCTCGCTGCGCTCCGCTCCTTCCCTGAAAGTTTCGGGGGGATCCGTAAAGCGGGGGCCGAGATAAAAGGGGGGTCCCAAAACGTGTTTTCCCATGTTAATTTCCATAGGGCGGTTGGACTCACTTTTAGCCCGAACGGCTGAATGGATTTCCACCAAACTTGGCAAAATTGTAGGGACTGGTACCCCGATGTGCCTTTGCTATGTCTCAAGATATATGCTCCAGTGGTTTTTATGAAAATAAACTTTGAAAAAATATTTATTGGGCTTCATTGGGCTATATATATGTTAGAGCCCAAATGTAGCCCAATGTAGCCCAATGTAGCCCAATGTAGCCCAAAGATGGCCACCAGAGACAAAAAAAACAAATGTAGCCCAAATATCAGCCAGATGTAGCCCAACTATAGCCCAATGACAGAATGTCCCAGAGTGTTCTAAAGAACAACTAGAGCGCTAACAGTCTTACTTATGACAAAAGTATGGCACACCTGAAGTCATCTTGATTGGAATAAAGTGTTAACACTTAAAACATTTAATTTGCAAAGGAACAAAATGAGGGGGTTCATTTTGCCATAGAAATTATGATTAGTGCTGAAGAAAGAAAAATTAGGGCACATTTTGAGTGACTTCTCAAATCCTCTTATATTTCATTAAAAAAATTCTGATATGCAGTCTCCCAAGATGGCCACCAGAGACAAAAGAGCCCAAATGTAGCCCAAATATCAGCCAGATGTAGCCCAACTATAGCCCAATGACAGAATGTCCCAGAGTGTTCTAAAGAACAACTAGAACGCTACCGGTCTTACTTATGACAAAAGTATGGCACACCTGAAGTCATCTTGATTGGAATAAAGTGGTAACACTTAATACATTTAATTTGAAAAGGAACAAAATGAGGGGTTTCATTTTGCCATAGAAATTTTATATATCTATATATATATATATATATATATATATATATATATATATACACTGAAAAAACCATAGGTTTCACACCAGTTATAGTTAAGAATTAGCATTTAAAAAACCTATTAAATTCACTGAAAAAACCATAGGTTTCACACCAGTTATAGTTAGGTGGAAATTTTACTCGCATAAAACCATTGAAATTCCCACGTTATAGTTAGTTGGACTCACTATAACTTGCGCGTGCAATGCAGTGCTGATGACGTCACATATTACATCACTCATGACATGGTCAGTGACATCACTCATGACATCACTGATGACATGAGGGAGGTGAGGCTTGCATAGATTCACCAACGTGTTCTTACCCAGAATCCCATACAAACCTTAAATTTAGCTAATAAAACTAATTTCCTCACATTTCTGTGTGGGATGACCTCGCCACCACAAATTTCCTACCACCCAGAGTTTTTCTCAATATCCTGATAAAAATGATACCTCACTTGAGTTGGTAGATTCTCCCTAGAGACAATGTAGACCATAGCAGAGAATGACAGAAAAAACAAATATTACTGCATAGGCTGTACACACACATATTGGTTGGATTTGGCACAAGGGTGAGTGAAAGGTAAAAAATGTATATTTTACTAACGAGATTTCACAAAAATGTAATGCACAGTTAATAATTAAAAGGTCAAAAAACTGAACCAATGACTCACAGCTCATGTGATTTAAAGTGCAACAAGGCGCCAACCGCTTTACAGGCCATTCACGCACCTTTCATGTGTGACACACACAAGACTATTCACACCGCCAGCTGTGGGCCTCGCATATTACAATACTCACATCAACAGACAGCGCCATTCAAGGGCCCATCACTTTTATATACCCACATGACTGACATAACAATCACACTGCCTGGCAATGTGTGTGGGCCGTTGTTTGGCTAGTAGTGTTTTTTGTTTTTTTTATTTAAGAAGTTTTCTATAGCGCTGTCAAGACCCAAAGGTAACAGAGCGCTTTACAGTAGGAGAATAGCATATAATCAACAGAAGCATGACATATGAAAGGTTTAAACAATCAACGAGTGTCAGAGTAAGAGCTGCGTAATTGTAATGCAGACCTTCTTTGGTTTCAAGATTCTTTGCGGTCGCATAGCTCTGTGGTTGCTGTCTGTTCCGTGTTATCCACAACCAAGGGAACGATTGAGGAACAGGGATTTGAGTTGACTTTTGAATTCCACAAAGGGCGGTATGGTTCTGATGTGCGGGGGGATGGAGTTCCAAATTTTGGGGGCGTTTCCCGTGAAAGAGCAGTCCGCTGTTCTTTTCTTTCTAGTTTTAGGTGGGATGAGTAGGAGGGAGTTAAAGCTTCTCAGATTCCTGGATTGGCCTGCTTTTTTGAGTTTTTTTGCCTGGTATTCGGGTTTGCCGGTATGGAGGACTTTGTGGGTTAGGCTGGCCGTTCGGAAAATACTTCATATTTCTACTAGGAGCCTTTTGAGTTCTTTGAGTGCAGGGGAGATGTGATCTGATTTTTTGATGCCGGTGATCATTCTGGCTGCCGCATGTAATGTTGTTTTGATCGGTGCCAAGTGCGATTTAGGAATACCTGTTAAGACTGCATTCCCATAGTCCAGTCTTGACAGTACCAGAGATTGTGTGGCCAGTTTGAGATCCTTGTTTGGAAAGTAGGGTTTGATTTTGTTCAGAAGTCTAAGGTTAAAGAATGCACTTTTGGCCGAGTTCTTAATGTGTTTCATCAAGACACTACTCACACACTGCCAGCCAAATGCCAGTTCACACACACCGCAAGCCAAGCACCAGCTCACACACACCATCAGCCAAAAGCCAGTCTATTCACACCGCCAGCCGAGTGCCAGTCCAAGCACACTACCAGCCACTTGCCAGTCCATGTACACTGCCAGCGAAGTGCCAGTCCACGCACACAACCAGCCAAGCGCCAGTCCACGCACACTGCCATCACAATTTTTTGGAACAAAAAGAAAACACAAACCAATTGGAAATATATACAAAACTTTAACTACAAACACTACTGCTATAACTAAATACATCACACTAATGCCAACCATGAAATCTAAACAAAAATATAAAACAATACAGACTAGTCAGTTTACATCACTCATGTTTTTATTGTAGTCTAAAATGCACACAGATTTTTGCACTTAAGCAACCTGACCCCAGTCAGTTGAAGCACGTTCATTATAGATGGTAGTGAGCATTAAGACATCTCTCATGTCAGAAGATTTTACAACTAGAAGTTCATCACTACGCAAGGCACTGCACAATCCCTTCCCAAGTGATTTTTTTTTTTTACAAAAAAGCTCTTTTTGGAAACTTACGGTTGGAGTGTCCACTTTGAACAATTTCCTGAACAATTGCACACCAGTGTATAAGTTATGTACATATAAATGGCGACCTTTGTTAAAAAGTCCCCTACCAAGTTCCCACACAATTTTCTCACAAACTCCAAAAGTAGACGGGCAACTGGGGGGGGAGTGGAGGGGGAGGGGAACTGGAATCCCTGCCGGTGTACACCCTGAAATTGTAGACATATCCAGTACTACTCTCGGACGGCATGTACATCTTAATTCCACGTGCCCTCTTGCTAGTAATGCACTAGCTAAAAACCAAACAGCAACATGAACTGGAAAAAAGACTCATCCACAGCTATTCCTCTCCCTGGAACATAGATCTCTGGAAATCGATCTACAAAGTGATCAAGGAGAGGCCAAATCTTAAAAAGAGGGTCACAATCAGGGTGAAGCATTATCAACAAAATGCAGCACCTGAAGAAGCAGCAAATACCAATCACAACTCATGGCTGCAGGAAATATAGCCGTTGCTATCGAGGGACTAGTAGACCAATATGAAGACTATGAGGGCTTCCTTATCAAGACCATCAAAAAAGTTAAACCCAAGAACTTTTTCAATTCATCCAGATTTGTGGGAGTCCATAGGGTAGCTCAAGAGTGGGGCCTAAGTCTGGCACTGTTGTTCCTCAAATATTGTTCAGCGCATAAATTAGTCTGGTCAACAATCTTATCCAAAAATATATTGTCCACAAATAACGGGACAGAAATTTATAGGCAAAAAGCTTTTAGCATTCACTCTACACCCTGTGACACCATTAAAGGCAGGAAACGCTGGCTGCGCCATATTTGGGGCTCTTCCAAAGGGAAGCCTCTCAGTCCCGGGCTGCAATCCAGATACCTCTCGCTGCACTATCTGCACATCAGTGTACTTCTCTAAATGAGGCACTTCCTCCCCACTGAAAGTGGCCTCATCATCACATGATTAGTCAGGGACAGAAAATTCACTGCTAGAATCCGGAAGTTTCTCCTCTACCTCAGATGGAGAGTCAGTCTCATAATCATGGTCAGAGGAAGACTCGCAAAGCATATCAACAACCTGCAGATAACTAATCCTGCGGATAGCCATAATCCTTACTAAGAAAAGTAACCTGACAAATAAGTCAACAATACACAACACTGTGTAAAATAAGTAATGATAAAAGTGTGGCTTTATAAACCGGAAAGTAAAACTACTGGTAATCTGAAAGGAAAAGTCAATCAATACAAAGCTCACAGAGTCAATATACTGAAAAACAATACCACCCACATGTCAGAAGACAGCAAGACTCACCAGAACCGACTCTGCACATACACAAAAAGCACCAACATTATCCCCCTAGAAAGAAAGAATTAACAACATAAAATTACACACAAGACAACATGATACACATCATGCACAAATCCAAGGAGAATTTCACACACAATAAAACAGAAGCTAAATTTGTTGCTATTATTACAGGATTTACAAAAATCATGTTTGTGCAGGGAAATTATACTTATTTACAGTAAACTGTATGAAAATGTTTTCTTACAAAACACATGCAACTACACAAACTGGAACTCTACCAGTGCCGAAACCACAAGCAGGAGACGAAAGCTTTTTGCACTAGAATAAAAAGGTGAAATAAAACATTACAAGCACAAATGATGACAAGAAATAAATGGCCAGAGACCAGACGACACACACAGCCAGCAAAATCCCCAATTCAAACACACCATCTGCCAAACGCCAGTAAGCACACACTGCCAGCCCAACACCAGTGCACACACTGTCAGCCCAGTGCTAGTTCACACACACCGTCAGCCACACACCACCAGCCAAATGTTGGTTCACACACACCGCCAGCCAAGCAACAGTCCACACACACCGTCAGGCAAGCAACAGTCCACACACACTGCCAGCTATGTGCCAGTCCACACACACCGCCAGCCAAGCACCAGTCCACGCACACTGCCAGCCAAGTGCCATTCCACGCACATTGCCAGCCAAGTGCCAGTCCACTCTCACCGCCAGCCAAGTGCCAGTCAACTTACACGGCCTGCCAAGTGCCAGTCCATGCACACCTCCAGCCAAGCACTAGTCCATGAACACTACCAGCCAAGTGCCAGCCTACACACACCGCTAGGGGAGCGCTAGCACATAAACACCAAGTACACGCAGACCTTCAGTCGAAGTTTAGTTTAAATAAACCAACTGTTCCTGTTTTGCCAAATGACTTGTCTTTTGTTTTTTCAAGGTACATTTATATTCAAGCAACAAATTATTGAATCATCATATCTTGTAGCACTCTTAATATTTTAAATATTGAAAAGATTACAATACACTTTAGATGCATTTGCCACATTGGTATATAACTGATCCTATAACTCAAACTTTCAAACAAAAGTATTTGAAATTATGTCTACTCCTTGTGCCCTTCGCTGAATTTAGATCTGCATGGAAGGGAAACACACAGTTTAAATGTCTATACTGTCATCTCTGTGGAGCAAGGGAAGAGACCCTAACTCACTTACTCCGGATATATTTTTAGTGCCGCTAAGTGAGCGAAAAAGGTTTCTGACCTAGTTCAAAGTGTCTGCATCAGCGGTTATGCAACTTCTGATTGTTTTGATGGTTATGACTGGCAATTTATAGGTTGCTTGGTGAAATTCCTAGAGATATATATTTTAAAACTACAAAAGGGTTAGTTCCTTCTTAATTAGGTAGTATGTCATTTGATACTTACTGACAATAATGCAATTTCAATTATTTTCTTCATTTACTATATACCAAAGAATTCGCTCAAAAAAAATATTTTCATGTAAAGCAAAAACGTATGCACTAGGCTTAATTATCTAAACTCCTTTGTTTTCTGTAATCAAATAGCAGGGCCAAAATGTATTTTGTACTGTTTAAGGCTGGTTTAAATATTGTTTAATATGTTTTGTTTTATCTGTTGTAACAATTTTAATTATTTGCAAAATAAATCTCTATTGCTTTATATAAAACAGGATTACCCCCAAGCTTTCCTTTTATTTGGCTGCTCTAATTTTTGCCTGATCCGGTAGCCACTTGCCAGCATCACAGGGGTCTCTGCGAATGGTGCCAAATTGCCTATATATAATGCTAGTACTGATGCATATTCTTTCTCCTTTCTTCCCTGTACTGTTCTGCTTTGTATTTATCAGTGGCTTCCCTTATGCTTTCATATTTCATGCTTTTGGGGCCTTTGTAAGCTTGGACTTTTATAGCTCATTGTTTGCTTATAAGCACTATGAATGCCCAGTCCTTCACAACTAGGCTGGGAAGCAGGAGCTTCGCCATCTTTACCCCTACTTTTGGTCAAGGCCGTCGGCAGGTCTATATCTTTACTGCAGCACAGAATGACATATTCACATTTAATATAGCCAAGTAGGAACTTTTCAGATAAAAATTATACATTTTGTTAAATGCACCAAAGATCACGAAACAGTCAAATTTAAGAGATGTACCTCCGCCGGGAGCACCACACCAACCAATAATAGCAAAGATCCTTAACTTCAGGGACCGCAATACCATCCTGCAGGAAGCCCGCTCGTGGACAGAACTCATTTATAAGGGATCCAAAATCATGATCCTCCCCGATTATACCAAAGAGGTGCAGGCCCATAGAAGATCTTATGTCCAAATCAAACAAAAACTGCAAGCCTTAAACCTCATCTTTCCAGGCCGCCTCAAAGTGATATTCCAAAGTAAATCCTATTTCTTCAACCCACCTGAGGCCGCCTGGGCCTGGGCAATTGAGGAGTGTCCACTCCGCCTACCCTAAAATGCACAGGCAGCAACCCACCAGAAAGGTCCAGTTGCTAAAAGTAGGAGAGTAGGATCTACTTCTTATGGTTACCCCCACTTTTTGCTGATGTTTAACTGTTTTTCGACTTTAGTCTGGCTGGGGCTCTGCTATCCAGGACCCCAGCCTAGATGCTTCCTCTCTAAATTGATTCAATGTACCTTAGGTACACTCCAGTTTGGTTACTGGGGTACCCTTATGAGTCCCTAGTATATGGTACATTAGGTACCATGGCCATGGGTACCCCAGAGGCCTACCAGGGGCTGCAGAATATATTGTGACACCCCTAGGAAGCCTTCGAAAATAACACCACAGGACTGCTACTGCAGCCTGGGTAAGGTGGTGCATGCACCCCTTACTTAGATATAGGTTACCTATATCTACCTTAAATCACTACACATGTAAACCTATCAGTCACTCCTATGGCAGGCCTTATCAATCCTGAAGGCAGGGTGCTGGGTTTTGTGTGAGAGGGTGCCCATGCTTGAGCAGGGTCCCTCTGCAGCCTTCAGAATCTATTCTCTGGGGCTGTTCTGTGATACAGCCAGACCATAAACTCTTTTTTTTAAAAAACATTTTATTGAAAAGTTCCCAGTCAAAAACAGCCATTTGCCTACAACCCTGAGGCCGGCGGCTAGTCATAGTTGGGCAGGTAACACAGCTATTAGGCCAACAACCCAGGGGGAAGCAGCAATCATGAACTTGTAATTATAAGAAACATTATGTACATAGTGTTCTTGGTGCACACAAAAGCTTCTTAACCAAAGCAACTATATCCCACTGCAGTCAGGAAATAACGAAACAGATATAAAACAATTGAAGGTCTTCTGGATACCAATGCGCTGGTGGAGTGGGATCCCCATCAATTGGACTAACACAGGACCCGCACGCCCTCTCATCCAGTCATAAGTGTCTCCCCAGGTAATCAAAACGCCTTATATACAGGGCGGCTAAGGTGGCTACAACTACTCCGTGCGGCAGACAGCAGATTAAGTGGTCGTGACGGGGGTATTGCCACCAGGTCATTGGGGGCCTCGCCATCGCTGTCCGTGGCTTTGGCTAGCATGTACGTTGTGTAGAGTCCCCAGAAGTTCTTGGGCCTGTCCCGAGGGGGAGCAATTCACTGAAATTCTCGGTTTGTAGAAGAGGGCCCCTCGACCAGCAGTTCACAATTCTCCGTTTAGCCATGAGAAGGCCCATATCTACCACTCTACGTATCGCCTTAGGTAATTATTTGGAATACCCTAAAAGGGCCAAAGTCGGGTCCAGAGTAAGCTCTGTGTCAACAATTTCCACCAGCTCCAAAAAGACCAGTTCCCAGTATTTATACAACCCCGGACATTGCCACGCTAGGTGGAAAAAATCTGCGGATTGTGCTTGACACCTGTCGCAGACTGCGCTCTCCCTTAAACCATATCTGTGCAACCTCTCTGGGGTGTACTACACTCTGTTCGAATACTTCAAATTTATCAGTCTGTGCCTACCGTGTAAGGAGATACGTAGAGTGTTGGTGCAGCAATAGGTCCACATGGGGTCATCTATGGGCTGCTGCAAATCCTGCTGCCAGGTCAGCCTGCCTTTGGTATAATGGTTCGCTCTGTGGGACATTGCTAGTTTGGATATGTTAGTAACTAGTTTGCGGCGTGACTTAGCTTTGATAATGGAGGACAGTTCCAGCAATTCCGGGGGTTCCTGTAGATCATCAACTAGAATCTCATTCAGCGCTTTCCTCACCCTATGAAACTGAAAACGTTGCAGCATGCTGCTGTTAACCTCCGGGACCTCTACCCCCTTCCAGGTTTTAACTGTACCGTCTTAATACAGATCTCCCCCCGTTAGTATATTCAATGATTACAACGCTCAGATAACCCCTTTATCCCTGCACAGAGCCAACCAGCGAGTACATTTAATGGGCATGGCTAGGGAATACAACAGTGCCCTTGCTTTCAATTGCAGCAGGGTATGCCAAGCATGCCGAGTCGAGTCGAGTTGATGGAGTCCAAAATCCCCGTCCTACGATCTGTAGGTTCAAAGATCATGGCCGGAAGAGGGAGGGGGCCTGCAAAAAGATTTTCCATGTGCAGAAGCGGAATATCTGGCGAACCATGGATCCAAGAATATGCTTGAGCGTCCTGTGCCGCTCTATAATACAAATTAAGAACCGGTGCTCCCAGCAGCCCCAGGTGATATGGTAAAAGAAGTATCTGCCATTTCACCCTAGCTTGTTTGCCTGCCCAGGCCAGTTTTATCAATGATTTGTTGACTCTATGAAAAAAGGAACTTGGCAAAACAATGGAAATGTTTGTGAAGAGAAACAGGAATCGGGGCAGAACTACCATTTTCATGACTGAGATTCTACCCAATAGAGACAACAGCAGCTTAATCCAGGCTTCAACGTCATCCTCCAGTCTGCTGACTGCTGTGCCGTAGTTTTCTCTGAACACGATCTCAGTGTCCGTATGGAGGCAAATACCAAGATACCGGATTGCGTCAGTAGACCATTGCAGCTAGAAATCCGGCTAAAAAAGTGTTGTGACTGGGGTGAGTGGAAAAATTAGGGACTTAGGCCAATTAATACGCAGACCCGACAGCGCCCTGAAGTGTACTACCTCCCTCAAGACAGAGGAAAGATTGCTTTCCGGCTCGCGCACATATAGCAACGTGTCATCCGCGTATGTTGACACTATGATCTTATAAGTAGGAAAACACACTCCCTTGTGACTATGGTATTCCATTAATGCACATGCCAGTGGCTCCGTGACTAAGGCGTATGAAATGGGGGACAGCGGGCAGCCCTGCCTCGTACCTCTGGATACTATAATTGAATCTGTTATCAGATTACCTATTCTGATACGTGCCGTAGGAGAATTATAAAGTACCCCAATCAGTTGCAGAAAAACAGAGCCTAGTCCCATCCTCATCAGTACCTGCCACATGAAGGGCCACTCAACAGAGTTGAAAGCCTTCTCCATGTCAAGAAAGATCGCAACGGCTTTAAAATCCTGTTTGGTATGTTGAATGGTTCCAAACACCGTGCGAAGATTGTAGGTGAGATTCCTATCTGGAATGAACCCCGCCTGCTCAGGTGTGACCAAGACCGTCGCCAGGGGAACTAATCGGTCAGCAAGGATCTTAGCAAATAATTTGGTGTCAACATTGAGCAGAGAGAGAGGACGGTAAGATCCACACTCATCTAAGGGCTTGCCTGGTTTGGGTATGGCTAAAATTATCGCCTCTCTCATCAGTGGTGCCATTGTGCCTGAAACACACATGTCATCAAAAAGCACCTAGATATGTGGGAGTAATAAGTCAAGAAAGTTTTATAAAAGTCAACAGTTAAAGCGTCCGACCCCCGGGCACTGGAAGCTCTCATGCCTGATTGAGCCAATAAGATTTCGTCTTTTTCTATGGGTCGCATCAGAAATTCCTTGTGAGTTGGTGAGAAATGGTAGTTTGATGAGTTCCAGATAGCCAAGGATATCATCCTCCGAACAGGATGACCGTGATGTATATAATTCCGCATAAAATTGCTCGAACCTTTCGGCGATTTCCGCCACATCTGTTAATGTCTCTCCCTCTGCCGATTTAATTTCAGTAACCTGCGTCTTACAGCGCTTCGCTTTTAATATGTGCGCTAGTGCGGAGCCCGGCCTGTCGCCCTCCCCATAAATACGTGCCGTGGTGTATTTACCTAGATGCTTAACTTCGCTGTCAGCAGCATCTTGATATTCTTCCAACAGTTCTTTGATTTCGCGCATTATTGCCTCGTCGTTACTTACCAATTGGCGTTTTTCCAGTACAACTAGCTTTTATTCAAGATCAACCAGTCTGTGTTGGATCGAGCGGAGAACACCCAAATGTTTGGCAATAGCAGCACCCCGAATGTAAACCTTGAAAGCCTCCTATATAACCTGAAAACTGTCCACCGAGCCCATATTAATGGTGAAAAAAGTTTCAATAGCCTCAGCCATGTCTTCCTTGAAGACAGGATCCAGTAATGAGTAAGGGGGAAACCACCAAGTGAAGGTCGGGATAGTCTTCCTTTGTGTGGTAAGGACCAGCAGGAGAGGAGAATGATCCGACAGAGTTCTAGGTAATACCAGACACTCTCAAGCGTGTCCCATGAGTGATGAAGACACCAACCAGTAATCTATGCGTGTGTACAAGTTGTGATAAGCAGAGTAATGTGTATAACCTCCCCTTTCCTGGTGTCGTGTGCACTATACATCGCAAAGGTCTGCTCCCACCATGACATTCTCGAGCGCTCTAGCCGCTGCAGAGGATCGCCTCGGCGGTCCTCCCAATCTATCCAGATTTGGGTCCCTGACCAGGTTAAAGTCCCCACCCCAGAGGTACTGTGCTTCCGGATGCTTGTTGACCACGTTGCGAGTGTTCAGTGGGAGATGCATCTCCTACTGTAGGGCTATGTCAATGTTCTGCCTATGTATATAGTTCAACACCTTGCGCAGTTTTCGGTGATCGTTAAGCCACCAAATGTTCCACGTGAGCACACAAAGGGCGTCCAGTGTCTGTGGTGAGTTGTCCATACTAGGTCCCACTATTGTATATTTGATAGCCTATTGTGTATCCCAACCTATGCTTCAAATAAGCAATTAGCATACCATGTATTAACTTACATAAAGCCTCAATCAACCGGAACAACCAATCCCTCTCCTCCACCCATCCTCTGCCACCCACGACAGGCCACCCCCAACTCGGCCGCGATGCATCCCCTGGACTCCCTAGCATCCTCCCTCAACCCCCCAAACCTATTAGATCTCGCCTTGTGTGATGCACTCGCGGGCGGATGTTGCTCGTCCTAGCAAGAAATACAATGAGAGCAATGGTCAGCCCAAATGTACTCCGGCATTAGCAGACATATGGAACAAAGTAAGCAACTACCTATCCAGGCCCAGGCCTCAGCACCCGAAGGGTCCATGCCAGCCGCCCGCAGCATTCTGGCGCAGTCTCAATATGTCTCATGTATAGTCGCCCCATCAGGCGATTGTTCCAGATCACTTTCTTCAACACTTTCGATAGCCCCTCCATCATCCCTGCATCCAGTTCCAGGCTGGGCAATCTTTTATTGCCACTTCTATTCAGAAAGCTGAGCAGTCGAGCAAGGAAGTTTTTAAGATAGTCCAGTCCTTTTTTAAACCGAGAGTTATCGAGACAGAAATTACCCCATCAGAGGCACTATGTGAAGACATCTTGGCGTTTTTTGATAATAAAATCAAAAAAGTGTATGACACTTTTACCGATTCCGCGTCAACAGCAATGTCGGATTCGGTTGAGGGAAATTCGCCCGCCCACCCCCTAGTACAGTTTCGTCCTTTTTTATTTAAAGAGGCACTGAAAGAAATAGAGAAGTGGAAATCTGGAGCTCCGGATGACCCCTGTCCGCCCAAGTTATGGAAGGTGATGTCATGCTCCCTCGTAGAAACACTTTTACATATCTGGACCATCTCTATTGTGTCAGGGGTGTTTCCCGACTGTTGGAAACATCAACACTTCTTCCCTTGAAAAAAAAACCTAATGGAGCCCCAGAGGACCTTAGTAATCTTAGGCCTATCTCCCTATTGGCCGCCCCTGGAAAAATGCTTGAAAAACTGGTACAACGCCAACTGAGTAGTTTTGTTGAAACAAATAACATCTTGCATGATACTCAATCCGGTTTTAGATCGGGCTTCAGCACCGAGACCGCCCTCATTGAGGTGGCAGAGTCGATTAGGTGGTCTTTGGATTCAGGAGCATCAGCTATGCTGGTGCTCCTGGATCTATCTGCGGCGTTTGATACCGTCAACCATGCTAGACTCTTGCAGATATTAGAAGGAGTAGGTTTGAAAGATAATGCACTGGCTTGGCTACACTACTATTTAAGTGATCGTTCCCAGAAAGTTGCCTTGGGTCCTTTTGCTTCCAAGCCGAAACACCTTTGGTGCGGGGTCTCCAAGGGATCAGCACTTAGTCCCTTGCTTTTTAATGTTTATCTAGCTCCATTTTTTACGTTAATTGCTAAATGGGGGATTAAGGCGATATCGTACGCAGACGACACCCAGCTAGTCTACCCCTACACAGAATTGACTGTGGCAGCATTTAGCAAGTTCAAGGGCTGCCTACGTGACATTGCCATATGGATGAATACCAATAAATTAAAATTAAATGCGGGCAAGACTGAGGTGGTCTTCTTTGGAAAAGGCCTGCAGCCCCCGCCGGATTTGTGGTGGCCACCGGAAATGGGCTCTCCTCCACTTCCCAGCAGTAGTGCTAAAAACCTGGGAGTGAGATGGGAGGTAAGCCTTTCTTTTTCTGCACACATCCAGCAGGTCACGGCGGGGTGCCTAAATAAACTTAGGAATCTCCGTAAATTTCTTGAACTGCTGCCAGAAGACTGCCGTAAAGCTGTAGTTCATGCAACTGTTACATCGAGGCTGGACTACGCGAACGGCCTCTATCTTGGTCTGCCGAAATATCTTATTCAACGTTTACAGACCGTGCAGAATGCGACTGTGAGGCTGATAAAACACATTCCTTTTAGACAGCATGTCCCTCCTCATCTGCACAGTCTTCCCTGGCTCCCAGTGGCCTGCAGGATCAAATGTAAGGCACTGACCCTGGCCTTTAGGGCACTACGGGGCAACTGTCCTAACTATCTAAAATTGAGACTTCCCCGATACCAGCAGGCGAGGTCCCTTCGTTCCAACGCATTGATTTTGTTGCATGTCCCTCGAGCCCGGAGGGCCCGACTTGGGGGCAGGACCTTTTCGGCCGGAACGGTAAAATTGTGGAATGATCTGCCGCTCGCTATTCGAACTGCAACTTCAGAAGCCTGTTTTAGGAGGCAACTTAAGACCTGGCTCTTCACTCAAAAAACTTAAACCACTCTTTTTCTCGCTAATACATCTAGCTGCTCATTTAGCGCCGGGACACCTTCTCGGAGGTAGCTGTTCGCGCTCTATAAATATCAGTATTATTATTATCATTATTAACTCCCCCATCATGATAATTGCAGGCAGATAGCTCCGGATCTCAATAGGCACTGCCCACTCCACCCCTAGATTTGCCCCCGCCCTCTCCAGCCCCAAGACTATACCTATTGGTCAGTGTTAGTCCGCCTGCATCAGTCCTGATCCTCCAGGGATCCCCCTGCCGCCTCTGCAAGCCGGTGTTGTTCTGGGCTGTGGTGTCGCTCCTTGGACCACTCCTTCAGGGCTTTCTGCAGAGACTTTGGATCAGTGAAGATGTGGGAACGGCCCTGTCTGTTAACCCGAAGCTTAGCAGGATACAACATGGCGTAGTATATGTCCATATCTCGGAGCAATTGTTTCATGGGGGCAAATTGGCGGTGCGCCTCCTGAACACGACAAAGTGGAGTCTGCGTACAGGGATATCTCAGAGCCCTCATAAGACATTGACTGCGTTTCCCTCGCCATTCTCAGAGCAGTGTCTCTGTCCCGATAATTGAACAGTTTTGCAATGATCGGTCTTGCCGGCGCCCCTGGGGGCCAGCGAGGCGCCACGGAATGGTGCGCTCTCTCCACCACAAACCTGGCGGAGAAGACCCCTTCCCCCAGCAGAGTGACAAGCAGGCGTTCAATAAATTGTTCCATGTTGCCAGTTGGGGTGGACTCTAGGAGGCCAGTGACTCTGAGGTTACAGCGCCGTGAACGCGCCTCCAAGTCCTTCGTTTTATCCTGGTGGACACGTAGGACTCTCCTGAGTTGCTTGTGCTCTGTTTTCAGCGTAGTACGTGCTTCCTCCACCTCCGTGATTCTCCGCTCAGACATGTCCAATCGTTCAGCATGTTTATCTAAGCACTCAACCATTCTGTCCATCCTGTAGGAGAGGGCATCCATCTTTGTACCTAAAGAGGTGATACCGCTTTGCAGGTTTTTTTCCATGGCTAACAGCATACTAAGGATATTGGGGCCAGTGTCTTCCGTCGTGGGGGCTTGCATCCTTGTGGTCTCATCCGTGGAGGCATCATGCGACTTCAATCGCTTCTGTTCAAAAGAGAGTTTGGGCTGTGCTCTGTCTACTGTGCCCATTCTTACGCTCAGGGGGAGCTGCCAGGCAGAGCCCCTCCACAGACTCTCTCCATAGCCCAGCCCTCCAGATAGCAGGGGCAACCGTGGGTTGTACTCGGAGGCTCCGGTCCCCACTGCAGGCTAGCCTTCCTATGGGCAATACCCTGCGCAGTGTTGCACCAGTGTCGTGCACGCCAGTGTGTGCGCTTAGCAGTGGTCACACACACCCATATGCTGGGCAGCCCAGCAGCAAGATGCGTCCTATAGTGCGTGATCAGGTCGGGCCTCAGTTACTATTCAGAAGGTCCACTGCTGTATCCCAGGCTCCACCTCCGCACCCCAGGTAGCCCCATCCACTGCCACTAAGACTCGGCTGTAGCCCCACTCTAGGCCAAACACAAATCCAGAATGCCGCCCCGTGTGCCGTGGCAGCGGGCATCGAGTAGAGCAATTCCAGTTGTGGGGTACCTTTCCTCGCCTATACCTCCTCAAGGGAGCTTGTCATGTGCGTGCGGGCCGCAGATCCAAGATTTCCGCACCACAACAGCGCCATAGTGACTGTCACCCCAGCCTCCGCCCCACAGGGGTCCTGAAGGTGTATCCCGCTCTTTTCACTCCCTGTGACCGACTGCCACAACACTGCACTCAATGACTCCCTTCAGGGCTATGCGGAGCGTGTTTAGCTCATGCATGACAAGATGGGGGGCTCAGGGGGCTGCAAGTCTCTTAACTGTCAAGGCCAGAATACAGTACTGCAAGTGTCACCCACCTTGGGCTGATCTCCCTACGGGCCCCTCTGTCGCGTCAGCACTCAGTGAGGAACTGCCCGCTCCGATACTGCAGTCTCTCAGTTCCTTCTGCAGCCAATCGTGCCTCTGCTGCCTGGACCCCGGTCTCCTCAGATCCTTGCACCTCTTCTCTTGGTGCGCGATCTGTCCCTTCTGGAGTGCTTTATTGAACCGGGGCCCGCGAGGGCAGCGTGCGCAACAGGCTCTCCAAGGCCACGGAGCTCAAAGCAGATTTACAGTAACTCGGCAGTGCTCTGTCGCTTCAGGTTCGCCTCCACGCTCCAGCACAGCCCGGGGCGACGTCTAAGTTTCGTATCTCCGCCGTTCTCGGGCTCGTTATTGCAGTAACGTAGAGCTGCGAGGCTGCAGGATAATTTCTGGTTAGTTAAGCGGCGTCACAGAGCGAAAGGCTCAAGCGGCCATATTGGTCGCGAGCAAGCTCCGCCCCCCTTCCCCCAGACCATATACTCAAGTGCATTATAACCTTGTGGTAAATGCTAACTTTGGCATGGCTACAAGGAAACATGTCTTGTTTGGTGTCACACACTTTGGAATCAGACCCCCCCCGCGCCCCCGCCAGTCCTGGCATCAGGGGTATGATTCAACCCTTCTAGAAGGAGAGACATGTTCACACCAGTACACTCAGTACCAGTTTAAAAGAGCCCTGGCATCACAAAACAGATGCTGCAGCCACAGAAACGAGTCTGGCCTCCTGCTGCTGGACAAACCTCCGGCAGGGGAGGCCTCGACAATAGGTTTCATGTTACAGGGCGGTGTTACCACCTCCCAGACAGGCTTTATTGGGGCTGGGTGGGTGCACTCCAAGAGTGCTTTGAAGTCTGCACTGGGGGCACATTTGTTGTCCCTGTGCATAGCCCAGTTCAAACCGGTTGCAGGGGCTACCAGCCCCTGCTCTGGTGCAAAACTGGACAAAGGAAATGGGTGTAGCCACCCCTCTTTCCAAACCCTTCCATAGGTAGGTCCCCAGAGTTAGCCCGACCCCTTCCTTGGGTATAAGAAAGGAACCCCTGACTACAGCACTTTAGGTTACACCTGGACGAAACTCTGCCACAGAAATCCCGGAACTTCGATGATCTAGATGACTAGATGACTGAAGAATCTCCCTTGGAGTTAAGGAATTACTTCCCTGCTTGGCAGGCACCAAAGACGCATCTGCTCAGTCTGCATCTCCGAAGCTCCCACCGGATTCTGAAGCATTTGCAGCCCAGGAGGTGGATTTCCAGACTTCTCCGAGGCCGATCTGAGCCCCCAGCAAAGCAGAGACCTGCATCCCTCGTGTGTACCGTTGAACCGGTACCCCTGGACACCGTGGACATGTGCAAGTGCATTAGCTTCTCGACGTTCCTGGAAGCTGTGCATTGGGTTACTTGTAGCCCAGACCCAGAGCACCTTTTCCACTGAAGATTGCTGGCCTACACTCCACTATTGTTCTGTGAGCCAGCCCTTTGTTTTTTCACTTGAGGAACCTTCGCGATTCCTGGTCCGTCGACTGGTGGGTCCCTGAGAAGGCAACTCTGATTTTCCTTGGGCAACCCTGGTTGCTGCAGATGTGCCCTGACTCTCCACCACTTGGTAAGTCCCTTCTACCTTGCTGGTCCGCACTGAAGCCTATTTTCTCTTCCAGTGGGTGTTGATGTTGCCAAGGCTTGTTTGGTCCAATCCAGGCACCAACATTGCAGCACTCGACATCCTTTGTGGGACAGCTTGAATCCAGCTCCTGGTCATCGTCGACGCCTCCTGGTCCTCGTGGCTTCAGAGTCAAGCTTCACCTCTTCACACCTGAATCACTCAACAAAGGTGGGCATTCGTCTATCGTGGCTCTGGTCACTGGCAAGTGACCCAGACTCTGTCCCCTATGTTTTTCAGGTTCTTCACATCTTTGATCCAGGCTTTAATCACCCCGGACACTTTCCACTTCGACTGCAGCAGCACTTTGCAGCAAATCACCATTGAAATCAACAACGATTCCCGACACCAAAAGACACCTATGCACCCGGCTTCCCTGGGTGAGGTAATTTGAGTACTCCGGTGCTCCCGTGGTTGTTGGCCCTAGAACCCCTTAAATCTAAGGGGGTTTGCTCAAAGTCCTCTTCTAAGTGCTTAAACTTTAAATTTCCAACCACAACTTTCCCCATAGAAGCTAACAGCGATTTGCGGCTGTGTTCTCACACTGCCCGCGTCCCCCGTGGGTCCCCTGTGTCACTACCTTGGGTGGTTCCTTTTCATCCCAGCAATTCTACAGGCTCTAGGCCTTGTGTCCAGTCAAGTCATGGTTCTTGTACCACTTTCTTAATATATGGTTCGGTTCGCTCCTGGGGCCTAACGTATATTGTGCTAATTTACTGTGATATATTAAGTGTAACATATGTGCCTTGACCTCTAGCCTCATAAAGAGACTAGTAGGGTGTGTTTAAGAATAAATACATATATTATATATATATACCTGGTGTGGTTCTCCTTTGATTTAGCCATTCAAGAGATTATAGACTGGTAAAACAAGCTGCTTTACATTCCTTCATACTTAGCCTGAAGGCTGCTCTCTATAGCTACCACTAGGATAGCTTTCAAATAATCTATCACCTCTAAAGGGTTGTTTGGACTGGGGCAAAGTGCCCACTACAACTAGTGGACAGCATATGCCAGGCCAACTTCTCACACTAAAAAATCTGCGACTCCCCATGGGCGACGTGCGGGATGCGGTAGAAGACTCAGGACCCGAGGAATACAGTCCCCATCACAGAGTGGCTCGACCCGGGACAGAGTTGAATCGCCAGAGACCAAGAAGACCGCGAATGACCTTGCCCGACTGGATGGAACAGATCCTAGGGGACCCCCTAGACCCAGCTCAGATGACAGTGATCTCTCCCGCAGCCCCCACATACAAACTCAAGCACCACTAATTCAGAAGTCCACGCCAGAGGAACAATTATCCTCAAGCTTTGAGGGGCTCAGTATGCTGTAATCGACCACAACCCCTGATTAACTTGTTTGCAATTCAAGCCTTTGTTAATTGGTGACAGATGCTTCATTCGGGGAAGTATGGGGTGGGGGGTTGGTTAGGATCTTCTACTGGTAATGTTTTTCCAGACGGTGTTCATGTTGACTTGTTCCATGGTGACACTGTGCAATGTATGCAGGATTCTCCCTTCAACAGGTTAAATAGCGCCCTTGAGCACATGCAGCTTCCTTCGGAAGCCCCAATACCTGATCTATTGGAGAACATCAAATGGTCGGCTCCAGACATTGTCACACTGCCACTGTGTCAGATCCATAAATTAGAAGCAAGCACATGAGAATCCTCTCATGGAATGTGAATGGCCTCTTAGATAAAATTAAATGGACAGAGGTTTTAAAGTATGTCTAAAGGAACACACCAGACATCTTAATACTACAGGAGACACACCTTGTTGCGAACCACTGCCCTTACCTGGCGCATCAGGGATTTGACAGGGTATGGCATTCTCTGTTTTCCAAGAGGCCTCGGGGTACGGAAATTCTCTTGTGCCGTTCCTTTCCCTTCACAATGACCAAAGTGGTTAGCGAACCCTCAGGCCGATTCACAGCTCTTTCTGGTACCTTGGGAGAGTCCACCATCAATCTAGTATCACTATATACTCCTCCGGCCAATTTAGAGCCAACGCTCCAAGCTGCACTGACGACGAGGCTTGACGACGGGGGGTGAATTTAATGCTGTCCCGGAGCCCGCGGAGGACGCTACGGGTTCTAAATCCTCTCATAGAAAGATGGGGGCCAGATGTCCTGGGGATTGGACCGCTACACTGGGTTTCTGTGATGTCTGGCGCACTTGGCACCCTAAGAGACAACAATATACGCACACCTCTGCGGCACAGCACAACCACTCCTGTATAGACCTCCTGTTCATGTCCGCTTCAGATTACCGTGCCATTTCTGAAATCCAAATTCTAGCACGCAGAGTATCCGACCACTCCCTGCTCCCTTTGCAAGTGAGTGGGCCCACAATGACACTCAGGCCCATATGGTGACTAAATGCTTGGTTCCTCCAAGAACAAGAATACAGAGAGAGTGTTGTGGAGGAACTCAGTAATTACTTCCGTACAAACGAAGGTACAGTGCAGTGCCAGGGCACAATTTGGGAGGTGAGTAAAGCCACAATTCGGGCTACGCTAAAGGACTCCTTAAGCACAAGCCTCAGACCCGTGACCACCAACTCGCTCAACTCGAAGCTAAGGCACTTTGAATGGAAAGGGCGGCAGCAACAGTGGAGGGGGATATGGAGCACCGACAACTGCAATTAGTGCAGGAAGAAATGTGGAATATCTCCATTGAGTCAGTCAAACTGATTAAAAGATCTTCAGTTGCCAGGGTCTATGGGTGGGGAGATAAAAATGGCAAATTGCTCCACTGGCTTGCTACTCACTCCGTGGCCAAACGAATAGTCTCCAAAATTCGAGACACACAGGGCCAGACCTCCCTTACACCCGTAGCAATTACGCAGACCTTTGCAAACTATTACAAGACACTATACTTAGCGGATGCCACACACACACCAGGTGATAGTTCAGCCTTCTTGCAAAATGTCCCCCTTTCAAGACTATCAAAGATCGAACAGAAAACCATGGATGAGCCTATCACTACTGAAGAAGTAAGCAAGGCAATCTCCTTTCTTGCCGATCTCAAGACCCCAGGCCCAGACCCAGACGGGCTCCCTGCAGAGTATTACGCAACGTTTCGAGAAACTCTGATCCCATGGCCCCATGCCTTATTTGAGGGAACTATACTCCCTCTGTCTCCTGTACACAATATCGCCTGATCTCCCTCATCAATACTGAAGTCAAAATATATGCAATGATTTTGCCCACCCGGACTAAAAAAGTGATCCACACCCTCATATACCCTGACCAATGTGATTTATGCCACGCCACAGCACCCGGAATTGCCTTCGATGCCTGCACGTGGCCCTTGCCTACCGGAACCTCCTTACACCATATCTGGCCTTAGTTTTACTCAACTTTGATGCGGTTGACTGGGGTTACATGCAAGACATGCTAGTAAGGGCAGGCTTCGGACTCTATTATAAGAAAATGGTAGTAGTGCTTTATTCTAATCCATCAGCTAGGGTCCTTATGAATGTCCAAGGCGTTCCCGGTTGAGAGGGGGAGACGGCAGGGATGCCCGCTCTCTTCACCCTCGCGATCATGCCTCTGGTCTGTCACATCCGGACGGATGACCGAGTTTAAGGTTGGTGCTGGTCGGGATCTCAGGAGGACCGAAATGCATGGAACGCAGATGATATCCTCCTGTACCTCGCTGACCCAGCCCGATTTGGTCCGAGATATTTGAAGATCCTTCACTCCTTCGGGCGGGCGTATGAACTATGCCTTAACCCACTCAAATCCACGGTGGTCCCCCTTCATGCCTCCAGGGAATGCTTCGACTGGCAGACAACCATGCCCATATGAAGATTATCCTTTAAGTACCTTGGTATCTGGGTGGCACTTCTCCAGGGGTTGACGTGGTCCCTTAACATTGGTCCACTTCTCCGACGCACTAAAGAGGACTTACGTCAATGGCAAAAACTCCTTCTCAACGCGCTCAGGAGAGTTGACCTCTTCAAAATGATGGTCCCCCGCCTCCTATATGTCCTCCAAAATCTCCCGATCCATCTCCCTCGCAGCTGGTTTCGCGATCTGGATGTGGTGGTTAGTAACTTCCTTTGGGGGGACCTCAAGAGCACGTCCGGCTCTCATGACTTGCCAACGTACTACATACGAGAGAGGAATGGCCATGATGAATACCTTTTTAGGTCTTGCCTAGGCAGCGCTTGCACTGTCTCGTTGAGACATGCAGTATACACTATAGCGTGGAAGATTTGTTTAAGCTCCGCCCATTCTCCACCCATTTTTTGTATTGGCTTAGGTCCTACATGCAGCCTTCCCATTGGTTTTAGGCTTGTTAGTCCCTCCTCCTGACGGCCATGTTGTCATTTGTGTCCTTCCATGACTATCGGCCCCTGTTCTGTAAACACTTTTTTATTCCCATGCCTTCCCCTGTCCCCTCCTGCAGTCCATGACTTCTTGGGACACCATCACCCCCCCCCCCCCACCGCACTCCCGTTTGTGCCTCTTTGCCCGCCCGTACTCCCTTTTAAAATGCAAAAGGACTTGTGTAAATGCAAGTTCTATTGCATTACCAGTGCTTGTTTTTAAAGTAGTGTGCCCGCATTTGGGCTCATGGAGAAGCGGGAGCCTCCCCCCCCCCGCATTTACAAGTATTTAAAAGCGGGAGCCCACCCCGCATTTGCGAGCATTCAGAAGCGGGAGCCCACCCCGCATTTGTGAAGAGCCGCCGAGATCGGCCAGAACCATCGCCTCGAGAAATACGGAAGCCAGGCAAGGCTGCCTGACGTTGGGCAGAGCTAATGCCCGAGCAGAGGAAGATCCTGTGTGCCGGCAAGTAGAGGAGGATACACTGCAACCACTGCTAAGAGAGGACTGCATACAATTTGATGTCGGAAGGTTCCTTGGAACGTTTCTGTCAAAAGATTGCATGGGCCCGTGTGGATTTATTCAGTGTGTAAAATGTACAGTGCATAGCACCTGCATAGTCACGCGGGTCCTGTGGCCTTTACGTCATATCTAATTTATCTGTGTAAATTAAAAAACTGGATACAAACTCCTCATATTTCCAAGCTACATGAACACACTGACCTTGAGATTGCGGCGGAACAGTAAGATCTCGCCCACAACCGAGATGAGAGTGAATGTAAAGGTGAATACAATTTGAGTGGTAAATTAAAAGTCACCCCGCTGCTGCTCTGGCACTGCCCCTCTCCTGCTCTTTCCGCTGCTTGCTCTCACAGGTGTCGCATTGCACTCAGTGGCAGCTGCTCACCACCCGACTCCTGCATCTGCACTCATCTGTGCTGGGCTGAGGGCATCGGAGTCACAGAGTATCGCCTTCTGTGGAACTGCGCAGAGCCTGGATAGGGGGGCTGCAGCCTCCAGGTGCAGGGAGGACCCCGGTCGCTAGACCCCTCTCAATCCAGCTGTGCATAGTGCTCACTCAGGACACAGCAGCATGAGGGAGCCTGGCCTCTTGTTTCCCATACTGCTGATGCTGCTGGGGTGTGCCCTCCTAGGGGCCACTGGGCAGCAGCCACCATTCTCTGGAGAAGGAAAGTCAAGCGTCCTGGAGGCACAGGATGGGGGAGCCGCCACCAGCCAGGTCCGGAGAAGAGGGCAGCAGGACGCACTCAGGGGATAGGTATCAGAGCTGCCTTGTGTCTCCAGTGCATGAGTTTTTCCCGTCCCTGCACGAGCTCACCACAATTCCGGCAGACCAGTAACGAGGGTGCATGAGCCCTGCCCCGATTGAAGTTTTATAAGTTGGCAGGGGCTCTGGTGTTCCTGGGCCCATCCTTGTGCTGAGTACAGTACGTCAACTTGATTTGGAGACTGACAGGAGAGTGACGAGATAATACTCCACCATCACGCTGGCTTCCCTCATGTGGAAATGCAGGTGAAAAACTCCCTAAAGGCATACGGTGTGTATCGCGGCCACTTTAAAGTGTACATTCCTCTTGCATATATCCTTGTCATTTCCCCACTAATTGGATGAATTATTTGCTCTTCTGAATATAATCAAACCCTTCCCCACCGGTGCAGCACTCTAAGCACCAAATCAACTGAGCTTACACTCCCGACCTCCCCCTCATTGGGTTACATTTCCTGCTGCGTGTTGCATGGAGATGTGAATCTATCATATAAGGAACCGCATGCTCCCTAATCTTTCCTTTCCATCCTCAAAGAAGCGCCTGGAGACGATTCTGTTTGTCGTGAGTTCTATGACATATTTTCTTTCATTCATTGTGGATAGAATAGCCACAACGCAACATTGAGGGCAAATGCGGTTTTCGAAATAGATACAGTCAGTGAAAATGTGAAGAGGGAGCCATTTTGTCTCCCATAACTCACATACCTTGGACTTCATGGGGTCCCCTGATGGGTCAGGGGGGGCTGTTCTACAGGGGCCTGCGTTCAGTCCCTGGTCTACCTGTTTCCACGGATTGGGTGGTATATTGGTCCTCACTATCTCTTTTCTTACCTGTGTGTCTTCTCTGGGACAAAATGTGGCAACTGTCGCTATGCATATTCGAACATGCTCCTAAAGCCATTCTTTCATATGCTTTGCACATTTGCCACCACAAATCACCCCTTTTTATGTCCATAGCTTCTCCCATCTAGTGTCATATTTCCTATTAATCTCCTTGCTTCCTCCTATTGGTTCATTGCCTCTCACCCATCTACCACCCTTTCCCCTTTTCTCTTGCTTCTGCACTTCCTCTGATTGTGCTTTATTTGCCCTTCTCTCCGCCCATTACTCTGGATTCCACCATCCTCACTCCTCACCTGCTTCTTCTCCCATTATCCCAAACACCAAGTCCTTTCCTCTGTGTCTTTTTCCTGTGTTCGTTTCCTATAGAATTGCCCTGAATCTGCCCAGCAAACCCCAGCACCCTACCCTCTCCATGAACTAGGCAGTTGTTCTTATCTGAAATAAATCTACACCATCTGAATGGCTTTAGTGTTTAAAGGAAACAGTTTGGGGCGATTGCAGCTGGAGTTAAATATAGCCGCCGGAGCGGGCGAGCTCTCGCGCCACATTTTATACTTGTGTAAAAATGATGTGAACGGTTTCATCTATTCCTTGACACATTGCCTTAAAAGTGTATTGGGAGGGAGGGGTTGAGGGGGGAGCAGACCACAAACAGATTTTGTGTGTAAAAGGCCGCTTAATTGGAACAGGTGCACATAACAATTAAAACTCCTAGGCCAATGCCTTACAAAACTAAACCTCACTAAATAAAACACTTACTTAACCCCGACCCCCCTCCCCCACCCCTAACATTCATTCGAACCCACCCCCACCAGACCATTACAACATTATAAAATTACAAACACTATAATTCAATGCATAAACATATAAGCCTATAAATCTAAAACATGTGTTACACAAAAACTCCCCTGCCTGCCCCTTCACCACTTAGGATCACCCAGCCTCTGTAAGTACCCCAACAATCAACCTGCCTGAACAATCCTTGTCGATGACCCAACTTTAAACCAAACAACCAAAACTCTGCCAACCCTGGCAAACTTCCACTAATCCCCGCCACCCAGAAAGCCGGGGGGGAGGAAACTACCTCCCCTTTCTGCCCCCCTACCAGAACAACTCATTTATGCCTCTCTCAAACGCTCCTGTACATTGAGACACCTGGATAGAACTTCTCTTACTTCCAGCAAATAAAGGTCCATACCCATCCTGGATAGGTGTACCCCATCGCCCCTGAAAAACTCCACTGACTCAAACTGAATGTCCCTATGACACACTCTCCCAAAGCCTAAACTCCTGCAAAATCTAGAAATCTCCAGGTTGACCTCACGCACCCTATCAATTGCCCTGGGATTCCGAGCACCCCTCCAAATCATATGCAGCACTATCTCTGTCCACAGAACATGGCAACCTGACAACTGTTCCCGCAAAAGTGCCAAATCCCTCTTCATTGCCCTTAACAAAACAACACCTTTTACCCCACAAAGGTCATTCTCCCCCAAATGAATTAACAGAACATCTGGGCACTGGCCCCGACCAACTACTTGTTCAAAGCAGGAACACTCCTTCACAACATCCCTCCCTTCCCTTTCCGAACAATTATAAACAAACGCTCATTACACCCCAACATTTCCCCGAAATAACAACTGCCAGCTTGAACTTGAGCCCATTTTACGAACGAGTGCCCCACTATCCAAATGGTCAATTCCGCTACAGAACCTGCAATGAGAAAAACAATATGAGATTCATGTAAAAGAAGCTGACGCATGCGCTTCCTCCGCAGTACTCCGCACATGGCGTTGGAAACAGTTGGATGACCAGCGCCCAAGCCGCATAATATCCCCCTTAGACCAGCCGCGACTGGACGCTTCTGTTGATGCCCCAAATCTAAAGGATTGTGTCCCAAACTGAGACCCATCCAGACCAATTTGCCTCAAAGCTTTTCGCAGTACCATGCGCAGTTAATAGTCCGTCACCCGACCCCCCTCAGCATGTCGAAAAACCCGTGCACTACCTTCCCCTCCCGACAGGGTCCTCCAACGCCTGGCCCAATGTAAAGGGCATGTCGACTCCGGAGAAGCTGCTTCCAGCCATACTCCTTTACCAACACTTCTCTGGTCTGTTTTTTGCGCTGGCCAGCCAAATATGAATCCCCCACTCAGAGAAGAAAACCTCTTGCCAAGTGATACCTACTTTTAACCTGGAACCTAAAAGTTTGGAAACCCTAAAGGCTCCAAAAAACATCCAAACCATGAGAGTAGAAAACAAACATGCTTCAAAAACATCCTTACAAACAGGCAACGCTGCCAGCAAACGCGCTAAAGTCTGCCATGATAACGGCCTATGCGTTAAACGCTCCCTGCCCCGCTCCCTAGCCCAACCTTCCAACATCCCCCTCCCTACTTCCCCCACAGAAGGGGAGTAGCCCCACAGAAGTTTCCCCATGAAAGAAATACCTGCCAATTTCCCTGCAATGGTAACCTGAGACAAACCCTTCTCAATGAGGTCCAACAGAAACTGTATCACATCCTCCAATCGCCTCCATGCCTCCTCCCGCCGACAGGCACCTGATGCTATGAATTCATTCCAGGCCAGAGCATAAGCTGAACGGGTGGAAGCCGACAAAGAACCTACCACCAACTGTATAACCCTATGTTGCCTACATACCACAGATGGACCGGCATTGGGGTCGGTGTCCTGTCCGCCTCCTTGGCCAGCCCATGGAATCTCTCCCACTGCGAACGAGACAAAGCACCCGCAATGTCATTGTCCACACCAGGGATATGAAGTGCCCTGAAAGCAATATGTCTAAGGCAGCCAAGAACAAACACCTGCAGAAACTTCAAAATCTGCTCATCTCTTGCAGACTGCCTGTTGATGATTTCCACCATTGCCATGTTGTCAATCCTGAACAACACCTTCTTATGTGCCAGTTCCTCACCCCACAGCGTCAATGCCACTAGCACCGGGAAAAGCTCCAAAAAGGCAATACTCCTCCCACCATCTTTCCACTGATCAGTCCACTTCGCCGCTCACCACCTGCCCTGCCGGTATATACCAGAACCATCACTGCCTGCTGCATCTGAAAAAATGTGGACATCCCACTGAAAATCATCCTCTCTGACCAATGATATTCCATTAAAGGAATGCAGAAATGGTTTCCACATACACAGATCTTCCTTCAACCCAGCCGACAAGCGGATATGGTGGTGAGGCAGATGGTGTCCTGACAATGTACATCCCAGTCTCCCTGCAAAAGGTCCTCCCTGCCCTGACTACCCTGCAGGCGAAATTGAGATGGCCCAACAAAACCTGGATGTCCTTCACCGTTACCTTATGTTTTGCAAGCATTTCTTCCAACAAATCCAAAATTATTGCTTTCTTATCAACTGGCAGCTGTGCCTGCATTTCTACTGAATCAATTTCAATTCCTAAGAATGACATGGTCGTACATGAACCCATAGTTTTTTCCGGTGTCAAGGGCACACCCAGCTTGCCCATGAGCTCATGGAAAATGTCCAGCGCTACCTGGCACTCCGTGGAGGCCGAGGAACCAACAAAAAAGAAGTTGTCTAAGTAGTGTGTTACCAGTGTGCTCTGTGAAATACCACTGTAAGAAAGTGCTGAAACACTCAAACAAAGCACAAGACATTGAACAACCCATCGGTAATGCCTTGTCCACGTACCATTGTCCCTCAAAATGTATTTCCAAAAGAGTCCAATCATCCGGATGTACGGTAAGCAAACGAAATGCAGATTTTATATCGCATTTTGCCAGCTCTGCAGTTGTGCCCGCGGTCACAACCAGTGACATAGCAACGTCAACTCAGGAATATGACACTGAGGCTGCCTCCTCATCAATAAAATAATTAACTGAAGACCCCTCAGGCCACGATAGGTGTTGTATTAGTCTGTACTGTCCAACTTCTTTTTGGGGAACCACCCCGATTGGAGAAACAATCAAATCGTCCACAGGCCAGTCATCAAAAGGACCTGCCATACTTCCTTCACAAACTTCTTTGTCCAACTTGTCTTGCACCACTGACTTATGTTCAAATGCGGACTTCAAATTTTGTGCCCACTGCCTCTGCCGAGGCCCCTTGTAACCCAAACAAAACCCCTCTTCAAAGCCCTCCAAAAGTACCTGTTTTGCTTCTAAATCCCCGTAGTACCTCAAACAATGTTGCCAATGCTGCCAGTCTAACTGGCGTAGGAGCTTTTGGGCCCAAGCCCCTGAGATCTCTTACCACTACCACTCTGTAATTGATGCGATGGCCCAGATGCGCCAGCCCCTGTCTGTTGCCACTGCTGAC
This sequence comes from Lissotriton helveticus, assembly GCF_964261635.1. NCBI lineage: Eukaryota > Metazoa > Chordata > Amphibia > Caudata > Salamandridae > Lissotriton > Lissotriton helveticus. The sequence continues at coordinate 1,752,502,770 of NC_136067.1, forward strand.
TTCCTTGCTGCTTGACTCCCCAACATTTAACCAAGGGGGGTTTCTTTCCACACTGAGAGCACTTGTACCTGAACTTACAATACTCCTGTCCCGAGGGGGTCGGGACGTGGGGGAGGTCGACTACTGAACTTGGTCTTATGGGAGGTGCAGGGGAAAAGAGGAACACTGGCGCCTTCAGTAGAAGTTTCAAAGAGGGTTTTATTGGTATGTAAGTCTTTTTCATCAATGGGACGGTTCGTTCTCTAGTATACACTGCAGGGTCCAAAGGAAAGGCAGCTTTCTCCAGCTTGCGTAGTCCCGGTATCTGGACAGGTGCGGTCTTGCTCCGGCCGGGGACGTCTCTCCCCTAGGGGTTCCACTCCGGTACCGAAAAAGAAAAGGAAACTATGATCAGCTAATTGTGAGGTTCCGGTAACATTCAGGGCCGGGAGTGAGGGAAACAACAGTGATCCGGTGCACACTTCTCAGGCAACAGGGTGTGTGGGGAAGTGCACGTGAAGAGGTAGGGGGAGTCTTAGGGCTGTACACTTTACACACGGGGCTGTCTGCTCCGCCCGACCCAACCCGCTACCCGGCCCTGTACCTCTTGTAGCCACGCTCCTCCTGTGGGAACGTGGCGGGGCGAAGCGTTGAAACGTTGGCCTCCAGGCGTGTCGCTCTCGGTTTCTCTCGGCTCCAAACACCTCCGTTCGTCTTCCACGATAACTGCTGCCTCCTGGGAAACGCCGTACGGTGAGTCTCCGCTACTTCCTGCTTTTGTCGTGGATACGCTGTCGAGGGGTGGAGCCTCGTCATCAGGGTCCGTGTTCTTAAAGGGGCCCCACGAGTTATTGTCAGCTGTCCAACCGGACTCGGGTTCCTCGATCCATGAACAAGGTGGTAGCTGTGGGGAAAAGGGGCATGGTGAAAGGGGGGTGGCGGACCACCAGTCCGTAGTGATAGTCGTTTCAGGTCCGCAAGCCCCGTCACAACTCCCTTGTGCACATGCCTTTATTAAACTCCCAGCACGCTCCTGACCCAGATTGTGTAGCTGTTGCACTCCCCACCCCTCCCCCCCCCCCGGGTGGTTTTCCCCTGAATGGGCCTGTACACTAAGGGTAAACCACTTGCTGTAAATATAGTTTTGCCCCCGACGGTGCCCCCATTGTGTGTTGCCATAAATCAGAGTCCAATTCCCCCCACTTTGCCTCCGGATCCCAAGCCATACGGGCCCTGAACTCCTAATCATATTGCACCCATGCATACCCACTATCCGTGATCTGCGCTTTCCGAATAACGTCCATATATTTAAAAATAGCCACCCAGCGCTCAGGAAACTTTTCACAATATATACTGGCATATATCAAAAATGCCGCCGTCCAATTTTCAATTGTCAACGGCACCTTAGGCCGCTTGGCTAGCTCATACTCTTCCTCCTTCGACCCTTCTTTGGACCGCACCTCCCTGTGAAGTAGCTTCAAGATTTTATCGTATTCCCCCTTCCAGATGCGCTCTTTAGTGGCTAACATCAAATGCGCACCCATGGGTTTCGTCATACCCATGTAAGGCAGCTTTTTAAACTTTAACTCTTTACTCTGTAATGGCTCTTTACCTGGCACTTCAGGTTCCGTATTCATTCCACTCTCCACTTTAGTGCCCGGTGCCACCACATCACCAGTCGCCAACCCTTCATCTTTAACATATTTACTACTATGGACCTTACCACGCAGCTCCTCCCGTACATCCTCACCCCCTGTCCCCACCGACACCATTTTAGGTTTGGCCCGTGGGACAACATTCTCACCTGGCTCCAACAAGGCTGCCCGACCAGGCGCCGATCTCCATGCCACTTGCTCAACAGGGTCCACCGTCGGAGGAGCCCTCACCGAGGGGCCGTCCGCTCTTCTGGGCCCTAATGACACTGCCCTCCTGGGCTGCACCGCCTCTGGTGCCTGTAAATCACTAGGAGACTCATGAGAAGACACCCTCCTTCCTCATCGTCCCTTAACACTCCCCTTCTTCTGGGCTGTCCTCATCATAATCCAGTACAATCGCTTCCTCTATCTGTAGAGGTTCTGTCACAAAACTAACACTGCGGGCCTTAACCGACCCAACATTGCTTACACCAGCCCTAGCGGCCCCTGAGAATCCTCCTGGCGGGTGAGCCGACTGTACTCGCCGATACTCCCCCCTGACATTCTTGAGCGTTCCTGTCCAGTGGTCCTGCTGACCATCGTGTCCTGCTGGATGTTTGGGCCAGCGATGTCGCGCCGGACCTTCGTGTGCTGGCCACGCCGGGATCCCCTGCCGGTACGGAATGTGCCGCGCAAGGCTCCACCCTCCCTTCTCCTCGGCGCAGTTGGGCCGCACCTCGCCCTACCGAGTCTGCTATCCCGCGACGCTCCCTACCCTGTGAAGAAAAAGTTTGGACTGGTGAGCTGGGAGCTCCCAAAACACTAACTGGCCTGCCGTCCTTCCTGACCCAAAAGCCATCCTCCGAAAACCCGGCACCACCCTGCCCTGTGTACTTAGAACTCACTTTACTTTCCTGGGGGAAGCTGGGGGGGAAAGGTCCCCCTCCCCATCATCCCCACTCCACTCCAAATTCGTTTGTACCCCTGGTGCAGAAGGGGCCAAAATTTGGCAACCCTTCCTACCCCCCCAACTGCCCCAAGGGACCCAGACCTCGCCCAGTCATCTCCCCCTAATTTACCCACGCTCCTTAAAGAACACTCACTCCGAGTGGGGCTAAGAAGTTCAGGGCGACCTCCAGCCCCCATGCCCCGCACTCCCTCCTCCCAGGACGGAAAAACATCCAAACCCTCCCATGCTTGACCCCCAATAGCCAGATCTAAGGGTGCTTCTGAAATCCCTCACAGGACCCTCACCCCCTCAGTGGCCTGCCCCTGTGCCCTGAGGATGCAAAAACCTGTGCCCACTCCCCCTCCCCAGGGGAGCTGCAACCCACCGAAAAAACCTCCCCTCTAAAAGAATAAGGAGGGGAAAAAAGAAGAGGGCTGACCAAATCTCTCCCCCCACCTCCAAATCCAACCCAGCACCTTCATGCCTGCCCCCTCGCTTCAATAAGGTGGAACCTACCACTGATGAGGCCCTCACCTCTGTGGCCCACCCCCCTCTTTCATGCCACCAGCAGCTTCCATTTGTCCCCCATGCCCTGCAGAGGGGCAACCTGACCCTGCTGCACACCCTCTCCTGCCCTGCTCGAAGGACCAACAACCAGCAGACAAGTAAAAGGGGGCACACGACTGTGCTTCTCCCCTTCCTTTACCTGACACAATGCAAGGGGTGCACCAGGTTCATCATAAAAAAAAACACCCCGCCCATCCCCCACTGCCGCTGCCATCCCCGAAGCAGCAGACAGAGACGCCGGGCGCCTCTTGCCGCCTCGGGCCCCCCCTCAAAGGCACCTCTACCGCCAAAGCCGCAGCACTCCCCCCGGTCACCAAATTAGAAACACTCCCATCCCACCCTCCGAGGCTTACCTGTAATACAACGCTCTCCCCCGGGCTGTGAGCGCCGCACCGGGGCCACCTTCCTCGATCGCGGGCGGCCCCGCTCTAACACCGTGTGCATTCTGGGCCATTTGGGCGAAGTGCAAGCAGCCACCGCTGCTGCCAGGCCCGCCGGGCGCGGGGGCCCGACCACGTTGCCCACAGCCAAGTCCATGCATCCAGCTTCGCTCAGGAGCCTGAGGGCTTCGAGCAAGCGAATATCCGCAGCAGCCATAATAAAAAGCCACAGACACTAATAATGAAAACCCAAGAAGCAAAAATATCGCTATGAAAAAACGTCCCTGACTAACGCTTCCAGCCACCAGGTCACCAAAGAGAAAATGGTGGCTAGGAGCAGTAGCCCAACGCCTTTATACGTTGGGCTACTTTTGGGCTATGAAAAAGGAGCCCAAAAACAAAATGCCCACCTGTGCTCGGCAGACATCCCAAACAACCCGGGGGGACCTCCCTGCGGTCGTCCACCCCCCCACCCCCCCACCCCCAAGCCCGCCTTACTAGTGCGCATCTGTCTAAGGTGAAATCAATGAGAAGAAATTGCGGACTTCATGCCATCAATTAGGCACAGTGAGGGTTGCATGTGCTAGCAGTGGCTGGTGAGCGGTACCCCTTGCATCTCTGTTGCTTCTCCTAGTCCTATGGGTTGGGGAGAAGGTGACAGGAACTGAAAGTAATATCCTAATAGCCTGTTTATTTCCTGTATTTTCCGCTGTTTGTCTTCCCATAGCCCCTCTTCAACAAATAGGAGGTTGTTAAGGGGTGAAGTTAGGTACAGAGTCAACCCTGTAAATGATAATATTGGTCATTAGGTGCATTATTTCATTTCTGCCACTCTACACATTTTGTGAATTTTGTGTACGTGAACCCCACAACATTTGTTTATCACAAAGTGTTCTAACCAGATCAGTTCTTTTCTGATCACGGCCCAATACATTTAAGGCCATAGTCTGCTTCCAAGATAGAAATACAGGCTGAGCATGTTTTCAGTTGTTCCCGAAACATCACAGCACTTGTTGATGTCGATTGTCCCTTGCTGCGTTTGTTATGATGTGTGTGTGACATCCCTTGCCCATAGGAATGAACGGTCTCAGGCACATGAAACAGTAGATGTTTCAGCACCCAGGCTAATATGCTGCATTGCTAAATACATATAAGGTCCCAAAGGCGAGAACGATGCATTGCAAATGCTTGTTATAAAATCTCGCCACTCGCCTCCTGATAATTCATAATTGGTTTAACTGGGGATGGTCAATTCCAGCATATTGACTTGAACTTGGAAGTCTTGGCTTCTCTCAGACACCGGCAATGCTGCACAGAGCCCGAATCCCTCAGGCCCTACCAGTAGTCACTAGTACGGCTTTCCTAGCATGGCGATCAGTATTGAGGCATATCCACTGGGACAACAGACTCACGCTACAAACTCCACTATGGCACTACACTTGGTTGTGAGATGTGGGGACTCTGACGGGATTACAGGCGTGGGATCTAATAGGCATAACCTACCTAGGAGACGTCTGGAAGGGAGCACACTTGTCCTCCTTTCAGGACTTACAACACACATACTCCTTACGTTCCACACAAATCTTTAAATATCTCCAGCTACGTCACACCCTTGCCTCGCACATCCCTAACCAAGATTCATTTCCCGAGTTCAGCCCGTTGGAAGCCAAAATTCTCATGGGTGACCAAGGTAAGGGAGCGATATCCTAAATATACCAATCCCTGAAACAATACTCCATCCATGCTAGACCCTCTTAGAACCAGATGAGAAAGATGGATAGGTTCTCTGGATGACGAAGATTGGAAGGACACTCTCATGGCCCCCAGAACTCTCACCATATCTGCCAGACTTTGCCTTATACAGATATATTATCTCCACTGCGCATATCTTACACCGTCACAACTGCACAAAGCTGGACTTCTCTCAGCCCACAATGTCCATGTTGTGAAGATGAACCAGCCGACTTCTTTCATATGGTCTGGTCCTGCACAGTCATATCTAAATATTGGGCATCAATCACAGCTGAATTAAGAGGCATATTGGAGTGGGGGGTTCCCCTTTGTCCGCTTGCTCTACTTCTGGGGGTGATGAAGGGAATGGACTGCTCCCAAGCCGACAAATTGTTTCTAGGAACAGCCATGTTGATTGCTAAAAGAGACATTACAATGGCCTGGAAGGACTCAAAATCTCCCTCTGTCACGAAATGGGGGAGAGGGGTCAATTGGTGTGCTATCCAAGAAAAAGCGGTTTACGAGGCAAGAGGGTGCACGAACAAATACAACCGGATATGGGGCGAATGGATTGTGGACTATTTACAATTTACGCAAACAGTTAGGGAGATATCATTTGGATATATAATGAAATGTTACACATGTCACAGTGATACAAATGTTACCTTGTTTTTACGAAATGCCGATAAAATTGATTCTAAAAAAAACCTAAAAATTAGGGGATGAGCAACTTTGTCACATTAAAAAATGGGAAGATCAAAGCTTCAACTATTTCTTGGTTTCATTTCAGACCTAACAGTCTTCTTTTGTTATTTGAGAATTTTACCAAGCAATGTGACAACACTCCGAGAATGTATACTAATGACACAATGTAAGTACTTCTCATGGCTTTTTTCTATTTTAACATTACACCTAGAATCCAGAAAAGTATATTGTCAGTTTTTCCACATTAAGAGATTTATTATGTTACTGCTCACTTTAATTAGCGTGCATGGCAAATAGGTAAAAAATGCTACAATTCTGATTTTATAGCATAGAGAAATGCTCCTGTCGGGTGGGAGTGCACATTTTTTTTTCCCTGCATGCACACTTGTGTGCAGGGAAACAGACTGATCCCGCGTTACGGAAGCAAAGCAAAAAACCTGCTCTCGCTGCGCAGGAGCAAAGCCAGCTCCCGTTGCACCCAGGATGTGCACATGCTGGGGAGCCGGCCAGACTGTGGGGCATCATATACCCCAGGAAAGCTTACCATACTTCTTAAAAGTACTCTGAGCTAGAGCTGTATGCTCTTCAGCTGGAGGGCAGAGACCTTTAGTCGGTGGTCCCATGATTGTACTTTGTGCCTTGAAAAATGTTAAAAGACTGACAATGTTTTAGTTTTTTTTAAAGGCTTCATTCCAAATCTTTTATGACAATCACTTTTAATAATAATTGCAATGCGTAAATTCATGAAATATAAATCTGATTAGTTATTGGTGACATTGTTTACAGAGCCAGTATGCTTGCCTTACAATTACACCATTTATATTGTTATTCATAATCAGCTGTGCGTGCCATCGGAGGCTAGAGTGCGGGTTACTGGCGCCAGGCCATGCACCCAACTCCCTGCTGCTCTGTGTGCAAGGTGGGGTTGGCTGCCAGCAAGGGTTGTGAATAGGGCCTGGCAATAGGCTCTTCATGCACTGCTAATTACCTCCAAAAGTACATTACTCATTCTATGTTCTATGACCCTACTGGAAACATCACTCCAACATATGAAATTACATCATTGAAGACAACACTGTGTATATATGTACATTTTTTCTCAGAAGACTTTGGGGAATGCAGGGTGGGAGGAATTGTGTTGATCCATGCAAATTCCAGAACTTTACATCACAAAAATGTAAGGAAAATATGTTTTTTTCTGGACAAAGTTTGATGTTTGCAAGTAATTCTGGGTAAGAGAACCTGGTGACAGACACACAAGTCACCCCATCCTGGATTTTCCTGGGCGTCTAGTTTCCGAAATGTAGAGGTTTACTGGGTTTCCCTAGGTGCTGGCTGAGCTAGGGTTCAAAATCTACAGCTAGGCACTTTGTCAAGAGAAGGTCAGTTTTCACTGTAAAAATGTGGCGTGTCCAAGTTGCGTTTTGGGCCGTCGCGGGCACTAATTCTACCCACACTAGTGAGGTATCATTTTCATCGAAAGCCTTTGGTGAATGCGGCGAATTTTGTGGATCCACGCAGATGCCAGAACTTTCCATCACAGATATATGAGGACAATGTTTCTTTTTTTTAAAGTTTGAGGTTTGTAAGGGAGTCTGGGTAACAGAACCTGGTGAGAGACACACAAGTCACCTCATCCTTGATTCCCCTGGGTGTCAAGTTTAAAAAGAAAGTGTAGGTTTGCTCAGTTTCCCTAGGTGCCGGCAGAGCTATGGTTCAGAATCTACAGCTAGGCACTTTACAAAAAAAAAGGGTCAGTTTTAATTGAAAAATGTGGTTCTGCAACTTTGCGGTTTCAGTTGTTTCCTATCGCAGGCGCTAGGCCTACCCACACAAGTGAGGTATAATTTTTACCAGAAGACTCTGGGGAAGGCGGTGTGGGTGGAAACTTGTGGATCTACACAGATTCCAGAATTTTCTTTCACAGAAATTTGAGGAAAGGGTTTTTTGTCTTACAAAGTTTGAGGTTTGCAAGAGATTCTGCATAACAGAACCTAGTGAGAGCCACACAAGTCGCCACATCCTAGTGGGCTTTCTGCCGCCCTGGGGAGAGGGGGAAATTGGGGGCTATTGCCCCGTTATGCCCCCAAGGGGGGCAGAAAGACTGTGGCTATTTTTGTGGGGGTGGGGACATTGGGATGCCCATTCTGGGCAGCCCCCACCCCTATGTATAAAAATGACAGCTTAATCGCAGGGTGCCTAGTGGGCTCTCTGCCTCCCCAGGAGGAAGATCAGGGGCTACTGTCCCCATCTGCCTCCAGGGGGGGGGGGGGGCGGCAGAAAGACGGTGGCATCTTTGTTTGGGGGTGGGGGCATTGGCATTCCCATTTTGGGCAGCTCCCACTCCTGAATTTTGAAACAAATCTGCCCCTGGTACCTAGTGGGCTTTCTGCCCCCTGAGGGGGCAGATAAGGCGCTATTGCCCCCATATGCCTCCTGGGGGCAGAAAAACTGTGGCAATTTTGGGGGGGGGGTGGGGTGGGAGTATTGGCATGCCCATTCTGGGCAGCCCTTACCCCAATGTATGAAAAAAAAACTGGTGCCTAGTGTGTTTGCTGCCCCCTCCTGGGGCTAGATATGGGGCTACTGCCCCTACCTGTCTCCCAGGGGGGCAGAAAGACTGAGGCATTTTTTGGGGGTGGAGGGGGCATTGGCAAGCCCATTCTGGGCTACCCCCACCCCGACATATATTTAAAAAATCCATAGTGCTTACTGGGCTTTCTGCCCCCTCCAAGGGCAGATCAGGGGCTATTGCCCCATCTGCCTCCTGGGGGGTGGGGGCAGAAAGTATTTTTCCTTCTTTGGGGGGTTCGATGGTATATACAAAAATTATCCCTTGCGTCTAGGGTGCCTTCTGCCCCCTCCCAGGGGGCAGATTGGGGCTACTGTCCCATCTGCTCCTCGGGAGGGCAGAAAGACTGTCTGTGGCAAAATGTTGTGGGGGGAGCAAAGGTCCTTGCCCAAGGGTCTGTTCCCCCCTCCCTGGTGGCTAGTGGGTGGGTCCCTGCTTGGGGATAGCCCTCCTGGGGCAATCCCAAGCAGGGATCCACTAGGGCTAGGGAAGAGTACCATTGGAAATAAGAGATTCTCCATTTTTCAACGATACCTCTCCCATGTGTTACGGTGCTGGGGGGGCTAAGATAGCTGAACAAGCACCAAAACTGTGAAACTGAAACTAAGTTCCAGTTTCCTTTTCATTGTAATGACGACAGCGTGCCATGCGCATGATCATCATTACAATGAAAACTCAAATCATGCTTTGGGAGGTTGGGCAAGCTCTTTCCCACCTCCCAAAGAAAAAAAAAGAAAAATAAAGGAAAATCCCTCTTCTGTTTACAGCAGAGGGATTTTTTGCAAGTGTGGTCATAACAGAAGGGTTCCGTCATGAGCACACTAGCACTTGTAGTCATGACTGAACCATTCCGTCATGATCATGGAAGGGGTTAAAGCATTTTTTTTAACAAAATACACAGTTCTCCCTAAACTGCTGTAAAACTGTACTTATAATTGAAAAATACATTAAAAATAAATTTCTCGCAAGTAAGACAGTTGGGAAGGGGTTAAAGCACTCTGCGAAGTTGGGGATGCGGGCGGGGATATGTCCGTGGAGCAGGAGAGCAGGGAGGGGGGAAGGGAGGGGAGTTTTACAGTTGATGTTAATGTTAATAGTCATCACACATGCCACAAGGTACACGACTACGTCTGATGCAAAGCTACACCACGGCACTGTCCGGAACCGCCACACCCATATTGAATCTGGTGACACCCTATCCAGAACTCTATCCGGGCGATCCAATGGCCCAGCGGTTACACATTACACCCACTGAGGGCGCCCAAGCGGCGATAGATGTGCCCCCATTGCGCCTGCTCACTTGGAATGTCCGGGGTCTGGGGGACAAAATAAAGAGGGGTTTAGTCCTGCAGGCCATTAGGCGCCAGAACCCTGACCTAGTGATGCTCCAAGAAACGCACCTCTCGGGAACGACATGCAAGGCGCTTGATAGACGCGGATATGTGATGGCAGTGCATGCAGAATTTACGACGGGTTCCAGGGGGGTGGGGATACTTATGAAAAAGTCGTCACCCTTTATGGTACAACACCGCAAATCGGATGACCAGGGCCGATTCGCAGCGTTAATCGGCCAATGGGAAGGGAGGCCCCTTAATGTGGTGTCCGTATACATCCCCCCAGCGCTTCACTCTATTGCGTTACCCGCCCTAGGTAATTTCCTCCTAGACCTCCCAGACGGGGACACAATCATAGGTGGGGACCTCAATGCAATTATCGACCCCAGGTTGGATACCTACCCCGTCAGAGACCGCCCCCGGGGAACGGCCACCCTCCCTGACTTTCTAAACGCAATGGGCATAGCGGACGTGTGGCGGCAATTGCATCCCGCGACGACACAGTACACGTTTTACTCCGCTGTGCACAATAGCATGTCACGTATAGACTATTTTCTATTCCTAGGGGTTGGCCTGGGGACAGTGGACAAAATAGAGATCCTGCCACGGGGCATTTCTGACCATTCACCCATATCTCTCGCACTCACCACCAAAGAGAAAAAATGTGCCAGGCTCTACCCACTATACCCAAACTACTTAAAAATCCCTGAGATTAGGAAGAAACTCAAATCAGCAACCACACACTACTTTACAGAAAACACTGGTATGGTCTCCTCTCCCGTGGTCCTGTGGGAGGCGTACAAAACGGTCCTAAGAGGTGTAGCAATTGCGGCAGTCGCAGGTCACAAACGAGAAGCCCGGCGGGAACTCACAGAGCTAGAGCTGCTACTTCACAACGCAAACACCGCTCACATGGCAAACCCCACACAGGCCTCAGCGCACTCACTACAGCTGCGACATCAACAATACCAGGCCCACCTTAAAACAACAGTTCAAGACCACATCGCTCACACGACACATAGAATTTATGATGTAGGCGATAAAGCCGGGAAAATGCTGGCGTGGTTAGATAAGAGAGGAGGGAGCAATAGAGGAATACAAAGGCTTTCCACACAGGACGGACAGCTGCAGACACATCCGGAAGAAATAGTACGCACCCTGGCGCGTCATTTTCAAGCGATATATAACCCAGAACGCAACATCACCGCCACGGCGGCGTCCATCTCACTCGAACACATTGAAATCCCCGAGCTCCCACAGGAAGCAATGCGAGAGCTGGAGGTTGACCCGACTGAGGATGAAATTCAGTTAGCGATACAGGCGTTGCGGTCTGGTAAAGCACTGGGCCCTAACGAATTACCCGTGAAATGGTATAAGTCGATGGCGTCCGTCCTCAGCAAACCACTCCTGGACATGTATCTGGGGAGCCGAGATAAGGCGGAATTGCCGTTAGACCAGCGCACAGCTTCAATTGTGGCTATACCAAAGGCGGGCAAGCCCCCGACCGAATGCGCCTCGTACCGTCCAATTTCCCTCCTGAACGTAGAGGCCAAGGTCCTGGCAAAATTACTAGCCATCCGTCTGATGCAACACCTGCCGACACTGATCCACCCTGACCAGTCAGGCTTTATGCCCCACAGGAGTACGGCGCTGAATCTCAGGAGGGTCCATGGGGTCCTGGCTCGGGCACACCTTCTCTCGGAAAGGGCAGTGATTCTCTCCCTTGATGCCAAAATGGCTTTCAATCTAGTGGAATGGGAGTACCTTTTTGCAGTCCTAACACGTATGGGGTTTGGACCAAAGTATGTCGCATGGATACGACTACTTTACACAAAACCAGTGGCGCAAGTGGTAGTGAACGGTCACATCTCACACACATTCCCGTTGGAACGGGGGACTAGGCAGGGGTGCCCGCTATCGCCATTGCTTTTTGCGCTAGTACTGGAGCCCCTGGCAATTCTGATTAGAACAACACCGTTGCTTAAAGGCATCGCGTGGGAGGATGGATGGGAAGACAGAATCTCCTTATACGCGGATGATATGCTCATATATATGGTTGACCCCGACAACGGTATCCCAGCCCTGCTGAATCTCTGTAATACACACGGGAGGTCATCAGGTTATACCCTGAACTGGTCCAAATCGGTGATATACGTACTGAAAGGTCCGGAACCGAGGTTACAGGCGGAATGCCCCCTGACACTAACGTCGCACTCCTTCAAATATTTGGGCATCACCATTACAAATAATGCCACTGACTTCTTTGACGCAAACTTACGACCGCCTCTAGAACGCCTACGCACAGCCATAAAGCACTGGGCAACCCTGCCACTGACCCTCCTCGGGAGAGCAGCTTTATATAAAATGATGGCGCTCCCCCGATTCCTCTACGTACTAGAAAACACCCCGTATCCTGTCGCGCCACGATACTTCCAACAAGTAGCGGCTCTAGTCTCGAACCTGCTGTGGAATAATGGCCCGACACGTATAGCTTATGATAAGCTGGTGAGAAGCTGGTATGAGGGAGGCATTGCTCTACCCAACGTTCAAGTGTACTACTGGGCGGCCCAGCTCAAAGTCGTTAACCAGTGGATCCACGCCCCGAGAGCTGACCCGGCGTACAAGGTGGACTGGTCACAGCTGGGGACAGAAGGCATGCTAACGGTGCTGTATGACAAGCCGCGCGTCAAGAGGCTGACGGGACCGACGCAGCACACAGCGGCCCTATGGCATGTTGCACTAGCACGGTTGGGCTGGAAGGGGAAAATCACCTAAATGACACCGTTGTGGGACACGAAGTCTCTAGGGAACCTCAGATCATGTAAAGGATTCACGCAGTGGGATTACATAGGGATCTCCACGGTTGGAGACCTGTGGGACAAAGGAACGGTGATTTCCTTTCCACAGCTCCAACGCCAGTATGGCCTGAGCCCCACCAAAACATTTCGATATGTGCAAATTCGGCACGCTCTGCTGCAAGCTATCCCAGCAGGCACTGATGTACCGGACTCCTCGCCGCTAGAGGATAGACTACTGACTGACTTTCTGCAGCAAAGCGCAACTTCCCTCACATATAAAAAACTGGTAAATAACTTAGAGGATCCCACATTGAAACTGCAAGAGAGATGGGTGGGAGAGTTGGGCGGAGTTGATGAGTCAGAGTGGAATGCGGCCCTGGCCTCCCCGAGAGAAGTTGGCATCTCAGCTAAATTTAGGTTGGTGCAATTGAAAATCCTCCACCGCATTTATTACACTAGGACGCTACTTCACAAAATACATAAAGCACCCCACCCCTTTTGTCTTAGAGGTTGTGGGGAGGAGGGGACACTGTTTCATACATTATGGGAGTGCCCCATGATACAGGAATTCTGGAGGCAGGTTATGCTCACTGTCTCGCAATCACTTAAAGTCTCAATACTACCCGAACCTCGCAAATGCCTATTAAACATCTGGGAGCCTAACGATCTGGATAGATACGGGCAGCTATGGGCTACACTGGCCATTACTGTAGCGAAACGGGATATTGCTCGGAAGTGGGGGGCACCGGAACTTCCAACGGTCAGCAGGTGGGCTAAAAATATGGACGTGCTGATGATAACAGAAAGGGCGGTGTATGTACTCAGAGCATGCCCACGCAAATGGAACAAGGTATGGACAGCATGGAATATGTATAGGGGGGAGCTCTGTGTACCCCTGCCTGAAGATGAAGACCTGGACTCGGAGGGGGAGGATGACTAGACGAATGGGTGTTGAATCACTCGGCTTCAATAAGACGAGCGAGTTACCATACTGTACCGGTTTTACGGGCCGGGAAGAAGAGGGATTGACGATGTAGCTGTCAACTTGGTGGACACAAATTCAGACTGTCAACTTGTGATGACTCATGTTACTGTTAAATGTTAATGTTAGGAAACTTGTAATATTGCTACACAGGAAATGGAAGACATATTCATTGTGCGGCAATTATTGAAGTGTGGATGCATAGCTGAACCCTACTAGCTTATTGTTTAAGTAATATTCACTATATGACTGCATGTACTGAGGCAGTATCACATTATATTCATATTGTATTTGACTGTCGAACTACGGTTCGCGTATTCTCCTATATGTACAGCACGTGCCTTTATACCAATAAAAAGAATTAAAAAAAATAAATAAAAAAAATAAATAAATACATTTCTCTTCTGATTAACCATTTAATAAAGTGGTAATTGGTAGTGTAAACAACCATAGAATGTACTACTTACCTATATCTAAGACCTTAACTCAGAACGCAGCAAAACACAAAACATGGGCAATCTGTGCTAAGCACTACATGGCTGCCTTTTACCTTTGGTAAATACAGCATTAGCCAATCACATACTGACTTTTATGTTAGCACCGGAGGCAAGGATTATGCTCCTCTAGACAGTGCCTCTCCTTTGCGCATTGTACAGAACAGAGGACCCTAGTGGTTAAGGATCACGCGAATAATAGACATATACTAAATAGTATATATGACCTCTGTCCAGCCGGACAGGTATTTATTTTTCAATTTTTCGTGTTAAATTTGTAAATATAGCACATATACAAAAGTGGGCACAGCCTGTGACCCACAGAGGACAAGACAAAACAGGTGACAAAACAATTATGTAAAAGCGCACAAAAGCGGTCTGTACTATTATTCAGTTTTACAGACTACAATTCAATCATAGCAACCCATTGTTTTACACAATTCGTGAGTTCAAACAAACATATGGTGCAATAGAGTCGACGACGTTTCGATGCAGTTAGAGAATACGCTGGGGGTCGCGTAACTAACTTTGCGCAAGCATGTGCCAAAATAGCAGGGGCTCAAGCGGACCCCGCAGTGCCTCAAGTCTCTTCAGAGGCCCCTCAACCCTTAGTGAATTATCCCACGCCAGCAAAGCCACGAGGAGGGCGCTGATTTGGATGCCTCTAATAGGTTACAACAATGTTCTTTTCACCAGTTTTGTCCTCCACCTGGGACCCTGCAAGTTTGTTTACTGATCCCCCCCCAAACCGGGTCCCCCTGCCTGCCCGGCTGACGATACCCACAGACACAGAGACGAGGATACTGGCGGATACGTTCTAGAAAGTGATGGATTCATTTCTTGACCAATTATCACTTTAATAAAGAAGTAATAGGTAGTAAACAACCATAAAATGTACTACTTACCTATATCCAAGACACTAACTCAGAACACAACGAAACATAAAACATAGCCAAACTTTGCTAAACACTACATGGCTGAGATTTACCTTTGGTAAACACAGCCATTAGCCAATCACATTCTGACTTCGTATCTGTATGTACCTCGGTGCACTGCGAACTTACTGAGGTATATTGCCACACAATATATTTCTCACAGATCTGTAAGGGACCTACCCACAACAAGGGCACCACCCTCAACCTTATCATAGCTAGAGACAACATCATACAACTGGGCGACATTCTACCCTGTGACTGGTTGGATCATCATCAAATGTCCTTCAACATCCTGGAAAAGTTCACGCGCAGACAAAGCCAACCTCTTAAAGCTAAACAACTGACTCGCAATCGGAGAGACATCAACATTAATGTTCTAACTTCCATCATCAAGAATAGGCTTCTGCCACCCCCTAACATGGCCAACCTGGACGATCTTTCTGATCATTACATTAGCTCTGTGGCTAATATTTTCTAAACTATTGCGCCAAAGCAACTCAAGGATTCCACTCGAACAATCCAAACTTTAGTTTAATGGTTCCCTAAATGATGAATGTCGCAAACTTAGGATCTCAGAGAGGCTTTGGAGAAACCTGCCCTTCACTACAAGCCTCATGCAGTTAAGGAAGGTGAGAAGTACCTACAACAAACACATTTGCATTCCTAAAACAGACCATTTCAGGGCTCAGCTGGATGGTGCTAAAAATTGACCCAAGAAGCTCTTTGAAATCATCAAGCAACAAGCTAATCACTCTTCCAACCATACCTCGACACCCATGACCTCCCTTCCTAGTGGGGAGGACTTCTCAGAAAAGGCACGATAAATTGAACTAGAGCTACAACCTGCCACTCCCATTTTGTGGCCTCTGAACTACACCGCATTATTGGTTGAACTTACGGAACCTTCGGTAGGAATTCCTTTCTCCTTCCATATAACACAGAGCTGCTTCACTCTATGGCGTCCACTACCTGCTAAGTTTTTTGAAGATCTCAATTCGGCCTTTCTCCCTCTTTGGTCCCGGATCATTCATGAATCTCTCTTGCAAGGGAGGATCCCTGATTGCCTCAAGATTGGTCAAGTCACTCCCATCCCTAAGAAGCCCAACACTGATTTAGCTGATCCTAACAACTTCCGGCCTATCACCAGCATTATGACTCAAGCTAAATTGCTCGAGAAATGCGTCCACACGCACCTCTGCAAACACAGAGAAATTTCAACTCCTTGACCTCTACCTGTCGGCACAGTACTGAAACAGCACAAACTCACATTGTTGATGAAGCCCTGAGATCCATTGATCAAAATGTCCCTTGTCATCTGATCCTTCTTGACCTGTCCTCAGCATTTGACACCATTAAACATGAAAACTTGATTGCTCTTCTTCTACATGGGATGGGTCTCTCGGGCCCGTTCTTAAATTGGTTTGCCTCTTTCTTAGATAACCACACACAAATAATCAAAGTTAACCATTCCCTTGCAACCAGTACCCCTGTCACGATTGGAGTTGCTCAAGGATCCGCACTCTTGCCCACTCTTTTCAACCTTCTTATGGAACCAATTACTGATATTCTGAACCGTTCTAACATTCATTACCACATGTATGCTGATGGCATGCAACTGTACTTGAAGATCTCCTCTCCAGAGGACATAAAACCTTTAAATGATGCACTCCTACAAACTCAACAATGGCTAGCCCAGAACCATCTTTTATTAAATACTCTCAAAACAGAATTCCTTCTGATTGCCCCCCACAACCACTCTGCACCTACCCTGGACTCGCCTAAACAACTCACTGCTCTTAACGGACAAATACCTAAATATGCAAGCTCACATCAGTGCAACTATTGGAGGAGCCAATAGTCAGCTCCAAAAATCAAGCCTTTCCTTCCGCCTGAGGACATCCAGCCGGCAGTTCAATCCCTGGTTACCTCTCGTCTGAAATATGTTTTGGTGACCCTTGCTGGGCTACCTAGGGCTAGTTTGGCTCCGCTCAGAGCCACTCTAAACGCATCGGCCAGGCTCATTACAGGCTCCAGAAAGCATGACCACATCACCCCTGACCTTATTCAACTAAATTGTCTTTTTATTAAAGAAAAGATACGTTTCAAGATAGCTTGCTTGACGCATAAAGCCATATATTACAACACCCTGGTTTACTTTGCTAAAAAGCTTGAACTATCTGGCTCATGTCGGAACTTAAGAAGTACGTCCACCCTACTTTTGAAACCTACCATATTAAAAAAGAAACAAATTTACAATCGTGCCTTCACCGGTCTTGCTCCAAGAATTTGGAACGCTCTTCCTCCCGAGATCAGATCTAATCCATCCACTGCATCTTTCAAGAAACACATCAAATGGCTAATCTTGATTGAACATAAACAGCATTAAAGACAAACAGCATTAAATGTACACCTTCTCAAGCCCCCTCTTTCTACAGATGTGATACTTATTTTATACTGTTGGTTCGATTTATTTTATTCTTGTCTGTTCACTTGTTATCTTGTTCTTGTTACCTTCTGAACCTGTACTGGGCCCTCCAGACTGAATGACTCCCCTACCCCTGACCTTGATTGTTTCCCCCCTTTTTTTGACAGCGTGTTTAACTACATCATTTGTGCCGTTGTGTTGGTTTATTCGTACTCTCACCACTTTGTACAGCCCTCTGATACCCGTTAGGATCATGTTCACACTTTATGAAACTTTTCAAATAAATAAATAAATATATAACTACTTACACTATTCACACACACACTACAACAATTACCACACTACACTCTATGCCACTGAACTCTACACTTATCCACTGTACACCACCCTAGTGTACACTATTACACTCTATGCCACTCCAGTCTCCGGCACTCCAGTCTACAGCACTCCAGTCTACGGAACTCAACTGTATGCCCCTCCACTATATGCTACTCCACTGTATGCAACTCCTTTGTACAATACTACACTCTACACTATTCTACTCTATGCCACTCCACTGTGCACTACTTCAATATATCAGTAAGTCAAGTATAATATCCCCTTTGGACGAATTACAAAAGATGATACACGTTCAACCTCATCAAACAAATTCCTTTCAATCAATTCAGTCTGGCAAGAGCGAAGATGATGCAAAAATAGTCGGAAATTAAAAACGTGTACAATTAATTATAACATTCATAAAAAGCAGAAATACAGTAAAATGATAATGCACATATCCTAATACATAAAAATGATTACACAAAAGATAATATTGGCACAGTAGGAATAAAACATAGAAGATGTTTCTAATTAAAATGGAACGGGACACAATAGTCAGACTTAATTAAATCAAACTCCAATTTTTGTGCAAATATCTTTGAAATGGAGAAGTAGTATAGTCCAATGACTTAGCGTGTCACAATTCAGAATGGCATCGACGCGTTTCGGTTTTGGCAATTTGATTACAAGCCAGCATCTTCTTCAGGATTAAAATATACAAATTCCCACATTCTACAGGTATATCTGCAAATAAAAAACGTACAATATAAGATACACCTTATCTAAATCATAATTACATCATCAGCTAATGCAATGCTCTCGCTAGTTACCAAACAATACATTCAAACCAACCAGATTTTCATTTACGTATATGTTAATGACACATAGTCAAAAGCAAATATCTAGTTACATCTAGATCAATTCAAACAAGAACATGCATTCTACAAGGGCATATGAACATATTCACACCTCTTAAGATAAATTCTCTTGGACTAGTGTTATGTATCATGTCATTGAGTACTCATTTATTATGAACATTAAAAACTTCCTTTGGGTACTACAAAAACACAAGATTTACCTCACTTGAGACGATAAGGGCACTCCAAGATCTTCTAATGCTTTATCCCAACATTCTTGATAAGTTGGTACACATTGAATGGAGACGCCTAAAAGATTATTTAATATATCAGTGATATTATGCTGTATTAAAGCCATGTGGCCTGACATTGATCCCATAATATTCATAAAGCTCACCTATTAAATTTTCCTTTAGATTCGGCACAAGGTGGCTTGGCGGATATACACCATGGGTCTCTATAATTCTAAAAATAGATAAAGGGAAAATCCTATGACCCCGTGTTTATTTCTCCATGGGAGTTCATTTAATTTTGAAAAGCGAGTACTGTGCCTTTATAAAAACATCTATACTCTGATAATATATATATACATTGGCAATACACTAATGTTGAATAGCCAGCCATAATGTATTAAATGCTGTCGTACTCTGAGTTATATTCCCCTTTACATTAGTTGTAATTAACTAAGATCAGCAACAACCCTGTTTATGTAGCTCTTACATAGCCCCCTTTATTAAATGTAATTAAAACGGGCTAAATAGCGATTTTTAGAAAGACAAAGAACGTAACCATAGCTAGCCATCTTTCGGCGCTTACAAATATATCAAAAGGTAAAGAGTAGCGATTTACCTAAAAACAAGGCCAGTCACCGTTGCACGTAGAAATACGTTGCAGAAAAGGCTCTTATGTCTGGTAGCACAAAAGGTGAAGGGTAGTCTCGACTCCCGTTAGAAAGCTACACCGCCCGCAGTCTGTGAAAACAAACACGGGGGTCAGAATATACACGCATATTATTGCATTGAAAGAACACCAATGCCGGGCTATTCTACATACCTGCTCGATAATAAAGTGCCGCCGTGTATGTGGGTATCCGTGCCTCAATACTGAGATGCACTAAGGGACTCATATTTAAACCCCAAAAGAACGCGCGAAAACTTGCGTAACTGACCCCTGTTATTCACTTCCGGTGTCCAAGTGTGTAAAGATAGATAAAGGACTAAATACACACGTATTTCAATATAGATTACACTATTCAAGGATATAAATCACCATGATTATTCTGGGAAATTGTACGGGGAAATTGTAATGTTGGGAATACAAACCCGTGATATATTTAATTTATTTTGCCCGGTATCTCAACAACCCGATCGGTATTTGTTTTTACCTAAAAACGGGGGACATATTGTCATTTACTTTTCACTCAACGAAAACTATAGATAGGCAACACTCGATATGTTCTTAGTCACTGTGTTTTTATAAACAACCCATATACTCTCTTTCATCAGCTATTATTCAAAGATGGCGCTCAGTGTAGTTTCTCAGTCGCCATAGAAGGGAGTCGTTTTCTACATATCTCAGCAGATATATATACAACAACAATTAATTACGTAAATATAATAGACATTATTTATACAAATTTTCCACAATGCCTATATCCATTAAACATACATCCAAATGTCAAAAGTTGCCAATGTTACATTTCGCTGTCACAGCCAAAAAGATACACTGTGTTTACAAAAAGTTCAATAAAATATACCATTAATTTCCCGTGTACACTAAATCCATTAATATTCAGCATACTCGTTTCTGTTTCTCCTACTAACAATTCAACATTATTTTTATAACATTTTTCATGTGGCATGGTTTATTCTTATATACGTCCTGGTAGGAATAATGCTGAATATTTTTGATAATGATTAATCCATTTCTCAATTCTCTAATTTCTCAAGGTCTAATTAAGCATTCCCATTCTTCTTTGGAATTTAATCCTACTCTTACAGTATTCAGAAAGGAAATATACCACTGCTCACGTGCTTTACGTTTCATTAGTATATTACCAGTCTTAATTTTCTCAACGATAAACCAAGTGAAATCATTTTCACTATGACCCATCTTGAGAAAATGTTCAACCAGGGGCGCTGTTAGCTTTCTAGTTTTAATTGCCGACCTGTGTTCCTGAAACCTAGTTCTTGCTTCTCTCCCAGTTTCCCCAACGTAGCCAAGGCCACACGGACATTGTAGAAGATACACAATATTTCTGCTTCTACAATTAGTCAAACAGTTACTCTTTAGTGTTTTATCATTGATTTTTAACTCATTGGTTTGTAGGCATTGGGGACAAACATTACATGTACCACAACGAAAATTCCCTACTACTATACTGTTATCGAACGTTCTTTGGGTAACCTTAATTTCTTCACGATATGTGTTAACTAATAAAGCTCTGAGATTTTTGTTCTTTTTAAAGGCAAACATAGGTTTCTCCAATTTGGTAGGTTCTTCATGGTTCAAAATGTGCCAGTTTTTATTCACAAAATTTTTGATTTGATTACTGATTGTAGAAAATTTACTGACAAATACAATTTTAGTTGATGGTTCTTTCTTTTTTTCTTGCTTATGGACAAGAGCATCTCGATCATAAAATCTAGCCCTCTTCATTGAATGGGGAAGTAGTTTTTTTGGATAGCCTCTATCCTTAAATTTCTTCCTTAAGGTTTCAGAATGTTTATAGAAGTCCCTCAAGTCCAAACAATTCCTCCGTAGACGGAGGAATTGGCTGAACGGAATGCTCTCTTCTTTGGGTTTTGGGATGGAAGCTTGAAAAATGCAAAAGTGTATTTTTTGCAGTTGGCTTAGTGAAAAGCTCGACTTCCAAAGAGCCATTGACATTCTTAATTGTAATGTCCAGAAAATCAACACTCATAGTGCTGTATGTAGAGGTGAATCTCAGATTAGGATCGCCCAAATTGAGCCATGCTAAGAAATCTCTTAAGTTCTCAATAGGACCGTCCCAAATGAAAAAAATATCGTCTATGTAGCAGTACCAGCCCGCTACATTTTCAAAAAATGGGGCCAACTCGTTATAGATATGTTTGTTCTCGAAATCACCTACATAAAGGCAGGCCAGACTCGGGGCACAAGTGGCCCCCATACTGGTCCCCTTTAGTTGTTTGAAATATTCATCTTTAAACAAAAAAACATTGTTAAAAAGAATGAGTTCAATTCCTCTTATAATTAATTCTTTACCCGCACCACCTAGATCGTGGGTATCAAGTATATGGTCAATGACCAAGACTGTGTCAGTTTGAGGTATGTTAGTGTAGAGAGACTCAATGTCTAGGGTAACCAGACACTGAGCCTCTCCACAGAAGTCCATTCCCTCTATCAATGAAATCATATGGGCCGAATCCCTAACATAGGATCTCAATTTGCAAACAATCGGTCTTAAAAAATGGTCTACATGTTTGCTAATTGGTTCAAGCAAAGACCCAATGCTACTCACTATCGGTCTCATCGGTGGATTCTCTAAGTCTTTATGAGTCTTGGGGAGACCATATATAGCGGGAATTCTAGGTTCAGTGTTGTTAAGGAAATTAAACTCATCTTCACATATCCAATTCGATTCCCTTGCTAAGTTCAACAAATCAATACAATCTTTAGATATTTTGAGCAGACTACTTGCATGGGTACGGGTGTAATGCTCACCCACCTCCAACAAATCCAGCATTCGCTTGTCATAATCGATAGTGTTAAACACCACAATCCCGCCACCCTTATCTGCGGGTTTTATGGTCAATGATATATCATCCTTTAGAGAATTGAGTGCAACTCTTTCTTCCTTACTAATATTGTGGGCACTGGGATTCTTTGGCTTCCCCAAAATATTGAATATGCCACTCTCAACCGCTGTCTCAAAAGCCTCTATATTTTTTCCAACCATAGATAATGTTGGGGTGAATGAAGATTTTAATTTGAGTCCTGAAATATTGGTGCGGTCTCTAGGTTCTCTGTTCTCAAAGAATCTCTTCAATCTTACTTTTCTGAAAAAAGAGCGCATATCTTTCTCCAATTGGAACTGATCAACATATGTAGAAGGAACAAAACTAAGGCCCCTACTTAATACTCTAATCTCCATCTCACTAAGGGACCTATTGGATAGATTAATCACTGGTACTCTGTCGGCCTCCAATAACGCTTTCTCCTTGTGTTGATATACTCCTGCTGTTGTGGAGGGCCCCGGTTGAATTGGCCTCTCCCGGAGTTCCCGTTGTAGCGTTGGCCTCTCTTCGGGCGCTGTCTACAATCAGTAATCAAATCAAAAATGTAGTGAATAAAAACTGGCACATTTTGAACCATGAAGAACCTACCAAATTGGAGAAACCTATGTTTATTTATCACAAAGGAGGGAAGAGGAGGTCCTATCTGTTCCCCAAAAAACGTAGTACTTCAAATCAAATTGGATAGGACACTTGTTACCGCTTAGCCAGGAGATATATTACTGGGAAACCCTCATAAACGCCGTGATATTCGAGTAGCGGTGTATCTTGTTATCCGCCCCACACAGGCGTTGTGGCAATAGTCATAGGGTCTCTCAAAAAGTAAATTGCCTGCCTCACCCGAGGCAATCTCTGGTGTATCGTGGCAGTGTCCAGAGATAAGAGGGTAACCGGATGGTTAGTATGTACAGTGGCAGGTAAAAATAGTCTCAATCTACAGATTAACTTTTATTCAGGTAGCTGAGTGACTATAATAAAATGTTGGGGTACGCTATTAGGACTAAGTAAGGGGTCCTATGCATATCACTTAATCATACGTCGACATGTTTCAGCTCTGCGGCCCGAAGGTCTATGGAGCTTTCGTCAGGACAAGTAACACAAAACACAACACAAATTAAAATTAGACTTTCACTATTTGTGAAGTAGTTCATTGGTATTGATACCTGGGGTGCTTACCCTCTGTGAATTAGGCTTATTCACCTTTCAATAGGGTAAGGAAGTCTTGAACCTTAAGCGCCCCTCGAACGTTCTCAGACAAATGGTCATAGGCCGCGTCGGGAACAATGTCCGCGTCTTGTGCTCGGTTCCAGAGGCAGAGCCAGCACAAGACGCGGACATTGTTCCCGAGGCGGCCTATGACCATTTGTCTGAGAACGTTCGAGGGGCGCTTAAGGTTCAAGACTTCCTTACCCTATTGAAAGGTGAATAAGCCTAATTCACAGAGGGTAAGCACCCCAGGTATCAATACCAATGAACTACTTCACAAATAGTGAAAGTCTAATTTTAATTTGTGTTGTGTTTTGTGTTACTTGTCCTGACGAAAGCTCCATAGACCTTCGGGCCGCAGAGCTGAAACATGTCGACGTATGATTAAGTGATATGCATAGGACCCCTTACTTAGTCCTAATAGCGTACCCCAACATTTTATTATAGTCACTCAACTACCTGAATAAAAGTTAGTCTGTAGATTGAGACTATTTTTACCTGCCACTGTACATACTAACCATCCGGTTACCCTCTTATCTCTGGACACTGCCACGATACACCAGAGATTGCCTCGGGTGAGGCAGGCAATTTACTTTTTGAGAGACCCTATGACTATTTCCACAACGCCTGTGTGGGGCGGATAACAAGATACACCGCTACTCGAATATCACGGCGTTTATGAGGGTTTCCCAGTAATATATCTCCTGGCTAAGCGGTAACAAGTGTCCTATCCAATTTGATTTGAAACCTATGTTTGCCTTTAAAAAGAACAAAAATCTCAGAGATTTATTAGTTAACACATATCGTGAAGAAATTAAGGTTACCCAAAGAACGTTCGATAACAGTATAGTAGTAGGGAATTTTCGTTGTGGTACATGTAATGTTTGTCCGCAATGCCTACAAACCAATGAGTTAAAAATCAATGATAAAATACTAAAGAGTAACTATTTGACTAATTGTAGAAGCAGAAATATTGTGTATATTCTACAATGTCCGTGTGGCCTTGGCTACATTGGGGAAACTGGGAGAGAAGCAAGAACTAGGTTTCAGGAACACAGGTCGGCAATTAAAACTAGAAAGCTAACAGCGCCCCTGGTTGAACATTTTCTCAAGATGGGTCATAGTGAAAATGATTTCACTTGGTTTATCGTTGAGAAAATTAAGATTGGTAAACGGGGTGGTAATATACTAATGAAACGTAAAGCACGTGAGCAGTGGTATATTTCCTTTCTGAATACTGTAAGAGTAGGATAAAATTCCAAAGAAGAATGGGAACGCTTAATTAGACCTTGAGAAATTAGAGAATTGAGAAATGGATTAATCATTATCAAAAATATTCAGCATTATTCCTACCAGGATGTATATAAGAATAAACCATGCCACATGAAAAATGTTATAAAAATAATGTTGAATTGTTAGTAGGAGAAACAGAAACGAGTATGCTGAATATTAATGGATTTAGTGTACACGGGAAATTAATGGTATATTTTATTGAACTTTTTGTAAACACAGTGTATCTTTTTGGCTGTGACAGCGAAATGTAACATTGGCAACTTTTGACATTTGGATGTATGTTTAATGGATATAGGCATTGTGGAAAATTTGTATAAATAATGTCTTATGTCTATTATATTTACGTAATTAATTGTTGTTGTATATATATCTGCTGAGATATGTAGAAAACGACTCCCTTCTATGGCGACTGAGAAACTACACTGAGCGCCATCTTTGAATAATAGCTGATGAAAGAGAGTATATGGGTTGTTTATAAAAACACAGTGACTAAGAACATATCGAGTGTTGCCTATCTATAGTTTTCGTTGAGTGAAAAGTAAATGACAATATGTCCCCAGGTTTTAGGTAAAAACAAATACCGATCGGGTTGTTGAGATACCGGGCAAAATAAATTAAATATATCATGGGGTTTGTATTCCCAACATTACAATTTCCCAGAATAATCATGGTGATTTATATCCTTGAATAGTGTAATCTATATTGAAATACGTGTGTATTCAGTCCTTTATTTATCTCTACACACTTGGACACCGGAAGTGAATAACAGGGGTCAGTTAGGCAAGTTTTCGCGCGTTCTTTTGGGGTTTAAATATGAGTCCCTTAGTGCATCTCAGTATTGAGGCACGGATACCCACATACACGGCGGCACTTTATTATCGAGCAGGTATGTAGAATAGCCCGGCATTGGTGTTCTTTCAATGCAATAATATGCATGTGTATTCTGACCCCCGTGTTTGTTTTCACAGACTGCGGGCGGTCTAGCTTTCTAACGGGAGTCGAGACTACCCTTCACCTTTTGTGCTACCAGACATAAGAGCCTTTTCTGCAACGTATTTCTACATGCAACGGTGACTGGCCTTGTTTTTAGGTAAATCGCTACTCTTTACCTTTTGATATATTTGTAAGCGCCGAAAGATGGCTAGCTATGGTTACGTTCTTTGTCTTTCTAAAAATCGCTATTTAGCCCGTTTTAATTACATTTAATAAAGGGGGCTATGTAAGAGCTACATAAACAGGGTTGTTGCTGATCTTAGTTAATTACAACTAATGTAAAGGGGAATATAACTCAGAGTACGACAGCATTTAATACATTATGGCTGGCTATTCAACATTAGTGTATTGCCAATGTATATATATATTATCAGAGTATAGATGTTTTTATAAAGGCACAGTACTCGCTATTCAAAATTAAATGAACTCCCATGGATAAATAAACACGGGGTCATAGGATTTTCCCTTTATCTATTTTTAGAATTATAGAGACCCATGGTGTATATCCGCCAAGCCACCTTGTGCCGAATCTAAAGGAAAATTTAATAGGTGAGCTTTATGAATATTATGGGATCAATGTCAGGCCACATGGCTTTAATACAGCATAATATCACTGATATATTAAATAATCTTTTAGGCGTCTCCAATCAATGTGTACCAACTTATCAAGAATGTTGGGATAAAGCATTAGAAGATCTTGGAGTGCCCTTATCGTCTCAAGTGAGGTAAATCTGGTGTTTTTTGTAGTACCCAAAGGAAGTTTTTAATGTTCATAATAAATGAGTACTCAATGACATGATACATAACACTAATCCAAGAGAATTTATCTTAAGAGGTATGAATATGTTCATATGCCCTTGTAGAATGCATTTTCTTGTTTGAATTGATCTAGATGTAACTAGATATTTGCTTTTGACTATGTGTAATTAACATATACGTAAATGAAAATCTGGTTGGTTTGAATGTATTGTTTGGTAACCAGCGAGAGCCTTGCATTAGATGATGATGTAATTATGAGTTAGATAAGGTGTATCTTACGTTGTACGTTTTTTATTTGCAGATATACCTGTAGAATGTGGGAATTTGTATATTTTAATCCTGAAGAAGGTGCTGGCTTGTAATCAAGTTGCCAAAACCGAAACGCGGCGTGCCATTCTGAATTGTGACACGCTAAGTCATTGGACTATACTACTTCTCCATTTCAAAGATATTTGCACAAAAATTGGAGTTTGATTTAATTAAGTCTGACTATTGTGTCCCGTTCCATTTTAATTAGAAACATCTTCTATGTTTTATTCCCACTGTGCCCTTATTATCTTTTGTGTAATCATTTTTATGTATTAGGATATGTGCATTATCATTTTACTGTATTTCTGCTTTTTATGAATGTTATAATAAATTGTACACGTTTTTAATTTCTGACTATTTTTGCATCATCTTCGCTCTTGCTAGACTGAATTGATTGAAAGGAATTTGTTTGATGAGGTTGAAAGTGTATCATCTTTTGTAATTAGTCCAAAGGGGATATTATACTTGACTTACTGTCTTCTGGAACCCTACCTCTTTGGTTGTTGGGGTCCCTCTCTTGTATTAGAGACACTACTTCAATATACACAACTGCACTGTATACCACTCAACTTTATGATGATCCACTGTATGCTATTGCACTGTACACCACACCATTCTACACACCTCCATGCCACTCCATTCTATGCAACTACACTTTAAGCTACTCTCCTGTACAACACTCCAATCTACACTACTCCACCTTATGTCACTCCATGCTATGTCACTACACTGTATGCCAGGAGGCTCAACATTACTCCATTCTACACTGCTCCCATGTACGTTACTACACTGTATGCCACTACACTCTACGGTATTCCACTGTACGCCACTCCACCACCCCACAGTACACCACTACAGCCTACCCCACTACACTTGATCCCACTCTACATCAAGGAAGTCTATGCTGTTCTATCATACATCACTACACAGTACCTCACGCCACTATATTTAACGCTACATCAATCCGCTCTACGCCACCCTAGTATACACTATTCCGCTGCACACCAATCCACTGTATGCTACTCACCTCTACGTCACTGCACTCAATGCTATTTTCACTGTATTTCACTACATTGTATCTCACTCCACCAGTCCACTCTACACCACTACATACTACACTGTATTCCACTACATACCAGTCCATTCTAAAACATGCCACTGTACCGTACACCACTCCACAGTACGCTATTCCACTGCACGACCGTCCACCCGATGCTATCCCACTCTATGCTGCTCCAAACCACTCCACTGTATGCCTCTCTACACTGTTCCTTTGTATTCCACTCCACTCTGTTGCTCTATCCCACTCCACTGTACGCAACTCTACTCTACACTATTCCATGCTATGCAACTCCACTTATATGCTATTACACTCTACACGACTACACTATTACATTTTAACACACTCCATTCTACACCACTCCACTGTATGTCACTCCACTCTACCCAACTGTACACTATTGCCTTCTACGCCACTTCGGTGTATGCCACCCCACTTTATACTTTTTCAGTGTATGTTTCTCTACTGCACACTATTCCAATGTATGGCACTCCAGTCTATACCACTCTACCATACGCAATTCCACTGTATGCCACTCCACTCTATGCTTTCCCAATCTATGCCACTACGCACAACTCCACGGTATGCCCCTCTACAATAGTCCTTTGTACACCATTTACTGTATGCGACTATGTCATTCTACCCCACTCCACTGTACGCAATTCTACTGTACACTATTCCTCTCACCTATGAGCTATTCCACTCTACACCACTATGCTATTACATTTTACCACACTCCATTGTATGCCACTCCACTGTATGCACCTACACTCTACACTATTCTACTATATGTAACTACACTTTGTGCACTTCAACTCTATGCTATTTGACTCTATGCAACTCTACTCTAACCCGCTCTAATGTATGCTATACCAATATAAGATACTCCACTGTACCCAACTACACTCTATGCCATTCCAACCTAGACCACACAACTGAACACTATTGTAATCTATGCCACATTGGTGAATGCTCCTCCACTGTATGCTATTTCAGTGACTGCTACTGTACTGCACACTATTCCACTGTATGCCACTCTAGTCTACACAACTCCACCATAAGCTATTTCACTGTATGCCCCTCGACTCAAGGCTATTTTACTGTATGCCACTATTCGCTCCACTGTACACTTTTCCTCTCTACACCACTGTACTCAACACTTCTCCACTGTATGCTATTACTCTCTACCACACTCCATTCTACACCACTTCACTCTTTGCCACTCAACTGTACACTATTCTACTGGATGCCAATCCACGATACTAATCTCTTCAACATTTAACTGTACAATATTCTACTATACTCCACTCCTCTGTATAACACTCCATGGTACCCAACTTCACTATACTCCATTCCTCTCTTTAACACTCCATGTGACTCCACAGTACCCCTCTCCACTATACACCATTTGATTTTAAGCAACTACACTCTAACCACTCAACTCTACTCTACACTATTCCACTATGCCACTCCACTCAACCCTACTCCAAAATAACCCACTAGTGTACCCCACTCAACTCTACACCTGTCCACTGAGCTCTACTTCAATCTATGCCACTCCAGTGTACACTATTCCACTGTACACCACTCAATGCCACTTTCCTGTATGCTGCTCACTTGTTCACTATATCAGTGTACGCCTCTCCAATCTATCCAACTCCACGCCTCTCGACTTTGTTATTCCACTGTACGCCTCGACTGTACGCTAATCTATTGTACGCTATACATCGCACACTGCATTCGTCTTGCATCAGTCGCCACACTACATTAAATATAACTGGCCAATCTATCAAGCAGTGTGTTTGGAGAACGTATGTCATTTTAGATGTCACAAGTCTTATTATGACTGCTATGTTATCACATGCTATAAGCAATAAAATATGCAAGGGTATATACCAGTACATGGAGATAGGATGAGTAATAATGAAGTGTGGTGACTGATGTGAGTGGAATGTGTATGGAGGTGCTCAACGTATATAAATTAAAAGTGGTGCGTGAATTATAAATGTAATGTTAGCGATGAATGAATTAAAAATGAAAGTTATAACCATGACTATCATTTCTGGGGGGGGCGGAGCTTGCCTGTCTTCAAGATGGCTGCGATCTAGGTGAGCTCTCCCGATCCCCACCAATGATCCTTCATAATCCTTGAGCAAACCCCTAAAATGCTGTCGCTGTGCATGGGGAATACTATCGCCGCTGTTACATGCTACTCAGCGCACAAGTCACCGTCTGAATTGAAGCAGCCTAACTGAAGATACAGACTGTGACGCACTACGGGCACTGAGGAGAAAGAGGCTCTCCGGCTATGCAGAGCACTACCACACCCCAGTCTGGTACATGATTACTGGATGAGTAGTCCCGCGGAGCGGCATGCAGAATGCAGCGAAGGAGGTGGCGATAAGTCTGGCGCAATACAGCCAGTCGCTGCCAGATAGAAGGTGACGCGTCTGGATCAACGAGGTGCCGTTTCGAACAGAGTGCCTGGGCCCGAACTCCTGCAGTGACATTGGAGACTGTGGTAGGCGACACTGCGGGGCATGGGCGCGGATCACTTTGTAGGCGGCCCGCTCCTAATAAATACAGGAACGCTGAGGGAAAGCTTTTCAGCAGCACTGTGCAGAAGGGTGCCTCTGAAGAAGTTGGGGAGCAAGCTCAGGCCGCATTTGGAAACACTCACTGTGGAGTCCTGAGCAGACGCAGGCCTGTGCTCAATAAAGCGCAACAACTGGGGCTGCTGCGGTGGGCCCTTGAAGAAACGGACGCTAAGGTTGGACACCACCTGAACATTAAGTAGCCCAGAGAACACTCCCGGAAAAAGAAGCAGTGGAGTGGGGACAGAATAATCCTATGAGGTCCAGTGCACCCATCAATCCCCTGAGAGGGGGCCATAGTGTGGGCAGCCAAAAGAAATAAGGAAATAACTATAACCACCACACTTTTGAACACAGGAGATAACCGGAGGGTGACAAGTGAGTGCAGGTGGCGACCCCTGAGACCTGGCCTGCTCCTGATCTCCCAGCACAGTTAGACCTCTGAGCACACACTGATTCACACTAGTGAGGCACCCTGACAGCGCACTTTCACCGAGCAAGCCCGACACTATGGGTAAAATGGATAAACTTCAGCCCAAGCTGCAATTTGACCTACGCAAAGCCCCTAGATGAAAGAGTCCACACCTGTTGACCATGATTCCACCTCGGACGATCTGGAAGCGGGAGCAGATATAGACATGAAACAGGCATTTCATACTAATCAACAAAGCCTCTCAAGATAGACAGCAAGATTGATGTGCTTTCATTCCACATGGACAGGATGTCAGAAAGACTGGACAAACATGTCGGCAGACTCGATGCAACTGAACATCTCGGACATGGAGGCCGTTATCTGAGCAGACATAGATACAGATAAAGAGAGGGACAAAATCTTGCGAGCTCTACAAGCCAAGGCTGAAGATCTCGAAGCAATATCTAGATGGAACAAAGTCTGTATTTTGGGAGTCGCTGAATCATCCAATATCAGCAATATGGAGCAGTATGTGGAGAAGCTACTTGTTGAATTACTGGGCCGGAAAACCTTCCTGGACATACTAGTAGTAGAACATGCGCATCGTTCCTTGGCGCCCAGGCTCATACCAGGAGCTGCACTTGGCCTATAATAGCAAATTTTATTAAATTGCAGGGATCGTGATGCGGCTTTGTGAAAGGCTCGAGAACTGGGAACACTTCACCATGAGGGTACGAAAATACTACAGATAGGGGGAGTTCGTTCACTGAAATGCTCCGTTATCACAATTGCCTGCGGTAGGTGAGTCTGCGCAGGTCCTCCAACTCATGACCTCGTCTGTACGTGGTTTACATGATAATAGAAAAGTAAGAAGAGTGTGGGCCTATTGAAAATGACACTCAGTGGCTATCGCAATTCTGCCGGAGACATCTCATCCCAGAGCGCAGTGGGGAAGTACATCGCAAACTACAGGGGATATGTTATTCTGCGGACTACACTTCCCATGCAAGAGTGTTCTTGAAATGGATTGACAAGAAAGCGGGGTAGAGGTGACAGGCTTGCTTCAGGATCCGCAGTGTAGGCGTTAGATCTGGGGGTCTCTAGTTGGCACAGGTAGGTACTTGTTACAAATAGGGACCCTTGCCTCTAGTCAGGGTAAAGGGAGGGAATACACTCTTAAAATAACCCCTGCTCACCCCATTGGTAGTTTGGCATGAGCAGACCAGCTTATCTCAGAGGCAGTGTGAAAACCATTTGTGACCACATACAGTAACCCAGTGACAACACTACAAATGGATACCACACAGGTTTTATTTAAAAAATAAGTATACTTTATATAGAGTTACCACAAGACCAATAAATACAAAAATACACAATACTGTACTTTTAGATGGTAGTTTTAGATTAGGTAAGTTCAGTTCTTAAGATGCAACACTTTGCGTCAATGTACATTATGATGCGTTGTGCTTCCACAACAAGTAATGTTGCAGCAATGGAAATGCGGCAAAGTTCGGGTGCAAAGAAATAAAGATGACGCTCTCTCCTTGATGCAACACGCTTCCCGGTGATGCGGTGGCGTCTACTGCGACGTCAATCCTCTTCTTCGGCGATGTGAGATACTTTACAAGATGCGAGCCGCGCCCGGCCCTGCGACAAGCTTCCCAGCAATGTGAAGGCGTCTGCGGCAACGTTGATCCTCTCTACTGGCGATGCGAGTTGCTTCCACAACGATGCGAGCCGCAAAAGGCCCTGCAACACTCCTCCC
This sequence comes from Lissotriton helveticus, assembly GCF_964261635.1. Taxonomy (NCBI): domain Eukaryota; kingdom Metazoa; phylum Chordata; class Amphibia; order Caudata; family Salamandridae; genus Lissotriton; species Lissotriton helveticus. The sequence goes on from NC_136067.1 coordinate 1,752,535,597, forward strand.
GGTGATGCGGTGGCGTCTGCAGGGACGTCAATCCTCTTCTCCGGCAATGAGCCGCGACAGGCCCTGCAACACGCTTCTCAGAGATGCGGCGGCGTGTGATGCGACGCCGATCCTTCTCTCCTGCAGCACGCTTCCCGGTGATGCGCCGGCGTCTCCTGCGACGTCGATTCTCTTCTCCGGTGATGCAGGGAGCTTCATGTTGTGAAGCGGCAGCGGCAGTTCTGCGACATGCTTCTCGATCTTGAGTCGCGCTTCCAGCTCCTTGGGACACGCAAATCCCCCACAAAGGTCAGCACAGCTGTAGGCACTTCAGGAAGACTTTTGGGGAGCTAGTGGGTGAAGTCTGTTGTCCCTGACACTTCAGCAGGAGGCAAGCTCTGTTTGCCTCCTGCCCTTGGAGATCCTTCAAAATTTGAAAGTAAAGCACACAAAGTTCTTTCTCCTTTCTTTGGCAGTCAGGCAACCACTGCAGGCCAACCCAAAAAGCAGCACTTCAGCTTAGGGATAGTCTCTTCTCAGTTTCTTCAGGTTCCTCTCCACAGCAAAGGTTTCTTCTTGTAGTTCAAAAGTGATCTAATTTCATGGGATCAGGGTCCCAATATTTATACCCCAACATCCTTTGTCCTCTGAGGGCAGAGGGCCTTTGCCCAGTCCAAACCAGTTCTGGAGCACTCTGTTTACTAGACTCCTTCTTTCCTTTCACAGTGCAGTGCAGAAACATCAGGCGCCCCACAGGAGGTGGAGCCAGCATTGTGGAAGGCAAGCACAGCCCTGGAGCCATTTGTTGACAGGATTCCTTCTCCTCTTTCAGTGTGCAGGGCAGGGACATCAGACACACCACAGGAGATGGAGCCAGCATTGTAGCCGGAAGGCTCAGCCCTATTCAGGTCCCAGGTGCAGCTCCTCCCTCCCATCTAGATGCAGATCTCTCTATTCACCACTGGGCTGCCCCAGGCGGTCTCCTGGAATCCCCCAGCCCTGTCACTCACAAACTCCAGACAAAGGAATACACAACCTAGCAGAGGCAGGCTTGAAAGGTTAGGCAAGAAAATACCTACTTTCTAAAAGTGGTATTTTCAAACACAGAATATTAAAACCAACTTTACTAAAAGATGTATTTTATTATTCTGAGTTCAAGAATACTGAACTTGAATTTCTTCCATGTTCTCTGAATCAGTTAGGAGTATAAAATTAACAATTCTAACAGCCCATTCTGGCCTATGGAGAACAGGTAGCCTTGCAATAGTGAAAAACGAAAATGGCTGTAATTCACTATTAGGACACACACCAGGGCATGTCCTACCTTATACTTACAATGCACCCTGCCCCTGGGCCTACCATAGGGGTGACTGATATGAAGAAAAGGGAAGGTTTAGGGACTGGCAAGTGGGTGCACTTGCCCAGCCAGCATGACAGTACCAGACTGCACACAGGCTCTGCAATGGCAGACCCTAGACATATTTTACAAGGCTGCTTCTGTGGGTGGCACAAACAGTGCTGCAGGCCAACTAGCAGCATTTGGATTACAAGCCCTGGGCACCCCTGGTGCACTGTACTAGGGTCTGACACGTAAACTAAACAGTCAATCATGGAATCACCAATTAATACATTAATTTATAATAGGGAGCACTTGCACTGTGGCACTGAACAGCAGTAGCACAGTGCCCAAAGCATCTAACACCAGTGAAAATACATGAGGCAACAGCAAACATGGAAGGGAGAGCCACGCCAATGGTGCCAGGTCTAACACGTGTCCCCTCCAGCTGAAATGTGGGGAGAACTACCCTAACACCTGGGAGTTCTCATCACTAAGGCGGAAAAATCTGGGCAGACCATCAGTGTTGGCGTGTTCTGTACCAGGGCGGTGTTCACCGTAAAGTCCATACCCTGTAGGGAAATGGACCACCCCAACAGCTTTGGATTCTCACCCCTCATCTGCATTAACCATCTGAGGGGCCTGTGGTCTGTCTGAACCCGGAAGTAAGTCTCGAACAGGTAGGGTCTCAGCTTCTTCAGTGCCCAGACCACAGCAAATGCCTCACGCTCAATAGCACTCCACCTCTGTTCCCATGGAAGTAGCCTCCTACTGATGAAGGCTACAGGTTGATCGGGGCCCTCCTCATTCATCTGTGACAAAACAGCCCCAACACCATGCTCTGAAGCGTCTGTCTGAACCATGAACTCTCTTGAGAAGTTGGGTGCCAGGAGACCGGGTGCCGTGCACATGGCAGCTTTCAGGGCCTCAAAAGCTTTCTGACAGGTGTCAGTCCAAATCACTTTCCTGGGCTGCTTCCTGGAAGTCAGCTCTGTCAAGGGTGCAACAATGTTGCTATACCCCTTGACAAACCTCCTGTAATACCCTGTGAGTCCTAAAAAGGCTCTCACCCCTGTCTGGGTTTCGGGGGGCTCCCAAGCCAGGATGGTTTCAATCTTGGGTTGCAGGGGCGCCACCTGGCCGCTCCCAACTTGGTGTCCCAAGTACTCCACGGAACCCTGCCCGATCTGGCACGTACTTGCCTTGATCGTGAGGCCTGCCTTTCGCAGCACCAACAACACTTCCCAGAGGTGGCGCAGATGTTTCTCCCAACTGGCACTGAACACTGCGATGTCATCCAGGTAGGCGTCACTGAACTCATCCAGTCCAACCAACACCTGGTTGACCAACCTCTGAAAGGTGGCAGGGGCATTCTTCATCCCAAAGGGCATAACACAGAACTGGAAATGCCCATCTTGTGTGAAGAATGCTGACCTCTCCTTTTCCCCATCAGTCAAGGCCACCTGCCAGTACCCAGACGTCAAGTCAAACGTACTGAGGTACCGTGCAGCCCCGAGCCGATCAATGAGCTCATCAGCTCTGGGGATGAGTTGCGCGTCAGTCTTTGTGACTGAATTGAGCCCTCTGTAGTCCACACAGAACCGGAGTTCGGATGTGTGTGAACCGGCGCTGCAGCCTTTGGGACCAAGACCACTGGGCTGGCCCAAGGACTGCTAGAGGACTCAATCATCCCTAGCGCAAGCATCTTTGAGACCTTCTCTTTGATGCAAGCCCTCACCCTGTCAGTTACCCTGTAAGACTTGTGCTTCACAGGTAAGCTGTCTCCTGTGTCCACTCATGGACGCACCAATCTGTGACACCACGAACCAGGGAGAACAGATCAGAAAACTGTCCCAACAACTGGCGGCAGTCATTCTGTTGCTCAGGGGTCAGGGTGTAGGAGAGGTTAACACCAACCGCTGACCCATCTTGCTCTGTTGCAGACAGGAGGTCAGGAAGTGACTCGGTCTCCTCCTCCATTCCAGCATATGTTGCTAAGAGCATGCCCACTTTAGACCTCTCTATGTGGGGCTTAAGGTGGTTGACATGCAGGACCCTCAAGGGGTTCCTGGGAGACCGCAAGTCCACCAAGTAGGTAACTGGACTCTTGCGCTCCACACCCTCAAATGGTCCGGTCCACTAATCTTGGAGCGCATAGGGCTCCACTGAGGCCATGACCCACACTTTCTGTCCAGGTTGAAGCTCTACCAGAGTGGCATTCTGGTCATACCAGCGCTTCATCTCCTGGCTGGCTTCCAGATTCACCTCAGCGAGTTGCCTGAAACACCTAGTCTGGTTCCTGAAGGCCAGCATGTTGCTATATACATCCTGGGGAGGTTTCCTGGGAGATTGCTCCCAGCCTTCTTTGACCAAACTCAGAGGTCCTCTGACCGGGTGTCCATAGAGAAGCTCAAAGGGACTGAACCCTAGAGATTTCTGTGGCACCTCCCGGTATGCAAAGAATAGACATGGTAAGAAGACGTCCCACTTACGCCTCATGGGTTCCTCAAGACCCCTTTCAGGGTCCGGTTGAACCTTTCAACCAACCCATTTCCTTGGGGGTGGTAAGGGGTGGTGAACTTGTAAGTTACACCACACTCCTGCCACAGGGACTTCATATACTTGGAAATTAAGTTGGTTCCCCAGTCAGACACTACCTCGCAAGGAAATCCTACTCGTGAGAAAATTCCCATCAGGGCTCGTCCCATCACGGGGGCAGTCACTGTCCTCAGAGGTATGGCTTCCGGGTACCGGGTGGCATGGTCCACCAAGACGAACCTGTTGTCCATGGCTGTCTTGGGGTCCAGTGGTACCACAATGTCAATCTCCACCAGCTCAAAGGGGGTACTGACCACAGGGAATGGTTGGAGAGGAGCATTGTGCTTACTTCCACTCTTTCCACTTGCCTGGAAAAGTCCTGCAATTAGTGTCTGAACTCTTGCGCATTTGGGGCCAATGAAAGTGGGTGACAAGCCTTTCAAAGGTCTTGTCCTGCCCCAAATGTCCTGCCAATGGCACATCATGAGCCAGCCTCAGTAGGAAGGCTCTGAACTTCTGGCGTACCACCAGCACACAGGCTGACCCAGGCTCCTCAACCTTAGGCTCACTATACAAGAGACCATTCTCCCAGTAGATCCAATGTGATCCTGACTGATCACCTGCTGCCTGGCGTGCATCCTGTTGCTGCAAGCCCTCAAGAGAAGGTCATTCTCTCTGCTCCCTGCAGAATTCTTCCTTGGAGGGGCCTCCTTCTTGCTGCTAATGGGTCAGCTCAGGCAGGTCCCCCAGTTCAGCTACTTGTTCCCCGGTAGGCTCCAGGGCATCCTCCTCAGGGTCTACCTCCTCCTGGGCCGTGGGAACTTCGGGGCCGGTTTCCCACACCCCTACCACTTCTCGCCAAGGCAGGTTCCTGAGCCTCCCTCTCAGGCTCCAGGTCCTCTTAAGCACCCTTACTGGCTGCCATTGACCGGGTGGTCCCACAATCTTCAAGTGAGTACTCTTCTCCACCTTTTCTCCAAATCGTTCACCAACAAACAGGCATGGCAGGCCACACAACAACCTGAAGAGTACTAGAGACCCCCACTCAAAGGGAACCTTGTGTTGTCGGCGGCAACAACTCAGCAGAATGCATGAGGGACAATCTGCTCTTGAGACACCAGGTGACACCTGACAGCTGTCACACTGGCTCCTGTATCTCTAAGAACCTCCACCTTTTGGCCACTGATGGTCACCCACTGCCCATATTTCTTAGTGTTTCTGGGCAGCTGAGTTTCTGAGACCACCTCACGGTCTCCTTAAGAGACAAGGGTCATCTGTGCAGGACCCCACCCACCTTGGACATCAATCTCCTCCCCCAAGGCTACACTAGCCATCTGCCAGGGCGGAATACCAGTGGGTGCTGCTTTTCCAAATAGGCGGCACCTGGGATCACTCGCCTTGTGACCCACATTTGTAACATTTCAGGGGCCCCTGTGGAACAGGACTACCTGTCGGGACCCCTTGCTTTCTCTCAGAGGGATGCTGGGAACCTTTCCCTTGGTTCCCTTGGGGACTACTTTGGGACCCTTTGCGGAACTCCTTCTGTTTGCCCTTGTCCCCCTCGCTCTTCTGTTGGGAACCCTGCCCACCTTTGGCTGAGTCTCCCATGTGACCCTTTTGGACCCGGATGCTCACCTAGCGGTCCGCCTCCTCAGCATGCTTTCTAGGGTTAGTCAGCTTGCTATCAATCAGGTGCTGCCCCAGCTCTGGAAAACAAATATTAGACAAGTGCCCCCATGCAATCAAATCAAAGAGACCTTGAAAATCATTAACTTTGCTGCCCTTTACCCAACCATCCAGTGCTCTGAAAAAAAAATGACATATTCAACCCAGGTACTGTTCTCTATCTTCTTACAAGACCTGAACCTCTGCCTATAGAGTTCAGGAGTCAAACCATACCTAGACATTAAGGCTTCCTTCATGTGGCTGTATGAATTGTGGACTTCAGAAGGCAAGTCTAACAGTGTGTCCCGCCCCTCACTAAGGAACCTTCCCCACAACCCGCTCCCCAATCTCTCTCAGGGACGCGATGGGAAGACATGGCTACCTCATAGGCTCTGAACCGCGGCCCAATATCATCATTTTTATAAAACTCTTTCACCACATCTTTGGGAATAGACACCCTAGCTTCCACCGGCACTGACAGTGCGCTGCCACCAGAGGGAGTAATCTCTAAACTCTTGGCCTTCAATTCCAACTCCCTCAAAACTTTTTCATGTTCAAATTGCAATTTCTTTTCCTCTATGGCTAACTTTCTAGTTTGTATTTAAAATTCCAACTGCCCACTTAACTTGAGCTTGGTCAGCGGCATTTCATGCATCCTGCACTCTTTCCTGTCCTCCAGCTCTTCTGGAGACAGTCCTCTGGCAGAAACACTGCTACCTGCTGGGGAGACTACTTTCTTCCCCCCTGGACCCAATAGCCCTTGCAGCTGCTCCTCTCCATTCTCAGACTCTTCCTCAGGGGCATTCCTTGCTTCAAACCAGGCCCTCAGCACCTTTTGGTACTCATCCTTCTTGGAGAGACCGGTCATTGAAATTTTGAATCTTCTGCAGAAGTGCTTGAGCTGGTTAACAGCGTAGCATTCTAGCCTCTCTTCTTCCCAATCAAGATCAACAAATGCTATGGATCCTGCTTTCTGCATGGTAGTTGAATTTGGCATCAAAAATAGAAAATCCCAAAAAGAAATCTACCAAAAGTATGTGGTTGCGTTTTTTGTCTGCACTCACTAAGTAGTGTTCACTAATCATTGTACATGAGTCACAAATGCAAGTCCAGAATCCTCATCGCTGACCACCAATGTTAGATTTGGGGGTCTCTAGTTGGCACAGGTAGGTACTTGTGACAAATAGGGACCCTTGCCTCTAGTCAGGGTAAAGGTAATACACTCCTAAAATAACCCCTGCTCACCCTCTTGGTAGCTTGGCACGAGCAGACAGGCTTATCTCAGAGGCAGTGTGTAAAGCATTTATGACCACATACAGTAACCCAGTGACAACACAAAAAATGGACACCACACAGGTTTTATATCAATAATAAGTATACTTTATATAGAGTTACCACAAGACCAATAAACAACAAAAATACACAATACTGTACTTTTAGGTGGTAGTTTGAGCTTAGGTAAGTTCAGTTTTAAAGATGCCACACTTTGCGTCAATGTACCTTATGATGCGTTGCGCTTCCACAACAAGTAATGTTGCAGCGATGGAAATGCGGCAAATTTTGGGTGAAAAGAAATAAAGACGACGCTCTCTCCTTGATGCGACACGCTTCCCGGTGATGCGGCGGCGTCTCATGCGACATCGATCTTCTTCTGCAGCGATGCAAGATACTTTAAAAGATGCAAGCCGCGATCGGTCCTGCGACAAGCTTCCCAGCGATGCAGCGGTGTCTGCGGCGACGTCGATCCTCTCTACTGGCGATGCGAGTTGCTTCCACAACGATGCGAGCCGCGACAGGCCCTGCGACACTCCTCCTGGTGATGCGGCGGCGTCTGCGGCGACGTTGATCCTCTTCTCCGGCGATGAGCCGCGTCAGGCCCTGCGACACGCTTCTCAGAGATGTGGCAGCGTCTGATGTGACGTCGATCCTTCTCTCCTGCAACACCCTTCCAGGTGATGCGTCGGCGTCTGCTGCGACGTCGATTCTCTTCTCCGGTGATGCGGGGCGCTTCGTGTTGTGAAGAGGCAGCGGCAGTTCTGCGACACGCTTCTCGAACATGAGTCGCGCTTCCAGCTCCTTGCGACACGCAAATCCCCCACAAAGTCCAGCACAGCTGCAGGCACATCAGGAAGACTTTTGGGGAGCTGGTGGGTTAAGTCTGTTGTCCCTTAGACTTCAGCAGGAGGCAAGCTCTGTTCCAAGCCCTTGGAGAACCTTCACAAGTTGAAAGTAAAGCACACAAAGTTCTTTCTCCTTTCTTTGACAGTCAGGCAACCACTGCAGGCCAATCCCCAAGCAGCACTTCAGCTTAGGGATAGCCTCTGCTCAGTTTCGTCAGGTTCCTCTCCTCAGCAAAGGTTTCTTCTTGTAGTCCAAAAGTGATCTAATTTCTTGGAATCAGGGTCCCAATATTTATTCCCCAAAATCCTTTGTCCTCTGAGGGCAGAGGGCCTTTGCCCAGTCCAAACCAGTTCTGGAGCACTCTGTTTACTAGACTCCTTCTTTCCTTTCACAGTGCAGGGCAGAAACATCAGACGCCCCACAGGAGGTGGAGCCAGCATTGTGGAAGGCAAGCACAGCCCTGGAGAACTTTGTTGACAGGATTCCTTCTCCTCTTTCAGTGTGCAGGGTAGAGACATCAGACACACCACAGGAGGTGGAGCCAGCATTGTAGAGGGAAGGCTCAGCCCTATTCAGGTCCCAGGTGCAGCTCCTCCCTCCCATCTAGATGCAGATCTCTCTATTCATGACTGGGCTGCCCCAGCCGGTCCCCTGGAATCCCCCAGCCCTGTCACTCACAAACTCCAGACAAATCAATACACAACCTAGCAGAGGCAGGCTTGAAAGGTTAGGCAAGAAAAGACCTACTTTCTAAAAGTGGCATTTTCAAACACAGAATATTAAAACCAACTGCACTAAAAGATGTATTTTATTATTCTGAGTTCAGGCATACTAAACTCGAATTTCTACCATGTTCTCCGAGTGAGTTAGATTATAAAATGTAACAATTCTAACAGCCCATTCTGGCCTATGGAGAACAGGTAGCCTTGCAATAGTGAAAAACGAAAAAGGCTGCCATTCACTATTAAGACACGCCACACACACCAGGGCATTTCCTACATTATACTTACAAAGCACCCTGCCCTTGGGCCAACCATAAGGGTGACTGATATGAAGAAAAGGGAAGGTTTAGGGACTTGCAAGTGGGTGCACTTGCCCAGTCAGCCTGACAGTTCCAGACTCCACACAGGCTCGGCAATGGCAGAAATTAGACATATTTTACAAGGTTGCTTCTGTGGGTGGCACAACCAGTGCTGCAGGCCCACTAGCAGCATTTGGATTACAAGCCCTGGGCACCCCTGGTGCACTGTACTAGGGTCTGACACGTAAACCAAACAGTCAATCAGGGAATCACCAATTAATACATTCATTTACAATAAGGAGCACTTGTACTGTGCCACTGAACAGCAGTGGCACAGTGCCCAAAGCATCTAATACCAGCAAAAATACATGAGGCAACAGCAAACATGGCAGGGAGACCCACGCCAATGGTGCCAGGTCTAACAGTAGGTATGTGGTAGCCTTTTGTGAATGGGGTGTCTTGAGGTTACTCCTGGGGAGAGTGTATGTCCCAAACTACAATGACACCCATTTCTATTCTTCATTGGTGACCAGATTAGTACAGTGGGAAGGTGTCTCACAGGTGTGGGGAGGCTATTTCAACTGCATATTAGATCCAAACATAGACAGATCCCAGGGCCTGCCTAGGCGTCTAGCAGCTGCCGCAGTAGCCATACAAGATATAATCCACGAAGAAGGCCTCATAGATATCTGGAGACATAGGTCACCTGGTCAGAGGGATTATACTCATGATTTCTCTGTCTATGACACTCACACACGAATAGATTACTGGCTAGTGTCTGGGGGGGTTAGACTCCAAAGTTGTGGCATGGACACACCTCCCACAAACATATTCTGACCACTCCCCTGTCATGCTTGCTTTACAGTACAAGGCACCACAAATTCCACCATTCATATAGCGGTTCCCACCTTATTCACTCTTGAACCCTTTATTCAAAGAGGGGTTAGCAACAGTGATAAAAACTTCTTCAGTGATAATATAGGGACGGTACAATCATTTGCCACAGTGTGGGAAACATTTAAAGTCTACATCAGAGTGGTGGTGATCTCCACACATGCGGGCGTACTGCGCTCCATTTGTAGCAGATTAAAGCCATTGGAACGGGAAATAGGTCACCTGGAACAGAAAAAGACAGGGGATGGAACCGCTCAAATTACCGCAGATCTCAAACAGAAATTAGCTGAGTTCATTGCGAAAGCCAACGACGAAGTTAAACAAATGGGGAAATATGCAACAGCGATAGCGGGAGCCCATTACGTACCCCAGAGGACATTGCTGCCCATTTTCGATCTTATTATCAAAAAGTGTACACCTCCCAAATCCCTACAGACAGGTCAGCACTAGAGGAGTGTTTGTCATATATTAAGATGCCGTGGCTAGTGACTGAACATAGGGAACATCTGATGGCACCACTAACATCTGATGAGATACAAGATGCGTTGCGGGGAATGGCAACTGGGAAGGCCCAGGGGTGGACAGTCTCAATGTAGCCCTGTACAAGGAATTTCAAGACCTATTGATTCCCTATCTTAAAATGCTATATGAGGAAATGGCGGAGTCTGGCAATATGCCGCCCTCAATGCGCAAAGCAATAATTGTCACCCTGTTAAAACCGGGAAAGTCCCCTAGTACTTGCTCCTCATGCAGGCTCTTATCCATGCTGAATGTAGATGCCAAGCTCTACGACAACATTTTGGATAATAGACTGGCGCTCCTGTTGCCAGATATTGTTCAGCCAGAACTAGCAGGGTTTGTTCCTAGTCGTAACCGGTCTCAAAATCTGAATACTTTGTTTGGTACTGTACAGAGCTTGACACCAAGGCAGCTGCGGTCTTTCTCGATGTCGAGAAGGCATTCGACTCCGTGGAGTTTTATGTTTGCAGTACTACAAAAGATAGGAGTCAGAGATATATTCCTCTGTTTAGTGTCAGTATTATACCCAATACCCACAGCTAGAGTGAGGAATGGAGATGAGGTTTACCAATCATTTAACATTACCTGGGGAACGCGCCAGGGCCGCCCCCTGTCCCCTTTATTGTATGCAATAGTTGCAGAACCATTGACTTGTGCCATCCGTGAATATCACACACACACAGAGGGCTGAGATTCCCTGAGTACACATTAAACATATCTGCTTGTGTGGACAACACCTTACTATACATTAACAATCCAGATGTGAATCTGTCCCCCATACTGCGAGAAGTAGTTCAGTTTGTGGGTCACTCTGGGCTGCATATATATGATTGGGATACATCCATAATGTTCCCTCTCACTCCCAGCACCACAAAGCCAACTATGGAGTTACCGCTGCACTGGACAACAGATTAGGTCCGGTACTTGGCATTCAATTCCACAGAGACCCTCCAATCGCGATGCAGGAAAATTATGGCAGGGCTACTCAATGGCTAACGGAAAATATAGATAAGTGGTTTAAGCTTCCACCCTCATTGATGGGGAGAATTTATCTTATGAAAATGGTGATCCTGCAAGGATTTCTCTTTTTATTTCTAAACATACCTATTCCTTTACCGAAACACCTATTCAAAGGCTGGCGTACGCAGCTGATATGGCTCGCTTGGGCTGACAAACAGCCTCACATACAGTGGGATTCACTCACCTTGCCCTATGAATTAGGTGGATTGGGTGCTCCTGATCTGTAGAAGTATTATAGAGCTGTTAATAGTATATTAGCCCACTACTGGATACATGGCCCACAAGACACACCCTTTTTATATCTGGAAAGAAACGTAGCGGCACCCCTCTCTCTCTACCCCAAATACCCAGCCGGCCCCCGAATCTTTGATTCCATAGCTGTTACTACACAAGCCTGGCAAACATTATTATATAGGCAGGCAGGGGCCTTCCTATATACTCCCGAAATTCCCCTCCAGTGGTGTTTGTGGTTTCAGATGGGCCAAGATGTGGGGGCGAGCGAGGCACTGCAAACCATAGGTATTATTACAATGGGAAGTTTGTTCATAAATGATGTGTTGGCGACCTGGGAAGCATTACAACTACAAGATAGGCAGCCGGCGGGTACAGTATTATTCAATTTCTTCAGAGCTAGGCACACTTGGTGAGCACGTATGGGCGATGATCTACTGGAGCTGCAAACTATGGGTCATTCACCAACCTAATTGAGGTTGAGGAACCTCTTAAGCTAATTAATACATTCTACACTAGCCTGCAAGACACTCGCAAGTCTGAAGTTCTAAGAGTTAGGTTGGATTGGCAACATGATCTGGGTTCTCCTCTCAGTGACAAGGAATGGAAGTATTGCTGTGCCCATACCCAATCAGTCTCTCTTAATGGGAGACACAGACTCATCCACTTTAAAATCTTGCACAGGGCTTACTGCACCCCTGAGCATTGGTTGCAGTATGGACTGGCAGAAAATCCCCGCTGCCACAGATGCGGAATGGAAGGCGTGGGGTTCTGGCATTTAGCTTGGAAATGCCCGGGGATTTATGAATACTAGGGTAAAGTATTCCAGGAGTTGTTAACCATTATCAGCACAGATTTTGAACAAGACCTCAAGATAGCGCTCCTTGGGTGGGATCGCTCTCGACAAAAGCGGGTACATCCATTGCTGGCTATTGGACTCTTACTGGCTAAGTGCCAGGTGGCGCTTTGCTGGATGAGAGGCCCACTTCCACGAATTAAAGAATGGCACGCAGACATGCTGTACTGCAATACGCAGTCCGACACGTATAGCGAACTGCTCCCTCCCAGAAGCCGTTCCAGGAATTATTTGGGGCCATACCAAACACATTTATTATGTAGATCTGAGGACGCAGTCACAGAGCCGCAGACTACGGCCAATGAAGTATTGTCACAGGGGCAAAAACTTAGTCAGATATCGGGTGTACGCGAGGAGAATGGACTATACCAGCAAGATCAATGAGTAAGGAGTGGGCCTACCACAGGGCATTGGTCTGTAGAATGACATGATAAACCCAAGTGGGATGCTGTACTAACCAAAGAAGCAACTGTATTATTGGATCTCCCTGAATGCTGTAAATTAATGATCTGTTGTGATCTGTTGTACTGATATACCTTTCTACAATGCAACTGTGTTCTAAGGTATATGTACTTGTTTTTGATAAAACCAACCAAAATAAAATAATTTGAAAAAACTTTCTAATTTCTCCAGTTTGTATAGTTTAAACTGGGTTTGTATATAAATAATAAATAAAGTTTTCCTCACCATATCTTACCTTTAACCTTGGAATTGTTCAAAATTATATTTATATATATATATATATATATATATATATAACTATATATATATATATATTACCTATTGGCGGTCGCCAGTAGGTAGTTATAGTTAGGACCTAGCTACCATAGGAAATACGCAACATTCTATTGGGAATAACTCTGGCGCCGGTTGAGGAATTTGTGTGTAATTTTCCAAAATTTTGGCCAGCTCCGCTCCGCTCCTTCCGTGTAAGTTTCGGGGGGATTTGTGAAGTGGGGGCTGAGAAAAAAGGGGGGTCCCAAAACGTGTTTTCCCCATGTTAATTTCCATAGGTCGGTCTGACAAGTCTACAGCCCGAACCGCTGAATGGAATTACGCCAAACTTGGCAAAATTGTAGGGACTGGTACGCAGATGTGCCTTTGCTATATTTGGTGAAAATTGCTCCAGTGGTTTTTTCGAAAATTAACTTCAAAAACACATATATATCTATAGGCGCGCTCCGAGCGCTCACCGGTACGTGTACCGGGGAGCACACCCGGCGCGCTACGGGAGTGCGCGAGCGGAAAGCTGATTGGCTCTCGGGTGTCCGTCAACATTCTAAACAGTCCGGAGAGTCCGCCATCTTGTGTCTTGGTAGAATCGAGACACAAGAGGTGAAAAGAAAGGGGGAAATAATTAAAAGGGGGCAGAGTAGACACCCCCTGACCCCCTAGGTTTTCTGAGGGGGGCCTAGAAGGACCCTGAAGGGCAAAAAAACTTTTTATTTTTTTATTTTCACGAGGTAAACGCTGGGTGCGTTCTCATGTACGCTCTCCGGTACGCGCACCCTGAGCGCACCACAGGGTAAAACAGTGAAAGAAAATAGTTTTAAAAAAGAATTGGGGTGAGGGGCACTCTACCCTGCTCTCTTTTCAAGTTTTGAAGTATTACATTTCACTCTTTTCTGAAACTACGCAAAATGGCGGCGATAGGGTGTATCAGAGACAGATAGTGAGAGAAAGGAGGCAGGAGATGAAGAAGATATGTCAAATATACATTGGAAAAAATACAGTGGGAGAAGGGCAGTAAATATGAGTAAACTTACTATGTAACATAAAAATGTTGCACTCTATAGTATAAGTATTTCATTATACTACAATCACTTCGCTTTTACCTCATAAATTAGAAATAAAAATTAATATGTCAACTAATTTTTAATTTGTAATTAATAATTTATTGTTCAGATTTCTCATAATTTAATAAAACTTGTAGCATGTCCTCATCTGGTATTTCATCTTCATTCATATATTTAATCTCCTCATGAAAATTGTTCATTGTTGTTTGTTGGCATTCTATTTCATCCAAACATTCAATTAATTCTTCATCTAGAGATTGATTCAAAAAATCTTTTAAGTCATCTTCTCTTCGTGATGAAATGGTGGTTGCTCACTCCCTATAACTGAGCCATACTCCCACACTCACCTTCTTTCAGACCTTCTCCTTTACTTTCCTTTCTCTCACTTCCCTTCCTTTACTCCTTCACTGTTTTCCATTCCCTCACTCTCCTTACTCCACTTCACTAATTCCTTCTCTTACTCCCTCTGTCCTCTTACTTCTACACTCCCCTTCCCTCATTCTGTGTCTGTTAGCCTCATTCTCTCCATCCCTTTAGTCTCTCACTCCTCTTCTGTCACGCTCACTCCCTATAACTCAGCCATACTCCCACACTCACCTTCTTTCAGACCTTAACCTTTACTTTCCTTCCTGTCTCTTTCCTTCTTTTGCTCCTTCACTCTTTTCTCTTCCCTTACTCTCCTTACTCCACTTCACTAACTCCTTCTCTTACTCCCTCTGTCCTCTTATTTCTACACTCCCCTCATTCTCTCTCTGTTAGCCTCATTCTCTCGGACCCCTTAGTCTGTCACTCCTCTTCTATCACACTTACTCCCTATAACACAGCCACACTCTCTCACTTATGTTTCTTTCCTCCCTCACTCAGTCTTCTACTCTCACTTTTTCTTTCACTTTCTCTATCTCTTCACTCCCTTACTCACCTTGTCTAACACTCACTTGCCTTTATCCAGTCTGTATCTCCACTCTTTCCTCAACATCACTGCTCTTTTCTTACCCTTCCCCACCCCGTTCCTTTACTACATTTTCTTCACTTATCCTCATTCCCCATGTTCACTCTCCTTCTCCTCACTCACCTCCCACACTCACCTTCTTTCAGTCCCCCTACTTCACTTCCCTTCCCCTCTCGTCCCTTTCTTTGCTTTCTCACTCATTTTCCTCTCCTCTCTCACTGCACTCCACTTCAGTTACTCTTTTTGATTTTTTTAAGAATACAGCTCTTTTTTGAGAATTGGAGGTATTTCTAAAAAGAACTTTTTTTCCCTTCTTTTTTCGCCTTTTTCTCAACAAAAACAGGGAATGTCAAACTGTTCAACAGGAGCAAAAAAAAAGAATCAAAATTAGGGCTGGGGACGGCAGCAGTGATTTTCTCTGGTTCGGACAATGTTCATAATACTTTGTTCACCATAACAAAGTAGTTCACCACAATCTTTACAGTTGTTTGTGATGCCATGAAAAACAGGCTGAATATTTGGAATCAGCTGTTCTGGTCGCCCCCTCACCGATGATACAGTTGCTCCTCCAGTCGAAGTAGAAGCACCAACCCTTGGAGCATCTCGTGCTGGAGCTCTGACATTCTCCCGGGCATAGTTCTGGGGGTGCCTCCTCTGAACGTGCCGAATCATGGTCGAATTTTCAAGAGTATTTCCTGGTAGGGTCACCCCGTGAAAGGACAGTATGACAAATTCGGCACTCCACCTTTGGAGCATTCACTTTTTTTTTATCTGCTGGTATTGTGAAAAGCTTCCAAATGAAGTGCTCCTTTACTCTAGGCTGAGGAGCCTCTTCCTCTATGAACCCATCTGAGTCCTCACTGCTACTGGTGGGTCTAGCAGCCATTATAATCCCAAAAAGGTTGAGCAGCAAAAAACAGGTCTTTAAGTCACAAAAGTGAAAGAAGAAGTGAAGGAAATGGGTGAGGTTTTCATTCTTTGTAAAAAAAACTGTTAGCAACCAATGAAAAGTGTTAATTTAAGGTCACATGACTTGATGCGCTTACGCTGCGCGCACCGGAGCGCTTCCGGGGGCGCTTACGCGGCGCGAATGTAGGCGCTTCCGGGGGCGCTTACGCGGCGCGCCTGAGTGACGTTTTGGTAGCTTTACGGAAATGCAAAATCATTTTCATTCGGAAAATCAAAAAAACTACTTTCATAGGCATGGTACTGAATGTCTTGCATTATTATTTACTTTTTATACATATTTTTTTTTACGAACGCAGAAATAGCGCTCTCGCTGCGCTCTCGGGAGAGCTTACCGGTGCGCGCACCCTGAGCGCTCCAAGTCAAAATGATACAGGTAAGCTTACCGGTGCGCGCACCCTGAGCGCACCAGGAAAAAATGAAAAAAAAAAAGAAAAATGCACTGAAAAAATAATTTAAAAAAAATGTAATAATAATTAATACTTATACAAAACAGCTAATAAAAAAAACACTAAAAATCGTAGGTTACAAACTCGATATACAAAGGAATTAGCTTTTAAAAAACCTTTGAAATTCACTTAAAAAAACAGAGGTTTCACAATCGTTATAGTTAGGAATTAGCATTTAAAAAACCTTTGCAATTCACTGAAAAAAACATAGGTTTCACATTTGTTATAGTTAGGAATTAGCATTTAAAAAACCTTTGAAATTCACTGAAAAAACCATAGGTTTCACACCATTTATAGTTAGCTGAACATTTTACTCATACAAAACCATTGAAATTCCCACGTTATGGTTAGTTGGACTCACTATAACTCGCGCGCCCGCAATCCACTGCTGATGATGTCACATATTACATCATTCATGACATGGTCAGTGACATCACTGATGACATCTCAAATGACATCACTGATGACATCATCCAGTGTCTGTGTGTTCCTGTAAAGTTAAAATGTGGTTAACATATTGAAGAATGAGTGTATGTATGAGTTTCTGGATAATGGATTTAGTAGGTGCATGACTGACTGTATGAGTGGGAGATTAAATGTGTCTTACTGAATGCATGGGTTAGTCACTAAACTGTCTGAATGTGTGAATCATTATGTATGTTGTTGTGTAAGCTGCTGCATGTGTTGATCAGTAGCTATATGAGTGGCTATATGGGTTATTAATTGGTTGCCCAAGTATTTGTATGTGAGGCTGAGTGTGTGTGTGGGTGCCTGGGAGGTGTGTGACTCTGTGCATAGATGTGTGAGCAGTTGATTCACTTGGTTTATGGGTTCAAGAGTGCATGTGGAAAGAGCTGTATGGGCGGTTGACTGTGTGCATTGGTGTGTTGGTGAGTGAATGGATTTCTCAGTGCTACATGTCCAAGTAAGTACATATATAAAACACAGTGCATGTGAGAGTTGGCATATATAAATGACTATACATGAAAGCCTGTGATTGCATAAGTGACTGTATGGATTAATGTGTAGTTCTATCAGTGATTGTAAAAGAGAGTAAGTAAGTGTTAATCTATGTTTGAATAAGTAAGGTTTAGTGTGTATAACTGTATAGATGAGGAAATGGGAGTGTGATTGATTCTTTGCATGACTGACTAGGTGTGTGAGTAACTCTATGAATGAGTGACAGTGTGTGAGTGTCTGTATAGGTGTATGAGTCCATATAATAGTGATGTATTGATGACTGACTGTATGTATGAGTGATTGTATGTGTGAATGAGTGGATATGTGTGTAGACTTAGGAATCAGTGAGTGCGTTTGTAGTAACTGGTATTGGTGTGTCAATGGTTTCTGGAACGGTAGTCTGTGTTTAACACTGGATGTATCAAAGGTTAGATTGAAGTGTGAGGAGGTGCATCGTATTGTCACATGAATGATGTCATCAGTGATGTCATCAGTGATGTCATTTGAGATGTCATCTGTGATGTCATTTGAGATGTCATCAGTGATGTCATCAGTGATGTCACTGACCATGTCATGAATGATGTAATATGTGACATCATCAGCAGTGGATTGCGGGCGCGCGAGTTATAGTGAGTCCAACTAACTATAACGTGGGAATTTCAATGGTTTTGTATGAGTAAAATGTTCAGCTAACTATAACTGGTGTGAAACCTATGGTTTTTTCAGTGAATATATATATATATATATATACACATACACATATACATATACATACATACTTATATATACATATATATATATATATATATATATATATATATATATATAAAAACAAAAGTCCAAACCGTGAAGGAATGAAACGGCACACCATCCAGGAACAGCAAAAGCTTTATTGGCTTACAAAACAACGGGTTTCAGCCGCGAAGGTCTTTGTTAAGCTACCCGGATGTTGCTTGTGTGGCAATTTCAATACACGATTTGACGACGTCATGATAGACATAGAAGAGTTACTGTTATCGCATCCTGAGTGTCAGGCAGTATACATATACCGACATTGAAAAGGTTGATAAAAACTCAACTACCAAGCACACATATGTACAATGCATAAAGGAAAAAATGAAGGTTAATTAAATGAGAAATATTACCTTATTTGTGAAACAAAATAAAATAATGCGTGTAATGTTTCAAGTTAGCGCCGAGCAATGCTTCCTGTGCCTGTACTGCGTAATCCATATTTGGCATATGCCCAAATATAACATCCAAACATTCAAAAACATGAAATCAATTGATGTACAGTATTAGATTATAAATCCAGCAATAGCGGAAATCGTAAAATTATAGTACTTCATATTTAATGATGCATCTAAAATTGCCGCAAGTGCTGCACAATGTTATCTACACTTATAGTCCTCCATTCCTCACTGGGCAAGTGCCCAAATAAAATGGATATAAGGTATTGGAGTATAAATCCCGCAATTGCAGAAGGGTTGAAATTAATATACTCCATGTTAAGTGATGCATGTGAAGTTACCGCTTAATGCCGCACAATACTATCTATACTTATAGTGCCCAATTCATTATTTGGCAAATGCCCAATTAAAACACATCAACAATAACAGGAGCAGTAATATTAAAGTGCCAAAGCATAAATCTCACACATCAAGAAACATAATAATTAAAATTAATGCATTTCATGAGGTACCATCATCTCATGTAGCCTAATGCGTCATAATAAACACACCGGTCACCATACCTTGTCAACATAGCAGATTATTAACATAGCAAAATTAGATAGGACAATTTTGATAAGGAGACCCTGTATTAATAGTAGAAAAACATTTTACATATAGTCCAGAACCCACGAGACGGACCAAAGAAACTGGCAAAATGCCCAATATGCATATGATAAAACATGACAAATGACTAAGCGAATTCAGGGGAAAGTGCAAAAAGCTTAGCCATGATGGCCTATATGTGTCGAGGTTAAGAACACTGATTACTCCAGTAAGAGGAATCAGAGTACAGACAATTGTCTGTTAAAGGGTTGTGTCCCAAATCCAATCACGACCACAGTGACAACATGACCATCATAAAATAATAATGTCAGTAAATAAACCCCAAAAGAAATTCCTGACGTAAATGCGAATTAAAGACAGAAAAAGGAAAAAGAAGAAAAATATTGTGTAGCCAGTAAGGAATACACATGTTAAAAATGGACCATAGTCCAATCATATAGAAGTAGGTGGTGTATGGAAATCAGTAATGTAGGCAAACAGTGCGTTCATTGGCCAATATGGGTATTCAATTCTTCTTCCCTATTGAGACCGAACAGCATTCTTGTGTTCAAATTGATGATATATTTCAATTCTAGAATGCGCAATTGTTTTTCCCTATCACCACCACGTATGTGTTTAAAGATTCTGTCAATCCCACAAAACTTAAGAAGATTTCTGTCATTATTAAGGGAATTGTAAAAGTGGCGGGCAATGGGATATGAAAAGTCCATGTTGGTTATAGCCCTTTGCTGTTCAAGCATGCGTTTTTGAGCTGGTGTTTAGTGCTCCTTATATATGGCATGCCACATGGACATTCCAATTGATAGATTACAAAATCAGTGGTGCATGTAATGAATTTTTTGATGTTTTCTTTCTTTTCCGTCATGTGTGGAAAAAGCTCTGCAATTGGTGGTATATTTACAGGTTCTGCAGGAATTACATTTATAGAATCCCTCCTTTTGTTGCAACTAACTCCTGGAAGATTGCGTTTGCTGGTAACTTTGCACCAGTTTGTCCTTAAGGGATAATGGACGCCTATATGTTATAGTAGGCGAGGCCCCCATTAATTGACCAATCACATGGTCAGCTTTAAGCAGGCCCCAGTGTTTCTTCCTTATTGATCTAAGATTTCCAGATTTCACATTGTATGTTGTAATCATACGGGAGTAACCGCATTGCTTAAATCTTTTTATCATATTGGTATGTTCCACCCCATAACCTTTGTCAGTGCGACAATTCCTGTGTGCGTGCAAAAGTTCCCCATAGGGGATGTTGTTAATCAATGAGGGGGGATGGTGGCTGCGTGGGTGCAATAAGGCATTACCAGCCGTCTCTTTTCTAAAGAGGACTGTTGTCAATTTATTTTGATCCACTGTGACTCTAATGTCAAAAAAAATCGCAGGAAGTTCCACTGATAGAGTGTGTGAATGTCAGATTTAAATCGTTGGCTGATAATACATTGATGAACTCGGAGGCCAAATCCAGACCCCCATCCCAGATGATAAAGAGATCATCATTGTATCTGAGCCATAATGGGATGTGTTCCGTGTACTTCTCAAACATGTCAGTCCAGACCACCTACTCATTCCACCAGCACAAAAAAAAGATTGGCCAGACTGGGGGCAAAGCAGGTGCCCATTGGTCTACAGGAATTCTGCCGGTACAGTGTTTTTTCAAACAAAAATATGTTTTCCTGTAAGCAGAAGAGCATCATTTACTTTAACATAAGTGTGTGGTACAAATTATCAATGGCCTGAAGTTTCAAATAATACATGCATGCCTCGACACCTTTGCATTGATCGATACACATATAAAGTGAACATACATCTAATGAGATCATCATATAACTGGACTCCCACTCAATGTCATGAATTCTTTTCAACACTAACTCACACTATACCCGGAACCATATCAATGACTCTTAATTGTACTGCAAAACATATTTTCAAAAACGGACACAATGATATTCAAAACAATTAATGCTTTAAAAATTAATACAACATAAATCAAGCAATAAATGCTTACTGTGGCTGAACACTTGAACCAGGGAGATGAAACCTATAAACATTCTCATTTTAATAAATGATGATGCAAATATGGACCTCCAGTGTTTCTTTGACATGGATATTCTTGCCTTTGCCATTTGGTGCCTCTAGCCTGTCTCAGGAAACATGGCTAAGTTTAGTTAGCAGTTGGGCTATGCTATTCCTCCTAGACAGCCACACATAATGGGAGCTTAGGTGAGTCTCAATGGGCCATCTCTGGCAGGATGGGAGGGAGGATCTGGGCACAGCCTCACTTACACCTAAATAGGCTGTGTCCTGTCCACATACAAGGAACAAAGGGCTGCATACCCCCTGTAGTGAGTCTGGAGCCACAGCAGTAAGGGAGGACATCTGTGCACTTCAAAGACTATTGTTGAAACTCCGCATTGCAGCTCCACCACTCACCGGAACCAACACATCGCCTCTGCAGCACCTCGTATTCTCAACACCGGACTACACATCCCAAACCTCATAGACAGAATCCTTGATGCCGACGCAACAGGACCTGGCACTCGTCACATCTCAGAACTAACACATCTTAGACGCGTATGCACGCAACGCTCTGCAACCAGGATTTAAGGTGCTCTGTTCAACTTGCCTAACTGGGTTCCTGTAGCCGGCCCATGCCCCATCACTGTCGACCTGAACTTATGACTTTGTCCCAGTCCGACACAACCAGATATAGCGCTTTGGGCTTTTTGGTGCTATTTTCTACAATAAACTTTAAAAAGCAATATCTCCAGTTACACTAGTTGGATTTTGATGTTTTGGTCTTGTTTTATTTATTATTTTAAGTTACATTTTTGTAAACTGGTCTGGAATCATTTTGGGCCCGATGTGTAGTGTTTTCACAGTTTTACAGTTTGAAGTGTTGCCCAAATACTTTACACACTGCCTCTAAGTTAGGTCTGAATGCTTTGTCCCAAACTACCAGAAGGTGAGCACAGGTTCATTTATGGTTTGCCAGACCTTACCCTGACTAGCAGCCTAGTCAACCTACAACCCAATTTCTAAAAGCAGTGAAAAGTTCGCCCGTGCTGGGGGAGAGAAAAATATCACCATACCTTGTTATAGAGTTTTCTTTTGTTGTGACTTAGATGGAATGCAGTGCAACATGTTTGTATGCTGAGCGAAGTTGTGCCACAGACATTACATTTCCGCTTTAAAATATTTTAACATTTAGAAGCAGACATGACGAACATCATTTTTCTATTTTTTTAAACACAAAAGGCAGCCTAACTACAACCTTTTCTGATTCTTAAGACTGATTTTTTACATACTTTTTGAATTATTTGGGGTTGTCTGCTTTATACGCAGCCATCAGTTTGTCACAAGCTGCACAACTCTTCTCCCCTACAGGTATAATTTTACAACACTTAGTGCATCAGAGCCCGATATTCAAACTCTCTTGAAGCAAAAGATGTTGAGGATTCTTCATCATCCTTCATCAGCTGTGCCACACACTGAAGTGCTTTCAGAAGTGCCAAAGGAATACTTCTTAAAGGTACCCTAGCGGAATCCTTCTGCCAAAGATTTCATGTCACAAGTTTCGCAGAAACCTCATTTTCTCCAGGTAGAACAGAAAATAATTGCCTAAATGATGGACTCAAAAGGTCCTGGGCTACACCTCCTCATCTTGAGGGTCTGCAGATGGACTCCGGTCCCTTCCAAATGCTATATTTTCTAATTTCAGAGTTAATATCACCAAAAAAAGAGAACAATAAAAAAAGAAAGAGAGGCAAGAGACAACAAGATATGGATACACTCACATGCAAATCCCAAACCTAACAAAATGTATAAATATAGTCATATCAAATAATCAGATGTGGTTTTACTGTTAAGTACCGCTGTACAACTTTTAAGTCCCACCGTAAATATATTGAAATAATTTTGGGGTGTCAGGGTATCCATTTCCTCAAACCTTTATTTATTTATTTTTTTATTGATGAACAGTTGGCAGTACACAGGTAATCATCGATCATAGTGATCAATAATAGAGAGCAGTACATATCAAACGCGGTTGCATTATTGGCACTTGAAACAAATTATAGGACAGCAAACCACACAGAATACAATTCCAACTTCTGCACTGCATCCAGTATGGCAAGGCAACATCCACATTTTCTGCAAACGTGGTATATGTTGGTCATCCTCATTACAGTATGGCGGAGTCATGGATTAAGACAGAGGGAACCATAGAGTAACTTGTCATGTAAGTGAGGAATGTTCGGCTTCCACATTCAGGGCAGTGTCTTTGTGGCGGAGGAAGGAAATAAAGGGTTTCCAGATGTCACAGGGGCGAGCCCCCAGTGGCATCAGGTCCCAGTATGCGGAGTGTTTTTCATGACAGTATTCAATAAATGTGATCCAATCTTGCGACCTAGGGGCCTGGGACCTGCCCCAGTAGATTGCGACTGTACATTTCACAAGAAGGAGCATCAGGAAGACTAATCTACGAAACTTGCACAGCAAATCTTTCACATAGCCAAGTAGTCCAGTGAGTGGGGAGAGGAGACGCAACATGTTTGTGACATCCCCTATTGTATGAAAAACTTTGGTCCAGTAAGTAGAGACCGCTGGGTAGTGCCAAGCGAGATGTATGAAGTCTGAATGAGACGCGTGGCAGCGTTGACAGTGAGAGTTGAGGGATAGTCCCATCTGTGGTAGTTGTGTGGGCGTGCGGTATATTCAGTGTAAAAGTTTAAAGTGTATGAGGCGGAGTGAGTAGTTGGGGGACAGCATTGCGAGTTGAGTGCAGCAGAGGGATCATTGAGCCTGAGTCAAAGGAGTAGCAAGGTCCGCATTCCAGGCCTCTTGCGTCTTTGGGGTTGTCACTTGAGCAGGTTTTTGCATGTGATGATAAAGACATGTTATCAGCTTGCTCTGTAATGCTGTGTGTATATATGCTCCAGCGCTGTGAGTGTCCGTGGGGGCAGGGAAAGTGCCATGAATTTCACTGCAGGTGGCTCGCCGCTGAAATATAGCAAGGTGTCCAGCAGCACCGAGGTGGCATGCTTAGTGGTCCCCTAAGGGGTAAGGAAGTAGTTGTCAGATTAGAGATCTGCGAATAAATGGATGCCTAGCGTGTTTGTATTACTGATTGCACTTTTATCCAGCAAGGGAGGCAGGAAGGGGTGATTGGCTACAGGGATGGAGGGAATATGTGATGCCTAAACATTTCCCAAGTCAAGCCCAGGCCCAGCGAATACATTGTGTAGTGTCGATCTCTGGTCCTGGTGGTTTGTAGGGGACGAACAGAGCCATGGTAAGTGGCCGAGGGGAGAATCTATATAACTACAACGTGGGGTTGGAATTGTGTGGGGTGGGTCTAGTAGTGTAGGAAGTGGGCCTGAGCGCACAGAGCATATAGATACAGATCCGGGACACCCATCCCTCCCTGTGATTGTGGGAACGTAAGCAGTTCATATGTGGTGCGGGGTTGTTGGCCAGCCCACACTAGCATAATCAAATTGGATCGTAGGTGCATGAAGAAGCTGACAGTGAGAGGAATTGGAATATTCACAAAAAATTGGGTGGCACAACCGTTTTGCTATGGCGATGCGACCTGCAATCGACAGGGTTAGTTTAGACCACACTGGGATGTGATCCTCTAGCCAGTCCATGGCTAGGGTTTCTGCTATTCCAGATGCCTAGATATTTAATTGGGCTGGAAGCCAAATGTAGCGGGTATTCCTCGTAGAAGGCCGCAGTCAGCCCATCCAGGCCTGGAGCCTTGTCGGGGGGGAAATTGGTGATTGCCTGGTGTATTTCTTCCATGGTGAAGGGAGAGTTTAGGGATTCTACGTGGGCGTCTGACAGCCAGACCAGATGTATAGTGTCCAGGTATGCCTGAAAGTCTGCAGAGTCTGCTATTGGAGTGGCAGATAAAGGCGAGCGAATAAGGCCGCCATGGGCTGCAGAAGCAAAAACAACAGTTTATGAACAGAATGCAGAAAAACGTCATACATTCATCCCAGTACAGAGATCTGGGCCTAAATCCATCGTTTTTTTGCTCACCATGCCTTTCCAGTTTGAACCCAGCCATATGCAAATCAGTCTTGACCCTGTGCCCCATGGGAACAGTCCAGTCCAAACTGCCAAGCTAGGTCCTCCCTGGACTGGTAACAAGCATCCTAGGACCGGTTTCAGGATTTCAGCCCTCATCAGCCAGGATAGCCTGATTCCAGTGGCATGGAGAGCACGAGACTCACGTCTGAGCATACCTGTCCCACTCGGGGTGACAAATGCAAAAACAACAGTTGATAGACAGAATGCAGAACAATGTCACACATTCACCCCAGTACAGAGATCTGGGCCTAAATCCATCGTTTTTTTGCTCACCATGCCTTTCCAGTTTGAACCCAGCCATATGCAAATCAGTCTTGACCCTGTGCCCTATGGGAACAGTCCAGCCCGAACTGCCAAGTTAGGTCGTCCCTGGACTGGAAACAAGCATCCTAGGACCGCTTTCAGCCCTCATTAGCCCAGATAGCCTGATTCCAGTGGCATGGAGAGCACGAGACTCACGTCTGAGCATACCCGTCCCACTCGGGGCGACAAATGCAAAAACAACAGTTGATGGACAGAATGCAGAACAATGTCATACATTCACCCCAGTACAGCGATCTGGGCCTAAATCCATCGTTTTTGTGCTCACCATGCCTTTCCAGTTTGAACCCAGTCATATGCAAATCAGTCTTGACCCTGGGCCCCATGGGAACTGTCCAGCCTGAACTGCCAAGCTAGGTCGTCCCTGGACTGGAAACAAGCATCCTAGGACCGCTTTCAGCCCTCATCAGCCAGAATAGCCTGATTCCAGTGGCATGGAGAGCATGGGACTCACGTCTGAGCATACCCGTCCCACTCGGGTTGACAAATGCAAAAACAACAGTTGATGGACAGAATGCAGAACACTGTCATACATTATCCCCAGTGCAGATATCTGGGCCTAAATCCATCGTTTTTTTGTTCACCATGCCTTTCCAGTTTGAACTGCCAAGCTAGGTCCTCCCTGGACTGGAAACAAGCATCATAGGACTGGTTTCAGGCTTTCAGCCCCCATCAGCCAGGATAGCCTGATTCCAGTGGCATGGAGAGCACAGGACTCACGTCTGAGCATACCCGTCCCACTCGGGGTGACAAATGCAAAAAACAGCAGTTGATGGATAGAATGCAGAACAATGTCATACATCCACCCTAGTACATAGTTTTCTTGCTCACCATGCCTTTCCAGTTTGAACCCAGCCATATGCAAATCAGTCTTGACCCTGTGCCAAATGGGAACAGTCCAGCCCGAACTGCCAAGCTAGGTCCTCCCTGGACTGGGAACAAGCATCCTAGGACCAGTTTCAGGCTTTCAGCCCTAATCAGCCAGGATAGCCTGATTCCAGTGGCATGGAGAGCACGAGACTCACATCTGAGCATACCCATCCCACTCGGGGTGACAGATGCAAAAACAACAGTTTATGTACAGAATGCAGAACAATGTCATACATTCAACCCAGTACAGAGATCTGGGCCTAAATCCATCGTTGTTTTGCTCACCATGCCTTTCCAGTTTGAACCCAGCCATATGCAAATCAGTCTTGACCCTGTGCCCCATGGGAACAGTCCAGCCCGAACTGCCAAGCTATGTCCTCCCTGGACTGGAAACAAGCATCCTAGGACTGGTTTCAGGCTTTCAGCCCTGATCAGCCAGGATAGCCTGATTCCAGTGTCATGGAGAGCACGGGACTCACGTCTGAGCATACCAGTCCCACTCGGGGTGACAAATGCAAAAACAACAGTTGATGGACAGAATGCAGAACAATGTCATACATTCACCCCAGTACAGAGATCTTGGCCTAAATCCATCGTTATTTTTGCTCACCATGCCTTTCTAGTTTGAACCAGCCATATGCAAATCAGTCTTGACCCTGTGCCCCATGGGAACAGTCCAGCCCGAACTGCCAAGCTAGGTCCTCCCTGGACTGGAAACAAGCATCCTAGGACCGGTTTCATGCTTTCAGCCCTCATCATTGAGGATAGCCTGATTCCAGTGGCGTGGAGAGCACGGGACTCACGCCTGAGCATACGCGTCCCACTCAGTGGGACAATGCAAAAACAACATGGACTGCAAAAGATCAGGTCGGGAAAACGGGTATGGCCTTCCGCGTCTAGTCGTTAAGATATTTGGGTCAAGGTGTGAGGCTTTTTGAGCAGTCAATCTAGGGTTTTGACGGGGGGATCCCCTTCCCCATATCTACGAGCTTGAGAGTCCTTGCCCAGGTAGTGAGTTTTGCTTAGTGCCTATTCCTGCTATTCAGACATTTTGTCACAGATGCTGGCCATCGTAACCAAACTGTTGGAATGGAAGATGTCTGATTCCAGGACTTCAATATCAGTCTCTAGTCTTGCAAGCATTCCGCAAATATCTCTAAAGATACTATTTTGTTTGGCAATACATGTGCCGTGTATAAATGCCTTGAACGCTTCCCAGAGCACAAAGGGTGAGCTGACCAAACCAGTGTTCAAGCAATCAATCAGTCAGGGCTTTCTAAAGCGCGCTACTCACCCATGAGGTTCTCAAGGCGCTGGGGGGGCAGCTCCGGATCAGTCGAAGTGGCAGGTCTTGAGGTCCTTCCTGAACATGTGCAGGGTTGGAGAGCGTCTGATGTTCAACAGGAGCTCGTTCCAGGTCCTGGCTGTGATGTAGGAGAAGGCTTCCCCGCCTGTTCTGTTTCTGCGGATGCGGGGAACCTCTGCCAGGGTGAGGTCGGCGGAGCGGAGGTTCCTTTTGGGTACGCGAAAGGGTACTCTCTAGTTGAGGTATTTAGGTCCGATAATGTTGAGGGATTTGTAGGCATGGGTGAGGAGTTTGAAAGTGATCCTCTTCTCGACGGGGAGCCAGTGGAGGTCTCATAAGTGTTGGGTCATGTGTTTGTGACCTGGTGTCCCGAGGACGAGTCTGACTGCGGCGTTCTGGATGGTTTGGAGTTTGTGTAGAAGAGTTCTGTTGATTCCGGCGCATAGGGCGTATAGGGTATTGCCGTAGTCCAGTGTGCTGGTAATGAGCGTGTGGGTGACGGTCCTTCTCCAGTCAGTGGGATCCATTTGAAGGACTTTCGGAGGATGCGCAGGCAGTTGAAGCTAGTGGATGCAACGGCGTTGACCTGGCGGTTCATGGAGAGGGTGGAGTCGAGGATGATGCCGAGGGCTTGTGCATGATCTGTAGGGGTGGGTGGATTTTCAGCAGCAGAGGGCCACCAGGTGCATGGACCGAGGATGAGGACCTAGGGCTTCTCTGAATTGAGCTGCAAACAGCTGTCTCTCATCCAGGCTGCCACGTTCTTCATTCCTTCCTGGAAGCAGAGCCTGGTGTCTTCGGGATTCATCGTGAGTGAGAGGATGAGCTGGGTGTCGTCAGCGTAGGATACAATGCTGAGCCCATGCTGTCTGACGATGGTGGCAAAGGGGGCCATGTAGACGTTGAAGAGAGTGGGGCTGAACAATGATCCTTGGGGTGCTGCGCAGTTGATGTCGGTGGGTTCAAAGAGAAAGGGGGGAGTTTGATCCTCTGGGTTCTGCTGGAGAGAAAGGATTGGATCCAGAGTGGGCGTCTCCTTGTATCCCTGTGTCGTGAAGTCTGGTTGCGAGCGTGCAATGTGAACTGCGGAGATGTCTAGAAGGATGAGGGCCACAGTGTGTCCCTGGTCAAGTAGCAAGTGGATGTCGTCAGTGGGGTGAGAAGGGCGGTCTCAGTGCTGTGGTTGCTGCGGAATCCAAACTGGGAGGCGTCTAGGATGGAGGTCTCTTCGATGAAGGTGGTCAGCTGGGCGTTCACGAGTCTCGGTGACTTTGGCCGTGAAGAGGAGGAGAGAGTTTGGCCGGTAGTTTTTCAGGTCTGTTGGGTCGGCCGTTGGTTTCTTGAGGGGGGGCTTAACCTCTGCCTGTTTCCACTCATCTGGGAAGATGCCGTACATGAAAGAGGTGTTGATGATCCATCCTAGTTCGGGTGCGATAGCGGCAGCTGCCCTGTGGAATATGTCTGGTGGGCAGGGGTCCATTGGGGCTCCTGAGTGTGTTTTCTTCATGGTCGCAGTGATGTGTTCGATGGTGGTGGGATTCCAAGTCATGATGTTTGGCTTACCGGCGGCGTGGGGGGGGGGGGAGAGTGGTATCCGGCTTCTGTTCACTGAAGTTGTCATAGAGGACTTAAATCTTCAGATGGGAGTAGGAGTTGAGCTTGTCGCAGAGTTCCTGAGAAGGTGTGATGTCCGTGGCTTAGCTGGGGGGTTTTGTGAGCTGCTGTATGACGTTGAACACTTCCTTGGCATTGGTCGCATTGGTCTGGACTTTGTCTCTTATGAAGATCCGTTTGGTGTCTCTTATACGCTGGTTGTATTCTTTCAGGGCGCTCCTGTGGTTGTCCCGTGCTTACTTGGTTTTATGATTTCGCCAGGTTTTCTTTAGGCGTCTGCAGGAGCGTCTGGCTTCTTGCAGTTCCGTGGTGAACCAGGCAGCCTTCAGAGGGCATTGTTTGGCGGGGTGGCAGTGGGGTGTGAGCTTGTCGGTGCAGCAGGAGACCCAGCGGTGAAATTCAATGTCAGCGGAGTTGGTGTTGGTCGTGGCGCTTGGGGGGTTTTGGAGGAGGGTGGTGCTGAGGTGTTCCTCTGAGACCTTGCTCCAGTTCCTTTGTGGCAGGCGCGGGTGCAGTGGTGGTGTTGAAGGTGAAATGGACGCAGTGGTGCTCCGTCCACAGGGGCTGGTTGGTGTGGCTAAAGCAGACGTTTGTCCCTCCCACGAAAATTGGGTTGAGGGTGTGTCCAGCTCTGTAAATGGGTGTGTTGACCAGCTGCTTCAGTCCGAGGTTGGCGAGGAGAGTGGTGGAGTCGGGGTCGTTGCAGTTGTTGAGGTGGAAGTTCAGGTCCCCGAGTAGAATGTAGTCTGTGGAGGTGTTGCCGTGGGGTGCGGTGAGCTCGGCGATGGTAGATGCGGAATGGGTAGAGGTCCCGGCAATCTGTAGATGAGGGTGCCGCATAGCGTGGTCCTGGGGCTGATCTGGATCTGGAAGTGGAGGTGTTCTTTGTTGGGAGTCGGGGTCACTTGTGCTGGATGTGGAGGGTCGGAGGGGGGTCTTCTGTGCGATGGCTAGTCCTCCTGTGCGGTGGGGGTGGTTCTTTCTCTGGATATTATAGCCGTCGGGGATGGCAGTGGTGATGTCGGGGACGGAGTTGGCATTGGTCTAGGTTTCTGTGTAGAAGGCGACTTCAGGCGAGAGTGTCGATCAGGTCCCAGATCTCTATGGCGTGTCAGTGCAGGGAGCGCACATTGAGGAGGATGCATGTCAGGGTTTCAGTGGTGCATGCATCAGGCGGGCCTTCAGCAATTGTGGGGGTTTTGTCGATGGTGAAGGATCTGCGACAGGGTCTGCACGAGAACTGTCCCTGGGTGGTGTTTGGCAAGGATCTTCCACAGGCGGTGTGTCTTCCGGGATTGAGTGCGTGGAGGTTGGTGGAATCGTAGCGGTGGGGCCTGGGAGAGGCAGGGTTCCTGGCGCTGGCCGCCATAAAGTAGGGGAGTGGGCAGAACCAGAGGTAGGGAGGCGGGAGCTGGGCTGTGTGCAGGGGCAGGGCAGCAACGGTGGGAAGAAGTGACCAAAAAAATACAGCGGGGAAATCACAAGTAATATGGGGGAATCACAAGAAATACAGTAAACACAATAATAACACAACAGGCAACAAATGCGGAATTAAAAAGAACGTAACAGCAGGTAAAGTGGAGAACACCTGCTTGTGGAAGGGCTCTGTACCAAAGCAGAGCGGCTGCGATGTAGAGCTGCTGCTGGGGAGAGTGCTGGCCTGGTTCAGCTCGAATTGCCACACAAATTTCATCCCTAAAAACGGAATCTCGCAAAGCTCCTTGCAGCAGCCGCCATGAAAATGCATGGGGAAGAGTGAGAGGCATTTTAATGATTAACTGCACCGGGGCATGTTCGGAAAGGGTGTCAGGGAGATGGGTGGTAGATGACAACCACTGCTGCACATCTCTAGTGGTTAGCGAATAATCAATTCTGGACCATGCTTTGTGCTGTAGGGACATGCAAGTACCTTAGCGAATCTCACTGTGTTCAGCCCACCAAACATCTGTACTGTAATTGTCTGCAATTAATGTGGGCAGGATTTTGGCCACACGGTGTAAAGGCTTCAGGGGCCGCCAGCCCTGTTGAGCCAGTCGTCCAGAGGGATGTTGAAGTCGCAAAATCAGAGCACTGTCTGGGGACTGATATCAGCGAATAAGTGCCATATCTTTACAAAGAACTTGGGGTCATCAACTTTAGGAATGTAAACGCCAGCTAGTGTTACAGGGAGGTTATGTAATGTGCCTGCCAAGATGACATAACGGCCACCTTGTCAATGATACAGTGAGATGTTTTCTAAGCAAGGCCCTTTCCTATGAGGAGGCTGACCCCACTGGCATAATTAGAATAGGTTGCACCCCCTGCCTGGAGTAAGAACGCTGGGGAGAGGGTCTTGGCTAAGTGAGTTTCTTGAAGGAGGCAGATGTAAATCTTGTGCCTAAGCAGGTAGGCGTGTACCAATGGGACTTTCCGGACATCGTTTAGCCCATGTATGTTCCACGTAAGAAAGCTACCTGTGGACATCTTATTTGGGATTGTAATGAGGGGAATGGGCGTGATCTGAGTGGTGTGCGCTGTGCTGAGAAGATGTACTGTACTGCTGCCAAATGCATAACAGTGTTGTGTAGTGATGTGTCTGTGCACAATGTGTGGCCATCAACTTTTTAAATTCTCCAAACACCCCCACCCGAACCTCAACACCAATTAAACTTACCCTGTCCTGCACACGACCCACACCAACCCCCCAATTAGGTTGTGATTTTCCTCCCCTTAACATTGGTAACTGGGAATTATCCCATGGGGCAGTAGAGAATCCGAGCTGACTACCCATCAATAGGGCTGTGTCTCGGAGTGTTGAGAGCTGTCAGGGTCTCCCAATCAAGGCTATTGTAGAAAGAAACATGCACATGCAAGAGGGCATAGCTAAATGACAAACAGTGTGATTTTCGTATTAACATTTGTTGGGGTAAGCTTAGCGAGTCTGGAGATCAGCCCACCCCCACAAAGTACAACAGTTAGTTGCCTTCGATATAATAAAACATGGGTAATAACCAGTGATCAGTCATTATCACTTAGTTGCGTCCCAGTTGAGGAGCACAGCGATTTCGCCGGAGACTGGGCTGGTTTGGGCTTTTGTTTGGCAAATTTTAGAGCTTGTTTTGCATCTGTAAAATAATGTCCTTACCCTCGAGTGATCTTGAGTTTTGCTGGGTATAACATGACGTATTGCACACCTGCCTGCTGCAGCAGATGTTTGGCTGGTATGAAGTCCTGACGGGCGGCATGCATCGCCATGGTGAAATCGGGATAAAAAGATATAGGGTTGTCCATGTGTTGAATTTGTCCCTTTTCTAGACCCACCCTGAGGATTGTGTGGCAGTCCTTGTAGTTTATTAGACGAGCTATGATGAGCCAAGGAGTGCCCGCCAGTGGAGGCCTGGGAACAAGTGACCTATGGGCCCTTTTGATGATAAACACTGGTGACAGTTCCACCCCAAAGAGGTCTTTTAGCAAGGTTTGAACAAAGTCTTCCATTTTAGAGGACGCTGTGTTCTCTGGCACTCCCACGATGCGTATTTTGTAGCACATCAAATGGGCTTTTAAGTCCTCGTTTATGGCCTTTATGAGTTCCAGTACACTATCCATGCGTGGGAGCTGTTCCTTTGGCTATCCTCAGTGCTAGATACGTGGGTTTCCAGCAGATCGAGCCTGGTGTCATGTGTGTCTACACACTTTTTCACATGATCTAGGTGCGAGGTGAGTAAATCTAGTTTCGAGTTTCTTGTTTTCAATCTTCATTTCCATGAGTATTCCCCTTAAGTCAATCCCCTGCTCATCGAAATCCTCCGCACGAGTATGGCCAGACCCACTGTCCTCGGTGTGATCAGCCTGCACAGTAGCATGTTGCTTTTTTAATGAAAGTGTGATCTGCCTTCCCTCGTGTTTGCCCATTGTGTAGTGAGGATGGAGGATAACAGTATATTGTCATGTGAGGCAATATGTCACCGGCTATTGGGGCCACCACGGGGCTCCGCGCAGCCTTCTTTTGTGAGAGGCGACCCAGTCCCACTTCCCACACAGCAGCGGACCAATCCCTCACCTTAGGCCCACCACCCTCTCGAATTCCACAGCATGCAGGAGATCTCATTAAAGGAGATTGACTTCTCAGGGTGGGAGGGTTAGGGTGAGCCCCTGTGTCTGGTTCTGAAATAGACCCCCCATATCAACAAAGGGTGTAGAGGCACACAACGACCTCCATGGAATGGGGATTAGGTGGCACATGATTCCCTGGAGTACACAAGTTTGGGGTGGGGGCAAGCAAATCAGTCCTCCATGTGAGGGCAGGAGATTCCCAGCGGGCCAGAGGGGCGGTTACAGATAGTGTGCTGCTTGTGGGGGGGATCACTGATGTGCCATGGGTGCCTGTGATCCAATACCGCCAGTCACCGGCACCTCCCTCGCAGGATCCTTGGGTACCAGTCAGGTGTTGTAGTGGGTGAAGGAAGTAAGCTGCGCTTCCTGACAGACGACCGCGGGCCACCTCCCCACTGAGGTGCAGCCCGCGAGGCTCAGCAGCCAGGCCCACAGCGTGGTCTCTGCGCGAGGTAGGTCGAGCAGGGGGGCTAAGGGGCGACGTCCCAGCAACATAGTATACAGGGATCTCCTCTCAGTGCACACAGTTAGTTGGGCCAGGTGCAGTGTCCCACGCCCCCATCCTCAGAGCTATGGCTTCCAACGCCTTATACGGTCAGCGAGTGTTCACTCCATATTGTGGGAAAGCTGGGGTGTAGACCTGCCTCCCACTGCAGTGGCCAGATCTGCCTGTCACAGCCAATGCTGAGTGGGGCTGCCCTGCCTCCAAGGCAGACACAGCCTCAGTGCAAGCCACACCCCAGGTAGGCCACAGCCACGTCCGGATGGAGCACACCGACGCAGCCGGGTGCTAAGGTTTACCTGGCCCACTGGCCCCTGGCTTTTTTGTGGTGTCCACATGTGTTGATGCCATTGGGGGACCCCAGAATGTAGTTTAGATGCAGGATTAATGGCTCGACTGTCAGAGCTCGCTTAGAGAGCAGCCATCTTGCTGCTCAGCAAGACCACGCCCCCCCTTTCCTCCAACTTAATATAAAATGACACCATTTTGGTATAGTAAACTTTAAAAATGAAATTAAAGGTCCAAAGGTACTACAGCCAGCGACCCGGAAAAGTAAATAAAAGCTGTGCAGGAGTAATGCAGCACGGTATCACTGGTTGTACGGGTCCTGTGGCAGTAGTACTATACTCATTCTAAATGTTTTAAAAAATAAACAACAGTTATCTGTAGGTCACCCAAAGTCCAGTACCATAAAAAATAAGCCCACAAATCTAAAAAAAATAAAAACATTTTGAGAACACCCTAAGCAGACTGGTTTCTGGAGAGCCATACTGCTGTGCAGACAATCCAGAGTGATTCATGGTATCTGACGAAACTCCACAGAAACAGACACTGACCACACCACCCAACAGGCCTTCCAAAGCCGATTCATCACAAAACACCGACCTAATGACCAAGCTACTTACCTCTGGTAATGCTGGTAGGGATTCTATCTAGCCACAGATTCCTTACCTTAGAATTCACCCGAGGCGTCAGGCTGGATACATGCCCTTGTTTTAGAAACAAAAGGAGGAGTATCCCCTGCAGAATATAGGACGAATAGTCTGGAGGGTAGACCTAATGGCAAAAAAGGAAAAATGTATCCTTTTATTTAAAACCCCTCACTCACCAGCCTAGCGGTGACATGCTTCATCATCGGGGTCCACCCTGGTGGCCTAGCGTCACCAGGGTGTGCTTCGACACCTGAACTACAGTGGAGCGGGTTGTGACTGTAAGTGCAAAAAGAAAAATATGTTATAAATTGTCCTGGTTTTACTCCCAAAAAAAAAATAACTATTATAGAGCAACTGGACAATGTTAAAATTAATGGCGAGATGTTAGTAGGCAAGTTACGACCTACTCATCTCTATATGTGTTGGTGTGTATTGGTCGACATGTTTCTACCAATGGGCTAGTGCCCGGTTTCTTCAGGACCAAAAAACAGGTGGACGGGAGGTGTGGGCCCCCTAAAAGGCTCACCCTGTCCTGATCCCCTGTTGACCCACAGGCAAGTTGCTCGGGGTGCGGGTGCTCAACTGAATAAGTGAGCAAGGAAAAAAAAAAATGTGAAAAAGAGACCTGTGAAGGAAAAGGATAAAAGCAAAATTTCAATTATGATCATATTTACTATCCTGTAACGTCGTGAAGTGTCTCTTTATTGTGAAATACCATGCCATACAGGTTTCGTGTCACACCCTCCGGGTGAAGAAAGTGGCATCCGAAGATGCTAGGCATATTTATTGATCAATAAGTGCGTACATGGCTGCATGCGTTGTGCTTATCATACTTATATGCCCACTGGGTGACGCCCTCTGAGGGCGCGTGCAACGCAGCAGTCGAGTTCAAGGGGCTATGCTAAGTCTGAATAATCACCTTGGTGCGCGTAATTAATAGTGGCTATCATAAAGTTATGCTATGGTAGCGTGCGCATAGATTTTAGTTTATCGTTCCTTATCGTGAAAATCACCGTTAAAATGAACGTACATGACTAACATACATATAACATATAGAAGTACACATGGGTTTGGTGGCATGAGTCGAGGCTTACTTATTTAAGAGCTCTGTTGTGCTTCATCGGGCAGGGCGTAGGCTCTTCGCATCAGAAAAACATATTCTGCAATGGCGGAATATATGGGGAGTTAGTTGAGCGTTTGTCAGGGAGGGCCGAGGTAGCGGAAAGAGAAGCGCCGAGAGTAGCCGATCCGAGTGGGAATCTCGGATGGACCAGCGCGTCCGCTTGAAAAAGTAATTTACTTACAGTTTGCTGGCGAAGCGATTAAGCTGAGACCTACTGCCATGGTTCCCTGCTCGGCTATAGTGGCCGTTCAGTGCAGGCTGTAATAATAGGCGTCGGCCACTTCCGGGGTGGGCGTGGCTGAGCATCCGGCAAGGGGCGTGGTTACGTGGTAAACACGTCGTCATGACGCTATTGGAAGCCTGCATACGGCAGACCCCTTGGGAGAGTGAATAAACGTAAACAAACACTCGTGTTAGCGTGTGATTATGATTGGAGATTGGAAAAACGCATAACACATTGGGAGTTGTAGACAGAGAGGGAGGCAAATTTATAAGGGATTACAAAATAAGGCAGCGGCCACAGACCTGTCTAAGAGAAATTTATATAGACAGGGGGAGCCCTCATATGTATAGCCAGGATGGTCTAAGGGAGTGTCTGGGAGCATATTACATTAGGAGAGAGGATAGTGCGTCTCTCTGCTAGGTTGGGAAACTCCAAAGCAAACTTAGAGTATCAGGGTAAGGAGCCCATGTTAAGGTCCTTGAAGGTAAAATGATGGGAAGAATTATGAAAGGACTATGGGCCATGAGAAGGTAACTGGTTATTTGAGAACGGTGGCCCATGGAATATTATCGTTAAGGCCCGTTTTGTGGCTGGAAAGTCTGTAGATCCAACGCTGTTCCTTTTCAAACAGGCGTGCTTGAGCATTGGGACCTGGTTGGATTTGTTCGATGACAGTCCATCGCATATCATTGGGGGTATGGTGCGCTGTCAGAAAATGATCTGTAAGTCTGGTGTTATTCTTTTTGCATCTCACTGTGCTTCGATGTTCAGATATTCGCAGTTTAACTTTGCGTGTTGTCATTCCGATGTACGGAATTCCACAGGTACATTTGATCAAGTATATGACATTGGAACTGTTGCAGTTTGTATGTGATCTCTGTTCCCATGTATTTCCTTGTTCAAGATCCAGGGTTTTTGTGTTAGCGGTGAGGTGGCAAACGCTGCAGTCCCCGCATCTGGAGTGTCCAGTTACTGGTGGGAGACCCCATATGGCAGTGATAGTGGGGTTGGTGTCGTTGGCAGTAGTCTTTGGCCGAGTGTTGACCAATCTGTCTTTTAGGCTGCGCGCCTTTTTGTACGAGGAAAGAGGTTTTTCCCATTTGTATTTGCCAGTGCAGAGTATGGACCAATGTTTTCGTATGCTTTTGCTCACCTGATTGGATACAGCATTGTATGTTGTAACACACGTGAGTGGAATGTCTTCCTTGTTTTTGGGTGTGTCCTCGAGTAGAGCTTCTCGTGGTTGGTTCCTTGCTCTTTTCTGGCATCTGTTGATGATTGTCTGGGGGTAGCCTCGATTAGTGAGTTTAATTGTGAGGTCTTGCGCCTGTTCTTTGTAATCAGATATTTTACTGCAGTTCCTTCTTAGTGGTAAGTACTGTCCATATGGCAGGTTTTCCCTGAGGGGGCGGGGATGGAAGCTGTCAAATCTCAGGAGATTATTTTTCGCAGTTGGCTTGAAGTGTGTTTTGGTTATCAAGCTTTCATTTTCTTTTTGGATTTCTATGTCAAGGAAGACCATCTTGTTTGTGTCTATGCTGTGGGTAAATCTTAAGTTGGGATCACAGGTGTTCAGCCAAGTGATGAATGACATTAGTGTCTCTCGTGGCCCTTGCCATATGGTGAAGACGTCGTCTATGTATCGCCGCCAGAATTTTATGTGAGAACCAAAGGGATTGTTTGCTGACAGGACGAATTTCTTCTCGAAGTCATAGACGTAAAGCCCCGCTACACTGGGGGCAAAAACACTGCCCATGGAAGTCCCCCCAATTTGGAGGTACAGGGTCCCCTCATATTCAAAGAAGTTCCTTTTTAGGGCAAGGATTGCGCAATTGACAATGAAGTCCTTAGGGGGGCGGTGGTTCCACTCAGAATTGTCAAGTGTTTGTCTCAGTACCTCAATTGTCGCATCTTGTGGTATGTTGGTATAAAGGCTTTCTATGTCAAAGCTTACCAGAATGTAGTCTTCTTCTACTGTGATGTTTTCCAGAAGGGTTAGTAAGCTTTTAGTATCCCTCAAGTATGTACTTGTGCCCTGTACGATTGTTTTCAAGAAAAAATCACAAAATCTAGACAGAGGTTCTAGTAATGATCCTATTCCTGATACGATGGGCCTGCTGGGTGGAGGTAATTTGCCTTTGTGCATCTTCGGTACCACATAAAAATATGGGATCTTGCCCTCAGTTGTGCTCAGATAATCAGCTTCCTGTTTTGAGATGTCTCCAGCGGATTCTGCTGTTTCTACCATATTGGTAATTTCAATGCGTAGGTCTTCGGTTGGGTCCACCGATAGTGTTTGATAATTATTGGTGTCACTCAGTAGGCGTTTGCATTCTGCATCATAGTCACTTTTGTTCATGACCACTAGGCCTCCGCCTTTGTCGGCTGGTTTGATTATTATGTTGTCATCGTTTTGCAAATCAGACAGTGCTTGATTCTCAGCTCTGCTGTTGTTCTTGTACTGAGCATTCTCTGTTAGGGCTTCAATATCATTGAACACAGCCTGTTCAAAGGTGCTGATTTCCACCGGGACACAATGTGGTGGTGGTATGAAGGCTGATCTTGTTCTGAGACCTGTCTCATTGGTGATTTCATTTGGTTCACCCGGGGTATTTTTCTCAAAGAATGCTTTAAGTTTGAGTTTGCGGAAGAAGGCCGCTAGTTCGCAGTGTAATTTGAACTTGTCAAGAGCTGCTGTGGGTACAAATCCTAATCCCTTGTTGAGGACCTTGGTTTCTGTGGTCGTTAGTGTGCGTGAGGATAAGTTCGTTACTAACTCCTCACATTGCTGGGGCCCGCATTGTTTGCTGCCGACTTGCTCCTGGTGATGCTGCCCATTGTGTCTTCCTCTTCCCAGTGGACGTTGTTCCCTCGTTTGTTGCGTCCTCTTCCGCGCTTGCCTCTGTTCTGAAAAGGAGGGCGGAATTGGTTTTGTGGAAAAGGGAATGGTTGGAAGGGTGGTTGCCATCCATACATGGGAAAGTGTGGTGGTTGTTGGAAAGGGTTCATTGAGGGATGTTGAAAAGGAGGTTGCATGGGATGATTGTACTGTGGCCATTGGTAGTGTCCTCTGTATGTCCCTTGCTGTCTTTGTCTAGGTGTCCCGTTGTTAGACCCAGCACTGCTGTTGGAACTGTTGGAGGTATTGCTTGATGCATCGGAGTCCTGATCCGGAGTTCCAGTTGCTTTGTACTCTGGGTCAGAGTAGGGGTAGACCTTCACAAACGAGAATTTCTTGAGATCTTTTTGAAATTTTTGGACCTTCTGTTGTGTGAAATTTTCCCGATATTCGTTAATTTCTTTGTTCAGATCATCCAGTTTTTTCTTGTAGCCAGTGATGCTGGCTTTGATTTGGCTTTCTGTCACCTGGATCTCTATCTGAATTTTTTCTGAGAGGCGCACGGCTGTTTTTAGGATTAGTATAATCCAGTCGTGCGTGCAGTGCCACGCGATGTGGACCCAGTCTTTTCTAAATTCGGCATCGTCCAGGAAGATGCGTGGGGCGTTAGTGACTAGTAGACCCTTTGGAGCTATACTGTTTGTGAAGTACTCCTTCAATATCGTACCATGTAGGATGGTTCTTATTCGGTTCCGTTTCATCTCCGTCAGCTTCTCCCAGTCAGATGTTTGAGAGATGGTGTTGCTAATGTTAGCATCAGCAAATACACTGAGGTCATTCATGATAGAGTCTATTTCTTCCGTGGAATAAGTTAGGCCAGGGTTCTCAGCCATGGTAGCCGTGGTGTGTACTTTGTGGATTTTACAGGAGTAAAATGCACTCTCGCAGCTGTGCGCTGCCAGGAATGTAATGATCAAAGGAGAGAGTAAGGGATTGTCCACAGGCAAATTGGACCAGGATTACTCCTATTCCCCTAGGGCAAATGTTTTAGAAACAAAAGGAGGAGTATCCCCTGCAGAATATAGGACGAATAGTCTGGAGGGTAGACCTAATGGCAAAAAAGGAAAAATGTATCCTTTTATTTAAAACCCCTCACTCACCAGCCTAGCGGTGACATGCTTCATCATCGGGGTCCACCCTGGTGGCCTAGCGTCACCAGGGTGTGCTTCGACACCTGAACTACAGTGGAGCGGGTTGTGACTGTAAGTGCAAAAAGAAAAATATGTTAAAAATTGTCCTGGTTTTACTAAAAAAAAAAAAAAACTTTATTATAGAGCAACTGGACAATGTTAAAATTAATGGCGAGATGTTAGTAGGCAAGTTACGACCTACTCATCTCTATATGTGTTGGTGTGTATTGGTCGACATGTTTCGACCAATGGGCTAGTGCCCGGTTTCTTCAGGACCAAAAAACAGGTGGACGGGAGGTGTGGGCCCCCTAAAAGGCTCACCCTGTCCTGATCCCCTGTTGACCCACAGGCAAGTTGCTCGGGGTGCGGGTGCTCAACTGAATAAGTGAGCAAGGAAAAAAAAAAAATGTGAAAAAGAGACCTGTGAAGGAAAAGGATAAAAGCAAAATTTCAATTATGATCATATTTACTATCCTGTAACGTCGTGAAGTGTCTCTTTATTGTGAAATACCATGCCATACAGGTTTCGTGTCACACCCTCCGGGTGAAGAAAGTGGCATCCGAAGATGCTAGGCATATTTATTGATCAATAAGTGCGTACATGGCTGCATGCGTTGTGCTTATCATACTTGTATGCCCACTGGGTGACGCCCTCTGAGGGCGCGTGCAACGCAGCAGTCGAGTTCAAGGGGCTATGCTAAGTCTGAATAATCACCTTGGTGCGCGTAATTAATAGTGGCTATCATAAAGTTATGCTATGGTAGCGTGCGCATAGATTTTAGTTTATCGTTCCTTATCGTGAAAATCACCGTTAAAATGAACGTACATGACTAACATACATATAACATATAGAAGTACACATGGGTTTGGTGGCATGAGTCGAGGCTTACTTATTTAAGAGCTCTGTTGTGCTTCATCGGGCAGGGCGTAGGCTCTTCGCATCAGAAAAACATATTCTGCAATGGCGGAACATATGGGGAGTTAGTTGAGCGTTTGTCAGGGAGGGCCGAGGTAGCGGAAAGAGAAG
Source organism: Lissotriton helveticus (assembly GCF_964261635.1). Lineage (NCBI taxonomy): Eukaryota > Metazoa > Chordata > Amphibia > Caudata > Salamandridae > Lissotriton > Lissotriton helveticus. The sequence continues at coordinate 1,752,576,824 of NC_136067.1, forward strand.
CGCCGAGAGTAGCCGATCCGAGTGGGAATCTCGGATGGACCAGCGCGTCCGCTTGAAAAAGTAATTTACTTACAGTTTGCCGGCGAAGCGATTAAGCTGAGACCTACTGCCATGGTTCCCTGCTCGGCTATAGTGGCCGTTCAGTGCAGGCTGTATTAATAGGCGTCGGCCACTTCCGGGGTGGGCGTGGCTGAGCATCCGGCAAGGGGCGTGGTTACGTGGTAAACACGTCGTCATGACGCTATTGGAAGCCTGCATACGGCAGACCCCTTGGGAGAGTGAATAAACGTAAACAAACACTCGTGTTAGCGTGTGATTATGATTGGAGATTGGAAAAACGCATAACACATTGGGAGTTGTAGACAGAGAGGGAGGCAAATTTATAAGGGATTACAAAATAATATAAGGGATTACAAAATAAGGCAGCGGCCACAGACCTGTCTAAGAGAAATTTATATAGACAGGGGGAGCCCTCATATGTATAGACAGGATGGTCTAAGGGAGTGTCTGGGAGCATATTACATTAGGAGAGAGGATAGTGCGTCTCTCTGCTAGGTTGGGAAACTCCAAAGCAAACTTAGAGTATCAGGGTAAGGAGCCCATGTTAAGGTCCTTGAAGGTAAAATGATGGGAAGAATTATGAAAGGACTATGGGCCATGAGAAGGTAACTGGTTATTTGAGAACGGTGGCCCATGGAATATTATCGTTAAGGCCCGTTTTGTGGATGGAAAGTCTGTAGATCCAACGCTGTTCCTTTTCAAACAGGCGTGCTTGAGCATTGGGACCTGGTTGGATTTGTTCGATGACAGTCCATCGCATATCATTGGGGGTATGGTGCGCTGTCAGAAAATGATCTGTAAGTCTGGTGTTATTCTTTTTGCATCTCACTGTGCTTCGATGTTCAGATATTCGCAGTTTAACTTTGCGTGCTGTCATTCCGATGTACGGAATTCCACAGGTACATTTGATCAAGTATATGACATTGGAACTGTTGCAGTTTGTATGTGATCTCTGTTCCCATGTTTTTCCTTGTTCAAGATCCAGGGTTTTTGTGTTAGCGGTGAGGTGGCAAACGCTGCAGTCCCCGCATCTGGAGTGTCCAGTTACTGGTGGGAGACCCCATATGGCAGTGATAGTGGGGTTGGTGTCGTTGGCAGTAGTCTTTGGCCGAGTGTTGACCAATCTGTCTTTTAGGCTGCGCGCCTTTTTGTACGAGGAAAGAGGTTTTTCCCATTTGTATTTGCCAGTGCAGAGTATGGACCAATGTTTTCGTATGCTTTTGCTCACCTGATTGGATACAGCATTGTATGTTGTAACACACGTGAGTGGAATGTCTTCCTTGTTTTTGGGTGTGTCCTCGAGTAGAGCTTCTCGTGGTTGGTTCCTTGCTCTTTTCTGGCATCTGTTGATGATTGTCTGGGGGTAGCCTCGATTAGTGAGTTTAATTGTGAGGTCTTGCGCCTGTTCTTTGTAATCAGATATTTTACTGCAGTTCCTTCTTAGTGGTAAGTACTGTCCATATGGCAGGTTTTCCCTGAGGGGGCGGGGATGGAAGCTGTCAAATCTCAGGAGATTATTTTTCGCAGTTGGCTTGAAGTGTGTTTTGGTTATCAAGCTTTCATGTTCTTTTTGGATTTCTATGTCAAGGAAGACCATCTTGTTTGTGTCTATGCTGTGGGTAAATTTTAAGTTGGGATCACAGGTGTTCAGCCAAGTGATGAATGACATTAGTGTCTCTCGTGGCCCTTGCCATATGGTGAAGACGTCGTCTATGTATCGCCGCCAGAATTTTATGTGAGAACCAAAGGGATTGTTTGCTGACAGGACGAATTTCTTCTCGAAGTCATAGACGTAAAGCCCCGCTACACTGGGGGCAAAAACACTGCCCATGGAAGTCCCCCCAATTTGGAGGTACAGGGTCCCCTCATATTCGAAGAAGTTCCTTTTTAGGGCAAGGATTGCGCAATTGACAATGAAGTCCTTAGGGGGGCGGTGGTTCCACTCAGAATTGTCAAGTGTTTGTCTCAGTACCTCAATTGTCGCATCTTGTGGTATGTTGGTATAAAGGCTTTCTATGTCAAAGCTTACCAGAATGTAGTCTTCTTCTACTTTGATGTTTTACAGAAGGGTTAGTAAGCTTTTAGTATCCCTCAAGTATGTACTTGTGCCCTGTACGATTGTTTTCAAGAAAAAATCACACAATCTAGACAGAGGTTCTAGTAATGATCCTATTCCTGATACGATGGGCCTGCTGGGTGGAGGTAATTTGCCTTTGTGCATCTTCGGTACCACATAAAAATATGGGATCTTGCCCTCAGTTGTGCTCAGATAATCAGCTTCCTGTTTTGAGATGTCTCCAGCGGATTCTGCTGTTTCTACCATATTGGTAATTTCAATGCGTAGGTCTTCGGTTGGGTCCACCGATAGTGTTTGATAATTATTGGTGTCACTCAGTAGGCGTTTGCATTCTGCATCATAGTCACTTTTGTTCATGACCACTAGGCCTACGCCTTTGTCGGCTGGTTTGATTATTATGTTGTCATCCTTTTGCAAATCAGACAGTGCTTGATTCTCAGCTCTGCTGTTGTTCTTGTACTGAGCATTCTCTGTTAGGGCTTCAATATCATTGAACACAGCCTGTTCAAAGGTGATGATTTCCACCGGGACACAATGTGGTGGTGGTATGAAGGCTGATCTTGTTCTGAGACCTGTCTCATTGGTGATTTCATTTGGTTCACCCGGGGTATTTTTCTCAAAGAATGCTTTAAGTTTGAGTTTGCGGAAGAAGGCCGCTAGTTCGCAGTGTAATTTGAACTTGTCAAGAGCTGCTGTGGGTACAAATCCTAATCCCTTGTTGAGGACCTTGGTTTCTGTGGTCGTTAGTGTGCGTGAGGATAAGTTCGTTACTAACTCCTCACATTGCTGGGGCCCGCATTGTTTGCTGCCGACTTGCTCCTGGTTATGCTGCCCATTGTGTCTTCCTCTTCCCAGTGGACGTTGTTCCCTCGTTTGTTGCGTCCTCTTCCGCGCTTGCCTCTGTTCTGAAAAGGAGGGCGGAATTGGTTTTGTGGAAAAGGGAATGGTTGGAAGGGTGGTTGCCATCCATACATGGGAAAGTGTGGTGGTTGTTGGAAAGGGTTCATTGAGGGATGTTGAAAAGGAGGTTGCATGGGATGATTGTACTGTGGCCATTGGTAGTGTCCTCTGTATGTCCCTTGCTGTCTTTGTCTAGGTGTCCCGTTGTTAGACCCAGCACTGCTGTTGGAACTGTTGGAGGTATTGCTTGATGCATCGGAGTCCTGATCCGGAGTTCCAGTTGCTTTGTACTCTGGGTCAGAGTAGGGGTAGACCTTCACAAACGATAATTTCTTGAGATCTTTTTGAAATTTTTGGACCTTCTGTTGTGTGAGATTTTCCCGATATTCGTTAATTTCTTTGTTCAGATCATCCAGTTTTTTCTTGTAGCCAGTGATGCTGGCTTTGATTTGGCTTTCTGTCACCTGGATCTCTATCTGAATTTTTTCTGAGAGGCGCACGGCTGTTTTTAGGATTAGTATAATCCAGTCGTGCGTGCAGTGCCACGCGATGTGGGCCCAGTCTTTTCTAAATTCGGCATCGTCCAGGAAGATGCGTGGGGCGTTAGTGACTAGTAGACCCTTTGGAGCTATACTGTTTGTGAAGTACTCCTTCAATATCGTACCATGTAGGATGGTTCTTATTCGGTTCCGTTTCATCTCCGTCAGCTTCTCCCAGTCAGATGTTTGAGAGATGGTGTTGCTAATGTTAGCATCAGCAAATACACTGAGGTCATTCATGATAGAGTCTATTTCTTCCGTGGAATAAGTTAGGCCAGGGTTCTCAGCCATGGTAGCCGTGGTGTGTACTTTGTGGATTTTACAGGAGTAAAATGCACTCTCGCAGCTGTGCGCTGCCAGGAATGTAATGATCAAAGGAGAGAGTAAGGGATTGTCCACAGGCAAATTGGACCAGGATTACTCCTATTCCCCTAGGGCAAATGTTTTAGAAACAAAAGGAGGAGTATCCCCTGCAGAATATAGGACGAATAGTCTGGAGGGTAGACCTAATGGCAAAAAAGGAAAAATGTATCCTTTTATTTAAAACCCCTCACTCACCAGCCTAGCGGTGACATGCTTCATCATCGGGGTCCACCCTGGTGGCCTAGCGTCACCAGGGTGTGCTTCGACACCTGAACTACAGTGGAGCGGGTTGTGACTGTAAGTGCAAAAAGAAAAATATGTTAAAAATTGTCCTGGTTTTACTAAAAAAAAAAAAACTATTATAGAGCAACTGGACAATGTTAAAATTAATGGCGAGATGTTAGTAGGCAAGTTACGACCTACTCATCTCTATATGTGTTGGTGTGTATTGGTCGACATGTTTCTACCAATGGGCTAGTGCCCGGTTTCTTCAGGACCAAAAAACAGGTGGACGGGAGGTGTGGGCCCCCTAAAAGGCTCACCCTGTCCTGATCTCCTGTTGACCCACAGGCAAGTTGCGCGGGGTGCGGGTGCTCAACTGAATAAGTGAGCAAGGAAAAAAAAAAATGTGAAAAAGAGACCTGTGAAGGAAAAGGATAAAAGCAAAATTTCAATTATGATCATATTTACTATCCTGTAACGTTGTGAAGTGTCTCTTTATTGTGAAATACCATGCCATACAGGTTTCGTGTCACACCCTCCGGGTGAAGAAAGTGGCATCCGAAGATGCTAGGCATATTTATTGATCAATAAGTGCGTACATGGCTGCATGCGTTGTGCTTATCATACTTGTATGCCCACTGGGTGACGCCCTCTGAGGGCGCGTGCAACGCAGCAGTCGAGTTCAAGGGGCTATGCTAAGTCTGAATAATCACCTTGGTGCGCGTAATTAATAGTGGCTATCATAAAGTTATGCTATGGTAGCGTGCGCATAGATTTTAGTTTATCGTTCCTTATCGTGAAAATCACCGTTAAAATGAACGTACATGACTAACATACATATAACATATAGAAGTACACATGGGTTTGGTGGCATGAGTCGAGGCTTACTTATTTAAGAGCTCTGTTGTGCTTCATCGGGCAGGGCGTAGGCTCTTCGCATCAGAAAAACATATTCTGCAATGGCGGAACATATGGGGAGTTAGTTGAGCGTTTGTCAGGGAGGGCCGAGGTAGCGGAAAGAGAAGCGCCGAGAGTAGCCGATCCGAGTGGGAATCTCGGATGGACCAGCGCGTCCGCTTGAAAAAGTAATTTACTTACAGTTTGCCGGCGAAGCGATTAAGCTGAGACCTACTGCCATGGTTCCCTGCTCGGCTATAGTGGCCGTTCAGTGCAGGCTGTATTAATAGGCGTCGGCCACTTCCGGGGTGGGCGTGGCTGAGCATCCGGCAAGGGGCGTGGTTACGTGGTAAACACGTCGTCATGACGCTATTGGAAGCCTGCATACGCCTGCCCTGCCTATAAAGGTGCCTTCCCAGCACACTGACAATAGTTTTGTTTTGCAACTTTAAACACTAGTAGTGCGGAGTCATGAAGAACACTGACCACTGGTGTGGAAAACTAGGATCTTGAAAGGGGAACAGCCTTGAACCTAGAAATTTTAACTTAGAAATTTGTTTGCAGAGCAGGGAGGATTGGTGGGTCAGTAAGGAATCTGCATCTAGATAGAGTCTCTACCAGATAAGGCGTTACCAAAGGTAAGTAACTTGTTCGTCTGATAGAGACTTTTAATCGCAGATTCCTTATTTTAGAATAGATATCCAAGCAATACCTCCCCGGAGGAGAGTCTGCAAAATAATTTCACACTAAAAAGTCCTGCAGGAAGGAACAGGAAAAATGCCCATCCTTATAGACCTAACTGTCCAGGCAGTAGTGCTTGGGAAACGTGTGTAGAGATGCCCACTTTGCAGCCTAACAGATGTCCATAACCAGAACTCAGAGTGTTAACACAGTAGTTGCGTCTTCAAATTCGAAAAATCAAACTCAAAAGTTTTGTTCTAAGGCAATTTAGAGGATTTTTATAAGCTTAAATTATTTACTGAAAGGTGTACTTTTTAAACGCAAGTCCTCATCCACACCGCTGAACACCAAATGTTGGAAAGTGGGTTATTGGTGAGGGCAAATGTAGGTCTGCCACTGGCAATAAGGCCACTAACACATGATAGGACTCAGCATAGGTCTTAGAAAATTATTCCTTTGCTCAACCCTTGGTAACGTGACTGCGAGCTGACAGGCTTAACTTCAAAGACAGGTATGTAAAGCATTCTATAACACCATTTCAGTTAATAATTAAGACACAACACAAAATAAAAATCCAATGCCAATTTATAAAAATAGGTAATATTTTTATATTTTAAATGACACCAAAACGAAAATAATCCACTGTAGGGAACCAGAGATATGGATTTTTAAAGATTAGTCACTTTCTAGTGCTTAGAAACCAACAGTGCCCCTTTAAGTCATTTTGTTTTCTCTGTCAGGGACACACCTTTATAAATTGTTCTGAAGTATTCTCACCACTGTAGTGGGCCGCTTTCTTCAGCAAGCGGGGTCCAGTTAGAACACCTTCCTGGCGTTCTGCTTGCGGGTCCCAAAGTATCCAACACACAATCCAAGGTTCTGGAATCTCCAAGAGGGTCCTTGAAAGTGTGAAACTTCAATTCCGCAATCCACTTGAACAAAACCCTTACAAATCCACTGGTACTCCAGGCTTTGAATTCTTTGTGGGGCTGTCCAGGTGAGCTCTGTTAACCTGTAACTTGCAGGGAGTCCACTCTTAGTCCTTGGGCAGCAAGGTAATCCACAGGGCTGTAGTTTCAGATGGTGCAGTCTTCATAGGTCAGGCCTTAGAGTTCCTTGCACAGCAAAAAAACTTTCCAGCAGGGCACTTCTTGCTTCATTCAGTTTCAAGCAGCAGATCTGGAGGGCTCTGCCCCTCTCAGATACTTATTCAAAAATCTCTGGGTCAAGCACCAGGTTACTGCTGACCAATGAGAGCAGGGCAACTCCTCATAGTAATGACCACATCTTCTAGAGTGTGGCATTAGTTTGTCCCAGAGTGCATAATTCTTCCAAATGCATAATGGCTGATTTTCCAGCAAGGAGGTAAGAGCTGACTAAACACACCCCCTGGGATTGCTTATTTCTATGGACTCTCCCCATACCATCTGCATCTGCACATACCTTCCTTAAGCCTAGCCCTGACTCTGGGTCAAGTCTGTCCAAGTGGACTGAAACCCAGGCCTCCCCTCTACCTTTGAAGTGGATGGTTTACGACTCCACCCCCTAGTCTGGCATTCCTATAGACCAGCAAACTGCCCAACCAGCAGAGTGATTAACCCGAGGGGTTCCTTATCAACTCTTCAAAGCAGCCTGGCTAATCCACTTAACTCTGACCAATCAGGGCAGACCACTGGAAGGCTGAATTTGGACTTCCAAACAAGAAAGTCTTATAACTTCTTGTATGTACACTTTAGGAGAAATTCAACAATATAATATTGTTGGATTTACTACTACCATTACGGGAAGTCTTTGAATGGTCCTGCTAGTCCTCTCCTATCAATATTTATTAATCAATAACTTCCTCCTGCTCTATTTAAACTCTCCCTCTCCCCTAATTTTACTTTCTCAGGAGTACTAATATATTGTCCTCCTGAACACCATGCTAACTGGATCCCTACTTTCATGGAAGAGATTTCCCCTCTAGTTATCAACAAAGCTAACTTCACAGTCTTAGGAGATGTGAACTTACATATGGAAGATCATACCTGCATTAATAGCACTAGATTCATATCAGACTTGTCCTCACTAAATCTAAAGCTCTTAAATTCAGGTCCTACCCATATGGCAGGACATTTTCTTGATCCTATCATTTCGAATCTCAGTACCATTACTTGCTCTCTGGCACTTCCCGTTAATTGGTCCGATCACTACCAGATAAATTTCCAAGTGAGCTCCCCCCATGATAATTTCGACTTCAATAATAGCAAAGGAGTAGGAGAAATACATTGAAATTGGAAAAAACGTAATATCGGCAAACTTAACGGATATCTGGAGAAACACAAACCTACTCTAGAACAAAACACTGGTCCCCTTGCTGAGTCAGTACATAAATGGCTCTCTGAAGCCATCGACCCATGCCTGCCTACTACCAACTACAGAAGGACCATTCATCGTCCCCCAGCACCTTGGTATAACGACTCCTTAAAAAACTCTAAAACCAACTGTAAGATCCTTGAAAGAAGGTGGAGGAGAAATTATGATTTACCCTCCAAACAGATCTAGAAAATGGCTTTGAGTAAATACCATCAAGAATGTAAACTAGCCCGAGTAACTTTTGTTAACCTGACACTCTGCAATGCCGTCAACAATGCTAAAACACTTTTCAACACAGTAAAGGAACTCGCTGGCTCGGAGACGGTAGCTAAACCCCCAACGCTATCCCTAACTAAATGCGAGGATTTAGCAGCCTTCTTTATAACTAAAGTCGAGGGCATCTACCAAGAGATGATCGCACAGGAACAGGAAGTAGGCAGCAATGAGAATACTAATATATCTCCTCCTTTGGTACATCATCCTTCAGCTGCATCAGAACACATTGAAACAGGCAAGGACTACATCCTAACGGATTGGCCCGTCCTAACAACTGAAAATACGAACATACTCCTGAACTCCATTAAATCGGGTTCGCCTATGGACCCACTGCCAGCCAATATTCTGAAGCAATTAGATCACTCCGTGATATCTGTACTAATGCATCTTCTCAACACATCACTTAAAGAAGCGGAAATTCCTTCTACTTGGAAGTATGCCATAATTCACCCACTGCTAAAGAAACCCAATACAGATCCCGAAGACATTAAAAATTATCGCCCATATCTCTGCTGCCAATTCTGTCCAAAATTTTGGAAAAACATATACACATCAATCTGACACAATTTGTTGCCTCGCAACATCTACTCCATCCCTCACAGTCAGGTTTTAGGGCAGGTTTTTCAACTGAAACCACCCTATTAGGAGTGACGGAAACAATCCGCCAGAATTTAGACAAAGGGGAAACAGTGGCGCTCATTCTGCTTGATTTGAGCGCCGGTTTCGATATCATCTCACACACGGTACTCCTGAACACACTGAGTAACATCGGTATTGGTAAAGGAGCTTTAAAATGGATTCAAGCTTTCCTTTTAAACAGAACTTTTGAGGTCTTTTCCCAAAAAGCCTGTTCTAAAACCCATTAATTTGCACTTGGAGTTCCTCAGGGCTCCATCCTGAGCCTGTTACTCTTTAACCTATACGTAAAACCCCTGGCGGAGCTAGCAGAGAAATCTGGTCTAGTAATCTTCTCATATGCAGATGATTCCCAAATCATGTTCTCACTATCGGCGCAAAACCCAAATGACACCTCTTCGCTTAAGACAGGACTCACCAACATTGCAGCTTGGAAGCAATCTAATTTTCTCAAACTAAACGGAGAAAAACATACTGGGTAAACAAAAAATCTCTGGAGCACACAACACTGGCCAGACAAAATAGGAGACCTACCCATCCCCGTACCCTATGTACGTAATCTAAGTGTCATCTTGGATGACACCCTGAGCATGCAGGCACAATCGGTAAAAGTTGCAGCCACCTGATTTTCCATCAACAAGTGGTTGAAAAAAATCTGCTGGATGTTACCAGAAACTACCAACAAAATGGTAGTCAATGCCTTAATTACCTCCAGGCTAGATTATGGAAACATCCTTTACGTGGGTTCCAACAAACAAGTAACTCATAGACTACAGATGGCCCAAAATGCAGCGGTCAGACTTTTATGCAACATGCCCAAAAAAGCATCCATCTCTGTGTTCCGACGAAAACTACATTGGCTAACTATAGAAAATCGTGTAAAGTTTAAGGCACTCACTTATATGCATAAAATCAAAGCTGGGACAGCCCCGAAGTATCTCAGCTCCCTGATCACACCCTATGTTCCTCCGAGAGATCTTAGGTCAGCCTCCCAAGGACGCTTTATGGTTCCAAAATACAAGCTAACCCGCATGGGAGGTAAATCCTTTACACACCTAGGACCTACATACTGGAATTCACTTCCCATTCCACTTAGGAAAGAAACAAGCTACCCCAGTTTTCGCAAGCAATTGAAAACTTGGCTGTTTGATAAATAACTTTCCAGTTCCTCCTGTGTTATGGCTTCATGGTATGCGCCGGGAAACCCTTTCGGGTAGCGGTTGCGCAATATAAATTCTAGATAAATAAATAAAAATAAATACCATGTTAACCTATGGGCCATGGGGTTTGCAATGGGGAAAATGACTGGGGCCACTTTTGTAGCACCAGGGCTTATAAAACCATATTTTATAAGTATTTACCTAATTTCTACAGGACCCCCACCCCCTGTGCACCTAGGGGAGACTTCAGGGGTTCTGAATCTGCAGAAATCATGCAGATTATCCTCACTCAATTCTTCTAGCATCAAAGTCGAATTTGAGCAGCTCTTTAACACAATGTGGGGAGTGAAATGTAAAATTTCACTTTACCCAGGCATATAAAAACTCATTTTATACGGCTGCTCCTTATAGATAACTGACCCCCCACCCTGGGATACCTAGGGGTGACCCTGGGGGTCCCTAATATGCAAAAACATAGTAGGTTTTACATTTTTAAGGGTCCCTACCCCCAAAGTCGAGTTTGGGCACAATTTAAGGTTTAAAAGCTGTCCTGGCTACCAGGGATACTTTTAAACTGACCTCATGCTTCAGCACTGCACACATGCTAGTGCAGAACATCTGCTGGCCTCTAAACTGCCATGCCCCAGGATACTGGAGACTTCTAGGTAGTTTCAATCCCCTGCCCTATTACATACTAGGGTCTTATGGGGCAGGTCATGCCAATTAAAGGGGTACCCCACCATACCATAGTGTACCCTAGTGTATGTTGGGTGTTTTAACTGTATTCTAATGTGTTCCTTTTAGCTTGGCACTGGTACTGGGCCTGGTTAAACAGAGCCCAGGGTCAGTCAGAGTCCGTTAACACCAGTTCCAGTCAGCAAAAAGTTGGGGCTTGCCCAGGGCACAGGATGACTTTGCAACCACGTAATAGACAGAATTCTTCATAACTTCGCAGTGCACACACTGCAATCCCCTTGGGGTTTTAGAGATGATCAGAGTGTCATCTGTGAACATTAAAATCGGGATCTTTTTGACAGCTAAAACAGGTGCATCAGTGTGGATAGCAGCAAGAAAGTTAGCGACTCCATTAATAAAGAGGGAGAACAATGTGGGAGCCAACACATCCTTGGCAGACACCCTTTCGTACAGGGAATGGGTCTGTCCTATTTCCCTGAGTCCCCTAGGAGATTTGTGCATACGTTTCCTCGTGGAGGCGGGCAATGAGGGAAAGTAGGTCAAGTGGCACCCCCATCTCCTTCAATACCGCCCACAGTTTATTTGGTGTGACCAAGTCGAAGGCTGATTTAAGGTCAACAAAGGCAGCGTACATGCTGCCCTTGCCAAGGACTATTATTCACCAATATATTAAAACAAATCGAAAGACCTGATCAATGGTGCTTATGTGGGCCCAGGAACCAGCCTGAAGCGGGCTATGGGTGGTGTTTTCATCTATCCAGGCTTGGGCCTTGGTCAGAACAAGCCGAGCCACCACTTTTTGTATAGAGTCCTTAAGGTTTATTGGCCTATTGTTACCTGGCAGGGATTTGTCTTTTTTTTTTACATACTGGGATGATCTCTGCCTCCTGCCAGGTAGCCGGGTTGGGGGCACAATGAGCAATGGCGTTCGCTAGCAACAATATATATTGGGTCCATTTGGGCTTTTACTGAAGGAAAATGTCAGCGGGAACACAATCTATCCTTGGTGCTTGTCTTCCTGTGATAGCACTAAGGGCTAAGCTTACATCTGTCTCATCAAATACCTTTTCAGCTTGATAAAAGTAAATCAATAGGGGGCCACTTTCTTCTATGACATTACAAGCATATTGAGAAGCGAAGTGACTGATCCACACACCTGGATCGACATGATTTTCCGGGGGAGGTGCTACTCCTCCCCGACACCATTTTACCAGATTCTCTTGAGTGAGAGAAAGAAAGTGGCTGACATTATAAAAGTCTGGATGAACGGATGAATGGCTCACTGGACGGAAGTGTGAAACTATGGATTACTGGATTAATAAAAGTACGGCAAATTGGTGGACGGATGAACAAGAATGGAATAATGAATGGATGGATGGGTAAAAGGATGTAAGGATGTTTAGAAGTTTAAGTGGAAGGCTGGATAGATAGAAAACTAATAGTAAAAGGCTGGATGGATGGAATGGTGAAAGGATGGATGAAATTATGAAAAAGTGGATTAATTGATGTATAAATGAAAGGCTTAAAAATGAACAGAAGGAATTGCCACCCAATGGCATTCGAGGTATGGATCAAAGTGGGAGTATTTTAATTTGTGAGGAGTATTCCTGCTGGCCTTCCATAAAAACCAGGACCGTGGGACCTCAGGCCCTCGCCCTACTCACTGCCTGTGATCCTGCCCAGCACTGGTGGACCACGAGGTATGCTGGCCTGACACTTCAGTGCCCGAGCGCTCTCCCTCCCGGCCTTCCTCCCTAGGTACCTGAGGAGAGCTGCTATCTTGGACCACCTCTCAGGAACCTGGCAAAGCGGACTGACCTGGCCCCGGGGTCTTTATTGCAACTGGTGCAGTGAGTACTCGATGGAGGGGGGGAAAGGGCTCACCTACATCCTGAAGGGCCAAACCTGAGTTAAAGGGTCATAGGGGGGCTCTACACAAGGAGGTCTGACCCGCCCAGGGCATGTCCACACTGGTCACTGGGGCAGGAGGCTGCTTGGGCCCCAATTCCCTCTACATCATCACCTTGACTGCTGGAGAACTCATATGGCATATTAAACCTCAGCTCAGCCACGATCGGTAATGGGTGTACCTGCAGGGCGGTGACGTGGGGAGGAGTAAGGGCAGGGTGGGGGGTAGTAATCTATGGATTACGGAGCTTTACAGGTAAGTAAACCTATAAATAAATAAACGAATTTCGTTGCATGCACAGCATCCCCAAATGCAATGCCGTCCGCGCAACAAAATTCATTTTATTTATTTATGTTTACTTACCTGTAAAGCTCCATTATCCATAGATTACTACCCCCCACCCTGCCTCTCCCCCTCCCCACATCACCGCCCTGCAGGTACTCCCATTACCGACCGCGGCTGCCTCAACTTCACAGGGGTGACAGTGCAACGGTTCGAGAGGGCCCAGCGGGCTTTCGTCCAGCCTCCATTCAGCCACCTGCAGTGAGTAAATGTTGGTGGCCCTAATACAGTTACATTCTTTGTTGCCCACAATGACATACAATGTTGCCAAGTTAGCTCTGCCCTCATCTATTAAAGACATGTTGCAGAAAGCAGACACCCTTTGTCCACAGGGTGAGGATTCTTAAGCTACGATCCACGATGCTCAGTGTTCCGATGTGCAGAGGGTTCCGATGCTCAGGCCCCGGTGACCAAGGAGGCCATTTAGCTGAGGCTAGTAAAGTTGTGCAAAGATATTCCTCAATTTTCAAGGACTTTACTAGAGCCATTACTGATCTGGACTGGCCCCTGCGCCAAAGAAATTCCGTCTGATTACTGTGGAAACTACATTGGTGGAGTATATTCAAGACAATGTGGACCACATGACAAGCATTGAAAAACCTGAAAACAACCATGCCCTACTCCAAGATAAACTCGACAACCTGGAAAACCATTTAAGGAGAAACATGTGCATCAGAGGAACTGCTACCTCTGTCCTAAAGGCAGAGTTTGAAGCTCATGTGCAGGCCCTCTTTACCAATCTCCTCCAGTTGACGGAAGATCTTTGACAGCACTCACAGAGTGTTCTCTGTGTTTCAACAGCAGAAGAATCTACCATCAAATACCCTCAATCGAGTCCACTACTTCCACCTGAAGGAACGCATAATGCAGGCAGCCAGGCAACAGAAACCAATCGTATTTCGAGGGGACACTATCTCCATATATCAGGATGTCTCTGCTTATACCTTCGCCTGCTGCAAAGAGTTTAAAGATTTCACCCAGCATCTTCAGGCCAACAAAATGCCCTACCGATGGGCATTTCCAATCTGCCTCCACTTTAGCTTCCGAGACTTGCAATGTATGACGATAGCAGATCGCGGGGGATAGGGGGCGTGGCGCCGATGGAGGAGGTCGCCTGAGCGCCGAGCCCTGTGATCGAGCCTCCATTAATCCTGAAATAATCCGCCTTCAAACCCCTGTCTCCCCTTGAAAGACAGGGTTCCCCTGCATCGGAGCGATAAAGCGCTGCTTCGGTGACCCGGGGGACCCGAGGAGAGTCGTGAGCGCGTTGACCGGGGGGCCTCCGGAGCCGCACTCAAAATGGCGCCTGTGTGGAAGATCTGAAACCCCGAGCGGCTGGGACTGCGGAGAGACCTGTGGGCCCCTGAGATTCCCAACGCCAGCACTGGAGCTCAATGTTATTGATCGCGGATCGGCAAGGCGTCGGAGGAGCCGCGTTGGTGCTCCACAGAGCGGGGGCGGTCGACGCTTCGCCATCGCTGGCTGCAGCTGGGGAGGCGGGGCGGCCGGATCGTCCACCCCGGGACCCATCGGAGGCAGCGGCGCTGCTGCCGGGGAGCGACTGGAGTGCGGCGCAGGATTGACCCCAAGCACACTGGGCCCTATCTGAACACCGGCGGCGGGAGTCGTGGGCTGCCCTCCCCTCCCCTGAACTATTGTTCGGTCCGAGGCGAGGGTGGAGTCTCGGGATATCCCCGAAGGAACGAGAAGTCTGCTCCCTGGCCCACCCGCGACTGGGGCGTACAGCCCAAGGCGGAGGCGCCGCGGAACACTGTGCAGGGCCTCCCTGACCCCCCCTCCCCCAGCTTTTTGCTGAACCTGGTGAGTCCCCTGGGGGGTCGGATCTAGTGCGGTTGCACTGCGCCAGAGGAACCCAGGGTGCTGGGAACCAACCATAACGTGGCAAACCTTTCTGGCTCCCCCTTGGATTCCACACCAGGAGAGAGAAGAGCATATTGTGGAGGAGGCGGTCGACGGTTGGCGGAGGGGTGTCGGAGGCTGCAAGGAGGGCATCAAAGAGCGGAGGAGCGTCGATCCAGCACGGCTGTCGGAAGGAGACCTCAGAGGACTTCGTGGGGGTGCGCCTAGAGCAGACGGGGCACTGAAGGGCGGGGAACGAGTGGCGCCTTGGAAGATCTGGATGCTGGGGTAAAGCATAGGGAGCTGAGAGCGGGCGAGTGCCCTGGAGTGAAAATCCCTGCATGGGGGAGCGGAGAGGGGCCAGACTGCCGTTGCAACGGAGGGAGCATGCAGACGAGAGACGCTTGGAAACGCTTATTAATGATTTGGGATGCATTTGTGTGCTCCCCTCCTCCTCTCCCTCGAACCCCTGGTCTCTGAACTGCTCTTGAGTGCCTAGAAGGTGAGCGAGCGGGGCATCACTGGGAGGCACGGTCCTATCGGCACTTCCAATGAGAGTTGGCGGACTGGTACACTGGAATTGGGGGCCACACTGCGAGTGACCTGTGATACAACTGTCCCAAGACGGGCACTGAACTGATGCCCGCCCGATTGCGATAACCAGCGGGGTAGCCGGTATCTGCCGCAAAACGACAATGCTCTAAACTCTGGACATCAGGACACTGTCGAGAGACGGTCTGCTCCTCTTGGGTGTGCTGCAGCTGCTGACCCTGTGATTGTGCCTCTGGCTAGCCCCACCTGGGGTCGGTGCACTGTGCTATCAATGGTGGCCCCCAATACTCGTCGCGCCTGGACTGTGACTTGAATAGCGGAGGAGGGGAGACCTGGTGGTCGACTAGTTGTGCGGAATTCCTGGAGTTGGGGCCCCATTGGCTTCTCCGCCAGCGGCGAACTGATCGACGATCCCTTAGTATGGGGAAGCCTAGGGGGAACAAAGGTGGCGCCCAATCAACATCAGACACCGAGGCACCCGATAAAGGGGAACCATCTGACACCGGACAATTGCAGGACCCCCAATTGCAACTTCACTTGGACCGCATCTTGACCGCGCTAGCAGACACCCGCACAGCATTACAGCAAGATATTGCACAAGTAGCCATGGGACTGGGATTACTGAGGGTCGACCATGGAAAACTGTCTGATAGGATCAAGATAGTGGAGGACACAATCCATACCCTCGAGCCGGAGCACAAAGACCTCAAAGCCACCATGACCAATGTGCTGGACCGCATGGACGCACTAGAGAGGAGAGCGGAGGAGGCCGAAGGGCGCAATCGGCGGAATAACATCCGGATAGTCGGTCTGCCGGAGAAAGTGGAAGGGCAGGACATGGTATGTTACCTCGAAAACTGGCTCCGGACAGTGGTGGCGCCGGAGGGTCTATCCACGTTTTACACATTGGAGCGGGCGCATAGGGTTCCGGCCAGGCCACCGCCACAGGGTCGGCCCCCGTGCCCGGTGGTAGCCCGATTGTTACATTACCGGGATAGAGACCTGCTGTTCCAGCAAGCACGAGAGAACGGTCCCTATCAGGTGGAGAATAGTAAAGTCAATATTTTCCCTGATTATACGTATGAAACGCAGCGCATGCGGACCTTTTTCCTGGCTATAAAGAGATAACTAAGAGCTGAGGGTCTACAATACTCCCTTGTCTTCCCGGCTAGGCTACGAGTAATTCTGGACGGCAAAACTAGCTTCTTCGACACACCGGAAGACGGCTGCGCCTGGTTAGAACTCTACAAATCCGGCACGACTGTCCGATAACGAAACCCAGGAATGAGCTCGGAAGGCTTACCACCGCGGACGTCACGACGGATCCGCAATCGGCGGAGGGGACTGCGAAGGCCTTCACTGTCGGAGACAGCAGCAGAACGGCGAGAGGTCCTAGAGGTGGTGATAGCCCTGTCAGGTGCACACAACTCCCCATCGCAGGACAAGGTGGATTCGGAAAAAGGCGATGATCATTCGGACACTGCGGGCTCAGAAACGGACAGTGTGCCCTTGCCTGTGGTTACCCCGGCGACAGCGCAGGGAATGCTAGATGAAGGATAGAAGCACCCGGTGAGCTGTATGAGGTCGCTGTAAGGACTGTGGCGAACTGCCGGCTGTGAACTTTGGGGGGGGAGTCGCTGGTTATAGATGGGGGATGGGTGGTCATGGCAATGTTTATTATTTAGGGCTCGATCGATCGGCAAAGAGCTTGGGGATTGGGCGGCTGCCCGTTGGTGACCAACCCTCCCTCAATGCCCTTAAGGCACTCCCACAGTGACCACTGCTGGGTTAGGCAAATGTTAGTATTTGAGTGTGTTTGGATGGGAACTAGCCGGAGGGCACTAGGACCTGTTCTGGGGGGCAGGAGGGTTGGGGCTGTTTGGGGGCGTTAAAGGGAGGGCACATCATCGGTGTTGACATATTGACACGCTTACGAGGTCTAGAGAGCGGTTGGAGGGAGGTGCACAGGACATTATGGGACAATGGGTGATTTTGCTAATTTGATATGTATAACCTAGAATGTGAGGGGGCTTCATACCATGACGCGACGCCACAAGATCCACGCTTACCTAGTGAGTAGGGGGTACAGGTCGCATTACTTCAGGAAACACACTTGACGAAGGCCGAAGGGCTGGCATTGCAGCGTGGATGGAGGGGTCAAGTTTACAAGACTACTTACTCAGCATTTGCTAGGGGTGCGCTGATCTGGGTTAGAGCGGGGATCCCGTTTCAGGTAACCAAGCAGGTCTGAGACCAGGAAGGAAGATTTGTAGCTTTCTGCAGTGTATACGCGCCCAATGTTGATCAGTTGCCCTTTCTAGCAAAGCTATCCGGGTCCCTGGCACATTTCCTCGCCGGACCATTATTGATGGGCGGTGACTTTAATTCGGTGATTGACGTCTCTCTTGATAGATCGCACACCCCTCTGGCGGACTCTCCGCAACGCCGCACAGCCAAAGGCAGATTAGAATGGCAAACGAGATGGGGCCTGTTAGACGTCTGGTGCACACAACATCCGCATGATCGTGATTACTCTTATTTCTCGAGTATGCATGAGCTCCATGTACGATTGGAAGCGATGTTGTGCTCCCCGATACTGATGCCAGCAGTAGTGCGAACTGAGTATCTGGCGAGGACAGTATCAGATCATAATCCTCTCTTAATTGCTTTGCAGTGGCTGCCTAGTGTCTCGAGTGTCCCCACTTGGAGACTGCGCCCAGAGTCGCTGGAAGATCCTCTTTTTCACGACGCACTAGAGGAGCGGATTATACAGTATTTCGAGGAAAATGCTGGCACGACTGCGACAAGGGCAACGGAATGGGACGCCTTCAAGGTGGTCATAAGAGGGTTTTGTATAGGGAAGCACGTGGGGGTACGGAAGGTACTCCTGGATGATTTAGATAAGGCTGACAAGGCACTCCGCGAAGTAGAACTCTTGAGACCTGGTCACCCTGAGCTACAAGAGAAGGTTAGCGCTGCGAAAGAGGCAGTGGCGGCAGAAAAAGAACACTTGCGTAGCTTTGACTATAAAGCGTACACAGCGCGGACCCACACAGAGGATGACAAAGCAGGCACCCTATTGGCTTGGCTTGCCAATCTTGCGAAAAGGGGCTCCCCCATAGTGACCATGCGTACAGCGGGCGGTGAAGAGGTCTATACCCAGGATGAGATATCACAGTGTTTTGTGAGGTATTATGAATGCTTATATACAAATAAATTAGCGGCCGACGCCCCGGCCATGGATCTCTTCCTGGAAGGGCTCTGCTTCCCGGAATTGGATCACAAACAGGCGAAGACACTGGGTAGGGACATAGAGCTGGGAGAAATACGAAGCGCCATAAAACGCATGGCACGCAATAAACCCCCGGGTCTGGACGGATTGCCCATAGAATTTTATGGGACATACGCTGACCTTCTAGAGCCCAGACTGCTGGAAGTTAATAAGGAAGCGAATCACCTAGGGCGATTGCCACAATCTATGCAAGAAGCCTTGGTGGTCCCATTGTTAAAGCCAGGGAGAGAGAGCGGAGATGTGGCATCATATAGACCACTATCGATGCTGACCACTGATTATAAACTCCTAAGTAGCATCCTGGCATCTCGACTACTACCGTACATGACCACACTGGTCCACGAGGACCAAGCTGGCTTCATTCCGACGCGTAATATGACCACGAACATACGTCGATTGATGCGGTTGCTAGAGGGGGACCATGTAGAGGCTCGGCAACCGATGATACTATCGATAGACATAGAGAAAGCGTTCGATAGCCTTGAATGGAATATCTTTACAGGGTGATGGGACGCTTCGGAGTGGGGGAAGACTACCTGAAGTGGACGGCGGTGCTTTACACATCGGCGGTAGCCAGAGTGAGAACGGGCACGCTGATATCGCCCCAGCACCAGGTGGAAAGAGGTACGAGGCAGGGTTGTTCACTGTCTCCATTGCTGTTTGCATTGGCAGTGGAGCCCCTCGCGATGTCGATCCGGTCGGGAGACCACTATGGGGGACTGCGTAGTGGGGATGGTCAACAATATATTTCATTATATGCGGATGACCTCCTACTTTTTCTTGAGGATGCCGGCGAGGCACTGATGAGAGCCGAAAGCTTACTCACGAGCTTCAGTGAAATATCTGGCTTGAAAGTGAACTGGTCCAAAACATGCTTGTTCCCGGTGCGACGTGGGGAGGCCCAACCCTCCGTGAACCGAGAGGTGAGATGGGAACTCACCTGCATGAAATACTTAGGCGTGTATATCTACCACACGGCAGCTGACTTGTTGGAGGGTAATATTGGCCGTGGTATAAGGGCGATGAAGGGCAGAATGGCATTCTGGGCTACTCTCCCACTGTCGCTCGCGGGCCGGATAGCACTACTAAAGATGGTGGCGCTCCCAAGGCTCTTGTACTACTTTAGGACACTGCCGGTATGGGTGCCTGCCGCTACTTTCAAACTCTTCAAGTCAATGATAGTGTTCTTCCTCTGGGGGACGGGACGCCGACGAGTGGCACAGACAACGTTGGTCAGACCTAAAACGGAATGTGGATTGGCGGTGCCAGACTTTGAGTTATACTACCTGGCAGCTCAACTCCAGATTTATACGCAGGAAATAGCGCGCGAATTCAGGGGACCGGAGCATAAAAGGGGCCAGAGTATGCCTCGCCACGTCATCTCTTTCATAGCGTTGCAGCAGAGGCTGGACCTCAGGGAGCTAACGCAGGAAGAAAGAACGATCAGGTTGTGCTGGAACCGTTCACAACGTAGAGCGGGCGTACTTCACCCGTATGCCCCCGAAATCCCGATAGGGATGCTAACGGCGCTGCCACACTGTGGCGACTGGTCGAAGCTACAAGATTGGGAGGAGGCGGGAGTCCGGGTACTGGGGGACCTATACGAAGATGGAACGTTGTTGCCATATCCGACACTTTCGGAGAGGTTTGACCTGCCGAGAGGGGGCTTTCTGCTGCATGCAGCATTGAACGAAAATGCTGGGAGAGTGTTGGAATCACCGACACTACATCTGATGGCACTCCGGTGGTGATGATCTCTTTTAAAGAAGGTCTTAATGGTGTAAGCAATGTAAACTGCGGGAAACAATTTTCCACAAGATTCAATGGAAAAGTTTTATTCAACTAGTCACATATTTAAATCATAGTGACTATGTTCATGAGACATATAGTCCTTTTATACTCCGAAGTGTCCAATTGTAATAACAATGTCCCTATGCATTTCGGGACTCTCGCCCTTCCTCAGGGGACTCGTTACAATCTGTGGGTAAAATTACAAGTATTCAGGAAGTGGGTACATCACCACGAGGCAAGTACATGTAAACATAACTAAAACTGTGCCTTAAATCATGCAAGAGATATCAAGTGGTGCCAAATACTAATAATCACAGATGGTGGAGTGACGACAGGGAATAACACGGGGTGTGAGAAAAGCGTCCTATAGATGGTCCATGCAGGGTAAAAGTGAAACTCATAATTAACGGGTGAGAGTTAGAGAACGTAAACCAAAAAAGTCTAGGTCCCCAAGCGAGAAAATCAGTCTAAACGGGCTCCCATAGGTGAGAACCAGGATGTAGGTAATAGTGAAACAGTGGGTTAAGAAGGTGATTAGAACAGAAATCACCACTTAGGGTGCCCTCTTAGTGACATAGGTGTACACGGGAGTGTTGAACATGGGAGCCGGAGGCGTGGTATGTGCCGAAAAGCCGTTAAGTGAATCAAGTCAAGTCAAGTGTATCATTCTCTGTGATAAAGAATATAAAGTGTGGCAATGAACGGCACGATCTTACCGAACAAATCTTCACAAACAGTGTCCTGGTGTCTCGAGCGTGTTAAAATTCCGTATGGTGATGCGGAAGTAAATAGGTGCATCAGCGGTGTACGTGACGTGCGTGATCAGAAACAAACATAGGACTAATTGAAGATCGGCACTAGTTGCCGGTCAAAAAAATCAGGTTATCTTAAAAAATAAGTAAAAGAACAAGGGATAATGACCAGAAATAATATGAAAGATGTAAGTAAAAAAGTGTGAGTGAAAACAAGAGAAAAACGGGAGGTATAAGCAACAAAGAAGATTAAAGTAATAGAGAACAGACAAGCTAGTGTAGCCATCTTGGGTGAGGTTCAAGGTGGATAGAAATGTAGATCAAATAGGTACAATAGTGTCCAGAATAAACGGACAAACCTGAACGTGAACAAGTCTTGAACACAGAGGTATGCAATAAAGAAAGATATCGGTGGCACCGATAGGCATGTATAATGATCAGTGTTGGTGACAACAGTAGAAATGTGTAACACATGAAAAGAAGAGAGTGTAGGAGGATAGAGGGGAAAAGTGCAAACGTAAAAAAGAGGGTACAGTAAGACAGACAAAAGGAGTGTAAATCACAGATAACAACTATATTCCATTCTGTCATTGAGGCCTTTCAGTTGGCACGCATCAAGTCTCTTGATCCAAACGATTTCTTTTTGTAAGAGTCTTTTTCTGTTGTCAACGCCCGGTCTCATAGGTACAATCTCCAAAACAAGGAACCTCAATTGGCTAGCATTATGGTGGTGTGAAGTAAAATGTGCAGCAAGGGGTGATTTAACTGTCTTGTTCCTTATGGTACTCTTGTGTTCGGTTAGAGGAACTTTGATTTTCCTCTCAGTTTTACCCACGTAAGGTAAACTACATGGGCATTTGAGTAAATAGACAACATTCAACGAATCACAAGTAGCATTGGTCAAAAGTTTGATGGTCCTGCTGGATGATGGGTGATTCATGGTGCTGCCTTTAATGATGTTATGACAATGACAGCAGTTGGAGTGCCGCACACCAAACCTTTTGTTTACGCATGCAGCATTGACACAGGCTATACAGATGCATTGGAAAGAGGGGCTGACAGAACCAAGAACAACAATGGCTTGCCAATATACTATGATGGCAGCGGGAACTTTTAAGGCAGTTACGTGCCTCTACTCAAGAATGATTAATGAAGGGCTACCACCCCTGGAGACGCTGAAGGTGAAATGGGAAACGGACATAGGAAAGGTTATTCCCGAAGCGGCATGGGCGCAGATAGTGCGGAGGGCCTGGAAGAGCACACGGAATGCGCGATTCCAGCTAGTGCATTTCTATATCCTCCGTCGAGCATATCTGACTCCAGGGAAGATCAAGAAATACTTTGCAATAGAGTCCGCAGCGTGCCCCAGATGTGCGAGAATCGGAGCAGAATTAGATCATATGTTATGGACATGTCCAATGTTGGAGCTATATTGGAAGGAGGTGGGAGACACTCTAAATGCGGTAACAGACAGGGGCTTGGAATTTGATATGGCCGTGGGTGTCCTGCACTGGTTCCCCCATAACCCCAGGAACAAGGTCACAAGTACATTTATTGACATGGGGCTTATGCTGGCAAAGCGCGAAATTACATGACATTTGAAGGCGACAGTGGCGCCCAGTGGTGCAAGATGGAAGAATGAGTTCCTCAAGTGGGCTGGGGCTGAAAGCGACTTGAGATTCCGAAATGCACGTAAACAACGCAATGAGAAGGCACTGGAAACGGCTGAGGCGTAGGATGCGCTGGCGCAGTCACTGCGTGATTACGGTACACAAGAGGATGAAGCGGAATAGTAACAGGATTGTTGACTTCCCCCGAGACATGACAGGCACATCATGCAGGACACTACCTGATTATTCCTGTGCACACATTTTGCAACAACTGACATCACATTTAGGCATCGATGATGGGGTTCCATGGTGGAGGGGTGGGTACAATGGGGAGTTCATTAGTAAACTGTGACAGGGCATGTTGGGGCCAGCCCTTAATGGGGGTTATGAACATAATCTGGATTGCGACCTAGCTCACTGCTGAGAATGTAATTAGGGGAAACTATATCGTGAGCTTGGGTAACATAGGAACTGCAATTGATTTTGTATGATGTGTGAAACAAAAACCCAATAAAAATTTGTTAAAAAAAAAAATAGCAGATCGCGGGGGAGGTTGGTGCTTTCAAACGAGTTCAACCAAGAAGGTCCAAAAAACAGAAATGTCAATCCAGAAACGAACAGTGTCAAGCTTCTTCAGCTGAGACCCCACCCAGAACTTCCTCAGTGTCATTTTGGCGATGGCTGCATGTCTCTTTTCCGCTACTGTGAGAAGTCAGTGGTTCCCATACCGACTTTTGACCTACACTACTACTATGTGACTGTGCGTAAGAGGTGAGGGGTTGCTGTGCTTCAACTGGAGTTAACTCCCCAACCTTCTGAACTCATGGTATGCCAATATCTGTTTTGTGTATTACATATTTGTTGGGGGTCGCTTGTCAGGCCTCCTGTTTTACGGAGTCCATGCGAAGTGAGTCTATTCTTTTTTCAACCTATGTTTGATTTCTTGCTGTTCTTATTGCTTACACTTCTCGACGCACTTGAGTGATGACATAGGAGGAGAAGGGGGTGTCACATACCCTTTCCGGATGAGTGAATCACACCACATACCTAGTCATGACATCCCTACACTTCATTACCCTAAACGTCCAAGTCTTCAACTCACCAAATAAACGTAGGGCTTTAACAAATTGGCTTTATTTCGCCATGAAGTGGACGTTGCCCTTGTTCACGAAACCCACTTGCTTAGGGAGGACATTAGGCGCCTATTCTCCTATTGGTATACTCCTCAGTAGTCCTCCTCATAAATCAGCAAATCTGGAAGGGATGCAATAATCCTTCAAAGAGGCGTCCTTTTTACTCTTGATATAGTTAGAAGGAACATAGAAGCATACGAGGGACCCTGGGGAAGACACTCACCACCATTTTCTTGATCTTTGGGCACAAAGGAGAGATGGAGGCTTTCAACACTGAACTTTTCCCAAAATTCTCCTTCTTTGGCCAGGGAGACATTCTACTGAGAGGAGAGCTAAATGTTTCTCGTAATTCTAAGTATGATTATTCACACCCCCGGCAGGGAGAACCCCTTCTGCCCCTGGCCATAACCCAAAGCCTACTCAACCTTTCATTGGTGGATGTCTGGCCTCATCACTGTGTAACCGATTACTCGTTCTACTCAAAAGTCCACATGACGAGTTCCCATATTGATCCTTTTTTGCCTTCCTCGCCTCATTGATACCTCAATGGTGGTTAAGGTCCTGGCCGATCTTGCATCTGTGCAGCTGGACATGAGTCCTATCGCTCCCAAACCTCAGTTTCTATAGTCAAGGATTATGAATGAGATCACCTTTTGTGATTAGACTTTTCGTGATTGCTGAAAAGACACCATCAACCCCTATTTTTTTATGAAATGACACAGGGGCGTCTCTCCTGCGATCCTGTGGGATATGCGTTTTTTAGGAGTGAGCTTCTATCCCACACAGCTGCCTTTGAAAGAACAGCCAAGCTTTGCAAACAGGAAATTGAAACTCAGCTGCAACAAGCGGAGACTAGGCATATAGAAGGGGGCTCACAGAAGACCCTGGGGGAACTTCAACGTATTCGGGACAAATTAGAACATTTGCTGATGAAACATGCAGCTAAAAAGCTCCTTTTTAGTGGACAAAGATATTATAAGCATGTGGACAAGGCAGATAGTCTCTTAGCCTATAAAATACATATATTATTCACTTGTTCTTACATCTCTGAAATCTGAGACAAGGAGGGTGGCAGGTACACCAAGACACCCGACATTGTGGCTTTTTCCCACATTTATTATTCAGCATTATACTAAGCCCAACATCTCGACAAACAATACTAAGATAAATACCTCCAGGACTATGTACCTCTTAATCAGAGGGAGGAATTGAATTTGCTGGAAGACAACAGCAGTCCAGACGAGGTCAGGGCAGCGATTATCAATCTCCCCACAAGCAAAGCTCCTGGTCCTGACAGGTTTCCAGCCATATTTTTACAAAGTGTTCGCGTCTCTGCTGGCCGATCCCATGGCTCGAGTGTTTAACCCCTTCCATGCTTATGACGAGCTCAGCTCGTCATGCAGTACAGTGCTCCTGTGCTCATGAGGAGCTGAGCTCGTCATGACCACACCCGTTTTTATTGCTGTCCAGCACAGCAGGGAAATCGCTCTAGCAGCAATGCGGTTAATTCCTTTTTAACATCAGGCTAAGCTTGAAGCCCCACAAGCCTCTTAAATTCCGCTCGCCCAACTGCCCAATCACACTTATGAATTGCGATGTCAAACTTTTCACATCCATTCTTGGGGCACGGTTCCATCATATATGGCCCGCACTCAAAGCACCTCAACAGTCAGGTTTATTCGCAACAGACAGGCCAATGGTAATACCGGCCTTGACCGAGCGCTCACGCAAGTGGCTGAACAACACCATTGGCCTATGGCGTTACTTTCTTTCGATGCTGAGAAGGAATTTGACAGGATCAAATGGGCATATCTCACAAAGGTCCTTGCTAAAACTCATATGGGCCCTAAGATGACAGCTAATATTCAAGACAACTTTAAGAAGCCTAGACAAAATCAAAAAAGGGTTGGTCTAAAAAATTACTGGGGTAGCTCTGCCCGGATCTTCGCTGCCGGCGCAGAAAGAAAAGAACTGAAGTCATCACACTGGAGTGGCGCCTACATAGGCACTGCACACATCATGTACGACGCCGAGCCGAACGCCACCACCTACTGGCAGACAGGGGTACTGCTCACAAAAAGTCTCTAGATCAAGTCTGTTGCCTGGGGACAATTCTCAGGTAAGCAATCTGTGGCTAGAAGTCTCTATCAATGTGTGTCTTTGACATCTGCAGCACCACAACCAGGTAGTTCCAAAAAATAATCAATGGTGTTGCAGCTTTTTGTTACTTGCAGGGTAAAAGAAAAATACATTCACAGCTCGTTACTTGCAACTTATGCTAATAGGAATTGCTTCTACACGAGGATGAGCAGGATGCAGAAGTACCTGTGGGGTATACATCTGAACCGCATAGCTCGAATAGTGTAAAATAAAACAAGAAGGAGCAGAGGCCAAATAAACTGCCCCACCAGATTTACAACACCAATAAAAACAGTAAGTCAATGACAACATGCAGCATTTCACCACATTTTGTAAAAACTGCTTGATAATTGTGGAATCTGGAGAGACCAACAAAATAATTTTAGCCAAAGCAATGCCAAGACCAGCTAAGTAAGAAACACAAAGCCCTGTGCAAAAATAATTCTGTTACATAAAAAAGTAGCACAGATATTTTTTATTCCAAAATGAAAAAGGTTAAAAAAAATTCAAACAAAAGTAAAATAGTCTAGAGGCAAACCTTTGCTTTCCATTCAATCTCTTCTGCACACTACCAAAGGTTCTGTGCAGAGGGGGTCAGTATGGATGCTTACAGAGGGGTGGGCAAAAGGTCTTGTCGGAAGCCCAGCCTTATGCCCAAGCACCACTGTGCATGATCGTAAAAAATGTGCAGTAGGGTTTCTCAACTGAAGAAGATGCTACACATAGTACATGTAGTATCTGAAAAAACAAACCTCAAAAATTCCCAAGAAAACCCCCCCCAAGGGTTTTAGTGACATTATAGTTCGGTATGGTAATAAGGTCCTATATTGCATGAAGAAAATCTGAGAAATTCACTGATAAAAATCAAAGGTTAAAGGGACGTTATAGTTAGTTGGGTCATGGAATGAAACAAAAACTAACATTTAAAAACACAAAATAAATTTGCCAGTTATAGTTTACTCAGCTAACTAGAACTTGTGTCCCCATCATGCACTTCTTAGGATCTCAAATATTATCACTCATGACATGTTAAACAACACAACTGATAACATCACCTAATAGTAATGGAGTGAGCATACAACAGGGCTTTAATGAGCTAACCAAATATGATGGATAATGGAAAATTGTCTATAAAATAAACAAAATGTAAAAATAATGCGTTGTCTTGGTGTTCTAGTGAAAGAAAACATTATGTTTATTTATTTGTTTAAGAGTTTCATATAGCGCTGGCCAAACCCAAGGTTTCAAAGCGCCTTACAACATTTATCGTGATGCAATCGGACACAAAGTATTTCAATAACCAGCATTGTCTCGTGTCAAATCCTGTTCAGGGTGGAGGGGTCAACGGAGCAAGTCAAAAGGCAGGTGATGTAAATGCCTTCTTAGCGAAGTGTCTATATTCTACGCTGGGCAAGATTCCAGTGAAAGAGGAACTCTGTCTCATTGGGCGGCAGATATCCATTCGGATAAGTTCGGTTGAAGAAGAGGTCTTAGTTGTTTCAGTTGGTCAAAGCTGTTGTGAAGGGAGTCAGTTTCACCTCGATAGGTTTTGTCTTGTAGAAACTTAAAGTAGTCTTAATTCTCTAGATCAGCTTAAGCACTACAGCTCATATGGCTTTGGCACAAGGAAGTCAAACCACAAAGCACTGAAAACAGAATGGTAATGTAAATCTAAGGCTTGAAATGGAAACCATATTAAAGCGGTCAAGAGAAGCATGGTTTAACTGCCATTTCAAATTATTTGATTTACGCTCCTTTACCTTCTACACAAAGCCTAAACTAGACAGAGGCAGAAAAACACCTTAAGAGCTTACTCAAATTAGACGGTTGAATCACTTTTGTCACTCTTATTTACTGTACTACAGTACTTCCACAAACATTGATACGCTATAACTTGAAGGTAATAGTCCAATCTAATTATTTTTTGGTTTGATATAGTGTTAAATGTCACTTTTCTTCACTTCAGAGAGCCACAGATGATTGCAGGAAAAAAGACTGAAGAAAAGGAGGTTAGAGTCAAATCTGCAGATGTTTTACATTCTTCAATCATGTCCAATTCACTGTACAAGATGTTGGGATTGATAGAAGCATTTACTAGGACCCCGTAGAAATCTTCGACAGCAGGTTAAAAGACGTACCACCTAGACAAACACAAGCAAACTCTAGTAGTCTGATTTTGAAATCACTGTAGGAAGCAATAGGATTCTTAAGACTGCAAAGATAAAAACTATCAACATCAGATTGTGGGGACAATTTGTCCCCTCTATCATTACCTAAAGCTAGCTGACTTGGATCAGAGTCCGATCTAAAGAGGTGTTAGCAGCACAAGGAGGCTTCTCGTCAAAGGCACTGTTTTCAAAGAGTCAGAATGAACTGGGCCCAGACATGTCTAAACTGTTCTGGGCCGTGACTTCACCCGAGATGAATTTAGTTTGATCCGGACAGGACAAGTCTCCGACAATGCTGCCAACATCCTCTGACGACGTTGGCAACATCAATGTGACAGAAACAGGCATGTTTCACGGTGTCAATCATGGAATCAGCAATGAAGTCAGAGCTGAACCTGAAGCAACTGTAAAACAAAACACTTTTTTTTAATAAAAATAAAAAAAGTAACACTAGCCCCTTTTATGAACTCGATCTCCTTTAAAGAAAAATCTATTTGTAAATGCAAGGATGCAGGCAAGCTGTCCTTTGCAGGTCTTCCTCCTTGAATTTGCAGCAAATCATTGGGGGTGGGGGTATGTGGGGAGGGGGTTTCACAAACTACCACCTTAGTATTAATGATTTTGGGTCCCCCGCAAATATACGATTAGTAATGTGACCTATTAGTGCAAAGGTCAAAATGCAAATTGCAATCCCATTCACAGAAAAGCTGGTGTGCATCTGCCTGGTTTGCAAATGCTAATAGTTCATCAGGACCCAAACGCTTGAAATATCACCCACATTTATATATACAAAAAAAATGTGCAAAACAATATTCCCTACTGCATGTACTACAATGAAATTCCCCGGAACATTTTACCAAGTTCGAAAAATGAACTACAACGAAATGCCCCGGAATATTTTACCAAGTTTGAAAAATGAACAATTCAACTTCCTAAGTAGGATGTATTAGCTCCTACCTGTGTGATTTTGTTTGTTACTGAACTGAACATTCAAAAAAGTATGACTTCAGGGCAGTACCTTTTAAAGTAATGCAGTACCAAAACCTTATAGATTGCCATTATTAAAACAGACATGTTAAGAGCTGTGAAATGGAAGAGAAAAATAGCACAATTTAAGTCATGGCAAAATAGTTGGAACTTTATACTGGGTCTAAAAGTGTGCCTAAAACTGCTTTAATCATCAAATACATAGCATTTTGTCCAGTTGAGAAAGGAAAGATAACAATGGATGGTTAAAATACATTAAAGTTGCAATGGTTAAACACAACAGTGGTTGGCGTGCGCTATTATTTGCTTATGAAGTCAACTACGCAGTATGTTGTGCTACAAAACCCCAGTTTGAAAGACATTCATAATGCAATGACCAGTGCCCACAAGACTTACTATCTATTTACAATAATTACACAATAAAGTTTAAAGTACATACCGCATTTAGTCTCAAGTGCCCCTCTCTTGAGGGAACTGACCCTTATCTTAGCAATAGTTAACATTATTTGAAAGATTTTGTTACGGGGTGACCAGTGTGCACCTTAGACTGCTGGTAATGGACACTTCACACACAGGTAATGTGATCTGGGAGTGACTTTGTGCAGCCATGCTCTCCTTTATTTATCCCCTCAGTTGCACCTGGCCATCCGGGGTGCATGCTGCGTGACCCCCTACATCCCTAGCCACTTTAGTTATGCCGTCACCAATCTTTTGGGTAAGCCCAGTTATTCTCCCTGAAGCACAAAAGTAATCTTGCAGTGCTTGACTGGCCTTGGTCTCAGATCATATAGCTGTTTCCGGGTTGTGCTGGAATACCTTTCTTTTATGGTTCTACTAAGCGGTGTAGGAGACACTACATTTCTGGGGGGGTGGGGGGGGACAACAACCTTGTGGACTTTCCTGTGACCATATACAAATCGCATGTTGTGTGAGAACCGAATGCCCAGTTAAACTAAAACAATTGCATAGTTTTAAAGAGAACTATTGAGAAAGGCAGGCATGTAGTCACAGTTTGCAAGTGTGCTTTATTGTTATTTACATTCACAAAGCAATAAAACCAAATGTGAAAAAAACATGTTTATATGCTGCAGCCTGCATAACCCGATTTGTACTATGTGCTCCAAAATGGTCATAAAGAGCAAGTGGTTTTTCCTGACGTATTAATGCTTGTGCACCATAGTATTTCCCTGCCATATTTACTGCATCATCATATGTTTGTGCTCTCAGCTTTGACAGCAAAAGACTACAATGGCATAAAATATTCTTTACAATTGCAGTAATTGTGATACCAGTGGTATTATAAGCCTGATACAGTCCAGTAAAACGCTCACAAGGGTACAGATATTGGTTAGTGTAAAAAATACAAAAGCTTTCTTGTTCCTGACCAGATATATCCTGTGTGCCAATCAAAAATTACTGCATATGGATTGTCACCAATATTTTAAAAGTTTGATGCAAAATTGCATGGGACAATACCTGAAGAACTTTATTTTGGATATCTGGGTTGAAATATTCTGTTCGATTTGCTGTAATCCACAGTTTAAAAGAAGGTACAGCATCTGCTCGTGCCCTTAGAAATTGACGGAAATCCCCATCGCTGTCATCATGACCTTGAAGTACAAGGCCTTGTTTTACCAGAAGAGCTATGGTATAAATGATTTTGTAAGACAAGCCAGGCTTCTTTCTGTTGTTGTTGGACTTGATGTGATAACTGTTCATTGATTGGCTGGCCTCTTCTTTACTGTGCTAGTTGACTCAGTGCATATGAATGAGCATAACTGTTCTGATGCTTTTTGAACCTTTATATTGCCTTCTTCCAGTTGGTATGACAGATGCTGCAAAATGTTTCCTCTGTGTTCTTGGAAAGCTCGGTTAATTTCAGTGACTTAGCTTTTGCAAAGTAAAAACACAGCACTCATGCCACTCTATCGCTGTAATGCAGGCAGGAGAAATCCTAGAACCATCTTAGAACACAGAGAATAAGACTCCTGCCATTCCTCGCAGAACCAACAGAGATCAGATGCGGAGTACCCCAAGGATTCTCCCTCTGTCCACCCTATTCAATGTCTACATGGCCCCCTCGCACCCATCGTCAGAAACCAGGAGCTCAACATCGTCTCCTACATTAAAGACATCAAGCTCATCCTCTCCCTCACCAGGCACAATTTCTAAGAGGTAATGAAATCCGTCAAAACCTGGATGAAGAACAGCTGCCTGAAACTCAACTTGGAAAAAACAGAAGTCCTCATCCTCGGCCCCACCCCCTCTGCATCAGATGACACCTTGTGGCCCCACGTCCTCAGAAACCCACCCACCCCAACGGACCATGCACTCAACCTTGGCATTATACTGGACTCATCACCCACCATGAATCGCCATATCAATGCGGTGTCCTCCGCATGCTTCAACACCCTCAGCATACTATGCAAGACGGTCAAGTGGACCCCCCCCGAATCCAGGAAAACAGTCATTCACGCACTCATCACCAGCAGACCAGACCACAGCAACGCCCTCTATGCCGAAACCAACAAAATACTCCTCTGCAAACTCCAGACCATCCAGAACACCACAGCTAGACTATTCCTTGATATCACACAGGTCAACCACATCACCCAACACCATCGCGACCTCCACTGGCCCCTGTCGAAAAAAGACTAATCTTCAAGCTGCTCATGCATGCCTACAGGGCCCTCCACAACACCGGACCCCAATACCTGAACTAAAGAATCTCTTTCCATGCCCCCAAGAGAAACTTTGCTCAGCCGACCTCTACCTAGCCACCATCCCTTGCATCTACAGGACCCAACCAGGAGGAAGATCCTTCTACCTCGCAGCCAAGACCTGGAACAAACTACCCCTTCACCTCCGATGGATCCTGACACTGCACCAATTCAGGAAGGGGAACATCACTTACAACGCAACTTTTACCACGCAGTGCTTTTACATCGCAGCTTTTACAACGCAAACCATTACAATGCATTGCGCTGGGGGGCGCTCTAGGATAGGGAATATATTTAATTTACTATCCAACACCTTCCCTACTATCCACGGGGACTGGAGTTGGAATAGTAAATTAAATAATTCACTAACCAGCGCCCCAAAGCACTATGCATTGTAATGGTATGCATTGTAAAACTCGCGTTGTAAAAGCATGCGATGTAAAAGCATGCGTTGTAATGTCGTACATCCATTCAGGAAGGACAAGAAGTCCTGGCTCTTCGAATTATCCTAAAGGAGCTGTCCACACCTACCCCAGCGCCTTGAGTCTCTCAAGGGTGAGTAGTGCACTTTACAAATCCGATTGATTGATTGGTTTTAATGTATTGCAGGGTATAATACTTTTAGATCTATTAATGTGTTTTGTCCAAAAATTATGAGGTGCGCATTGCAATTGTTTCATCCTGTTAAACTACTTTTCTGATATTTGCCCCTTTCCTATCGGTTAACAGACAACCCCTGGTTCTGGTAGGGTTTCAGTACAATGCAGCTTACCAAGCGATATACACTGTCTCATGCTCAGCGGTGGCTGGTGACATTTGAAAGTGGTAAGGCATAAAAATTGTATTTGACTTATGTAGTAAGCAAAGAGAGCAAGCTTCATAGACAAGCGTGGGATCTGAGGGCGGGGGGATCTCCTGAAAAAAAAGAAAAATATTGGCAAATGGTTCATTTTAAAGCAAATTAATTTAGTGAAAAAGCAAGGTGTGTAAAGCAGTGGGAACATACACACTTAAAGTACTAAACACATTAGTAACTGCCCCATATCTTACTGCCTTCTACAGTAGCTGCAATGTGCAAATTGTACAACAAAACAAAACAAATGCCAATACTGAGCACAATTCCTAAACTTATTTGATATCTAGACCCAAGAAACTAAACATATAGGTCCACACTATTTAAAGTGCCATCAATCTTTTTATTTGGCAAAACGCTTTTTAATTGCTTTCAACCCACATTTTATATATATACATCATACATATATACAGGAAAAATATATACAAGCAACAGACTTAATACTACTCGACAAGTCAAGGAGACACAAGCACACACTCAATGCAACTCTTCAATCATACCTACAAGCAAACTCCACAAACACTTCAACCAAACACACAAACCATACATCCGCCACACCAGGCCGGGCTCAGTTTCACAAAACTAAAAAAAAATTTGTGGCCACGGACCCGGGGGACCAACTTACACAACCAAGGTCAAACAACCAAATAACTCCTTAAAAATCTCACTAAAGGGCACAACTAAATCAAGACTACCACAGTCTACTAAATGAAGCAATTATTTCCAGTGCACCTAGTGGACAATTTAAACAAAACTGGTTAGTTTGACTACACAAAAACACAAGAAGGTCGATGTGTTTCGAACCCAACAGGTTACAGGGTTCTCATCAGGACCATGTAGTTCTAAAAAGGAAAGAAAACAACACATGCTACCTTCAAGTCATGTCATTGGGTACGCAAAGGGAAACTTACAGTGAGGTGTCTTGTGTATGTCTCCTCCGAGAAAAAAGAATAGTTGGGCTCAGGTCCGGGCAAGCCTGCCAAATAATGGCATCCATATAAGTGCTTGGAAGTTAATATCGCAAGATAGGCACTTAGTTGATAGACTGATGAAAGGCATACCTGAGTGAGGCTTAAGTGACCGGGACCCCGTACGTTCTCCACTTCACGTGTCTTGATAGTAACTCAATCTGCCAGCAAAAGCGTCATAAGTATAAATAAAAGACTCCAATCCTGAATTTCCATCATAAATTGAAGAGTAAATGCCACAAAGTAATCACCTTCTGAGGCTTGGGTGTCCTGGGCCCCGTACACTCTCCACTCCACGTGTCTTGGTCGTAACTCAATCTCCCAGAACAAGCGTCAAAGGATTATGTCAAGGCTCAAATCCTGAATTTAAATCACATATTGAAGCGTGAATGCCACAAACTGATTACCTTTAGCTCTTTTCCAACTACACCAGTCCACGTCTCCAAATTCCGGCGTGTGACTTCGGCTCCCGGAGAATCTTGAGAGGTGCAGGGAGATGGGAATTGGAGTTTTTGACTCCACTCGGAGTGACCAGTTACTGCCAGCATATGGAAAACAGTTGTGTAAACGTGATTGACCGCCTGTATGAGCCGCGCGTCAACAACCCGCAAAGGTTGCTGGGTATCGTAGTCAACACAAGCCATAGTGCGAATTAAAACTTTATTAGCAACACCAGTGACGCGGCAAGGGGTGACACAGACCTTAAGTGTATTGATGAACATATATGTGCATATAATTAGACTGGGTGGTCATTCTACTTGGAGGCTTAGTTTAGTAGAGCATCAATTCAAAGAATAATTACTCGGTCATTATCCGTGCTGTACCTCCACTCGAGTGCGACCCGTTACTGCCAGCGTATGGAGAACAGTTACAAAACCGTAATTGTCCGCCCATGTGCGCCATGCGTCAAAGACCCGCAAAGGTTGCGGGGTATCGTAGTCAAAACAAGCCTTAATACAAAGTCAAATTTTATTAGCAGCACCAGTGAAATGGCATGGCATGGCACATACCTTAGATTTATTGACAAACATATATGCGCATGTAATTACACTCGGTGGTTATTCTACTTGGAAGCTAAGTTAAGTAGAGCATCAATACAAAGAATAATTACTCGAGCAATATCCGTGTTGTAGCTCTGATAGCTGCACTACCCCAATTCTCCACTTCGAATTTCCACAGAAACCCACAGACAAAATAATAATTTGAACAACTGTACTCACTATTCCAACTAGTCCCATTCTCGGGGGACATGCATGGCCACACTAACCGTTCGCAATTCATATTAAGGACACGTGTCACCAGACTTCAGTCCCATCCAGACGGGGGCAATTTAACGATAAACTAGGGGCATAGAGGGACCCACAGGCTGCCACAACTCTGCTAGAACCAATGGCTCACTGCATTCTGAAAATTTCAGAGACTTTGCGCCTCACCTCTTATTGCCATTCAACCCTTATCTTAAGGCTTGTATACTCTAATTCAGGCAATGTAATTGTTAGTCCTGATGATGATCCTTGTAATGTAGTGTAAAGGATCGAAACGCCGTCGACAGTTGATATAGTTACACACCTGTTTTCCATTGTGTTACTAATCTTGTCTTGACTATATGAGGACAGTCTGGTTCACTTTAATTTAAATGCCAGCATCCCTTCCTCTTAATTTGCCTGAAAAATATCCCTTCCCTCTTCAACTCCTCCTGTTCATGTCTTTTATGTTCATGCTGTTTATATGTACCGGATACAGGACTGTATCCCACTGTATATTTGTGCACTCAAAATCCTTGCATTTTTTCTTAAGATTGATTAAATTAGTGCCCGGCTGGACACTTCCTTGCTTATAGCACACATTGCTGTCTATATTTATTTTCTTTCCTTATTTGATACGTTAAGGACCACTGTTGCCTTAAAAAATTGTTACCCCAGGTCCTTAACCAACTAGAGGGTTCCCTTGTTGTTATAATACTAATAAACACCTGGCACAACTCAAAGTATGCACTACGTAAGAATAATAAGATGCACAAAAAATACAGAAACAAATGATAAAATAGCAAAACACACAAGATGATGGACGGAATGTTGCACAATGGCAAAACATTCACCCCCAGTCACAGATCTGGGTTTAATCCAGCGTTATTTTGCTCACCAATCCACCCCAGTTCAGACATGGCCATATGCAAATCAGGCGTAACCCTGTGCCTCATGGGAACAGTCCAGCCCGAACTGCCAAGCCATGTCTTCCCTGGACCGGAATCAAGCATCCTAGGACCGGTTTCTGGCTATCAGCCGTCTTCAGCCAAGATACCTTGACTCCAGTGGCTTAGTGAGCACGGGACCCACGTCTGGGCATACCCTTCCCACATAGGGTGAACAGCAAAACACACAAGATGATGGACGGAATGTTGCACAATGGCAAAACATTCACCCCCAGTCACAGATCTGGGTTCAATCCATCGTTATTTTGCTCACCAAGCCACCCCAGTTCAGACATGGCCATATGCAAATCAGGCGTGACCCTGTGCCTCATGGGAACAGTCCAGCCCGAACTTCCAAGCCATGTTTTCCCTGGACCGGAATCAAGCATCCTAGGACCGGTTTCTGGCTTTCAGCCGTCTTCAGCCAGGATAGCTTGACTCCAGTGGCTTAGTGAGCACGGGACCCACGTCTGGGCATACCTTTCCCACATAGGGTGAACATCAAAACACACAAGATGATGGACGGAATGTTGCACAATGGCAAAACATTCACCCCCAGTCACAGATCTGGGTTTAATCCATCGTTATTTTGCTCACCAAGCCACCCCAGTTCAGACATGGCCATATGCAAATCAGGCGTGACCCTGTGCCTCATGGGAACAGTCCAGCCCGAACTGCCAAGCCATGTCTTCCCTGGACCAGAATCAAGCATCCTAGGACCGGTTTCTGGCTATCAGCCTTCTTCAGCCAGGATAGCTTGACTCCAGTGGCTTAGTGAGCACGGGACCCACGTCTGGGCATAACCTTCCCACATAGGGTGAACAGCAAAACACACAAGATGATGGACGGAATGTTGCACAATGGCAAAACATTCACCCCCAGTCACAGATCTGGGTTTAATCCATTGTTATTTTGCTCACCAAGCCACCCCAGTTCAGACATGGCCATATGCAAATCAGGCGTGACCCTGTGCCTCATGGGAACAGTCCAGCCCGAACTGCCAAGCCATGTCTTCCCTGGACCGGAATCAAGCATCCTAGGACCGGTTTCTGGCTATCAGCCGTCTTTAGCCAGGATAGCTTGACTCCAGTGGCTTAGTGAGCACGGGCCCACGTCTGGGCATACCCTTCCCACATAGGGTGAACATCAAAATACACAAGATGATGGACGGAATGTTGCACAATGGCAAAACATTCACCCCCAGTCACAGATCTGGGTTTAATCCATCATTATTTTGCTCACCAACCACCCCAGTGTCCCGTGCTCTCCACACCACTGGAGTCAAGCTATCCTGGCTGAAGACGGCTGATAGCCAGAAACCGGTCCTAGTATGCTTGATTCCGGTCCAAGGAAGACATGGCTTGGTAGTTCGAGCTGAACTGTTCCCATGAGGCACTGGGTCAAGGCTGATTTGCATATGGCCATGTCTGAATTGGAGTGGTGTGGTGAGCAAAAAAACAATGGATTTAGGCCCAGATCTCTGTACTGGGGTGAATGTATGACATTGTTCTGCATTCTGTCCATCAACTGTTGTTTTTGCTTTTGTCACCCCGAGTGGGAAGGGTATGCTCAGACGTGAGTCCCGTGCTCTCCACACCACTGGAGTCAAGCTTTCCTGGCTGAAGACGGCTGATAGCCAGAAACCAGTCCTAGGATGCTTGATTCCGGTCCAAGGAAGACATGGCTTGGTAGTTCGGGCTTGACTGTTCCCATGAGGCACAGGGGCAAGGCTGATTTGCATATGGCCATGTCTGAATTGGAGTGATGTGGTGAGCAAAAAAACGATGGATTTAGACCCAGATCTCTGTACTGGGGTGAATGTATGACATTGTTCTGCATTCTGTCCATCAACTGTTGTTTTTGCTTTTGTCACCCCGAGTGGGAAGGGTATGCTCAGACGTGAGTCCCGTGCTCTCCACACCACTGGAGTCAAGCTATCCTGGCTGAAGATGGCTTATAGCCAGAAACCTGTCCTAGGATGCTTGATTCCGGTCCAAGGAAGACATGGCTTGGTAGTTCGGGCTGGACTGTTCCCATGAGGCACAGGGTCAAGGCTGATTTGCATATGGCCATGTCTGAATTGGAGTGGTGTGGTGAGCAAAAAAACGATGGATTTAGGCCGAGATCTCTGTACTCGGGTGAATGTATGACATTGTTCTGCATTCTGTCCTTCAACTGTTGTTTTTGCTTTTGTCACCCCCGAGTGGGAAGGGTATGCTCTGACGTTAGTCCCGTGCTCTCCACACCACTGGAGTCAAGCTATCCTGGCTGAAGACGGCTGATAGCCAGAAACCGGTCCTAGGATGCTTGATTTCGGTCCAAGGAAGACATGGCTTGGTAGTTCGGGCTGGACTGTTCCCATGAGGCACAGGGTCAAGGCGGATTTGCATATGGCCATGTCTGAATTGGAGTGGTGTGGTGAGCAAAAAAACGATGGATTTAGGCCGAGATCTCTTTACTGGGGTGAATGTATGACATT
Organism: Lissotriton helveticus; assembly: GCF_964261635.1. Classification (NCBI taxonomy): domain Eukaryota; kingdom Metazoa; phylum Chordata; class Amphibia; order Caudata; family Salamandridae; genus Lissotriton; species Lissotriton helveticus. The sequence continues at coordinate 1,752,615,432 of NC_136067.1, forward strand.
GTTCTGCATTCTGTCCATCAACTGTTGTTTTTGCTTTTGTCACCCCGAGTGGGAAGGGTATGCTCAGACGTGAGTCCCGTGCTCTCCACACCACTGGAGTCAAGCTATCCTGGCTGAAGACGGCTGATAGCCAGAAACCGGTCCTAGGATGCTTGATTCCGGTCCAAGGAAGACATGGCTTGGTAGTTCGGGCTGGACTGTTCCCATGAGGCACAGGGTCAAGGCTGATTTGCATATGGCCATGTCTGAATTGGAGTGGTGTGGTGAGCAAAAAAACAATGGATTTAGGCCGAGATCTCTGTACTGGGGTGAATGTATGACATTGTTCTGCATTCTGTCCATCAACTGTTGTTTTTGCTTTTGTCACCCCGAGTGGGAAGGGTATGCTCAGACGTGAGTCCTGTGCTCTCCACACCACTGGAGTCAAGCTATCCTGGCTGAAGACGGCTGATAGCCAGAAACCGGTCCTAGGATGCTTGATTCCGGTCCAAGGAAGACATGGCTTGGTAGTTCGGGCTGGACTGTTCCCATGAGGCACAGGGTCAAGGTTGATTTGCATATGACCATGTCTGAATTGGAGTGGTGTGGTGAGCAAAAAAACGATGGATTTAGGCCCAGATCTCTGTACTGGGGTGAATGTATGACATTGTTCTGCATTCTGTCCATCAACTGTTGTTTTTGCCACCCCGAGTGGGAAGGGTATGCTCAGACGTGAGTCCCGTGCTCTCCACACCACTGGAGTCAAGCTATCCTGGCTGAAGACGGCTGATAGCCAGAAACCGGTCCTAGGATGCTTGATTCCGGTCCAAGGAAGACATGGCTTGGTAGTTCGGGCTGGACTGTTCCTATGAGGCACAGGGTGAAGGCTGATTTGCATATGGCCATGTCTGAATTGGAGTGGTGAGCAAAAAAACGATGGATTTAGGCCCAGATCTCTGTACTGGGGTGAATGTATGACCGTGTTCTGCATTCTGTCCATCACTGTTGTTTTTGCATTTGTCACCCCAAGTGGGACGGGTATGCCCAGACGTGAGTGCCATGCTCTCCATGCCACTGGAATCAGGCTATCCTGGCTGATGAAGGCTGAAAGCCTGAAACCGGTCCTAGGATGCTTGATTCTGGTCCAAGGAAGACGGCTTGGTAGTTCGGGCTGGACTGTTCCCATGAGGCACAGAGTCAAGGCTGATTTGCATATGGCCATGTCTGAATTGGAGTGGTGTGGTGAGCAAAAAACAATGGATTTAGGCCCATATCTCTGTACTGGGGTGAATGTATGACATTGTTCTGCATTCTGTCCATCAACTGTTGTTTTTACAAATGATAAAATAGCCAACAATCTTGGGGAAAGCACAATGAAGTAACATGCCAAATAAAAGAGGAACTAAATCACTGATATGCATTACCTTAACATTTTTAACATTCATTGTTAGGAAATTAATCCATGTTTTTGGCATTAATGTAAAGAGCATGAAGATAGGGACAGTTTTAAGGCCATCCAGTGTGTAACTGTCTACTATAAGCACATACTTCTCCCTTTGCACTTGGCTCAGATATTTGAATCACATCACAAGGGTACAAAACCCCTGCTCTCTTTTGGGTCAATTTTGTGGGGTAACAAATGTAGCAGTGACACATCTAATGGGGCCAACAACTTGCAGGCAGGGCCTGGGATGTCACAATAAGGTGGTTATTAAGGGGAACAACGGTCCTTAGGGTTAGAAATTTTCAAAAATTCAATGAAATATAGACTCCAATCAGTACTATATCAGAAAGTTTTTCAGTACCCAGCCGGGCCTGAATTTTTATTCAAGTATAGACATAAATAAAAAGACCACGCGAGAGGTCTGATTCAGAGACTGATAGGGTACAAGCCTGTACCTATCCAGAGCACACTCGAACAAGGTTCGGGGGTGAGAAAAGGTAAGAAAGGAAAGAGAGTAAGGAATATCAGGCAAAAAGAACATGGGAGCCAACTGTCCCTTGCATCATTAATACATTTTCAAAGCAAGTTCAGACAGACAATTACTGTAACAATATTAACACAATAGAAAGGTTACAGAATTGTAAAAAGTGTCGACGGCGTTTCGATCCCCTGGCTCCTAGTGAACTGGGATCATCATCAGGACTTTATAATATTTTGCCTGTGTGTACTTTTTGAAAAAAAGCCTGTTCATAGTGGAGAAAGAGAAAAAAAGATTCTTGTTTAAATACAGTACTTATATCAGGTACTCTACACATGGATTCACATGTTATTCTTCCGTACCATGCCATAGTGCTCGACGATAGATCAAACCCATTCATATCGACATCTTATTTATGGTGTTCCAATCTCATGCATTCCCGGAGAGTGCACGCAGATTTGAAAATAAAACACGAGTCGATCAATTATTCTGAGAAATTATCAAAAAATATATATCAAAAAATATACCGTGAATTGTGACCAGAGTGACGGTTTCAAGTTCGGAGCCGGGGTTGCTACAATGTGTACATGCAGATCGTGAAAAGCAATGAAAAATTGCAGCGAGACTACCTTGTATGCATGCAGCTCGTGAAAGGCAAGAATATCTTAGTGCCTATTGTGATTTCAAGGTATGAGAAAGGGACAAACCTTTCAGAGCATTAACTACTCTGCTCCAATGGATCGAGGAAAGGTTGTATTCGGTGGAGGAGGACGGTGCCTAAAATGAAGGGCGGGTCAGTTACCGTCTGACAAAGTTGCATGCATGGCAGGTAGTGTGTGGTCGGGGCGTATAATTACCTCAAATTTCTACTAGGTAGACATAATAGTGTCCCACGTTTGCAATGAATCTTCCAAATCAAAGAATTGCATGAGAGTTCAGGCCACACGGGGGTGGGCCCTCGAATTATTTCCCGATCTGGAAAAAAAAGGGATTCTAATTAATTAAAAACAATCACTTGCTATGAAAACAAGCCACGGGGAGCGTCTTTTTAGCCCTTACCTTTAATGCACAGACGTTACTGCCTTGCTCACGAATCGAGCAGAAATCGGTCGGCGTGCCCAGTGGCACTGTACCGACTAAACGAGAATCCGGAAGTGACTTACTGACCGTCAGTAAGTCACTTCCGGATTCTCGTTTAGTCGGTACAGTGCCACTGGGCACGCCGACCGATTTCTGCTCGATTCGTGAGCAAGGCAGTAACGTCTGTGCATTAAAGGTAAGGGCTAAAAAGACGCTCCCCGTGGCTTGTTTTCATAGCAAGTGATTGTTTTTAATTAATTAGAATCCCGGTTTTTCCCAGATCGGGAAATAATTCGAGGGCCCACCCCCGTGTGGCCTGAACTCTCATGCAATTCTTCGATTTGGAAGATTCATTGCAAACGTGGGACACTATTATGTCTACCTAGTAGAAATTCGAGGTAATTATACGCCCCGACCACACACTACCTGCCATGCATGCAACTTTGTCAGACGGTAACTGACCCGCCCTTCATTTTAGGCACCGTCCTCCTCCACCGAATACAACCTTTCCTCGATCCATTGGAGCAGAGTAGTTAATGCTCTGAAAGGTTTGTCCCTTTCTCATACCTTGAAATCACAATAGGCACTAAGATATTCTTGCCTTTCACGAGCTGCATGCATACAAGGTAGTCTCGCTGCAATTTTTCATTGCTTTTAACGATCTGCATGTACACATTGTAGCAACCCCGGCTCCGAACTTGAAACCGTCACTCTGGTCACAATTCACGGTATATTTTTTGATATATATTTTTTGATAATTTCTCAGAATAATTGATCGACTCGTGTTTTATTTTCAAATCTGCGTGCACTCTCCGGGAATGCATGAGATTGGAACACCATAAATAAGATGTCGATATGAATGGGTTTGATCTATCGTCGAGCACTATGGCATGGTACGGAAGAATAACATGTGAATCCATGTGTAGAGTACCTGATATAAGTACTGTATTTAAACAAGAATCTTTTTTTCTCTTTCTCCACTATGAACAGGCTTTTTTTCAAAAAGTACACACAGGCAAAATATTATAAAGTCCTGATGATGATCCCAGTTCACTAGGAGCCAGGAGATCGAAACGCCGTCGACACTTTTTACAATTCTGTAACCTTTCTATTGTGTTAATATTGTTACAGTAATTGTCTGTCTGAACTTGCTTTGAAAATGTATTAATGATGCAAGGGACAGTTGGCTCCCATGTTCTTTTTGCCTGATATTCCTTACTCTCTTTCCTTTCTTACCTTTTCTCACCCCCGAACCTTGTTCGAGTGTGCTCTGGATAGGTACAGGCTTGTACCCTATCAGTCTCTGAATCAGACCTCTCGCGTGGTCTTTTTATTTATGTCTATACTTGAATAAAAATTCAGGCCCGGCTGGGTACTGAAAAACTTTCTGATATAGTACTGATTGGAGTCTATATTTCATTTAATTTTTGAAAATTTCTAACCCTAAGGACCGTTGTTCCCCTTAATAGTCATTCGCCCAAGGTCCCTAGGTACTTATTGGGTTCCCTTGTTTTGTTGAAAACAATAAGGTGGTTAGCATAACCAGGGGTCTCAGCACAATATACACGACACAACATGGCATTAAAACCCTTACCATTACCGAAAGCAAGGCAGTGAATCACACATGCTTGCATCCAGTCCTATGATGTGACGGATGGGAAAGGGTGGGATCTATGACTGTGAATGCTTGACGTCTGGCCACACACAGGGATGCAGACCTGACGCCCGAAACCGGGAAGGTGACAGTCACTGGCCTACAGTGGATAGCACTGTAGGCTACAATGGCAATGAAGGCCTGTAGAAAGGTGAGCCCTGCATCAGACGTCACACTACAGAAAGTTGATTTACTACCTCTCTTCTGTCTCCTGCTTCAGAGCGAGCCGGGGCGGGACAGGCAGCCCAGACTTAAATACATCAATTTGTTTAGAGATAAGATTTATGACATGCATTGTGTGCCTCAAAAAAAATAAAATCGACTCAAAATGGTGCCTATTTTATGAAGCATAAATTGGTGGCTATGTGAAAACCAAAAATCATGACCATCATAGGGAACTTTTTCTTTTTTAATTTAACTTTCATGATTTTACTTACGCACACAAGTGCACCGCAAGAACTTCCCTGTGCCGGGCATGTCTATTATTATTATTATTATTATTTAGTCATTTATAGAGCGCGAACAGCTACCCCCAACGGGGGTGTCCCGGCGCTGAAAACATGTGAAGTCCGAGAGGGTCCGTCAGAGAGTTCCGTCAGGCTAGATCCGAGAGAAGAGCCATGTTTTGAGTTTCCTGCGGAACACAGCCTCAGATGAAAGGAATCTGAGTTCTTCTGGAAGTGAGTTCCACAATCTGGAAGTGGCCACGGCAAAAGCCCTACCACCTGTGCGAGCCAGACGTAAGCGTGGGCAAAACATAAGGCAAAGATGGTTGGATCTAAGATCCCTTGTTGCAAGAGACCGCCTGATTCTGTGCCTTAAGAATGCCGGGCCACGACCATTAAGAGCTCTGAAGGCAAAGACCAGGGCCTTAAACTGAATGCGATATCTCACAGGTAACCAATGTAGTTTGGCCAGATGAGGTGAAATCGAGTGGCGATAAGGAATGTTACAAATCATCCGGGCCGCCGAATTCTGCACTATTTGCAGACGGTTAATGAGATATGGGTGCCCACTATCCCAAATTTTGGTGGAGCTGTTTTTTCTCACTGTGAGAAAATCATGATTTTTAAAAAAAATCAGTTTTGTAAATGACGGGAAAAAATGAACAAGTTACTTACCTTCGGTAATGCTTTTTCTGATAGATACAGTATCTGCCTGTGGATTCCTCACCTTGTGAATATCCTCCTTGCGTCAGCAACATTCGGAAATTCTTTTCGTAGCTACGTGCCGACGTGGACTTGGACGTCATAGAGACACGGCATCGCACGCGACTCCGCTGACGTCACCGACGCCCATAATAGGCCCACGCCAGCGTGATGAAATCAGTTCTGCCTTTTTTCCGTGCCTTCGAGGCACACGGACGGACCAATGACAGTATATATATATATACACAGTATACACAGTACACAATAGTCAAGATAACACACACAGTGTGAAGCAAATGTAAGAAAACATTTGAAATAACACATTTACCTTGACCATAAAACAAATAAAATACAGTTACTCTGGTATAGAAGAATGGACAATGGGGAGGCGGGTGGGTCAGTGAGGAATCCACAGGCAGATACTGTATCTACCAGAAAAAGCGTTACCGAAGGTAAGTAACTTGTTCTTCTGATAGATACATCTGTCAGTGGATTCCTCACCTTGTGAATAGATTCCCACAGCAGTCCCCACTCCCGGAGGAGGGAGTCCACTCTTCCATTCCAGAAAATCCTGGAGGACAGAACGCGCAAAGAGGCCGTCCCTCCTCACCTCGGTATCCAAGCAGTAATGCTTCGCGAAAGTGTGAGAGAGGACCATGTTGCGCCCCTACAAATATCCTCTACAAGAACACCTCTAGACAAAGCTGAGGTTGACGACTTAGCTCTTGTAGAATGAGCCCTTATACCCTCTGGAGGTTCCTTACCGGCCAAAGAGTAGCAGATCTTTATACAAAGGATGATCCATCTTGAAAGAGTTCTTTTATGAACCGCTCTTCCTTTTTTGCAGCCAGCAAACCCAATGAAGAGCTGGTCATCCACTCGACAGTCTTTAGTTCTGTCCAGGTAAAAGCTCATCGCCTTCCTAGGGGCCAGACGGTGTAACCTCTCCTCCTCCTTGGAAGGGTGTGGTGGAGGATAAAAGTTAGGGAGGGTAATGGATTGTCCTAGGTGGAAGGGAGTCACCACCTTAGAGAGAAAAGCAGCCCTGGTCCTAAGAACCATTCCTTCAGCATGAATGGTCAAGAATGGGGGCTTGGAACTAAGAGCTTGAAGCTCACTTACCCTCCTTGCCGAGGTAATTGCACCAGGAAGACTGTCTTAAAAGTCAAAAGCCTCACAGGACACTTGTGTAAGGGCTCAAAGGGAGCACCCATCAAGTATGTTAAGACAAGATTTAAGTCCCATTGAGGCACAATAAAGGGAGTAGGAGGGAATTTATTAGTGAGACCCATCAAAAATCTTAAAACTACAGGAGATTTGACAAGAGACGGCTGGTCCGGCAAACATAGAAACACCGACAAAGCCAAGAGATAACCCTTGAATGTGGCAAGAGCAAGCCCTTGCTGCGCCAAAGAGAGCAAACTGGAGAATATCAGATAAATGGGCTTTCAAAGGGTCTACAGAATTTTCTCCACACCAGGTGACAAATCTAGACCATCTGTATGAATAAATGGACTTAGTGGAGTCACGTCTACCTGAAAGACTGACATCCACCACATCGTGTGGGGGAGAAAAAGAGTTCAGGTTGCCCCGTTCAATCTCCAAGCATGAAGGTGTAATGTCTGGAGGTGGGGGTGTAGAACCTGTACCTCCATCTGAGAGAGGAGGGCTGCCCTGAGAGGGAGACGGTGCGGCGGGTGAGAGGAGAGGTGGAGAAGATCTGTGTACCACACCCTTCTTGGCCAATCCGGGGCGACCAATATGACTTGGGTCCGGTCTTGGCGAATCTTCCTCAGAACCCGAGGAATCAAAGGTATGGGAGGAAACGTGTAAAGGAGTTGTCTTCCCCAACTCAACTGAAACGCGTCCCCCAAGGCTCCTTGCATCGGATACTGGAGACTGCAAAAAGACGGGCAGTGAGCATTCTCGTGAGAGGCGAACTGGTCCACCAGAGGAGTTCCCCACATCTGAAAGATGTCGTGAACTACCTCTGGATGGGGCCTCCACTCGTGGTCGGCCGAGAACTGCCGACTGAGAGCCCCGGCCAGATGATTTGCCATCAGACAAATCTGATGGTCCTGAACCCAGGACCAGAGTCACAGAGCCTCCCTGCTGAGACACTGCGACCCCACTCCTCCCTGCTTGTTGATATACCACATCGCGGTCGTGTTGTCCGTCAGGACTTGGACTGACCGACCGCGAAGGGAAGGGAGGAAGGCCTTGAGCGCCAAACGTATCGCCCGCAATTCCAGAAGGTTGATATGAAGCACCTTTCCTCTGGAGACCAAAGACCCTTGACCTGCAGGTCCCCCAGATGAGCACCCCACCCTAGAGTGGATGCATCCGATATTACTGTGGCCACCGTAGGAGGCAGATGAAAAGGCTTCCCCTGAGACAGGTTGCCTTCCACGCGCCACCAAGTCAGATCTGCTGCAGCTTCTCTGGAGATCCTCACTGACTCCCTGAGATCTCCATTGTGCTGATACCACTGCCTCCGGAGGCACCACTGGAGTGCCCTCATGTGCCAGTGTGAATGGTTGACCAACAGAATGCATGAAGCAATCAGACCAAGCAGGCGAAGGACCTTCAGGACTGGCACGACCGCTCCATTGTAAAATAAAGGAATAATTTCCTGAATGTCGCGAATCCTTTGAGGAGGAGGGAATGCACGACATACAGTTGTGTCCAGTACAGCACCTATGAACAGGATGCGCTGGGAGGGCACCAGGTGAGACTTGGGTACATTTATCGAAAAACCCAACCTGTACAACAACTGGGTTGTCTCTTGCAGATGTAGTAAAGGAAGGACCGCAAACTGATAGTGTTGCGACCCCACCGTAAAACGGAGATACTTCCTGTGCGACTTCAGGATGGGGATGTGAAAATACGCATCCTGCAAGTCGAGCGACACCATCCAGTCTTCTTCCAGCAGCGCTTGAAGAACCTGAGCAAGGGTGAGCATCTTTAATTTCTCTTGTTTCAGATAGAGATTCAAGATCCTGAGATCCAAGATTGGACGAAGTCTGCCATCCTTCTTGGGAATCAGGAAATACCGGGAGTAGCATCCCTGACCCCTTTCCTGCTCTGGGACCACCTCTATTGCACCCTTTCTTAATAGAGTCTGCACTTCCTCCTGTAAAAGCAACAGATGTTCCTCCGTGCAAAAACCTTGGCAAGGAGGGTAATTGGGAGGAAATTCCCGAAAGGGAAGGGCATACCCATTTTCTACGAGATTGAGAACCCAAAGATCTGATGTAACCGATTCCCAATCCCGTAGAAAGTGGGTAAGCCGACCCCCCACCGGACCCGCATGATCCTGAATGGCGGATCTAGGGCTGCTTTTCTGTGGCTGGGGGGTTGGAGGAGGTGGAGGAGGAAGAGGTCTGACGTCCACGAGGACGAGCTCTTTGCTTTCCCTTGTAAGACCTGTACAAGGGATACTGCTGCTGCAGTTGTTGTTGCTGTTGCTGACCTTGTCGATAATTGCGAAAGGAAGAGCGTCCAAAACCTCTGAATCTCCTGGTCGAAGAACCTCTGATCTGGAGACCTAAAGATTTGGCAGTAGCTCTACTGTCCTTAAACCTCTCTAAGGCAGTATCGGCCTTTTCTGCCGAAGAGACCAACACCATCGAATGGCAGATCCAATAAAGCCGCTTGGACATCTGCGGAAAAGTCTGATGATTTTAGCCAAGCCGATCTTCTTGTGGCAACCGCAGTGCCCATGATGCGAGCCACAGAATCAGCAGTGTCCAATCCGCTTTGTATTACTTGGCGTGCCGCTGCTTGAGCGTCAGACAAAACTTCCTCAAAATCACTCCTACTTCCATCAGGGATCTTAGGAGCCAAAGAACGCATTGAATCCATAAGTGCGTGCACATATCTCTCCATGAGACAAGTGGCATTAGTGGACTTCAATGCCATACTTGCCGAGGAGAAAGTCTTTTTGGCCACCTGATCCTGTTTCTTGGCCTCCTTATCCCCAGGCACTTGGGGAAACGCACTCAAATACTTTTTTGAACATGCTGCCTGAATGACCAGGCTCTCAGGAGAAGGATGCGATGTTAAAAAGGCAGGGTCTTCTGGTGCAACCCTGTATCGTCTTGCCACACTTTTGGAAACAGCCGGAGCAGTTAGAGGCTTTTTCCACACCTCCATAATAGGCTCTGTTAAAGCCTCATTAAACGGAAGCAACGGTTCCACCACCGAACTAGGTGAGTGTAGGACCTCAGTTAGAAGATTAGACTTAGATTCAACTGTTGGCAAAGTCAAATTAAGAAGTCCCGCAGCCTTCCTCATTACTACATGATAAGGCTGGACGTCCTTTGAAGGCGCATCAGAACCTGATGGTAACTCCCATTCCGGGGGAAAATCCAGGCCACTAGCAACGGCTAGGTCTTCAAAGCAGTCTTCATCTAGTTCACCTTCCTCCACATCAGGATGAGAGTCAACATATCTCTGCTCCTCCAAAAGGCGTTGTGCCTCCCTCCTGGACCTCTCCTTAACACGCCTCTCCACTGGATCCACCATCGACTCAGACGGAGCCCGAACCGACGTCGGTACCGAATCCGAAGGCCCAGTGGGTTGTACTCGAGGTCGACTTGGAGCGGGCGACGCCGGGACCGGCGTCGACGACTTCGGCGGAGCCGTGTAATGCCATGGCGGCGTCGGGGCCGGCATAAACGGCATAAATGGAGCCAGGGCATAGGAGTGTGGCACCCCCAAATTGAAGGTCAGTGGACCCATGGGACCCGAAGGTGCTCCAGAGGGGTACCAAGCCCTCAAAAAGATGCCATACATAGCGCTCAAAAACGCTGATGGGTCTTGGCCTGGGGCAGGAAAAGGTGGCTGAACACCCTCAGGCTGGACTTGAGGTGGGAACGAATCCAGCTACTCCACAGGCACAGATTCCCCTTCCACCTGAACTTCTTCTTCCTCTCTGGCCGGGGACGGCGCCGGAGACGGATTGGAAGCCGGAGTCGGCGACTGCACCTGCGACTCCGAAGGCGAAACCTCACCTTCCTGATTCGAAGTTTCCTGCAGAGGGATCACCTTCGATCGAACCTTCTTAGGCGACTTCAATCTCGAGTCCGACTCCTTACCCGAGTGACGTCAGGACTCATGTCTCCTCTTCTTATGCTTCTTTCTTGATTTTGAAGCATGTTCCGTAGAGGACTTCGAGGTCGACTCCTCTCGAGATCTGGATCTTGACTTCGACCTCGACCTCGCCCTTCTCGAACGAGATCGTGAAGACTTCCTACCTTTGTCAGCCTTCAAATTCGCCACCAGGAGTTTGGTTTCTCTTTCCCTCAGGGCCTTCGGGTTCATCTTTCGACAAGATGAACAACCATCCACATCATGGTCAGAGCTTAAGCACCATAAGCAGTCCTCGTGCGGGTCCGTGATGGACATCATTTTCCCGCATTCCCTGCAGGGCTTGAAGCCAGTCTTCCTTGACGACATCGTCACGAAACAAAGAAGCAGAAAGACGAAGGAAATAGCAACAAAGTCACTAGAAAGCTACTGAGATTCCCCGAAACCGTTAGCGTCGACGACGCGGAAAAAAGGGAACTGATGTCATCACGCCGGCGTGGGCCTATTATGGGCGTCGGTGATGTCAGCGGAGTTGCGTGCGATGCCGTGTCTCTATGACGTCCAAGTCCACGTCGGCGCGTAGCTACGAAAAGAATTTCCGAATGTTGCTGACGCAAGCGGGATATTCACAAGGTGAGGAATCCACTGGCAGATGTATCTATCAGAAAAATCTTTCACCTGCCAATCATCATCATCAAATTCTTTATCGGGCTCTAAGCCATAAAAGTCATATCCTAAAATTCACAATACAAATAATAGCCCATAAAAACTTCAGATAGGATGCATTAAATAATATATTAGCAACACAATACCAAAAAGTTCCAATATTAAAAATTGTAGCCTCGTGGAACTTAAGATATAATTTAAAACAGCGATAATGACAGTTTTATTTCCCAGGCACTGCAAGTAAGAAAAGGCTGCTGTGTGAGATCTCGAGCCCAAAGTACGCAATATGGGGGCACAAGAATTGCTTTATTTGATGTAGATAACGTGAAAAATAATGTAAAGTGCAAAGTGCTCTGTTCAGCAGGGATCTCACAATGACAGAGAGGTAAAGATGAAAACCAGGTACCTGTGAAGGGTAAGTCACCAAAAATTGTATGATTTGTAGACGAAACCTTGAGAGTAGAAACTTCTGTCTTTCATCTACAATAAACTGTAAGCAAACTGCTGGGTGTAATAGTGGAGCCTGAATATTAACTCTGCCTTCTTTCCGGCTATCGTCCTTTTTTTTGTGTGTGCTGAGGAAACGTTTGACAAAAGGGTGGGGCTATGATAAAGAGCTGGGATACCCAAACTTTTGAATCTCTTTAACAGTTTTAAGCCAAGGAATGTCTAGGCAACTGTCCAGATTCATACAATCTGAGAGTACTGATCTACATAATTGGGCTTCTGGGTTTTTCATTGACAATCACATTTGCAAGAAAATTCAAATGCAACCAATGGGAATCGCGATTTCCATAGCTGCTTTTTTTTTTTTAAACTGTTTTTATTGTTTTATACAATACAGAGGCAATAATGATAGTATACAAAGAATCACATATTGTTGTTAGACGGTATACAGTTGGGTATGGTGGCGTAATAAAGTAAATAGTGTTCCATTTTACTGTCAGTAACTTCCTATGCAGTCCAATTCCCGCCCTACCTATCCATCTTCCCTCATTCTTCATCCGTGCTCTCATCTTCCGATTCTGGTAAAGGGTCACATATATCCCCCCTATATGCATTCCAGGCTGCCCATATTTTTTTCCATTTTTTGGGTCACTTTCGGCTAGCATAGACTGTTCGCTCTGTAACCATAATCACATCCATGTCCCTGCACCAACTCGCCAAAGACGGTGTATCGACCGCTCCCCATTTCTGTGCCACATTTCGTTTTGCCACCATGAGTCCCAGCGTGACCCATATCTGGCCGTAGCGTGTAAGGTCATTTGGCTCCCATATGTTGAGTAAGCATCTACGTGGGTCTGGGAGGAGCAACACCCCTATTGCCTGTGATATTGTGCGTAGCACCTGTCGCCAGTAGTCCATTATTGCTGCGCATTCCCATATTGTGTGAATAAATGACCCTTCCTCTCCACACCCTCTAAGGCTGTATGGATGTTGTGCTCTGTGTATTACATGTCCAATCTAAAACAACCGGGGTTGGCTCTAATCAGTAAGGCTGAGCCTGAATAATTAAACAACAGAACAGAAGGGCCAGTACTGATACTCTATTTGATATCTTATTCTATCAACCAAAAATAGTCACCTGATCAAAAATGGGAAATGCTCTTCAATAGCTATTTTATTTTACAAAATAAATTTTTGAAAGTACATTTATTTAAACTTTCAACATATACTGGCAAGAAACAGAACATTTTATATACAAAATGAAAAGAGGACACAAAACGGGGCAATAAAATCAACCATACAATTCCAAAATTAATCATATCACAGTCATACCACAAACATTCATACATTCATTCCACAGTACTTAACCTAAATTGGATGAGAGATAAACAAAATGTGCTAAGTATTCGGTCTGCTGCAAAAATAAAAGAAATTTCACAATCATTTGTGGAATACACTCATTAATTTTGATATAAATCTGATGAATTATAAAGATTAAACAAACAATGGGTGTATAGTTAATAGCAGCTAGTGCGGCAACAGATCAACACGAGGGCAATACAAAGAGAGCAGACGCTGGACGTAAGAAGGCCTACGCGTTTCGAATCCCTGCGAGTTGGAAGGGATTCTCATCAGGGCCAGATCGCTCTAGAAAAGACAAAAAAGGGGAAAAAACCTCTGTATTCAATTGTATTTGGAAAGACAAAGAACACTAACGAGCACTGCAACACCCACAGTAACCTCTGCTTACCACAAAGGAAGTTATCCAGTGAGAAGGATCGGAGCACAAATGTCACCTGTTAACACAAGTAAAAAGAACAGAAAAGGAGAGAGAAAAATCAGAGAAGATGTGTGAGCTCCTGTTCTTTTTGGATGCCATATCAAAAATGGGTGATATAAAACAATTACCTCTGCATTACATGATGGGGTGTCCTGGGGCGTACGTTTTGAGGAGAAAATAGTGGTTCGCCTACAAGGAAATGCTCGCTATTAGTACCAAACCAATGTTTAGGACGAACGTCAAAATAAAACATATGGGAAGGCTTCTTACCGAGGAGTTGGCAAACCGCGTTGAAAACGGAAATCTTTTAGTTTTACTTCAGCTGTGTTTAAGTGCATGCAGGGCGATTTTCTACTCGCCTGGCTGGAAAAGGAGGAGGACAGCGTGTTAGTACTGGATGTAACACGGAAACTTTGCGGTGGAATACCTGAATCTAAATTTGTATCGGCTTACCGGCACGGAGAGTCCTAATCTTCTCCACCAAGTTCTGCGGGCGTTCAGCTCGGCACTACTTCCTCGCGCATGCGTGGAGCATGTCCATTGAAACAGGGTTTCATTATTTAAAGCGGAACACTACTTTTCTGAGCATGCGCCCTGGCTAACGATTATTACAAGATGGCGTGGTTTTTTAATAATTGGTATTCAAAGGATCCTTTGTCGGGCATGCATCCTGGTGGGTAGCTGTTGCCTAAATTACGTGGTCTATTCAAGAAAGGAAATGACACGCTCAAGGACCATCGGTGGTGTAATTAGAGTGTGAATTGAAAAAAGGATGTGGTTTGAAAAAAGAAGGAAAAGTTATATTGAGCAGGTGGACTCACAGGAAAACATCCAGCACTGGGGTCCTAAAGTTTATATATTTCAGACAATTCATTAAGTCCCCTTACTGCTGTGTCAAACTTCACGATTAGATATGCTTCCCTTTTGGAAAGTTTTTGATCCAAGTCCCCACCACGTGGGTCCTTTTCAACACGGGAGATGACAGTCCACTTGAGGTCATTTATGCGATGTTTACAGCGTATCCAGTGGTTGACCAGGGGTGCAGTTTCTACTTCATTTTTTATTCTAGATTTGTGTTGGGCGATCCTGTGGCGGATTTCTTGATTAGTCTTTCCTATATATAGGAGTCCGCAGGGGCATAAAACTCCATACACTACGAACTTCGATTTACAATTACTGAAGGTCTCATGTTTCCATGAGATACCATGATGTTGGAATAATGATCCTTCTATAGTCAGATCACAACACAAGTACGTGCCACATTTGTGGTGGCCGACAATGGGGGCCAATCCCATCATTCGTCTTAAGGATGGTTGTTCCTCTTTTTTCATTGCTGCTCTTACTACATGGTTGGCAACACTGTTCTCCTTTTTAAATGCGAACAGAGGTAGCTCCTGTAGACTGTCATCCAAGTTTTTTATTATCCAAGTTTTTTTGGATAACCGCGATCACACAATTTGGATACCAGGTTTTCTGCGTGGAATTTGTAGTCCTCATTTGAAGAGCAGTTTCTACGAATTCGTAGAAATTGGCAAATGGCAAATTTTCCTTTAGGCTCCTCGGATGATTACTGGAGAAAAGTAATGCCTTGTTGCGATCTGTGGGTTTGGTAAATAATGATGTTGCCAATTTACCATCGGATGGAAAAACTTCCACGTCCAGAAACGAAATTTTAGTTGCTGAATGTGATATACTGAATTGTATGTCTATTGTTCTCGTGTTGAGCCAATTGAAGAAAGATGTTAAATTTTCTTCACCGCCAGTCCAAATCATGAAGATGTCGTCTATGAAGCGCCACCAAGTGGCTACGTATTCACTAAAAGCGTTGTTGTTGTGAACATAAGTGTCTTCATAGAGCGACATGAAAAGTACCGCCAGCTCTGGGGCAAAGGGACACCCCATAGCAACTCCTTTCACTTGGAGGTAGAATTCATTTCCGGAGCTAAAGTAATTATTTTTTAGAGCAAAGGTTTCTAGATCCACTAGGAATTTGGTTAGCACCTGAACTGGTCTAGGTCTTAAATCCAAAAAGTGTTCCAATACTGCCACCGCTTCGTCTTGGGGTATTTGCGTATAGAGTTGTGTGACGTCTAAGGTGACTAACAGGTCATTGTCTCTATTAAATTCAAAGCCTTCCAACTTATTGATGAAATCAGTCGTATCTTGTAAATACGAAACGACACAGTCCATGAATTGTTTTAAGAAGCAATCAACATACTTGGCTATTGGCTCGAGTAGTGAGTCACATCCTGCCACAATTGGCCTACCAGGTGGCTTAGTTAGGTGTTTATGGACCTTGGGTAGGACATAGAACATGGGTGTCTTAGGATGTTTGTTCTGTAGATATTCCAGTTCTTTTGGGCCTAGAAAACCTTCATCGAATCCTTCCTTGTGAATAGGAAATAAGAGGTTTTGGAATTCTGATGTAGGATCCTTACCAATTTTGCGAAGGTAGATTTTTTCCGAAGTCCTGTAACCTCAGATGATATTGGGGTCGGATTACCTGAAAAGAACATGGTGAGGCGCAGTTTACAGCAAAACTCTATGAATTCAGTCTTCATTTTTACAAAATCAGTTCTTTTTGACGGTACAAAAGAGAGTCCTTTGGATAAGATACTCTGAGGTTACAGGACTTCGGAAAAAATCTACCTTTTGCCCCCCGGTTAATAAAGTACCAAAAGAAATTGTAACTTTCGAAAGGACAGTCCTCTTGGCTATCTCCGAGATGGAGAAACAAAAAAAGTTCGTAAAATTTAACATCTCGAAAGTAGAAACGAATGCCTTAACAACTTTGAGAAATGACAACACAGTAACAATTAAACAAGCTGACAAAGGCGGCTCAATCGTGATTTGGGACACCAACGATTATACCACCAAAGTCATGAGACAGTTAGAAGACCATACATGCTATCGCAAAATTGGTAAGGATCCTACATCAGAATTCCAAAACCTCTTATTTCCTATTCTCAAGGAAGGATTCGATGAAGGTTTTCTATGCCCAAAAGAACTGGAATATCTACAGAACAAACATCCTAAGACACCCATGTTCTATGTCCTACCCAAGGTCCATAAACACCTAACTAAGCCACCTGGTAGGCCAATTGTGGCAGGATGTGACTCACTACTCGAGCCAATAGCCAAGTATGTTGATTGCTTCTTAAAACAATTCATGGACTGTGCCATTTCGTATTTACAAGATACGACTGATTTAATCAATAAGTTGGAAGGCGTTGAATTTAATAGAGACAATGACCTGTTAGTCACCTTAGACGTCACACAACTCTATACGCAAATACCCCAAGATGAAGCGGTGGCAGTATTGGAACACTTTTTGGATTTAAGACCTAGACCAGTTCAGGTGCTAACCAAATTCCTAGTGGATCTAGAAACCCTTGCTCTAAAAAAGAATTACTTTAGCTTCGGAAATGAATTCTACCTCCAAGTGAAAGGAGTTGCTATGGGGTGTCCCTTTGCCCCAGAGCTGGTGGTACTTTTCATGTCGCTCTATGAAGACACTTATGTTCACAACAACAACCCTTTTAGTGAATACGTAGCCACTTGGTGGCGCTTCATAGACGACATCTTCATGATTTGGACTGGCGGTGAAGAAAATTTAACATCTTTCTTCAATTGGCTCAACACGAGAACAATAGACATACAATTCAGTATATCACATTCAGCAACTAAAATTTCGTTTCTGGACGTGGAAGTTTTTCCATCCGATGGTAAATTGCCAACATCATTATTTACCAAACCCACAGATCGCAACAAGGCATTACTTTTCTCCAGTAATCATCCGAGGAGCCTAAAGGAAAATTTGCCATTTGACCAATTTCTACGAATTCGTAGAAACTGCTCTTCAAATGAGGACTACAAATTCCACGCAGAAAACCTGGTATCCAAATTGTGTGATCGCGGTTATCCAAAAAAACTTGTCCGCAATGCAATGAAGCGGCAAGATGGATACCTAGAGATAGTCTCCTGAGCGAAAAACCAAATCTAAACTCAAACGACAGGTCTGTGTAACCACCTATTGTCCCAATGCCAATAACCTTAAAAAAATTATTGGACAAAATTGGCATCTAATATAAAACTTGGATGACAGTCTACAGGAGCTACCTCTGTTCACATTTAAAAAGGAGAACAGTGTTGCCAACCATGTACTAAGAGCAGCAATGAAAAAAGAGGAACAACCATCCTTAAGACGAATGATGGGATTGGCCCCCATTGTCGGCCACCACAAATGTGGCACGTGCTTGTGTTGTGATCTGACTATAGAAGGATCATTATTCCACCATCATGGTATCTCATGGAAACATGAGACCTTCAGTAATTGTAAATCGAAGTTCGTAGTGTATGGAGTTTTATGCCCCTGCGGACTCCTATATATAGGAAAGACTAATCAAGAAATCCGCCACAGGATCGCCCAACACAAGTCTAGAATAAAAAATGAAGTAGAAACTGCACCCCTGGTCAACCACTGGATACGCTGTAAACATCGCATAAATGACCTCAAGTGGACTGTCATCTCCCGTGTTGAAAAGGACCCACGTGGTGGGGACTTGGATCAAAAACTTTCCAAAAGGGAAGCATATCTAATCGTGAAGTTCGACACAGCAGTAAGGGGACTTAATGAATTGTCTGAAATATATAAACTTTAGGACCCCAGTGCTGGATGTTTTCCTGTGAGTCCACCTGCTCAATATAACTTTTCCTTCTTTTTTCAAACCACATCCTTTTTTCAATTCACACTCTAATTACACCACCGATGGTCCTTGAGCGTGTCATTTCCTTTCTTGAATAGAGCACGTAATTTAGGCAACAGCTACCCACCAGGATGCATGCCCGACAAAGGATCCTTTGAATACCAATTATTAAAAAACCACGCCATCTCGTAATAATCGTTAGCCAGGGCGCATGCTCAGAAAAGTAGTGTTCCGCTTTAATTAATGAAACCCTGTTTCAATGGACATGCTCCACGCAAGCGCGAGGAACTAGTGCCGAGCTGAACGCCCGCAGAACTTGGTGGAGAAGATTAGGACACTCAGTGCCGGTAAGCCGATACAAATTTAGATTCAGGTATTCCACCGCAAAGTTTCCGTGTTACATCCAGTACTAACACGCTGTCCTCCTCCTTTTCCAGCCAGGCGAGTAGAAAATCGCCCTGCATGCACTTAAACACAGCTGAAGTAAAACTAAAAGATTTCCGTTTTCAACGCGGTTTGCCAACTCCTCGGTAAGAAGCCTTCCCATATGTTTTATTTTGACGTTCGTCCTAAACATTGGTTTGGTACTAATAGCGAGCATTTCCTTGTAGGCGAACCACTATTTTCTGCTCAAAACTTACGCCCCAGGACACCCCATCATTTAATGCAGAGGTAATTGTTTTATATCTTTTATATCACCCATGTTTGATATGGCATCCAAAAAGAACAGGAGCTCACACATCTTCTCCGATTTTTCTCTCTCCTTTTCTGTTCTTTTTACTTGTGTTAACAGGTGACATTTGTGCTCCGATCCTTCTCACTGGATAACTTCCTTTGTGGTAAGCAGAGGTTACTCTGGGTGTTGCAATGCTCGTTAGTGTTCTTTGTCTTTCCAAATACAATTGAATACAGAGGTTTTTTCCCCTTTTTTGTCTTTTCTAGAGCGATCTGGCCCTGATGAGAATCCCTTCCAACTCGCAGGGATTCGAAACGCGTAGGCCTTCTTACGTCCAGCGTCTGCTCTCTTTGTATTGCCCTAGTGTTGATCTGTTGCCGCACTAGCTGCTATTAACTATACACCCATTGTTTGTTTAATCTTTATAATTCATCAGATTTATATCAAAATTAATGAGTGTATTCCACAAATGATTGTGAAATTTCTTTTATTTTTGCAGCAGACCGAATACTTAGCCCATTTTATTTCTCTCTCATCCAATTTAGGTTAAGTACTGTGGAATGAATGTATGAATGTTTGTGGTATGACTGTGATATGATTGATTTTGGAATTGTATGGTTGATTTTATTGCCCCGTTTTGTGTCCTCTTTTCATTTTGTATATAAAATGTTCTGTTTCTTGACAGTATATGTTGAAAGTTTAAATAAATGTACTTTCAAAAATTTATTTTGTAAAATAAAATAGCTATTGAAGAGCATTTCCCATTTTTGATCAGGTGTCTTTTTTTTTGGTTGATAGAATAAGATATCAAATAGAGTATCAGTACTGGCCCTTCTGTTCTGCTGTGTATTTTATGTAACATGGTCCTAGTGTAGTACACTCTGTGCAGAATCTTGAGTTGTACCAACCGGAACTGTGCGGTGATTCCGACCTCCCTAGGAGAAGCTAGGGCCTCTAGCCATTCTGAATCGTCCATATCGCCTACCTCTATCGCCCATTTACCTCGCAGATCGATCGTTGGTTCTGGCATGTTATCGATTAGCTTTCTGTATGTGAAGGACGTGCGTTTTAGCATATGATCGGTGAGTAGTCGGTCCTCCAGCGGGGCCGATTCTGGTACTACCGTGTCTGGCTGTATCACTGCCAGCAGTGCGTGCCGTATTTTAGTGTACCTGTAGGATTCGGTTGGGCCTAGTTCATATTGTAACTGAAGTTGGGCAAAAGGTATCACAGTCCCCCCCTCCCACAGGTCGCCTACCGTGGAGATGCCTATATTGTCCCACCGGCCAAACCCCTTGCAGTGTATCAATTGTCCCAATTTTCTGGTATCCCAGTGCGGAGTAAGTTTGGTGATGACCCCTCCCCAGCCTAGCTTGGCTTGTGCTGCGTGCCAGAGTGCAACCGTGTGTTTAGTAGAGCCATCCAGTTTCAGTGCCAGCCCTTTGTTATAAAGGGCTGCTAGCATGCTGTTTGTGCCTAGCTGATCTCTGTCTGCCCTATACGCCGGATCTTCCTGTGGAGCGTGGATCCACTGGTTGATGATTTTTAGGTGTGCCGCCCAATAATATAACTGTATGTCAGGGAGTGCTATTCCGCCCTCGTACCAACTCTTGTGTAGTTTTGCTCGCGCGATACGAGCCGGGCTGTGGCCCCAGAGCAATGTGGATACTTGTGCATTCACTTGTTTAAAATATCTGGGTGAAAAAGGGCTGACCTCACAGCTAAAGTGGCGGAGTTGGAAAGGGTTCATAGCCGCACATGTGCCCCGAGAATCTGGCGCCAGTTGAAGGCGGCCAGAGCTCAACTGGCCGGCCTCGACACTGACAGGGCGGAGTTTGCCGCTCTTTGTCTCCGCCACACGTACTATGTGGGAGGCAACCGCACCGGACGACTCTCGGCCGGCGCCTTAAAGGCCAAGATTCAGCGCTCAAAGATCACCACGCTCCTGGACGAATCCGGTAATGCTATTGCCGAAGACGCACAGGTAGCCTCCGCTTTCCGTTCCTTCTATGCTTCCCTGTACAGCGCGGACAGAGTGTCGCCGACGGCGATTGACACGTATTTGCAATCTGCCGACATCACACCACTGTGTTCAGCGAAAACAGAGGCCCTAGACACTCCTATTCGCACTGACGAGATCCTCACTGCCATCGCCCGCCTCCGCCCGCTTAAATCTCCAGGCCCGGATGGCTTTTCATCTGGTTTTTATAAAACCTTCGGCCACATACTGGCCCCGGTGCTAGCACGGCTGTTTAACTCCTTTGAGGGTCCAAGCACTATACCGCCGGACATGCTGGCAGCGGACATAGTGGTGCTGCCCAAACCGGGCAAACCTCCGACACATTGCTCTGCGTTCCGTCCCATTTCCCTACTTAACTTGGACCTGAAACTATTTACAGGGGTATTAGCGGCCCGCTTGGGTCCTTGCCTCCCGGGCATCCTCGAGCCGGACCAATCGGGGTTTTGTCCCGAACCACCAATGCAGCGACAATACTAAGCGGTTACTACACCTAGTGGACAAAACTCACTTTCAGAACTCGGATTCGGCATTACTGGCCATCGACGCGGAGAAAGCTTTCGACCGCGTCGACTGGGCCTACTTGCAAGCTGTCCTGCAGCGATACCACCTGGGTGATCGGTTCCAAGCCTGGATCGCAAGCTGCTACCACTGCCCCATGGCTTGGGTCAGACTAGGTGGCCTCAAATCGGACCCCTTCGAGATACAGAGGGGCACACGCCAGGGGTGCCCTCTCTCACCCCTTCTATTCGCTTTATACGTGGAACCCTTGGCACAGAAAATTCGAGACAACCCCCGCATCACGGGCATCTCCTTCGGCCGTGAACCCCATGTTGTGGGGCTTTACGCCGATGATATTATCGCTGCTTTAGACTGACCGTCCAGCTCGATACCTGCTTTCCTGGAGGAACTGGAGAGCTTTGGAGCGGTATCCGGCTTCAAAGTCAATCGGGGGAAATCCTTGATATTACCTTTGGGCAGTTTCGCCCATCCCAATGCCCCACCGACTGACTTTGGTTGCGACCTACGCACTTCCGCACGACTCCCGTATCTGGGGATTACTCTTACCTCCTCCACGGACTCAACAGTGGCCCTTAACTATAAAACGTTGTCCTCCCAAATCCGAACCGACCTTACGCGCTGGTCGAAACAACCCCTCTCTTTGCTGGGACGCATAGCGGCAGTCAAAATGTCCGTCTTACCTAAAATCCTGTACATCTTCCAGACCCTCCCGGTACTACCGCCACCAGGCGCGCTTGCGGACCTACAACACGCTATCCACCAGTTTGTCTGGGACAAGAAGCGAGCACGGCTACACAAACGGGTGGCATATAGGAGTGTCGATGAGGGTGGCCTCGGTATCCCCAACCTCCTGCAGTATTTTCAGGCCTCACAACTCCGCTACTTGGTGGAATGGTATAGACCCGAATCCGAGAAAAGGTGGCTATTTCAAGACAGGGCTATGGCTCAGACGTCTTTGTGGAAGGTCCCGTTCCTAGCCCGCCAGCATAGGCCACGATACCTCCTTCGTTCCCCTATTACACGCACCGTCATGAGAACCTGGGACACGGTCGCGGTCAGGTGGGGCCTAACGACTTTCCCTTCCCCACTCACCCCTCTCTTCGATAACCCTGCGTTCCCACCGGGCACCGACCCTCGCGCTTTTCCACAATGGCGTGCTACGGCCTGCCGTTCGGCCGGTCATCTCTTTGATGTGGAGGGATTTCTCCAACTCGCCGATATCGCGCGAGACTATGAAATGACTAAACCCCGCATGTTCCAATACTTCCAACTCCGCCACTGGCTCTTGCACCCGGACTGCGCCCCCTTGGTCGGTCGGCAAATGACGCCATTTGAACGCTGGCTGGTGTCTAAGGACTCAGATAAACACCTCATCTCAGACCTCTACAAGATGTTATCCCCTGAGACCGAACCGATTAAGACGGCAGGACAAAGACGCTGGGAATCGGAACTTGGCAGAACACTTTCGCCCAAAGAATGGGGTTTCATACACTACAGGGCAGCACACACTACCCGCAATACTAGTGCCAGGGAATCTGCAGTGAAACTGGCCATATATTGGCATCTCACCCCGGCGAGACTCAACCAAGGTAACCCTCTTCGAAGTGCGCTATGTTGGAGGGGCTGTGGCGAAAAGGGCACCCTGACCCATCTCCTGTGGGACTGCCGCGCTCTGCAGGGGTATTGGAAAGCAGTTTTGGATGATATAGACTCCACATTTGACACCGAAATCCCGCGCTTCCCAGCATACACAATCCTAGGGCTGCCCAACGCGCTCACATTCCCCTTGAGATCACCTTGTGGCAAACAGATGGGCATTGCCATGCAAGCAGCGTCACAACACGTCCTGTCACTTTGGGGGTCGACCACCTTACCCACTCACACTGGATGGTTACACAAACTTTGGTTTACCTTGGGCATGGAACGTATACAGGCCACGCTCACACACACAGCTGATTCATTCCAGAAGACCTGGCAACCACTTCTGTCCAGAGAATTTCACGAAATCACGTGTCCGAAATACCTCCGCATTCTGCGGCTTACGGAACACCCACGAGGCTAAACAAGATTCTGTACGCCATGATGCACATCAACCTGTAAAAGCTTAATGGAGACTCTGGACAACTGGCATACTGGTCGGGGAGGAGAATGGGGGTGGGCGTTGGGTGTTGGGGGGAGGTTGGGTTTTTCGTATTGTTGTATCTGATCACAGCTCTTACATGGCACTTTCACCGATTTCTAGGCAACGCTTTTCGATATAGGCATGATCTGTTTGCATTCCTGTCGATTCGTAGAGAAGACATTTATGCCTGTCTCGCTCGCCATATATGCCTATTGTATATCTATTGCATTGCAATGCCTATTCTCTTTGCTCTTAAACTTAATAAAAACACTTTTGAAATTAAAATATCTGGGTGGGACAGGAAACGGTGTGTTTTCAAGAGCATAGAGAAATCGCGGCAGGGCCATCATTTTGTACAATGCCGCTTTTCCCAGTAAGGTAAGGGGCAGAGACGCCCAATGAGTCACGTCTCTTTTCAATCTTTCCAGGGGGGGCGCTAGGTTTTTGGAAAGAAAGTCTAACGGGTCTTTCGTGGTGTGTATGCCCAGGTGTTTAAAGGAATCACTCGTTATTACGAGCGGACAATCAGTTGGCATGCACGGCGACCCTCCCTGCAGTACATATCCATAGCTGCTTTTTAAACGGCAGAGTTATACAAAAGTAATAAACCTTTAAAGCATACCTGGCAACCTCTTACATATCACAAACCTACTGAACAGATTAACGCCAAACTGACAAAAGCATGCTTTCTGAAAAAGTTCAATTTTCATGCCAAGTTTGGCATGAACCCATCCAACGGGTTTTGCTGAAGGTACAAGCAATATTTCCTGTGGAAGCTGAAAGTGGAAAACACATCATTTTTCACTGCCACCCGTAGCTTTTTAGTGGCAAACTGGTAACAGAGGGCACATTTATTAATCAAAAATGCCCTTTTCAATGGAAAGCTGTCCTGAACCAAAAGAACTGAATGATGACTTTGGTATGTCTTCATCTCACTGGTTGCCTAAAGTCACCATAGTCCTATTCCCCTCTCCTCAGTCTGGTCATATCTAATTTGAAGCCTTCCATGACCTTATTTAGCACTTCACTTGTCAACCAACACCTTGTGGTGGCCCTCTATCATCTAATTCTGACACCTCCCTTATCCTGTATCACTTCATTGCCACTCACATTGATTTGGCCCCATATCAGTTGCAGCCCAGCATGATCTCATTCACAGTCCCCTTGGGTTGCCTGCACCTCATTTGTGATCCTATATAACATCATTTCTTTTCCACTCACTCAGTATGGCTCTCATCTGGACCTTGCGTCATTTACTTCATTGAATCATTTTATTTCCATGCCCCTCGATCCAGCTGAGCTAATCACAAATTATAAGAAATAAATAATTCGCTAATGCGTTCTATTCTCGATTACAAATAAATACACATCATATTGTTTAAAAGTAATGAGATGTAAAATTGTCCTAGCAGGAAATATACTGCTTTAATATAGCTTATTTCATCCCAGTAAAGAGTTCATATTGTTGGAGAATTTCTGCACTCATTTAGCCACCCTTTCAGCTGTACACATACCATTTGAAAGGAGGTCAGGTTGGGTAGCTCTAGTGCATACGGATCTAGTTACCTCTCGAAATCCTTCCGCATCTAGGTGCTCACCTGGTTGCCCATCATTGGTGTCACTTTCGGGATATTTTAACTTTCTCTAAGGGAGAAGCGTCAAGCTTACAATGTTCTACTTGAAAGAGGCAATGACAATGAAAAATGTAGATTAAAAATCATGATTATCCCTAGCCCGTACTCTCAGATACTGTTCCGGCCGTGTTCCATTACCGATTGCTCCAGCAATTGCTGGTTTGCGAGGTGTACTTTATTTTAAAAAGTCATGCAATTAAAGCACAATAAGGAAAAAGAAGTATGCGAAAATCCTCTTTGTAGACTACCTAACCAAAACAATGCTTTTTGATTGATGAATTCTCTTATCATAGATGACAATCTGAGAGCGAAAATAGCAAATATGTATACGTCAAACAGTAAGCTTCAATGCAGAGCACTTCTCAAAAAGTCGAAGCAGCATTAATTTGTAACAAGAGCATACCAAATACAAACGCCCAGGTGAAATAATTCAGCAAACTTCTTATAGAACAAAGTCATTCCGTGCATTGAATTGATCCTAAAAGCATGTCCTGTGCCTGAGGACACATATGGGCCCGATGTAGGTAAATCTGATTTACCGACTCTAGAATACCGAATTTTACCGATTCGGTATTCTAGAATCGGTAAATCAGATGTAGGAAAAAATTCGGTAATTTTTACCGAATCTGTATGATTCTGTAATTACCGAATCGGTATTTACCGATTCGGTAATTGCCATTGATTTCTATGGGCCTTGAGGCCCATAGGAATCAATGTCAATTACCGAATCGGTAAATACCGATTCGGTAAAATTACTGAATTTGCAAGGGGGACAGGGTGTCACTTTGACACCCTGGTGCACCCCTGATTCAGGCTTGTGTGCCATGTGGCACACATACATGCCCTTAGGGGTGCACAGATGTGCATGTACACAGGAATTCGTTATTTACCATGACATAGTATGTCATGGTAAATAACGAATTCTTAAGGGCCGGTGGCACTGTTTTCAGTGCCACCTACATCTCAAATTTGCGATTCGGTAAATCTACCGATTCGGTAATTTACAGAATCGGTATATTTACCGAATCTGTAAATATACCGAATCGGTAAATTTAAGGCCCCCTACATCTGAAACTCCAAATACCGGTCGGTAACGGCCGAAATCGGCCGTTAACGACCGATATTTGGCCTCCTACATCTGGCCCTTTATTCGATACCATCCATTCACAAACTGACGTACGTTCTGCTAAAATTTCCAGTTGAAGGAGGGTCCATAATTAGTGCATTCAGTTGTTGCAGGAAGAATTTAATACATAGACTGAATGGAATCCCAGAGTCATACAGGTCTAGTACTAACTAGCATACAAGATTTCAACTGCAGGAATCAACAGTATTAAAAATGACAACAGATGCAAATTGTAATAATTCTGTGACCATCTATCCTTGAATGATGTATCATGGAATCTTCTTATATACATGTCTAATTTTATTCCAGGACTAAGGATGAGTTTTTCAACCTTTCCTCATGGTATGAAGAGCATAATATATCCCAAACGTTTGCATCAAGTAACTTCGATGACGAGATACCAGCAGATTACGACTACATATGCAATCCTAAAAAGCTTACATGCATTCCAGAGCCAGATGCTTTTAATCCTTGTGAAGATATCATGGGATACGACTTTCTTCGGATCATGATTTGGTTCATTAGTATCCTTGCCATTGCTGGAAACGCAGTTGTCCTATTCGTGTTGCTAACAAGTCACTACAAACTCACAGTACCACGTTTTCTAATGTGCAACCTATCTTTTGCAGATTTTTGCATGGGGCTTTATTTGCTGCTTATTGCCTCAGTTGACTCTCAAACAAAAAACCAGTACTATAACCATGCAATTGATTGGCAAACAGGTAGCGGGTGCAGTGCTGCTGGCTTTTTCACAGTTTTCTCAAGTGAACTCTCAGTTTATACATTGACTGTTATTACTTTAGAAAGATGGCATACAATCACTTACGCAATGCAGTTAGATCGAAAAATCAGATTAAGGCATGCCATAATGATCATGTTTGGGGGATGGTTATTTTCTCTTATAGTTGCATTGCTCCCACTGTTCGGCGTCAGCAATTACATTAAAGTTAGCATATGCCTGCCTATGGACATAGAAACCACATTGTCGCAGGCATATATTATCTTTACTTTAGTCCTTAATGTTGTTGCTTTTATCATTATCTGTGCATGTTACATTAAAATTTATATTGCAGTTCAAAATCCGGAGCTGACAACTACAAATCAAGATACAAAAATTGCTAAAAAAATGGCTGTGTTGATTTTCACTGACTTTACCTGTATGGCACCGATATCATTCTTTGCTATATCTGCTGCTTTTAAAGTACCTCTCATTACTGTGACAAACTCTAAAATTTTACTTGTTTTATTTTATCCAGTGAACTCTTGTGCAAACCCGTTTTTATATGCAATTTTTACAAAAGCATTTCGAAGAGATTTCTTTCTTTTGATGAGTAGGTTTGGTTGTTGCAAAACCCAGGCAGAACTTTACAGAGTAAATCATTTTTCGGCCTATACCTCCAACTGCAAGATTGATCACTCATGTGGTGGGTCAAAAAAATCTTCTCGAGCAGACATTCATCTGACAACTTTCGATTGTCAATATTCTACAGCCACAATAAAAGTAACTGCAAAGAAGGAGGACTATAACTACTGAAACAAAGAATCATAGAATTTCAATTTCATACCTGCAAAGTCAACCCAGGGATTTAACACTCCACAGTATTTAAACAGTGTATTATAAAATAATGTGCTTTTACTTTAGATGTATACTTGAGATGTTTAATAGGTAACTTTATTTTTAAGTTGGTAAATGTTGTAAAAATTATTTTTGTATCTATGTTTGAAGAATTGGAAATCATTATTATGTGCTAATAAAAAGAATCTGTAAATTACAATTTCGATACACTTCTGCTGATATGCACTATACACTGGCGGCCACTGGCTGTGTACTACGTGGCAAAATAAGCTTTAAATATGCAGGTAAAATGTGAATACATTCCTTTCTGCATAATCAAACTAGCCCCGCCGTTCCTCTTTAATTAGTCAAGCGAGAGAGGGTTCTGATGCCCCTTTCTTTAACATTTGGGCCCAGATGTAGGTAATAGCAAATTACCGAATGGTAAATACCAAATTTTACCGATTCGGTAATTACGGAATCAGTATTTGCCATTGATTCCTATGAAGCCCATAGGATTCAATAGCAAATACCGATTCGGTAATTACCGAATCGGTAAAATTACCGATTTTACAAGGGGGACAGAGTGTCACTTTGACACCCTGTTGCACCCCTGTTTCTGGCTTGTGTGCCATGTGACACACAGACATGCCCTTAGGGCATGTCTGTGTGCCACATGGCACAGGTGTACATGCACATATGTCCATGTACACTGGAATTCGCTATTTACCATGTAATAGTATTGCATGGTAAATAACGAATCAGTAATGGCCTGTGGCACTGTTTTCAGTGCGAGCTACATCTGTATTTACCGATTCGGTAAATTTACCGAATCGGTAATTTACCGAATCGGTAAATTTACAGATTCTGTAAATTAAGCCTACCTACATGCCAAATCCCAAATATCGGTCGGTAACGGCCGAAATCGGCCGTTACCGACCGGTAATTGGCGACCTACATCAGGCCCTAGGTGCCTTAAAAAATAATACGACAATGCATATTAACATTGGCAGACCACTTCAAATTCCAGTGACGTTTCTGTAAGTGGCAGGTTGGGCTCATATGTTGTAGGCACAAATAAGTCACTGAATAGAAGGATTGACTCCGTCTGCATGTAAGGTGAATAGGATGGAAATTAAAAGGTAAACAACCGTTACAACGCAACTATTACAACGGACTACTTTTACAAGCAACTTTTACAACGCAGGATCCATTACAACGAACTACCCTTACAACCCATTTTTTTTACTTCGCAGATGCCTTTACAACGCATGCCATTACAACGTAAGTATTGGTAAGTATATAATATTTTTTAAAATGTAAGTAATTAAAATTAATATTATTTAATTTAATTTTAATTTAATTTTATTTAAAACCCAAACCTAGCCTTGTACCCTAAAAATACCCCTTTACCCCAAAACCCAAACCTAGCCCTGAACCCTAAAAATACCCCTTTACCCAAAAACCCAAACCTAGCCCTGCCAAAACAATTTTTTGCGAAGCATAGTTAAAAAAACAGAACCATTTCAAATTTTGGAGGAATACTGAACACATCTCAAGGCATCCCAAAGCCGAAAACTGAATTCAATATTTTCTATCTTTAGCAAGGGTATTTAAACATCATTCGAAACGTCATTCACTAATTGAACTCCAAATAGCCAGTGGCGGCCAACTGTGAACAGAGGTGGTAGGAAGGGGGAGGGATGAAAAAATAAAAAAAATTACTTACCTTCTTTGCCAACGCCGTCTCCTCCGCATGCCTCTCTCACATCTCTCCTCCGTCTCCTTCTCTGCTGGAAGAAGCACCGGAAGCAGAAGTAGTGTCTTGATAGTGCCCGGGGAGGATGGGCTTGTTCTCCAAGGGGCTGTGCAGCACAGCCTAGTGGAGAACATGCCAAGTGCGCATGACTGTTTGGTCGGTCCTACAGGGCCAGTCAAAGCGCCATGCGCACATAGGGAGGGAGTGCAAACCATCACTGCTCCTTCTGCAGTGAGCCGGCCCCGCCCGCCCACAAACAGCAGTATGAAAAAGACAAACCAATAGGAATGGACTGAAGACGTTTTTAGGTAACCATGATCTCATACATCCTTTAACAGGTCTACATGTTTCAGCCAAATGTGGTTACATTAGGATGGCTTTCGTCAGGACACAATAGTGAAAGTGACAACAGAAATTCAACCTTTTGTGTAGTGTGAACATGTGCAGTAAGGTGTGTTTGAAAAGTGAGGAGGATTTTTCTCTATTATTTGTGTGAAACTGTAACTTATGGTTTTTACCCCACACGTAATACTTAATTTGTTTCTTAAGCGAGTAACAAGGACCGAAGTAGGTATACAACACGGACGGTGGACCTTGACAAAAGTGTGACTGCAGGCACCGGCCCCTCGCCGGGATCCATTGTAACCTCAAAAACATCCGCAATCCATTTTTAACCCTCTCCCAGGCTCCCACTAATGAAATTCTCATATTTAGGAGGGGTTCTCTGGAGATAGTTTATAATTCACTTCCGACTCACAGAAAAAAAAAATCCCACTCTGCTGTAATCAAGTCTCATAGTACACCTAGGATGCACTCGGCATCCTAGTTGGAAACCCTATGATAAAGCATGTCACCAACTAGGTTGGTGGGGGGGGCGTTCTTTTTAAAAATCTATTGGTTTGTCTTTTTCATAATGCTGTTTTGTACATAGTTGATATTGGGAGCCCATTCCTAATGTTCATTTGTAACTTCCGATGACGTGCACTTCTTCGCAGATACATTCTTTCTGTCAATCTGACCTGCTTACCAGACAAAGATGTTTGCTGTTCCGAAGCTGCAATTAGTTCATCATCAGGAGAAGCTTCTTGCCCTTCTAAACTCAAGCCCAGATCTACTCATCATTTCTTCATCTCACTTTCCCAACACTTCACCACATTCCATCATTCCCATCCTCCAACATAACTGTAAACCTCACAGTTTAACACCCACTTTGGTCCTGACCATTTAGATGAACCTTTTTTAACTCCACCCAAAAACCTGCACCTTCCATGGTCCCTTTTCTTACACGCACCAACCACATCCTCTAACTCTTTAGATTCACATGTGGTGCATTTCTTTAGTTCTTACTGTACTTACTGTACAGTGGGGGTCTCTATTTGCCAGAGGTAGGTACCTTTGACCAAATAGGGACCCTTGCGTCTAGTCAGGGTGAGGGGCTACACTCCTAAAATAACCCCTGCTCTCCCCCTTGGTAGCTTGGCACGAGCAGGCAGGCTTATCTCAAAGGCAGTTTGTAAAGCATTTGTGAACACATACAGTAATACAGTGACAACACTACAGATGGACACCACACAGGTTGTATTATAAAAATAAGCATTTTTTTGTAAACTTAACACAAGACCAAACGACAAAAATCCACAATACTGTACTCAAAAATAGACTCTAAAATGTTAAAAAAAAGCTCAGTTCTCAAGTTGTAAATGCGACACTTTACTCTCAATATACCTTGAATGCGTAACACAAAGAAAACAAAAGGGTCGCAGGGAAGGTGATACATCTGTTCCTTACATGCAGGGGACTGGATGTGTCGGTTCCTTATTGCTGCGCAGGGGAGTTGATGCTCGCTTCCTTACTGTGTGGGGAGGAGATGCGTTGGTTTCTTACTGCTCTCCGGTGCGATGCGACAAGATGGCACCTCGATGCGATACTCTTCTCCAGTGGGATGCAACAAAATGGTGTCTTGGTTACGATGCAACAACGTTGGTGCGATGCGTGCACACCCGACGGCG
This sequence comes from Lissotriton helveticus, assembly GCF_964261635.1. Classification (NCBI taxonomy): domain Eukaryota; kingdom Metazoa; phylum Chordata; class Amphibia; order Caudata; family Salamandridae; genus Lissotriton; species Lissotriton helveticus. The sequence continues at coordinate 1,752,647,325 of NC_136067.1, forward strand.
ACTTGATGATCACGACAGGCCCTGCGACACGCTTCCCCGGTGATGTGACAGCGACCTCTGTGGTGGCGGCACGCTTCTACGGTGATGCGCAGCGCTTCGGCGATGCGATGATGACAGCGGCAGCGGCGGCTTGCTTCTTCGGCGATGCGACGACAGCTGCTGCGGCAACACGTTTCTCGTCGTTGCGTCGTACTTCCAGCTCCCAGCGACACGCAGTCTCTCAGAAGGCCTAGCACAACAGCAGGCCCTTCAATTCCCAGCAAGGGAATTCAGTGGGGGAGCTGTTTGGTGAAGCCTTGTATCCCTGAGACTTCAGGCAGGAGGCAAGCTCTAGTTCAAGCCCTTGGATATTCTTATTCAAGTTGATAAAAAGCACACTCGGTCCTTTTCTCCTTTCTTTGGCAATGAAGCAACAAACGGCAGGCCAACCCCCAAACACACAGCACAGGCGTAGTCTCCTCCTTCAGCTTCCTGGTTCTTCTCCTCAGCAAAGGTTTGTCTTGATTACTAGAAGTCAGAGAGTGTCTGTATCTAACCCAAACCAGTTCTGGTCAGTCCTGGAGTACTTTGTTTACAGGACTCCTTCTCTTTCTTTGACAGTATAGGCCAGGGACATCAGACGCACCACAGGAGGTGAAGCCATCATCGTGGCAGGCACAGCCCTATTCAGGTCCCAGGTGCTCCCCTCTACATGTAGATGGGTCTATTCAGCCCTGTACCGAGTCACTCTGTCTCCTGGAATCCCCAGCCCCTGTCACTCAAACTCCAGACAAGGAATACACAACCGAGCAGAGGCAGACTCGGATCGTTAGGCAAGAAAATACCTACTTTCTAAATGTGTTATTTTCAAACACAGAATGTTAAAACCAACTTCATTAAAAGATGTATTTGATCATTCTGATTTCAGGCATACTAAACTCGAATTTCTACTTAGTTCCCTGAGTCAGTTAGGATTATAAGATGTTATAATACTGGTCGGACCATCACAACATCCTCTTTTATATCAACAGGGAGGTGGTGTTGAAGAAGGCTCATCCTCTTAAATCAAAGATATGGGAAAGGGGGTCGCTAGAGGGCGCACAATCGAATGGCCGCACTCCCGTGAGGCTCCCGTGGACCGGAGCAATAATCCTTTATTTATCGTACTGGTGACTGGATAAGTGAGACCTGACCGCTTGATTGCAGTTGCCAATTGCCTGAAGAACACTCGTAGGTGATTTGAAGCTGAACAATGGCGGAGTGAAGGCTGGGGACGGCTCCGAAGTTTAGCGGGATAACTGGCACGAAGGAGTCGGAAGTGCGGAGCGGCCAGTTACCTCAGGAAAGATCGAGGCCAGGGAGGTGGAGAGTAGGCCCTGAGGAGGTGGGGCATTGGGGAATACACCAGAGGCCAGGAGAAGCTGCGACGGATAGCGAAGCCCAGGCGACACAGAGTGTGCAGCAGGAAATACAGGCGGTGAGGCTGGCCTGCGGAAGGGGGAGCAGTGAGTGACCAGCGGCTGTGAAGCGAGCGGAGCTGGCGACACGTAGGCAGGGTATGCCACAAGAGACCTGCCGGCGGGAAGCAAACCGTCGGACATAGCACGCAAGAGGCCGCGGAGCGGAAGCGCACGGTGCGCTGCGGCCGACTGCGAGCGGGCGACCTAGTGGCATGGGGTCCCAAAGCCTGGCTGCCTGCAAGTGAGACTGTGCGTCCCAGGTGCTGGCCATTGCTCGATAGACGGTGCAACGGTGGCAGGCCGGCGAGAGCACACCAAAGCGTGGCTGAGGATCAAGACGGGAGCCGGAACGTACGTGTAGAGAGTGCAGGTGCGGGAAGGGCGCTACTCAGCTGCAACAGGTGGGCCCAGATTGCCGCTGCAGAGAGGGTGAGGTGCGCAGCTCCTTGGCCACTGAGAGTAGCTCCCGTATTTGGGCCAGCATATAAAAGAGGACCCCTAGCTGATCAGCATACGGTGGACGAGACTGCGGGACTCTGCCCCAGGTGGAGGCCTGCGGGGGAGGATGGTTACCTTATCTGCCCCCGGCGGCAAACACAGTGGCATCAGCAACGCTACGCCTGGGCCTCAAAGGGACATGCTGCGGAGTGCGTCACTGGACGGGCGATTCTAGACATAAGGCGTGTGTTACTTGCTGGTTGGCGCAACGGGAACCTGTAATTGTTATAAACATTGAAGTGTGCGGTGTTTGTGCAGGAACTAATGGCTGAGGAGGCATTTGCAGGTTTTTACTTTGAGACGGCTCCCTGTGGAACTTCTACGCCCACTGGTAACTTGGGGTCACTGCCTGCCTGCCCTCCCCTCCCCTCAGCCACCCCCCCCTCCTGCTGGAGAGGTGGTGCACACAGTGAGTCGTGGTACGCATCGGGAACTTTTTGAGGGAACCGGCCAGAGCGCAATTTGCTGCCACGACAGTGAGACTCCACTAGAGATGGGTAAACTAGACACCAAGCAGCCAAAAATCAGCTTTGGGACCGCAAAAAATGGGGCCAGAGCCAAGCAAACAGGGGCAGGGGAGCAGGAGGCGGAAGGAGCCAATGGAGCACAAGGAGCAGCCATGGATCACATATTGCAGGAAATGAGGCAGGGGTTTGCGACGGTTGTTGACAAAATAGATCGAATGTCCTCGAGAATGAACGCTATAGCCCATAAGCAGGATGCGCACGACGAACGCATTGCGGAAGCAGAGAGACGTATCTCAGACAATGATGACCTCACGGCTGGCCACTCATCCCAATTGGCTCGAATGGACAACATCTTAACGACTATTGCTGCCAAGAATGAGGATTTGGAAGCGCGCAGTCGCAGAAACAACATCCGCGTAGTAGGTATTCCGGAATCCACAAACACAGGCAAAATGGAAGAATTTGTGGAGAAGATGTTGCTTTCTGTGGTGGGACAGGACGCTTTCTCTCCACATTTTATCATAGAAAGAGCTCATAAGTTGCTGGGTCCACGACCAGTACCAGGAGCGACACCATGGCCCATAATTGCCCGTCTCCTTAACTACCGCGATAGGGATGTAGCACTCCGAGCTGCTCGCAATAAGCAGACGTTGTCCTATGAGGGCAACACGTTCTCCATCTACCCTGATTTCACTCCAATGGTGCAAGAGGAGCGCAGAAAATTCATAGAAGTTAAAAAGAAACTTCGAGATGCACAAATCGACTATGCCCTTTTGTATCCAGCACGCCTTCGAGTAACCCACCAAGGCAAACAAACATTTTTCACTAACCCTGGGCAAGTAGAGAATCATTAAAACGGCGTAACCAAGAACGTGACAGCCACAAAGGATTGCAGAACTCGTCCCCAGCCAGAGAAGATAGGCTCCCAACCTGAGAAACTAAGAGATGTAAGGTAATCGAAGCAATGGGTCTACCGAGGAAAAGATGTGGTGACGCCATTTCGAATGGAAAGTGCGGTCAGGTGGGATCCAGTTGTCAGATAATACTGAACTCCGGACCACCTCTCCAGTGCTGGACTGGTAATGCTGGCTCAGCAAAGGGACTGCACTGAGAGAGGAGAACTTGTGGGGTCCTCTAGAGTACGCCCCCGGAGGGTCTACCCCACTACTGTACGGCAGCAGTCCGGCTGCCTTTGACCTAGCTTTTGTTGGGGAATGTTGGGGGAAGAGAGGGAGGGTTGAGGGGGGTTGCGACATACTGGCAAAATTGGGTTGCTTCAGTGGGTGGGGGGTGGAGGGGAGAAGGGGACGTTTTGGGGAATGTTGGGATGTTTGCAGCCTTCTAATTGCATGCTACATAGACGAACTGAACAGAAATACAAAATAGCTCAAGTTGGATATGGTACTGTGAGACTGAAGCGTTGGATGCGGGTGCGAATGAAAATCTGTTTCTACCTTCCACTGATTGGACAGTGTAATAATGGGTACAACAACAGAAGCTTTTAGTAGCGCACTTAATATCCTCACGTGGAATCTGAGAGGGCTGGGGGACCCCAGAAAAAAAGGCAGGTTCTGTTCTATCTTGAACGCCATCAGGTACATATTGCCATGCTACAGGAGACACACTGTCCTCGGACCAAGCCGGTTACTTTTGGGGCTCGATGGGCGGAGACTCGGCTTTTTTCATCCTACTCCAGTTATGCCCGGGGCACTGCGATCTTGCTTAGAAAGCAGGTGCCCTTCCATTTGGCAGGCTCTCTCTGCGATGCAGAGGGTAGATATTGTATGGCGTGGGGTAGACTTGGTACCCAATCGATAGTGCTGGTGTGCTGTTATGGGCCTAACATAGATGACCCGTCCTTCTTTGATAGCCTTTGGTCCAAGATATATGATATCGATGCCACACATCATCTGGGGGGGAGATTTCAATGTCACATACAATCCTAGTGCGGACAGATCGCATTCAGCTTCACACCACTACACAAAAGCGCAGGCAGTACTTAGGGACATTAAGGAAACAAATCAGTTGGTAGATGCTTGGAGACATGGTCATCCTCAGGTCCTGGAGGGTACGCATTTCACAGCGCATGCTCAGTCATGGGCCAGACTAGACTATTTTTTAGTATCCAGAGGTCTGGCACCCGCTATTACAGGCACAAGGCACCTAGCTAGGACCTACTCCGACCATGCACCAGTCTTAATGACGCTCTGCGCCACAGATTTTAACATCCCGCGCAGTCCCTGGCAAATGAATCCCTCCATCCTGTTAGATGTAGTCTTTCAGGAAGAATTGAGGGAGGAAATTCTTGACTTTTTTCAAAGAAATAAGGATTCTGTGCAGAGCACGGAGACGATCTGGGAGGCCATTAAGATGACCTTGCGAGGTTTTTGCATTGGGAAAGGCGCAGGGGTACTTAAGGATATACAGGCCACAATCAGGGCCGTTGATGGAGACCTGAAACGACTTGAAACAGAGCTCGCTACTGCCCCCACTACAGACACGCAAGTAGCGTTTAGAGAGAAATTGTCCCTGTACATGGAAGAAGCGCAGAGGGAGGCGAAATTTAGAAACAAATATTGGATAGTCAGAAGCTATGGAGAGGGAGATAGGCTTGGTAAAATACTAGCACATAAAGTGAGACAACAGAGAAGGTCCAACATTGTCACGGAACTGAAAGCCTCGAATGGAGACACCCACCAGGAGACTTCCAATATACTTAAAGACTTCCTTGACCATTATAGTACATTGTATTCTACAAAAGGGAACTCAGGTGCGCATCTGGATGACTTCTTGGAGGAGGTGGTACTAGGGTGGCTGAGTGATGCACAGAGAACGTTCTTGTGCGCCCCATTCGAACTGGATGAGGTGCGAGAGGCTATCACGAGCATGCAGACTGGAAAGGCCACTGGTAATGATGGGATTCCGGTGGAATTCTATAAGACATATATCGACATTATGGCCCCTGTGCTCAGAGAGGTTTACGAAGACGCATTGGAGGTAGGGATACTACCGCACTCCATGCGCGAAGCACTGATTTTGTCACTCCCAAAACCAGGGAAGCCCCTAGACCTCTGCGACTCCTATAGACCGCTGTCGCTGCTAAATTGTGATGCGAAAATCCTAGCTAAAATGATAGCCACAAGACTGAGTCTATTGATGGAACACCTAATACTACCAGATCAGTCAGGATTTGTACCAGGTAGGGCAACGTCTCATAACCTGCGGACAATTTTTGCAATACTCCACACCATCTCCCCTGATCTCCCTATGGCTGCGATTTTCCTCGATGCCACTAAAGATTTTGATTAGTTAGAATGGGGGTACCTATTTGCGGTTATGAGACGTATGGGCTTCCCACCCTTGTTCCTTGACTGGATAAGACTACTCCACACTAAACCAATGGCTAGGGTACTAATAAATGGGCACACCTCTCACACGTTCGACATTACGAGGGGGACTAGACAGGGGTTCCCGTTGCAGTAGAACCTCTTGCTGCGAAAGTAAGACAATGTTATAAAGACAAGGCACTACAATGCTTTCAACGTCAGATACTCATTTCGTTATACGCAGACGATATCTCGTTATATATCCGAGACCCTCAGCAAAATTTGAACCAGGTACTTCGAGAATTCATAGCATTTGGTGGTATGTCAGGCGTCCAAATGAATTGGTCTAAGTCTAGCTTTTTTCCGCTTACGGACGCAGTCCGGCGCTTTGAAATGGATTATTCATTGGAATGGTGTGATGAGGAACTTAAATATTTAGGTATTATGGTCACGAGAAATAGGGAGGAACTGATGAGGGCGAATTATGGCAATCTTATGACTAAAATTGAGGATAACGTAAAGAGATGGGTGGCGCTCCCTCTCTCCATGGCGGGACGTGCGTCCCTAATTAAGATGGTGATACTCCCGCAGGTGCTATACCTGTTCCTGAACATACCGTATTATCCTGGATCCTATTTTTTCAAATCTCTGAAAACTGAATTAATACGACTTGTGTGGGCAGGGAAACAGCCTAGGCTACAGTGGGAGGTGTTAACTAGACCTTACTCCCAGGGAGGATTTGGGATTCCTGATATGGAATTATATTTTACAGCAGCACAGGCGCACTTTGCGTGGTTCTGGATCAAGCAACCTTGCTTTATGCCACAAGTTGCAGCAGAGCATTGGCTTGCTCACCCTATCCCACTGGAGGGGGTGATATATTCGTGAATCGGACAAAGGGACCAGCAGCCCACCGCCCTTTATAGCTCAGTTAAGGCATGGCATAAAATAATCGGGTTACTGGAGGTGAAAATGGCATACACGCCCCTGATGCCTATCGCTTATCATCCTGATGTCCCGTTGCTACAGGAAGGGGTATTTAGGAAGTTCAAAGAGAAGTTTAGCGTCACTACGTGGGGGATCTGTACCATGACGCTAAGTGCTGCTCACTAGCACACATGTGCCCTGCAGAAATGCAGACTCCGTTGGATGTCTTTCTATACGTCAGATTGAGACAAGGTATAAAAGCGATTACCCCTGATTTTCCGGACGAGCCGGAATGTCTGGCCCCGCTTCATAGTATTTTGGAAAGAGCTAAACCAATGCGCCTAGTCTCGATAAGTTTTAATGCCCAAAAGGTGAGGAAAGAAGCTTAGGCGCGGGTAAAATGGGAATCGGAATTGGGAGAGCAGTTGACGGATTCACAATGGGAGACCTGCTGCCTGCACACTGAAAGAGTCTCGGCCAACAGCAGACTCCGCATTATACACTATAAGTTTCTCCACAGGCTGTACTATACACCCGCTAAACTGCACCAATTTAAGCTGAGGGAGACTGATGATTGCGATAGATGCCGCTCCCCGGGGGCGGACTTCTTGCATCTAGCATGGTACTGTCCCACCATTCGAGCCTATTGGGAGGAGGGATTTGAGGCACTACAACATATGATAGGCGAGAAGCTTACTCCTAGTCCTGTGATGGCTTTATTAGGCTTTATTGCTCCCGTAAAGACGGAACACACAAGGTTTGTGGTGATGGCACTTCTTATGGCTAAGCGCAGGGTGGCGTGCAGATGGGCGAGGGGTAGAGCACCCAAATTCAAGACATGGTTAGATGATTTAATTAACTGTCAGGAGCAATTTGCCACATATGCAGAATTACTTCCGGTGGTGTCCAGACCTAATGATATATGGGCCCCCCTTACCTGTTATCTTCTTGCTACAACCACGGCTGATGCGGAGGCAGAGGATACACGCCCTATAGACAGGAGGCTGGAGGATACTGGGAGCTAAAAGGCAGAGAAGATGCGAGACCTAGGGGCCAGATGACCGGCTCTGCTGCCATTCCTAACCTGCTATTGTGAACATGGTTTGAGTGTCAGAGACGGATAGAATGAGGAAGATGAATGAAACTTCGTAAAGTGGACTGACTAGTTAGATGCTATTATTAATGTATAATATGGACACTAAGTAACAGTAAAAGGGGTGGAGATGAGAAACACCCGCAGATGCACGATGATTTGCTATGAATACATGTAACAAGTACGTACCATGAGCTGATATCGCTGTACAATGATGTAAAGTAAACTTGAGCCAACGTTTTTTTTCTGTATTACAAAAAGTATGAAGAAGGCATTGTTGTGTTCCATAAAAATAAAATAAAAGAATAAAAAAAAAAAAAGATATGGAAAAGGGATCTCAGATTAATAAACCATGACAATCTAGCTGCCGATTGTATATCTGTCCTCTCATCCCAAACCGACTTGGTCGAGGTTCAAAATCTCACGGACTCCTACAAATCGACCATGGCGGTCATCATGGATGACATTGCTCCACTCCAGCTTAAAAATACCATATCAAAAATATCCAAACTGTGGTACAATGAGAGGCTTAACTCGGAACGTCACAAGCTTAGAGCAGTTGAACGCTCCTGGCGATCCAATCCCTCCTCGTACCAACTAAAACTCCTGAGAAAGGTCAGGATTCTCTACAATAAGCAAGTCAAGAGAGCTAAGTCTGACTATTTCAGACTACAACTAGACCAAGCAGCAAACCGTCCCAGGAAACTCTTCGAATTGGTCAAACAGCAATCGGCTAATGGTCCTAACCTTTCTGATCAAAGTGGCAACCCACCCTCCTGTGAGGAATTTGCAGTCTTCTTTATGGAGAAATCAGGACTCATCTCCACTGACCTAGCCTCTAAGAAGGTGCTATTGCCCTCCTCTTTTGCCGCCGCACTCCATGACGTCTCTCAAAAGTGCAACTCGACCCTCATGATAGCCAAGAACAATGCGTCTTGGGACACCTTTTCCCCATTTAGTGAAAGTGGCATTGAATTTTTTTTCCAGATTATTAACCCGTCTAACCACTTCAGTGACCCGTTGCCTCTGGCCACCTTCAAGGAAATCAAGAGAGCTCTCATCCCTACCTGGACCAGGATTGTAAAGGCTTCTTTATCTCAAGGCTCGATCAATGACTGCCTTAAAGCAACCCAGGTCTCACCCATTCTAAAAAAAACAATGCTGACAAATCTGATCTCAATAAATGACTTTTTGAAAATACTAGACAAAAATGAATCCTGCCTACTGATCCTCCTTGACCTTTCCTCAGCTTTCGACACGGTTAATCATGACATCCTCCTATTCATCCTACAAAAGAGAATGGGTTTCTCGGCTCGGGTGCGTCAATGGTTTTCATAATTTCTTCGGCATCGAATACAAAGAGTCAAGGCAAATCTCTCTCTCTCTCAGCCCTCTCCAGTACACATGAGGGTCCCCCAAGGATCCGCCCTTTCACTGATCCTCTTCAACCTTTTCTTGGAACCTCGAGCTAACGCACTAAACTCCATGAACATTCTCTTCCACATGTATGCCAACGACACACAACTATAACTGAAAATTTCATCCCCAGAAAGCATCATCTCACTTAACTCGATACTCATGTTTACTCAAAATTCGTTAACTGAGAACCAGCTCCTACTCAACACCTCCAAAACAGAGTTCATGCTCATCTCCCCCCAAACCACATCCCCAAGCTATATCTCTGGCTGACTCACCTCACTGCTTTCAATTGCACTCCAATCATCATTGACTCAGCCAAATTGCTCGGAATCACCTTAGACAAGCACTTGAATATGAAGGTTCATATCAGCAATGTATGTAAGGGAGCAAACCACTTTTTGAGATCCCTGAGAAATATCAAACCTTTCCTACCTCTAAGTGATTTCAAGCAGGTGGCCCAAGCTCTTGTTTTGCCAAGGTTAGTCTCTGTGGCCTACCCAAATATGCCGTGGCCCTACCAAGGGCATCACCGAACACCGCTGCTAGATTGGTCACTGGTGCCAAAGGAAATGAGCACATATCCCCAGTCCTTAAATCTCTCAACTGGCTACCCTTTGAAGCCTGAATTCAGCTAAAGATTGCAGTCCTGGCGCACAAAGCCCTTCACCTCAATACTCCTACGTACCTGGTGAAAAGAGCATCAAGAAGAGGGCATCAAGAAGCGCCTCAACATTCCTCTTGAAACCTCTCATCCTTAACAAAAATAGAACTTGTCACCGAGCCTTCTACGGTGCTGCCCCAAAGATATGGAACTCTCTGCCACCTGAAGTACGCAACCTCTCTTCGACAACAGCGTTCAAATTTGAAGCCAAAAGATTCCTAATGAGCGCATTCTTACCATAAGGGGAGGAGGCACACCTAATTCGTCTGACTTTGTTCTTATCACCATGGTACCTCCAGCTACAATGGATCATCTCCTATGTTTTTCTTTTTTTTTTCCTCATATGTTCACCTGTTTACTGTTTTATCTTCCATTTTTGGTTGCAGTTTCCCAATTGATGTTTATACTACCCCCTTATTCTTTCTTTCTGCCTATTGTAAAGCGCTCTGATACCCTTCGGGATCTTGTTCGCTCTCAATAAAACTTTATAAATAAATAATCAAACTGCCCATTCTGGCCTATGGGGAACAGGTAGCCTTGCAATAGTAAAAAACGAAAATGGCTGTAATTCACTATCAGTACATGCCCCACACATCAGGGCATGTCCTACCTTTTATCTACAATGCACCCTGCCGTTGGGCCTACCTTAGGGGTGGCTAATATGTATAAAAGGGTAGGTTTAGGAACTGGCAAGTGGGTGTACTTGCCAAGTCAACACGGCAGTACCAGACTGCACACAGGCTCTGCAATGGCAGACCTGAGACACACTTTACAAGCTGCTCCGGTGGGTGGCACAAGCAGTGCTGCAAGCCCAACAGCAGCATTTGTCTTGTGCAAGCCCACCAGCAGCATTTAATTTGCACGCCCTGGGCACACGCAGTGCACTGTACTAGGGTCTGACACTAAATCAAATAAGCCAATCATGGAGTCACTAATCCATACATCAATATATAATAGGGAGAGCATATGCACTTTAGCACTGATCAGCAGTAGTAAAGTGACCAGAGTCATAAAACAGCCAACAGCAGGTCAGAAAAAATACAGGAGGAAGGCAAAAAGTTCAGGGATGACCCTGCAAAAAGGGCCAAGTCCAACACTCACCATGGCTCATCCACCCAGGAACACCACTCGTACAGAGCTTGCGTCCCTTTAACAGCAAAAATGACAATACCCCAGTACTAGAATGTGGAGTTCGTCTATAATTCCATACAGGTTTTCTGATCATTTTTCTCTCCAATCTAAACCATTTTGCTAAGACAATTGCACATGTTCTCCTAAAACCCTAGTAAACATTTCTACCAAACCATTTTCACATGCATGTCCAATGGCCATTGTCCGATGTTTCACATTACATCGTTTCAAATATCCCTCAAACTTTTCTGACACAAATTGGGACCATTATCTGTGACCATTGCTTCAGGGTATTCTTCAGGGTATCTCTCCCTTCTGAATACCTCTTTACAAAACTCAATGACATTCCATAACCTCCCTTCATTTACAAGGCTCACCTCTGGGTATTTGGAATAATAGTCCACAAGAACAATGACATACTTCCTCTCTGTGTTCAACAACTCAAATGGACCATACACAACCATCGCTACCCTTTGCCATTTCCTTTCTAGAAACTTAATAGGTACCACATGAGTTTCTTTTTCCTTATGAGACTTGTTACTACTTGCACGACTCACACACACACTTTCACAAACCTTTTTACATCCCAATCCAAACCAGGCCTCCAAAAATATTCATGTACCTTCCTTTTAATGGCAGACACAGCACCATGCTCCTCATGCCAGATTTCCAATATCCTACCACGCAACTCCAGTAGAACCAACAATCTGTTACTGCTTCTCAAAATATCTCTTTGATGAAACAATTCATGCCATTTAGACTTATAATCAATCACTTCCACTATCTCCCCGCAAAAGATTGACCAACGTTGCAGTAAAACTCAATGATTTTTTGCTTAACAGCATCCTCAGACAAAGTCAGTTTCCATTCCTCCTCCAATGTGGCTCTCAAACCATCACACTTCACAACAGCTACCATCTAGTCCTCTTCCTGCTCAACATCGCACGCTTGTACCGGCAATCGAGAAAAACAGTTAATATTGCAATTACTAATCCAAGGTACATATTTAGGACAAAAGAAATTTTTTGAAGCTGGTACAACCATTTTGCCTTCCTCACTCCGTTGGTAGGTAATAAATCTATCAGAGATTTATGAACTGTCCTCAAACTTGATTGCACCATTGGTAGTAAAAAAATCTATCAGAGGTTTATGAACTGTCGTCAAGCTCAATACCCCACACATAGTTCCAAAAATGTTGCACACACCACCAGCATGGTAACACTTCTTTCTCTATGGTGGAATCATTTATTTCTACATATCTCAAAGTTCTAGAAGCAAAAACTACTACTCTTTCATTACCCTTGTTTATCTGAATTAACACTGTACCCAAACCATGCAGGCTGGCATTCGTGGCCACAAAGGTGCGCTCATGTGCATCGAATGGCTTCAGTTCCACAACATTCACTGTACCTTCTTTCACCATATCAAACGGTTTTTGCCATTCTTGCATGCATTCAAACTTCTGACCTTGTTTCCTTAAAAGTCTCATTGGTTGAACTTTATCAGTGAAAATCTACAACACATTTGGCATAGTATTCTGCTAGTTACAAAAAGATCTCCAATGATCCTTATATTGGGTACATGGTACTCAATAGCCTCCATAAGTTTAATTATCAATTTTATGTCATATCTGGAAATGCTATGTCTCAAATACTCACTTTTTCTACCGCACATTTACATTTCCCAATCTCCAGTCAGTCCTGCTTCTTTCAAGACTTTCAGTACTTTCTTCAACAAGTTATGATGACCTTCCTTACTTGCTGCCCACATCATACTGGAAAAATATCACATTTTCAAGCTCATTGGAAAACTGCTGCATGACACTATGAATACTGTGGATGCAGATGCTAATCTAAAGGGAATATGCGCAAAACAAAATGCACTCTGTGGTATAATAAATAATGTCAAGTGCTTTGAGTCAAGATGCAACCGTATATGATGGTAAGTACTAGATAAATCTAATGTAGAATTATACCGTCTTCCAGTAACACTGGCTGGTGTTTCATCCATACTCACCAGCGGGTCACGATCTGCCCACATGTTTTTTTTAAGTTTGCAGAGGTCCACACACATTTATATCTCACCATTAGGCATGCATCCAATAACAACTGGACTTGACTAAACATTTGTTTCTATTGGTTCGGTGATGTTATTCTTTGTTAACCTATTACATTTTTCTTTCAAGGAATCCCTTAGAGCTAATTGTACACCAAACACCTTGTGCACTGTGGGTATGGTATCCTTTCTAAGAAAAATTGTATGCATGAATCTTCGCAGGCATTCCAAGTCACTTCCAAACAGTTTATGAAATTGGCATACCCTTCCCTGGGTTTCATCCTGATCCAAAATTAAAAATGGCTCTTCCTCATTAGGATTCAAAACAATCCCCAATTCTCTTTGTTCACCCACTACATACTAGTTCTCCCTCTTTTGACTACATACACTCGACCAGATGCAGATCTTCCCTTGAAACTCAAATTTGTCTCCAAATATCATATACCAGGCAATTTCACTCCACAGCAATCTTCCCATTCACCACCTGCTCCCAACATATCCTTCAGACCCAATTTGCCCCACGTTTCCTCTTTCACCAAAGTGTACAGAGAGAAAGGATGTCCCCACATAGCAATGTCCTTCCCGCATATCTACACCAAATATTTTGGTGGATGATAGGGCTCAACACTAGCACTTGTATTACGCTCCGTCTTCTTAGATATATATCACACACCTCTAATGGATATACTTCATCCTCAAGATCCACTTCTTTGGTATTTATCTCACGTTCTTTCACCATATTTACATTGTCCTTAGAGACAGTACCCACTTGCTTACATGCCCTTGAAAAAAATGTCCTGTCCTCTGGCATTTAAAATATTTAGCCCTTGACGCTGGACAATTTATAAAAGTTGCAATATGTCTGCACTGCCACATCTATACAGTGACTTTTTCCATGGCTCAACCCATCTTTTAACATGTCGTCTATTTTCTTCTTGGCATTTTCTGCCACCTCTTATGTAGACTGTGCAGATTCAAGTTTAGTTTTGTACACTCCCTCCCATCCTTTCAACTCCTCAATATAGCGGGAGGTATTTTCAATTCGTCATTATAAACTTTTCTAAGGACAAAATATTCAATCCAATAACTTTTCTTGTATTTTCATATCTGAAGTACAATTGAATAACTGATCATGAATGAAGTCCTCATGCAACTCCTTGAATTTTCATGTTGCAGCCAAAGTTCGCAAAACTGTAACGCACAAGTTACTACTTGTGTAACGATATATCTGTAAGAGACATTAGTTAGTGATATATTCCTTACCTTAGAATATCCCCAGGCGTCAGACTGGATCCGGAAAATTTTGCGTAGCAATACCCCTGCGCGCCGGCAGGCATCGTCCGCGGCTCCGCGTCCGTCATCGGCGTCGTTAGCGCCGGAATGACATCGTCGGAGTACTTAGATGCCGCCCATGCGCGCTGAAGTCAGTTCTGATACACAGCATTTCCGCGCCAGATACGCAGAGCCATGATAGAACCAACACTGGTGCCATGAAACTAGGGCCCTGAAAGGGGATGACCTTAACCCTAGATATCGGTTCACAGAACGGGGAGGATGGGTGGGTCGGTAAGGAATCTATCACTAACTAACGTCTCTTACAGATATATCGTTACACAAGTAGTAACTTGTGCATCTGAAAGAGACACGTTAGTGATAGATTCCTTACCTTAGAATAGATACCCCAGCAATACCAACCCCGGTGGTGGTTCTGCGAACCAATAAACACACCAGAAAGTCCTGGAGGACGGAATGGCCAAAGAAGCCATCCCTCCGGACTTGGCTGTCCAGGCAGTAGTGTCGTGCGAACGTGTGCAGCGACGCCCACGTAGCTGCCTGGCAAATGTCCTGCAAGGGCACTCCCCGGCCCAGGGCAGTGGTAGTCGCCGTGGCCCGAGTGGAATGAGCCCTCAATCCAACAGGGGGCTCCTTCTTAGCCAAGGAGTAACATGCCTGGATACACAAGATGATCCACCGGGAGATGGTCCGCTTGTGCACTGCCTTTCCCTTCTTAGCGCCCACGTAACCAACAAAGAGTTGGTCATCCACCCGGAACTGGCGTGTGCGATCTAGATAGTAGGAGAGCGCACGTTTTGGGTCCAGAAGGTGGAGCCTCTCTTCCTCTTTCGAGGGATGCGGAGGCGGAAAGAAGGTGGGCAAAGTAATGGACTGCCCGATGTGGAAAGCCGTGACAACCTTGGGCAGGAAAAAAGGTCTTGTCCGCAACACAACCTTATCCGGATAAACAGAGAGGAAAGAAGGTGTGGAAGAAAGAGCCTGGAGCTCACTCACTCTCCTGGCAGACCAGGAAAGCAGTCTTCAAAGTAAGAAGACGGAGAGGACAGTTATGGAGCGGCTCAAAGGGAGCACACAGTAGGTAAGTAAGAACAAGGTTCAAGTCCCACTGGGGCATCACGAAAGGAACAGGAGGGAACATGTGTGTGATGCCCTTCAAAAACCTATTTACAATAGGGGACTTGAACAAGGAAGGCTGATCAGGTAGCCTCAAGAAGGCGGAAAGGGCAGAAAGGTAGCCCTTGATAGTGCCCAGAGCAGAGCCCTGCTGGGCAAGAGAAAGAAGGAAGAGGAGAACCTCAGAAAGAGGGGCAGAGAGTGGATCCACAGCCTTTGCTGTGCACCATGCCACAAATCTGTTCCACCTGCAGGCGTATACCGACTTTGTGGAGGGACGCCTGGCTGCCAGAATGACATTACAGACTTCGGGAGGCAAGTCAAATGGCCTCAACTGCCGCCGCTCAATCTCCAAGCTTGTAGGTGGAGACTGGACAGGTTCGGGTGGAGAACCGTCCCCTGCTGCTGCGACAGAAGGTCCTCCCGAAGAGGCAGACGAATCGGGGGATCGACAGACATGCTGAGTAGCTCGGGATACCAGTATCTTCGTGCCCAGTCCGGAGCCACAAGGATAACCTGGGCCAGGTCGCGCCTGATCTTCTTCAGCACTCTGGGCATAAGTGGTATAGGCGGAAAGGCGTACAATAGACCGCAACTCCACTCGCGATGAAAAGCGTCTCCGAGCGAGTGCCGCCTTGGAAATTCCAACGCGAAGAACTGATGACATTGCGCGTTCTCTTCTGTGGCGAATAGATCTAACCAAGGCTCTCCCCATTGCTGAAAGAGGCCTTGCGCCACGTCCGAGTTCAGACGCCATTCGTGATCCATCATGCACCGACGGCTGAGTTCGTCCACCCTGGCGTTCAGAGAACCTGCCAGGTGTTGAACCACCAGGGTCACGCCCTGATGTTCCAGCCACTGCCAGAGGTGCAGAGCCTCCTGGCATAGAGTCCACGACCCCACCCCGCCCTGTTTGTTGCAGTACCACATGGCGGTGGAATTGTCCGTGAACACCTGCATTACACTCCCCCGGACAGAGGAGAGGAATGCTTTCAGTGCTAGACGGATCGCCCGCAGCTCCAACAAGTTGATATGGAGCTGGGACTCTGCCGGAGACCAGAGGCCTCTGATCTCCGCCTCTCCCATGTGGCCTCCCTAGCCCTGGAGGGACGCGTCCGTCACAACCACGTGCTCCGGGTGGGGTAGGGAGAGGGATCTGCCACTGACCCAATCGCGGTCCGTGAGCCACCACTGCAATTGTCTCGCAGTGCCCTCCGAGATCAAAACATGATCGGAAAGGTTGCCCTGATGCTGGGCCCACTGAAACTTCAGGTCCCACTGCAGAGCCCGCATCCGCCACCGGGCGTGATGCACCAGAAGGATGCAGGAGGCCATCAGCCCCAGAAGCCGCTGCGTCAACCTGACCTAGACTCGGGATAAAGGCTCAAAGATCGGAATCAGAGCTTGAATATCCCGAACCCGCTGTTCGGGAGGATAAACCCTAAACTGCGCTGAGTCGAGAACCGCTCCGATGAAAAGGAGCTTCTGAGGGGGACACAGGTGCGACTTCGGCACTTTGATGGAGAACCCCAGCAAGTGCAGGAGGTCGGCCGTAGTCTGGAGGTGGCTGACGACTGTCTGGGGCGAGCCCGCCTTCAACAACCAGTCGTCGAGGTAGGGGAAGACTGGCACCCCTAACCAGCGCAGATGAGCTGCGACCACCGCCATCACCTTCGTGAACACCCGTGGGGCGCTTGTAAGGCCAAAGGGGAGCACAGTAAACTGAAAGTGCTCGTGACCTACCGTGAACCTCAGGTAACGCCGGTGGGCCGACAGGACGGGGATGTGAAAGTAAGCGTCCTGCAAGTCCAAGGCTACCATCCAGTCTCCGGGGTCCAGGGCAGCTAAGACCTGAGCCAAAGTCAGCATCTTGAACTTCTCCTTCCGGAGGAAGCCGTTGACGTTCCGGAGGTCCAAGATAGGGCGTAGGCCCCCTTTGCCCTTCTCGGGTACCAGAAAGTAGTGGGAGTAACAACCACACCCTACTTCTGGCCCAGGAACGTGCTCAATGGCCCCTTTGGCCAAGAGGGCCGTGACTTCCTCTTGCAGAAGTTGCAAGTGATCCCCCGACACGCTGTGGAATTGCGGTGGCATGGCTGGAGGGGATGCCTGGAAGGGGAGGGAGTAGCCTCTTCGGACGATTTGCAGCACCCACCTGTCAGACGTGACAGTGCGCCAGTGGAAGAGGTGATGACTAACCCTGCCAACCACCGGCGTCACATGGGCCTGAAAACACGGACTAGGAATGTTTTGAGGCAGGTGCTGCAGAGGGAGGTGTGGACTGGCCTTGCCGTTGTCCCCGACCGCCGTTACGGCGGTTTCCACGCCCGCCACCGCGCTGTTGAACATTCTGCGGTGCGTGGCTGGCAGCACGTGTGGGGGCGCCCCTTCCGTGGCCACCAAAGGAGCGAAAGGCACCCGATTGCTGGCATGGGGCCAAGAGGCCCAAGGACTTGGCCATAGCCCTGGAGTCCTTAAAACGCTCAAGCGCATGGTCTGCCTTGTCGCCAAAGAGGCGACGGCCATCGAACGGCATGTCCAGAAGAGTGGACTGGACATCGGCCGAAAAGTTGGCGGCCCTCAACCAGGCGTGGCGTCGAACCGCCACCGTCGTTGCCATCGCCCTGCCCAGTGAGTCCGTGGTATCCAGCCCACACCGGATGGAATATCGCGCTGCATCTCGACCCTCCGCAAGGGCTTGGCCGAGTTTAGTCCGGACCTCCTCCGGGCATTGTGGCAGCACATCCGCGACCGTGTCCCACAGGGTGTGGGTGTAGCGGCCCAAGAGGCATGTGGTATTGACAGACCACAGTCCCAAACTCAGGGACGAGAACACCTTCCTTCCGAACTGCTCGTACCTCTTGGATTCCCGATCGGGCCGGGCCATCGGGAATGCGGTCTGGGAAGAAGAGGCCTGGATGACCAGGCTCTCGGGGTTGGGATGGGTGGACAAAAAGCAAGGGTCGCCCAGATCCGGGCGGTAGCGTCTGGCCACGTTTCTATCCACAGGCGGACCTGAGGCGGGCTTGGACCAAGTGCCCACAAGAACGTCACTCATTAAACAGCAGCTGAGGCTCACTGGAGCATGCCTGCGGTTTAAGGACCTCAGTGAGGAGGTTAGTCCTCACGGCCGCGACGGGGAGCTCAAGGTTTAAGGCCTTGGCTGCCCTCGTCAACACTACACTGTAAGCAGCCCCCTCCTCCGTAGCCACGGTGGGAGGGGAGACAAATCCAGTGTCTGGTGAAGTGTCAATACCACTGGCTTCCCCAAGCTCATATGTCCAGTCCTCTTGAGACTGGCATTCCTCTGCCAGAGGGTTCGCAGACCCCTCCCAATCACCCTCGTCACCCATCTCCTGTAGAACAGGGTCAACAGACGGGGCCTCCTCATGGAAATAAAAATCTCCAAAGGCCGTCGGAAGCGGCGCCGCTCCGGCGCCAGAGTCGGACCGAAGGGAACATTGGGGACGGCGTCCACAGGGGGCGCCGGGGGCGACACCCGCGGGGCCGGCGCCGATGAGGTCGTGAGGTTGACCGGCGACGACCCGGATCCAGAAGCGGATCCGGTGAGGTCCTGTGGCGCCGGGACCGAAGTCGCCGGCGGCGCCGGAGCCGAAGCACCCGACGGCGTCGGGCCGAAGCACCCGACCCGCAAGGGCCTCCAGCCGGGGCCGTTGGGCCCGAAGGCGCCACGGGACCCGGCTGAGGAGGGAGGGACCTCATGGCCATGAGGTACCGCTCGACATCCTCCAGCGTCGCATCATGCCCAGGGACCCGAAGGTGTGGGGCAGGTGGCGACGCCTGCGACTCAGTCAGAGCTGCGTAGGTGGTGTCACCCCGGCCGCATCGCGTGAGCGTCGGGGTGGTTCGGAGGAACGATGACGCCTCTCCGACCTCTCATGCCTCTTATCTGAGGACTTGGATCCCGATGACCGATGTCCACTCCCGGAGCTGCGAGGACTCCGACCCCGCGACCGGTCCCTCGACCTCCCGTGGGACCGGGACCTGGAGCGGCGCGGGGTCGACTGCCGGAGCTCGAGCCGCTTGCGGGACCGCTCCCGCCTAGCCTTCGACGTCAGGGCCCGGCAGTTGGAGCAGGTATGGTCGTCGTGGTCGAGGCCTAAACACTTCAGGCACCGGCGATGGGGGTCGGTAACCGACATCAGTCGGTCGCACTTGGAACAGGGTTTGAACCCGGGCATCCCTACAGGCACCGTCGGAGTCGAAGACTCGAGTAGAGAAATGATCAAAAAGATCAAAAAGTTTAGTCAAAAAAGACTAAGGGGTAGAGCATCTCCGGATCTGCGCTAGCTAGTGCGGAAAAAAGAAGAACTGACGTCAGCGCACATGGGCGGCGTCTAAGTACTCCGACGACGTCATTCCGGCGCTAACGACGCCGACGACGGACGTGGAGCCACGGACGGCGCCTGCCGGTGCGCAGGAGTATTGCTACACAAAATTTTCCGGATCCAGTCTGATGCCTGGGGATATTCTAAGGTAAGGAATCTATCACTAACGTGTCTCTTGGGGGGCGTGGCTAGCGGCCGATGCAGAGAGTCGCAGCCTAACGAGGCTCCCGACCCTCCGCCCGGCAATCCTGATTTACTCCTTCCCTAGACCCGGGATCCCCGCTCAAATCGGGTAGATCCCGGATACTCGCCACGGGACTGCTCCGACCTGCGGCTCGAACCTACTGAGCCCCTCTGGAGGCGGCCGCGAACGAAGAGACGGCCGGGTCTCCGGCAACCAAGATGGCGACTCCGGACGGACCCTGAATGCTGGAGGGCCCCGGAGACACCCTCCCTGGCGACCAACTGTGAGGAGCGCGGTCGGCGGACTCTGGCCGACAGGATTGGCACCCCTCTGGGTGATTGGAGGTCCCCGCCTGCGGAGCGGGCTGTGGCGGGGGGCGGCCGGCGGCGGGACTGGGAGGACCTCACTCCCGCCGGGAGAACTGAAATTGACACCCCGGCTTTGGGGCCTGTGACCCGCGAGTGAGGCGGTTCAGCCACGCGGAGGAGGGAGCCCACTGACGACTGCAGAGGCCGGCAGCGGGAGACAGGGGTGCTCCGGCCAACTCGGCTGCTGCGACCGAGAAGGAGCGGCGGAGCCCTTCCCCAGCCGGAAGAGGTACTCGGAGCTCCGGTGTGAGGGCCTACCCGACGCGAGCTGTCACCATCTTCCCCGTTACTGGCTGCCCCCCCCCTGAGCGGACCTGCTGGCATCCGGGTCGCAGAGGGCGCCTAGCGGATGATAGTGTACAGCGCCTGGGGGACAGCGACTCTGTGGGGGGGCCGACCCCTTCACCCTCCGATAACTGGGCTCCCCGGGTCCTCGCGGAGTGCAGCGACGATCCGCAACCACGCACACTACGAGGGGGCTCCCCTCCCCCCCCTCACCTGACCACGACTGGGCGGCGAGGCCTCCTACTGTCCCGAGGAGATCGCTGATTGCGACCGCGGGTCGCGGGGCCTATATTTAGTATTGAGAGGCCCACACCCTGAAGAGACCTGAGGCGACCTGCGCAGGGGGCCCTGCTGACCCATTGACCCTGTTGCCTGACCTGGGGCTCCCGCCCCCCCCGGAGAATAGACCTGCCTTGGGGAGTGCACGACTGGGCCCCTCCGGGAACCGACACTGGGAGCGCCCCTGGCTACCCCACCTGCTGAGGTCCCGAACTAGGGCCAATCCTTGCGAGGGGATTTTTCACAGCCACTGGTTGGCACTCTGCTCAACTCAGAACGAGAGGGGATCGCCTCCGCCACATCCCCCCAACTCCTCGATCGGACAACGCGAGTGAGCTATGGGCAAGCCTAAGGGCCCCAAGAGCGATGGAAACTCTGCCCCAGACACGCCCGACGACCCCACACAACCAGTAACGGACCTCCAGCAAATGCAGGACAAGATCCTGGAGGCCATAGCCGCCACAAAAGATGCCTTGCACCGTGACATAGCGCAAGTGTCGGCGGGGCTGGGGCTACTGCGGGCCGACCATGCCAAACTTGCGGACAGAGTCGAGGAAACGGAAACGACCCTACAGGACTTGGTGCCGGCGCAGAAATCATTGGACGGGAAACTCACAGACGCGCTGGACCGCATCCAGGCGCTGGAACGGAGAGCCAAGGACGCAGAAAATCGTAGCCGGAGGAATAACGTGCGCCTCGTGGGCCTTCCGGAAAAAACAGAGGGGGCGGACATGGTGAGCTTCCTGCAAGAATGGTTACAGTCAGTGGTGGCCCCGGAGGATCTGTCCCCTTTTTTCACACTGGAGAGGGCGCACCGGGTCCCATCGAGACCCCCGAAGCCGGGTCTCCCTCCGCGCCCGGTGATTATAAAATTGCTACACTACAAGGACAGAGACTGGCTGTTGCAGAGGGCAAGAGAAGTGGGCCCGTTCCAGGTCGATAACAGCAAAGTGACGCTATTCCCGGACTACTCATTCGAGACGCAGAAACAGCGCGCCTCCTTCCTGTCCATCAAGAAGGAGCTCAGAGCGGAAGGGATACACTATTCACTGCTCTTCCCGGCCAGACTTCGTGTGGTGGTGGACGAGAGATCTCTGTTCTTCCCAACGTCGGCGGATGCTTGGGCCTGGTGGGACACCTATAAGGCTGGCACGGACGGGGCTCGCTTCCGAGCGGAGGAAGAGCGCCAGGGACAAACGCTCAGGCGCTCGAGGCGACACAGAGGGCCCGGACAGAGCTCCAAAAGACCGACGGACTCTCAAACAGCAGGCGAACGGAGAGCGGCACTACAGGCAGTGAAGGAAGTATCGGGCACAGCGCTACCTCACTCGGAGAAGGGATCGGGCTCGGAGGGCCAGGTAACGGGCTCGGACACTGAACTATCGGAACTTGGCGGAGCCAGAGGCCCGAAGGTCACGCCACAGACGTCGGGAGAGATCATCGAAGGCTGAGCCCTCGACAAGGTACTGAATGGAGCTGAAGGGGCATTCTGCCACTCCTAGGGACTTTGGGGCAGTCGACTGTGAGAATGGGATGGTATGGGAATTGTCATGTCTGTTAGGGCGGGGGAATAGGAGACAGCATCTAGAGAGTTCGGCGGCTAGCATGCGCACCCCGAGGCCCATAAGGCCGACGTAGCATCGACTACGTACTAGGAACATAGAGAGCATGTTGCTCAATTGTTTGGATGGGAGCAACTCTTTTGAAGTTAGGTCCTGTTCTGGTGGAGGGAGGGACTAGAGAGGTTGGGGCGACTCTAGGTATGCAGGGGTGGGGGGGGAGTTGGGGACGGTTGGGGAGAGCTGGGGGAGGGGTCATGTCGGTGTCTAAATTGTTACGTACCGTTGACTCATTTGCGCACCAAAGTGATGATGGCTAATGTTGGATCGTTGAAATGTGTGTCCTGGAATGTGCGGGGGTTGAATACTATGGCAAAGAGACACAAGGTCCACTCATACCTGAAACGTAGAGGAGTACACATAGCATTCTTACAAGAAACTCACCTGACTAAGAAGGAGGGTATTGCGCTCCAGCGTAGATGGAGGGGTCACTTGTACTACACTGCATACTCAGCGTACGCTAGGGGGGTGCTCATTTGGGTTAGAGCGGGGCTACCCCTCCAGGTGACTAAGCACACAATCGACCCCAACGGGAGATATGTAGCAGTTGAGGGACTCCTCAGGGGCCGACATATAGTGCTCTGTAGCATTTATGCACCAAACGCGGAGCAGGCACAATACTTTGCGGGTCTCTCCAGGGGACTCGCCAGCTATCTTGCGGGCCCGGTACTAATGGGAGGCGACTACAACTCGGTGGAAAACGTTGCATTAGACAGATCACACCCCCCGCTTCACACCTCCCCTGTGCATCGACTAGCGAAATGTCGAACGGAATGGCAGAACACATGGAACCTGACTGACTGTTGGCGCGCGCAACACCCCACTGGGAGGGATTACTCGTTCTACTCTAGTATCCACGACTTACATGTACGCTTAGATACCTTCCTCTGCTCCCCCTCGGTAGCTACTGCAGTAACCCGGACGGAATACCTGGCACGTACCTTATCTGACCATAATCCGCTTCTCCTGACACTGGACTGGATGACCGAACCCCCCAAGATCCCGGCGTGGCAACTGTGACCTGACACACTGGATGATCCGCCCTTCCGAACGGAGCTGGAGGAGCGAGTTACCCAGTATTTTGTAGATAACGAGGGTACTGCCTCGTCCAGGGCCGTAGAGTGGGACGCATTTAAAGTGGTGGTGCGGGGACACTGTATAGGGAAATACGCTGGGGCGCGCAAATCACTACTCGACGACCTGGACAAGGCTGAGCGCATTCTCCGTGAGGTAGAACAGGATCGACCGAATCGTCCTGAACTACAAGAGAAGGTGGGAGGAGCACGGGAGGCGGTGGCGGTAGAGATGGAGCGCCTTCGTAGCTTTGATTACAAGGCATACCTCACGAGGACTCTAGCGGAGGGCGACAAAACGGGAACACTACTAGCCTGGCTGGCGAACCCCAACCGGAATAACCAGCCGATTTTGGCTTTAAGGGACGGTGAGAATCACATCCAAACCACGCAGCCTGCAATACTACACTGCTTCAGATCGTACTACGAGAAGCTGTATAGTGCAGAACTGAATGATTACACTGAAGCTCTGGATGTTTTTCTGGCTGACTTGCAGCTACCGCGGCTAGAGCAGGAACAGGCGGATGCTCTAGGAAGCCCTATTGCCCTGGCTGAAATTAGGGGAGCAGTGAAGCGAATGGCGCATAATAAAACGCCAGGGATCGACGGAATACCTATAGAATTCTACGGGAAATACCTGGACCTCTTGGCCCCGAGACTCCAAATGGTCTATAATGAGGCCAAGGACGCAGGCACACTCCCCCGATCGACGAGTGAGGCCATAATGATACCATTATTAAAGCCACGTAGAGATAGTGAGGATCCCGCCTCTTACAGGCCGCTGTCCATGTTGACCACCGACTACAAAATACTGAGCACAGTCCTGGCCACTAGGCTGATAGCCCATATGCAAGACTTGGTCCATAAGGACCAATCGGGTTTTATTCCCACGAGAAACACCACACACAATATCCGCAGGTTGCTTAGGTTGGTGGACACCCCGCCCTCCGAGGCGCGATCCCCCCTAGTGTTGGCGGTCGACATCGAAAAGGCCTTTGACAGTCTAGAATGGCCCTATTTATACAAAGTGATGCATACGTTTGGCCTTGGAGACGGGTACATACAGCGGACGAAGGTGCTCTACTCCTCAGCAAGAGCGAGAGTACGACTCGGGTCGTTGGTATCGGACCAATACGACGTGACTAGAGGAACCAGACAGGGATGCACACTGTCCCCCCTGCTGTTTGCGCTTGCAGTAGAGCCTCTGGCGGCTCGGGCGAGACGGGGGGAATATTACACCGGGCTGCATCTCAGGGGAGAGCTGCATTACATCTCTCTCTACGCGGACGACCTCCTCCTCTTTTTGGACAACGCCGGAGCGGCGGTGGAGGGGGCCGAGTGCCTATTGGGGCGTTTCGGCAATATTTCGGGCCTGCGGGTGAATTGGTCCAAGACCTGTCTCTTCCCACTACGGAGGGAGGAGGAATGCCCTCCCCTTCGTCGGAATCTACGTTGGGAACCCCATTGCCTGAGCTACCTCGGGGTGCACATCTATCACGACCCGAATGCTCTCCTCGACGGTAACATCGGTCGCTGCATCCGCTCATTAAAGGGCTGTATGTCCTTCTGGGCCACTCTGCCGCTCTCAACGGCGGGCCGAGTTGCACTCCTGAATATGATAGTGTTGCCGCGTCTATTATACTTCTTCCGGACCCTCCCGGTGTGGATACCTGGGGCAATCTTTAAACAACTGAGCTCACTGTTGGTGTCCTTCTTGTGGGGAACGGGTAGACGCAGAGTGGCACTGTCAACGTTGATCCGCCCTAAAGACGAGGGGGGGCCTCGCTGTCCCGGACTTCGAGCTCTATTACTTAGCGGCTCAGATGCAATTCTTTACACAGGAGGTAGCGAGAGTGTACCGCGGCCCGGAGCAGGGGAGAGACCTCGGCACACCCCGACATGTCCTGGCATAAATCACACTACAACAGAAACTGCTTCTACGGGAGCTCTCCCAGGAGGAGCGGACCCTTCGCCTGTGCTGGAACCGTTTGCAGAGGCGAACTGGACCTGGACACCCATATGCCCCGGAGATCCCGTTGGGCATGGTGACGGCGCTCCCACACGGAGGGGACTGGTCGGGACTGCATTTATGGGAAGAAGCGGGTTTATAGATGATAGGTGATCTTTACGAAGATGGGATATTATCCCCGTACCAGACCTTGCAGGAGCGATATGATCTCCCGAGGGGAGGCTACTTACTGCACGCGGCGGTGGTGAGAGCTATACAAAAGCACTGGGCGGGGGGCCTAATAGAGCCTGAAACAGCGCTAGCATGCCAGTATACCATGATGGCGGCGGGGACGTTCAAGGCCGTAACGTGCCTTTATCGTAGAATGCACTCGGAGACCCTACAGCCGCTTACATCTCTTAAGACTAAATGGGAAGCGGATCTGCAGTTAGACATTCCAGATACTGTGTGGTCGCAGCTGGTGCGGAGGGCCAGAAGGAGCACTAGAAATGCGCGCTTTCAATTGATACACTTTTACATCATTCACCGCGCTTACCTCACCCCGAGTAAAATTGCAGTGTACTTCCATGTGGCAGACGCAGCATGCCCGAGATGTAATCAGGAGAGGGCTGACCTGGTCCACATGTTACGGAGTTGTCCAAGCTTACAAGACTATTGGGCGGACATAGAGGTAACCCTGAACGCAGTTACTGACAGGTCCATCCAATATGATAGTGCAGTGTCCATCTTACACTGGTTCCCCCACACGAAAAAGAGCAAGCTGACAAGTAAATTTATAGATATGGGGCTACTCATAGCGAAGAGAGAGCTGACTAAGGGATGGAAATCGAAGACAGCACCGACACACAGGAGGTGGTTGAATGAATACGTGAAATGGGCGGCTGCGGAGAGCACGATCCGTTACCAGATGGCGCGCCGCAGATCAGATGACAGAGCACAAGAAGCCGCAATGGGGTGGGAAGCATTGGTGCAGGCACTGAGGGACAGCGCAATTGAGGAGGATGAAGAGGAAGAGACATGAGTTGAGACACCACAAACAGGGACACACGTACCGGCTACGATCCCCTAGGACACACACATGCATTCAGAGGTATTTACTCCGTGATCCAACACCATTAATACATATGTTCATACCGTACACCGACTTAGACACTGGGAGGGAAGGGTGGGGGAGGGACCAAGTTTACGGACCCCACAGTTGGCTAGGAACAGCAATACGGGCTAGCAAGTAGGGGCTCCACGTTTACAGCTGAAAAGCGGGAAGAAGAGCTCCTGAAGTACTAACAATGATATCGGGCTCGACCTGAGGAATGTACGATGCCGGAAACTAGTGCCGCCCGACCTCCGGGTTGTGGGCTGAATGGCTGTGTTTAACACCCTTGAATGGCATTCATTATACTATGTTGCGCTGCTCTAAGTACTGTACATTAAGTCAATGGCTGTATTACATATTCCTGCAATAAAAATTGTTTAAAAAAAAAAAAATCACTAACGTGCCTCTTTCAGATATAATGAATAATACACTAACCAAGCAACTGACTTCTAGAGAAGAATTTGTGTCATTCTACAACAACACACATTTTCTTTCCATGGATCTCTTCTATTGATTTCATGGTAGACACAAACACAGCGTCCACCTTCTCTTCCATATCAAAATAATTGTTTCCTCCTTCATGATACCTTGCAGGCACTGACAGTGTTTTTAGTACCCTCCTGCCCTCCACCCCCAAATTTTGCTTTATCAATGCCAATTTTCTCTTCGCAACAAACATTACACCACCAATAGCCTCTAAATAGGTAGATGGAGATGCAATTGATTTCATGTTGGCGACAGCACAAACTATAACCCAATCTATGCACTGTTAACTCTTGTTAATACCAATATTCCCCCAGGGTTCTCCTTTTTTGGTACTTTTTTCCAACATAAGCCTACATAGCAAAAGTAGTCACCATTCCCTGGATGGCTAAAACAATAAACTAACATAATAAAAGTTGTTACCGATGTCTGACAATACAAGTTTCAGTTGCTTTTGCAATCTTCAAATACCAGCCTATAGACACAACTCACAAGACACAAGTCTCTGTTCCACCAATCATAGCCAGGACTCAAAATCCAGAACTTATCCTCCTTACAAAGTATTGTTTTCCACCAGTCGACACAGTAAAATTTACACTTGCCATTCTGGTTACGGTAAATATTTGTTACCTTCACCTCATTCCAGAACGATCTACTGGACTGGTAAATATTCAACACCAAGATACATACTAGAAATTCGCATTTGTGTCATGCACTGATTAACTTATGTCCGCACTCCTTCCTTAAAGGTGTAAGTACTGCTGCATGTCTCCACATCCACAAGACAATGGAAGGCACATGCAGGTTAACACTTACTCAGTGTCCTTGAGATGGTGTGCCAGCTTCCAAGGAACTTCAGTGTGCTTTGAAAGCTGGAATCGTTGGAGGAGCTGTCTCCACTTTAAAAATGAGATGCAAAAAATACCCAGCTCCTTCCTCCTGTGACGCTCCCTCAGGCTATTATAAAGCAACCAGGTTCACACAAAACTTTATGGGATCCACCCCTTGCTTCTGGCCAGAGGACAGACCAAATCCGCCAATGATACATAGAAAACAAAACAATTTATTTTCCAATTTTTATTGGGAGGATTCTGTTTCCCTTTCATTGAATGAATGGCAGAAGTCCCAGGAGGAAGAGGGAGTGCGACGGTAGAATGAAAACTCATTTATGGTAAGAGACTGCTTCTCCTCCTACAGCGCTCCTTATTTTGGGTGGAGTTGAAGGCGGGGTTACTAATGCCCTTTCTAAACTTAGCTGCAGGACAATAACAGCTGGTATTTACTCCCAAAACTCTGTTGATTGTAATTAAATGCTTATATTGCTAGCAGGAGTGGCCAACAATGCTTCGCTAACTACCAAGGCTCGCTGAATATTGCAAAAAGCAACTTAAAATCTGCACTTCTACTAAATATTATGCTTCTGAAAATAGCAACATGTAGTCAATGCAAGATCACCTTCTCAATAACCTAACGGATATTAGCACTCAGATTGGGTTCTGCCCAGACGATCAGAATTATCCCTTTCCTGGCTATATATAATGTTATGGCTCCTCTCAATTAGCATTCTATGGCTGCACGTTCCCATTTTCTCCAGAGTGGTGGTACGCTCTGTCTCACTGGCTTTTGGCTAGGCACCGGTCCTTTTAATATTTTAACGCACACTACTTTAATTTCTAACAGAAAACAGCTTTCATTTCAGCTCCACAACCACTGTCTCTCTTCAGGCACTTCGGTGAACGACAAGCCGCTCTGTTACAGTAAACTGTCTCACCTCGCTCTAGATCAGAGGGAGAAAGCAAACCCTAGAAATCATACAAGTGTTTTTAGGTCTAGCATCAGCGTGCAGGTGCTGTCTGCAAGACCTGCTGTAGGTCAAGCATCAGCATGCATGCGGTGTCTGCAAGACCTGCTGTAATCGCTCTACTGTGTGTAATTACAACTGGTGCTTGCCATTAGTTCATATCTCCATCGCTTCGTTTCCTGGCTCCTTATTGGCCGGTGCTCCAGATGAACATGTTACTTACCTTCGGTAATGCATTATCTGGTAGATACTCTATCAAGCTGCAGATTCCTTACCTTTGATTTTCCCAGATGTCAGGCTGGATCAGGAATCTTTGCCGAGCAATAACCCTTGCGCGCGACATCGGGTAGCTCCATTTGGCACTGCGTGACGTTGGCGGCGTCAGTAGGGTTAGTTATGATGTTGCCGTGCTTATATAGGCACCACACAGATGTGCAGACGTCAGTACTTTTTGTATTTTCCACGCCAGAAGTGCAATCCATGAAGTAACTGACGTAGTCGTGTGCAAAACTAGGGCCCAGAAAGGGGGATAAAACAAGCCTAGTTCTACCACATCAGTTCGCAAAGTGGGGAGGCATGGGTGGGACTGTAAGGAATCTGCAGCTAGATAGAGTCTCTACCAGACAATGCGTTACCAAAGGTAAGTAACTTGTTCATCTGATAGAGACTTCTAGCTGCAGATTCTTTACCCTTGAATCAGATACCCGAGCCATATCATCATGGCGGTGGGTTGCAGACTAATGATCTAAGCCAGTGTTTCCCAAACTGTGGTCCGCGGACCCCCAGGGGTCCGTGACACATTCCCAGGGGGTCCGCAAGCAACAGTTTTAAAAGCACAGAAACGTTTCTTGTATAATTAGCAGCTTTCCAGCAACAATAAAAGTGTCAAGAGAATGCCAGTGATTAATGTACCTGCTGGAGAGCAAGAGTTTGGTTCAATGGCAGCTTTGATTTAACTAATGTAGCACAGAGGGTTAATGTGCCTACTGCAAAGAATGTGTAACCTGCATCTTAAAAAGCAGCATTTTATGTGCCTAGGTTTGTAGTCACTGCTTTTGTCACAGAGATTATTTTGTTACTGTGCATTTCATAAGTGACAATCGTAATCTAGCAGAGGGACCTATAAACTGTCATCAAAGAGCTGCTTGCAAACTGCATAGTACCAGTTAGTAACTTATATTTTGTCCCAGTTATTCACTATCCTGATGCTGCTAAAAAGATATATTTGGGTGAAAATACATTTTTAATGTTAAAGTCAATGCTAGCCACTGTGTTATGCTCTGAATCCTGAGTTTGTGCTTTTCCAGACCAAGCACTCTTAAAACATTTTATATACACACTGATTTACATGTATGATTCAATGTCTCTATATGTGTGTGATGTAAGGTGCTCTGACATCCTACAATGGTATGAGAGATGCTACAAAACAAATGAAATACATGTGACAGAGGGGCTATTACTTCAATATAAAATACTAAGGGCCAGATGTACGATCTGTTTTTATATGCGCGAACAGGTTCGCGAACCCGTTTGTGCATGCAAAAACCTATTGGGCCATGTACATAGCCTATTTCGCGAGTCGCAATTTGTTTGCGACTCTCTAAATAGGTTTTGCAACTTGCTATTTGGAAGGGGCATTCCCTTCCAACTAGCGAGTCTCAAAACCATGTACAAATGTTTTGCGTTCACAAAACAGTCACAATTACCACCTACTTCAAGTAGATGGTAATGCATTCGCAAATGCCCTTCCCAAATGCATGCAAAATTATTTTTCAAGGTCAGGCAGTGGTCCCAGGGATCTCTGCCTGCCCTTAAAAAATGAAACGAAAACGTTTCATTTTCTTTTTTTTGTTTTTAAATGCATGGTAAACAGGCTTCATTTTTTTTTTTTTTAAACTGCTTTATTTAAAAGCAGTCCGAGACATGGTGGCCTGCAGAGCCCAGCAGGCCACCATCGCTGGGAGGGCTGGCATTCCCAATGAGCTCGCAAATTGCGAGAGGCTCATTAATATTAATGAACCTCGCAATTTGCGACCCCATTGTGAATCCCAAACAGTGTTAAACAAACTGTTGTACATTTCATTTAGCGACTCGCAATTTGCCACTCGCAATGGGTCGACAATTGCGAGGCGCTAAATGAAATGGTCGTACATCTGGCCCCAAAATCCTTAGTACTTTGAGTATTTGTTTTGTGTGCACACGTTTGTATTTTTTTGGAATTACTGTTTTAACCCCTTGGCCCGGCGGTAATTCCGCCATGGCGCTAGGGGGCAGGGGGGCCGCGCAGCGCCGCCATGCTCGTGTCACGAGCCGCGGTGGCGCTATGCTTGTGACGGAATGGTTCCGTCACGGCCCGGCCCGCTCAATAGAACGCGCCACGCAGGTGCGAAATCAGCGCCGCGCAGGCGCCGCGGCCGGGCCGTGACGGAACCATTCCGTCACCAGCACAGCCCCACCGTGGCTCGTGACGGAATAGTTCCGTCATGAGCGCGCAAGGTGTTAATGTTTGAAATTTAACTCATACAAATTGCTTGGGGGTCCCCGGCTTCCAGTGGTGACTCAATGGGGGTCCTCAGGAGTCAAAAGTTTGGGAACCACTGATCTAAGCTAAGAAGTCTTGCAGAACTGAATGGGCAAAATGCCCGTCCCTGCACACCTGACCATCAAGGCAATAATGTTTTGCGAACGTGTGCAATGATGCTCATGTTGCTGTCTGATAGATGTCTTGGACTGGGACACCCCGAGCCAAGGCCTTAGTCGCAGCCTTTCCCCCTGGTGGAGTGGGACCTTAATCCCTCAGGGGGCTGCTTCTTTACCAAGGCGTAACAGATTTTAACGACCCAGCGAGAGATGTTCCTTTTCTGCATTGCCCTTCCCTTCTTTTCTCCTACATATCCCACAAAAAGTTGGTCATCCACCCGGAACTCCTTTGTGCTGTCAAGGTAGAATGACAACACTCTTTTTAGGTCCAGTCGGTGGAGACGCTCCTCTTCCTTAGAAGGATGTGGGGGGCAAAGAAGGTGGGCAAAGTAATGGACCCAGATGTAAGGGGGTCACCACCTTTGGTAAGAATGATGCCCTGGTGCGAAGCACTGCCTTGTCCAGGAAGGACATAAATAAGGAGGCGAGCTGGATAATGCCTGCAATTCACTCACCCTTCGGGCCGATGTAATCGCCACTAAAAAGGCTGTTTTGGTGGTCAATAACCGGAGGGGACAATTATGCAAAGTCTCAAAAGGAGCACACATCAGGTAAGTGAGGACCAAATTAAGGTCCCATTGTGGCATAACAAAGGGCGTAGATGGAAAGAAATGGCCCAGCCCTTTCAGAAATCTATTTACAATAGGAGATTTAAAGAGAGAAGGCTGGTCTGGCAGCCCAAAAAAAGCAGACAGAGCAGAGAGGTAACCCTTGAGAGTTCCCAAAGCAGAGCCCTGCTGGGCAAGAGTTAGAATGAATAAAAGGACAATAGAAAGAGAAGCAGAAACGGACCTTTCTGTACAGTATATTACAAATTTCTGCCAACGGCAGGCGTATACCATCTTGGTGGAGGGCCACCAGAATAACGTTACAGACTTCGGGAGGAAGGTTAAAAGCTATCAACTGTTGCCGCTCAACATCCATGCATGGAGATGCAGAGGTGACAGGTTCGGGTGGAGAACCCCCCCTGCTGCTGCGACTGAAGATCCTCCCGAAGGGGCAGCCTGATCAGAGATTCAACACTCATGCTCAGAAAATCTGGATAACAGACTCTCCGTGCCCAGTCCGGTGCCACAAGAATGACTTGGGCCTGGTCACTCCTGATCTTCTTCAGAACCCTGGGCAGGAAAGGCGTACAACAGGCCACTTTCGTCGAAACGCGTCGTCGAGTGATAGCCGCCTTGGAAACTCCAGGGGCAGTACTGCAGACATTGCTTGTTCTCTTTGGAGGCGAACCAATCAAACCAAGGTTCTCCCCACTACTGAAAGATACCTTGCGACACCTCCAACAGGCCATTCGTGATCCTGAAGGCATCGCCGGCTGAGATTTTCACCCTGGCATTCAGAGAACCTGTCAGGTGTTGAACCACGAGGGATATGCTCTGCAGTTCCAGCCGTGTCCAGAGATGCAGGGCCTTTCAACAATTCATCCACAACCCCACCCTGCTCTGCTTGTTGAAGTACCACATGGCGGTGGTGTTGTCTGCAAACTCCAGCACTAGCTTCCCCTTGACAGAGGGAAGAAATGCTTTCAATGCCAACCGAATCGCTCGGAGCGCCAACAAGTTTATGTGGAGCACTGTCTCCGCAGGGGCCCAGTGACCCCTGATCTCCACCTCTCCCATGTGCCTGCCCCATCCCTGGAGTGACACATCTGTCACGACTGTGAAATCTGGTCGGGAGAGGGGTCTGCTCTTGACCCAATCACGGTTCATTTACCACCACTGCAGTTGCTTCCGAGATCTGAACCACGTCAGTGAGATTTCCCCGATACTGTACCCATTGCAACTTCAAGTCCCACTGCAGAGCCCGCATACACCATCTTGAGTGTCTTACCAACAGGATGCTGGAGGCCATGAGACCCAACAGCCTCATAGTCAACCTCACCGAAATCCAGGACAGTGGCTGAAACATTGGAATCATAGCTTGAATATCCTGGACTCGCTCCTCAGGAGGACAAGCCAGAAACTGCGCTGTGTCCAGAACAGCTCCGATGAAAGGGAGCATCTGAGAAGGAGTCAGGTGGGACTTTGGCACATTCAAAGAGAACAGCAGTGAATGCAGAAGGTTCACCGAAGTCTGAAGGTGGAAGACGACTGACTGGGGCGAAGTTGCCTCCAACAGCCAGTCATCGGGGTAGGGGAAAGACTGATAGCCCTAACCTGCGCAGAGAGCTGCAACCACCTTCATCACCTTGGTGAACACCAGAGGGGCACTGGTAAGACCGAAGGGGAGAACGGTAAACTGAAAGTGCTTGAGGCCTACCTTGAACCGCACGTAACGCCTGTGGCCCAGCAGGATGGGAATGTGAAAATACGCATCATGCAGGTCCAACACTAACATCCAGTCTCCTTGGTCTAGGGCAGACAAGACCTGAGCCAAAGGGAGCATTTTGAATTTCTCCTTTTTGAGGAAGAGATTGATGGTTCGAAGATCCAAAATGGGCAGTAGCACCTTGTTCTTCTTCGGAATCAGAAAGTAGCAAGAATAACAGCCACTGCCTACTTCTGAAACTGGAACCCTCTGGCTTTAGCTCCATTGGCCAAAAGAGCTGTAACTTCTTCTTGTAGCAACTTTAATTGATCTCCTGCCAGCTGTTCCTGACTTGAAGGGGAAAAAAAAGAAAAGAAGAGAAGAGCCCTCCTGGACGATCTGCAAGACCCACTTGTCTGTTGTTATAGATCTGCAACTGGGGAGATGATGACAAATTATCTCACCCACTGGAGTAGTGTGGTCCTGTAGAATCAACCTAGAAGTGCTTGGAGGCTGCAGCTGCTGGGGGCAGAGTGGTAGACGACTTCTGGCCTCCATTCCGAGGACGGAATGTACCGCGTCCACATCCATGCATGGCTTGGGTAGTCCAAGCAGGATGGTGGCTAGGATTGGGCTGACGGGCTGGAGACCCCTTTCATTGCCACAAAAGGGGCGAAAGGGAGACTGGCCATGAGGAGAGGCCCAAGGATCTGGCCGTAGCTCGAGAGTCCTTGAACCTGACCAGGGCCGAGTCTGCCTTTTCCCCAAAAAGGCAGGTTCCAGTAAAGGGCATGTCCAACAAATTGGCTTGGAAATCCCCGGGAAGCCACGGTCATTAAAATGGATCTGCCCAGCGAATCGGTTGTGTCTAAACCACACTGATTTTGCTGCATCTCTCCCGTCCTTAACGGCTTGGGCGAGCACAGCCCAGGCCTCCTCCAGGACTTGTGGCAGCACCTGTGCAACTGTCTCCCAAAGAGAGTGAGAGAAACGGCCCAATAATAATGCTGTATTCACCGACCGCAATGCAAGACTGGAGGAAGAAAACATCTTCCCACATGAGTCCAATCTCTTGGATTCCCTATCTGGAGAGGCGGGAGGGAATGAACCACCAAACTTTCTAGGGTAGGGTGTTGGCTGAGAAACTATGGGACTCATGGAGCTGGGCGATGGTGGCGTGCAATCGTCCTATTCACAGTAGCCCCTATGCTAGGCTTGGGCCATTTTCCTAGAAGGACGTCTGTAAGTGCCTCATTAAAGGGCAATAGGGGTTCGGAATTGTTTGCTCTGGACACTTTTTAAAACTCCTGATTCTGCTGCTCTAGTTTAGTTATTCTGGCTTCATTTTAATTGTCACAATTTATTCTTTAATTAAACCGGTCTGAGAATTTTAACTTAATTTTTTCTCAACTAAGACCTTGTTTTGTGTTTCTGTTCATCTACTGCATGCAGTTTTTTCTGAGGGAGGCCTTGCTTTTTGTGAGAGGCTACTAACAGTAAGGTGGGGTGTAATGTTCTCAGTGCGGGGTGACGGTCTAGTTCACCTCCGCACTGAGCTCTAGCGTACGCGCTGGCGCATGACGCATGACGCAATGCGCGCATATAAAATAAAGAGGCCGGGCCCGGCGTCTGTAGTCAGGACCCCGTTACAAACTGAACCACTTGTGTCCCGCATATTAATACTCGCTCAGCGCACATGGCGCTCAGCAGGCGAGCTTTCTACACTGGCAACAAGGCGGTAACATTCACACGCTATTGCGCAGGGTGAAGTGTGGCAAGGCCACCCACAGAGATACTGCTGTTTCTGCCATCAGCAAGGGTTCTGCTACCCTGCCTCCACACCCTTCGTGGAGCCGGGCCTGGTGTTCTGCCACCCCTATTTCACTCCACCAGTGCCTGCCCAGCCCAGAGTGACCCCATGCCCAGTGGCTGCTCAGCCCCAGCTGCCCCCTGCAGGACATGCACGGCCTGCGCCGACAGGAAGAACCAGGAAGGACAGGCCTTTGTGCTGCCATTTCTGCTGTGGTGAGGCAGTGCTCGTGCCTCAAGGTGAACTTCCAATGACGTCCTGATGGCGGCGATCCAGGTGATCGAGCTGTTTGTAGTGGATGGCGCTCCCTCATCACTCGCCCTGAAGTGGATGGACTGGACTGAACGCCTTCAGTTCTATTTTGAGGGGACAGGCTTCGCCCGCGAACGGCGCAGAGTACTACTCCTACACCTAGGAGGTAAGGACATTCATCGCATCTATAAGATTCTAGTGGAGGCCATGCCCAAGACGTATGTGACACTGCTGAATGCCCTAAACACGCACTTCGAGCCCATGGTGAACAGGGACTACGAGCGATTGATTTTCTGCAAAGCTAAACAAGAAGTGGAGGAAGCGTTAAACACATTCCATGGTCGACTGAAGGAACTGGCCAGCACGTGCGGATTCCAAGATGAACAAGAAGAAATGAGGGCCCAAATCATATAGGGCTGCTATTCCTCAAAGCTAAGAGAAACCATCCTCTAGGAGTCCGGCAATTCGTTGGCTAACATTCTCACACTAGGAAGGTCGAAGGAGTTGTCAAAGGCCAGGGCATCGCACATGGAGGCTGCACTCCACCACAAGATAAAGATTGAGCAAGCGAACGTTGTGAAGGCCTAACCAAGTCGCTCACCCAGCAAGAGTACACAGAGCAAAGGTGAAGAATACGGGTACTGCAGAGGCAAGCCCAACCGCATGCAGGACTGCCCAGCAAAAGGAAAAAGGTGTACCGCCTGCGGCAGAATAAACCACTTTGCAGCCGTGTGCAGGTCATCGAAGCCACGAAAAGAAACAGCCCAAAAAGTAGGCAAATCGCCTGAAAGTGAATATATGGATGACGACACAGGAGACTACCCAGTCCACTATGTGCTAGCAGTGGACCACTCGCCGAGGAAAAGGCGCAAACTTCCGAAATTCTGTATAGGGATTCACAACCAAGAAGTGCGAGTCACCATAGACACCGGTCGGTGCTTCAATAGAGCTGATGGCTGCTAACGTGTACAGAAACCTCAGTCCACGCCCACAGCTACAAGAGGCCAAAATCCGCGTGTTTGCGTATGGGCAGAAGACGCCCATCCCGCTGTTGGGGTGTTTCAAAACGGAACTTCGACATCAAGGCTTAAGCATCCCCACCACAGTGTATTTGACAGAAGAAGGGAGTGGCTTGCTGGTCAGTGGCTACGCAGTGGAAGACTGCGACTAATTTCCTTCGCCCTCACCGTTCAGGAAGAAGAATTGACAGCCATCATGGAAGAGTTTGACGATGTCTTCCAAAGAATAGGGTGTCTAAAAGGAAAAGAAGTCTCTCTCCATATTGACCAATCAGTCCAACCAGTGGCGCGGAGACACCGACGCATTGCGTTCCACCTAAGGCAGAAAGTCGAAGAGGAACTGGAGGCGCTTGAACGGCAAGGAATTATAGAGAAGGTCAGTTGGCCCACTCCCTGGGTGTCACCAATCGTAGTGGCCAGAAAGCTGAAGCGGTTACTGCAAAAACAACAATGATGGACAGAATGTGGATCAATGTCACACATTCACCCCAGTCAAAAGATCTGGGCCCAAATCCATCGTTTTTCCACTCCACACCACCCTGGGTTAGACAATGGCGATATGCAAATCAGCGCTGACCCTGTGCCCCATGGGAACAGTCCAGTCCGAACTACAAAAGCCATGTCCTTCCCAGAACGGAAACAAGCATCCGAGGACCGGCCTGGTTTCGAGGTAACACCTCTCATCAGCCCGGCTAGCTTGCTTCCAGTGGTGTGGAGTGCCTGGGACTCACGTCTGAGCATCCCCAGTACACTTAGAGCGGTTACTGCAAAAACAACAATGATGGACAGAATGTGGATCAATGTCACACATTCACCCCAGTCAAAAGATCTGGGCCCAAATCCATCGTTTTTCCACTCCACACCACCCTGGGTTAGACAATGGCGATATGCAAATCAGCGCTGACCCTGTGCCCCATGGGAACAGTCCAGTCCGAACTACAAAAGCCATGTCCTTCCCAGAACGGAAACAAGCATCCGAGGACCGGCCCGGTTTCGAGGTAACACCTCTCATCAGCCCGGCTAGCTTGCTTCCAGTGGTGTGGAGTGCCTGGGACTCACGTCTGAGCATCCCCAGTACACTTAGAGCGGTTACTGCAAAAACAACAATGATGGACAGAATGTGGATCAATGTCACACATTCACCCCAGTCAAAAGATCTGGGCCCAAATCCATCGTTTTTCCACTCCACACCACCCTGGGTTAGACAATGGCGATATGCAAATCAGCGCTGACCCTGTGCCCCATGGGAACAGTCCAGTCCGAACTACAAAAGCCATGTCCTTCCCAGAACGGAAACAAGCATCCGAGGACCGGCCCGGTTTCGAGGTAACACCTCTCATCAGCCCGGCTAGCTTGCTTCCAGTGGTGTGGAGTGCCTGGGACTCACGTCTGAGCATCCCCAGTACACTTAGAGCGGTTACTGCAAAAACAACAATGATGGACAGAATGTGGATCAATGTCACACATTCACCCCAGTCAAAAGATCTGGGCCCAAATCCATCGCTTTTCCACTCCACACCACCCTGGGTTAGACAATGGCGATATGCAAATCAGCGCTGACCCTGTGCCCCATGGGAACAGTCCAGTCCCAACTACAAAAGCCATGTCCTTCCCAGAACGGAAACAAGCATCCGAGGACCGGCCCGGTTTCGAGGTAACACCTCTCATCAGCCCGGCTAGCTTGCTTCCAGTGGTGTGGAGTGCCTGGGACTCACGTCTGAGCATCCCCAGTACACTTAGAGCGGTTACTGCAAAAACAACAATGATGGACAGAATGTGGATCAATGTCACACATTCACCCCAGTCAAAAGATCTGGGCCCAAATCCATCGTTTTTCCACTCCACACCACCCTGGTAACCGCTCTAAGTGTACTGGGGATGCTCAGACGTGAGTCCCAGGCACTCCACACCACTGGAAGCAAGCTAGCCGGGCTGATGAGAGGTGTTACCTCGAAACCGGGCCGGTCCTCGGATGCTTGTTTCCGTTCTGGGAAGGACATGGCTTTTGTAGTTCGGACTGGACTGTTCCCATGGGGCACAGGGTCAGTGCTGATTTGCATATCGCCATTGTCTAACCCAGGGTGGTGTGGAGTGGAAAAACGATGGATTTGGGCCCAGATCTTTTGACTGGGGTGAATGTGTGACATTGATCCACATTCTGTCCATCATTGTTGTTTTTGCAGTAACCGCTCTAAGTGTACTGGGGATGCTCAGACGTGAGTCCCAGGCACTCCACACCACTGGAAGCAAGCTAGCCGGGCTGATGAGAGGTGTTACCTCGAAACCGGGCCGGTCCTCGGATGCTTGTTTCCGTTCTGGGAAGGACATGGCTTTTGTAGTTCGGACTGGACTGTTCCCATGGGGCACAGGGTCAGCGCTGATTTGCATATCGCCATTGTCTAACCCAGGGTGGTGTGGAGTGGAAAAACGATGGATTTGGGCCCAGATCTTTTGACTGGGGTGAATGTGTGACATTGATCCACATTCTGTCCATCATTGTTGTTTTTGCAGTAACCGCTCTAAGTGTACTGGGGATGCTCAGACGTGAGTCCCAGGCACTCCACACCACTGGAAGCAAGCTAGCCGGGCTGATGAGAGGTGTTACCTCGAAACCGGGCCGGTCCTCGGATGCTTGTTTCCGTTCTGGGAAGGACATGGCTTTTGTAGTTCGGACTGGACTGTTCCCATGGGGCACAGGGTCAGCGCTGATTTGCATATCGCCATTGTCTAACCCAGGGTGGTGTGGAGTGGAAAAACGATGGATTTGGGCCCAGATCTTTTGACTGGGGTGAATGTGTGACATTGATCCACATTCTGTCCATCATTGTTGTTTTTGCAGTAACCGCAGAAAGCTGAAGCAGCTAAGCCAAGTGCGCATCTGCGTAGACATGCGCTTTCCAAACGCGGCCATAAAGAGGGAACGTCACATAACCCCCACCATAGATGACATCCTCAGTGAGTTATATGGAGCGGTCTGGTTCTTCAAAATGGACTTACCCTCAGGGTACCACCAACTGCCCCTACATCCCGAATCCAGATACATCACCACCTTCTCTACCCATGTAGGCCTGAGAAGATTCAAGAGGCTGAACTTCGAGATTTCAAGCACCGCAGAGCTGTTTCAGAACACCATCAGAGAAGTCCTGAGTGGGCTCCCAGGAGTCCTAAACGTCAGCGACGACCTGCTGGTCTATGCTACGTCCCTGGAAGATCACCATAAAAGGCTCTGCGATGTGTTTCAAAGGATCCGAGAGGCCGGCCTCACCTTGCACAGAGAGAAGTGCCAATTCCTGCAAAAGAAAATCAGTTTCTTTGGGTACACGTTCTCAGATGAGGGAGTAGCCCCCGACCCGGACAAAGTCCGTGACATTCAAGACGCCCTGGCTCCCACCAACATATCTGAGATGCGGAGTTTTGTGGGAATGCTTAACTTCTGTGGCCGCTTCATCCCCGACTTGAGCAATGTCACAAAGCCACTCAGAGAACTGACAAAATCTGCAACTTCCTGGCAGTGGGGACCTGACCATGAACCAGCCTTCAGAGACACCAAAGCAGCCCTCTCAGCAGGCACCACGCTGTCATATTTCAACCCAGAATGGCCCACCAACATTGCAGTGGATACCAGCCCCTACGGCCTAGGTGCTGTTCTCGCTAGACAGCAAAGCAATGAAGAATGGGCCCGATAGCTTAAGCAAGCCGGTACCTGACGGAAATCGAGCAGCGCTATTCGAAGATTGAAAGGGAGGCATTCGCCATCCATTGGGCCTGTCAGCAATTTCACATCTACGTATATGCCACCCGTACACAGTTTCCACAGACCACAAGCCTCTCATCCACCTCTTCCAAG
This sequence comes from Lissotriton helveticus, assembly GCF_964261635.1. Classification (NCBI taxonomy): domain Eukaryota; kingdom Metazoa; phylum Chordata; class Amphibia; order Caudata; family Salamandridae; genus Lissotriton; species Lissotriton helveticus. Next base: position 1,752,688,134 of record NC_136067.1, read on the forward strand.
GGTCCGCCTCGAAGCAACCCGCCCCCCCCCAACCCGAGGATAGAAAAATGGATACTCCAACTGCAAGGTTGTGATTACCGGGTAGACTACAAACCTGGTTCGTCCAACCCAGCAGATTATCTCTCGAGGCACTCAAGGGCGGCGACCAAAGCAGAGGAGGACGAAGCTGAAGAAACCGAAGAATATGTCCGTTTCGTGGCCGAACGGTCCCGGCCAATGCCAATGACAATCGAAACGCTGGTTGGAGCCACAAAGAACGATGAGTGTCTGCAGTTAGCCATAACGGCAATTCGAGCAAATGACTGGCGACCCATCCAGACCAGTATGGCAGACGGACAATCCAGGCGAAAGACATGTTAGAGTCGCTGATGAGAGTAAAAGAAGAGCTGTCCACTGCCAGCAGCGAGGGGGTCAAAGACTAGTCCTTCCGTCAAGCCTAACACAGCAGGCAGTGGATCTCGCACACCGAGGGCACCAAGGCATGGTAAAAACAGAAAATAGGCTGAGGGCAAAGGTGTGGTTCCCAGGAATAGACATGATGGTAGAACAGGCCAATGGTGCCAAGTCTCAGGCCAGCCGGAGCGACCCGCACCTGTCATCGCAGAAGCCAATCCACAACGACCTTGGGAGTGTGTCAGCATGGACTTTGGACACTTGCGAGATGGACGCTACGCCCTAGTAGCCCTAGACGACTATACCAAATATCTGGGGATAGAAATAGTTGGAAGCCAAACCGCAGGGGAAGTGATCAACAAAGTGGAAAAAATCATCACCACAGACGGGATTTTTGAAGTGGTAAAGACTGACAATGGCCCACCTTTTCAAGGACAGGAATTAGCTTAATATCTTGCATCCTGGGACATCCGCAATCGGAAAGTAGCACCGAGCTGACCTCAAGCAAACGGGGAAGTTGAGCGGTTCATGCGCACCCTCAACAAAGTCATCCGCATTGCTCATGCCGAGGAAGCGCCCCTGGAACGAGTCATATACAGTTTCCTGAGGGAATACCGTCTAAGACCCCATCTCACAACAGAGAGAGCACCGGGACCTGCAAGCATGGGCCAGGTAGTAAGAGACACCATTCCCCATCACTCGACATGGGTCCCTTCCCCCATTGACGGGGCTCGAGTCCTAGCGAAAAGAACCAACACCAATGTCTGGTCCAGCATCAACAGAAAAGCAAAGGGTTCAAGCATCCATGCAGAAGACAAAGTGTGTGTCAAAGACAGACATCCAGTGAGTAAATTTTGCCTCTAGTTTGAGCAATCTCCATGGACAGTACACTCGCCGAAGGGGCAAAATGGTCACTACCCGGAAAGGCACAGAAGAGCTTACACAAGATGTGTCCTTTTTCAAGAAAGTATAAGCGGGGACATCTAATCTCCCAGTCCGAGAAAATGAAGATGAAAGTCCAAGGCCCGAAACATCAGAGGGAGGTGACATCAGTGCGAGGATGTTCCCAGATCCCGTCCTGAGCGTGCCAAGTCAAGAGTCCCCGTCTCCACAAAGAGATCCGGAGAGGGAGCCAAACTGCTCCCCACCGGAATCTCCGGGTTGCTGCTCCGAGGGAGAAGCAGGCCCGGTTCTAGAGGGTGGGCCGGGTGGGCCGGGCCCACCCAAACATGAGCCTGGCCCACCCAAACATGATGTGAGCCGTTTTTTTTACCCCCATCAGTGTTCGGGCTGGCTCTCCTGATCCGATTCAAGAGGCTGCTGCAGCCACTGCTCAGCCAAGCACAGATTATCGCGGCCCATTGTCACATATAGAATGACAATGGGCCAAACCCAGCAGTCACAGTATGTGGTGGGAGCTCCTGCCCTGGCCTTAGGGCGGAGGTCTTCAAACTGTGGGTCAGTGACGGCAGTCCCAGGAGGGCGCAAATGCCTCTTTAAGTATTGAAGAAAGTAGATGGCCTTGAAGAGCAACTTTTTTTTTTGCGTTTCTAGGCTGTCTTCATTTAAAGTCAACAGCTTTGCTAAAAACAACACAATATTTGATAAGTATTTTGTTGTATTTACACGTTCAGCAACTGCACTTAAAATAATGCTCACGCCTACAAGTGAGTAATGAGGTGTAAAATAAATGCACATTAAACTAATTGATGGGACACACACATCATGAAACTTGGTTAATGTGATCTCCGAAGATGTCTGTATGAGAACAGTCACAAAATTGAATCCAGGATTGTGCAGTGCATAATAGTGACATGTGTATTTATATAGTTTTGCTGTCCCAGCATGTAACAGAAAGCAATGTGAATATGTAGGGCATTATTCTAAAATTGTAATAAACACTGTATAACATAGGTTGCCACAAATGATTATGTGATCAGGGCCAATGGAATTATGTGGAAGGGGAGCACCATAGACAAATTATGCAGTATAATGCAGCACATTTTTTACTAGTATAAGTTAATTATTTTGAGATTTTTTTTACTTGGTAGAACTGTCTGGGTAAAGATTTCACCCCATTAGTACCAATTTAACAGCCAAATACAGAAATAAGCTACTGAAAGTTGGCCAGTTACCCTTTGAAAAGGGCTTCCAATGCGCACAAACACGTCACCATGTTTTGTAGTAACTTTTGATCCATTTGAGCTTCAATTGTTTTTTAAATCTGCATGTTATACTGCACGTGGTGGATTATGTGGCAAATACATAATTATGTTAAAAATGTCACGGATGCAGAATCACATAATTCCAGCAGCCCTGTATAAGATAAAACAAGTGCTTTCAAAGAATACATAGCAGTAATAGCTAACCAGACTGTACCTATTGCAGACATTTTTTATGACCATTAAAAGTACACTTTTTAAAACTCAACAACCTTACATTGCCTCAAAAAAAAAAATGTTTATCATGATGCTTCAAGTTATTCCATAAATTAAATCACATTAGACCCCTTCCTTGAACTCACACACAGAGGTACCTCTAGGTACCCATTAACACATCTGGGATGGTTGTTTTTACCAAAGGGTATAAAAAGTCTTTGCAAAATGGGCGCCTTAGTCCCCATACCTCAGCCAACTTGGCTGCTGTTTACATGCAAATGTCCTTTCAGGTGAGTTGAGAGGGTACACAGGAAGAGACCCTGCATTCAGGGGTTTGTGGTTTGAGTGGTGCTGTACGCGGTGGGGATTGAGTGGCGCTGTAGGCATTGCGGGTTGAGTGGTGATGTAGGCGTTGCGGGTTGAGTAGTGCTGTACGCGGTGGGAGTTGAGCGGTGCTGTAGGCATTGGGGGTTGAGTGGTGCTGTAGGAGGTGCACGTTTTCAGCAGGCACACTCCTCCAGCCGTCAGTGCACACTTTCAGCAGGCGCACACCACTATCCATCACTGCACGCTATCATCAGACATACACACCACCAGTTGTCAGTGCACGCTTTCACCGGGCACAAACACCACCACACCTCAGTGCACGCTTCCACCAGGCACACACACCACCAGCCGGCAGTGCACGCTTCCACCAGGCACACTTCCACCAGCCAGAAGTGCACACTTCCACCAGGTACACACACCACCAGCAGTCAATGCACGCTTCCACCAGGCACACACACCACCAGACGTCACTGCACGCTTTCACCAGGCACACACACACTACCAGCCATCAGTGCACAATTTCTACAGGCACACACACCACCAGCCGTCAGTGCACACATCATTTGTTAACGCATAAACAATTAACTATTGTAGCAATCGCAGTATGGCGCACTTTACTTTTAAACATATTCATCTAAAACGCAGCATGCCACCATTGCTACAAAAATACATACACATTTTTGGGCCTACAATTTATAGACTTATGTTGCAGTTGGTGTTGCAATATTTAGCAATGCCAATAGCTCAAACTTAATTATCCCGAGACCTATTACATTGTAAATGCTTGTTGTCATTATATTGACCATGGATGCAAGGCAACAATAAAAATGTCCAGATAACTGATGATTACTGATCCTGCTGGAGAGCAATCCTTTGTTGGTAGTTTTGAAATGCAGATAAACTGTATTTTATGTGGATAGCTCAGTGGGTTACTGTCTTTGTCACAGTGATTCTTGTTTTACTTGCAGCTCAGAATTTACAATCCTAACATAGAACAGTGACCTATGAACTGTCATCAAAGAGCTGCATATAAACCTGAATGGTTTAGTTAGAACTTCACATTTTGTTTGTGTTGCGATATACTTAGAACTTCCTCAGTCTTTCATTATTCTAATGTTGCTAAAAAGAGTTAGCTTGGGCAGATATACATTTTTAATAGTAAAGCCAACCCACCAACCATTAGGGTATGCTTTAAATCCTGAGTTTGTGCGTCTTCAGACCATACCCTCTTAGAATATACTGCCCACCAGTATGGATGACATGAGTCCTACACTTTCTAATCCTCATTGGCTTATGCAACATTCCCTATAGACTGATTTACCTACTTGCATCATTCATTATCTCTGTATAATGTGTGTGTGTGATGTGAAGTACTGTGACACCCTACACTGATATGAGTAGCGCTATACAACAAATGAAATGCATATGAGAGAGGGGCTACAGAGGGATTAAGGGCACTGTTGGAGGGTGGTAGTAATGGTATCTACGGATGAAGAGGTCATTGGTGGGCGCCAAACAAGACTTTCGCATTAGTGCTAAAGCCGGCCCTGTCATGCCCTTTTGGTTTTTGTTTATTTAATTAGCTGTCAGGTCATGAGTGCACAAAGACTGTTTGGTCGGCCCTCTGGGGCTGCCCAAACTAGTCATGCCCACTCTGTCTTTCTCCATACAGGCTGCATTGGCTGCAATGCAGCCTGCATAGAGAACATTACCTCCACATAAGCCATAACCCCTGGCTGGGCGGCGTCCCGACCAATCACAACACTGCTTGCAGCGTTGTGATTGGCTTTGGGGAGGGAGCCAGGCTGCCTGCATCTTGTTCCTGCCAGTGGCAGGAGAGCAGGAGCCGAGAAGACGTGGGACCCAGCCAGCGGAAAGGTAAGCTATATTTTTTAATAATAATTATTATTAAATTAAACACCATCCAGCGTGACCCCACCCCACGTGAACCCCCTGCCCCGTCTCTCTTGCCCCGCGAGTCATGCCGGCCGCGAGTGCCGCAGTGGCCCACCCTAATGCACCATTGGCCCACCCAAATAAAAAATCCTGGAGCCGGGCCTGGGGAGAAGGGGTTCTGTCTCCGGTCCCAACAAGAGAAGAGCATTCCCAGTATCACCTGCGGAGCAATCCTGACCCCTCCTCCAGTCTGGCAGGATTCTGTGTGTGAGGGCCCACAGTCATGTGCATGGCTGCAACGGTGATCAGCGTCAGGTAGCTGAGTGGGACTTCTCCAGAACTGATAGCAGAGTGTTTAATTTTTGGTGTTGTGTTTAATTAAGTTGAAGAGGAATGTAATGTTCTCAGTGCGGGATGACGGTCTAGTTCACCTCCACACTGAGCTCTAGCGTACGAGCTGGTGAAAGATGCAATGCGCGCATATAAAATAAAGAGGCGGGGCCTGGCGGCGGTAATCAGGGTCGCGTTACAAACTGAACTACTTTTGTCCCGTATATTATTAATGCTCACCACGTGCACGTGGCGCTCAGCAGGCGAGCATTCTACAGTTGGGATTCGTCAAAGAAGCCTATGTACTTAATAGGAATGGTATTGTTTTTCTTTTTTGGATGTCAGCCACAGCACGTTTCCGGAGTTCGGTCCCCATTCCTAATGCTTAAACAATCTGCTTTCCAACAGCTATTAGCAACACCTACATATTTGCGCTTTACAACAAAAGTTTCATAACCGGAAGAGAGCTTGCATTCACCACTTTAAATTTAAAAAGCGTGATACCCTGATGCGTCGGACGCTGTATTTGTTCAGAAGATGGAAAGGCTGGTGGTGCACATGCAGCATTGGACTGCAGAGAGAAGCTTTTATATTCATTCAGTGCACTACATGAGGTGCCTGAATAGAACCAGGACTAATACAAGTCTAGAGAGTCGCAACTGAGATACACTGTTGTTACAGCTAGGATCTCTCGTAAACGTTATGAAACTGTGATATCTTTTGGAATGCAATGAATACCTAACTGAATGCAGAAAACTATTCTTGGGAATTCATGTGTTTTGTGAGGATAAGCTATTTGTTAAAGTGCTGTTTCATCACTATCCATTAAAGATTATAAACTTGTATGATCTTGCACACTTTGTTAATCTACATGAGAAACTGTAAGGATCTTCATCACTTACGAGACTTGGATATATTTTCATCTGGATGCACATTTTGTACAAAGGTACCAACGTAGGTCGGGAAAGGTACTCCTTGCTGTCCAAGTAAACTTTATAATTCTAATGAATGTAAGTGACACTGGAGTTGTAAGAAAAAATAACCTCAAATGTATTCGAATCAGGGTACGTGTTCTCATAAAACAGAGGATTGGTTTCTATAGCGAAAGAAGAACAATCACTTCAAATCATTTTAACATCTATTTCATAAATATTAATTATGTTCCGGTTCTTAGCAAATTCAGAATTCAATCAGAACTTAAAGACTAAAAAACACAGCGAACTTGAACATATAGTGTGTGCTGTAGCGAGATAGATAAGATATGAAAAAAAATTATTGTCTTAGATGTCAGCACTTTACCAGTTGAAGGCAATGCCCAGCTGGATGTTTAGTCGGAATGGCGATATCCAGTTTTCCTCTTATCAATTCCTGTTTCCCTAAATCTACTGCTGACCAATCTAAGGTATGGTTGACTGTGGATTTGGAGAGGGGTGGAGATTGTAAACACTTCAGTTGCATCCAGACTACAAGTTGTGTGCATTCTGGCAGAGGGATAGTCAGGCTTTCTCACTAGGGTCCACAGCTGTAGTTGTTAGGAAGTACTGAGAACATGTGAATGCTAGCTGGCCCTACTAACCGGGGTTCTGGGCAGATCCTGATAGAAAGCTGTCCTCACTAAGCCTTTGTCACTCTCAAGGTTGATTTGGATAAGCTGTCAGCAAGTGAGTCTACATACAGTACAACACATCTATGAGTTGCCAAAAGGATGGCAGTGTCTAGCCAGAGGTGTGATTGCACAACACTTTTAAAATAACTCAAGTTTTATGAATACATTTACTGGATAAATTGCAACTCAAATGATAGAAAGTTCATGAGAGAAAACACAAAAAATAAATAAATACATAATGAATGTAAATAATATGGAAAAAAAACTGTGGTCTCAGTGCGCGAAATATACTGTTCATGATTACTAAATGATGATACAAAAATAAACAATTAACAAAATGCAGTTATGACATCAATGAAAAAGGTTATGTTATGCTGCAAACAGTACAATAATTGTGATCAATGGATGACTGCGATCGAAATAATGGAAGATGGATAATTTGCAGTCCCCTGCTAAAAATGAGTTTATTTGTTGTGATTCGGAAATGATTAGTTTGCAACACTGACCACATACGTGCTTAAGCTCTTCTTCCCTAAACCCTCCCAGCCCTGTTTTCTGCTCGGGCAGTTTGTGATTAAGCATTCTTTAATTTGTTTTCCTCAAAATGTATCGATACCAAATTGGAGTCCTGTTCTAGCACACATGCTTGGAATTCTTACTGTATTTAGGATTTGTGGATTCCCCAAGTATAAGTGAGAAGGTTGAGATTTTTTTTTTAATTGAAGAAATGTACTGAGCAAGAAAGTGTTTTTTTTTAGTTTTAATAAGGATGGAATCAAAAAAGGTTTTGCTATGCTACTATCTCTATCTTAACAGCATTCAGAAATGTACGAAAAAAAACCTTTTTGTTTAAACCTGTTTTTGAAATGTTCTACCTGGTAGTCAATTGTTCCTATTTTTGTGGATTCATGCACATACAAGATAGGAGAGTCTATTATCTACACGTGTTATCCTTGATAATATCATTAATCTTTTTTAGAAACTTAACATTTCCATCATTGATGATGCCCAGACATCATAATTAATGTAGAACAAATATAAAGATTATCCAACCTGAAATTACTGGAGTGTACATTAGTAATACATAGGAGTCACGGAATATTGATGAAAAAATCTTGATTAATTTCTTTTTGTGGATGTAAACATGAATTCAACCCAGCCAATGCTTTTGGTCCTACACAGACTTCATCAGGACTGAAAAGATTATAAACACATACAAAAGGTTTTGATCAGATTTTTGCTTTCAGTATACATATTTTCGATCTAAATCACCTAAATCATTTTCATACAATAATCAACAAATAGACCTTGGCTCCACCTGCCCCAATGGATCATATGTATATTTATGCAGGATCAGATATCTATAATGAATATTTCTAAAATATTTCTAAAATACACTGATATATATTGAAGACACAATTTAGATAAGAAACAAAACAATGTGACTTTAAACAGATTTCTACAATGCAGATCAGATTATCATGATCGATTAAGATACTCCACATTTCCTACTGCAGAAAATCAATTTCCATGACCCCAAATAATATAATCCTATTAAGTAAAGTGTATCATCTCTAGTTAGGCTTTGCGTTGTAATTAAGTGGATCCCATGCGATAGTCTGAATGCAATATTGAATACAATGTTTCAGGGTTCATAAAATATTACTTCAATCGTAATATGATCAGATAAAGTTGCAACGTGTATAAAATACTTACATCAAAGATGAGTAAGCAAATATTCTATGTTCAACTCCAGTGTATTTATTCCAATCCTCCAGCTTCCTCATCAGAAGTGAATTCATTATGATCAACTAAAAAAAAATATAGACAAGATAAGACATAACCTATGCACAACACCCAATGATTAATTATTATACAACAGATCACACAAGATGATGGACGGAATGTTGCACAATGGCAAAACATTCACCCCCAGTCACAGATCTGGATTTAATCCATCGTTATTTTGCTCACCAAGCCACCCCAGTTCAGACATGGCCATATGCAAATCAGTCTTGACCCTGTGCCTCATGGGAACAGTCCAGCCCCAACTGCCAAGCCATGTCTTTCCTGGACCGGAATCAAGCATCCTAGGACCTGTTTCTGGCTATCAGCCGTCTTCAGCCAGGATAGCTTGACTCCAGTGGCTTAGTGAGCACGGAACCCAAGTCTGGGCATACCCTTCCCACATAGGGGGAACAGCAAAACACACCAGATGATGGACGGAATGTTGCACAATGGCAAAAAATTCAACCGCAGTCACAGATCTGGGTTTAATCCATCGTTATTTTGCTCACCAAACCACCCCAGTTCAGACGTGCTCCATCATCTTGTGTGGGTTTTGCGAATTATTATACAACCCACACTACTTATAATACACTTTAAATAAGCTGTTATCTACAGATCACTTGTGGAAAGAACCACAACAGATACCGATGGTAATAACTCCGCAAAAAGTATAAATAAGGTATCTATTATTTACAAACACCATTTGCTACTGGCCCCTTGATAAACAATATTAAATGTTTCTAAATACTACACCAACATTCATTCCCCTATTTATATAATATATTAAGAACAAAGCCTCAAACACAACTACCATTCAATCATTTGCCCCCAAAAATAAAATAAGGCCCTGAGCACTTACTTATATTGCTCTTCCATGGATCAAAGCAACAGCTACCATCTACCGGGTTCAGAGTGTCACTGAGCCAAGACACACGATCATTCTTTTAAGCCTGTTGCCCAGCCAATACCATTCCAGTATAGCGAAGTTCCCATAGGCTTACTTGTAACAAAATAAAAACATATGATGTTTCCACTCTGGTCCATCCAATCAATCCCCCTATCAAAACTTGCTACTAATGTCAACAGAGTTTATCTTGACATGATGTAAGGTGAACATACCCAATTGGTAAATAAATGGGCCAATCATAATCTCTAGAACAGTTAGAAAACAAGCCTGTTACCTAGCCAATATCATTCAAGGATAGACAATAACCAATAGGCTTTCATGCCACTAAATAATGACGTATGAGGTTTCCACTCTGGTCCGTATAACCAATCCTCCTATTAAATGCTTGCTACTAAGGTCAACCAAATTAATCCTGACAAGATGTGAAAAGAGAACACCCAATTTGTCAGTAAATGGACCAATCGTAATCTCAAGATATCTGTATAGCCTAAATGCCCAGTCCCATCATATTGATAGACAACCAATCAGAAAGTCGTATTTGCCATTTTAGCCAATGGTGAAACAATGTTTCAAAGAAACACCTTTCCCTTATCATACAATGATAAGGCACCCAATCACAAAGTCAGATTTGCCTTTTTAGCCAATGGTGAAACAACCTTCTCCTCATTACACATTGTGATCGATCAAATAAACATTTTCACTCTCTGTTATTCAATATTTTCTCATTCAATTATATTCCAGAGGAAAAGTTAGTTTATAAAAAAAAGTTCTGAATCTAATCCACACAATTATAAAATAGTGTCACATCCCATTCTTACCTATCTAAATGTCCACCTATTACTTGTAATGTAATCACATACATATTTTGACTACAAAAAACTTGCGGAAAGGAAAAAGTTCCATTTTGATAACATATTTAAATGTTCTAACCAGAACCATAGCATCACACTACGCTATCCAATTGTCCTGTCGAGTAACCAATAAAAAATATCATATTTACCTATTTGAACCAATAATGAAACTGTGCATCAAAAAGCCACCTTTTGCTCACCCAACCTTATATATACCCATAAATGAATAGTGAACAACCAATCCAGCTATCAACAACAGTCTGTGGACATAAACTGTTACCACAAAGTAACTGTATCCTGTTTCGACCTTAGAAAAACTCCAGTGTACCTCTGATCAAAGAAAGTAGTGAAACTAATTTTGAATGTTCATTCCTAACTGCACTGTTCTCAAATGACTAATCCATTTGGTCTCTTCTTGTCGGAGTTTCAAGATCCTGTCTCCTCCGCCTTCATCCTTATCTACTCTTTGAATACCATGGAATTTGAAACTGCGACTATTTGGATGACTTTCCTTTATATGTTGGACTAAAGGTGATGGTTCATCATCATTGCAAACTGAGCTGTGATGTTCATGGATTCTCAGTTTCAACTGGCTCTTTGTACTTTCTAGATAAATCTTCGAACAGTTACACACAATCACATAAACCACAAAACCTGTGTTAGTTAATGAACTATTTAATGTGGTATGTGCTCCTGGTATTATGCGAAAACTCTATCATTTTGTTCAAACCAAAATGACAAGATATGCAATTCCCCACACGTGAAAAATCCCATTGATTGAGATGGTAACGAATTTCGATTTGCGGAATCTACAGGTCTCAAATAATTTCTCATGATTTTCTCCCTAATGGTCAGTCCATTTCTGTAGGTGATGTTTGGTCTCTCATGTATACGGTCTAACAGTCCTGGAACACCCCTTAATAGAGTCCAGTTGTTGCACAAAATTTTGTAGATGAATGAATGATTTTCACTAAAGGTAGAAGCCAAGCTAAGTCTCTCAAGATTGGCTTCTTAATTTCTTAACCAATGTATTAGAGCATTGAGTGTTGTGAACTCTTTTCTCTGCTTGATTTAGAACCTGTTCCCCATAACCTCTCATTTCCAAACTACTTTTCAAACTATACATACAAGTATCAAAATCTCTCTCTTCACTGCAATTTCTTCTAACCCTGATCATCTCACCATAAGGTATCCCATTAGTTACATTACGAGGATGTGCACTGTCTGTTCTCAAAATATTTTTTCTTTTCGATACAATCTACTTTGAATGTTGTCAGAAATATATATCTCCATATCCCCAAAAATTAATTTTTGGGGATGATGGCACATAGTGACAGTAACATTATGACCATTGTTGTTGAGATACTAAAAATAGTCCATCAGGTCTCCTGTGCTACCTGTCCAAATAATCAATATATCGTCGATAAAAAGACCCCAGAAAAAAATGCAGTCCATCCATTTGCCTGCCGATTTTGCCCAGGCATGCTCCCTCTCAAACCATCTACCTACATGCAGTTTGTGTTAGAAACTGGTTTGGAACCCATGGATTTACCTGCAAAGGTGTGGATTTCTTAAAAGTGGACAACAATCTGTATTTAGCAAGAGGTCATTTGAGTAGGTTGCTCATGGTTTTCCCAAATACATTATTAGTTTAAATCGCAAATTATAAATACATGACCTTTTTTTTCATGGTCACTTATTTCTTTTGCTCAATTTTATTGCTGATTTGTAGACTTTGCACACCGGGGCACTGCTGTCAAGTGAGGTGTGTGTGTGCTCTGACCGCTAAAACACACAGAAATTTGCTAATCCCAGTTTGGAGTATTAACACTTCTAAAAGGCCATAGCATATGGTGTAGAAACAGCACCCACAGCATAGAAACTTAAAAGTCACCTGTAAGCTACAGTACATATTGTGCCTTCCACTGGTATAATATGGGAAACATGGCTTTAGGCTTACCTATGCGCCCTGGCTGCTGAAGTTTACACTCACAGTGTGACTTGTTAAATACCCCTTTTAGCAGGTAAACAACTACTTTTGAAATATTAGTAAGTCATCCCTATGTAGGTTTTGTAGCCTGCAAGACAAGGTGCATGGTATTTAAAAGTGGGACATTTAGAAAATTAATATTAACATGTCCCTACAGTGACAACGCCACAAGAGGTATTTTCACTTAGGCAGGTCTAGCTGTCCTCTGTAGAAAACAATAGTATAGATTAAAATACTGCAAACTCGGGAAAGGGACCAGTGAGATAAATAACTAAACTACTATATTTAATAGTTATTTAAAATCAAATAATGGCAAAGTCAAATTTCTAATGAATATTAAGGAAAACTGTTAGAAAGTTACCCTTTGCCTGCCCAAGCTTTCAGAGAGCTCATATGAACTGTATCTCCAGCTACTACCAGCCTCAACCCAGCGGTGAATGAGGCATGTAATTCCTACCACGAGCTCACATCAGGCTGACCTGATTGGGCAGAAATGACTCATCTGACCACAAAAGAATATGCAGGGCATGGTCTGTGCCCCCTTCTGATGGCCACCACTGTCAAATCCTGCATGACAGGTCTGTCTGAAGCATATGTAGGTGGGACAATTCTTGTGCGTCACCTGTCTGCTTGTTGGAGGACCCTGCTTTTGTCCTATCAATTGTCGATACAGTGCCTGATTCAAACTGGGTTTTAGTGTTAGATGTGGGAGGCCAGGAGATTTACCATAGTACATGCTCCACAGTCAACCTAAGCCTTCAGCACTCAAGTTTAGTGTGGCAAAAATGCTTTCACCATCTTGAAAACTCCTTGACTCAAGGCATTTTGGTCCTGTGTGTGGTAGAGCAAACAGGAACTATTGCAAGAGTAGCTAGGTCAGGGTCTGGGAACCTTTAGCCCATTGGTCAGAGAGGAACTAAGTGTGACTTAGTGTGTCCCCATTCAAAGCCTTGTGAACTCTACAAATTGGACGCACATCCAGCTTTCCTCAGACCACTGCCGGACTTGAGAAAGGGTACCACGTGAACTTAAACTGCTGCACATGGCATCTGTGATCTGTTAGAAGGACATGGACTAGACTTATTTCTCCTGATTGGCACTAGGAACATGTAAATACTTAAGAGGACATTCCTGTGAAGAATCCCAGTTGACCAGTGGCAACTGAACTTGGACTGGAGTTTGCTGTTGTCCTCTGTCTGACACTCTGAGACTCTCCAAATGCTCTTCCTGAGAGCCTAGAAGTTGTGCACCTGTGGTTGTTTGGGTACCAAAAGAAGTTTCAGAACTTTTTAAACACATTTGCTCCAGAGCTTCAAGGGGACCAAGCATGAAAAGCATCCGACTGGCAGTTCAGCTGCCTTGGACTGAATCTCAGGATTGTCTTGTCTAGACTCTAGAGAGAAGTTTTTCATCAGAAAAATAAAAAAGTACCTTTTCGGATAGGGGACTTAGAAACGTTTTCGAATTTCCCAACTTCCAGGCCCTAGCAGAGGCATTCTACTTGGTGTATCCGATCCATACTATCCAGTAGGCTGCCACTGCAGAACTATCACTGGCGCTTTGCACTTTTTGGAGCTTTTTACTTTCAAATCTTAAAAAAATTCATATCTCCAGTTCCGATAATTGGACGTTTGTCGTTTTGTAGTCATTTTGCTTATTAAATCTTAATAAATTTTTTATAAACTGGAGTGGGATTTTTATTGTGTTGCGTTTTTCACTTTTCAACTGTTTTGGTACTTTTAAATGCTTCACATATTTTCTCTTAGGTAAATGTTTGCTCTGTGCCACAGCTACCAGATGTTGAACTCCGGTTTAAATCACGGAAACCTTGGAATAGACTTGAATGAACTTAAGTGACTTACTTACTTGTGGTGAACACCAATCTACCCCAACTAATAGACCACTTTCCTACAGATTTCCTCTTTAAATATATGTCCTTGTTGCTGGTCTACACCGGTAATATACTGTTATGTCGGTCAGACTCTTCTGAGTGCAGGAATATATAGTATTTGTTCATTTGACCAAAAATACGAGATATGCAGAGCCAACAACTGAGATGCAGCTTATAATGATTTTCCTTTGTATACCAACAATACATCAAATAATTTGGTAAACTCTAATGAACTAAAAGTAAGTAGCAAGGCAACCAATGCATTTTTTAAATGTATACAGGATAATAAATGTAAGTATAGTTGCTATTTGTAGAAATTTACATGTGTGGTAACTGAATCTGATTCAGTTGGCATTTTGGAAAATGTGTTCTTTCTTGCATATTGCACAAATGGAGAGAAATTCAATACATAATAATAATTGTTCTACTATTCTAGGTTCCCACACTTCTTTCGAAAACAGGAACACCACTTGTGTGGAAGGGCCTATCACCCGCAACAGGAATTGCCCCAAAATGCAATATAAAGACATCAAGATGGTTCCTTTGAAATTCACTCAATCTGGCCATCTGGATAGTTGCAGTATTTGGGCTTGGGTAACTCCCAAGGAAACCTACTAATGCCAGTCATTTCTGGAAACTAAACACCTATGGGAATCCTCAGAAGCATGATTTGCATGGATCCCACAAGATTTCTGTACCCAAAATGCAATACAAACTTCCAAAAATCAGATTTTCCTAACATTTCTGTGATACACAACATTCTTTCCCCCAGTATTCCCCAACTTCGCCCGATAAATTGCTATCCTATTTGTGTGGGTGGTCCTATCGACTGAATCAGTAACTATTCAAACCTTGGACTGTGCAAAATCAACGTGAGGTCAATGAGGTCTTCATATTGTTACAGTTAGTCCGTTCTTATGACATACATTAGATCCTCCCAACAAGTGGGAGGCAGGGTTTTAATTAGAAGTATGGGACGCAGGATGGTAAAGCTTTGGGCATTAGCTGGAAGTGAGTTCGAGTTTTTTGTCACAAATATGCAAAAACACATTTTGATGCGTACTTTGACATTTAGTGAGTAAGAAAACGTGCAGAGATCCACATGGATAGATCTCCCGATCTGGCCACCAGGGAAGAGAACATGGACAGGTTACCACCACGTTGTTTTAAATACATGAAAACATGCCAGGTATTTGGTATACTTTACACCTGTACTGGGGAGTGGGGGGTAAATGCCCCATTTTGCACTTCAAGAGGCTGAAAGGCTGCTGGGGCTATAAGACTGGAGGGTAAGACCAGGTGCTTTGGCAGGTCATCCCAATCACATCTATTTTTTTTTTTACAAACTTTGGAATCTAGTAGTATAAAATACCCATCTAACTCAGGTGGAGGTGGAGGGGGGTGTAATGTAAAAGACTGTTGGTGCTTTAGATGTAGGGGTAACGTTTGATAGTTTGAGGGGCTGGCCCCTTCACCAAAATTCTTTTTTATCAGAGTTGGGCAGGAAAACTGACAATGCGTTTTTTTGGGGGGGGGGGTGCTCCTGGCTATGCCAGGGGGGTGGTCACATCCCTTAATACATCACTGGTGACTAGTGGAGTGATCCATACATGGAGACAGCCCTCCTGCTGCAAACCTGGAGAATGAATCCACTAGGGAGGAATACCATGGGGAAGGGGACATTCTTTCCTGTGATGATCAGTGCTGAGCTATGCCCCCATGCACACTCTATAACGTCAGAGTGCATGGCATGCTGCACATCACAGAGAGAGAGGAAAAAAAGTCTAGCACTGCAAGGGAAGCTAATTCTCTTGCAGCTCGAAATTTTACAGAAAACTAAAAACCCGTCTGGTGCTCACACCAGGACTGTCGGCCTTCAGTGAAAGGACAAGTTGTTCACATCCTCTGCTCTGAGGAGTTAAGGCTCGTGAACAAGTAAAGTAATTAAGGAAAAAAGCAATATCAAATGACAGACACTGTACCTAGCAATATGCCAAAAAGGGAACAGCATTGCTAAGTTCAAAGCCTGCATTTACTCACTCCAAGAACTTAAGTCGACGTTCACAACTTAGAATAATGGTTTCAGTCATTGACAAGGGGATATTTCACCATATTAGGGCTGAAGGGGCTCTAGAATATTGGCTCCTCACACGGGAGCCCAGGGCAACAAACAAAGATGATGTGGCCACAAACACGGTTGCATACCTAAAAACAGAGGCCAGAGAGGCCTCTTTCAATCTGACTAGCTAGGCCTTTACACACCCACAAAAGCAGCACTCTCCAAAAAAGAACAAAACAAAAAAGGGTTTTACATGGAGGTAGTTAGTTTGTTCACCATGCAGACTCCTCAATCTGCTCACCCGTCCTCTGACGCTATCTCCTGAGTAGACAGGGATTCAAGCACTATGTCCATTACTAAAGATTCCTAAAGATGGAGATTTGTACTCAGGCAGGACCAGCAGAGCTTTACGATAGGCCTTATGAATTGTACCTAGATGGCAGAAAATAGGTAGCACTTAGCAGCATGTTCTGGAAGCACCAATAGCAGCAGGGTACACGCAGGTTAAGCTCAAAAGGACTACTTTTAAACAAAGCTATAGTAAAGTTCCAGCTTATATGTTCATATTCAGGCTGCAGTTGGATGTAACCTACTGCCAGAGAGCATCTTCCAAATTCAAAGAGTCTAGCAAATAAGACTGGAACACATTTTTCTTCCTAAAAGACGAGTTTAAGTAGCTTCTATCCCCAGAATGCAATGCAGTACTCCCAGCCAACATGCACCTGAAGAGGTACACTTTCCAGTGAGCTGCTCTGGTAGTAATCCTTTTATAATCCCTCAAGACAGCCTTGCAAAACAGCACAGGCAGAAGTATTGGTAGGCCATATCAACATGGGGCAAGAAACATTCCCCATCTGGCAACGTTCATTCTTACAGTGTTCACAAACCGCTTTGGGTAGCCTACTGTTCGGCAGTAAGGCAATTCCCATGTGCATGCTCAGATGTTCGTGTCATCTCCAAATGTAATGACCATAATGTTTGTGAACATCCTTAACATGCTTCTGGACATCATGTGGCAAGTAAGTATATCTCCAAAACTAGAAATATGATGCCACAAGCCAGAGATTTTGGAACAAGAATTTAGGAGAAGCTTCTCTTTTGAGACTACAGGATGCCCCCCCTTCCAAACTCTTGCCCAAAAGCAAAACATCAGGGTAACTTTCTATGGTCAGCACAAAAGTGGCACCAATCAGCACATGTTCATCTCCGAAGTTCACCCTTAATTGAGTAAGATCAGCCTGATTGGGCACAAAAACATTGACCAATAAAGCTACTCAGTTGATATCTATGCAACTTCTAGTGAATTTTTCCATATAGCAGCTGGCAGGGTAGATGTTATATGCTTAGCAACACTTCCACCTCGTATTCTAATGGTCGATGATTGAGCCTCCTCTACTATAACCTTCTCTCCTATGGCTTGGTCCTTACATTCGATGAAAATCTTTCGATGGAGGGTCTTGATGTTCTGGGTCAAACTGCCCATCCCAAAAGAATACTGTGGCCCATTCTTCCCTTGAGATATCTGCAGACTGAAATCTTCATATTACGCTTGTCATACTTTTCAAGGAAGTTTAACATATCAGACACGCAGAAAAGTGTATAAAGTAAAGCATCTTCTTCAACAATATGGAATGAATGTCCAGAAATAGTGGAGCAGAACATTTCAGAAAATATGGTGAACTAGGTTGATTGACAAACACTTCTTCCTCTGCCCAATAAATCTCTGTTTTAATGGAAAATCTTACAATTGAAGCCAAGACTGGAGAGCTCAGCCTTATAGGTCTTTATATTTCTAAAGCCTGATAAAAATTACTTAAACTTCCAACTTGTTTATAAACATACATATTTTCAAGGACTTTTGAGAGGTTATGATTTAAAATGTGTATGTGAAGGAACAAATAATGTTTAATTTAGGTAGTTACAAAATGTTTAATTACACTGTGAATTGGTATTGTACAGAGGGGTGTTGTGTTCCCTTTAAGTAGAGTGTTTATTTTGATCTCTCGCCAAACACACATCACAGTCTCAAGATATACTTTCTTCTAATGGTAACTAGTAATCTAGGACATTGCCCTAAGAAATGTTTCCGAATGCATATGCATGTTTAACAACCAAACATTTCCGATCTCTAATACAGGTTATTGTTTTTGAGTGCTGCTCTGGCGCATCTGCAATCCTGGGAGTCCTGAATGTCCAACAACCACAGCAGAAGACTCAGGCTTTCATATTCAAGATTAAAATTGGGAATATGTGCATTAGCATACCTATGTTCTATGCGTGTTTAAGAAACACAAGGATAAGAATGCCCTCTCACCAGGCCGGGTCACCCCCTTGCTCCTGCCGATTCCTGCTCCTGTTTCGCCAGAGTTCCTGCCCGCCTAGCTCCTGCCCGCCTAGCTCCTGACCGCCGCCGCCCCCCCTGCCCCCCGAGCGGCCCAGCCACAGCTGAGCCGCGCGCCCGACAGTTTTCCCGCCGCTGACCCACTGCGGCCCCGCCCACCACCGGCCCATTGGCCGCCCCGCTACCGCCGCCCAGCTGACCCGCCCTCCCGTCCCCCTTCTTAATGGGACAGCCAGGTGTACTTGGGAGTGACCACAGCGCCTCTCACCAGGCCGGGTCACCCCCTTGCTCCTGCCGATTCCTGCTCCTGCTTCGCCAGAGTTCCTGCCCGCCTAGCTCCTGACCGCCGCCGCCCCCCCTGCCCCCCGAGCGGCCCAGCCACAGCTGAGCCGCGCGCCCGACAGTTTTCCCGCCGCTGACCCCCTGCGGCCCCGCCCACCACCGGCCCATTGGCCGCCCCGCTACCGCCGCCCAGCTGACCCGCCCTCCCGTCCCCCTTCTTAAGGGGACAGCCAGGTGAACTTGGGAGTGACCACAGCCCCTCTCACCAGGCCGGGTCACCCCCTTGCTCCTGCCGATTCCTGCTCCTGCTTCGCCAGAGTTCCTACCCGCTCTGCTCCTCTCCGCCGCCGCCAATGCCCCCCCCTGCCCCCCGAGCGGCCCAGCCACAGCTGAGCCGCGCGCCCGACAGTTTTCCCGCCGCTGACCCCCTGCGGCCCCGCCCACCACCGGCCCATTGGCTACCGCCGCCCAGCTGACCCGCCCTCCCGTCCCCCTTCTTATGTCGCCCCCAGAGCGACCGCGCAGCGGACGCGCGCAGCGGGAGCGCCGATTGAGCGCCGAAGGTGCGCCAAAGGTAAGCCCGTCTGCGCCCGTCTGCGCCCGTCCGCGCCTGGACCGCGCCCAGTGCCTGTACCCCTGGCTCCCGCAGACACCAGCCCACCCGCCGGACCTACGACGCCACCGAACTCTACGCACTCAACGCCGGCCGAATCCCGGGATGCTATCGAGCCACCCCGAGACGCACTCACGGACCCTTCTGCTGCCACTCCTGCAAGTTCACCTGCATCCGGACCTGCACTACTCCAGCACCGACTAAGACCAAGACGAGCAACAGCAGCAACCACCTGAAATGCATCCTGCTCAACACCCGCTCCGTCCACAGACACGCCGTCGAGCTCTGGAACCTGCTCGACACCACAGCCCCAGACGTCGCCTTCCTCACGGAAACCTGGATGAACGCCTCTTCAGCGCCCGACATCGCCATCGCCATCCCAGACGGCTACAAGATCATCCGGAGGGACCGCATCAACCAGACTGGAGGAGGCATCGCCATCATCCACAAGAACACCATCCGCATCACGACCAACACCGACGACACCCTCGCACCCGCCGAGCACCTGCACTTCCAGGTCCACATCAACCCCAAGACCACCCTCAGAGGCACCCTCATCTACAGACCCCCGGGACCACGCACACAATTCAGCGAGGACAATGCCGACTTTGTCAGCCCGCACGCCCTCCCCTCCGCTGACTACATCCTCCTCGGGGACCTCGACTTCCACCTGGAGAACAACAACGACCGCAACACCACCCCCCTGCTGGACAACCTTGCAAACCTCGGACTCAAGCAGCTGGTGACCACCCCCACCCACTACGCCGGACACACACTCGACCCCGTCTTCTCATCCAGCAAGGACATCGCCTTCAGCCACGCCACCGGACTCCACTGGACGGACCACAGCTGCGTCCACTTCAGCTTCAGAAGGACCACGACCAACCACCACCAGCAACAGGTTGCACGCAGAAGCTGGAACAAGATCACAACCGACCAGCTCGCGACCTCCCTGAGCAAGAACCCACCCACCAGCGCAACGAACCCCAGCCAAGCGGCCACCAACCTTACGAAGTGGATCAGCGACTGCGCAGACGACCTCGCCCCCCTGAGGTCCCCGCCTAGCAGACCCTGCAGCAAGAGAGCCCCATGGTTCACCGACGAACTCAAGAGCTCCAAGAAGAACTGCCGAGCCCTCGAGAGAGCCTCGCGCAGAGACCCAACACCGGACAACATGACTGCCCTCAAGCTCGCCACCCGAAAACACCACCAACTGATCCACGCCACCAAGAAAACTGCATTCAAGGAACGACTGGACAACAACGCACACAACAGCAAGGAACTCTTCAACATCGTTAAAGAGCTCTCCAACCCCAACGCCGGAAACAACATCACCCCTTCGCAAGACCTCTGCAACTCCCTCGCCGCCTACTTCCACAACAAGATCGCGGACATACACAACAACTTCAGCACTCAACCGACGCACGCCACGACCGAACCACGGCCCCCCACCACCACCCTCCGCACCTGGACCCCGATCAGCACCGAAGACACCGTCCGCACGATGAACTCCATCCACTCCGGTTCTCCGACCGACCCCTGCCCTCACCACGTCTTCAACAAGGCCGACGCTGTCATCGCACCCCACCTGCGGGACATCATCAACACCTCATTCGACACCGCCACCTTCCCGGAGAGCTGGAAGCACGCCGAACTCAGCGCTCTACTAAAGAAGCCATCAGCCGACCCCACCGACCTCAAGAACTACCGCCCCATCTCACTGCTCCAGTTCCCTGCAAAAGTCATCGAGAAGACCGTCAACGAGCAGCTGGCCGCCTTCCTCGAGACGAACAGATCCCTCGACCTCTCGCAGTCTGGCTTCCGGGCCAACCACAGCACCGAGACCGCCCTGATCGCAGCCACCGATGACATCCGAGCCCTGCTCGACAACGGAGAAACGGCGGCCCTCATCCTCCTGGACCTCTCCGCGGCCTTCGACACTGTCTGCCACCGTACACTAGTACAGCGCCTCAGCAACGTCGGAATCCAGGAGAAGGCACTAGAGTGGATCACCTCCTTCCTCGCCGGAAGGACACAGAGAGTCCGCCTCCCCCCGTTCAGATCAGAAGCCACCGAAGTCATCTGCGGCGTTCCTCAAGGCTCCTCACTCAGTCCAACCCTCTTCAACGTCTACATGAGCCTCCTCGCAAACATCGCACGCCAGCACAACCTCAACATCATCTCCTACGCCGACGACACCCAGCTGATACTCTCCCTCACCAACGACCCCACCACCGCCAGAGCCAACCTTCACGAAGGGATGAAAGAGGTAGCCGAATGGATGAAGAACAGCCGCCTGTAACTGAACTCGGACAAGACGGAAGTCCTCATCCTGGGATCCTCACCCTCCGCCTGGGACGACTCCTGGTGGCCCCCCGCCCTAGGCAGCGCACCCAAACCAACAGACCACGCACGCAACCTGGGCTTCATCCTGGACTCCTCCCTCTCCATGACCAGACAAGTCAACGCCGTCTCCTTGTCGTGCTTCAACATCCTGCGCATGCTACATAAGATCTTCCGGTGGATCCCCACCGAGACCAGGAAGACGGTCACCCAGGCCCTCGTCACCAGCCGTCTGGACTACGGCAACTCCCTCTACGCTGGAACCACCGCCAAACTCCAGAAAAGACTCTAGCGGATCCAGAACGCCTCAGCACGACTCGTCCTGGACATCCCCCATCGCAGCCACATCTCCGGACACCTGAGAGACCTGCACTGGCTCTCGGTCAACAAGAGAATCACCTTCCGTCTCCTCACCCACGCACACAAAGCCCTACACAACCAAGGCCCAGGATACCTCAACAGACGCCTCAACTTCTACGCTCCCAAACGCCAGCTTCGATCGACCGGCCACGCCCTCACCACCGTCCCCCGCATCCGAAGAGCCACCACAGGGGGACGGTCCTTCTCCTACCTCGCCGCCAAGACTTGGAACTCCCTCCCGACCCACCTCCGCCTGACCCAGGACCACCTCGCCTTCAGGAAGCAACTCAAGACCTGGCTGTTCGAGCAGTAGCGGACCCCCCTCCCCTAGCGCCTCGAGACCCTCTGGGTGAGTAGTGCGCTATATAAATGCTTTGATTGATTGATTGATTGATTCCCCACCTCCTTCTGAGAGCTCTTTCTGCACTGACTATTGCAATAGACGTATGTCTGTTGAATCATCACTTAAGAGTGAAGTATCTGCGACTGAAAAAGACACTTCTAAATAGTAAGCAGCAGAAAACCCCCTGTTTATCAGTAAAACTGCATTCAATGTCTTGCTCCCACTGCAGACTTGCCTAATTGCCGTCAGGAGGCACAGTGCCTGGGTTAATTTGTAAAGTCTACAAAGGATACTGTAAGAAATTGGACTATTGTTGGGGTGGGTTTAGGCCCCATTCTGGCACAACCACAGCACTTGCTAGAGGAACCACAAAGGTCACTAAATTAAGCTGTCCCTAACACTGGTAGTTTGGCACAAAGCAGTAAGGCTTAATGTAGAACCAAAGTATAAAGTATTTATGCAGCATACATACAGTAATAAAAGGAAAACATAAGACAAGGACAATCACAAACCGTCAGAAAAATAGAGTAAATTGCAATAAATAAAATTATACCAGAAGAACAAAAACGAATCAGTAGAACCAAGGATATTACATTTTAAATTTTTTTGAGAAATCAGCCCTACAAAGAGCCACTTGCGATCATCTGGTTGAACTAAACCACGGAGAAGTCACAAGTCCAGGCTGACCGCGACAGAGCATAGCTGAATACTGGGACCAGGTAGCCCTGCTGAAAAGTTAACTTTCAGGTTCCATTCATGTTGGAGGAGGCAGCAAGGAGGAGGCTGAATATTGCAGATGGTCGTCGCTGTAGCGTGAAGAGCAGGACGGGCATCACAAACTGTCATTGCAGTAGCTTTGCCATGGTGGTTGTCGCGGGTTGTCATTGCTGTAGCGTAAAGTGCAGGTCTTGCATTGCCAGTCACCACATAATGTTGTCGGCGCACAGAGCAGGTTTCACCGTAGCTGCGCTCTGGTAGTCATCAAGGGAGGCAGTATTTCAGTAGGAACATGTGTTGTTGTGAGGAGCCCAAACTTCAGGACATTCACCTTTTGTTCAGGAAGAATACACTTATGCCAGCCAAGATTACAGGACCTGGGGGCACCTCTTGGTGATCAGGCACTCACTCCAGCAGAGGCTAGCCAGGCTCAGACAGGTCCATTTGCAGCAAGTCAATTGGGCATTTGCAGGGAGGCAACTAAAGCATGTTGGGTCCCTGTTGCTCAGACAGAAGATCACCCAACTGACCCTTAGAGTCTCTCTGGGTAGCCTTGGATGAAGGCAAGCAGATACAGTTTTCTTTCTCAGACACCAAGGCAGTCCTTCAAGCAGCAGGGCAGTCCTTCTTCTGTAATTTCCACAAGGCTGGGAGTATTCTGATGAGTGGCTCTGGAAGTCAAGTATTTATAACTGGTGCCAGCCAATGTGTGGGGCAGACTACCTGTCCTATCCTACATCTGGTTCTAAGAAATTCTTCTCATTACTCTGTCAAGGCTCCAAACTGTCTGGGGGTGAGAAGAGGCAGGGCAGACGTGGTGTCAGGTTCTACTGTGTGCGCAGGAAGCAAAGCCCTTTGAAGTGTAAGTGGGGCTGTGAAAAGCCCGTTCCCTGTCATTCTGCCAGGATGGCCCAAACTGTCCACTCCTAAGGCTCCTTTGTATTACTTTTTGAAAGCAATACACAAACTCCAGCTGCAGAGCCATTAACACTCATGTGACCCAGGGCACTGGCAGTGTCATATGTCCTGTGCAGGCCCATTATCGTTTTCCCTATGTTAGCATGAGCACATGCAGACTGCCCTCTGCTTTGTGCACATTACTCTACAGACACATTTTGCTTTGTGCCACTCTGTACTTTCACATGGAACACACTGTTGTTTTTGCGTTCTGTTTTTCCTGGGATTTAGTCTGAACATGTAGACAAGGTCAAACAACAATGCCCCTGTGTTATTCTGTTCTGGTCAGGCCCTAGCACCTAGACAAAACCCGCAAATGCAGCTGTTGTACTTTTGTCATATAGGTAGGCACATTTGGAGAGGGACCTTTCCAGGGAAAAGATCGTGACCGCACATGAAATGTAGAACTTTTATCTATGTATACTAAGATATGGGGTCTGCTGCGAACAGCTAGAGATCTTTTGATATATAATCGTTCTGCTTTAATGTCTATATCCGACCCTTGGCTGATGTAATTGAAGCCTTTGACTTCACTATTATCTCGTATGTAGACGACCAGCAGAAGATCATCCCTCTCTCCCAAAATATCAGTACTACTGCTTCTCAGTTGAGTCTGTGTCTCCTGAAAGTAGAAATGTGGATGTATAACAACGCCTTAAAGCTAAATGATTTGGTTTTTTTAAAAACAAATTTTATTGCCATTTTTTAAATCAGCAGTATACATAAAAAAAAATTGTTATTCAATTATTGAATGTCTGCAAGGTTCTCCACCGTGTCCAGCCCAGATGGGCATCATGCCTCCCCTCTATACCTCCTCCCTCTCTAGGAATGCCTGCTGCACTACACGGTGCTAGCTGTATGTGATTCTCATCAACGCTAACAACTTAACAATCCCCCCCTCCATTACTCCCCCACCACCCACCTCCCCTGCTGCTTCCGACCAACCTGCCAAGCTGCCTCTCACTGTATACATGGTCTGGGTCTCATTCATAGCTGTCTGTGCCGTGTGCCGTGCTCACAGAGCCCACCATGTACGTGGATGCAGGATGCTATGGCCTGCTCATGCCTCCCCTTCAGTCCCTCCTTGATCCAATCCCCCAGGGCTAGCCGGTTGAGATCCTGCCTGTGGCGTGCTAGGTGCAGACTCCTGGTTCTCATTCTTCAGGTCGTCCACCAACTCCCCCCAGGCCTGCGCACTCTCCAGTCGCCCTATGCCTCTCTTTGCATTCCGAAGCAGTATCCTATGGTCACAAGTTGCCCACTTCACTAGCTCACTTTTCCAGTTGCCTACCCCCGGACCTGCCAGAGCCTTCCACTTGCTGGTGAGCTCGCGTTTTGCCAGTATATATGCCAGATCTTGGAACCTGGCTGTGACCTTGGTTTTAGCGGAGTGGGGGAATAGGTTGAGCAGCACATGACTGGGGGTGCATGGGATCTCCTTCTCAGTAACGCGCGCTGTCTCCCGAACCATTTCTTGCCTATATTCCTCTATCCGTGGGCAACTCCACACCATGTGAATATAACTAGCCCCTAACTCGTGGACGTGGGGACAGCTCGCATCCTCCCGATTAAAATAGCGGTTAATTCTGTCAGGTGTAATATATGCCCTATGCAGAATGTAATAACTGATTAATTGGAATCGTGAGTTGCGGGATACCTTGGTGGCCCGGAGCACCGTATTCTCCCAGTCCTTATCCGTTATAGGACTCCCAATGTCTGTCTCCCATTTATCTTTCAGGCTCTCCAGTGGCCTCGTGGAGTCCCACCGAAAGGCTCTATAGAGACATGAAACCGCTATAATGACACCCCCTGCTAGACTTATGTATTCGCATGTAGAGTGTGTAGGTGGTTCTGTTACCCCCTGACCCCAGTGCCTGCGCATAGCCCCAGTGACCGCCCCATATGACAGGAAATGGCCCTGTGGAATATCCCAATTTTCCTGGAAGGCCGCGAATGTGAGAAGCTCCCCGTCACCGTATAAATCTCCTATCTTAGTAACTCCCGCTTGTGCCCATTCCTCTAACCCTCTCCACTGACCCCCATGTGGGAGCGCCTCCAATAATGCCACAGACATCTCTGGGGAGTAAGGACGTTTGGTTTTGGTTTTCTGAAGACACCTGACCCAGCAATTTCTTATTACCCTATGTTCAGAGGAGTTAATTGTGCGCTGTTTAATGGTGCCCATGAGTGTACTCAGGACATCTGTTCTATTCGGGGTGAATGGGGGTGTCCTCCTGTCCTGATCTAGACTTCCTGCCACCCACTGTGTGAAGCGTTGGAGCTGTCCAGCTAGGTAATAATTCTCCATATCTGGCACCGCTAGGCCCCCCTCTGCTTGTGCTCTGCGCAACGTAACCAACACCACTTTGTGCCTGCTGGGATATATAAGCGGCCAGAAGAGAGTCGAGTGATCGGAACCATGTCTTTGGGATCCACAATGGGAGCGTGGTAAAAAACATATAACAATCGGGGTAGCGCCACCATTTCAGCAATGATATTCGCCCCGCCACTGACAGGGGCAACTTCCCCCAGAACGCCATACTGCCTTTTAGTGATCGGAGAGCCCCCCCCCTATATTTCCCTCCTGGACGTCAGAGAGATCATGATACACTCTGACCCCCAGGTATCTAAAACAACGTGCTTCCCACTGGAGGTCCCACAGGCCCGCAGGCGGCAGAGCCTCCCTTGCTATCGGGAAGAGTCGTGACCTGCCAGTTGACGCAGAGTCCAGAAAGTGTTCCGAACTCGTCCATCATGTGCCGGCTCCCTCCAACGCCATGACTGAGTTCTTCAGGAAAAGCAGTAAGTCATCCGCATATAATGCGATATGGTGGGCTGCTCTGCCAGCCTAATACCCTCATACGGCATCCCCGATCTTGCCACACACGTCAGCAGCTCTATCGCCAGCGCGAAGAGCAGGGTGGAGAGGGGACACCCCTGCTGTGTGCCCCTCTCCACCTTGTATTGCATGGAAATGGTGCAGCCCGTACGTACCCGTGCCACTGGGTCCTTACAGAGTAATTTGACCCATTGGATGAATCCCTGCCCCAACCCCATCCTCGCGAGGACTACATATAAGAAATCCCACTCAAGACTATTGAATGCTTTCTCGATATCAATGGCGAAAATCGCCCCCTCCTGGGCCTCTTCTGCACCCTGTTGTAACACCGCGAACAGCCGCCTGATGTTCAGGGTGGTGTTTCTGCTAGGGATGAATCCCGCTTGGTCAGCATGTACCAAGGAGGTCATATGTGGCAGCAGCCTGGTGGCCATTAACTTACTGAGAATTTTAAAATCGAGATTTAGCAGCGATAGTGGTCGATATGCAAAGCACTCTGTGGGGTTATTATCAGGCTTGACCAGGGGAACCATTACCGCCTCTCTCGTTGTATGTGGTAACCTCCCACTCTCCCACGTGTCCGCATATAGTTTCACTAACCTGGGAGCCAGCTCCACCAAGTATGTGGCATCGAACTCCTGGGGCAGTCAGTCTGAGCCCAGAGTTTTCCCTCGTGCCATAGCTTTGACTGCCCCCCCTGATCTCCTGTTCCGTAATTGCTGCTCCTAGTAACTCCGCCTCCTCTGCCTCCAGTGTATGGAGCGGAAGAGGTGCCAAGTATTCTGCGATTCTATGTCTTGGTTGCCGATGCTTCTGTATAGGTGGGCGTAGTACTCCCTGAACCTGCTACTAATCTCCTCTTGCATATGTAACGGGCGCTCCTCCTGGTCATGTATCGTCAGTATAGTACTTCCCCGTCGGGACAGGTTAGCGAGCCATGCCAGTAATCGCCCAGCTTTATCCCGGTCATCATGTGTCCTATCCATGTATTTCTGGAAATCAAAGCATTGTAGACGCTCTACCTGCACTGCTACCTCCTCCTTAGCCTCCAAAAGTTCCTGCCTCAGTTCCGGGTGTTCCGGCTGCCTCTTCTCTAAGTTCCTGATTGCCTCATCTGCTCTCTCTAAGTCCGCTGTGAGCGTCCAACGTACCCCAATAGATGTAGCCATGCATCTTCCCCTGATCACAGCCTTGAAGGCATCCCATTCCGTGAGTCTAGAGTCAGTGGTGACCGCATTGACAGCAAAATATTGTATGATGTGTTCCCTAGTCTCCTGTTGAAAGACATGGTCTTCGAGTGCTTCCGGTTTGAGGCGCCATGTAGGGATGGGTTGCAGAATCCCCCTCCCCCGTTTAGAATCATGAGTGGGTTATGGTCAGAGACCGTCCTGGTCAGGTACTCTGTCCCCCCCAGCTGAGTGTAGAGGCCCGGCGTACTTAAAAAGGTGTCTAGTCGGACGTGTAAATCGTGGGTGTGGGATAAGTGCGAGTAGTCCCTATCTGTCGGATGTGCTCTGCGCCAGGCATCCACGAGCCCCCAGCGAGACTGCCAGTCCCTAAAAGCCCGAGCCACTGCATGTACTGGAGACTCCCGAAGAGGTGGGTGTGATCGGTCCATCTCGGGATCTGCAACACAATTAAAATCCCCCCTATTAAATCCGCCCTAGTCATGTACGGTGCCAGAATCCCAGACAGCTGCTCCAGAAACCTAACGTTATCCACATTCGGGACATATACATTAACCAGGGTGACATCTTGCCCATAAAGCCTTCCGTCAACAATCACGTCTCTTCCCTCTGGATCTATTTTATGCTCAATAGGTTGGAAGGGGACTCCCGCCCGCACCCAGATCAGGACTCCCCGGGCAAATGCTGAGTATGACGTGTAAAACGCCTGCCCTCTCCAGCGCCTGCGCAGTGCCTCACCCTCCGTGACCAATGTGTGAGTCTCCTGGAGCATCTTTATTTGCACCCCTCTCCTATTTAGTTGTGAGAATATTTTATACCTTTTACTCATGGAGTGCATGCCCCTAACATTCCACGACATTATATTATAGGTGCACTGTGTCTGCTGCATGAGTACTCATGTTTACCCCCTTGCATGACCGGAGACCTAGAACCTCTTTGCATAACATGCAAGCACCTCTTACAGAGTAGCCTGCCTTGGCCTTTCCACCCGTCGACAGCAGCATCCCCTCTGTTAACCATAATACCAATCCCTCCCTAAAACTAAAAGAACCATCCCAACTCCCCCTCCCCAGGACAAGTGAGAACATCTCCCCCATCCAAACTGCGCACTTCCGTGCTCAAACAGACAGAGTTCAGAGGTGGTGGTTAGGCCAAAGTCCACCTGGAGGATTGCCGTCCTCTCCGCCCCTCCGGATCCCTCCCCCTCCTGCTTACATATCTCAGGTAGTCATCAGGGAACCCCCCCAAGTGAGGTTCAGGGCTATATTACCAACAGCCCCCTTCTCGACCCCGAACATAGTCCCGGGTATACTTGCTCGCGCGGTCCATCTCACATCAGGTCATCTGCTGATCTGGGAGTCACATGTGGCAGGATCTGGCTGGCTTCTCCAACCAAACTGGGGCTGGTTTCTGAGTCCGAGTCCCTCTGTTCTTCCCCGGAACGCGATAGTGGTTTCCGGGTGTCCACCGCACTGAGCGAGGCCACCGCAGCAATCGCACTGGCCCTAGCTCGGTTCGCCTCCTCCGCCGTCGGGTGGGTCTTTGAAGCTGGCCCTCTGTCAGGGGAGCACGGCAAGGCTTTGTCAGCTGGGCCGTTTCCTTCTCGCTGTTGTCCTCGGGGATCTTGTTCCTCAATCCAGCCCCATACGTCCTGGGGGTGGTAAAGAAGGTAGTCCCTCCATTATGCACTATGCGTAGTTTGAAAAAAGGTATAGGGGGCCCCCTAAGGTGTGATCTGGGACCAAGGGGAGTAAAAGGAAAAAATTGTGACAGTGTCCCAAGAAGACAGAATGACAGTGGAGAAGAAATCCCTTTGGATTTGGGTTCTTCCTATAAGAGTTCGATTACTGGACGCAGCCACTAAGTATCACAACCAATGCTGTAGTCAGGTAGATATTAAGAACACCATGCAATAATGCTAGTATCTATGGCAAAGATAAATTACAAAGTTTTTGTGACAGGAAAAGGAATACAAAAGTTGTTTTTAAAAAGGTAAACACAAATTTATTACACATATTCAAGATGCTGAAAACACAAACTTTAAACAAATTAAAAGTACATTGTAATACACCAAAGTTTCATAAAATGTTAAAAATGTTCTTGAGAACACAGGTCGACGCGGCGTTTCGGTTTAAAAAACCTTCCTCAGGACAGTGTCTACAAGGAAACATAATATTACTACAACATAATCAAAATTGTGTACATCCAAAAAACATGTCTAGCTGTCACATAATTAACAAAACTAATTTATTTTCTCTTCAAGGTTAGGACAGTGTTCTAGCATTGGACAATTACAAAGATTTGACATTTAATTAACAAACGAAACATATTATACTTGTGGTTGTGCCATTGAACTCGTGGAATTGGGTGTGTGGTCATATCACTAAAGGTCCCTGATGTAAGGGGACCAGGTCACTTATTTAAGGTGAGTTTTTATATTACCCAACCAATGATGTGGAGGTGTCTTACCTCAGGATATTCGTTGCGATATACCTCTTAGTTTATGATTCTGAGGTCTGATGTCTGATAGACAGTAGTATGTGTGTCCTGTTTTTTGGTCCACATCCACAAGTGCTGTGGTCCCAGTTATTCGGGAGATGATTTAATGTGCCTTAATCTATAAAAGCAAGATTGAGAATAGTGTATAGTTTGAATCCCACTATAGGTTGTTCTGTAAGTGAACAAGAAGGCATTGATTGGGTTCCTACCGTAAATGTAAGGCCAGAAAATTTTTCACTGTATCGGAGGGGCCACCAGTAAGGATAAGTGCATCAATAAATTCGCGTGCACTGAAAAGGAAATAACGGGTTGTTCCGGTGAATATTTCAAGGTATTATTCTAGCTACCAGAGATTTACCCACTGAAGGATAAAACTTACCAATAGTGTTGCTTTTCTAATTTCTGCAGCCGCGTGCTGAATATGCTTCAACGGCCAGCTTTTGGTCATTTCAATTGCAAAAGCATCTGAAAGTCAATGGAAACCAGTTCTATGTTCGGTTACGTTGATAAAGATCTACATGGAATATTTACAAGGTATTCACCTATTGCGTCTTATTTAATATACTCCGCTGTCTATGTTTAATTCATAAACTTCACTGTCTAAGTTTCATGTAGAGGCTTCACACAAGATTGCCTGTTTGTACCATAACGTATATCGTTATCTACAACTGCCTATATACATTACATTCACTGACCTAGTGTCTTTGCAATTATAAACATCATATGGCATCGCAATCACGAGTGGCTTATGCTTTTATCTTTAATTATAAATGTTTAGTATCTATAGGCCAAAGATATCCTCTCTGTCTTTTGTTGACCGGGCACTAGCTGGGTGCATGCCATACAGTAATTATAGGGCCGGAGTCGGGCTTTGACTATTTTCGTCAGACCCGTTTTTAGATTGACCGGACCGGGATTGTGGATATGACAAAGTATATATCCCTTTGTTTAAAAGTACAGCATGAGGAGACATGGCGCTTGCGCTTTCTATACATATTAGTAGTCCCCAGCGGTACTGGTTGGTACAGTCTAATTTCCAATAGTTCTAACGCAGCACGAGTTATACTATATAAATGCAATTCACTTAACTAATTTTTACCTAACAGATATCTAATTTTTGCCCGGATCTAGTCTTAAGCTCCTAATCTATTACTTACTTGGATAAAAACGGCTGGCCTCCCTGCTCCTCCGTATACAGCGTCTGGGGGTTCTGTGTTTCCAGTGAAAGACATTGCTGCCATGTTTTTAGAACCTTAAATAGCAGCCGTCTTTCTATTGGTCAATACTAGGGACCGATCTATTGGTTGAGGTTTCATCACATGATCGCTATAGCAAACTTTATTGTTTTTATGTTAACATCTTTAGTGCCATATCAACGATCACTTAATTCAATCTTAAGGGAGATTATACGGCGTAATTTATATATTCAACATTAGTAAATGCCGTTCTGTTTTAAATATAATTGCAATTTTCGCCGATTTTTTTGAAAAAGTCGAAAAGTTGTGTTTTGTAGTCCCTTATTGAGCCTTTCTGTAGGGCGTTTAAGTACTACACCATCAGGCAAATATTATCATAAGATATTACGAAATGAAGGGGAGTATATAACCAACAGAATTATACTATTGTGTATTTGACTCACAGAGTCTCTCTAGTGGTCGATGTCGGGGACTATTATACTGACTAAAATTTTTTCACATGGTCACAGATTCCTTGCTAGTGTTTGGTTATATGGTGGAAGAACACACAGATTACTACTATACACAAAATGGTTCGTGAGTACTGTAATCGTTCTATGACTATTTCTCAAACCCATAAGGATCACAGTGTTATTGAATAGAGTGGAACGTCTATTTAGTTCAATTAATGATACGTTCCCAGTCTTCTCGACTGTTTAGGCCTGATCTGACACTGTTAAACCTCGACATATAATATTGCTCACGTTTTTTGCGTTTCTGGTTAATGTCACCGCCTCTGTTATTAAGGGTCACAGCCTCTAGGCAACACCATTGGAAATCGTTGATGGTATGGCCCAATGTGTGCCAGTGGTCAGTGAGTGGGGCACCCTTCTTTTTGTTCCTTATTGCTGATTTATGCTCGTTCATCCTGATGCGAGCTTCACGTGATGTTTCCCTGATATATATGAGGTCACATGGGCAACGGATCATGTAGATAATATTTTTGGAACGGCAATTCATGAAGCTTTTAATTTTTACTGAATTGTTCTTGATTTTGATTGTGTTGCCCTTAATAATATCTTTACAATTAGTACAGCCTGAGCAGGCAAATGTGCCAGTGGGTAACGGTGCTTTATTTATACTGGGTTGGGTACAGGTGTTGCTGTCTCTATACGTATGCACTATACTATTCCGGATTGTGCGGTTTCTGCGGTAAGAAAACATTGGTTTTGGATAATTCATATGTTGTTTGTTGTTGATAAGGTGCCAGTTTCTATTGATAATGTTTTTAACTTGTTGCTCACAGAATTATAGTTAGTGACAAAGACAAGTGGTTGAGGGTCAGTAGCTGAATTTTGTTTTCCATTGAGCAGGCTATCGCGATTGTAGTATTTAGCCCTTTTGTATGCATGTCTTATCATACGTCTAGGGTATCCTCTTTCAATAAATTTTTGTTGCAGAAGATTGGCATGTTTGTTAAAATCTTGAATTGTGGTACAATTGCGTTTTAACCTTAGAAATTGACCAAAAGGGATGTTATTGATTTGGCTTGGAGGGTGGTTGCTATTGAAATGGAGCATAGTATTTTTATCAGTGGGTTTAGTGAAGAGTTCTACGTTAATATGTCCTTCGACATGTTTAATGATGATGTCTAGGAATTCGTACTGTTGTTTATTAGTGTGAGAGGTGAACTTGAGATTAACGTCACCTAAGTTGAGCCAGTTAATAAATTCATCTAACAACTCTGATGGCCCCGTCCATATGAAAAAAACATCATCGATGTAACGGGACCATTCAGAGATGTTTTCAGCAAAGGGTGCAAGTTCATTATAGATATGATGTTCCTCAAATTTAGAGACGTAGAGGCATGCCAGGCTGGGAGCACAGGTGGCTCCCATACTGGTGCCCTTGGTCTGTTTATACAGGTCCTTATTGAATATAAAAATGTTGTTTTTGAGCACCATGGATACACAATCTATGATGAAGGTTTCATGTGCATTGGGGTCTCTATCGTCACTGCTAAACATTGATCTGATCATATCAATCGTGGCGTCTTGAGGGATATTGGTATATAGCGCCTCGATATCGAGTGTAACCAAGACTTGTGTTTCAGGATTGAATTCAATACCTTCCAGCTTCTGGATTATAGATGTTGTGTCTTTTAAATATGCCTTTTGGGAAGTAACAAGAGGTTGTAAAAATACATCCACGTATTTACTAAGTGGTTCGGTCAAGGAACCAATACTAGAAACAATTGGTCTCATTGGGGGATCTGTGGTGCTCTTGTGAACTTTTGGCAGTCCATACAGTGCTGGCATAGTGGGATTTGTATTGTTCAAATAATGATATTCATCTTCACAGATAACATCATCATCCTTTGCTTGACTCAAAAGGGTCTGTATAGATGTCTTTAAATCGGTCCATTCGCTCAGATTAGACAGTTTATAATGTTGTTTATTGACTAGTAATGAGAGCATTCTATTATTGTAGTCGACAGTGTCCATGACAACAATACCCCCGCCTTTATCGGCTGGCTTGATGGTCAAGTTGGTATTATTTTCTAATGATTGGAGGGCAATTTTCTCTTCTCTAGTGAGATTGTATTTTGGCCATTGTTTTTGTTTCAGAAGATCGTCTACACTTTTATCAACACTGCGTTCAAAGGCCTCGATATCTTTTGATACCATGCTGATATTGGGAGTCCAGGTCGATTTGTTTTTTAGGCCAGATCTGTTTGCGCTAGCTTGTCTATTTTTCCCCTCAAAAAAGGTTGCCAGGCGAATCTTCCTAAAGAAGCTCTGTAAATCTCTTTCTAGGGAGTATCTATCTGTGACCATGTGAAAAATTTTTAGTCAGTATAATAGTCCCCGACATTGACCACTAGAGAGACTCTGTGAGTCAAATACACAATAGTATAATTCTGTTGGTTATATACTCCCCTTCATTTCGTAATATCTTATGATAATATTTGCCTGATGGTGTAGTACTTAAACGCCCTACAGAAAGGCTCAATAAGGGACTACAAAACAAAACTTTTCGACTTTTTAAAAAAAATCGGCGAAAATTGCAATTATATTTAAAACAGAACGGCATTTACTAATGTTGAATATATAAATTACGCCGTATAATCTCCCTTAAGATTGAATTAAGTGATCGTTGATATGGCACTAAAGATGTTAACATAAAAACAATAAAGTTTGCTATAGCGATCATGGGATGAAACCTCAACCAATAGATCGGTCCCTAGTATTGACCAATAGAAAGACGGCTGCTATTTAAGGTTCTAAAAACATGGCAGCAATGTCTTTCACTGGAAACACAGAACCCCCAGACGCTGTATACGGAGGAGCAGGGAGGCCAGCCGTTTTTATCCAAGTAAGTAATAGATTAGGAGCTTAAGACTAGATCCGGGCAAAAATTAGATATCTGTTAGGTAAAAATTAGTTAAGTGAATTGCATTTATATAGTATAACTCGTGCTGCGTTAGAACTATTGGAAATTAGACTGTACCAACCAGTACCGCTGGGGACTACTAATATGTATAGAAAGCGCAAGCGCCATGTCTCCTCATGCTGTACTTTTAAACAAAGGGATATATACTTTGTCATATCCACAATCCCGGTCCGGTCAATCTAAAAACGGGTCTGACGAAAATAGTCAAAGCCCGACTCCGGCCCTATAATTACTGTATGGCATGCACCCAGCTAGTGCCCGGTCAACAAAAGACAGAGAGGATATCTTTGGCCTATAGATACTAAACATTTATAATTAAAGATAAAAGCATAAGCCACTCGTGATTGCGATGCCATATGATGTTTATAATTGCAAAGACACTAGGTCAGTGAATGTAATGTATATAGGCAGTTGTAGATAACGATATACGTTATGGTACAAACAGGCAATCTTGTGTGAAGCCTCTACATGAAACTTAGACAGTGAAGTTTATGAATTAAACATAGACAGCGGAGTATATTAAATAAGACGCAATAGGTGAATACCTTGTAAATATTCCATGTAGATCTTTATCAACGTAACCTAACATAGAACTGGTTTCCATTGACTTTCAGATGCTTTTGCAATTGAAATGACCAAAAGCTGGCCGTTGAAGCATATTCAGCACGCGGCTGCAGAAATTAGAAAAGCAACACTATTGGTAAGTTTTATCCTTCAGTGGGTAAATCTCTGGTAGCTAGAATAATACCTTGAAATATTCACCGGAACAACCCGTTATTTCCTTTTCAGTGCACGCGAATTTATTGATGCACTTATCCTTACTGGTGGCCCCTCCGATACAGTGAAAAATTTTCTGGCCTTACATTTACGGTAGGAACCCAATCAATGCCTTCTTGTTCACTTACAGAACAACCTATAGTGGGATTCAAACTATACACTATTCTCAATCTTGCTTTTATAGATTAAGGCACATTAAATCATCTCCCGAATAACTGGGACCACAGCACTTGTGGATGTGGACCAAAAAACAGGACACACATACTACTGTCTATCAGACATCAGACCTCAGAATCATAAACTAAGAGGTATATCGCAACGAATATCCTGAGGTAAGACACCTCCACATCATTGGTTGGGTAATATAAAAACTCACCTTAAATAAGTGACCTGGTCCCCTTACATCAGGGACCTTTAGTGATATGACCACACACCCAATTCCACGAGTTCAATGGCACAACCACAAGTATAATATGTTTAGTTTGTTAATTAAATGTCAAATCTTTGTAATTGTCCAATGCTAGAACACTGTCCTAACCTTGAAGAGAAAATAAATTAGTTTTGTTAATTATGTGACAGCTAGACACGTTTTTTGGATGTACACAATTTTGATTATGTTGTAGTAATATTATGTTTCCTTGTAGACACTGTCCTGAGGAAGGTTTTTTAAACCGAAACGCCGCGTCGACCTGTGTTCTCAAGAATATTTTTAACATTTTATGAAACTTTGGTGTATTACAATGTACTTTTAATTTGTTTAAAGTTTGTGTTTTCAGCATCTTGAATATGTGTAATAAATTTGTGTTTACCTTTTTAAAAACAACTTTTGTATTCCTTTTCCTGTCACAAAAACTTTGTAATTTATCTTTGCCATAGATACTAGCATTATTGCATGGTGTTCTTAATATCTACCTGACTACAGCATTGGTTGTGATACTTAGTGGTTGCGTCCAGTAATCGAACTCTTATAGGAAGAACCCAAATCCAATCATTAGAAAATAATACCAACTTGACCATCAAGCCAGCCGATAAAGGCGGGGGTATTGTTGTCATGGACACTGTCGACTACAATAATAGAATGCTCTCATTACTAGTCAATAAACAACATTATAAACTGTCTAATCTGAGCGAATGGACCGATTTAAAGACATCTATACAGACCCTTTTGAGTCAAGCAAAGGATGATGTTATCTGTGAAGATGAATATCATTATTTGAACAATACAAATCCCACTATGCCAGCACTGTATGGACTGCCAAAAGTTCACAAGAGCACCACAGATCCCCCAATGAGACCAATTGTTTCTAGTATTGGTTCCTTGACCGAACCACTTAGTAAATACGTGGATGTATTTTTACAACCTCTTGTTACTTCCCAAAAGGCATATTTAAAAGACACAACATCTATAATCCAGAAGCTGGAAGGTATTGAATTCAATCCTGAAACACAAGTCTTGGTTACACTCGATATCGAGGCGCTATATACCAATATCCCTCAAGACGCCACGATTGATATGATCAGATCAATGTTTAGCAGTGACGATAGAGACCCCAATGCACATGAAACCTTCATCATAGATTGTGTATCCATGGTGCTCAAAAACAACATTTTTATATTCAATAAGGACCTGTATAAACAGACCAAGGGCACCAGTATGGGAGCCACCTGTGCTCCCAGCCTGGCATGCCTCTACGTCTCTAAATTTGAGGAACATCATATCTATAATGAACTTGCACCCTTTGCTGAAAACATCTCTGAATGGTCCCGTTACATCGATGATGTTTTTTTCATATGGACGGGGCCATCAGAGTTGTTAGATGAATTTATTAACTGGCTCAACTTAGGTGACGTTAATCTCAAGTTCACCTCTCACACTAATAAACAACAGTGCGAATTCCTAGACATCATCATTAAACATGTCGAAGGACATATTAACGTAGAACTCTTCACTAAACCCACTGATAAAAATACTATGCTCCATTTCAATAGCAACCACCCTCCAAACCAAATCAATAACATCCCTTTTGGTCAATTTCTAAGGTTAAAACGCAATTGTACCACAATTCAAGATTTTAACAAACATGCCAATCTTCTGCAACAAAAATTTATTGAAAGAGGATACCCTAGACGTATGATAAGACATGCATACAAAAGGGCTAAATACTACAATCGCGATAGCCTGCTCAATGGAAAACAAAATTCAGCTACTGACCCTCAACCACTTGTCTTTGTCACTAACTATAATTCTGTGAGCAACAAGTTAAAAAACATTATCAATAGAAACTGGCACCTTATCAACAACAAACAACATATGAATTATCCAAAACCAATGTTTTCTTACCGCAGAAACCGCACAATCCGGAATAGTATAGTGCATACGTATAGAGACAGCAACACCTGTACCCAACCCAGTATAAATAAAGCACCGTTACCCACTGGCACATTTGCCTGCTCAGGCTGTACTAATTGTAAAGATATTATTAAGGGCAACACAATCAAAATCAAGAACAATTCAGTAAAAATTAAAAGCTTCATGAATTGCCGTTCCAAAAATATTATCTACATGATCCGTTGCCCATGTGACCTCATATATATCGGGGAAACATCACGTGAAGCTCGCATCAGGATGAACGAGCATAAATCAGCGATAAGGAACAAAAAGAAGGGTGCCCCACTCACTGACCACTGGCACACATTGGGCCATACCATCAACGATTTCCAATGGTGTTGCCTAGAGGCTGTGACCCTTAATAACAGAGGCGGTGACATTAACCAGAAACGCAAAAAACGTGAGCAATATTATATGTCGAGGTTTAACAGTGTCAGATCAGGCCTAAACAGTCGAGAAGACTGGGAACGTATCATTAATTGAACTAAATAGACGTTCCACTCTATTCAATAACACTGTGATCCTTATGGGTTTGAGAAATAGTCATAGAACGATTACAGTACTCACGAACCATTTTGTGTATAGTAGTAATCTGTGTGTTCTTCCACCATATAACCAAACACTAGCAAGGAATCTGTGACCATGTGAAAAAATTTTAGTCAGTATAATAGTCCCCGACATCGACCACTAGAGAGACTCTGTGAGTCAAATACACAATAGTATAATTCTGTTGGTTATATACTCCCCTTCATTTCGTAATATCTTATGATAATATTTGCCTGATGGTGTAGTACTTAAACGCCCTACAGAAAGGCTCAATAAGGGACTACAAAACAAAACTTTTCGACTTTTTCAAAAAAATCGGCGAAAATTGCAATTATATTTAAAACAGAACGGCATTTACTAATGTTGAATATATAAATTACGCCGTATAATCTCCCTTAAGATTGAATTAAGTGATCGTTGATATGGCACTAAAGATGTTAACATAAAAACAATAAAGTTTGCTATAGCGATCATGTGATGAAACCTCAACCAATAGATCGGTCCCTAGTATTGACCAATAGAAAGACGGCTGCTATTTAAGGTTCTAAAAACATGGCAGCAATGTCTTTCACTGGAAACACAGAACCCCCAGACGCTGTATACGGAGGAGCAGGGAGGCCAGCCGTTTTTATCCAAGTAAGTAATAGATTAGGAGCTTAAGACTAGATCCGGGCAAAAATTAGATATCTGTTAGGTAAAAATTAGTTAAGTGAATTGCATTTATATAGTATAACTCGTGCTGCGTTAGAACTATTGGAAATTAGACTGTACCAACCAGTACCGCTGGGGACTACTAATATGTATAGAAAGCGCAAGCGCCATGTCTCCTCATGCTGTACTTTTAAACAAAGGGATATATACTTTGTCATATCC
The DNA here is from genome assembly GCF_964261635.1 of Lissotriton helveticus. Classification (NCBI taxonomy): domain Eukaryota; kingdom Metazoa; phylum Chordata; class Amphibia; order Caudata; family Salamandridae; genus Lissotriton; species Lissotriton helveticus. Next base: position 1,752,728,244 of record NC_136067.1, read on the forward strand.
ACAATCCCGGTCCGGTCAATCTAAAAACGGGTCTGACGAAAATAGTCAAAGCCCGACTCCGGCCCTATAATTACTGTATGGCATGCACCCAGCTAGTGCCCGGTCAACAAAAGACAGAGAGGATATCTTTGGCCTATAGATACTAAACATTTATAATTAAAGATAAAAGCATAAGCCACTCGTGATTGCGATGCCATATGATGTTTATAATTGCAAAGACACTAGGTCAGTGAATGTAATGTATATAGGCAGTTGTAGATAACGATATACGTTATGGTACAAACAGGCAATCTTGTGTGAAGCCTCTACATGAAACTTAGACAGTGAAGTTTATGAATTAAACATAGACAGCGGAGTATATTAAATAAGACGCAATAGGTGAATACCTTGTAAATATTCCATGTAGATCTTTATCAACGTAACCGAACATAGAACTGGTTTCCATTGACTTTCAGATGCTTTTGCAATTGAAATGACCAAAAGCTGGCCGTTGAAGCATATTCAGCACGCGGCTGCAGAAATTAGAAAAGCAACACTATTGGTAAGTTTTATCCTTCAGTGGGTAAATCTCTGGTAGCTAGAATAATACCTTGAAATATTCACCGGAACAACCCGTTATTTCCTTTTCAGTGCACGCGAATTTATTGATGCACTTATCCTTACTGGTGGCCCCTCCGATACAGTGAAAAATTTTCTGGCCTTACATTTACGGTAGGAACCCAATCAATGCCTTCTTGTTCACTTACAGAACAACCTATAGTGGGATTCAAACTATACACTATTCTCAATCTTGCTTTTATAGATTAAGGCACATTAAATCATCTCCCGAATAACTGGGACCACAGCACTTGTGGATGTGGACCAAAAAACAGGACACACATACTACTGTCTATCAGACATCAGACCTCAGAATCATAAACTAAGAGGTATATCGCAACGAATATCCTGAGGTAAGACACCTCCACATCATTGGTTGGGTAATATAAAAACTCACCTTAAATAAGTGACCTGGTCCCCTTACATCAGGGACCTTTAGTGATATGACCACACACCCAATTCCACGAGTTCAATGGCACAACCACAAGTATAATATGTTTAGTTTGTTAATTAAATGTCAAATCTTTGTAATTGTCCAATGCTAGAACACTGTCCTAACCTTGAAGAGAAAATAAATTAGTTTTGTTAATTATGTGACAGCTAGACACGTTTTTTGGATGTACACAATTTTGATTATGTTGTAGTAATATTATGTTTCCTTGTAGACACTGTCCTGAGGAAGGTTTTTTAAACCGAAACGCCGCGTCGACCTGTGTTCTCAAGAACATTTTTAACATTTTATGAAACTTTGGTGTATTACAATGTACTTTTAATTTGTTTAAAGTTTGTGTTTTCAGCATCTTGAATATGTGTAATAAATTTGTGTTTACCTTTTTAAAAACAACTTTTGTATTCCTTTTCCTGTCACAAAAACTTTGTAATTTATCTTTGCCATAGATACTAGCATTATTGCATGGTGTTCTTAATATCTACCTGACTACAGCATTGGTTGTGATACTTAGTGGTTGCGTCCAGTAATCGAACTCTTATAGGAAGAACCCAAATCCAAAGGGATTTCTTCTCCACTGTCATTCTGTCTTCTTGGGACACTGTCACAATTTTTTCCTATGCGTAGTTTGGCCAGGAAAACCATAGAGTAGGACAACCCCATCAGGCGCAGTTTCCGCTTGACCGCCGTAAAGGATGCTCTTTGTTGTTGCACCTCCCGTGAAAAGTCTGGGAAGATCCGTACCACACTGTTGTCTATTTTAAGCTGCCCCTTAAGGCGCGCCTGCCCCAGCACATAATCTCTATCCTTGTAGAACAAGAGACGGGCCACCACTGGCCTCGGCGGCCTGCCAGGTTGCGGGGCGTTAGCTGGGACCCTGTGCGCCCATTCTAGGGCAAAGAATGTGGACAACCCATCCTCTGCAACTTCCGTGCACAGCCAGCGCTCAAGGTACTCCACCATATTGTTCCCTTTGACCTTTTCAGGAAGGCCCGTGACTCTAATGTTATTCCGGCGGGCTCTATTATCCGCATCCTCAGCTCGCTGTTCCAGTATCTGTACTCTTTTCTCTTTGGCCGTGAGTTTGCTTGTCGTCGCCGTGACTGGTGGCCGCAAGCTCTCTATCTCCGCTTCTGTGGCCGTGACACGGTTCGCCAGTTTTCTATGGTCCGCTTGGAGGAAGCCCAAGTCCTCCCTGATGGTGTTTATCTTAGCTTCCACCGCCAGCCGGGAGCGTTCAATGGCCTGCAGAATATCATGGAGGGAGAGTTCTTCTTGGAACATCCCCACTTTATTTCTGGGCCCCGGGCGTGAATTAGAGTCTCCTCGGTCCTCGCTCGCCCCCTTTTGCTGCTCAGTGTCCCACCTCTTGATGTTCCGGCCCATGACGCTCTCAAGTCCAGAATTCTCACTCCCGGCATGGGCTATGACAGGATGAAGGTGGTTGCAGTCCTACTTGTCGTCTCTGCAGGGTGAGTGGTGACAAGCCACTCCAAGGCACACTCCTGTCGTCATGCGATAGTCAAGCCACAGTCCCGTCCACAGCAGAATTCAGTGCCAGTGCAATAACAATGTTCCTATGCCACGTCCGCTCCAAACCCCTCCGTCTTGGGACCTCCACCTCCGACCCCGTCTTCTCCATGTCCCTGACAGGTGTGAAGTCTCAGCCACCACCACTGGAGCACCTACGGCTCAGACGATCCACAAACAGTTGGCCCATGGTCCAGGTCACCCATTCACGCTGCCCCAGCTCCTCCGACCAGTGTCAACAGTCGTGGCAGACACACCGTCCACCACCCATGCTCGGCCCGCTGTCTGTCGCCTCGGGGCACTATCTGTATCTCAAGCTTCGCTGTGTCAAGTCCGAGGAGCTATGCGGCCAGCAACCCTGCTCCAACTCCTGCTCACTCCGCCAGCCACAACGCAGCAGTTTCAGCAGTAGCCTTTCTGTGTCGGCCCGTCTTTTCACTGCCCCTGGGCGTCCAGCATCGCCCCAGGACACCTGGCCTTCGTTGTCGTGCCCCGCCGTGAATCCGTCTTCGGCCCCAGCAATGGCCAGCACAAGCGTCTCCCGTAGCCCTGCCCCCTACACTGCGATCCCGCTGCGTTCAGTTCAGTGGAGGGGGCCTTGCAAGGCAGCTCGTAGCCAGTCCCTTTGCCCCCGCAATGCCTCTCTCAGCCGGGAGCCGTTGCCGCCATGGCAGTCCGACTGCAGGCCTCGCCCAGCACCAGAGCCACCCGGTACTTGCTCCTCGCGCTCTTCTATTTCCCGCTGTGGGCCCTATATCCTCCGCACCACAGCGCTGCCTCCTCTCTCCTCACTCAGCGCAGCCGTTCACCCTCCCCCGATCCCTCCACGATGAGGGGGGGCACTTGCCGACGTGCGTTGCCGGCTGCACCTGCCGCGTTGGGGATCAGAGTCCTCACCGCAGCCGCTGTCCTCCAAGCCCCGCTCCCATGTCTGGGCACTCGCCAGGTCCCGGGGTCCGCCCCTCCCCGCGCCTCCTCCTTACCAGCGGTAGTTCGTGCTCCTGCCTCTGCTGATATCACACGTCCCGCTCCCAGGGCATCAGTGTAGGGCAATCACTCGAGCCCCTCTGTACTCCAGGAGCCGTTAGGACCGCGCGGCTGCCAATTTACTCAGGCCGCCGCCGCAGGTCTCCGGGCCCACCTAGGTTCCTTCGTATGCCCCCTCCGCATCAGTGGCAGTCCCGGTCCCCGCTGCCGCCCCGGTCGCCTTTCCAGCCTCCAAGTGTGCAGCGCAGGGCAGGCCCCAAGCAGGCACACAGCTCTTCTGTACCCCAGGAACCATCACTGCTGCGTCGCCGCTAGCTTGCGTGGTCCGTGGCCGCACCGGCTCATCCGCTCTATGTCATCTGGACCGGGCTATCAACCCCCCGCAGCAAATGCCCTGGCCGCTCCTTGGTCGGGGCTCTTCTGTAGCGGGCAGGATGGTGCTAGAGAGGGGATCACCGATGGGAGCTCCGATTCAGGCTCCCGTCTCCATCTGCGTCAGGCCACGCCCCCGCTTAAAGCTAAATGATGATAACAATAAGGAACTGATTCTGAGAAATCAGCCCAATATCTGGTCTCCTGCAAGGTGGCCTTCCAGTCTTGGCCCTCTACCACCCTCAAAACAAAAAAAAGTACAAGCTGTCATTTCACAAATAGGTAAATCTTCTAGCCGATCCAAGCTTTGCGATGTTAAGGAGTCCTTAAGAACATCTCGGAATTCCTACTCCTGTTGGCCCAGAAAACTGTCACCCAGGCCTTGGTCATCTCTGGATTAGACTACTGCAATATTCTATATCTGGCGCTCTCACAAACGAAACTTAACAGACAACAAAAAGAGAATTCAAAGCTCTGCTGTTTGTTTGTTGTTGAAGCTTCCCAGGCCTGTTTCCATAGGGGCCAGTATTGGTTTCTGATCAAGAAACAGATCCATTTTAAATCCCTTTGGTACTGTTACAAGGCTTTCTCAAACTCCGGTCCATGATATCTCCAATCCTTGATAGCACCATATGTCCCTGGGAGGAACTTAAGATCATCTGATGCTAGATTAACTCAGGTCCAAATTTACATAAAGCCAGAGTATGAGGCAGTCCTTTCATATATTTGGCACCCAAGATTTGGAATACCCTACCTTTAAAGGTTTGGCAGGCACCATCTGAAGCATTCTTCAGGAAACAGCTAAAAAACTGGCTTTCTAACCAACACTGCAAGCCTTCCATCCAAGTAGTCTTTTCCTTTTGGCCAGAATCCTAGAGCTGGGACACTTCAATGGAATAGCCATGCACTCTATAAATCTGTATATTATTATTATTATAAGATAGCTCTGTGTTTGTCAATGGGAGAGATGGGCCTTGCAACAGTGACAAATTACTTTAGGATTTCTTCATTGCCAGGACATATAGAATTTAAACCCACATGGTCTAAGTTTTAAATACTATGCAACCGGTCCTCTTCTAGGTGGTTAGGGCCTACCTTAGGGGTGACTTACAAGTTTTAAAAAGGAAGGTTTAGGCCTTTCAAAAGTTTTATGTTTCCCAGGTCGAGGAGTGATCAAGGCCTAGTAGAAGCATTTATTGTACAGGCCCTGGGTACATATTGTACCATTTACTAGGGACTTGGTGTGATGTATTCCTATAGGTTCTGTATCGATCCCCCTATTCCTGACCCTGTTCTGGTTAACAAGTTAACTAGCAGCCATCCCATGATGCAGAAACCGTTATCTGATTAAGCCACACTACGGCACAGGAACGTGTTATCTGATTAGGTCATAACGCTTGCCATCTAATTAGACAAGCGATATTCCTCCAGCCCCTGATAAGGCATACGGAGTTCTCAAAACAAATCAAACCTATGACAACCTGGGAAAAACCCTGCGGCCATTGTTTTGATTTCATCGAGAACTTCAGCAAAAGAATGTGCTAACGACCAAGTCGTATGACATCCTTATTGACGTATCTATGTCCATCCTTACGTCAATCTCGGCACCTTACAGGTATAAATATTACCGGTATTGCCTTAAGCAAACACACGCGGTGGTGACGAGATCGGAGCAGCCAGACTTGCCGAAGCCCAGAGCAGAGCAGACCCCGCTGGCGCAGCCCCGCCTTCCTGACGCGCTGAGAACGAGACGCTGCTTTCTCCTGCCGAGAAATCCAGCTCCGGCGCTTCCGAGCAGCCCTCGCAGGCAGCTTGGAATATCGAGACCAGAGATGAGAGATACCATCCCTCATTCATCCTAAATTCCAGGTACAGAACTGAATAACCCCTTGCAGAGAATTCTTGAGTCAGTCACTTGGCAAAACAAACTTAACTTAAACTGCTACTTTCTATTCCCGCCCACGTATTAGGCTTAGGTCAGGTACACCGGGGTAGGCGTAGTTAGAAACACCAGTTGAGTACGATTAGTCAAATGTATATGTGTATGTATCTATTTTATCCATTTTAAACCACCTTATGGCTTAGAAACCATATAAATGTTTTTACAGTATTATTTTATACTTCTGCTTTTATTGTATGCACTTTACTTAACCATAAGTATTGCGATAATATCGATCCATTTCTCTTGTATGAGAAAAGAGACTGATCAATAAATAACATCTTTTATTGAACACGCCCGTCTCTTCCTTTTCTCTACAATCTGGTGAGACTAAGAATGCACGTACTGACTGAGTAAAATAAGTTGTCTTTTGTTTTCACACGACTCTAGAGATACACTCTTGATTAGGGGAGAGCAAAGTTGTCATGTTCTATGGTTGTCAGAAACTAAATCCCTTCTTGTCTATCCAGGGAGGTTCAACTCCTCCTTGCCTATTCGAGAAAGTTTCTAGTGAACTCTGAGCTAGCTGGCAAACCCAAAACTTTAAGTCTAATATCGACAATAGAAGACCTAGTTAACGTCTGGTCTAGGCCTATACTATTGAAGGTATTATTCCAATGCGCAGAGCCTATTGGGATAATAGGAACTACACTACATGGCGCCCAAACGTTTGGAAAGGCGATAAAACTAACGCAAGACATTAGAGTAACTCAGTCGTGCTTTTTCACTCAGACCCCTTTTTTTCCCATAATACTCCAAAGACGTCTGGAGTGGGTGAAAGGTCATATCCGCCAAACCTCGCAGGAAGAAACTCCTATGTATGGTTCTTGGTTTAGTCAACGTTGAAGGATACACTGTTCCAAAATATTGTGCATCTAATCTTTGTTTCCAAAGAAACCTGATCTGCAAACAAACAAAATAACCTTCCTGACAGTAGAATGTCAGACACTGAAGAAGAAAGAGAGATAGCTAGAGTAGCAGCTGAACTCGTAGCAGCTGATAATACTATGCAAGAAGCAGACCCGGATTTAATACTCATCCCGGTCAACATAAGAAAATCTATAACTTTAAAACTTATAGAAAATGGACTGACACCTAGAGGTGGCACAGTCATATTCGTAATAGAGGCACACGAATATCGGCAGACAGAGGTATTCTATTCATGGATAAACTTTCCAGCAGCAAACGCTGTAACAAAGTACTTCCACCATTACAAAACAGAGGAACCTCCTGAAGAATACACTCCTTTCGAGGTGGTGGAAGTACCACTTAAATTTCAAGAGCACCTGCTCTTGTTTAATGGCGCCCTAAAACACAACAATCACATCACCAGGCTCGGTCCATTAGGTAGACCAGGAGCAACGTGGCCGGTCCTAGCCGGATACACACCACATCCAGACATCGAAAGAATGTCTGCAGCAGATCTTCTAATACAACTAAAACAATTAATAAAAGTACATAGACAATTAGTCCAATATGTAATGCGGACTTCAACAATCCAACCAGCAATTAAAATTCCACAGCTGACCCCTCATCAGGGGAACACAAATAAAATTACACCACAGAACATACAGTCCTGCCTAGGTAAAGTACCAGCTAAAAGGGAACAAATACCATTCTGGTTAGCACAAAAAATCACCCAAATAGAGGCGGTGTTTCCAGACACCACTCCTGTGGATAAACACAGGATTCTGACTATCTGTCTTCCAATGGGAATCGCACCACACGTGGAGGACTGTGACACTTGGGGTACAGTCTTTGCTTCCATTTACACAAAAACGCATGGTGTACCATCCATCTCGGTAATACCAGATGTGCTAAAACAAATTCAAGACGAATACGGTCCAGAACCCGCTTTAACTCTTGGTATGAAATTACTGAAAGACTTCAAGCAGGTCTCGGCTATATTACTAGCCAATATAAAGGGAGAAGCAGCAAACGTGGCGATCCGCCAAAGGTTAAAAGAAACAGATATAGCAGACCAACCAGCTGAAATTGCCAGAATTATAGAAAAATCCTATGAGGAACTAGGTAGAGATAGTTTAGGTGGAATACCAGTAAAACCCCAACTGATTGAAAGTCCTGAAAAAATATTTATTAAAAATAATCTAAACAGTCAAAAGAAGAACTGGGATGGAAACAAACAATCCTATCCAAAAGAAAAGAAATTCCAGTCCAGAGGAAGGTCTCCTCGGCGGAGAGAAAAATCTCCGGACCAAGGACCTAGGTCTCCCCAAAGTGAGCCCTCTGTGAAAAAATACAACCTTAGAAATAGGGATAATATAAAGAAACCGGATAGATATCAAGATTTTGATACACGTCCCTCTCAATCTTTTCAGACTTCCTCGCAGAAATCGGAAAGAAGAGGACGATCGGAACCCAGGGAAGGGCACGTCAAGTCCAAAGACAAGGAACCTGCTCATCCAAATAAGAAATTACAATTGCCAAAAAAGAAGGTAGCCAGTATTAAAGTAGTTAACAATGCCGAGAATACTGAGGACACAACTGAAAAACGGAGAATGGGCTCAGACAATGCTAGACAGCGCAGCAGAAGTGAGCATAGCTCGCAAAGTCCTTATGAATCATCTGGAGACAGTGGACACGAATGAATATCTTCAAGTGGAAACTGCAGACACCAGAGTTAGCAAACCTCACAAAATATATGAAATAACTTTACGTATAGAAGGGGATAAGACTAGAAAAATAAGGGGACTATTTTGGGATAATCTCTCCAAGGGCTATGACATCCTTCTAGCTGAAAAAGACTGGCCACCAGAGTTTGTCAGGGACTGCCCTCATGGCGAAGAAATAATTATGCCTGCCTTCTCAAATCATATCCCAATTCATAAAAAATACACACTTGCTAGAAAGTGGGCAGTAGCTCAAGCTCCTGCTTTATATAAAAATCACGTAGGATGGGATGAGGACTCTCCTCCTCACAAAATCCAATTAAAATCACAACCTACTGCACAAAGACAATACCCAATTAAGCAAGAAGCTAAAAAACAGGTAAAAGAAATCCTAGATCAACTAGAATACCAGGGGGTGATTGAAACTTGCACCTCACAAATGAACAACCCTTTGTTTCCTGTTTCCAAACCAGACAATTCATATCGTCTAGTTTTGGATTACAGACACCTTAACTCATGTTGCAAAACTTTTGCAGTGCAAAACTCGCATACTGCAGCGCTAATGAATAACATAGTGCGCAAAAAATACAAAACAACATTAGACATCTCTAATGGATTCTTTTGTCAAAATATAGCACCAGAGAGCAGATATTTGTCTGCGTTCTCAATAAATGCCGCTCAAAAACAATTCTGTCGGTTACCCCAAGGGTTTAAGAACAGCCCAGGATTATTCTCAGCGAGAGTAACAGAGTTACTACAAACATATGATGACGAAGCATTATCTTATGTCGACGACAAGTACCTAACAGATGATGACTTGGATACTCACTTGAAGAGAGTGAACACCATAATACTTGGGTTCGCAGCAGAGGGTTACAAATTCAACTTTAAAAAATCTAGAATTGCCCATCTAACAGTCCTGTTCTTAGGATATGAATTATCAAGTGAAGGCAAAAGCCTGGCTGACAATTTCCTAGAGAAATGTGCCGTACTCCAAGCACCTAGAACACTAAAAAACCTACAGTCAATTCTAGGCTTCCTAAATTTCGGAAGAACATACATTGCAAATTACGCAGAAAGGGTCAAACCCCTTTATGATCTAATAAAACCAGATTTTAAAAGAACCAATTGGACTCAAACACACACAGAAATTTTTAGATCCTTACAAACAGACATGTTAATTAAAACAAAATTAGAAACACGTGATAACACACGCAATCTTGTGATTCGAGTCATCCCAGGAAGATGCGGATTCACATACCTGACCTCTAACGAGGGAGAAAAGGTACCAATTGCATTCAAATCACACTTGTACACAGAAGCTGAAAAGAAATTCAGCATTAAAGAAAACATTGTTCATGCAGTTCAAACCGCAATAGCTAGAGAAAAAGATAAAGCTGACGGTAGACACACCACAGTCAGAACAGCAGAATCAGCCTTTGAGGCATTAACAACACCGTGTAATTTACCAACAACTGCATTGAATCCGGAATGGATACAATGGGTGAATTCAATTACAACGGACAAAGTAAAATACTACTTTGATCCAGAATTAAAAGAATTGAAAAATATAGAATATAAAAGAACTTTCCCTCTGCCAATCGACATTCTGCCCTTACGACAGTACGCTTGTGTAATCTATACAGACGGACATGCTCAACCCTCAGTTTGGGGAGAACAAGCATACAACCCCACATGTGAGATTACAAAAGAAGTGTGGCGCGGAGGTAAACTAAGACCTCTATTAACAAAAACACACACAGTAGAAACTAATTCAGAACAACAGACTGAAATAATAGCATTGAAAATGGCGCTAGATAATGCAGATCGCGAATTCCCGACACTTATAGTGTCCGATTCGTATTACTGCGTCAAATCATATAACAGCGATTTGCAGAAATGGATTCAAAACGGTTACAAAGATGACACAGGTGCAACAATAAAGCAAAAACTGCTTTGGGAACAAATAGTTCTGTTACAAAAAGAACTACCAAAGACTCACGTGGCACACTCACTGAGTCATCAGCGTGATGGCGTTCACGTTGCCGGGAATTCATTGGCTAAGACAGCCACAGCGGTAGCAACTAAATCTGCTTCCGTAGCTAGAAAAAAGCGTACAATGAAATACATTGACGGTGAAACTATGCTGGCGGTAAAAACGTCATCAAAAGGCGACTGCTCAGCGCTACCGATCAACTATCCACTCAATTATACATACATAATCGATGCAAACTCCGTCCCTTTTGCTCGAATCCCTGGAGTGGGGGATAGAGTAATTCCAAACATGGACAGGAGAACTTTGTTAATTGCAGACGCACATATGGGCGAAGGTCTCAGACACCTCAAACTAAAAGATTCTCTGGAAGAATTACAATCAGTGTACTGGTGGCCAGGCATGAGCCTGCAGCATCACATTTTTGTAAAAAAATGCCCGGACTGCAACAGAGATCGCAGTGGCGAGAGAAACGGTATACTACCGTGGCGTTTTACTCCAGAAAGGATCAGCAGTAAAAAGCAGAGCGTCCGATTAACATATACAGGCTAGTTTCCACTTATAATGTAGATCCCCAGCACTCGGCTGACGTCTGGACTGTTATACAAAGATTTGCGAGTCTAAATGGCATATACGCTAGGAGCATGCTACGTTTGACCAATGTTTTCACTTTAGCACTCAAGCTTGTGGGGAAGCACGGCCAAATGAGCATAGCGATGCGGGATTCTTCTCACTTCCTTCCTGAGGGATAAGGGATGGTGTAAAGAAAAAACCAAGGCATAAAGCTATCTATAACAGAAAGGATATTAGGTTCGGGAGCTGGGTGGGTCAAACATCTAATAAGTGTCCAACGTAGTCTAAATAACCTGCCAAGAAATTCTCTGAAGGGATTCAGTCCGTACAAATTATTGTTTGGAACTAGGATGTTAGTCTTAGATCTTGACAGTCAGACTTCAGTGGTAAAGGAAAAAAGCTTTGATATCAAAGATCGTTTGGCTATTTTGCAGGACTTAAACAAAACAAGAAAAGACCTGAGCAACATAAAGTTGAAACAGCAGCCAACAACCACTGAAGAACCACCACCTGTCCCAGCAAGACCTGTCTGGATTTCCAAAAGTCGGGGATCTAGTCAGAGAAAAGATCGCGGTAAAGAAGGAATTTGGGCCTTCTTACAGAAAAGCAGTTCCTGTCTTGTCTATTAACGGGACAAGATCAGTTGTACTACCGCCGCTTGCTGGTAAAAAGGAGAACCGAGTTGTATCCATCGACCTGGTAAAACCACAATCATGTGGCCGATAACAAACAGTAGGCCAAGTGGACTCCCGATAAGTAGTAGAACACCAAGGTTTGCTACCAATACAGAGGTCCAAACTAAGAGGCTAATCACTTTCGAAACGCCTACAGAAGAACAACAAGGACTATGCAACAATGCATTGGAACTTAAACCTCTGAAAACCCAAATAAAAACATTTAGTAGAGACACACCAACCTACAATGAAGTAACAAACGAATATGCAAGAAACAGTAATCCTGAAGCAATTGGAACAATTGACAGAACTGCATCCGGCTACTTCATAAACTTCGATGATTCCTCTGAAGACCTAAGTGAATCAAAAACACAGCCATCAACAAAAACCTTTAAAGATAAAGCTAAAGAACTTTTGAAACAGCTGAAAGAAACATATCTGATTTCTCCATGGATTGAATTTTGGGTGGGCTTTGGTGCATTTATCCTCATACTTTGGCTCATCATGGTACTAACTTTGGGACGCTTCATTGAGGGAAAATATGCTACAATGGACACAGCAAGTCAGAAAATCAACTTGATCCTCAAGCCACACACATCTTCACACGTCGAGAAAAGAGAACTTTCTTCAGTCAACTTCACAGCCAATCCTATACCGGGTGGGGTAGCATGGGACAATACTGACTACGAAATTTATGGTCCGGTTGAGATCCTGAAATATCCACACCAAATTAAGATCTCGTTGAGTGACTTTGTAAAAACAAGCTCATTTGCTGATGATTGGGACTTTGAAAGTATAAATAATATGATGTCTGACTTAGTGATGTCTGCTAAATTTACCAAACATGATTATTTACAGGGTTCGACTAATTATGATAGTATGTACTGTTACAACCACTATGGTAACCATTTTCTACATAAATCTGCACAACCTAGAAATGTTTTAAATTATAATCAATGGGAACATTGTGCAACCCCTCCAAAAGGAAGCTCAAGAACCTTTTACGACAAATATTCATACTTTTCAGGGTTTAACACAAGTAATGCTGAAACGTTTTATTTCAAATTGTCAAATAAGACAGGAACAAAGACCATGCTAACAAACACGAAATTGATATATTCAGACTCATTTTTTGAACAAATGAATACTTTTGGTTTTGATTATTGGGACAAAAATGTTGAAGTTAAAAGTGTTTGGGGTACAAAAGAATGGCAAGTACAAGGTATAGAATCATTGTTTAGAGCCTGCATGATCCCAGAACAAATTATATTTTTAAATGACACTGTTCAACAAACCACCTGTCTTGGCTTAGCCAAAATCAAAGACTTAAATAAACCGTCTATTCCAAAGCCAACAATGAACAGCAATAGCTCTACAGATGAAGAGATAGACGTAAACTATGTATTAAACCAAAACAGAACACATCCTGATTGGAAACAGTGGTTGATCTGGCCCACAGATACTAATAACTGTCAAGACAGATTCCTGAACAAAAAACAGGGGTTGAAATTGACCAGGCCAGACCCTAGATATTCCCAAAGACAACACCCAGGGATAATAACCACCTACAGTGTGGGCAAATTATGCCTTCAATGGCTACAAACTTCCACACTGACAGAAATTAAGCAACACCTAACTTTACTTACTGATGGTGCTGACTTGCGTGATTTCATTATGGGACCGCGCAAACAGCGTCAAAAACGCTTCATAGCAGCCTCTGTATATGCAGCTTACAACGAGGCCTGGAAGGTAACTCAAATTGAGACAGCAGAAAGTATACGGGAAATTGACCGTACTAATTTGGAAAAATCACTTTCTGTAGTGGACAATGGGTTAATGACTCTGTCCTCCAGAATTTTTTCTTTGGACAGCATTGTGTCTTCAGCAATCGACATAATATCGCAAGACTTACTGTTGTTACAACACGGTCAGTCTCAATTGCGTTCTATTGTACAGCTTGGCTGGACGCTACAAAATCTGCGTTCAGGCTATGTGCCTTGGCGTTTAATCAACACAACGTCACTATTCAATATCTTTAACCTTACTGATAAACAAATCAGTATGGCACAAAAGGGTGCTGATTATACAATCCTGAGCATTGAGAAACTCGAGAGATTACCAGTGACAATATCAGAACGACCTGTCAGTGAATGGATAATACATGGGATAATTAAGATTCCAATATCAACCTTCAGGTTTCAATACTGCCAAAAATATATACAGGCTGGCATGTACGAAAAATTGGGAAAAGGGTACATTAAGACAACATGGAACTTGCCCTATTCACATGCATGTGTCAGTAATAAAGGACAGAAAGTGTTTCTTAGTGGCAATAATTGTGCGATGTCACTAAGCGGTACACTTCTGTGTAATGGAATTAGTTTGCATGGAGCCTGTGAAGGGAACTCAAATAACCTTTCATGTCACCAGCTAGGCACACCTGCAACGGAGATAGAACCATTCCTTAAAATACTCTATAACGGGAGTTACATTCTAATTGTGGATCGCAGATGTTGTAGTCTTATGCCCGGGACTCCTTATCTCGTAACTACGACTGCGAAGGTCATGTGCTGTGGACACTCATTGTTCCCCAGCTCCTTTCCAGACAGGGAGGCAAGGGCATGGCCTAACTTAAAAATTACTTCTATTCGAATAGATACTTTAAGCAGAATGAAAACAGTGCTTCTTCAGACGCCGACCAGACTCACGTCATCAAAAGAAACGTATGATCTCCTAGTCGCAAGGACTGCAGTGATTCACTCATTGTTATCAACTAATTCCCCCATACATTTCGCGGAAATCCTGAATGAAATCTTAAATATTTCTGATACCAGTGGAGTCTCAAAAGTATTTAAGACAGTATTTTCAATGGCATTAACACCATTCAAAGCCATACTGGGTATTTTTCCATACTTCGTCCATTCGATTTTTGGCGGACTTCCCCTCATTTTGGGACTAATTGCAGGAATCCTATTCTTGGTCCTAATATTTTGTTATGGCAAACCATGTCACAGACAAAACACCTGCGACAAGGGAAGAAACAATCCGAGCCATTGGATACCGGGACCGGATATCAAAAATCCTGGGACTATCCCGGCTTAGAGACCTGAACATGACTTGGTTTCTTTCATTTCGACCAATGTGGCATCGATGTGTTTTACCTGTATTAAGGTGCCTGATGTGCGGAGAAGAATGCGTGTTGGACACCTGTCTGACGCTACAATCAGATGCGCCAATGGATGCAGAAACATTGTTGAGTCCAATAACAGCTCATGCTTTGTGCTGCACTCAACGGCTGCCAATCCTGATGACGGCATTCGTGGAAACTTCACCACTACGATTAAGGGGTAGTGGAGTTCAAGATGAAAGCAGCATCGATCAGGTACGACCTTCTGTCAGCAATACTAATCAAAACGCCAATGGAGACAATCATGCGCACGAATGCATGGTTACACCTTTTTCCGAGTTAGTGGAACTCTCCCAGGAAGCTGTTGACAGCTTTTTCGACAGTCTAAATGATATGATGTTCTCACCAGAGCAGAAATAGAGACTTTTGAGCAAGCTAGCACACGGCGTTCCAAACACCCTGAATTTGGCCTTCGACTTTAATGATAAAATTACATGAACAATTTTCCCTCCAGTTCACGGACAGCGATTTTTTCAGCAACCCCTGAATATTTTTTACGATTTTTCGGGACACTTATCTTCTGCTTAAAGTAAAAACTATTCTTAGAGAACTAAAATTTTCTATTTTTAGAAACTTTATAGACATTAGCTGCCCGCTGGTATGTTCATAATTATTTTTATTCTGTGATGAAATGGTCTCGAACCTTTTTTCTTCTGTATTAAGAGCCATTTCATGTGTAAATTCTCATATACCATTTAGAAATAATGTATACATATGCGTGATTACTTTAGCATTACTCTACAGCTTGAGTGCATATAGTACATGTGAATATTTTTTCCGTATATTACATTATTCGAAATGCATTATATGTATTTTGGGGTGGTAAGGTATACACGATACTCTACAGTATGTTTTACTATGCCTAGATTCGTAAACATGGCCATAGTTAGCGTGGAGTGGGTGTGATGTATTCCTATAGGTTCTGTATCGATCCCCCTATTCCTGACCCTGTTCTGGTTAACAAGTTAACTAGCAGCCATCCCATGATGCAGAAACCGTTATCTGATTAAGCCACACTACGGCACAGGAACGTGTTATCTGATTAGGTCATAACGCTTGCCATCTAATTAGACAAGCGATATTCCTCCAGCCCCTGATAAGGCATACGGAGTTCTCAAAACAAATCAAACCTATGACAACCTGGGAAAAACCCTGCGGCCATTGTTTTGATTTCATCGAGAACTTCAGCAAAAGAATGTGCTAACGACCAAGTCGTATGACATCCTTATTGACGTATCTATGTCCATCCTTACGTCAATCTCGGCACCTTACAGGTATAAATATTACCGGTATTGCCTTAAGCAAACACACGCGGTGGTGACGAGATCGGAGCAGCCAGACTTGCCGAAGCCCAGAGCAGAGCAGACCCCGCTGGCGCAGCCCCGCCTTCCTGACGCGCTGAGAACGAGACGCTGCTTTCTCCTGCCGAGAAATCCAGCTCCGGCGCTTCCGAGCAGCCCTCGCAGGCAGCTTGGAATATCGAGACCAGAGATGAGAGATACCATCCCTCATTCATCCTAAATTCCAGGTACAGAACTGAATAACCCCTTGCAGAGAATTCTTGAGTCAGTCACTTGGCAAAACAAACTTAACTTAAACTGCTACTTTCTATTCCCGCCCACGTATTAGGCTTAGGTCAGGTACACCGGGGTAGGCGTAGTTAGAAACACCAGTTGAGTACGATTAGTCAAATGTATATGTGTATGTATCTATTTTATCCATTTTAAACCACCTTATGGCTTAGAAACCATATAAATGTTTTTACAGTATTATTTTATACTTCTGCTTTTATTGTATGCACTTTACTTAACCATAAGTATTGCGATAATATCGATCCATTTCTCTTGTATGAGAAAAGAGACTGATCAATAAATAACATCTTTTATTGAACACGCCCGTCTCTTCCTTTTCTCTACAATCTGGTGAGACTAAGAATGCACGTACTGACTGAGTAAAATAAGTTGTCTTTTGTTTTCACACGACTCTAGAGATACACTCTTGATTAGGGGAGAGCAAAGTTGTCATGTTCTATGGTTGTCAGAAACTAAATCCCTTCTTGTCTATCCAGGGAGGTTCAACTCCTCCTTGCCTATTCGAGAAAGTTTCTAGTGAACTCTGAGCTAGCTGGCAAACCCAAAACTTTAAGTCTAATATCGACAATAGAAGACCTAGTTAACGTCTGGTCTAGGCCTATACTATTGAAGGTATTATTCCAATGCGCAGAGCCTATTGGGATAATAGGAACTACACTACATGGCGCCCAAACGTTTGGAAAGGCGATAAAACTAACGCAAGACATTAGAGTAACTCAGTCGTGCTTTTTCACTCAGACCCCTTTTTTTCCCATAATACTCCAAAGACGTCTGGAGTGGGTGAAAGGTCATATCCGCCAAACCTCGCAGGAAGAAACTCCTATGTATGGTTCTTGGTTTAGTCAACGTTGAAGGATACACTGTTCCAAAATATTGTGCATCTAATCTTTGTTTCCAAAGAAACCTGATCTGCAAACAAACAAAATAACCTTCCTGGCAGTAGAATGTCAGACACTGAAGAAGAAAGAGAGATAGCTAGAGTAGCAGCTGAACTCGTAGCAGCTGATAATACTATGCAAGAAGCAGACCCGGATTTAATACTCATCCCGGTCAACATAAGAAAATCTATAACTTTAAAACTTATAGAAAATGGACTGACACCTAGAGGTGGCACAGTCATATTCGTAATAGAGGCACACGAATATCGGCAGACAGAGGTATTCTATTCATGGATAAACTTTCCAGCAGCAAACGCTGTAACAAAGTACTTCCACCATTACAAAACAGAGGAACCTCCTGAAGAATACACTCCTTTCGAGGTGGTGGAAGTACCACTTAAATTTCAAGAGCACCTGCTCTTGTTTAATGGCGCCCTAAAACACAACAATCACATCACCAGGCTCGGTCCATTAGGTAGACCAGGAGCAACGTGGCCGGTCCTAGCCGGATACACACCACATCCAGACATCGAAAGAATGTCTGCAGCAGATCTTCTAATACAACTAAAACAATTAATAAAAGTACATAGACAATTAGTCCAATATGTAATGCGGACTTCAACAATCCAACCAGCAATTAAAATTCCACAGCTGACCCCTCATCAGGGGAACACAAATAAAATTACACCACAGAACATACAGTCCTGCCTAGGTAAAGTACCAGCTAAAAGGGAACAAATACCATTCTGGTTAGCACAAAAAATCACCCAAATAGAGGCGGTGTTTCCAGACACCACTCCTGTGGATAAACACAGGATTCTGACTATCTGTCTTCCAATGGGAATCGCACCACACGTGGAGGACTGTGACACTTGGGGTACAGTCTTTGCTTCCATTTACACAAAAACGCATGGTGTACCATCCATCTCGGTAATACCAGATGTGCTAAAACAAATTCAAGACGAATACGGTCCAGAACCCGCTTTAACTCTTGGTATGAAATTACTGAAAGACTTCAAGCAGGTCTCGGCTATATTACTAGCCAATATAAAGGGAGAAGCAGCAAACGTGGCGATCCGCCAAAGGTTAAAAGAAACAGATATAGCAGACCAACCAGCTGAAATTGCCAGAATTATAGAAAAATCCTATGAGGAACTAGGTAGAGATAGTTTAGGTGGAATACCAGTAAAACCCCAACTGATTGAAAGTCCTGAAAAAATATTTATTAAAAATAATCTAAACAGTCAAAAGAAGAACTGGGATGGAAACAAACAATCCTATCCAAAAGAAAAGAAATTCCAGTCCAGAGGAAGGTCTCCTCGGCGGAGAGAAAAATCTCCGGACCAAGGACCTAGGTCTCCCCAAAGTGAGCCCTCTGTGAAAAAATACAACCTTAGAAATAGGGATAATATAAAGAAACCGGATAGATATCAAGATTTTGATACACGTCCCTCTCAATCTTTTCAGACTTCCTCGCAGAAATCGGAAAGAAGAGGACGATCGGAACCCAGGGAAGGGCACGTCAAGTCCAAAGACAAGGAACCTGCTCATCCAAATAAGAAATTACAATTGCCAAAAAAGAAGGTAGCCAGTATTAAAGTAGTTAACAATGCCGAGAATACTGAGGACACAACTGAAAAACGGAGAATGGGCTCAGACAATGCTAGACAGCGCAGCAGAAGTGAGCATAGCTCGCAAAGTCCTTATGAATCATCTGGAGACAGTGGACACGAATGAATATCTTCAAGTGGAAACTGCAGACACCAGAGTTAGCAAACCTCACAAAATATATGAAATAACTTTACGTATAGAAGGGGATAAGACTAGAAAAATAAGGGGACTATTTTGGGATAATCTCTCCAAGGGCTATGACATCCTTCTAGCTGAAAAAGACTGGCCACCAGAGTTTGTCAGGGACTGCCCTCATGGCGAAGAAATAATTATGCCTGCCTTCTCAAATCATATCCCAATTCATAAAAAATACACACTTGCTAGAAAGTGGGCAGTAGCTCAAGCTCCTGCTTTATATAAAAATCACGTAGGATGGGATGAGGACTCTCCTCCTCACAAAATCCAATTAAAATCACAACCTACTGCACAAAGACAATACCCAATTAAGCAAGAAGCTAAAAAACAGGTAAAAGAAATCCTAGATCAACTAGAATACCAGGGGGTGATTGAAACTTGCACCTCACAAATGAACAACCCTTTGTTTCCTGTTTCCAAACCAGACAATTCATATCGTCTAGTTTTGGATTACAGACACCTTAACTCATGTTGCAAAACTTTTGCAGTGCAAAACTCGCATACTGCAGCGCTAATGAATAACATAGTGCGCAAAAAATACAAAACAACATTAGACATCTCTAATGGATTCTTTTGTCAAAATATAGCACCAGAGAGCAGATATTTGTCTGCGTTCTCAATAAATGCCGCTCAAAAACAATTCTGTCGGTTACCCCAAGGGTTTAAGAACAGCCCAGGATTATTCTCAGCGAGAGTAACAGAGTTACTACAAACATATGATGACGAAGCATTATCTTATGTCGACGACAAGTACCTAACAGATGATGACTTGGATACTCACTTGAAGAGAGTGAACACCATAATACTTGGGTTCGCAGCAGAGGGTTACAAATTCAACTTTAAAAAATCTAGAATTGCCCATCTAACAGTCCTGTTCTTAGGATATGAATTATCAAGTGAAGGCAAAAGCCTGGCTGACAATTTCCTAGAGAAATGTGCCGTACTCCAAGCACCTAGAACACTAAAAAACCTACAGTCAATTCTAGGCTTCCTAAATTTCGGAAGAACATACATTGCAAATTACGCAGAAAGGGTCAAACCCCTTTATGATCTAATAAAACCAGATTTTAAAAGAACCAATTGGACTCAAACACACACAGAAATTTTTAGATCCTTACAAACAGACATGTTAATTAAAACAAAATTAGAAACACGTGATAACACACGCAATCTTGTGATTCGAGTCATCCCAGGAAGATGCGGATTCACATACCTGACCTCTAACGAGGGAGAAAAGGTACCAATTGCATTCAAATCACACTTGTACACAGAAGCTGAAAAGAAATTCAGCATTAAAGAAAACATTGTTCATGCAGTTCAAACCGCAATAGCTAGAGAAAAAGATAAAGCTGACGGTAGACACACCACAGTCAGAACAGCAGAATCAGCCTTTGAGGCATTAACAACACCGTGTAATTTACCAACAACTGCATTGAATCCGGAATGGATACAATGGGTGAATTCAATTACAACGGACAAAGTAAAATACTACTTTGATCCAGAATTAAAAGAATTGAAAAATATAGAATATGAAAGAACTTTCCCTCTGCCAATCGACATTCTGCCCTTACGACAGTACGCTTGTGTAATCTATACAGACGGACATGCTCAACCCTCAGTTTGGGGAGAACAAGCATACAACCCCACATGTGAGATTACAAAAGAAGTGTGGCGCGGAGGTAAACTAAGACCTCTATTAACAAAAACACACACAGTAGAAACTAATTCAGAACAACAGACTGAAATAATAGCATTGAAAATGGCGCTAGATAATGCAGATCGCGAATTCCCGACACTTATAGTGTCCGATTCGTATTACTGCGTCAAATCATATAACAGCGATTTGCAGAAATGGATTCAAAACGGTTACAAAGATGACACAGGTGCAACAATAAAGCAAAAACTGCTTTGGGAACAAATAGTTCTGTTACAAAAAGAACTACCAAAGACTCACGTGACACACTCACTGAGTCATCAGCGTGATGGCGTTCACGTTGCCGGGAATTCATTGGCTAAGACAGCCACAGCGGTAGCAACTAAATCTGCTTCCGTAGCTAGAAAAAAGCGTACAATGAAATACATTGACGGTGAAACTATGCTGGCGGTAAAAACGTCATCAAAAGGCGACTGCTCAGCGCTACCGATCAACTATCCACTCAATTATACATACATAATCGATGCAAACTCCGTCCCTTTTGCTCGAATCCCTGGAGTGGGGGATAGAGTAATTCCAAACATGGACAGGAGAACTTTGTTAATTGCAGACGCACATATGGGCGAAGGTCTCAGACACCTCAAACTAAAAGATTCTCTGGAAGAATTACAATCAGTGTACTGGTGGCCAGGCATGAGCCTGCAGCATCACATTTTTGTAAAAAAATGCCCGGACTGCAACAGAGATCGCAGTGGCGAGAGAAACGGTATACTACCGTGGCGTTTTACTCCAGAAAGGATCAGCAGTAAAAAGCAGAGCGTCCGATTAACATATACAGGCTAGTTTCCACTTATAATGTAGATCCCCAGCACTCGGCTGACGTCTGGACTGTTATACAAAGATTTGCGAGTCTAAATGGCATATACGCTAGGAGCATGCTACGTTTGACCAATGTTTTCACTTTAGCACTCAAGCTTGTGGGGAAGCACGGCCAAATGAGCATAGCGATGCGGGATTCTTCTCACTTCCTTCCTGAGGGATAAGGGATGGTGTAAAGAAAAAACCAAGGCATAAAGCTATCTATAACAGAAAGGATATTAGGTTCGGGAGCTGGGTGGGTCAAACATCTAATAAGTGTCCAACGTAGTCTAAATAACCTGCCAAGAAATTCTCTGAAGGGATTCAGTCCGTACAAATTATTGTTTGGAACTAGGATGTTAGTCTTAGATCTTGACAGTCAGACTTCAGTGGTAAAGGAAAAAAGCTTTGATATCAAAGATCGTTTGGCTATTTTGCAGGACTTAAACAAAACAAGAAAAGACCTGAGCAACATAAAGTTGAAACAGCAGCCAACAACCACTGAAGAACCACCACCTGTCCCAGCAAGACCTGTCTGGATTTCCAAAAGTCGGGGATCTAGTCAGAGAAAAGATCGCGGTAAAGAAGGAATTTGGGACTTCTTACAGAAAAGCAGTTCCTGTCTTGTCTATTAACGGGACAAGATCAGTTGTACTACCGCCGCTTGCTGGTAAAAAGGAGAACCGAGTTGTATCCATCGACCTGGTAAAACCACAATCATGTGGCCGATAACAAACAGTAGGCCAAGTGGACTCCCGATAAGTAGTAGAACACCAAGGTTTGCTACCAATACAGAGGTCCAAACTAAGAGGCTAATCACTTTCGAAACGCCTACAGAAGAACAACAAGGACTATGCAACAATGCATTGGAACTTAAACCTCTGAAAACCCAAATAAAAACATTTAGTAGAGACACACCAACCTACAATGAAGTAACAAACGAATATGCAAGAAACAGTAATCCTGAAGCAATTGGAACAATTGACAGAACTGCATCCGGCTACTTCATAAACTTCGATGATTCCTCTGAAGACCTAAGTGAATCAAAAACACAGCCATCAACAAAAACCTTTAAAGATAAAGCTAAAGAACTTTTGAAACAGCTGAAAGAAACATATCTGATTTCTCCATGGATTGAATTTTGGGTGGGCTTTGGTGCATTTATCCTCATACTTTGGCTCATCATGGTACTAACTTTGGGACGCTTCATTGAGGGAAAATATGCTACAATGGACACAGCAAGTCAGAAAATCAACTTGATCCTCAAGCCACACACATCTTCACACGTCGAGAAAAGAGAACTTTCTTCAGTCAACTTCACAGCCAATCCTATACCGGGTGGGGTAGCATGGGACAATACTGACTACGAAATTTATGGTCCGGTTGAGATCCTGAAATATCCACACCAAATTAAGATCTCGTTGAGTGACTTTGTAAAAACAAGCTCATTTGCTGATGATTGGGACTTTGAAAGTATAAATAATATGATGTCTGACTTAGTGATGTCTGCTAAATTTACCAAACATGATTATTTACAGGGTTCGACTAATTATGATAGTATGTACTGTTACAACCACTATGGTAACCATTTTCTACATAAATCTGCACAACCTAGAAATGTTTTAAATTATAATCAATGGGAACATTGTGCAACCCCTCCAAAAGGAAGCTCAAGAACCTTTTACGACAAATATTCATACTTTTCAGGGTTTAACACAAGTAATGCTGAAACGTTTTATTTCAAATTGTCAAATAAGACAGGAACAAAGACCATGCTAACAAACACGAAATTGATATATTCAGACTCATTTTTTGAACAAATGAATACTTTTGGTTTTGATTATTGGGACAAAAATGTTGAAGTTAAAAGTGTTTGGGGTACAAAAGAATGGCAAGTACAAGGTATAGAATCATTGTTTAGAGCCTGCATGATCCCAGAACAAATTATATTTTTAAATGACACTGTTCAACAAACCACCTGTCTTGGCTTAGCCAAAATCAAAGACTTAAATAAACCGTCTATTCCAAAGCCAACAATGAACAGCAATAGCTCTACAGATGAAGAGATAGACGTAAACTATGTATTAAACCAAAACAGAACACATCCTGATTGGAAACAGTGGTTGATCTGGCCCACAGATACTAATAACTGTCAAGACAGATTCCTGAACAAAAAACAGGGGTTGAAATTGACCAGGCCAGACCCTAGATATTCCCAAAGACAACACCCAGGGATAATAACCACCTACAGTGTGGGCAAATTATGCCTTCAATGGCTACAAACTTCCACACTGACAGAAATTAAGCAACACCTAACTTTACTTACTGATGGTGCTGACTTGCGTGATTTCATTATGGGACCGCGCAAACAGCGTCAAAAACGCTTCATAGCAGCCTCTGTATATGCAGCTTACAACGAGGCCTGGAAGGTAACTCAAATTGAGACAGCAGAAAGTATACGGGAAATTGACCGTACTAATTTGGAAAAATCACTTTCTGTAGTGGACAATGGGTTAATGACTCTGTCCTCCAGAATTTTTTCTTTGGACAGCATTGTGTCTTCAGCAATCGACATAATATCGCAAGACTTACTGTTGTTACAACACGGTCAGTCTCAATTGCGTTCTATTGTACAGCTTGGCTGGACGCTACAAAATCTGCGTTCAGGCTATGTGCCTTGGCGTTTAATCAACACAACGTCACTATTCAATATCTTTAACCTTACTGATAAACAAATCAGTATGGCACAAAAGGGTGCTGATTATACAATCCTGAGCATTGAGAAACTCGAGAGATTACCAGTGACAATATCAGAACGACCTGTCAGTGAATGGATAATACATGGGATAATTAAGATTCCAATATCAACCTTCAGGTTTCAATACTGCCAAAAATATATACAGGCTGGCATGTACGAAAAATTGGGAAAAGGGTACATTAAGACAACATGGAACTTGCCCTATTCACATGCATGTGTCAGTAATAAAGGACAGAAAGTGTTTCTTAGTGGCAATAATTGTGCGATGTCACTAAGCGGTACACTTCTGTGTAATGGAATTAGTTTGCATGGAGCCTGTGAAGGGAACTCAAATAACCTTTCATGTCACCAGCTAGGCACACCTGCAACGGAGATAGAACCATTCCTTAAAATACTCTATAACGGGAGTTACATTCTAATTGTGGATCGCAGATGTTGTAGTCTTATGCCCGGGACTCCTTATCTCGTAACTACGACTGCGAAGGTCATGTGCTGTGGACACTCATTGTTCCCCAGCTCCTTTCCAGACAGGGAGGCAAGGGCATGGCCTAACTTAAAAATTACTTCTATTCGAATAGATACTTTAAGCAGAATGAAAACAGTGCTTCTTCAGACGCCGACCAGACTCACGTCATCAAAAGAAACGTATGATCTCCTAGTCGCAAGGACTGCAGTGATTCACTCATTGTTATCAACTAATTCCCCCATACATTTCGCGGAAATCCTGAATGAAATCTTAAATATTTCTGATACCAGTGGAGTCTCAAAAGTATTTAAGACAGTATTTTCAATGGCATTAACACCATTCAAAGCCATACTGGGTATTTTTCCATACTTCGTCCATTCGATTTTTGGCGGACTTCCCCTCATTTTGGGACTAATTGCAGGAATCCTATTCTTGGTCCTAATATTTTGTTATGGCAAACCATGTCACAGACAAAACACCTGCGACAAGGGAAGAAACAATCCGAGCCATTGGATACCGGGACCGGATATCAAAAATCCTGGGACTATCCCGGCTTAGAGACCTGAACATGACTTGGTTTCTTTCATTTCGACCAATGTGGCATCGATGTGTTTTACCTGTATTAAGGTGCCTGATGTGCGGAGAAGAATGCGTGTTGGACACCTGTCTGACGCTACAATCAGATGCGCCAATGGATGCAGAAACATTGTTGAGTCCAATAACAGCTCATGCTTTGTGCTGCACTCAACGGCTGCCAATCCTGATGACGGCATTCGTGGAAACTTCACCACTACGATTAAGGGGTAGTGGAGTTCAAGATGAAAGCAGCATCGATCAGGTACGACCTTCTGTCAGCAATACTAATCAAAACGCCAATGGAGACAATCATGCGCACGAATGCATGGTTACACCTTTTTCCGAGTTAGTGGAACTCTCCCAGGAAGCTGTTGACAGCTTTTTCGACAGTTATGTTATGTTATGTTAATTAAAATTTATTAAGCGCGCATACGCCCAAAGGCTTCTTGGCGCTGGAAAGAGATAAAAAACATAACAAGGATAAAACAACGAAAGTCTCTATTTCAAATATGCCTGTGTGAATAGATGCGTTTTAAATGCCTTTCTAAAGGCAAGAAACTCCTTGCACTGCCTGAGAACTGGCGGCAAAGAATTCCACAGGGTTGCTGCTAAAAAATGAAAGCTGCTACCTCCCTGTCGTTTCTTCTTAAAGCGAGGTACCTCGAGTAGGTCTTTGTGGGCTGACCTCAAGCTACGTGAAGGAACGTATCTGCCAATCAGCTGTTTGATAAAGGAAGGGCCCTTCCCTTGCAAAGCCTTAAAAATAATACAGCCAGCTTTAAATTCAGCTCTTTGAGCCACAGGAAGCCAATGCAAGGTCTCCAAGCCTGATTTGATCGAGACCCATTTGGGAACATTACAAATCAGTCTCGCGGCTTGGTTCTGCAGGTACTGCAGTCTTCTAAGTTGGCCTATAGGTAGGCCTAAATAGAGACTGTTAGAAAAATCAATATGGGAGAGGATTAGAGCCATGACCACCTGGATTAGGGCAGAGTGGGTAAGGAGGTGTGCAATTTTCCTGATTTTTCTCAATTGGAAAAAACCAGTGGACACCACCGTACCGATCTGAGATTTTAAAGAGAGGTCCTCGCTAAGAGTAACCCCCAGGCTCTTTACTGTTTGTGATTTCTTTGGGGGAAGGCCCATGTCCGTGGGCCAGAAATTGGGGCTCCAGCCAATTTCACTCTTGCCGGGCAAAATCAGCTCGGTTTTCCCCGGATTTAATTTTAGATGGTTTAAAGACATCCAGTTCTGGATCAGAGTCATGGTTGATTGAAAATCCTCCACAGCATTTGGGGAATTGAGTGTAAAAACTAGCTGCAGATCGTCTGCATAGTTATATACAGTGACTTTGTGTTTACTCAGAGCAAAAAGAAGGGGCCGCATATACAAATTAAATAATAAGGGGGAAAGGGAAGAGCCTTGAGGGACCCCGCAGAAGGAATTAAGTTTAGGAGCTGAAAAAGATCCTAGACAGACAGACTGGGTGCGTTCAAATAAGAACGATTTCAACCAAGCCAAAGCAGAGTCTCTAAGGCCTGCCTGTTCGACACGGTTGACCAGAATGGAATAGTCAACCGTGTCGAATGCGGCAGACAGGTCGAGGAGCACAAGGGCTTGGTGAAGATTATTGTCAGCATTGGACCTCAAGATGTTCTGGACAGCCAGTATGACTGCCTCAGTAGAATGGCCAGGCCGAAATCCCGCTTGGTTGGGTTGCAAATAGCCCGATTCTTCCACAAAATTTGAGAGGCAGTTGGTAACATGGGCCTCCAGCATTTTGGACAAAAAGGGCAGCAGGGATATAGGCCGGTAATTCGTGAGGTCCGATGGATCCACACCGGGTTTCTTCGTAAGGGGTATCAATAAAGCCTGCTTAAAACTGCTAGGAACCGTCCCTGAGATGAGCGAGTTGTTTAGCAGGGACAGCATACTATTAGGAATGGCACGACCAATTTCCTTCATGATTTGAGGGGGACAGACGTCCATAGGGGAGCCCGATTTGACTCTAGCTAATAGCTCTGAAAAGACTTTCAAGTCCATAAGGGGAAAAGAGTGTAAAGTTAAGTACAGTCTAAATGATATGATGTTCTCACCAGAGCAGAAATAGAGACTTTTGAGCAAGCTAGCACACGGCGTTCCAAACACCCTGAATTTGGCCTTCGACTTTAATGATAAAATTACATGAACAATTTTCCCTCCAGTTCACGGACAGCGATTTTTTCAGCAACCCCTGAATATTTTTTACGATTTTTCGGGACACTTATCTTCTGCTTAAAGTAAAAACTATTCTTAGAGAACTACAATTTTCTATTTTTAGAAACTTTATAGACATTAGCTGCCCGCTGGTATGTTCATAATTATTTTTATTCTGTGATGAAATGGTCTCGAACCTTTTTTCTTCTGTATTAAGAGCCATTTCATGTGTAAATTCTCATATACCATTTAGAAATAATGTATACATATGCGTGATTACTTTAGCATTACTCTACAGCTTGAGTGCATATAGTACATGTGAATATTTTTTCCGTATATTACATTATTCGAAATGCATTATATGTATTTTGGGGTGGTAAGGTATACACGATACTCTACAGTATGTTTTACTATGCCTAGATTCGTAAACATGGCCATAGTTAGCGTGGAGTGGGTGTGATGTATTCCTATAGGTTCTGTATCGATCCCCCTATTCCTGACCCTGTTCTGGTTAACAAGTTAACTAGCAGCCATCCCATGATGCAGAAACCGTTATCTGATTAAGCCACACTACGGCACAGGAACGTGTTATCTGATTAGGTCATAACGCTTGCCATCTAATTAGACAAGCGATATTCCTCCAGCCCCTGATAAGGCATACGGAGTTCTCAAAACAAATCAAACCTATGACAACCTGGGAAAAACCCTGCGGCCATTGTTTTGATTTCATCGAGAACTTCAGCAAAAGAATGTGCTAACGACCAAGTCGTATGACATCCTTATTGACGTATCTATGTCCATCCTTACGTCAATCTCGGCACCTTACAGGTATAAATATTACCGGTATTGCCTTAAGCAAACACACGCGGTGGTGACGAGATCGGAGCAGCCAGACTTGCCGAAGCCCAGAGCAGAGCAGACCCCGCTGGCGCAGCCCCGCCTTCCTGACGCGCTGAGAACGAGACGCTGCTTTCTCCTGCCGAGAAATCCAGCTCCGGCGCTTCCGAGCAGCCCTCGCAGGCAGCTTGGAATATCGAGACCAGAGACGAGAGATACCATCCCTCATTCATCCTAAATTCCAGGTACAGAACTGAATAACCCCTTGCAGAGAATTCTTGAGTCAGTCACTTGGCAAAACAAACTTAACTTAAACTGCTACTTTCTATTCCCGCCCACGTATTAGGCTTAGGTCAGGTACACCGGGGTAGGCGTAGTTAGAAACACCAGTTGAATACGATTAGTCAAATGTATATGTGTATGTATCTATTTTATCCATTTTAAACCACCTTATGGCTTAGAAACCATATAAATGTTTTTACAGTATTATTTTATACTTCTGCTTTTATTGTATGCACTTTACTTAACCATAAGTATTGCGATAATATCGATCCATTTCTCTTGTATGAGAAAAGAGACTGATCAATAAATAACATCTTTTATTGAACACGCCCGTCTCTTCCTTTTCTCTACAATCTGGTGAGACTAAGAATGCACGTACTGACTGAGTAAAATAAGTTGTCTTTTGTTTTCACACGACTCTAGAGATACACTCTTGATTAGGGGAGAGCAAAGTTGTCATGTTCTATGGTTGTCAGAAACTAAATCCCTTCTTGTCTATCCAGGTAGGTTCAACTCCTCCTTGCCTATTCGAGAAAGTTTCTAGTGAACTCTGAGCTAGCTGGCAAACCCAAAACTTTAAGTCTAATATCGACAATAGAAGACCTAGTTAACGTCTGGTCTAGGCCTATACTATTGAAGGTATTATTCCAATGCGCAGAGCCTATTGGGATAATAGGAACTACACTACATTGGAAGTAGATATGTGTCAATTAGATATAGGCTAATATTACCATGTTTGAAGGAGAGAGTACAAGTACTTTACAACTGGTTAGCAGTGATAAGATGCACATATTCCTAAAGCAAACAAAAAGGAATGCAGCAAAACAGACGGGCTGAATGCAAACGGTTTTGGGGGAACACCATGCTTAGGATGTCAGGGTCAACAGATAAGTCACAGATCTTGTGCTTGATTCAAGTATGGGTTGTAGGCAATTGGGCTACTGGTTGAGCGTAAAACATAAGCAAACCTCAAATTAACCTGTGCCTAGCCCTATGGTAGCTTGGCACAAAGGAGATAGGCTTAACTTAGAGGCAATGTGTAAAGTATGTATGAAGCACATCAAACAGTAATAAAGAGAAAACACAACAAGAGAAAAATCCCACACCAATTTAGAAAAATAGAGTAAAATGTAATAAATTATTTGAAATCAAAAACAGCAAAAATCCTATCAATAGAATCCGAAAATTTTGAGTGAAAAGAGTGCCCTAGAAGCACAAAGCGCCAACTGCGCGTATCTGGTCGTGCCAGACCAGAACGAAGTCACAAGTTTAGGCCGAGTGCAATGGAGCACGGGCTGGCTACAGGGACCAAGTTATGCACTCTGAACAATCTACCATAAATCCTGGTTTGCGGAGAGTTGTGAGATCTCGCATCAAGGGTGCCTCGCGTAGAGGCGGAGCAGAGGAAGCTACTAGGCAATCCGGAGTCCTGTGTTGTCGTTGAGGATGCTGTTGATGAGGGCTTGCGATATGAAGTCCTGTGTTGAGGATCCGTCGCACAGTGGTGGTTCCAGAGAAGCTGCGGCAGTATGATGAGAGGGCCCTGCACTGTCATCGAGGATGACATAGATGAGGAGCTTGCGCTGTAAAGGCCTAGACGGAGGATGCGTCACATAGCGACAATTTAGAGGAGACTTCGGGCTTGATGTGAGGTCTGGCATTGGAGATGTTCGCACTGCGGCAGTTCTTCTCAAAGGACCACAGCTGGGCTGGCAGAGAACTTTCAGACCTCCTGCAAGGGCCAAGGAGTAGGGTGGCACCACTTGGGGGGTGTAGGATTCCCAGCAGACAGAGTCCAGGTGCTGGGTTCCAGGGGTTGTGGCCTTTTCTGTTTCACAAGCTCTGTTCAGGAGGCCAGCCAGCTAGAACTTGGAGTCGCTCTGGTGGTCCTGGGTTCAAGATGCAGGTAGCAGAATAGCAGTTCTTCCTGCGGCGAAACACAGCAGTCCTTATGAGTCTTCCACAGGTCCAGAGGTATATTGAAGAGTTCAGTCTGAGGGTCCATTATTAATAAATGGTGCCCACTGTGAAGTAGAAGGTTCTGGAGGTTTCCACCCCCAGAAGTTTTTGTTATTTTCGCCTGCCATACCCGCCCCCAGCTTGTCTGGGGTCTCAAAAGGCTAGTGCAAAACCATTTGTGAGAATGCTCAGCCACAGCCTTTGCAATGTGCAAATGTGGTAGGTGACAGACTCTCCCCCTTTTCAATACAGAAAGGGCCCATTATGCTAACATTTATTCCCCTTTTTCTGTATGGGAGCAATACATAAAGACCAACTGCCAGCTACACCTAGTCATGTGACACAGGATACAGACCATAGGCACCAAATGGTTTGGTACAAAAAAACGCCAACTTTCTAAAAGTGGCATATTCAGAATTGTGACTTAAAATCTAGCTTTACCATTTAAGAGGATTTTAAATTCCAGTGCTTTAGACACCAGACTTGACAATCCAATCTGCTCAGAAATGAAAGTTACCACTTATTACATGTTATAAAGAACATATGTATCAAAAAGGGAGGTTTGGGCCTGGCAAGAGGGGTATCTTGCCAAGACGAATTTGTAGTTTAGAACTGCACAGACATGCTGCAATGGCAGACCTGAGACATGTTTAAAGGGCTACTTCAGTGGGTGGCACAATAAATGCTGGCGGTCCACTAATCGCATTTCATTAACAGGTGTAGTTTACACCCTACTCTAGGAACTGCAAGTTAGTGGGCAGCATAACTGTTGGTATGGGGCCAGATTGATTCTCTGCACTCCCTCAGGATATGTCATCCTATGGGCCAGCTAGCTTACAATGCCACTTCACGCCCCCACAGACCTAGACGGGTAGCAAATGGTTCTAGCAACCACTTAAGATGACAACCCTGATTGCCCAGGAATCGTGGTAACAGACCTTGAATGCTTTTGCTCAGTCACTAGTGCTATCTTTCTCTCAGAGAAAAAGTGGGACATTTTTAATATGTATTGAACCAGCGTGATTTTTCTATAAAATAAATGTGCC
This sequence comes from Lissotriton helveticus, assembly GCF_964261635.1. NCBI lineage: Eukaryota > Metazoa > Chordata > Amphibia > Caudata > Salamandridae > Lissotriton > Lissotriton helveticus. The sequence continues at coordinate 1,752,760,082 of NC_136067.1, forward strand.
GCAATGATCAATAGACAGAAGCAAAGTAATGTTATTAGAAGTACTAGGATAGAGAACAGAATGAATAGTTCCGTCATTGTGCTAAAACAATGTATATGTGCAAGCATATAAAACAATATAGAAATCTGGCATACGCCTACTATGTGTCCCCTAACCTGTCTAAGGCATGTGTGTGTGTGTGTGTGTGTTCTGCCAAGAATCTCCGTATTGGATGCTCCAACCCTTGTTACCTGAAGAATGTAGGTCCCTGTTGTGGTCACAACTGGACACCCCTCACAGAAATGACAATAGGCTGATGGGCTGAAGTATCAGTATGTAAAGACCTCACCAATAACAGCAAAGCGCTCCTCTGCTAACACCTGGAAAGAGATATTTATTCATAGGAAAAGGCATCCTTGCCTTTGGCCGAGATCTTTACCAGGCCGAGATTGTTTTTGTGTTATCGATAGCTATGACGCCATTTGTACGAAAACAACAAGCACATTTGCACAACGTATATATAAATCTTGTACATGGTGTCAAGGTAGCATGATAATGTTCTTCCGAAGTTGATTCTGTCAGCAAATATAGTTTCCAAGAAACTAATCCAGATTGTCAAAGATGCAAATGTGTGTCAGAAGTCATTGTTTACAAGTGAAGACAACTTGGAGAGACACATGTGAGCATGTAAAATGGCAGTGTTTCCCCCTAGGCCTAACTGGAACACATGACAGGGTATATATATACCACTTTCCTAGGGACTTACAAGTAAATTAAATATGCCAATTGGATGTAAGCCATTTCAACTATGTTTAACCGCTTCCGTGGTCATGACAGCTCCACGCCGTCATGAGGCACAGGCAGCATGTGCTCATGACAGCGTGGAGCCGTAATGTATGTGTGGGCGAATTAGTGAATGGGCGGGGTCATGACGGCTCCACGCAATCATGAGCACACGCCGCCCGTGACTCATGACGGCGTGGAGCCGTCATAAGTACGGGAGCGCCACGCCACCCCCTAGTCCCACCCGCTCCGCGGCAAAATTCGCGCTGCGGCGAAAAGGTTAGACAGCACAAGCTCTTTAACAAGGGTGAGCAGGGTCCAAAGACCAGCAAAAACAAAGTCAGCAATAACAGGAGGATGGAACGCAAAAAGATGGGGTAAACCACCCCAAGGATGTCAGGTCCTACATGGGGGTTGGGGGTTGAGTTAAGAGAAGGGTTCACCATGGAAATTTACCATGATGCTTCTAATCACGGACCAAATTCTATATTACTGGAACACATTTGGTATCTTTTGGTAAAAGGGATTTGTGTTTGGATAAATACACCTAACCTCAAAGTCATTCACATGATCTTGTAGGGAGGCATATATAGTCAAGTATATAAAGGTTGGCCAAACATGGAGCGAAGGTACTGCTGACCAGCATTTTGATATGGCATTCCATCACATTAATAACAATGGTCTAACCAACATCTATGTGACACTGTCTTTTAGTGACAATTAAGGCCATTTCGCAACATTTTACCACAACAGTCATACTAATAGCCAGTTTTCACTTTAACTTTCTGAATTTTATGCTAGAGTTGTTACTATTCCCTTAAAAATGGATTTATAAATTTCCATCAATACTCGCTACTAGATTTCAGAAAACTTGAAATGTTGAGTTTCTTGACAAACACATTTTAATATTTTCAACAAACTTTCCATGATACCTCATGAGCTCTGTGCGCATGAGGTCACTGATGCAAAACGTGTTGCTTCGTGTTCTTACACAATGGCCTAATAAACCCGCAGGGGCGGCTCTAGGGTCATGGCGGCCCTGTGCAGGGAGCATAGGTAGGGGGCCCCGGAAGAGGGGGCCGGGCGGGGCGGAGAGTGGGGGCCAGTGAAGAGGGTGGGGTCAGGGTGTTTGGAAGTGGTACAGAGCCGGAGGCCGCCAAATCCCTGCCAGGGGCCACCACGCAAATATGTATCCATCCTCAGAGGATTATTATATTAAGGATATATATTGGCATGGTGGCCCCTTGGGTTTGGTGGCCCTGTGCAGGTGCACAGCTTGCACATGCCTAAGGCCGCCCCTGAAACCCGCTATGAACCCTTACTGCGAAGGACAGCATGCTTGGTTCGCATCCAGAAGCATATGGTAAGCTGGAAAGATTAGGGCTCACTGGGCACGCAGCTTTAAGTGTCATCATAATTTCTCTTTGTGACCTGAATGAAAGTATTCCTTGCTCCTTGTTGATGGGCTTAAATTGAGACCCTGGCAGTTATAATATATTGTACCTACATTTGTTTTGCCAAACTTGAGCACATCGCTTTACAGTTGATTACACCTCTAAATTAGAGGGCCTCCCTTGCTCCCTGTAGATGGGCTTAAGAGGAGATGTTGGTACTGTCACTTATTTGTACCTATACCTGAATGTGAAGTTAAAGCTGCAGAGTTCTTGCCTGCTCCCTCAACATAGGGCAAAAATAAATACTAGCAATTTTCATACCCTGACTTGCATTTGAACGTGCATATAAACAAACCTTGCATACCTATTAACAGGCTTTATGTTTTTTTTAATCAGTAGCTTGGTTCCTATCCTTTTCTCCAGTGAGATTAGACAACATAACTCAATTGAAGAGTAAGATATTAGTAATTTTACCAGAACAGAAACTCTTCTCGCCGTGCTTACTTCACGGTACACACTTTTTACTTGCCACTTGAATGTACACTGTTTTCACACTATGCTGACCTGAATGTTTAAATCTTCTCTAACCTGCATATTCTTGCTTTATAGATGAATTATTTACTCTAACCAGGTGGATTAAACACTTAGATCTGCAAATCACCGATTAAAAAATCACTTTCTCTTTTGCATTTCATAGAAGAGGGTAAATGGTCCTGATGAGAGCCCCTACTGCTCATTAGAGGGAGACCGTAGGACAGAAACATGTTGACCTCTCCTTGTGGGTTGAATTGGCCCCCACTCCGCATTTATTCCTATGCACCCAATACAAGGGAAACTCTAGCAATAAAGTTCCTTTATATAAGCAGTAGCTCGCACCTGGCACCGGTTAGGAGCTCAATGATGAAGCATGTCACTTTTCAGGTTGGTGAGATTTCTTTTCACACTGTTACGAGTGAGACCCAAACACAACATGTTTGAGTTTATACCTGTCCTTCTGACTTCATAGAAAGGATTAACTGTGTTGATGTAATTTAACTCAAAACTATTGTTTGTTATATCTGAGGAACTCTGATCAGCAGGCCAGGATTGGAACATCGGAATAATTCAGGTGTAGCGGTAACAAACAGGTGTAATTTGTATCCTGATACCCCTGAATATTTAGGAGATTTAGTAGGAAGAAATAGCTGTTAGAAATGGGGGTCTCTAGTTGGCAGTGGCCGGTCACAGTCCAAGTAGGGACCCTTCTTCCTAAGTCAGAGTAATGGGGCTACACCCTTTGATAACCCCTGCTCAACCCTGTGGTAATGTAGCACGAGCAGCTAGGCCTATTTCCGAGGCAGTGTGTAAAGCATTTATGATCATACACAGTAACCCAGTGAAGGACACTACAAAGGGACACCAAACAAGCAGTTATAAAAAATAAGTATCTTTATATATAGACTTAACACAAGACCGATAAAGGTAAAAAGCCACAGTACTGAAAGAACGGGGGTACTCTTGGAAAGCTGGAAAAAGAGTTCAAAGTGTTCAAATAGGGGGTAAGTTCAAGGCAGGTGTCTCTGCGACCCTTTTACTTACAAAGTACCGGGATTTCGTAGCAAAACAAGCAAAATGTCGCAAACGAGCTGTAGCGATGATTTCCCCCCCCCCGTTAGGCCGGCGATGCTTTGAATCCTTGCCGCAAAGGAGGATGATGCGGCGGTCTAAGGGTGCGTGCGGGACAAAGCAACAGACTTCTTCACGCTAGGCCAGCGATGCGTTGAATCCTTGCCGCAAGGGAGGATGATGATTTGATCCTGTTGCGTGTGCGATCTTGTTGCGATGAAAGAAAATGGCGCCTGCGAGGGAGCGACGATCCAGGTGCGATGCGAGGAAAATGGCGGACGCACGGTGCCCGCTCTGCGATGATCTTGATGCGATGACCCGGGGTTAGCGAGTCTACAACAAGCCCGCAAACGTGCGATGATCTCTGGAGTTAGAGAGCACTTTGGGGTCCACAAGCGTGCGATGCGATGATCTTTGGTTTGCGAGCGCTCGGCGGCAGCAGAGCGATGATTTTTCTTACGCTCTTCAGCTGCGGCGGCTCGCAAACGGCGTTAGCGACGATTTTCAGCACTCTCTTCTAAGTAGTAGAACTAGAGGCCCTGGAACTCACAGGAGCCTCACCTGCAGATAGAAATCCCCGCTGGGAGGAATCAGGAGGCTGGTGGGGGAGTCAGATGTGCCTGTGACTCCAACAGGAGGCTAGCTCTCTTCAAGCCCTTGGGTGATTGCTTAGTAAAATGAAAGTCTCTCAAAAAGTCCTTTTCCCTCTTCTTCCAAGTCCAAGGGGAATTACTGCTGGCCAATCCAAGAAACAGCACACAAGCACAAGGACAGTCCTCTCCTGCAGATTCCTTCAGTAACACAGACAGAGGTTCCTCTTGACATCCAGGAGCAATACAAAAAAGCAGGGGTTTGGGCACAGATATTTATACCCCAAAAGTCTTTGTTCTCAAAAGTCTCTAGTCACTGAACCCAGCCAGAACCAGTTCTGCTCAGGCCTGGAGCTCTTTGTTTACCAGGCTGCGTCCTTCCTTTCAGAAAGGGGGGTCAGCCATCAGACGCACAGTAGGAGGTGGAGCCAGCATTCACCTTGCCAGGCACGGCCCTATTCAGGTCAAGGAGCTACCCCTCCCCAGTACTCAATGCAGATCTCTCTATTCTGACTCAGCCTGCCTTGCCCCTCTAAACCCAGACAGCCAAAACACATAACAGCAGAGCACACTGGAAGGCTTAGGCAAGAAAATACCTACTTTCTAAAAGTGGTATTTTCAAACACAGGATGTTAAAACCAACTTCACTAAACGATGTATTTTATCATTCTGAGTTCAGGCATACTAAACTCGAATTTCTACCATGTTCCCTGAGTCAGATAGGACTATAAGATGTGATAGCCAGTCTGTCCATTCTAGCCTATGGAGAACAGGTAGTCTTACAGCAGTGAAAAACAAAATGGAGGGGGATTTACTACCAGGACATGCTACACATATCAAGCCATGTCCTACCTTATACACACAATGTACCTACCATAGGGGTGACTGACATGATGCTAAGGGAACGTTCAGGGGCTGGGAAGTGTGGGCACTTCACAGCCAAGATGGAAGTTCTGGACTGCACACAGACATTATAGTGGCAGGTCTGAGGAACACTTTACAAGCTGATCTGCAGGCCCACCAGCAGCATTTGGGTTACCAGCCCATGGCACACACAGGCCACACTACTAGGGACTAACAGGTAAACCAAATAAGCCAATCAGGGATATACCAATTCACTGTCATATTTACACAGGGAGCATTTGCGCTGTGGCACTGAATGGCTGTTGCACAGCGCCCAGAGCATCTAATACCAGCAAAAACAGAGGAGACAACAGCGAAAAATGGAAGGGAGACCCACGCCAATGGTGCCAGGTCTAACAATAGCCACATCAGCTTTAGCAATAAAGACTACAAGGTCATTCTTGTAAGTCAACTATATATGTAGGCTTTCCAATATCTACAATAGTTATTCTGCTTTCGAGAAACATTTCAAAAATCAAAAGAAAGAAACATTGTTCCCTGGCCTAAACTCAGAGAGCTACAGTACACTATTCACTTTCACATTGCTACAGTAAACCATTGACTTTCACATTAGCAGATGGATGGTGTTCCATAAAGGGCCATGGCCATGCAGACAAACTGTTCTGCAAAAATAAATTTGAACAAGAGACGCACATAGAAATGTCAAGCAACTATACCAAATGTCTTTTCAACGTCAAGGCTATCCCTGCTGTTGTGGAGTTCATAAGTTTTGTTTTTCCAGAAAAGACTGATGTAATCACTCAAAAATCTTTGTTTCATAAGTTAGGTAAATTTGATGCTGAAGGAGTAGTTCGTAGCAATCTAATTTGGTGAAGACGAGTCTCTAGTTTTTTGTGTGACATTGCACCTTTTCTGTATTTACAGATTACAATAGTAGCTTCTGCTGTTGTGACTTGAAATTTCCCTTAACAAGCATTGAATTCGAGTAAGCAAAAAAGGGCTTCAATTAACCACTTCCTTGCAAAGATTGTAAAGAAGAGCACCAAATCCACCTGGTCTTGGTGATATACCCATCTTTAAGGATTTATTAACCACAAGTACTTCCTTTTATCTACAGATTTTTCAAGTGTGGTTTTATCGGTCACATAGATTACTGAGCCAGTGTATTTAAAAATATCAAACGTTGCTGAATGTCAATTTTTTGAGTCGGAGCGTTCCATGAGGTGCAATATGCCCAAGGAGCTCAGCAATATCATTAGTCTTTGTGCATATTTTATCATCTCCATATTTAATTCGCAACACATTTAGTCATTTTGTATTTCAGGTAATTTTCTAGGTTTCTTCCAGCTCTAGTACATGCAAATAATTTCATGGCTAGTTGTAGTTTTAACCATAACCACGCCTTTCCACTGAAAATACTCCTATTTAAAGTATCTTAATCCAGTTAAATTGGCATTTCTTATGGAGTCTTTGTTCAGTTCCGTTAATCTTTTTTTCAGTTTTTGTCATAATCCAAATCATGGTATCTCCAATTTTGGCCTTTATGAGGGCAAAAGGATCTGTGGGGTACAACATGTCCTAAAAATCCCTGGAACAGTTGTGTTGTGAATGTGAGAAAAAGGTGAACTCCCCATCATTATGGATATGTCCTGGTTGATTCACATTAACAGGTCAATTGAGTGCCCATATCTTAATTTATAGGAAGTCTGAAAACCCCACCCACAGTGATATTAGTCTCAGAGTGTGAAAGGTCTACATATTTACAGTGTCTTCCTGAAGTTACAGCCCTCAGCAGTTGGGACCAGTATATGATCTCTTTTTTGTAATGTCCCTGAACAACGCTGGACTGATCTCATATGCATAAGTACCTTCTCTGTATATTTGAAACATACAGGTCTGAAAATGAGAGCTCTCTGAGATGTAGCATGTTTCAGTTTATAGGAGTGTCCCTTCAATTTCAAAAGGTTTTTCAACGAAGATACCAAGTGTACTTGGGATAGACAATTCCAAGACTTCCACAAATTATTTGTACTGTTCTCCAAACCTTCCGAATTCCCAAAATCGGAAGGTTACTACTTTGGAGACGACCTTCCAAATCACACAAATGTCATTGCAGGGAACTAGATTTGGAGCTGGTTGCTGTCTGTATTTTGTTGAGCTGAAGACCAGGGTTTGCATTTTCCTGGGCCTTATTTCTGAGTCTTCTAATCAACTGATCTTTGATCCAGCTTTTGTTGCTCCTATGGTTAGATCTTTGAAATATTTGCATTTTGCAGACAGTTTTGCGTGCATTAGACTGATATTGGTTTTGAACTAGAAACTAAGGCATGAATGGAATTGTGCTTCTTCATCAACAGATCCATTTCCACAGCCTGCTCACATTACTCCTTGACTGGGGATTCTAGATGGAGAGGTTCCACTTTGGCTCTCTGGGAGCTCTATTGTGGAGCTTTTTCTTTTCCATCTGCCATTTTTAAAGCAAAAACTGTTCAACTTCAGCAGATTAGCTCATTAGATTATTAGTTTTATATCCTTTGACAGATTTTGGCAGATTTTAAATGCAGTTAAGACACCCCAACTAGATGATTGTTGCTATTTTGCAATGAGCAGTTATTTTTTTTTTTACATTTCTTTATTTGTATTTTCATTATTATAGGTACAATGTCCACAACAATACATTACAGGATATATGGTAAATTTTAAGTGACCGTCATCACTTTGCATAAAAGAAGGCATGACACTTTGGGTACATTAATTATACTAGGTGAGTTTCGCAGTTCCTGTTGAGTCTACATCAATTGCAATATACATTTGTGTTTAACGGAGATCGGAAAAAAAGTTTCTAACTTTCTTAAGCATATTATATCTTGAAAAACGTATATCGCAACAGATCATTTGCAGTTTATACTGGGTCTGTGTGGCCAATATTTTCTGGATTGGAACAATGCGTTGTTAACGTAAAAGTGAACTTATTGCAACAAACCAACACCCATAAATCAACCAGTCCATTGTAACAGTTATATTGTCAGGATGCTCTTCCCCAGCCCCCATGTCCCACCTCCGCAGGACAGCCTATATTGAAGTTTGCATTCATCGCACCCCTGGGTAACCCTTGTGCATATCTCCTGTATGATGCCCATTCGTAATAGTGTGAACGGAGCTTGGAATGTATACCATTTAAGTGTCTGTATCCCCTATGACCTCATTGCCATTTTGTGAGTTATTTCCCTCTGTTTCTTGGTCCGCATTATGGATTTCTTCCAATATTGTGTCCCAACATTGTGTAAAGGGGTATTTACGGAAGGTAGCTACCTCCTCCCTATGCAGTTCGGTGCTTTCTATCTGAGCCCCATACCTTAAGCGAACACTTCCAGTTGTTAAGGATGGGGGGTTGCCTATTTTTCCATTGTTTGGTGATTAGTCTTTTAGCAACTATGAGCCCTAAATCTATGAATCTTGTGGTAGCTCTATGTTTCTTACATCTTGGGAATACTCCAAGTATGCATTCTTCCCAGGTTTGTAATTGGGGTTGATCAGTGTAAACTGCTAGCGCCGATGTTACTTCCTGCCAATACATAAGCAGCATCGGGCAGGATCATGTCATGTTGAGGAGATCTGCCACCACTTGGTTACAATGGGGCATGCCGAGTTGGTTAATTTAAAATATTTGTTTAATTTATCTGGTGACAGATATGCTCTGTGTATGATGTACGTCTGTATAACACCAAATTTGGCGTTTCGTGGGATCTGCATCGGCCTAGCCAGGATTATGTCCCATTCCCTATCCCTCCATGGGTTTCCCCTGTCTCCACCCCACTGTGAATGCAGTTAGCGAGTGCGAGTTAGTAAAGCTTCTCTCAGACAGTGTATAATGTGGCTTCCATTACGTATAGGTAGTGAAACAACAGATGCGTTTGTGGTTCAGTGTTTATATTCCCCAAGCCGCCGTTAGTGATCTTATTATCGAGTTATGTAAGAGGAATTGATCTGCTGGCAAGTCATTCTTACAGGTCAGCCTGTTAAAGAGCATCAGTGAGCCGTCGTCGTACAAATCACCAAGGGTGTGTACCTTGGCATCGTGCCACTGAACAAGTGCACCACTTGGAATGCCTGTTTTGTTTCTCGGATCAGGGGTGTGCTGTAGCATAGGGGGAGGTACAGGCTACGGCTATGACATCGGTAAGCTAGGGCCAGGCCGGTCGGCGACGAGGTGGAAGGCCAGGCAATTGAGTGGAACAAGTGGTAGATTTGGGAGAACGCCCACCCTGGTTGTATCGTGGCTGTATCTGCTACATTGAGCCCAGCAAACCACTTCGCCACCCACTGAAGCTGTGCTGCCAGGTAATAGAGCTCCATGTTTAAAACAGCTGCCCCCCCACCCCCCTTGTTTGGAGCCGCATGCAATTTCCAGAATGCTAATCTGTGGTGACTTTTGTTCCATATGAAGTCTTGAATCATTGTGCCAGCTTGCAACACTTTTTAGTTGGGACATAAACGGGGAGGTTCGCGAAATAGTACAGCAGCTTGGGAAATATTACCATTTTAGTCAAAGCTTTTCGGCCCATCACATTCAATGGCAGTGTTTGAGAACTTTACTTGTGATCTGATCGAGGAAATAGCTCTGGTCAGGTTACCTTCTAAAATGTCCGTGGGGCTTTGGTAAATGAAAATGCCTGGGTATCGGAAGAAGGTTAGTTGCCAATTGAGAGGATAGTTATTTATCAGGAGATCTGGAGTCTCAGCTCCAAAGGGATCCAAACACGATTTGGCCAAATTCACTTTCAGACCCGACATCAATTTAAATTGCCATAGTGTTTCCGACATAGTGTCTGGGATATTTTGGAAGTCCCTTAGATACATCAGGAGATCATCTGCATGAAGGGAGATTGCATACATACATACACCCCCCCCCCCCAGTCGGATGTCCCAGTCATTACTCTGTCATGTAATTGTGTTGCTAATGGATCCATGGCTAGTGAGAACAGGGGACATGCTTGTATAGTGCCTCTATTTATACGTACACTCTCCAATGTTATACTGCCTGTGCATATCCTAATAATGGGTTGTGTGAAAAGCAGCTTAATCAGATTGAGAAAAGCGCCCCCGAAGCTGAAGTTGCCCAGTACCTCAAAGAGATAGGGTCATTCTACAAATCCAGAACCATGCACCCAGAGTTGGGCCAAGCATGCGTGGCGTATTCTTGGATTCTAAAAAATCTTAGTATGTTCAGGGAAGTGTTCCTAGTGGGCGGAAACCAGCTTTGATCGTGCTGCACTAACCTCTTTACCAAGGGTGCTAGTCTTGCAGCAATGATAGAGGCTAAAATTTTAAGTTGGTGTTGAGGAGGGCTAGTGGTCTATAGGAGCCCGGTAGGGCTGGGTCTTTGTCTGGTTTGGGGAGAGAGACCAACAGTGCCTCTTGTTTTGTGTCTGTGAGTGTGTAAGTAGTTAGCCCGGCCTCAAACACTTTTTAGCCGAGATGCAATAATGCGGCACAGGCTTTCTAAAAATTCAGGTGGCAGACTGTCTGGGGCTGGGGTTTTCCCCATGGCCAAGGTGCGCATGCTTGCCAGGATTTCTTCCAGGTTAAGTGGAGTGTCAAGTTCTAACTTCTGTTCTGGAGATATTTTAGGAAGTATTATTTCCTAGAGATACTGGCACATCTCATTTGCTGTTACCATAACTGTGGACTTGTACAGGGCAGTATAGCGTTGTGTGAATTCCTGGTGTATTTCCTGTTGTGAGTTTAGTAATTTGCCTTGCGTGGAGCGAATGGATGTGACAGGAGACCTTGCATCATCTTGCCTAATGAGCCACGTGAGTAGCCTGCCAGCTTCATCCACGGTGTTATGGGTGCGTGCTGAATAATTGAGACATTGGAGTCTTACAAAAGGCAAATGTGTTCTGCCCTGCTCTCTCACAATCTTATGCTTGTTAAAGGGTCAGCGGGTACCTGTTTTTCAAGGTGGGCTAACTAGTTTTCTAGCTTGGTAAGGTCTGCCTCAAGTGTTCTACGCATGTCAGCTTGTATGCCTGGACAATGTCCTTGCACCTCATTCTTAAAGGCATCCCATTTAATGAGGGCTGATGATGCAGTGTCTACATTTTCAAAGTAGTTCATTACAGAGTGCCTAAGGATTCTCTGAATGATTAGTCTTCTAATGTTTCGGGTTGCATGCGCCATCTGGGGATTGGAGATGCGTTATTGTCCCATGTTATTTGTAGCGTGTGTGGGTTGTGATCAGAATGAGTTCTCTCAGGATATTGGGGCTCTGTCATAACTGGTAATAAATCATCTGTAACTAGTATTCTGTCAAGTCAGACATGAAACCATGTGACCCTGAGTTAAATGAGTAGATCTGGTCATTGGGGTTTCTATGCCGCCAAGCGTCTACCAGGTGTCATTGTGTGATACAAGTGTTTAATGCCTTCATGGCTGCCACAGTGGGTGTCCCAGGTAAAGTAGGAAAGCAGCGATCCAGAGTCATGTCAAGTACACACTTAAAGTCTCCTTCAAGGCGCAATGGATTCCATGCCATGTCGACAGTTTACTCGATAGGGAGTCAAGAAAGACCCCAAATTAACGTGTCTCTGGCAAAGGCAGAGTAACCAGAGGCGTGTAACTGACCTCTTCATCTCCTTGTAAATTCAGCATCTGCGGCTTTGTGAGGTGAGTCTCTTGGAGGAGAGCTATTTGGACATGATGTTGCTTTAGGTAGGAGTAGATTAGATACCTCCAGGAAGGAGTATGTATCCCCCTAACATTCCATGTGCATATATTACAGGTAGGCATATGAACCAAAGACTAGTGAGGGGCCCTGGGGCGTCCGTCATGTCTCCTGGGGGGCACAAGGGTGGGGCCACCCAGCACATCCTATCCATGTAGTCATGCTGGCTAGTTGGTAGAGCTACCCAGGCGACGTGTTTCAGTAGAAATTAGAGAGTTTGTCATCCCCCCTTTGTCGAAGAGTAAGCAATCACCGGGGCCACTCTCGCAATTACATATCTTAAAGTGTCAGTACAGAAGACATTCATATGAGTGAGAGTTGCCAGATCTTGTTCGCCATGATAACACATACATTTGTGACTTGAGCGGGGTATTATGGCTGCCACAGTTAGAAAAGGAGTGAAGGTTACAGTACTATGCGAGTCCCTTAGTATGATCGTCGCTGCAGCATCGTGGCCGGAGTTCACAGGGCAGCCAACAGTTTATTATATTAGGTCATCTGCTGTTTGAGGCGTGATAGCTCGCAAAGATCCTGAGTCCTGCGAGTTCGAGGTTCTGTCGATAGATTTCGCTTTATTTGTTCTATCATGCAGGCTTTCTTCAAATAGTGTGTCGCGCCGGTGGCTTCTGATTTCAGCTGCTGCTGCTTGCAGCGCGTTGCGCTAGTCCAGCCTCATTTGCTACAGGTTGGGGTCAAGACTTTGCGACAGCATTTGTTTCCTACTTCTCTTTCCCCCCTGCATTTCTCAACTCTGAGCTCAATTGCGATCTCATAGATTTCCCATTCGATTGGGTGGCATTTTCAGAATGTATGGAATCTAGCCACTCCCAGGCAGCGATTGGGGTATCAAAGAAATGGGTCTTATCTTTTTCGACCACTCGTAGTCTGGCAGGGAATAGCAGAAAATATTTGAGGTCCAAATTATGAAGCCTCTGCTTGACCTCAAGAAAGGAGTGCCTTTGTTTTTGGGCTAATGCTGTGCAGTCTGGAAAGAACATTACTGTACTGTTCGCCACTTTAATTTTCTTCAGATTTCTGGTCTCCTTTGTAATTCAGTATGCAAAACAAAAATGGTCTGGGACCAGCACCCAGAGGAGGAGGTCAGGCCAGTACTCTGTGGGCTCGCTCTATAGCAAAGTGCTGCGATAGTGACCCTTCTGGTAACAAATTCCGGATCCATCCTTCAGCGCAGGCTGTGGCATCTTTCGCTTCTTCGCCTTCCCGATGGCCTATGTCGCGCACATGGTTTCGTGTAGAGCAACCTTCGGAGTCTTCTGCTTGGTGTTCAAGAAGTTTCACTCTGGTTGGAAGTTCTTTGAGGCATTTTTTACTGTCTTGCGCCTTAGGGGAATGTTCCGCCACAGTTACTTCTAACGAGTGTGTTCTAACGAGTTTCCGATGGTCTCCGTGCAGGAGATCCAGGTCAACGGCCACCTTGTCAATTTTGTTTTCGAGTGAGGTCCATGTTAGCTCCATTGTGGTGCTTAGCTTCTCCACTGCAGCCAATACAGCATCTAGTTTACTGGACATGGGATGTGCAGAAGTCTTGTTCAATGTTTTATCTGATTGGGAGCGGGACGGGGGTAGTTGGCCGGTCGAGACTCCTTCACCAGACCTTAGACGACTCATTTCAGACATGTGTTGTCGGTGTGCAGAATAAATTATGCAATCTTTGCTTTTGCTCTGATAAGTGGCTGCTGAAGCCCAGGGGCCAATTGCCTCGACAGCCTGCGCACAGAGTGGTATACTATGGCAGTGGAGTCCACGGTCTCTAAGCCAGGCACATCAGCAATGTTCCCACCCTTGGTTCTATGGAGCCAGCCATCGTTGTTTTGGCCCTCAATAGGACTTCTCTATTTTGCCACTCTGTGCTGTGGTCCAGGGCGTCTGCGCCAGTGCGTGTCTGCAGAGCAGGGCGCTTTACTTTGGCTGCGATCAAACCTATGTCATGGTTACGCCATCTCGGCGTGTCCCCGCACTAGGTGAGAGGAGGGAGAAATGGATTAGCAGTCAAATTACTGCAACATAAGCGCCTTGCGCTAGACAGAAAACAGGTGGGTTTTCAACAGCTTTCTGAATTTAGTTTCAGAGCATTCAAGCCTCAGTTGGATGGGCAGTCTATTCCAGCCCTGAGCCGCCAGAACCCGGAAAGAGCGTCCTCCCATTTTCTTCACCTTGGGAATTACCAGCTGTCCCGTCCTGCTGGATCTAAGAGACCTGCAGGGAACATACTTGTTAACTAGGTCTCCTAGATAGGCTGGACCTACGTTATGAACAATGCGGTGACATATGAGGAGCGCCTTGAACAATACTCTTTCCTTAACTGGGAGCCAGTGCAATGAGTCAAGAGCCCTTTTCGATGCTGCTCTCCTAGGCTGCATGAGCGCCAGCCGAGCCGCGGCATTCTGTAGCACCTGTAATCTCCCAAGGCCCCTTGCAGTTGCTCCCAGATAGAGTATATTCCCATAATCAAGACGGGATGTGATCAATGCATGTACCATCGTCTTTCTGGCCCCCAATGGGAGAAGATCCAGCGTTTTCCGTAGTTTTTTTAATACTCCAAAACCTTTCCCTACTACCCGTTGGATGTGACCCTCATAGGAAAGAGTGGGATCCACCCAAATCCCCAAATTTTTCGCTTCAGTGCAAGGTGTCAGGAGAGGACCCAGGCACGGAGGCCACCACTCCGAGGTCCAACTCGAGTGGTTTCCACCCACCATCAATACCTCCGTCTTGCTGCCGTTCAACGTTAAACAGTTTCTGTCCATCCAGACGGCAAGCTCCTGCATACAGGCTCTGAAATTTGAAGACGCAGCCCTGGGTACTTGGGATAGGGAGATCACAAGCTGGGTGTCATCAGCGTATGACACTACCTCTACTCCAAAACCCTGAACAATCTCCGCCAAGGGAGACATATACAAATTGAACAGGGAGGGACTAAGGGCCTGCCAGGGGTGAAGAACATTGCTCTCCGTAGCTCTTCATACAACCACTGGGCCCCACGCGTTCCCGGAGCGTCTCTTTGACACTTTGATTACATAGGCCACGCCATCCTTGTGCCTGCGTCTTGGACCAGGACTGTGCTTATGCCTATATTTCCTGTGCGCAGGTCCTCCAGGTGTCACTGTTAACCTCCCCGTATGCAGCGCATCCCTTTACATTCCGGGTAGACTTGCACTCTTTATTGCCCGGGGATGTGTTACATGGACCCGTCCCATCCAGGGCCAGACAAATGTAAAATATTTATTCTGTACGACTCTTGCACCGGCAACGCTCACCTCTAAGTTGTCCCAGAGGCCACTCCGGCAGGATACCCTCCGTCTGCTCATCTGGCAGCTATGCATGTCGCTGACTTCCGACGTTGGGCGTCCATCCGCCTACGATGTGCAGCCAGTCGCCATGCCGAACAAGCGTCCAGTGGGGCGAGGGGGACCGCAGCCGCCTCTGCTGCGTACTCATAGGTCTAGGCTTGCTGAGTACAGCGCGTGGTCTTGTACTTGCGTAGTTTCAGCAGGCCACGCCCTCCGAGCCAACTTTGCTGTTCCATATCAGCACACAGGCATTTTCAAGACTTATAGGTTGGTCAGATGCCTTGGGTCTCTGATGGGTTGCTTAGCAGCCTCTGGGACGCTTTGTAAAGGATGATTTTGTCGGATAAAGAGGATATGGCGAGCTCTAACAGGGCATGTCTGCCATCATTGCCTACGTAGCCATGCCCCCCTTGCAATGAGCAGTATATAACTTCATTGAGGATACGTGGCTTTGAAATGCAAGCAGAGAGGTTGTATGCAAAATTTTTAGAGATGTGTACTACAAAGGGGAGTGTAATGTTCATAAGGTTTGTTCAATAGTAAAGTCTACTTCATGAAACATTTGCCATCCCAAATGAGAAGCACAGTGAAGGAAAGTTTAATAAGTCTCTATTTAAGCATGCACTTTGCAAAGACACTTTTTTAGGTAACATGTTGAAAAAATTACCTCTATCAATTGAACTGTAGAAACGTGTGGTGTCAACGAACTCAGTAAGTATGAGATATGCTGAAGGAGAGGCATCTTTTTTTGTGGCTTAACAGTGGTTCGTAGGAACAGCACTAAAGAGCTGCTGTGTTACAGAGAGAATCCAATTAAATGTTCTATATTAAAAGGAAATGTAGGTGCTCCCTTTATTCTGGTTAATTTATCTTTAAATTCCAGGATCTCTCTGAGAAATTAGAGACAGGTCTTGTTTATGTCCTCTTATGTATCTGGATCGTAAAATGTGGAATTTTTGACAGTCGCCACTGAAAAGAAATGACTCCAGTCTTCCTTGTCATTTCTACTCACATTCTGTGACTGAACAGATTTTTACCGTTCTACTTCATGTTTGTTGAGACTTGGCCAATGGAACACAGCTCTTGAGCCACTGTGTTCCTGGAAACCAGTACCACTCTATTTTGGATTACTGTGCAAGAATGGAACCTAGGGACATGGAGAACTGAGTGTGTCATAGGGCCAAAAAGCACAATGCCTATTCATCTACTTTTTGTCAAAACAATTTTAACCTGGGAAGAAGGTTGTGAAGGCCTCTTATGAACAAAATAAGATGTAGCATCAATTTGTGCATTGCTTATAATAATCCTGATTTTCCATATATTTAGGATAAATGGTACTGGTATTACCATAATGATACTCTGGAATTCTGCACCTTCTTTTGTAATGATACAAATATACTGTTACATAGGAACACGTGGCCTAAAGCAGCAAACCTCCACTGCACCTCACATACGACCATTTTTCTCCATCTTAGCTAGCTGTAGTATTTTACTTAAGACATTTTTCATCAATTGTATCGGAACACTGTTTTCCTGATTGGATGTATCTATTTGTTAATAGACTTGTTTGAGCAAGGATGCGATTTAGAATATTTTGAGTTGCCCTGTAAATGGCTAGAATAGCCAGACATCTCTTTTGCTTCCCCTCAACTATTCAGAATCTGAATTACATTTTGCTCTTACTGGCCCACTGTATGCAAAAGCACTTCCACTACTAAAATTCTCTGGGCAGAAATAGCACATCAAGGTAGGTCTCTGCTCTGTGTGTTCTAGAGGAGCCCTCCTAGTCAGAGCCTTTCTCCCAAAAGTGTTATTGTAAGGTTTCTTAAGAATTTATTTAAACCCTGGCATGCCTTATTCCATTCCACTTTAACAATAGAGGGATGTATTCTGCTGCCCTAAAAGACTTCCAACAGCAAGCTTCGGAGGTCGCGGACTGCCTGGCAGAGATCTCTGTGCCTTTAGAGGGGCTGCCAATATGCCAGCTCCAGGGAAGACCATGTAGCTTTGCTGTGCAGGCACCCTCTTTAGAGGGAAGGCACAGCAAAGTATTTTTGTTTTACAAATATAAATTCCCAAAATTGGAATTTGCTTTTGTGAAACAAAAACAAATGCATCTCGAACAGGAAAAGTAGGGTGGACGGTCTTAGGAACTTGACCTACAGCCCAATGTCCATGGGGTCTTCGGTCTAAAGTTTCCATTCGTGGAGCAACAGTTTACTCAACTAAAAAGAGCAGGAGAACAAGGTGTTTGGCAGTCAGGTTATGCTGTAACAATATTAACTGGTGTGATTCCGTCAGTCCCAAATCATGTTTAACACACTTCAAAATCCCCATTCTAATGAAGGATCTTCTACCACGCTGAATTATTGCCAGAAGACATGTTGCTTGATAGCATTTAGTCACATACAGCAGTCATACCTCATCGATACTAAATGGTATTATAATCACAACTTAAAGCTCCGGAACATCTGACAGAATCCATACAATTTCTTTTCAACTGTTTGAAAGACAAGGTTGTATAGCTTTTATGGGATAATCTGTAGCGAACAGAGAAACCTAGGCCGTATCTTTTTCATTATGGTTGTAGATATGGATTACATACATTATTTTCAATTGGGGGTGTAACTCGGGGTGCGTGGTTGGGGGTGGGGCGTAGGGCTGGTGTTAGCGTGTTGTTTTTGAAAGGCCTTGCTGCACTTGGGCGCGGTCTTATTATTGTAGTATTTGAAGATGTATACTATATCCCGGAGGTGAGGTGGGGGGATGATTGTGTGATAGCCATGTGTGGGGAGTTTGAGGGGGGGGGGGTCTGTTGGGGGATTCGTGTGCGTGTTTGTGTATGGGGCGGTGGGAATTGCGGAATCCGGCGTCACCGGGATGGCTCTGGGGGATGCAATGGGTGTCTTATATGTTTGTTTAAACTTTGAAAGAGAGTTGCCCATTCCATGGAGATGTGGCAGCAACGCGTCCCTCATGCTTCTTCTAGTAAAATAGTGTCTTCTTCCGCTGCGCCCCTTTTTACGACGGCTCCTCTACAGGCTTCTATCGGGGGACCCATAGGTGAATGCCAGTGTACTGTGATAGTTCGTTTTGCTAGGAGCAAGTCTAACGATGCGAATCGTGTTTCTATTTTCCTGCCTTTCTGATGCCTGAATATTCCTAGAGCGCAGGCCTCCAGTGTAATAAGGCCCGCTAGGCCTGTGTTCTCTTGTAATGTGTTGTGTATTTTCAACCAATAGGGCTGTAAGGTGGGACAGGTCCAGAGCATATGTATGAATGTGGCGCTGGGTAAGTGACCGCGCGGGCATTCAAATTGTGTCATAGGATAAAATCGCTGAAGTCTTGCTGGTTAGCAAGGAGCTCAGTTCACAGAAGAAGGCTTGTGGTGGGATTACTGGTACGTTTGCAAAGGGATGGAGGCGAGGCACCACTACCATTTTCGAAAGGGATACCTTTCCTATAGGGGGCCAGGGGTAGAAAACTCCAAATGTTAAATTGGGTTCAGATGCCCCTAAGCGCTTTGTAGTGGTTGCACTCAAGGAGGTCCTTCCGGGTGTGGGTGTGGTATAGCCTGATTCCTAGGCACCTATGGGCATCTCCGTTGTACGCTAGCCTGACCGCCCCAGCGTGTATTTCTTGTGGGGGAATGTCTGGGTGGAGAGAATAGATAGTGGATTGACCCCGGTTGACTTTTAGCCCAGACGCTTTACCAAAGTGGTCCAGAGTGGTCCAGAGGGCAACCCGGTCCATGGTGATGTCCCTTATATAGATTAATAGGTCGTACGCGTTCAGGGACATGCTGTGAATGCGATCTTCTAATGGGATGCCCCAGTGTTCTCCTCCCTCGTAAAGCCTGATTGCTAGTGGTTCCATTGCGAGGGGGAAGAGAATGGGAGATAGTGTGCACCTTTGGCGTATCCCTCGGGTCAGCTGGAAAGGAGATGAGATGTGTTGGCCAATGCGGACCCGAGATGCGAGACCCATGTAGAGCAGTTTGGTGTATGCCGTGGGCTTGGGACCGACCCCCATCCGCCACAGCACTGCAAACTGATATTGCCATGCCAGGGCTTTGAAGACTTATCAACACAACAAAGTACACCTGGGGGTCACAAAAATATGGTCAAACCAGAGTGGATCAAAACACCAATGCTACACAAAAGACACCATTGAAAACTTTATCCGTGTAAGTGAGACGCGGGCCACGTTGAGACTCAAGAGCATCTGGAGAAATGATTTCTATCAGAAGCCACACTGTACCGCCCTTTTTCTCATCATTTGGATTCTCCTCACCCAGGAGACAAAACGGCCGGTCAGATGTTACCGTGACCGAAGTGTGTGAGGTAAGGGATGTTTAAATGGTACACAAGAGTACATTAAACGTGGCAACTGAGAAGGCAGTGTTGTAGTGATAAAGCGGTGATAAGTGAAGGAAAATGTAAAATTAGGTGATTAGGTGGACAAACAACATTTATTAGTGTCCCCCAATCCCTAAGAATTAAAAAGCAAGTGTGAGTGCGGGTTTCAAAAAATCACCGCGCTCAATATTGGTCAACATGTTTCTGCATTATACTGAACCTAGTTTCAAAATGCATTCTTCAGGACCGAATGGTAAAAACACTGCTGATAGGATTAAAGAAAATAAAACCTGACCTTCAGGTATATACTCAACCGTATACTGTTGCATCACACGGTATTCAATCCACACGATAAGACAGACAAAATGAAGAAAAAGAACATGAAAAGGTCACATTCCTATGAATAAATACTGTGATGAATGCAAATTACACATGTATAAAACACATATTGCCAGCTGGCAAAACTCACCCAAATTTGATGGTTGAGAGGCTTCACCCCACCTGGCTACAGCGCAGGTATGAGGAGCACCGCTCTATAAAGAATTCATAAGTAATTTCCTTAGAGCGCGAAAATGAACAGATACATGAGTTCACAATATGGCCATCAACGCCCCACACGGTCCACACTGTCAAAATGCGGACCATCCCACTCGCACTCAACCCCACTCGTCAGATATTGGCAAACCAAGTATAAATGGAATTAACTGAGGTATCAATGGCTCAGAAAATCGAGCGTGTCAGCTGGTAAATACACTGCTCAAAATTAAAATACCGTTTGGTAATTTCTAAACACCACGCTAGTGTTATATATTTTCAGCGCGATCTCAATCAGGCAGCCAGAGTTGCAATGCGCCAGACCTGACGATCGCTTGATCAGTATCATTCAGCGCGTTCACAAATAGACGCCCAACGCGCACAAGACAGGCTCACGCTCCCTTACCTGTCCGTCGGTGTCTCCTGGCAGTCTACTGTACTGCTTGGGGGGGCACCGATGTGTCTTCCAAATGGATAGATATGCACTTCCTCATTGTGCAAGCGAGGATGTGATCACGTGATAGAATCACGTGATCACAGGCATGCTGGGATATGTAGTCCCACGCACAAAAAATGCAAAAAGTGCGTAAATTAGACTACAAGACAGGTCGGGCTGTGCGCCAGTCATGAATACGGACCAAAGCCAATTAGTCAGTCATAACCCCCCACCAAGAATGATTGTTAGGCAAATGGGATTAGATTTATAGAGGTACAGAAAAAATGGCGAAAACCCATACGATCACTAATCCAGAATACAAGTACAGGCCTCACAAGGACATCCAGGGAATGGGTTCGTTGAGTCCCTCCTTGTCACTGTTAAGGCGATACACCCACTTCTGTTCAATTTTGAAGAGAAACCTGCTGATGTCAGTACAGGAAAGGGGTATTTGAGGTTGTTCTAGGACCGTCCAACAGAAGTCTTCAGGACCGTGTCCCTTTTCAGGAAGTGTGCGGTGAGACGGGTGGCTTGTTTCTTACACCGCACTGTGCTTTTATGTTCTTGTAACCTTGTCCTGATCTTCCGGGTGGTCATGCCGACGTATCGCAATTGGCAAGGACAAGTTATTAGATATATCAAATTGCTGCTATTGCAGTTAGTGAACCTTTTCTGTGTCCACGGGCGATTAGTCCCGATATCGACCTCGGTTGATTTCTTGGTTTGGGGACAAACACTGCACGCCCCGCATGGATGGTGTCCAGAAACTGGAGGTAGATCCCACAGCGTCCCCACTTGCCTGGGTTCTTTATTACGCGGGCGCGTGTGGACCAATTGATCTTTTAGGTTCTGTCCTCTTTTGAAGGCGAAAATGGGTAAAGCGATATCATCGTTCCCAGTCTTCAAGATAGACCAATGTTTTTTTATGATTTTCTGCACCTGATTCGAGCAGGTATTAAATGTATTAACAAAGGCGATGCGATTGGTCTTCTCTTTTGGTGGCTGTATTTCTAGTAGAGACTCTCTATTATTGTTGGACGCCCTCTTCCTTGATTGCCTGATGATCTTTCTTGGGTAGTTCTTTTCACTCAGTTGGAATTCTAAGTTTTTCGAGTGAATATCAAAGGTTTCCTTGCTAGAACAGTTCCTTTGTACCCTCAAGAATTGCCCAAAGGGCAAATTGTCCCTTAGAGCCCGGGGATGACAGCTGTCATACCTTAGTAGGGCATTTCTGGCCATCGGCTTACGGTAAAGTTCCGATTGTATGCCATTAGTAGTGGCATGTAACCTCAAATCCAAAAAGGCCAGAGATGTTCTACTATGTTCAATAGTGAACTTCAGGTAAGCATTCTTTCTATTCAACCAGTCATGGAACAGTAGTAGATCTGCTTCAGTGCCCCGCCACACAACCAAAATGTCGTCAATGTATCTTTTCCATATATACAATGACGAAAGGTATGGATTGGTTGCCTTCAAAACCTCTTGCTGCTCGAAATGATGGACATAGAGGTTCGCCAGGCTCGGCGCAAAGACGCTGCCCATGCTGGTCCCTGACGTTTGCAGGTAGATGGTGTCCTCAAAGCCGAAATAATTTTCTTTCATGGCAATTTCAGCCAGATGCATGATGAAGCTCGTGGGCGTAATGGATTGAAGATCACTCTGTTCTAATAGTGCGCCGACCACTTCTAGAGTCTCAGTTTGGGGAATGGACGTATAGAGGGACTCTACGTCAAATGATACTAAGATGTCAGTTTCAGTGTTGTATTGTATTGTGGGTAGTAGTCTAAGGACATCCTTTGTATCCTGCAGGAAAGTAGGCATCGCTCTGACCATAGGATTCAAAAAATGATCAACAAAAGTTGAAAGCGGTTCCAAGACAGACCCAATTCCAGAAATTATCGGCCTGCCCGGTGGCGGCCGCTGAGGTTTGTGCACCTTTGGAAGGCAGTAGAAATAAGGAATTACAGGGTATTTAGTGATAAGGTATTGTCCTTCTTGGGGCGTTATCCACCCCTCACCTGTTGCTTCCTCTACCAAGTTGTTAATTTTGGTTTGTAATTTCTCTGTCGGATCCTCTCTCAATGGGAGATATGACCTCTGATCACTTAGTTGCCGGATGCACTCATTCCGGTATGTCTCAGTGTCTAGGATAACTATCGCCCCACCCTTATCGGCAGGCTTAATAGTAATCTTGTCATTAGATGTTAACAGACGTAGAGCAAGCTGTTCGTCTTTTGGGAGGTTCATAAAAGGTCTGGTCTCTGTTTTATAGATGCGATTGATATCACTCTCAACTGCAGCTTCAAATGTCATCACTTTCGGCGGTAAGGCGGCGGTAGGTGGAGTGAAATTGGAGGGTTTCCTTAGTCCAGTGTTATTGTCCTCGGGGACAGTACTTATTTGTTTCGAGTTAGAAAAGAAATAATGTAATCTTATTTTACGAAAGAACTTTGCAAGTTCGATTTGTGCCACGAAAGGATCCCCCTTCTGGGTAGCCACAAAACCCAAGCCTTTGTTAAGGAGACGCTCCTCAGTAGTGGAGAGTGTATGTGAACTAAGGTTCATTACGAGGCTTGTTGGTTGCTGGTCCCTGCAGTTTCCTGCGGCACTTTCTTTCCGCTGCGGAGAGTTTTCGGTTGTTGAGGATCCTCCGTGTTCCAATGCACTTGTGGTGTCGTGGTTCCTTGTCTCCTCCTGCCCCTGCCTCGTCTCGGGCCGAATCCTAAAAAAGGAAACGATCCTGGACCCTGTTGCATCGGAGGGGGGCCAAAAGGACCCATTTGCGGTGGACATTGAGGTCCGAACATCCAAGGATTGGCCGGCCACCAAGGTTGGAAATTGTTGAAATTCTGGGGATGATTGCCACCTCTCCAGTTTCTCCTGTTGCCTCGGCCTCTCGGGGTTTGGTCGGTAGATCCATGTTGTGAGGTGTCTGAATCACTGGATGCTCCATCCGAACTGGAGGTGCCATACGTAGAGCCACCTTTCTTTCCACCTCGGTTAAATGCTGGTGCTGTGTATGTGTCACTAGTGTATGGATATACACGCTCCATAGAAAATTTTGCTAAGTCCTTTTTGAACTTTTCTAACTTTGTGAAGACAATTGATTCTTTAAAGTCTTTATTGTTTTTATCACTCTCTTCCTGTCCCTTTTTGAACATTCCGCTTTTCAATGTGGTTTTAATGTGGCCCTCTAAGACCTGAATCTCAATTAATATCTTGTCCCCTATTCTTTTTGCGGTTTTTATGATCAGGATTAGCCAATCCCTCGTGCACCTCCAGGCTATCATCGACCAGTCCTTGAGGAATGCTTTATCATCAAGGAATAAGCGTGGTGCGTTGGTGACGATAAGACCTGAAGGTGCACAGTTGTCTCGAAGGTATTGTGCCATTATGAGTCCATGTACGGATGTTCTTGTGTGGGATTTTTTAAGGGCTAGAATTTTTACCCATCCATCATCATTATTAACGGTTTGAACCGAGACTGGAATAGAGTCTAGGAGACTAGGGTTTTCGTCCAGAATACTCTGAACCTCTGTACTCTCAAAAGCCAGGCCCCAGTTGGTTGCCATATCAGAACGGATGGAGGTGCACAAGTGGTGGAGGACTAGGTAGGCCACCCAGTGAACTCAACTGAACCGGAGACCAAGAGGTCAGCCAGTAATTTAAAAAGACCCACAGCCTTAGCTGTACAGTTCACGCACACAACAAACAATGAAATTGGGGTCTGAGGGCGAGTTTACCGACCAACCAGGTGCATGCCCCGAATTACAGTATCAACACAACAAAGTACACCTGGGGGTCACAAAAATATGGTCAAACCAGAGTGGATCAAAACACCAATGCTACACAAAAGACACCATTGAAAACTTTATCCGTGTAAGTGAGACGCGGGCCACGTTGAGACTCAAGAGCATCTGGAGAAGTGATTTCCATCAGAAGCCACACTGTACCGCCCTTTTTCTCATCATTTGGATTCTCCTCACCCAGGAGACAAAACGGCCGGTCAGATGTTACCGTGACCGAAGTGTGTGAGGTAAGGGATGTTTAAATGGTACACAAGAGTACATTAAACGTGGCAACTGAGAAGGCAGTGTTGTAGTGATAAAGCGGTGATAAGTGAAGGAAAATGTAAAATTAGGTGATTAGGTGGACAAACAACATTTATTAGTGTCCCCCAATCCCTAAGAATTAAAAAGCAAGTGTGAGTGCGGGTTTCAAAAAATCACCGCGCTCAATATTGGTCAACATGTTTCTGCATTATACTGAACCTAGTTTCAAAATGCATTCTTCAGGACCGAATGGTAAAAACACTGCTGATAGGATTAAAGAAAATAAAACCTGACCTTCAGGTATATACTCAACCGTATACTGTTGCATCACACGGTATTCAATCCACACGATAAGACAGACAAAATGAAGAAAAAGAACATGAAAAGGTCACATTCCTATGAATAAATACTGTGATGAATGCAAATTACACATGTATAAAACACATATTGCCAGCTGGCAAAACTCACCCAAATTTGATGGTTGAGAGGCTTCACCCCACCTGGCTACAGCGCAGGTATGAGGAGCACCGCTCTATAAAGAATTCATAAGTAATTTCCTTAGAGCGCGAAAATGAACAGATACATGAGTTCACAATATGGCCATCAACGCCCCACACGGTCCACACTGTCAAAATGCGGACCATCCCACTCGCACTCAACCCCACTCGTCAGATATTGGCAAACCAAGTATAAATGGAATTAACTGAGGTATCAATGGCTCAGAAAATCGAGCGTGTCAGCTGGTAAATACACTGCTCAAAATTAAAATACCGTTTGGTAATTTCTAAACACCACGCTAGTGTTATATATTTTCAGCGCGATCTCAATCAGGCAGCCAGAGTTGCAATGCGCCAGACCTGACGATCGCTTGATCAGTATCATTCAGCGCGTTCACAAATAGACGCCCAACGCGCACAAGACAGGCTCACGCTCCCTTACCTGTCCGTCGGTGTCTCCTGGCAGTCTACTGTACTGCTTGGGGGGGCACCGATGTGTCTTCCAAATGGATAGATATGCACTTCCTCATTGTGCAAGCGAGGATGTGATCACGTGATAGAATCACGTGATCACAGGCATGCTGGGATATGTAGTCCCACGCACAAAAAATGCAAAAAGTGCGTAAATTAGACTACAAGACAGGTCGGGCTGTGCGCCAGTCATGAATACGGACCAAAGCCAATTAGTCAGTCATAACCCCCCACCAAGAATGATTGTTAGGCAAATGGGATTAGATTTATAGAGGTACAGAAAAAATGGCGAAAACCCATACGATCACTAATCCAGAATACAAGTACAGGCCTCACAAGGACATCCAGGGAATGGGTTCGTTGAGTCCCTCCTTGTCACTGTTAAGGCGATACACCCACTTCTGTTCAATTTTGAAGAGAAACCTGCTGATGTCAGTACAGGAAAGGGGTATTTGAGGTTGTTCTAGGACCGTCCAACAGAAGTCTTCAGGACCGTGTCCCTTTTCCAGGAAGTGTGCGGTGAGACGGGTGGCTTGTTTCTTACACCGCACTGTGCTTTTATGTTCTTGTAACCTTGTCCTGATCTTCCGGGTGGTCATGCCGACGTATCGCAATTGGCAAGGACAAGTTATTAGATATATCAAATTGCTGCTATTGCAGTTAGTGAACCTTTTCTGTGTCCACGGGCGATTAGTCCCGATATCGACCTCGGTTGATTTCTTGGTTTGGGGACAAACACTGCACGCCCCGCATGGATGGTGTCCAGAAACTGGAGGTAGATCCCACAGCGTCCCCACTTGCCTGGGTTCTTTATTACGCGGGCGCGTGTGGACCAATTGATCTTTTAGGTTCTGTCCTCTTTTGAAGGCGAAAATGGGTAAAGCGATATCATCGTTCCCAGTCTTCAAGATAGACCAATGTTTTTTTATGATTTTCTGCACCTGATTCGAGCGGGTATTAAATGTATTAACAAAGGCGATGCGATTGGTCTTCTCTTTTGGTGGCTGTATTTCTAGTAGAGACTCTCTATTATTGTTGGACGCCCTCTTCCTTGATTGCCTGATGATCTTTCTTGGGTAGTTCTTTTCACTCAGTTGGAATTCTAAGTTTTTCGAGTGAATATCAAAGGTTTCCTTGCTAGAACAGTTCCTTTGTACCCTCAAGAATTGCCCAAAGGGCAAATTGTCCCTTAGAGCCCGGGGATGACAGCTGTCATACCTTAGTAGGGCATTTCTGGCCATCGGCTTACGGTAAAGTTCCGATTGTATGCCATTAGTAGTGGCATGTAACCTCAAATCCAAAAAGGCCAGAGATGTTCTACTATGTTCAATAGTGAACTTCAGGTAAGCATTCTTTCTATTCAACCAGTCATGGAACAGTAGTAGATCTGCTTCAGTGCCCCGCCACACAACCAAAATGTCGTCAATGTATCTTTTCCATATATACAATGACGAAAGGTATGGATTGGTTGCCTTCAAAACCTCTTGCTGCTCGAAATGATGGACATAGAGGTTCGCCAGGCTCGGCGCAAAGACGCTGCCCATGCTGGTCCCTGACGTTTGCAGGTAGATGGTGTCCTCAAAGCGGAAATAATTTTCTTTCATGGCAATTTCAGCCAGATGCATGATGAAGCTCGTGGGCGTAATGGATTGAAGATCACTCTGTTCTAATAGTGCGCCGACCACTTCTAGAGTCTCAGTTTGGGGAATGGACGTATAGAGGGACTCTACGTCAAATGATACTAAGATGTCAGTTTCAGTGTTGTATTGTATTGTGGGTAGTAGTCTAAGGACATCCTTTGTATCCTGCAGGAAAGTAGGCATCGCTCTGACCATAGGATTCAAAAAATGATCAACAAAAGTTGAAAGCGGTTCCAAGACAGACCCAATTCCAGAAATTATCGGCCTGCCCGGTGGCGGCCGCTGAGGTTTGTGCACCTTTGGAAGGCAGTAGAAATAAGGAATTACAGGGTATTTAGTGATAAGGTATTGTCCTTCTTGGGGCGTTATCCACCCCTCACCTGTTGCTTCCTCTACCAAGTTGTTAATTTTGGTTTGTAATTTCTCTGTCGGATCCTCTCTCAATGGGAGATATGACCTCTGATCACTTAGTTGCCGGATGCACTCATTCCGGTATGTCTCAGTGTCTAGGATAACTATCGCCCCACCCTTATCGGCAGGCTTAATAGTAATCTTGTCATTAGATGTTAACAGACGTAGAGCAAGCTGTTCGTCTTTTGGGAGGTTCATAAAAGGTCTGGTCTCTGTTTTATAGATGCGATTGATATCACTCTCAACTGCAGCTTCAAATGTCATCACTTTCGGCGGTAAGGCGGCGGTAGGTGGAGTGAAATTGGAGGGTTTCCTTAGTCCAGTGTTATTGTCCTCGGGGACAGTACTTATTTGTTTCGAGTTAGAAAAGAAATAATGTAATCTTATTTTACGAAAGAACTTTGCAAGTTCGATTTGTGCCACGAAAGGATCCCCCTTCTGGGTAGCCACAAAACCCAAGCCTTTGTTAAGGAGACGCTCCTCAGTAGTGGAGAGTGTATGTGAACTAAGGTTCATTACGAGGCTTGTTGGTTGCTGGTCCCTGCAGTTTCCTGCGGCACTTTCTTTCCGCTGCGGAGAGTTTTCGGTTGTTGAGGATCCTCCGTGTTCCAATGCACTTGTGGTGTCGTGGTTCCTTGTCTCCTCCTGCCCCTGCCTCGTCTCGGGCCGAATCCTAAAAAAGGAAACGATCCTGGACCCTGTTGCATCGGAGGGGGGCCAAAAGGACCCATTTGCGGTGGACATTGAGGTCCGAACATCCAAGGATTGGCCGGCCACCAAGGTTGGAAATTGTTGAAATTCTGGGGATGATTGCCACCTCTCCAGTTTCTCCTGTTGCCTCGGCCTCTCGGGGTTTGGTCGGTAGATCCATGTTGTGAGGTGTCTGAATCACTGGATGCTCCATCCGAACTGGAGGTGCCATACGTAGAGCCACCTTTCTTTCCACCTCGGTTAAATGCTGGTGCTGTGTATGTGTCACTAGTGTATGGATATACACGCTCCATAGAAAATTTTGCTAAGTCCTTTTTGAACTTTTCTAACTTTGTGAAGACAATTGATTCTTTAAAGTCTTTATTGTTTTTATCACTCTCTTCCTGTCCCTTTTTGAACATTCCGCTTTTCAATGTGGTTTTAATGTGGCCCTCTAAGACCTGAATCTCAATTAATATCTTGTCCGCTATTCTTTTTGCGGTTTTTATGATCAGGATTAGCCAATCCCTCGTGCACCTCCAGGCTATCATCGACCAGTCCTTGAGGAATGCTTTATCATCAAGGAATAAGCGTGGTGCGTTGGTGACGATAAGACCTGAAGGTGCACAGTTGTCTCGAAGGTATTGTGCCATTATGAGTCCATGTACGGATGTTCTTGTGTGGGATTTTTTAAGGGCTAGAATTTTTACCCATCCATCATCATTATTAACGGTTTGAACCGAGACTGGAATAGAGTCTAGGAGACTAGGGTTTTCGTCCAGAATACTCTGAACCTCTGTACTCTCAAAAGCCAGGCCCCAGTTGGTTGCCATATCAGAACGGATGGAGGTGCACAAGTGGTGGAGGACTAGGTAGGCCACCCAGTGAACTCAACTGAACCGGAGACCAAGAGGTCAGCCAGTAATTTAAAAAGACCCACAGCCTTAGCTGTACAGTTCACGCACACAACAAACAATGAAATTGGGGTCTGAGGGCGAGTTTACCGACCAACCAGGTGCATGCCCCGAATTACAGTATCAACACAACAAAGTACACCTGGGGGTCACAAAAATATGGTCAAACCAGAGTGGATCAAAACACCAATGCTACACAAAAGACACCATTGAAAACTTTATCCGTGTAAGTGAGACGCGGGCCACGTTGAGACTCAAGAGCATCTGGAGAAGTGATTTCCATCAGAAGCCACACTGTACCGCCCTTTTTCTCATCATTTGGATTCTCCTCACCCAGGAGACAAAACGGCCGGTCAGATGTTACCGTGACCGAAGTGTGTGAGGTAAGGGATGTTTAAATGGTACACAAGAGTACATTAAACGTGGCAACTGAGAAGGCAGTGTTGTAGTGATAAAGCGGTGATAAGTGAAGGAAAATGTAAAATTAGGTGATTAGGTGGACAAACAACATTTATTAGTGTCCCCCAATCCCTAAGAATTAAAAAGCAAGTGTGAGTGCGGGTTTCAAAAAATCACCGCGCTCAATATTGGTCAACATGTTTCTGCATTATACTGAACCTAGTTTCAAAATGCATTCTTCAGGACCGAATGGTAAAAACACTGCTGATAGGATTAAAGAAAATAAAACCTGACCTTCAGGTATATACTCAACCGTATACTGTTGCATCACACGGTATTCAATCCACACGATAAGACAGACAAAATGAAGAAAAAGAACATGAAAAGGTCACATTCCTATGAATAAATACTGTGATGAATGCAAATTACACATGTATAAAACACATATTGCCAGCTGGCAAAACTCACCCAAATTTGATGGTTGAGAGGCTTCACCCCACCTGGCTACAGCGCAGGTATGAGGAGCACCGCTCTATAAAGAATTCATAAGTAATTTCCTTAGAGCGCGAAAATGAACAGATACATGAGTTCACAATATGGCCATCAACGCCCCACACGGTCCACACTGTCAAAATGCGGACCATCCCACTCGCACTCAACCCCACTCGTCAGATATTGGCAAACCAAGTATAAATGGAATTAACTGAGGTATCAATGGCTCAGAAAATCGAGCGTGTCAGCTGGTAAATACACTGCTCAAAATTAAAATACCGTTTGGTAATTTCTAAACACCACGCTAGTGTTATATATTTTCAGCGCGATCTCAATCAGGCAGCCAGAGTTGCAATGCGCCAGACCTGACGATCGCTTGATCAGTATCATTCAGCGCGTTCACAAATAGACGCCCAACGCGCACAAGACAGGCTCACGCTCCCTTACCTGTCCGTCGGTGTCTCCTGGCAGTCTACTGTACTGCTTGGGGGGGCACCGATGTGTCTTCCAAATGGATAGATATGCACTTCCTCATTGTGCAAGCGAGGATGTGATCACGTGATAGAATCACGTGATCACAGGCATGCTGGGATATGTAGTCCCACGCACAAAAAATGCAAAAAGTGCGTAAATTAGACTACAAGACAGGTCGGGCTGTGCGCCAGTCATGAATACGGACCAAAGCCAATTAGTCAGTCATAACCCCCCACCAAGAATGATTGTTAGGCAAATGGGATTAGATTTATAGAGGTACAGAAAAAATGGCGAAAACCCATACGATCACTAATCCAGAATACAAGTACAGGCCTCACAAGGACATCCAGGGAATGGGTTCGTTGAGTCCCTCCTTGTCACTGTTAAGGCGATACACCCACTTCTGTTCAATTTTGAAGAGAAACCTGCTGATGTCAGTACAGGAAAGGGGTATTTGAGGTTGTTCTAGGACCGTCCAACAGAAGTCTTCAGGACCGTGTCCCTTTTCCAGGAAGTGTGCGGTGAGACGGGTGGCTTGTTTCTTACACCGCACTGTGCTTTTATGTTCTTGTAACCTTGTCCTGATCTTCCGGGTGGTCATGCCGACGTATCGCAATTGGCAAGGACAAGTTATTAGATATATCAAATTGCTGCTATTGCAGTTAGTGAACCTTTTCTGTGTCCACGGGCGATTAGTCCCGATATCGACCTCGGTTGATTTCTTGGTTTGGGGACAAACACTGCACGCCCCGCATGGATGGTGTCCAGAAACTGGAGGTAGATCCCACAGCGTCCCCACTTGCCTGGGTTCTTTATTACGCGGGCGCGTGTGGACCAATTGATCTTTTAGGTTCTGTCCTCTTTTGAAGGCGAAAATGGGTAAAGCGATATCATCGTTCCCAGTCTTCAAGATAGACCAATGTTTTTTTATGATTTTCTGCACCTGATTCGAGCGGGTATTAAATGTATTAACAAAGGCGATGCGATTGGTCTTCTCTTTTGGTGGCTGTATTTCTAGTAGAGACTCTCTATTATTGTTGGACGCCCTCTTCCTTGATTGCCTGATGATCTTTCTTGGGTAGTTCTTTTCACTCAGTTGGAATTCTAAGTTTTTCGAGTGAATATCAAAGGTTTCCTTGCTAGAACAGTTCCTTTGTACCCTCAAGAATTGCCCAAAGGGCAAATTGTCCCTTAGAGCCCGGGGATGACAGCTGTCATACCTTAGTAGGGCATTTCTGGCCATCAGCTTACGGTAAAGTTCCGATTGTATGCCATTAGTAGTGGCATGTAACCTCAAATCCAAAAAGGCCAGAGATGTTCTACTATGTTCAATAGTGAACTTCAGGTAAGCATTTTTTCTATTCAACCAGTCATGGAACAGTAGTAGATCTGCTTCAGTGCCCCGCCACACAACCAAAATGTCGTCAATGTATCTTTTCCATATATACAATGACGAAAGGTATGGATTGGTTGCCTTCAAAACCTCTTGCTGCTCGAAATGATGGACATAGAGGTTCGCCAGGCTCGGCGCAAAGACGCTGCCCATGCTGGTCCCTGACGTTTGCAGGTAGATGGTGTCCTCAAAGCGGAAATAATTTTCTTTCATGGCAATTTCAGCCAGATGCATGATGAAGCTCGTGGGCGTAATGGATTGAAGATCACTCTGTTCTAATAGTGCGCCGACCACTTCTAGAGTCTCAGTTTGGAGGACTAGGTAGGCCACTGGGTGGCCTACCTAGTCCTCCACCACTTGTGCACCTCCATCCGTTCTGATATGGCAACCAACTGGGGCCTGGCTTTTGAGAGTACAGAGGTTCAGAGTATTCTGGACGAAAACCCTAGTCTCCTAGACTCTATTCCAGTCTCGGTTCAAACCGTTAATAATGATGATGGATGGGTAAAAATTCTAGCCCTTAAAAAATCCCACACAAGAACATCCGTACATGGACTCATAATGGCACAATACCTTCGAGACAACTGTGCACCTTCAGGTCTTATCGTCACCAACGCACCACGCTTATTCCTTGATGATAAAGCATTCCTCAAGGACTGGTCGATGATAGCCTGGAGGTGCACGAGGGATTGGCTAATCCTGATCATAAAAACCGCAAAAAGAATAGCGGACAAGATATTAATTGAGATTCAGGTCTTAGAGGGCCACATTAAAACCACATTGAAAAGCGGAATGTTCAAAAAGGGACAGGAAGAGAGTGATAAAAACAATAAAGACTTTAAAGAATCAATTGTCTTCACAAAGTTAGAAAAGTTCAAAAAGGACTTAGCAAAATTTTCTATGGAGCGTGTATATCCATACACTAGTGACACATACACAGCACCAGCATTTAACCGAGGTGGAAAGAAAGGTGGCTCTACGTATGGCACCTCCAGTTCGGATGGAGCATCCAGTGATTCAGACACCTCACAACATGGATCTACCGACCAAACCCCGAGAGGCCGAGGCAACAGGAGAAACTGGAGAGGTGGCAATCATCCCCAGAATTTCAACAATTTCCAACCTTGGTGGCCGGCCAATCCTTGGATGTTCGGACCTCAATGTCCACCGCAAATGGGTCCTTTTGGCCCCCCTCCGATGCAACAGGGTCCAGGATCGTTTCCTTTTTTAGGATTCGGCCCGAGACGAGGCAGGGGCAGGAGGAGACAAGGAACCACGACACCACAAGTGCATTGGAACACGGAGGATCCTCAACAACCGAAAACTCTCCGCAGCGGAAAGAAAGTGCCGCAGGAAACTGCAGGGACCAGCAACCAACAAGCCTCGTAATGAACCTTAGTTCACATACACTCTCCACTACTGAGGAGCGTCTCCTTAACAAAGGCTTGGGTTTTGTGGCTACCCAGAAGGGGGATCCTTTCGTGGCACAAATCGAACTTGCAAAGTTCTTTCGTAAAATAAGATTACATTATTTCTTTTCTAACTCGAAACAAATAAGTACTGTCCCCGAGGACAATAACACTGGACTAAGGAAACCCTCCAATTTCACTCCACCTACCGCCGCCTTACCGCCGAAAGTGATGACATTTGAAGCTGCAGTTGAGAGTGATATCAATCGCATCTATAAAACAGAGACCAGACCTTTTATGAACCTCCCAAAAGACGAACAGCTTGCTCTACGTCTGTTAACATCTAATGACAAGATTACTATTAAGCCTGCCGATAAGGGTGGGGCGATAGTTATCCTAGACACTGAGACATACCGGAATGAGTGCATCCGGCAACTAAGTGATCAGAGGTCATATCTCCCATTGAGAGAGGATCCGACAGAGAAATTACAAACCAAAATTAACAACTTGGTAGAGGAAGCAACAGGTGAGGGGTGGATAACGCCCCAAGAAGGACAATACCTTATCACTAAATACCCTGTAATTCCTTATTTCTACTGCCTTCCAAAGGTGCACAAACCTCAGCGGCCGCCACCGGGCAGGCCGATAATTTCTGGAATTGGGTCTGTCTTGGAACCGCTTTCAACTTTTGTTGATCATTTTTTGAATCCTATGGTCAGAGCGATGCCTACTTTCCTGCAGGATACAAAGGATGTCCTTAGACTACTACCCACAATACAATACAACACTGAAACTGACATCTTAGTATCATTTGACGTAGAGTCCCTCTATACGTCCATTCCCCAAACTGAGACTCTAGAAGTGGTCGGCGCACTATTAGAACAGAGTGATCTTCAATCCATTACGCCCACGAGCTTCATCATGCATCTGGCTGAAATTGCCATGAAAGAAAATTATTTCCGCTTTGAGGACACCATCTACCTGCAAACGTCAGGGACCAGCATGGGCAGCGTCTTTGCGCCGAGCCTGGCGAACCTCTATGTCCATCATTTCGAGCAGCAAGAGGTTTTGAAGGCAACCAATCCATACCTTTCGTCATTGTATATATGGAAAAGATACATTGACGACATTTTGGTTGTGTGGCGGGGCACTGAAGCAGATCTACTACTGTTCCATGACTGGTTGAATAGAAAGAATGCTTACCTGAAGTTCACTATTGAACATAGTAGAACATCTCTGGCCTTTTTGGATTTGAGGTTACATGCCACTACTAATGGCATACAATCGGAACTTTACCGTAAGCCGATGGCCAGAAATGCCCTACTAAGGTATGACAGCTGTCATCCCCGGGCTCTAAGGGACAATTTGCCCTTTGGGCAATTCTTGAGGGTACAAAGGAACTGTTCTAGCAAGGAAACCTTTGATATTCACTCGAAAAACTTAGAATTCCAACTGAGTGAAAAGAACTACCCAAGAAAGATCATCAGGCAATCAAGGAAGAGGGCGTCCAACAATAATAGAGAGTCTCTACTAGAAATACAGCCACCAAAAGAGAAGACCAATCGCATCGCCTTTGTTAATACATTTAATACCCGCTCGAATCAGGTGCAGAAAATCATAAAAAAACATTGGTCTATCTTGAAGACTGGGAACGATGATATCGCTTTACCCATTTTCGCCTTCAAAAGAGGACAGAACCTAAAAGATCAATTGGTCCACACGCGCCCGCGTAATAAAGAACCCAGGCAAGTGGGGACGCTGTGGGATCTACCTCCAGTTTCTGGACACCATCCATGCGGGGCGTGCAGTGTTTGTCCCCAAACCAAGAAATCAACCGAGGTCGATATCGGGACTAATCGCCCGTGGACACAGAAAAGGTTCACTAACTGCAATAGCAGCAATTTGATATATCTAATAACTTGTCCTTGCCAATTGCGATACGTCGGCATGACCACCCGGAAGATCAGGACAAGGTTACAAGAACATAAAAGCACAGTGCGGTGTAAGAAACAAGCCACCCGTCTCACCGCACACTTCCTGAAAAGGGACACGGTCCTGAAGACTTCTGTTGGACGGTCCTAGAACAACCTCAAATACCCCTTTCCTGTACTGACATCAGCAGGTTTCTCTTCAAAATTGAACAGAAGTGGGTGTATCGCCTTAACAGTGACAAGGAGGGACTCAACGAACCCATTCCCTGGATGTCCTTGTGAGGCCTGTACTTGTATTCTGGATTAGTGATCGTATGGGTTTTCGCCATTTTTTCTGTACCTCTATAAATCTAATCCCATTTGCCTAACAATCATTCTTGGTGGGGGGTTATGACTGACTAATTGGCTTTGGTCCGTATTCATGACTGGCGCACAGCCCGACCTGTCTTGTAGTCTAATTTACGCACTTTTTGCATTTTTTGTGCGTGGGACTACATATCCCAGCATGCCTGTGATCACGTGATTCTATCACGTGATCACATCCTCGCTTGCACAATGAGGAAGTGCATATCTATCCATTTGGAAGACACATCGGTGCCCCCCCAAGCAGTACAGTAGACTGCCAGGAGACACCGACGGACAGGTAAGGGAGCGTGAGCCTGTCTTGTGCGCGTTGGGCGTCTATTTGTGAACGCGCTGAATGATACTGATCAAGCGATCGTCAGGTCTGGCGCATTGCAACTCTGGCTGCCTGATTGAGATCGCGCTGAAAATATATAACACTAGCGTGGTGTTTAGAAATTACCAAACGGTATTTTAATTTTGAGCAGTGTATTTACCAGCTGACACGCTCGATTTTCTGAGCCATTGATACCTCAGTTAATTCCATTTATACTTGGTTTGCCAATATCTGACGAGTGGGGTTGAGTGCGAGTGGGATGGTCCGCATTTTGACAGTGTGGACCGTGTGGGGCGTTGATGGCCATATTGTGAACTCATGTATCTGTTCATTTTCGCGCTCTAAGGAAATTACTTATGAATTCTTTATAGAGCGGTGCTCCTCATACCTGCGCTGTAGCCAGGTGGGGTGAAGCCTCTCAACCATCAAATTTGGGTGAGTTTTGCCAGCTGGCAATATGTGTTTTATACATGTGTAATTTGCATTCATCACAGTATTTATTCATAGGAATGTGACCTTTTCATGTTCTTTTTCTTCATTTTGTCTGTCTTATCGTGTGGATTGAATACCGTGTGATGCAACAGTATACGGTTGAGTATATACCTGAAGGTCAGGTTTTATTTTCTTTAATCCTATCAGCAGTGTTTTTACCATTCGGTCCTGAAGAATGCATTTTGAAACTAGGTTCAGTATAATGCAGAAACATGTTGACCAATATTGAGCGCGGTGATTTTTTGAAACCCGCACTCACACTTGCTTTTTAATTCTTAGGGATTGGGGGACACTAATAAATGTTGTTTGTCCACCTAATCACCTAATTTTACATTTTCCTTCACTTATCACCGCTTTATCACTACAACACTGCCTTCTCAGTTGCCACGTTTAATGTACTCTTGTGTACCATTTAAACATCCCTTACCTCACACACTTCGGTCACGGTAACATCTGACCGGCCGTTTTGTCTCCTGGGTGAGGAGAATCCAAATGATGAGAAAAAGGGCGGTACAGTGTGGCTTCTGATGGAAATCACTTCTCCAGATGCTCTTGAGTCTCAACGTGGCCCGCGTCTCACTTACACGGATAAAGTTTTCAATGGTGTCTTTTGTGTAGCATTGGTGTTTTGATCCACTCTGGTTTGACCATATTTTTGTGACCCCCAGGTGTACTTTGTTGTGTTGATACTGTAATTCGGGGCATGCACCTGGTTGGTCGGTAAACTCGCCCTCAGACCCCAATTTCATTGTTTGTTGTGTGCGTGAACTGTACAGCTAAGGCTGTGGGTCTTTTTAAATTACTGGCTGACCTCTTGGTCTCCGGTTCAGTTGAGTTCACTGGGTGGCCTACCTAGTCCTCCACCACTTGGGCACCTCCATCCGTTCTGATATGGCAACCAACTGGGGCCTGGCTTTTGAGAGTACAGAGGTTCAGAGTATTCTGGACGAAAACCCTAGTCTCCTAGACTCTATTCCAGTCTCGGTTCAAACCGTTAATAATGATGATGGATGGGTAAAAATTCTAGCCCTTAAAAAATCCCACACAAGAACATCCGTACATGGACTCATAATGGCACAATACCTTCGAGACAACTGTGCACCTTCAGGTCTTATCGTCACCAACGCACCACGCTTATTCCTTGATGATAAAGCATTCCTCAAGGACTGGTCGATGATAGCCTGGAGGTGCACGAGGGATTGGCTAATCCTGATCATAAAAACCGCAAAAAGAATAGCGGACAAGATATTAATTGAGATTCAGGTCTTAGAGGGCCACATTAAAACCACATTGAAAAGCGGAATGTTCAAAAAGGGACAGGAAGAGAGTGATAAAAACAATAAAGACTTTAAAGAATCAATTGTCTTCACAAAGTTAGAAAAGTTCAAAAAGGACTTAGCAAAATTTTCTATGGAGCGTGTATATCCATACACTAGTGACACATACACAGCACCAGCATTTAACCGAGGTGGAAAGAAAGGTGGCTCTACGTATGGCACCTCCAGTTCGGATGGAGCATCCAGTGATTCAGACACCTCACAACATGGATCTACCGACCAAACCCCGAGAGGCCGAGGCAACAGGAGAAACTGGAGAGGTGGCAATCATCCCCAGAATTTCAACAATTTCCAACCTTGGTGGCCGGCCAATCCTTGGATGTTCGGACCTCAATGTCCACCGCAAATGGGTCCTTTTGGCCCCCCTCCGATGCAACAGGGTCCAGGATCGTTTCCTTTTTTAGGATTCGGCCCGAGACGAGGCAGGGGCAGGAGGAGACAAGGAACCACGACACCACAAGTGCATTGGAACACGGAGGATCCTCAACAACCGAAAACTCTCCGCAGCGGAAAGAAAGTGCCGCAGGAAACTGCAGGGACCAGCAACCAACAAGCCTCGTAATGAACCTTAGTTCACATACACTCTCCACTACTGAGGAGCGTCTCCTTAACAAAGGCTTGGGTTTTGTGGCTACCCAGAAGGGGGATCCTTTCGTGGCACAAATCGAACTTGCAAAGTTCTTTCGTAAAATAAGATTACATTATTTCTTTTCTAACTCGAAACAAATAAGTACTGTCCCCGAGGACAATAACACTGGACTAAGGAAACCCTCCAATTTCACTCCACCTACCGCCGCCTTACCGCCGAAAGTGATGACATTTGAAGCTGCAGTTGAGAGTGATATCAATCGCATCTATAAAACAGAGACCAGACCTTTTATGAACCTCCCAAAAGACGAACAGCTTGCTCTACGTCTGTTAACATCTAATGACAAGATTACTATTAAGCCTGCCGATAAGGGTGGGGCGATAGTTATCCTAGACACTGAGACATACCGGAATGAGTGCATCCGGCAACTAAGTGATCAGAGGTCATATCTCCCATTGAGAGAGGATCCGACAGAGAAATTACAAACCAAAATTAACAACTTGGTAGAGGAAGCAACAGGTGAGGGGTGGATAACGCCCCAAGAAGGACAATACCTTATCACTAAATACCCTGTAATTCCTTATTTCTACTGCCTTCCAAAGGTGCACAAACCTCAGCGGCCGCCACCGGGCAGGCCGATAATTTCTGGAATTGGGTCTGTCTTGGAACCGCTTTCAACTTTTGTTGATCATTTTTTGAATCCTATGGTCAGAGCGATGCCTACTTTCCTGCAGGATACAAAGGATGTCCTTAGACTACTACCCACAATACAATACAACACTGAAACTGACATCTTAGTATCATTTGACGTAGAGTCCCTCTATACGTCCATTCCCCAAACTGAGACTCTAGAAGTGGTCGGCGCACTATTAGAACAGAGTGATCTTCAATCCATTACGCCCACGAGCTTCATCATGCATCTGGCTGAAATTGCCATGAAAGAAAATTATTTCCGCTTTGAGGACACCATCTACCTGCAAACGTCAGGGACCAGCATGGGCAGCGTCTTTGCGCCGAGCCTGGCGAACCTCTATGTCCATCATTTCGAGCAGCAAGAGGTTTTGAAGGCAACCAATCCATACCTTTCGTCATTGTATATATGGAAAAGATACATTGACGACATTTTGGTTGTGTGGCGGGGCACTGAAGCAGATCTACTACTGTTCCATGACTGGTTGAATAGAAAGAATGCTTACCTGAAGTTCACTATTGAACATAGTAGAACATCTCTGGCCTTTTTGGATTTGAGGTTACATGCCACTACTAATGGCATACAATCGGAACTTTACCGTAAGCCGATGGCCAGAAATGCCCTACTAAGGTATGACAGCTGTCATCCCCGGGCTCTAAGGGACAATTTGCCCTTTGGGCAATTCTTGAGGGTACAAAGGAACTGTTCTAGCAAGGAAACCTTTGATATTCACTCGAAAAACTTAGAATTCCAACTGAGTGAAAAGAACTACCCAAGAAAGATCATCAGGCAATCAAGGAAGAGGGCGTCCAACAATAATAGAGAGTCTCTACTAGAAATACAGCCACCAAAAGAGAAGACCAATCGCATCGCCTTTGTTAATACATTTAATACCCGCTCGAATCAGGTGCAGAAAATCATAAAAAAACATTGGTCTATCTTGAAGACTGGGAACGATGATATCGCTTTACCCATTTTCGCCTTCAAAAGAGGACAGAACCTAAAAGATCAATTGGTCCACACGCGCCCGCGTAATAAAGAACCCAGGCAAGTGGGGACGCTGTGGGATCTACCTCCAGTTTCTGGACACCATCCATGCGGGGCGTGCAGTGTTTGTCCCCAAACCAAGAAATCAACCGAGGTCGATATCGGGACTAATCGCCCGTGGACACAGAAAAGGTTCACTAACTGCAATAGCAGCAATTTGATATATCTAATAACTTGTCCTTGCCAATTGCGATACGTCGGCATGACCACCCGGAAGATCAGGACAAGGTTACAAGAACATAAAAGCACAGTGCGGTGTAAGAAACAAGCCACCCGTCTCACCGCACACTTCCTGGAAAAGGGACACGGTCCTGAAGACTTCTGTTGGACGGTCCTAGAACAACCTCAAATACCCCTTTCCTGTACTGACATCAGCAGGTTTCTCTTCAAAATTGAACAGAAGTGGGTGTATCGCCTTAACAGTGACAAGGAGGGACTCAACGAACCCATTCCCTGGATGTCCTTGTGAGGCCTGTACTTGTATTCTGGATTAGTGATCGTATGGGTTTTCGCCATTTTTTCTGTACCTCTATAAATCTAATCCCATTTGCCTAACAATCATTCTTGGTGGGGGGTTATGACTGACTAATTGGCTTTGGTCCGTATTCATGACTGGCGCACAGCCCGACCTGTCTTGTAGTCTAATTTACGCACTTTTTGCATTTTTTGTGCGTGGGACTACATATCCCAGCATGCCTGTGATCACGTGATTCTATCACGTGATCACATCCTCGCTTGCACAATGAGGAAGTGCATATCTATCCATTTGGAAGACACATCGGTGCCCCCCCAAGCAGTACAGTAGACTGCCAGGAGACACCGACGGACAGGTAAGGGAGCGTGAGCCTGTCTTGTGCGCGTTGGGCGTCTATTTGTGAACGCGCTGAATGATACTGATCAAGCGATCGTCAGGTCTGGCGCATTGCAACTCTGGCTGCCTGATTGAGATCGCGCTGAAAATATATAACACTAGCGTGGTGTTTAGAAATTACCAAACGGTATTTTAATTTTGAGCAGTGTATTTACCAGCTGACACGCTCGATTTTCTGAGCCATTGATACCTCAGTTAATTCCATTTATACTTGGTTTGCCAATATCTGACGAGTGGGGTTGAGTGCGAGTGGGATGGTCCGCATTTTGACAGTGTGGACCGTGTGGGGCGTTGATGGCCATATTGTGAACTCATGTATCTGTTCATTTTCGCGCTCTAAGGAAATTACTTATGAATTCTTTATAGAGCGGTGCTCCTCATACCTGCGCTGTAGCCAGGTGGGGTGAAGCCTCTCAACCATCAAATTTGGGTGAGTTTTGCCAGCTGGCAATATGTGTTTTATACATGTGTAATTTGCATTCATCACAGTATTTATTCATAGGAATGTGACCTTTTCATGTTCTTTTTCTTCATTTTGTCTGTCTTATCGTGTGGATTGAATACCGTGTGATGCAACAGTATACGGTTGAGTATATACCTGAAGGTCAGGTTTTATTTTCTTTAATCCTATCAGCAGTGTTTTTACCATTCGGTCCTGAAGAATGCATTTTGAAACTAGGTTCAGTATAATGCAGAAACATGTTGACCAATATTGAGCGCGGTGATTTTTTGAAACCCGCACTCACACTTGCTTTTTAATTCTTAGGGATTGGGGGACACTAATAAATGTTGTTTGTCCACCTAATCACCTAATTTTACATTTTCCTTCACTTATCACCGCTTTATCACTACAACACTGCCTTCTCAGTTGCCACGTTTAATGTACTCTTGTGTACCATTTAAACATCCCTTACCTCACACACTTCGGTCACGGTAACATCTGACCGGCCGTTTTGTCTCCTGGGTGAGGAGAATCCAAATGATGAGAAAAAGGGCGGTACAGTGTGGCTTCTGATGGAAATCATTTCTCCAGATGCTCTTGAGTCTCAACGTGGCCCGCGTCTCACTTACACGGATAAAGTTTTCAATGGTGTCTTTTGTGTAGCATTGGTGTTTTGATCCACTCTGGTTTGACCATATTTTTGTGACCCCCAGGTGTACTTTGTTGTGTTGATACTGTAATTCGGGGCATGCACCTGGTTGGTCGGTAAACTCGCCCTCAGACCCCAATTTCATTGTTTGTTGTGTGCGTGAACTGTACAGCTAAGGCTGTGGGTCTTTTTAAATTACTGGCTGACCTCTTGGTCTCCGGTTCAGTTGAGTTCACTGGGTGGCCTACCTAGTCCTCCACCACTTGTGCACCTCCATCCGTTCTGATATGGCAACCAACTGGGGCCTGGCTTTTGAGAGTACAGAGGTTCAGAGTATTCTGGACGAAAACCCTAGTCTCCTAGACTCTATTCCAGTCTCGGTTCAAACCGTTAATAATGATGATGGATGGGTAAAAATTCTAGCCCTTAAAAAATCCCACACAAGAACATCCGTACATGGACTCATAATGGCACAATACCTTCGAGACAACTGTGCACCTTCAGGTCTTATCGTCACCAACGCACCACGCTTATTCCTTGATGATAAAGCATTCCTCAAGGACTGGTCGATGATAGCCTGGAGGTGCACGAGGGATTGGCTAATCCTGATCATAAAAACCGCAAAAAGAATAGCGGACAAGATATTAATTGAGATTCAGGTCTTAGAGGGCCACATTAAAACCACATTGAAAAGCGGAATGTTCAAAAAGGGACAGGAAGAGAGTGATAAAAACAATAAAGACTTTAAAGAATCAATTGTCTTCACAAAGTTAGAAAAGTTCAAAAAGGACTTAGCAAAATTTTCTATGGAGCGTGTATATCCATACACTAGTGACACATACACAGCACCAGCATTTAACCGAGGTGGAAAGAAAGGTGGCTCTACGTATGGCACCTCCAGTTCGGATGGAGCATCCAGTGATTCAGACACCTCACAACATGGATCTACCGACCAAACCCCGAGAGGCCGAGGCAACAGGAGAAACTGGAGAGGTGGCAATCATCCCCAGAATTTCAACAATTTCCAACCTTGGTGGCCGGCCAATCCTTGGATGTTCGGACCTCAATGTCCACCGCAAATGGGTCCTTTTGGCCCCCCTCCGATGCAACAGGGTCCAGGATCGTTTCCTTTTTTAGGATTCGGCCCGAGACGAGGCAGGGGCAGGAGGAGACAAGGAACCACGACACCACAAGTGCATTGGAACACGGAGGATCCTCAACAACCGAAAACTCTCCGCAGCGGAAAGAAAGTGCCGCAGGAAACTGCAGGGACCAGCAACCAACAAGCCTCGTAATGAACCTTAGTTCACATACACTCTCCACTACTGAGGAGCGTCTCCTTAACAAAGGCTTGGGTTTTGTGGCTACCCAGAAGGGGGATCCTTTCGTGGCACAAATCGAACTTGCAAAGTTCTTTCGTAAAATAAGATTACATTATTTCTTTTCTAACTCGAAACAA
The DNA here is from genome assembly GCF_964261635.1 of Lissotriton helveticus. Lineage (NCBI taxonomy): Eukaryota > Metazoa > Chordata > Amphibia > Caudata > Salamandridae > Lissotriton > Lissotriton helveticus. The sequence continues at coordinate 1,752,803,692 of NC_136067.1, forward strand.
ATAAGTACTGTCCCCGAGGACAATAACACTGGACAAAGGAAACCCTCCAATTTCACTCCACCTACCGCCGCCTTACCGCCGAAAGTGATGACATTTGAAGCTGCAGTTGAGAGTGATATCAATCGCATCTATAAAACAGAGACCAGACCTTTTATGAACCTCCCAAAAGACGAACAGCTTGCTCTACGTCTGTTAACATCTAATGACAAGATTACTATTAAGCCTGCCGATAAGGGTGGGGCGATAGTTATCCTAGACACTGAGACATACCGGAATGAGTGCATCCGGCAACTAAGTGATCAGAGGTCATATCTCCCATTGAGAGAGGATCCGACAGAGAAATTACAAACCAAAATTAACAACTTGGTAGAGGAAGCAACAGGTGAGGGGTGGATAACGCCCCAAGAAGGACAATACCTTATCACTAAATACCCTGTAATTCCTTATTTCTACTGCCTTCCAAAGGTGCACAAACCTCAGCGGCCGCCACCGGGCAGGCCGATAATTTCTGGAATTGGGTCTGTCTTGGAACCGCTTTCAACTTTTGTTGATCATTTTTTGAATCCTATGGTCAGAGCGATGCCTACTTTCCTGCAGGATACAAAGGATGTCCTTAGACTACTACCCACAATACAATACAACACTGAAACTGACATCTTAGTATCATTTGACGTAGAGTCCCTCTATACGTCCATTCCCCAAACTGAGACTCTAGAAGTGGTCGGCGCACTATTAGAACAGAGTGATCTTCAATCCATTACGCCCACGAGCTTCATCATGCATCTGGCTGAAATTGCCATGAAAGAAAATTATTTCCGCTTTGAGGACACCATCTACCTGCAAACGTCAGGGACCAGCATGGGCAGCGTCTTTGCGCCGAGCCTGGCGAACCTCTATGTCCATCATTTCGAGCAGCAAGAGGTTTTGAAGGCAACCAATCCATACCTTTCGTCATTGTATATATGGAAAAGATACATTGACGACATTTTGGTTGTGTGGCGGGGCACTGAAGCAGATCTACTACTGTTCCATGACTGGTTGAATAGAAAGAATGCTTACCTGAAGTTCACTATTGAACATAGTAGAACATCTCTGGCCTTTTTGGATTTGAGGTTACATGCCACTACTAATGGCATACAATCGGAACTTTACCGTAAGCCGATGGCCAGAAATGCCCTACTAAGGTATGACAGCTGTCATCCCCGGGCTCTAAGGGACAATTTGCCCTTTGGGCAATTCTTGAGGGTACAAAGGAACTGTTCTAGCAAGGAAACCTTTGATATTCACTCGAAAAACTTAGAATTCCAACTGAGTGAAAAGAACTACCCAAGAAAGATCATCAGGCAATCAAGGAAGAGGGCGTCCAACAATAATAGAGAGTCTCTACTAGAAATACAGCCACCAAAAGAGAAGACCAATCGCATCGCCTTTGTTAATACATTTAATACCCGCTCGAATCAGGTGCAGAAAATCATAAAAAAACATTGGTCTATCTTGAAGACTGGGAACGATGATATCGCTTTACCCATTTTCGCCTTCAAAAGAGGACAGAACCTAAAAGATCAATTGGTCCACACGCGCCCGCGTAATAAAGAACCCAGGCAAGTGGGGACGCTGTGGGATCTACCTCCAGTTTCTGGACACCATCCATGCGGGGCGTGCAGTGTTTGTCCCCAAACCAAGAAATCAACCGAGGTCGATATCGGGACTAATCGCCCGTGGACACAGAAAAGGTTCACTAACTGCAATAGCAGCAATTTGATATATCTAATAACTTGTCCTTGCCAATTGCGATACGTCGGCATGACCACCCGGAAGATCAGGACAAGGTTACAAGAACATAAAAGCACAGTGCGGTGTAAGAAACAAGCCACCCGTCTCACCGCACACTTCCTGGAAAAGGGACACGGTCCTGAAGACTTCTGTTGGACGGTCCTAGAACAACCTCAAATACCCCTTTCCTGTACTGACATCAGCAGGTTTCTCTTCAAAATTGAACAGAAGTGGGTGTATCGCCTTAACAGTGACAAGGAGGGACTCAACGAACCCATTCCCTGGATGTCCTTGTGAGGCCTGTACTTGTATTCTGGATTAGTGATCGTATGGGTTTTCGCCATTTTTTCTGTACCTCTATAAATCTAATCCCATTTGCCTAACAATCATTCTTGGTGGGGGGTTATGACTGACTAATTGGCTTTGGTCCGTATTCATGACTGGCGCACAGCCCGACCTGTCTTGTAGTCTAATTTACGCACTTTTTGAATTTTTTGTGCGTGGGACTACATATCCCAGCATGCCTGTGATCACGTGATTCTATCACGTGATCACATCCTCGCTTGCACAATGAGGAAGTGCATATCTATCCATTTGGAAGACACATCGGTGCCCCCCCAAGCAGTACAGTAGACTGCCAGGAGACACCGACGGACAGGTAAGGGAGCGTGAGCCTGTCTTGTGCGCGTTGGGCGTCTATTTGTGAACGCGCTGAATGATACTGATCAAGCGATCGTCAGGTCTGGCGCATTGCAACTCTGGCTGCCTGATTGAGATCGCGCTGAAAATATATAACACTAGCGTGGTGTTTAGAAATTACCAAACGGTATTTTAATTTTGAGCAGTGTATTTACCAGCTGACACGCTCGATTTTCTGAGCCATTGATACCTCAGTTAATTCCATTTATACTTGGTTTGCCAATATCTGACGAGTGGGGTTGAGTGCGAGTGGGATGGTCCGCATTTTGACAGTGTGGACCGTGTGGGGCGTTGATGGCCATATTGTGAACTCATGTATCTGTTCATTTTCGCGCTCTAAGGAAATTACTTATGAATTCTTTATAGAGCGGTGCTCCTCATACCTGCGCTGTAGCCAGGTGGGGTGAAGCCTCTCAACCATCAAATTTGGGTGAGTTTTGCCAGCTGGCAATATGTGTTTTATACATGTGTAATTTGCATTCATCACAGTATTTATTCATAGGAATGTGACCTTTTCATGTTCTTTTTCTTCATTTTGTCTGTCTTATCGTGTGGATTGAATACCGTGTGATGCAACAGTATACGGTTGAGTATATACCTGAAGGTCAGGTTTTATTTTCTTTAATCCTATCAGCAGTGTTTTTACCATTCGGTCCTGAAGAATGCATTTTGAAACTAGGTTCAGTATAATGCAGAAACATGTTGACCAATATTGAGCGCGGTGATTTTTTGAAACCCGCACTCACACTTGCTTTTTAATTCTTAGGGATTGGGGGACACTAATAAATGTTGTTTGTCCACCTAATCACCTAATTTTACATTTTCCTTCACTTATCACCGCTTTATCACTACAACACTGCCTTCTCAGTTGCCACGTTTAATGTACTCTTGTGTACCATTTAAACATCCCTTACCTCACACACTTCGGTCACGGTAACATCTGACCGGCCGTTTTGTCTCCTGGGTGAGGAGAATCCAAATGATGAGAAAAAGGGCGGTACAGTGTGGCTTCTGATGGAAATCATTTCTCCAGATGCTCTTGAGTCTCAACGTGGCCCGCGTCTCACTTACACGGATAAAGTTTTCAATGGTGTCTTTTGTGTAGCATTGGTGTTTTGATCCACTCTGGTTTGACCATATTTTTGTGACCCCCAGGTGTACTTTGTTGTGTTGATACTGTAATTCGGGGCATGCACCTGGTTGGTCGGTAAACTCGCCCTCAGACCCCAATTTCATTGTTTGTTGTGTCTTTGAAGACTTATTCCAGATCCAAAATGAGGCACGTGGCATTGGGAAAGTGGCCCCTTGCCCAATCTTTTTTTTCAAAACCGTAGGCCCCTTGCCCAATCTTGGACATGGAAGTCTGCGGATATTCTGGGAGGTGCTTCTCCCAGGTACGAATCCGCTTTGGTAAGGGTGTATCAGACTGGGGAGTGTCCCCGTGAACCTGTCCGCTAGGATCTTGCCCAAGATTTTGAAGTCCGATGATAGCAGTGTGATTGGCCGGCACGAAGATCGTTATAGGTGGTCTCAAAACGATTGAGGGAAAGTCACTAGCGTGGATTCACACATGGATTTAGGAAGTTCCCCGTTTCTAATGCCGCATTGATGACTGTTTCTAGTCTCGGGCCTAACGGAGATCAGAATGTGCTGTAGTATTCCTATGGAAGGGCGTCGTAGCCTGGGGCTTTGTTTCTGGCTGAGTTGTGGATCTCAGTTTTGATTTCTGCTGGTGTGATCTGTTCTTCTAGGAAGGTCTTATCTGAGGTGGTTAGTCGTGTCATGGTGATGGGAATCGGGATCTTCTTTATGTGGTCCGTTCTATCTAGTCCCAGCTCTTTATATATTTCCGCCTAGTCCTCTGAAAGGCCTGCAAGATCTCTGCTTGTGTGTGGGTGATGAGGCTTGCTGAAGTTGTTATGCTGGTGACTGAATATGAATCTCGGTTTTGCCGAATTAGCCAGGCCAGCAGGGTCCCGGCTCGGTCCCCTTCTCTGTGGGCTCTAGCATCGTATGCTCTAAAGTAGAGTTCTTCAATCTGTGGGGCGCGCCCTCCTGGGGGGCACGACACCATCATAGGGGGGGGCGCGCACTCCACTCTAATTTTACCTTTGTTCTCTGCGTCGCAAGTCTTCTTAGAACACCCCATATGGTTGGAGGGAGGGGAAATGGACGGGGCACAAAGTGCCCATGCTTTTGTTATGTTAAGCGACTCAGGAGGGGTTATTTCATATAGCTGAAATGCTTCAGCTGCAGTGAGGAGGCATGAAGTCTCCTCTGCTAAAACCGAAGGTAAACAAACAGACCGGCTTGTTCCTTCGAATTCGTTATTATAGTAGCGGAGACTCCCAGCCTCGCACTGCAGCTGAAATGCCTGTCTGTTCGTTTGCTTTCAGTTTAAGCAGTGGAGACATCCTGCCTCTCACTGCAGCTGAAGCATTTCAGCTCTATGAATTAACCCCCTCCTGGGAGGGTTAGCTCTTCCTAGAAAGGAGACAAAGTTTCTTTTAAAACTACACAGACAGGCGTGCAAAATGCCAGCCAGCCAGGTGTTCTTTTAAACAGACTGCAGATTGCTTGACTATAAATAAAGAAGCATGTTCCCTTTTATTATCAGCCATAGATTATTCAGGCAGCCCTAGAACACAAATAGAAGTTATTTCTATTTATATTTGCTGTTCAAAGTATGCATGAACAAGTACTGACAATACAACTCTAGGTGACTGCTTAATTTTGTACCGCCTGGGACATCAAAATAATGAGCTGGCAACCTTAATCACAAAACTGGGAGTTTGTTGCAGGATTACCACATTATTTATTTCTTCCACCCTGATCCTTGGTTACTGCCATATTAGCAATAGTTTAAAACATTTGAAAGCCTACGCTGCCGTCAATAACATTCTGACTTACTTCAAGTGTCTGGGAATGCACCTTGCATTCAGACAACTCGCTCCTCATTCGCGCCCTTCATTTTCACGCTCACCCTGCACTCACACTGATTCCCCATGCACTCACACCATTCACCCACTTACCCTGCACTCACAGTGATCACTCTTCACTCACAATGCACTTGCACTGTTCACCCTCTAGCTCACCCTGCAATCACACAAGCACACTCCTCAACCTGCGCTCAAGTGACACTTCACTCACCTGTCCCCCTCACTGTTCAATCTGCAATCTCACTCAAATAAGCCCACCACTAACCATACATTCATTCATCCCACTCTGCACTTATATCTGCACCCAAATTCATATGGTGACCTCGCTCACCCTCAAGTCACTCCTCTTACCCTACTCGCAAACTGTTGCATGGCTCACCGTGCACTCACATGAGCACTCCTGCCACCCTCACAGCGCAGTGCCTGCTCCATAGATTGTGGGAGGGGGCACCAAAAAAAAAGACTGTTGCATTGTGTGTAACAAGTGCTAGGACCAGCCCTGGCTGGGAGTGTTAGCCTCCACCTGAAGTTAGGGTCTAGTTGCTCCCCTGTACATGAGTATGGGCATGTCGTGCCCCATCAAGGTTTTCGTTCTAAATTACAAAAGGACAAATTTACATGTACTGCAATCCAACCTTCCAGGGGGCCCCTTGATAGACAGCTCTGTTTTTGCCCCGATGGCCTGGAATAATTCCTAAACAGATTCTTGTAAATACCGTTTGTTTCATTTCTTTTTAATGTGATCGATGTAAGGAGCTATTACTATTTGCAGAGAAATGTGTTTGTTTCAAGCAACAACCATAAAAAAGTTTATTTTAGATCCAAGTGGGTCCTCACATATGAGAAATTGGAGGATATTACAGATATTATTTGCTGTAAAATTAGTGGGCTGCTGCTTTGTTACAACAGTGACAACACACATCACTATCTATGAATATTAGATGTAAACGCTTTTAGAATTTCAACCATAGCTCCTGTGCACCGTTAGTAGCCTGACTAAAGAGGGTATGGTATGGCAGAGCTGAGAGTAAATCATTTAGACTCAAAGCTTTACTGAACACGGGTCCCCAAAATAGTTTTGGCCCAGGGCACCCAAAATCCTTAACATGCCCCTGCCACCACAAAGTCTGTCAGACTGAAGTAAAATAGACAGCATCATTAATTTATTATTAGTTCTATTTTTTTTTAAACATTAGCCCGACATGTCCTTAACCCAAACTGCTTCAGGCAAGCAACTTATCGTACTACTAAGGAATTCTCAATTAGGTGTTCGTTCAACGCCCTCTCTGTGTCTTTCAACTTTGTCTTCGGGTCCATAACAGGTGGGCAATTATCCCATTTATAATGCTGCCTACAACGTTTGTTAAAGATTTCTAGAGAAGATTTGTTTCTCGTGTACCCGCTCTGAGCTAGCGAGTGCTCGAAAAATCTGACAACACTGTCTCCCTTACAGTCCCTGTTTTGGTTGAAAATGTCTGCAGAATATTCAGCTTGGAGAGAAACTGCTATCAAAACTCTCTTGCCTTTCAGCTTGTCCTATTTATGTGAGATTGGGTTCTCAGCACCAGGGGTATTGAAGACTAGGGGACAGATTTACAAGCGCCCTGCGCCACCAGTACGTCACTTTTCGTGACGTACTGGTGGCGCAGGGGGCTCCTCCATATTTCCAAGGACGGGAAAAGCCACCCTGCATGACTTTTCCTCTCCTTGTAAATACGGCCCCTTCACACGCAGCACTTTGTTTTGAAGGGTTGTTCCATGGGTACTGCTGTGGGTGTTCCCATGCAACACCCATGGAACAAGACACATCTCCAGATTTACGAGGAATCGTAAAACTGGAAATACGTCTGAATGCTATGCCACCCTAGTGGTGGCTTAGCGAGGCACAACAAGGAGAAATGTTTTAATTTCTCCTCGTTTTTCCCTCTTTCAATGCGTGCTGCATTCTACAGCATGCATTGAAAGAGGGAAATGCCTGTAGTGATTGTTCATGTGCAGGTAGGTGCCCTTTCCTGCACAAAAACAATCTCCCCACGATGCAGGCATCCTTGCACTATGGTGCAAGGATGCCTACCCCAGCGCATGGCTGCAGTTTGTGCGCCAGCACAGGGGGAAGCACAGAGACGCGTCATATTCTTGTAAATAGGTCGCATCCCTGTGCTTCGGAAGTGCCGCAGCGTGGCGCAGCCAAAGGACTTGCGGTGCCATGCTGCGGCACTTCCTTGTAGATTTGCCCCTGGATGTGGAGCACAATCTGAGGATGGCAGTAGCAAAAATTCACCCACAGATTGACAGACTGTGGCGAAAAACAGCCACACCCATCACATTTATGTTGGTGGTGTTATCAATCAATGTCATGTGTAAAACAAAGCATCCTAGTAAAAACTATTTGCACACATTTTATCTAGAAAAATGGTGGTTTGAGCTGTGTAATAATCTGTCATTTCAGCACACCCACTCACAAACCTGCACTTTACTAAACACTCTTATTGTGTTGAACATTATTGCTGGATATGGGCCGGGGATACGCACGTGGCGGCTGATTATGTAGTGTACCAGATTCCAGAAATTTCTGTCAGGTGGTGGGGGGGCCCCAACAGCTAAACAAATGGAGCTGGGGGGGATCCACCTACAAAAGTATGAAGACCTCTGCTCCAAAGTTATATCTGTGTAAGACGGCACAAGCTTCCGTGTATTTGGTCTTAGCCTCTGTTAGCTATTTGAGGAGTATTGTGACGGTGTTCGTGTCTTTTGATAATGTTGCCAGACGTGTCTCAGTCGACTGTATGGTTTTCTCTAGTGTCTTTCACACCCCAGTGATTTGTCTGATTCAGGCTCCTCTCATCATCACTTTGAAGGCGTCCCATTGTAGTGTTCTGGATGATGTAGTGTGTGCGTTTTCGGTAAAATAGTTTTGGATGGTTTCCCTCTGTTCATCTCTGTACACTGGGTCTTCAAGGCAGTCCCACGGTGATCGGCAAGTGAGGATTGGTGGTAGGGGTGAGCGCCATCGGAGAGTTACTATGTATGCGCCGTGATCTGAGAGTATTCTACCCAGGTAGTCCGAGTTTTGGATCATGGTGAGGATTGTGGGTGTGCATAGGAACCAATCTAGTCGTACTCGTAGATTGTGGGGAACGGAGCGGAAGGAATAGCGTTTAGTTGTCGGGTGCGTGTGTCTCCAGGCATCTGTTAATGACTAGTGATTCAACCATGCTAGAAAGCAGGCTGTTTGTGTTTAGGCATGGGAGGTTGGGATGGGAGGGTGGGATCTGTCGAGAGCAAGGTCTAGTGTGCAGTAGTAATCTCTTCCCAGGATCCACAGTGAGGCTGTGAATTGGGCCAGAACTTTTGTTAGAGCCTCCCTGAACTTTGCTTGTTCCGAGTTAGGTGCATAGATACCGATGATTAAAACTGATTGGCCATCTAATAGGCCTTCCAGTAGTGCGTACCTTCCTTCTGTGTCCACTCTTCTGCTGTCTCTACGAAGGGAGTACATGGTCTGAGCCATATCAGTGCCCATCTTGCGAAAGCTGAATATGTCGTAGTGCAAAAAGTGCCCTGCCAGCGTTTTTGAAGTTTGTTGAGTTCCCCCCAGTGAGGTGTAGTAGTATGATCTGCGCTTGTTGACCCTTAATGCATGCGTGGATTGCGTAGCGCTTCCGTGCAGTATGTATGCCGCAGGAGTTTAAAGTGAGAAATGTAATATCCATTGTTGGTGTCATACAGGTGTGTGGATCTCGTGGGAGAGGCTGGTAAATCATAACTGCGGTCCCCCGGTTGGTAGTTGTTGCGCCGGAGTATGTCGCTGGGTATAGTGGCCCTGTGTTCAAGGAGGGGTGTGGGGTTGGGGTGTAGTGCAGGATAGAACCATAACTGTAATGGGATGAAGACCCAATACTAGGGATCTGCTGCAACCAACAGCACATCCAAACTGGTACCAACACGTACCCTCTAGTTTATCGTGAGGGGTTTTGGCAAGCATGTGATGCCGGGGCTCCTGTACGGGGGAATAGTGGGCCCTGTGGGTCTGCGTGCATGGCCTGTAGGGGCCTTGGGTGTAAGTAAATACATGCTGTGACCATTAGTTGTCTATTTTTGGTAACATTAGGGTACGGTGCCGGAGGATCGTTAAAGTGGGAGTGCTTGTGCAGTTCATTGCTTGTTCTGGCTATATGAGTGTATCCGCTGTTTGCGGAGTGACTGTTGGTAGTCTCTGAGTTCCCGTTGGAGCTGCTTGAATCTTTGGGGTCTTCTTCTGGTGTTAAGATTTGGGGGCCGTCTTCATTTTCTGAGGATGACACGTTCGCTCCAAGCTCCACCGCTGTCTACAGGGTCTTTCATCTTTCTGCTATAACTTGCTTCAAGTTAGGAGACTTCAGTGTTGTATTTTGCAAGTGTGGCCCTGATTGACTCTGAGCGCCCTTTACCTGTCGGCATGGTGGTCTGGACATGTTTGTTTGGTGCTTTAGGTTATTTCTCAAGTTTGGGCTAATTTGCAGATTCAGTTCTAACCAGTCCAGAGCATCCTTTGGGTCAGTGAAGAAGACTGTAGTCTCATTGTGTATTATTTTGAGTCTTAACGGAAATAATAGAGAGTATTGGATGTTCTTTTTGCGTGGGAGTCTTTTCACTTTTAGAAACGATGATCTTCGTTGTTGAACTGCTCTGGAGTAGTCTGAGAAGACCATGACCTGTTTGTCTTCCACTGTGATGGGGCCATTCTGCCTGGCGGCTTGCAGTATGGTGTTTCTGTCATGAAAGTGGAGGAGTTTGACTAGTAGATGCCATGTGAGAGCCTGAGGTGGGCGTCTTGCTGGTACAGGGTGCACTTTTTCTATCCAGAAGAAGGCGATCAGCTCCTCTTGAGCTTGAGGTGTGAATGATCTGAGCCAGGTTTCCGTGTATCTGAGGGAATCTTTTCCGTTCACCCCTTTAGGAAAGTTCAGTATACAGAGGTTGCAGCACCTGGAGCGTCCCTCTAAGTCATCTGTTTTCTTCTCAAGTTACCCTGGCCTGTAGGTCTTTCATGGAGTTTTGTTGTGCTTTTGCCAGGGGTTGTAGTGTGGATAGGGGTTTCTCTCAGTCTACCACTTTGTCCACTAATTTCCTGTGGTCATCTCGCTGTAGGGTTAGGTTGGTGGCGATCGTGCCAAAGAACTCTTACATAGTGACAAGCGAGTGCTCTTTGACTGCCAGGTGTCTATCGAGCTTGTCCAACCAGGTGGAGTTGAGGTCTTGATCCATGGTCTAATGGGGATTTTTGGGGGTTGAAGACTTGTTTTGTGACATGTTGGGAGACTGGGGCCCTTCTGTCGCCCGTGGTCTTCCCATGGTTGTATGCAGGTTGTGGGGTTGCTGCTCTTGTCTGTTGCTTTGGGCCTCAATGCTTCGGTGGTGTTCGGATTGTGGCTAAGGTCTGGTTTGTGTGATTTCTGTTCATCGGTAAATTGTGGTGGGCCTTTTTAGTAGGCATGGGTTGGACGGATCATTCGTCTTAGCGTTGACGGGTGGGGGAGACCCTCCGCTCCGTGGTTTAGTGGCTGGGCCTTCCCCAATTCGTTGACGGCCCGGGATTTACTCTTCTTGATCTTTGGTGCACATGATGGGTGTCTTTCACCATGTGTTGGTGCCGTTGGGGGGGAAAGGCGGCCCTGGCTCCCTGGCTCCCCCTCTGCGTTTGTGGATGAGTGTTCGGAGTCCCCGTTGGGGTGAAGTGCCTCTGTTGATCTGGCCCAGCGGTAGTGTGCCGGGCTGTTGTTAGACTTCTCTGGGCCCACTTTTGCTATTGGTCCTCCCCACAGGAGCAGCTGTTTTGGTCTCTCTTGTCTGAGATCTTTGGTGCCTTGCTTTTGGCGCGAGTCTCGGCTCTTGCAAGGGATGTTGGGGTGGGGGATGCCTGCCTCTCCCTTCCCTTTTGTGGCACCAGCGTTCTCGATGATCCCCTTGGTGCCCCGGTGTCCGTCCTGTATTTGTCCTTGGGTCCCGCTGGTGATTGGGGCGGGGGGAGAAAGGAGGAGAGCTGGGACTCACCATCCGGTTGGAAGTTGTGTGGTTCCTTGGCTCTTTGTTTCAGCCTCGCTGATTGCTTGTCCGCTGATGTCCTCTCTGTGTTCTGGCTGCGGGTTAGGGACCGCTGGGTTTCACTGCATTGTTGGGTGTATTACCGTAAGTCCTCTTTGTCTTCCCCATGGGACTCACTTCCAGGCCTGCTCCTGCTGTGGTGAGGCCTCTGACTCAGCTGCACGTTTGACCTCCAAGGGTTGGTCTTCACCCTTCTGTGGCGGCGCCGCAGTGGCTTCTTCCGCTGTGGTGGCGTCACTGCCCGCATTAATGTGTCGTCCGCATGGAGGAATACGTGTCACTTCTGCTGCGACCGCTATTAGGGCACCGTTTGGCACCGTGGATCGATGGTGATGTGGCCGGCCCCGTTAGGCTGCTCCCACCAGTTCACGGCCAGCCACCATTTTGGAGTCAGGAATGCCGATCTTGTGGCTGTCCGAATGCTGTTCGCTCTCCCCTCCTGCTCTCTCTGGTGGCGTTTCTTGTTGCTGGTCTTGTTGTGGAATCTTGTATGAGCCTTTTGGTTAGTTTTGGGGCCCCCCATGTAGCAGATGGATGGCGATTGTCGGGCCTGTGTGCGGAGCCTCAGGAAAGCGCATACGCCATCGTGGCTGGTTTAGCTACGCCCCCATGGCTGTACCATATGAGCAATATTGCTGCATTTACATTCCTCAGTGTCTAAACAACTGACTTGCTAGCATATATTTTGCCATTTCCTAAAGGCCTGGTGCTATGGAACTGTTTTCATCCAAGAACAGCTAGCCAATCCATCCCTGTAAGCAGCAGGAGTGTAGTTGAAAAAAATATGATGAATATGTTAATCAAGGGCTGGATGTGCTGTTATGAGGTTGCCTGTTTAGTTAAAAAAAAAAAAGAAAAAGAGTACAAATATTCACTAGGATGATTCATGTCTAAAGGCTGCATAACAAACATGTACCTGGCTAGCAATGTTGATAATCTCACTCTCATTAGAGGAGGAACATGTTTTGTTTACTCTGTGGAAATGACACTTTAAATATACCATTGATGTGCCTATTCCTTTTGTTTTAAAAATGTGAAGGAGTTGTCGTTTTTTCCCCCCAAAAAGGCAGGGTCACATACATGACCTTAGTGGTTGTGAATGGGAGCTGAAGCCTCAACTAGCTGATAGATCTGACAAATCCTTGACTGCAAATCTCCTGGAGACTGATATTTATGAATTGATTCATATCTGATGGAAGAGGATTGATGGGCAGAATGAATTGTTATATTTTCTTTTCCACCATCATATTTCCATTCTTTTCTTGTTCTCCATGGTAACCTTCAGATTACAGGCAGGTGTAAGATTATTGTTTAATTTCAATTTAAATAAAAAGAATTGCCATAATTAAGCTTTTTCTGGATGTTTGTGCTGGGATACAAGCAGCCAGAATCTATGATTCTGGCTGGTACCTCAAATCAAAATCAGGCAAGAGTTTTTTTTACTGAATGGGGACAAACACCGATTCAGAGTGTTTTTTATTCCTCTGACATTTTCCAACAGCTCAGAGATGGTGGAAAATGTCAGAGGGAGAAATGGTGGGGAGTGGGAGTATAGAACAGGTGGTAAGGGCATGTCTGACCAGGGCAGCTCTACTCTCCCTCACCCCTATAGAGCTGCCAGGATCAGGCAGGAGTTGGCTGTGTTCCTTCCTGCTGCACTTGCCCTTACAGCAGTTTCATTCTGCATAAGAAGCTGCACCCAGTGAAACCGGTCCCACCAAGAGTTAAGGCTCCATATGGAACATCAAAACTTGTTTAAAAAAAAAAAAAGAGTCTTTGAGTCATTTCTTTGGTGCATTTACTTTTATCTACTGTACAAATGCATGTGACGGCTAATTTAGAAAACATACTTCTTACCAATCTCCTCAAATTTCTTAATATGTATTTGATTTCATCTAACATTCACACAGTGAAAAGTCCACTTCATAGCTTAACAATCTGATTTCCTACAAAACCAAGCTGCATCATGGCATTACCACATGTCCACTCCACCCTCTTTGACTTTTCCAGTTAGTGACTAGTTCCGTTAGCACATCTTGTAACCCACATAACACATTCTCGCTTGCTCATACAAAAGAAAAGTCATTCCTATAAAATACTATGTTTACAAACAGCTTTGCACTATAGGGTACAGACATCCATGAAAGAGATTTCTATAGAACTCAGACTGTTTGCCCAAAAAGCCCTTCCTTGAGATGACTGTCAAAAAAATAGTATCTACTCACAGGATTCCCACCAAGTGGAAAACCTCTACCCATTGTCCGCTTCAACACCAAACTGGATTTGCACACGCGTGTAACAGTACTGTGAAGGTGTTGACTGGTCCGGCCTGACTACCTTCTTCCTCCAGCCAGGCCAAGCCCATTTTGGAACCGAATCACTCTGCTGCTTCGGCCCAAAATCCACCAGCCGTCCATCTGCTTCATTTGCAGTCTCCTTTTCTCCTCTGCTTCTTTGCATCTCTACACTTTTTGCCTCTCAGAGCTTGCCTCTTAGTGCTTCTTCTCGCTTTCTCTGCTCTTCACTTGATCATTCACTCTCACTTTCACTCTTTTTGATTGCCACATTTTTCTACTTTTTCTGCTCTTTTGTGCTTGCCTCTTTGCATTTTTTCTCACTTGAACACCCCTCTTACTTAAGCTTCTCTATGTGTTGCTATTGTTGCTGCATTTCTGCTTTTTGTCCCTCTATTTCTCACTCTCTGCACACTTTACTCGTGCTCGCAGTCTCACATTTGCTTTTCTTTTTCCACTATTGCCTCCTTTATCACCTTGGCCTCGGGATTTGCTTTTTCTCTCTTGCTCTTTCTCGCCTTGATGCCTGCTGCGCTGTGCTCTTACTTGCTCTTGATCGTCGCCACCCACACATTCTGGTCACGCTCAGCCCACCACCCTCAGGATCACCTCCCCCCAGAGCTTCTTAATGACAAATGGACCATGGGCACGCAACAAACATGAACTGTGCGAATGCGACAGAACTGTAAAATATAAACTTGTCTGTGCCTGTCCACGCCAGGCCTGTGCCCAGCACCAGCAGCCCTGGTTCTCTACCCTCTTAGCGCAGTCCGATAAGCTACTTCACCACAGCCTCACCCCACGTTGATGCCTAGCCTTCCTGGCCAGCTGCCAAAGTCTGTTCTCCAGCCCTTCCTTATGCTTCTCCTGCGCCCACAGCACCATTCCTTACGCTGTGTCACAGTCTCACACTTGTGCCTTGCAACGCAGACACACCCCTCCCACACAAACCTGCACCTTTCTGAACACTCACTTGCTCACCAAATTTGCTATCAAAATATAGGACCTCCTACACAACCTCTCCTTGGACCTACTCTTCCTCACTAAGACCTGGCTAAAACCTACCTCTGCCCCAGACATCGCGACAGGCAACAAGTTCATAAGCCTGGACAGAGTCAGCAACCCGGGAGGAGGAATTGGAATCATCTTTAAAGGGTACATTAAATGCTCCCTCACCTTGGCCAACAACTGCAACTAAATGGAGCACCTAGCATTCTAACTCGGCATCTCCAACACCTCCACACAGTGTGAAGACCTTGTCTATAGGCCGCCTGACCCTAGAGGTACCTTTGGGTACACCATTGCAGACACCATCGCCCCCTTCATACAGACCACTGCCTCTTTTATTCTCTTCTGCAACCTCAACTTCGACCTGGAGGACCTCACCGACCCGAACACCACCAACCTCCAAAAAAACCTGAACACACATTTAGACTTACCCAACAAGTGAAGGACCTGACACACACCACCAGCTGGCTATAAGCTAGATTCAATTTTCAGCATCATCACTGTGGGAAAACCCATCCCTCTCACATGGAACAACCACTACCTAGTCTGCTTCCACATACACCTCAACCGCCAACAAAGACCCGCACCAACCAAAGCCAACTCACGCAACTGGACTGCAATCTCGGAGGAGCTTGGATCTTGTAAGGTTGTCTTGGTACATTGGTCAGTGGTCCACCTCAACTTCAACTAATGGATTACATCCTGCACAAATGCCCTAAACTCAAAATCACAAAGAACTTGAGGACCAGATCTCAAGCAAGTTGGTACTCTCCCTTATCGGGATGGCTCCAGAAGGTTGAAGTCTCACCAAATACCACTGCCAAAAGCTGGAGCGCTGCTGGAGACTCTCCCATGATGGAAACAAACAGCCCTAAAGATAAGCCCTCGGCAACTAAAAGCTGTCAAGCATTCATTTCTGACAACGCAGATCACCTAGAGGTCCAATAACTCAAAGGGAATGTTTTCCATAGTGGTGGAATTCACCTACCCCGCCCAAGTAATAAAACCCCCTCTCAAGGCTCTGCGCCCAGGTCGCTTTTTACTTCTGCAACAAGATAAGCATAACCTACAACTTCGCACCCCTCTACTCTGGCAACTCTCATTCACAACAATGACAACTAACAAGCAACTGCCCATCATCACCTCCACAGAAACTGCCGCCACCATGTGCTCCATCCACTCAGGAGCTCCCCCAGACCATTGTTTGCCCGTTGCCATATCCACAGGTCTCATGTCCAACTGCACCGTCCTCACCTCCATCCTCAATGACTCCCTCATTAGACACCCAAAAACATGTCACTATCCTTCTGAAGAAAAAAAAAGCACAGCAAATTCGACTTCACCAACAAACTAGACGCATCTCAATACTACCCTACCCATGAAAGTCTTGGAGAAACTCTTCAACAAGGATGTAGCAAAACATCTCAGCGATAACCATTTCTAGGGCCCATCACAATCAAAATTCAGACCTAACCGCAGCATTGAGACTGCACTAATTGCCGCCACTTAAGACATGGGGCTTATGATAGACCAAGGCAGCACCGAAGCCCTCACCCATATAGAACGCTCCATGGCTTTCCACACCGTCTCCCTCCTGAATCTCATTCATGGCTCAATGAGATAGGGATTCACAAAATAATCTCTTAAATTGAACAGCTCCTTCTTTACAGGCAACACACAGAAGGTCAGTCTAGCTCTCTATATCTCATAATCCTTCAATATGACCTGTAGCATCTCCCAGGGATTAGCCCTTGTCCCTCAATGTCTTCATGGCCCACTCACCAACATCATTCGAGCCTATGGTCTCAACATCACCTCACACATGAAAACACATAACTCATTACCTTTGTCTTGATGGACACAATCAATACACAAGTGAAGTTTATCAATGGTATATAAAAAGTCGCTCTCTGGAGGAAATCCAACTAAAGCTCAACATTGAAAATACAGAGGTAGTATACTTCTAAAGAGGAAACACACTCTAGTCCTTGGTCTGGTGGTCATTGGAACAGGGACCAACAACCCCTCTATCCCGCTAAGTCAGAAATCAGGGGACTGTGATGAACAACCAAATATTGATGTCCAGCTATATCAACTCGATCCCCTGCTCCTGCTTCAACATCATCAAAAAATTCCCTTGCCTGCTTTAGACAATTTGATTAGTTATTAGTTATTTATGTAGTGAGTTAAATAATGTAATTAATTATATAGTTATAATTTATTTAGTGTGGTGGTGGTGGCTATTGAAATCCTGCTTTTGCTTTCCCCTTTCACGACGCACCCACGGGATCGTCATGAGCGATGTCATTGCGATCTCTGGACTCACCGCAAAAACAGAAAATAGGTTTTAGAGATGCCTGTTCTAGAAATACAGTAGAAAAATATGAGTTTGAAGTGTACAGTAATAAACCTCAAGTGTTTAGGATACTGTAATATCTGTGCATATTTATGTTTACTTTATGGGAAAGGCGTGATCATCGCGGTTAACAACGTCATCGATATGTCCTGAATAACCACGAAAATGAAAAATAGGTCTGCAAGATGGTTTTTAAAGAAACTTAGTACAAAAATATGAGTAAACATATTTTGAAAGAAGTATGTATTTAGTAATATGTGTATGTCAATGTGCAGAACAGATTTTTCTAAACATATTTTTAGATGTGCTGGTGGTCATTGAATGTCTGTTTTTGTTTTCCATTTTCGCGACGTCTTCGCAGGGATTTCGACATCGTTGCGAAGATCCCCCCCAAAAAAGAAAAAAACATTGGAAACAAGTCACAATATTTCAGGTACTTGTGTGGCTCTGACAAGAGCTGTTGCGTTGGTTGTGTGTATTTGGCGACTATCCATAAGCCCATATACACAGTTAGAGGTTACTAAGAATTACCCTGTTGCCTTCATCTGTAAAGAACACTCCATCATTTCTATAAATTCCATGCATGTCAAAACGCAGATTGTGGTTATAGATACAGCCCATGCGAGAATCTCTGAGGAATGCAGAAATTGTTTTCTTAACATGTTTCCTGGATTTGTCAATCTGTGGACAAAACTGATTTGACCACTTCCATTGCTGTCTTTGGCATACATTAGAGTACACCAAGATAGTGGAAAAGCGACATCAGTTCTGCAAAGGTTACTTTCACTAAGGTTTCCATCCCTACCTCAGTCAATGTGCTTATGTCATTGCCGCCATAGTGCACAATCATAAGGTGAAGAGTTTGGGAATCCACAATGGATTTAACCAAAGCCAGCAACTGATGAAACTTTAACCCTCTCTGGCCAAACCAAGTAATCTGCACATTTGGCAAACCCAAATCTCTGTTAATATCTCTCTTTTTTTGCAGCTTTTTTAGCCCAATAGATGTAGCTGTGGCCTAAAATCCATACTGTAAGCATTTTGAAGTGAAGGAGCAATAGTGGTCAGGAGAAGGATTGAGCAGAATGAGGTGGTAAAAATTGAGTTTTTTTCATAAAAAATATCTATACTTATTTTATTGGAGTTAAGTAGTGTGTTGAATGGCTGAGAAATACGTCTTATTATTGGCTGTTTAAAAAAAGAAATGTAAAACAGACATGGAAATGCTTTTAAAACTGTGGAGTAACCACACCCGCTGTTTCCTATTTGAAAGCAGAATGTCCTTTCTGAAATGTGCTGTGAACTTTTGACCTACTGGTTCCACTGGGTTGCTAGCTACACTGAGCTAAGACTATATTGGGGGAAAGGGTGTTAAAGAGACAGAGCATTTTTTTTTAAGTTGAGGAGTGATGACACAATGTAAGTAATGGCAAGTTTTAATTTCCAACTCAGGACTCTGTAATAAACTGTTATGTAGCATTTAAATTAGACAAAAATGAAGCTAGATATCGGTTTGAACTTCCACATGCAGGACCCTTGTTTTGAAAGAGAGGGAAAGAGTTAACAGATGCTAACCATTCACAAGTGGAGATGCAGTACTCTAAAATAAAAGACAATATTTCATTTGCTGCCTTTCTCATGATGATAGAATGGAAAGTTGAAGAGGTTGGCATTTTACACTTGCTTTGTATGAGAGTGGTGTACCACTCTTGTGCTCAGTTTTTACAAATCATGACACTGTCCAAACTATGCAGAAAGAACTAAAACAACAATATAATGTACAAACTGAATTCAGTGGCATGTATATAACTTTGAAATTATTTAACAAATGTACATTAGAAATGAAGATGTACATGGGAGTTTGATTAAAAGGAGTATCACAGTGATGAGAAAAAAATGTAGCAGTTAAACTGTATCTTTTAGAGGGTATGTGTTTAAGAGGTTAGTGGTGAATATTTTGGAAAAATAAGCAATGAGGAACTAAGAATGTTTTAAATGTGTAAACATCATGAGCAGAACAGATATATTTGTAATTTGCATTCTGGGAGTTGTAGTACTTTCAGTAACATAATTAAACAAGAATAGTGTAGTGAGGAATAAAAGATGAGAACATGTTGTCAGTGTGTATATGAACTACAAAGAAGTAATACTTGTTAGGTATATATAGGGAAGTGTTTGTCAATGTGGTTTTTAACTTATATAACCACTTTGCATACGCTTAGATGGTGAGATATCGTTTTTGTGCTTGCACATAGATACATATACAGTGGGACTTTTGAGTTTGCTTAAAGACGCAGAGATGTATATATTTTGGGAAAGATGGCTTGAAGATGTACATCTATTAAGAAATTGCATATATGTTTACATGGTGATCTATGTTTAGTAAGGCTGATGAAAATTTCATGTATATGGTGAGGTTTGTGTTGTTCTTTAAACATGCTTTTTTTAAATTGAGAAAGATCCAATAGTGCAGAATGCCTCCAGAGTTCTAGTGCGAGCTTCATTTCCAGTGTAACTTTTGTTTGAGATATGCTGAATATAGGTTTTAGAAGCAGACGTATTTGAGAAATTATGAAGGTATGCAATTCACAAAATGTTGTGCTTTGAAAAATTTCAAAATGTCTTCTGTTTTAGAAACTTACTGATGCATGTGCACGCTAAGTAGCAAAGCAATGTATGTTTCTAGAGGGCCATGTATACAATTATATATCAAGTGTGATACCTAGATTTCACTCACACATAGCTCAGCAAAAAATCATGTATACAGTAAAACAGGTTGTTTGATACTGACAGAAAGAGATACCCAATGATTCAGAGATATAGTGACAATTGTTATGTATCTAACAGGAATGAAGGTACTTTCTCAGTCACACAGGCAGCATTCAGGCAGTTGTGGAATCACCCAGCCACTACTCAGGCAGTCATTGAATCTGTGACTCACTATCCATGGAGTTATTCAATTATCCAAACACTATACATGTACTCTTGCAATCAGGCAGGCAGAAATTATGTAGTTATTGAAGTATGCAGGCACTACCTATACATTAATTTAATCATTTAGGTACTACCTATTGACTTATGCAGTTAACAAGGCTTTAACTATACAACCATTATAACATTTGTGGAGAACCTATGAAGCCATCTAAACACCCACTTACAGCAGTATTTGAAATACTGAGGCATACACATGCACTGATGAAACACTCAAGGCCTACTCATGTAATTAAATAGTGTGTACCACTGTAGTAAACCTATCACCCATCCAGTACCTAAGCAGTCATCTAATAACTTAGCCAATAGTCTAGCACTAATACAATCACTCCAGCAGTATACTTACTTTCATCCAATCTTTCAAGCTTTAGCAATCGAATTATGCAGTCACTCAGACACTAAGAAACTAGTCATGCACTCATCTAATTAGGTAGGCACTACTAATGCATTTAGTCAATTCTGCGGGGACTACCCAGGTAGTTATGTAAGCATCCAGTCACTACCTGTTCACTCAACCAAAAATACATGGACTGCATCTAAACACAGAAACAACATTCATCCACTCATCCAATAGGCTAGGTGCTATGCATGAGCTTAAACAATAATGTATGCACAATCCATGCACCTATATACTATGTATGCACTCTTGCATTCATCCAGGCACTAGAGTTGCACTCATTTAATCATTCCACCTGTGTCTTAGCATGTATTGAATTATTGAAGCAGTAGTCATGAACTTCTGGAATCACTTAGGCTCTACTCATGCACTCATCCAAACACCAAAATACAAGTGGTATACTCATGCAAACACGCAGGCAGTAAGAATGCAGATATGGAATGACCCATGTAGTTATGACATAGTCAGGGAATCATCTAGGCGCTACTTGTATCCTCAGGGAATCACCTACGCACTACCTATACACTCATTCAATCGTCCAGGAAGTATTGATGTATTTATCCACAAACCCATGTATTTACAGGTTTTACTGAGCAATATGTAGTCTTTAGACAATATGTGTGATAGTTTTACTACAATGGTACTCTCTACATCATTACACGCAGGCATGAGTAGAGCCTGGGTGTTTCATTAGTGAACATGTATGCCTTAGTATTTCAATGCGTGCACGAGTTGTAAGTGGATGTTTAGATGGCTGCATTGGTTCTGTGCAAATGTTCTAATGATTGTGTAGTTACAGTATTGTAAATTTCCATTTTGATGCTATATAGAATAACGACTCTTGAAAAAATAGTGTTTTGCATGAGGAGACAAAACCAGGAGAAAAGATTAGTGAACAGAAGCAACTGTTGTATAGTTTTTAGTGGACAATAGATACACACTTCTTGTACAGAGGCTTTCAATATTGAAGAAAACGATCTCCAGGATAACAAATTAGTGAATGCTATTGATTCAAGAGGACAATGTTCTCAAATGAAGAATGGTAGCCCTATAGCAAAAGAGGTGATGGTATCTAGAAATGTAAAAGTTATTGCAGAAGAGGTACGAGGAAGTCGTAGTCAGGGTACTGTATACACATGGAATTGAAGTAGTGTTTCTAGTATTAGACAGAAATCCATTAATATACTAAGATAATTCCTATGCATCTTTACAAGGCGAAGTTTTTAAAACACAAAATGAGTTATCACAGAACAATGCGAACTTCAGGTAAAAGACTATTATGTGAAAACTCCTGCTTTATGTTTAGGAGAAATAAGTTGAGCACTTTTGCATGGTAGTGTGGCAGACGTAGAAAAAGTTTCTGGTGATGGGCAGTTTCGTTTCTTTGGTCCTATGCAGGATTCTAGGGAAAATGAAGAGTTGTTAAGAGGAGGAGTTGCAGAACAACACACATTTTACAGCCGATAGTTTTAAAAAAGAGATAAAGAAAGTTAATAGAGTGTTCCGTAAAAAGAATAGTATGTTTGTATATGTTGTTGGTGCACTTACTAGAAGATTTAAACAGACTTGATTTATATTTACAAAGTGAAAAAGTTAATTATAACTAGCAAAAGTTAGCTGTGTATTTATTTGTAGAGGGATGGTTTGACTTGTGTATATGGCAAGTTATATGTAAGTAGTGTTACAAGAAATTGGAAAATAATAAATTGAAAACCAGATAGCTATTAGATGCTCATTTTTAAAGATAATAGAATGACTGTTAATGTAGAAAAACTATGAATGTCAAAAAAAATCAACATTTAATATTCTTTCTAGCATTGCAAAGGGCTGTTATGGACTGCTATCCAGCACTAACTACCTCTCCACAATCCATGCGGTATGATACCATCGGGGAAAACTGAAGTTGAGATTGGACTTTTGAATGGACTCTCTGCTTCGGAGTTGTTGTGCTGCTATTGAAGTTGAGGGCCCTTCAGCTTTGTACTGCCTTTTTGCTGCTCACATGGACACCTCTTATGAAATGTGAAAAAAGATAAAAGGGGGAAAACCACCATGTATGAACATATGTGAATCTGTATTAAAAATAACAGCAAATTGATACTTGAAATGTATTTTTGGTGTTTTTATGATTGCTTAATAAATCATGGATCCGAAAAATTTCAAGGTTCATAATTTTAAAGATAATTAAAAAGAATAGAACAGGTGTGATTGATTTGAATTACACTGTCACAAACAGAATACAACCACATTCATGTTATCTGCCAGGGGCTGTTTAAAAAATATTTCGGATTTTAGATTTCCATTTTTAGGTCGAGTCTAGACAGTGCATGCGCTGTCGTAAGACCTGTAGTAAACAGATTATGGTGTGTAATTTCTCTTGCTACTTGCCATTGGTTAAGTCTGGCATTACTCTTGTTATCTGGGTTATTGTTGGCTGCAGATACGTCACTTCCATTTTTGCAGGAAGCAGCACCGACCAACTACAGTTCATATATGCCGCTGGCTGTTATCTTTTCATTTAGGGACTACTTGTTTTCTTTGCTGCTCGCATTCCCAGAGGAAGTTTGCACACTGCCGCCGCTGACACATCTGCCAGCTTCCTGCCCTCAACCGACGCCTTGCTCCACTGCTCTCTACCTGGGACCAACACTTCCTGTCTGGCACTTGTTTTCTTTGCTGCAGCCTGATTATGCGGTAGAATCCGATTCCCACTCTCTGGAGAAAGGTGGCAGTTCGGGAGTGCATAGCCAAGCAGTGCCCAGGCTCTTGCGTAGGACTGATGGCATACTATTTTCCCTGATAAACATTCTTCCTGCCCGATAAGCCATGCACTGCCCAGAGCAGGCCCAGCCTCCTCTAACAGGCCCTTCCCACTCCGTTATCCCGTCTGCGTTCCCATTTCCTACCTCTGCCTTGGTCTTGACGTCAGCAGGAATTTCGTTATACAGGAAGCCACATCTTTTCTAAGAACAACTTTAAAAAATAATGGCGTTTGTGCCACCATACTGTATTTGCGAGCACTGGGAGCATATATTGTAAACAAAGGCACTTCCAGCTAGCTCCCGATTCCTGTGCCAAAACTTGGCTGCGTCTCTCCTTCCATCGCATATGAAAACTCTATGATGAAATCTTCTTTCACATCCAGCAGCAGAAACAATTTTAGCATTGTGTGTATTGTTTCTTTAAACAACTGTCAATGCCCAGACAATTAGTCTGCGCCGTCCATCAGAAGACTTAGCTTTCGTTTCCTATCATATGTTTAGTAAAACGAATCCGAAAGCAATTTGTAGCTGATCATGTGACCTCGTGAGTCAGTGTCTGAGGATAGGGAGTTCCCAGACTTCTCTCAGAACTTCCTGCCCCCAGTCATTGGCGGAGGTGGCATGGTAAATGCTTGTTAGTTAAGTTATAGTAGTTATTGTCTTCAAAATCAGGACTTAAATCAACTGCAAATCATGTGTACACCCAAGATATTCACTAAGAAAATTGCTGTCTTTATGTTGGCTGTACGAGGCTTTTCAGGAATCTGTGCTACTTCATGGAGCATCACAGCACAAATGATGACAGCGTGTAAAAGCGAAAGGGTTTGAGGCATACAACCGTTAAAGGCTGTGTCGCCAACTAAACCAATGCAAAGTTTTGGACGCTGTCCTAAAAATAAAATTTGCTATTGGGTTAACCTTGTCCAGGCGGGGTTGCTGAACATCTTCAGTGCTTTTCTCTCTTAATGACCTACTTGCTATTGACCATTGTAAATCCTTTAGCAGGTGCCACTCTGTCGCTTGGCGACACTTCCACTTTCTTCCAAAATAAACTATCACCCGTTTTTACTGTTCAGAATTGCTGCTGACATAGAATACTACTTTGTTGCAGGAAAATCTGACTTTAACATGTTTCGTTGATGAGCAGTTTACATTCAAAAAAGAGTTCGGACCGTAGACGCCAGAGGAGGTCAAACTGCTTACTTCCCGATGCAAATTAGCTTTCTGTACAAAGTCTTTATGGTCACTATCCAGTTCCTTAGCTTCAAAATGTGTCCTTGTAAAACAGTCCCACTGAAAGTTGGATATCCATGGCACTTTTGATGTAATTGAGAGTACTCTTAAGCGTTTATAGATGTATATGTTACCACTTTGGGAAATGAGACAGTCACTAAGGGTGTTGTTTACTTGTTTAAAAAAACTTGCAATGGGGTATACTATTGTCAACTTTGGCACTATCTTCTATGTAGGTGCACTTTAGTGATTTTACAGATCACATGTACTCTTCAGAACCAGGAGAATGTCTATGAAGCCAAACAAATTCTATGAGTTTCAGCAGGGTAAAGTGGCTAGAGGTGGGGCTTACAGGAAAAAGCTACTTTTGATACTGGAATGATTGGGTTTGGGAGAAAACCGGTATAAGCCCAGAGCTCCAACATTCCAATGTTTGTCTTTTCTGTGGCTGTGAACAAAGGCTTGAGGGAGGCCGAATCCCCTCAGGCTCCATGAAGCCTTTGTTTTATTTGTTAGAACATTCTGCCCTCTAGTGACAGAATGTTCTAATAGCCTTACAGACCTTCATAGCCGGGCTATACCAGCTATTAAAGTCCCGCTCCCTTAACGCTGGAGCAGGCCATTAATAGCCGGTATAGCCCTCTACGTTGGGCTATAAGGCTATATTATAACTCCTTTTAACAGCAGATTCCTCATCTTTATAATACCCCAAGGCATTAGAATCGACCCAGAGAGTTTTCAAGCAATAGCTCCTGTGCACTGCAAGTAGTAACATACAACTCTGAGATGGCATAGTTCCATTCCAGATGTGACAGAGCGAAGTCACCTATAGGCATCACCCCTATGCACCGACATCAGTTTCTGGACAGTGCTCCTTCCAAGCACTCAGATGTGGATCAACTCCTAGGGATGTCGAATTCCTATAGCCTGTCGCCCAGGACATATTGTTTGGGGTCAAGGGCAACAAGTTTTCATGTGAATTTTGTCCTTGGGACAAGTAGGCTAAACCCCCTGCAGCTCAAACCCTTTAGCTACCAGTTTGCAGTACCACATTATGGATCAGGGAAGGGCAGTGTCTGCAGTCAAGGTAATATTTTTGTCCACATGTTCATGCTGTTCAAACTTGTATTTAGGGTTCATTAATTGAAAGTCTTTATTTTCAGGGTGTGCGCTCTAAGTAAATGTTGTAAGCTCTGACTGCCCTACTAACAGTGGTTCCAGTATAAAAATGTGTACACACGTTTTTAAAGTTTAGCAATATGAGGCTATGCATAATGCTGCCAGCATGCTCTCTGATTTGATGCAAATATTTGTAGAAGCTTGAAAGCAAGTTTGATGATTATTTGCTTTCAAAATAAAATGCACACAAAAAAATGAAAGGAGAAAAAAATATTTCGCTAAACTACAGTAAAATTTCAGGTACCATTTCTTTGCAGCATCATTTAGTAACATGTGTTGACGCATGCTAGAAGTTCTCAAAAATATTCATAATGGAAGATCAGTGTAACCAGTTTCAATAAGATTATGGGAAACAAAAATAAACTAGCATTGGCAAACCAGTAGATCTGAAATTGGTGGTCAGCTTTTTAGTTTTGTCAATGTGTGACTTGTTTTGGCATGGTTTTTGTAAAATCGTATTAGTGTGGGAGCTGCTAGGCCCTCACCCTTATAACAAACACTGGCAATAGCAAAAATGGTTTTTGGTCTTAAAAAGCACACACTGCCACAGTAGTTACTAGCACTGAACAAAACAACTTTGTCTGCAGATATGCTCCTTGTGAAAGAGCAGAATGCTGTCACTCACAGTGAAGCCATCGATACAAACAGAGAGACAGAATTTTAATAAACGCAAACGGTCATGGTCAATGCCAGACCAAATTAAGGCCCCAATTATTAAAGAAAGTCTCAAAAGTTCACCCAAGATATATGTCCTTGCATTAAGTGCAGCTATACAGCTTTCGTGAATTCCCAAGAATTTACATAAGTAGGACAAGAAATAGTACTCCTAGAAAATATTTGTGAAATGCATTCTAGCATGAGAAAATATGAATGTGAAAATCTGAGTGTTTGCAAGTTTTCTTTCCCTCCAACCACTTTTTTCCCAACTCTGGAAGGAGGTTTACATCTGCCATAGTCCAGAGTAAATTTCCAACATTTCTCAGTATGGGAAAAGATTAGACAAGAGTTGTTGAAAACCCTTTAAACATGCAAGTAAACTCAAAAGGGCATTCTAACCCTGGAACTATTGCTTACCACAACCTTCAGCCCCAGTATGTAGAGCTGTAGAAACGTGCCAACATAAGGGGATTGCAAGTATTCAAACACTACTATGGTATGAGCCCTGGCATAATCAGAGAGGCTATATCAGAGCTCTTACATGATGAGATTGTTGCCATAATGTGTCTACGCACTACATGGCACCAAAGGGACAAGTGGGTTTGGTTACAGGACAAGTAGATTTATGAAGCAACCTGTCCCATGGAAAAGTAGATATTTTATTAAATTCCACACCCCTGAACTCAATTTGCAGATGACAGTGTGCTGGAAGCTAACTTGGGACCATTTTAAGAAGTACAGAAGTCAAGTCCATAGAACAGAGAGGTGGGAGGTTAGTGAGGAATCTGTGGTTAGATGGTGTATCGTAAAGAGCATTATCAGAGATAAGTAATTTGCTCTTCTGAAAGATACTTCTATCCTTCTAACTATAGATTCCTCCCTTTTAGAATAGATACCAAAGCAGCAATTCTTCAAAAAGTGGAGGGTCTGAGGAGTGGACTCAAACCAAAACGTCCTGCAGAACCAAACGAGCAAAATGGCATGTATGTCCCGTCTTTCTTCAAAACCCTAGGTGGGAGAGGTAATGCTGGAAATCCAGAAAGAAGGTGTGTGTTCCATGGGAGGAGGATGAAGTCTCTGACTGGCCTTCCTGGTGGAAAGTACAGGATGCTGAGGTCTCAATGTTGCATGTTCTCCCTGGTTGAAGATGTCCTGAGCAAATCAGGATAAAGAAACCGTTTATGATCCTCTAGTCGATGCCTGTTCAGTTGCCCGCTCTGAAATACACTTAAAAAACATATCAGAGGTAAATTGTAGTTAAGGTAATGAACTAAACTAAAAACACACTAATTTGCAAGTTATGTTTAGGACCACAATCCATTACTATCATGACAGTCATGCAAACAATAACTAGCTCACGAAATGCACTGCTCATAACCTTAAATAAACAGATGCAATTACAAAAGAAGTGAAGCAACTCATAGAAGAGATTACATATCAATTTTACACCCACCACTTTGACAGAGGCCACATTAATTGTAGTATTAGCTATTGGTTTGAACATGAGTCAATGTGTAATTGCAGTTTGCTTTTAAGAGTCATTTATTGGAATAAATATTTTGAGGTAATAGGCACTGTTTTGGAAGTTGTGGTATGCATGGCTGCTCCATAACTTGCAACTTTGTGTTTTTTTGGTTTTAATTTGTAACCACCCCCTCTGTACTTGTACCACAGCCATGCAAAGCAAGGGTTAGCCACAAGTGCCAGGCCTTGTGTCTAACTCACAGACTGTAACTATACCATGCTTTCGGGTGTGGATATGTGCTTGTACGCTTTATATTCTTCCACAGCCACCATAGGTGATCTCCTGAGCACGTGTGATTTATATTCCCTTTACTCACAATGGAAGAGAATAGCGATGGCTAACACCTAAACACTTATCACGCAGAATGTCAGCAGGGTGGTGCGCCAACAAAAACTACTCAGAATAAATACATATTTAAAAAGACGAAGGGGCTCAAGAAGATGGAGGCTGCTTAATTCCTGGCTCTGACTTGGCTTCCGCTCTTTCACTGCCAGTCAGACAACTGTGTCCCCTGTTAAACAGTGGGAAAAAATAAGATGATAGAGAGATCCAGGACTGCGTTGGATACCTGAAATATCCCCATGTCCGGCAGGAATGTCAAGTGCAGCAGGAACATCAACAGGGGCTGTGCGCCAAGATCAGTTCTCCGCTGGGGTTGAAATACAACAGTGGGCAACTCCGGGGCCCATCTACAGACATCTGTACCCTCTGTGTCCAGAGAGCTGCACTAACACTATGCAGTGCCGGTTCGGAGCAGAAAACTGTGGAGCTTGATTTTGAACGGAGGACAAGTGTTGGTGGCCAGGTAGCCACGAAAAGCATAGGCAGCACTTACACTGGGACTGGACAGAGCCCCATGGAGGACCGTTGCAACGCTGTTGGGGAACTTCATCAAAATAAGACAGAAAGGTGTGTAGCCCTATGGTGCAAACAGCGAGGTGGGGCAGCATACGCAGGCACTACTGGAAAACTGCAGCCTTGGCAGAGGGTGGTACCATAAAAAGCAGAAGAACTGGACTGACAGAAGCAATGCTGTCTGGGAAGCCCAAGTGGACCACTGAACACCACCACTATAGCAAGGTCTGAGAAGGGAAGGCTAGAGGAAGAGTGACCAGGACCTGCTGAAATCTGAACTGCAAAGTAAACAGGGGACACCCATACCCCATGGGATGGAGCAGACCAAGCCCCCAGAATAATAAGTGGGCCCCTGGGGGCTCTAAGCATACACACTGGTGGGGAAGGACAGGGAACCAGTGCACTTGCCTAAAGAACTAAAAAGAGATGTACAGAGAATGGGCCCGGAAACAAGCATCCTGGGACCGGTTTCGGATTCATAATCCTCATCAGCCAGGCTATCTTGAATCCAGTCGTAGAGTGAGAGCACCGTCCATCATCCCCTTTGGAATCGCTTTGTTCGCCCTAAGTTGGCAGGGCATGCCCATACATGGGTCCCTTGCTCACTTTGCCACTGGATTCAAGATAACCTGGCTGATGAGGGTTATGAACTCGAAACCGGTCCCAGGATGCTTGTTTCCGGTCCAGGGAAGACATGGCTTGGTAGTTTGGGTTGTACTGTTCCCATGAGGCACAGGGTCAGACTGTAGAACGAAACAAGAGGAACTGAAATATTATAGGCCAACTCCATGACAAAGCCTCCTGCAAAATGGAAATTGAAAGCAGGAGAAACATGAGATACAAAGGGGATGAACAGGACGACCAGTCCCAAAATGTAACTCGAACTTTCACGAGACAAGCCTTTAAAGAGCTGAATGATGAAATAAAAGTGGCCCACATAAATAATAAATAACAAGCATTTGCAATGCAATAGGTCTCGCATTAGGAAAGTTTGAGCTATTGGTATTGTAAATGACAATATTTTTATTTATGTTTTGTTTTTGAAAATAGCGAAATTAATAGCTTTGTTATTCACAATGGCAATAGTTATAACTTTCGCCAATGTGACACCTATAGCCTTTGTAATGCAATATGTGTTGTATTTACGTGACTTACATGTATTGATATTACAAATAACAATGGCTTTTAATTTTTTCAATAATTAATACTTAAATAAAAGTTATTGTAATTTATAATGGCAATAGCATAAAGTTTTGTAAATAACTTTTGTGAAGATTATGTTCAGTGTATTTTATTGTGATGAAAATCCAAGAACAGAAGTGAAATATTAACATCTTTTTGTTACATTTGTAATAAAGCTTGAAACATTGAGAGAAAATATTTGAACCAGGTGTTGTTGAATGGTTGCAGAGATTGAAGCTGTGGTGGCACTGAGCGATGTTGTGATGGCGAACGAGTGATGCTGTGGCGTTCAGTGATGCAGTGGTAGCGCATAGTGATGTTGTGTTGCCCCTGAGTGATGCTGTGGTGGTGCGGAGTGATGCTGTATGCTATGCTATGTTTTGTTTTGCTATCCTATGTTTTGTTCTGTTATGCTATGCTATGCTTTACTATCCTATGATTTGATTTGTTATGCTATGCCGTGTTTTGTTATGCTATGCCGTGTTTTGTTATGCTATGCTATGTTTTGTTATGCTATGCTATGTTTTGTTATGCTATGTTTTTCTATGCTATGCTGTTTTGTTATGCTATGTTTTGTTGTGTTTTATTATGCTATGCTTTGTTTTGCTATGCTATGTTTTGTTATGCTATGCTATGCTTTGTTATGCTATGCTAAGCTTTGTTATGCTATGCTAAGCTTTGTTTTGTTATGCTATGTTGTGTTTTGTTATGCTATGCTACGTTTTGTTATGCTATGCTACGTTTTGTTATGCTATGCTACGTTTTGTTATGTTATGCTATGTTATGTTATGTTTTGTTGTGTTATGCTATGTGTTGTTGTGTTATGCTATGTTTTGTTATGCTATGTTTTGTTATGCTATGTTTTGCTATGCTATGTTTTGCTATGCTATGTTTTGCTATGCTTTATGATATGTTATGGCTTGTTATGCTATGTTTTGTTATGCTATGTTTTGCTATGCTTTGTTATGTTATGCTATGTTTTGTTATGCTATGCTATGTTTTGTTATGCTATGTTTTGTTATGCTATGCTATGTTTTGTTATGTTATGCTATGTTTTGTTCTGCTATGTTTTGTTGTTTTGTTATACTATGCTAGGTTTTGTTATACTATGCTTTTTTATTATGCTATGCGTTATTGTGTTTTGTTATGCTATGTTTTGTTTTGCTATCCTATGCGTTTTGTTATGCTATGCTGGTGAAGGTGTGTGAGTGTGTGTGAGTGTGAGTGTGTGTGTGAGTGTGAGTGTGAGTGTGTGTGTGTGTGAGTGTGAGTGTGTGTGAGTGTGTGTGTGTGAGTGTGTGTGAGTGTGTGTGTGTGTGTGAGTGTGTGTGAGGGTGAGTGAGGGTGAGTGAGGGTGAGTGAGGGTGAGTGGGGGGGAGTGGGGGTGAGTGGGGGTGAGTGGGGGTGAGTGGGGGTGAGTGGGGGTGAGTGGGGGTGAGTGGGGGTGAGTGGGGGTGAGGGGGTGAAAGGGTGAGAGTGGGATGGTGAGTGAGGGTGTGAGAGGGGCTGAGGGTGTGTGAGGGAGAGGGGGGTGAGAGGGTGGGTGAGGGGTGTGTGAGGGTGAGGGGGAGGAGGTGAGAGGGGGAGGGTGTGTGAGGCTGAGGGGATCTGAGGGTAAGGGGGTGAGGGGTTGTGAGGGTGAGGGGGATTGTGAGGGTGAGGGGGATTGTGAGGGTGAGGGGGATTGTGAGGGTGAGGGGGTGTGTGAGGGTGAGGGGGTGTGTGAGGGTGAAGGGTGCAAGGGTGTGGGGGTGGGGGAGGGTGTGGGGTGGTGAGGGTGTGGGAGGGTGAGGGTGACGGGGTGAGGGGTAGGGGGGTGTGAGGGGGTGTGAGGGTGAGTGAGGGTGTGTGAGAGTGGGTGAGGATGTGAGAGGGTACGAGAGAGTGCTGAAGGGACGTGAAATATTGTGTCCCATCTGTAATGTACTGGACGGATGGGAAAGAAGTCTTCTGTGCATGCGGTTCGAAGACCTGCTCCAAACATTGTGGCGTGTGTTGATAAAGCAAAAGAAACCTGGTTTGGGAACAATCAGATCAGTAAATGAGGGAGGTGTGGCTCTAATGCATGCTGCTTGCTTTATCTACTTCATAAGGATGAAAGGCAGAGCCCACTCACAATTCTGAAGCAGGACTCCCTTAAAACGCATTTGGAAACTTGGTTTTCTCACTACAGTTCCCTTACTTCTTGGTTGGTTTGACTCTGTAGATTAGTCTGTCTCGCAATAGCGCTTTGGTACCTTGGGTTTTAGTGCGCTTTATAAAACAATATCATTTCACGTCATTCCTGGGAATGATTTTGAAACCTGCAGCTTTAAAAAAGATCCCTTCAGGGGATTACTTTCTGGGGGAGCTGTCTGCATGGGCATGAAGTAGAGCAGATTTGCACATCACGTGTGAGTGGGGACGAGCTATAAGAACCCCAGCTTGGCGCATAAAGTGACTAGCCCAGAATCAAGCAGTGCTGAGTCAAGAAGAGACATGAAGGGGGCGGAGTGCAGAGCAGCAGTACTGGAAAGCTGTCACAGGAGTACACGTAATAGGCCTGCCTGCCTCTGTCACCCGATCAATAAACACCCGCGCGCAATTAACATGGTGTAAACGGTCCGAATTCAAGGTAATGTGGGGGAAGGGGGGGTGGATGGGGGATCCAGGCCCTAACCTCTCAAATATAACAAGGGCAGGAAAAAACTATTTGTCAAATAAGTGAGGTGCATTCATCAGTATAATCGGTTTCCGCTCTGTGGTCTCTGTTCCTCACAGGTAATGTGTAGCTTTTAGTTGCTGGAATACAGCAGATAGTGGGTTAAATGGACTTGGGACTGCTCACCTACAGCAGCAAAGTCAGGGAGCAACAGGCTTTCTAAATATGCATCAACACAGGCCAAACTGCTGCCCACAGACTCCCATAGCGCTTGTGGATACAAAACAACAGGAGGGAAGAAAATGAAAACCCGAGAGGAAGAGTGCAGTCTAAAACATAGGGTGACCTACCATTTTTCGGATGCTCCAAACGAATTCTTCTCTTCTCACTGCAACTTTATCATTCTCTTATTCTCCCATCTGTTTAAAGCAAGCCACACTTGGACATTCACCTCTCCAGAGCAAGTGCGTCAGGAGGTTGTAGCAGAAGGAGCCCTGGCCCACTTTGTGAACAATGAGCTTACTCTTAGCAAGCGTTGTGGAGAATAGCTGCTGCTTGGCTTAACCTTTACCTTGTACCTGTAGATTTTATCATCTTGATTTACATGAACAGTCTACCTGTTCCCCGGGGCGCTCCCCGCAGGTGAGGAGTTCCAAGTTAAATTAAAGGCTGAGATTATTCATGGGAGCTGGTTTGTCCAGGGTTTACCGAGAAAGGAGCAGTGACCAAACAAAATGAACAAACTCGATCAGCTGTTTGTCTCCGACTGCCCAGGAGAGAGTGGCAAATCAGATTTATTTATGACAATACGTTACATACGAAGCATGGCATGGCCTGCCTAAGCAAAGGACATGGTGTTATTGTCTGGGCTGCCGACTTTGGACCTGGGGAGCCTTGTTTGAGCCCCGGCGTCTGCTCCATGTTCTATGAAATTGGGCACATCACGTAATCTGCCTTTGCTTAATTAATGAATGTGATCTTGTGTTACGTAACTGGTGCTCGCTTAAAGCGCTCAAATGCCCTAGGGATGAGTTTGTGGGTTGGAGTCGGGAGCCGCCTCGAAAAGCATACGCAGAAGGCTGCTGTATAAAACCTGCACTCTCATGGAGTACTTTAAGATCAAGAAAGCAGCCCGGGCTGGGCGGAAGTCAGGCAGCCCTCCTCGAGACAGAGGCGGGGCCTGACCAGAAGCAGGAAGTGGAGCGCGACCGGAGCTTCCCAGGAGGCAGGCTGCAATGGCTGGCGCAAGGCTCCGGAGCAGAGAGAGGAGAGCCCTGCGTGCAGCCGGCGTCCGCCCGGGAAGCCAAGGAACGGAGTGCCAGTGTCCCTGTGCCCATTGACGCCGGAGGGAGCAGCCCCGGAGCGGGACCTGGCTGGCCACGTTGTCTTCCCGGAAGAGTCCTGCGGAGGCGAAGTCCCGGTGAGTGGGGCTCCGTGCTTGCGTTTCTGGGGGCAGGAGGTACTCGGGGCATGTTGAGGGCTGCGGGGCCATGGTATTTGGAGTCCCCAGTGTGGGACTCCCAACTATAGTGCCGGCATCGCTCCAGAGCCCACGAGGCTCCCCAGGGGCACTGGCTCGAAAGCGAAACTGACGAAGCGCGCTCCCGCGGTGAAAACTGCAAACGAAAAGCGTGTGTCAGATTGGTGTCCTCAAAACTAAATACGGGTAGCAATAGGTCTGAAGCAGACACCTCAATGCTCACGCATTGAGAGTACGTCTGCTCGACCTAAAAACAATAAATAATAATATTAGTGACCTAAATAATAGTCCTGGTCGGCCTCAGAAGAGATGTGTCAGAACTGCACAACAGCTTTCCACACCCTAGAGGAAAATGTTAATGAACAAGTGAACGATAGCAAAAACCTTCAGATTTGTATGATGCATCCAGAAGAACTGCATATAAACAAACCTACAAGCAAAATGTGAAGATCAAAAAAACTGCTACATAAATCAATACTTCATCAAACTGTCTAACCCATTGCTACGGCACTCTGGAAATACTCAGATCTGCATAAAAAGAGTGGGCTCCGTATCTCACAAGAAGAACATGTTTCATAGCACGGCTGTTAGGGTAAACGTCTGCTTGGAAAAAGACATAATCCTAAACAAAGCCTGACAAGGAAGCCTCATCTCATACAAAGGAGCAAAAAATCCAAGTGTTTGAGAAATTGTTTTCAATGATCCTGGTTAACTGAAAAGCTTATTACCTTTGTTCCAAATACATTAAACATTGATCGGCTCATTCATTTAATCTGATCTTCCGCTGGAAAGATCACCAATACTTCTGTTCTTCTCTCAAAGACTATGAAACAGACACCAACAAAACAAGGTCCCTTTGAACAGTGGCAGCGAGCGCAAGGTGGATGAGATATCTCAAGACAGAACACTGCAGAGATTAAGGAGAAGGAGAAAGTGAGGAACTAGATCACATCCCAGGAGATAAATTAAATATTAAAGGGGGTGGGGTCAAAGATCCCAAAAAAGTCTCACAGGAGAAGTCCCGAAATGTAAGCAAGACTAGAGAAAGGCAGGAGACATCAGTTAAATGAGGGTTGTAGACGAGGCCTTTCAATCCGAACAATATTTCGCAAATTTGTTTCATGATGGTGACCTTTACTATCAGGGAAGCAGCTGAAAACAAGGATGTGAAGGGTAAAAGTATTTAATATGAAAGTAGTAAAATGATCATGTTGATTTACATTTCAACCATGGTTTACATACTTGGATATAAGGGGAAGGAGGAAAGGCTCCACCAGTGAATCACCAAATGAAAGCCTCAGACACAAGTGCAAAAAACAATGTTCACAAGGAACTCATTTATCCAAACTGTACAAGATATGCAAACTAAGCTAGTTTGCTCAGAGTTAATCTCAATCCAATTTTTCTTTCAAATACTGACCTCCAAATTGGGTCACGGTACACTT
Organism: Lissotriton helveticus; assembly: GCF_964261635.1. Taxonomy (NCBI): domain Eukaryota; kingdom Metazoa; phylum Chordata; class Amphibia; order Caudata; family Salamandridae; genus Lissotriton; species Lissotriton helveticus. Next base: position 1,752,839,192 of record NC_136067.1, read on the forward strand.
TACCTTAGATTGTGTATAAAAAGCCCATTACAACAATTAGTCAACATTGTACTTACTTCAGCCGAAGTAAGTGATATTTATTTTTCATTTGCCGTCCGTACCACAGATTTATTTCTTTATACATAAAGCATTTGAGAATGTTGCATTAGTTGCACATTAAGAGCGATTTGTGAGTCCCAGTGGATGGACCAAAACCTAAATTAATGAGTACTACGTGAAAACAAGTAGAAAAGTGGAGAAGTGGTTATTGGTAAACATCAAAAGGAGAGCTGCACCCACTGTAAAATTAATCATTCAGCCTCTCTTTTCTGTTTAGTGTCGACACGTTTCGACCCTCTCTCGATACGGGGTCTCTTCTGAACAGCGTTTCTGGGGATTAATGCGGGGAAAGAGATTAAATTAGGATGGTGGACTACATTGTCGTGGTGATTAGGGCTAATTATGTGTACTATTGCTTACCAGTACAGCACAATGCATCTAATTCATGTGGTTTCCTGGCAGTCAGGGTAGTGACCGGTGGATGGTGGGGAACCAAAACTCAGGAACAGCACATTTACTGATACAAATGGGGGTGGGGTCGCACACTACTCACACACCGGCGGTGTCGCCCCTAAGGACTCTGGTCAATGTGGTAAAGTGTTTGCGATGCATCATCTTTCGATCTTCTGCTATCTTCGCTGTCTTCGCCATCCCTGGACACGTGTTTCGGGGTATTACCCCTCATCAGCAGGGATAGGCCGTGTACTGGGGTTGCCGATGGCTGCCAATATCTGCCAGGTATAGTACCACTCAGGCGCATAGGTGCGGGATCCCAGGCTCGTCAGCCCGCTGCTCAAGGGAGCTTTAAAGTTACAAATGGGGGTGGGGTCGCACACTACTCACACACCGGCGGTGTCGCCCCTAAGGACTCTGGTCAATGTGGTAAAGTGTTCGCGATGCATCATCTTTCGATCTTCTGCTATCTTCGCTGTCTTCGCCATCCCTGGACACGTGTTTCGGGGTATTACCCCTCATCAGCAGGGATAGGCCGTGTACTGGGGTCGCCGATGACTGCCAATATCTGCCAGGTATAGTACCACTCAGGCGCATAGGTGCGGGATCCCAGGCTCGTCAGCCCGCTGCTCAAGGGAGCTTTAAAGTTACCAATGGGGGTGGGGTCGCACACCGGCGGTGTCGCCCCTAAGGACTCTGGTCAATGTGGTAAAGTGTTCGCGATGCATCATCTTTCGATCTTCTGCTATCTTCGCTGTCTTCGCCATCCCTGGACATGTGTTTCGGGGTATTACCCCTCATCAGCAGGGATAGGCCGTGTACTGGGGTTGCCGATGGCTGCCAATATCTGCCAGGTATAGTACCACTCAGGCGCATAGGTGCGGGATCCCAGGCTCGTCAGCCCGCTGCTCAAGGGAGCTTTAAAGTTACAAATGGGGGTGGGGTCGCACACTACTCACACACCGGCGGTGTCGCCCCTAAGGACTATGGTCAATGTGATAAAGTGTTCGCGATGCATCATCTTTCGATCTTCTGCTATCTTCGCTGTCTTCACCATCCCTGGACACGTGTTTCGGGGTATTACCCCTCATCAGCAGGGATAGGCCGTGTACTGGGGTTGCCGATGGCTGCCAATATCTGCCAGGTATAGTACCACTCAGGCGCATAGGTGCGGGATCCCAGGCTCGTCAGCCCGCTGCTCAAGGGAGCTTTAAAGTTACAAATGGGGGTGGGGTCGCACACTACTCACACACCGGCGGTGTCGCCCCTAAGGACTCTGGTCAATGTGGTAAAGTGTTCGCGATGCATCATCTTTCGATCTTCTGCTATCTTTGCTGTCTTCGCCATCCCTGGACACGTGTTTCGGGGTATTACCCCTCATCAGCAGGGATAGGCCGTGTACTGGGGTTGCCGATGGCTGCCAATATCTGCCAGGTATAGTACCCCTCAGGCGCATAGGTGCGGGACCGCCGGTGTGTGAGTAGTGTGCGACCCCACCCCCATTTGTAACTCTAAAGCTCCCTTGAGCAGCGGGCTGACGAGCCTGGGATCCCGCACCTACGCGCCTGAATGGTACTATACCTGGCAGATATTGGCAGCCATCGGCAACCCCAGTAGACAGCGAAGATCGAAAGATGATGCATCGCGAACACTTCACTAGATTGACCAGAGTCCTTAGGGGCGACACCGCCGGTGTGTGAGTAGTGTGCGACCCCACCCCCATTAGCACATTTACTGAACCTGCAACAATGGATGTATTGTTTTAGTTTATACCATTACACTAGCATTGTGCAACCAAGATGTGTAATAGTGGAGGAGAACTCACTATTTATTAGTTCTATCGATGGCAGGAAGAGTCAAGGGTTAACGGTAGAAACCCTTGGATAAAAACCTGATGTATTGCTGTTCACTCAATACCGTTTCGGGACGAACTGAAAGAAATAATGTGACAGCTTGGGTGAAAATTGTGCGGACTAAGTAGATCATGGCACTCACAACTAGAGAATCGTCTTAGTTATCTAATTGTCTACCGTGTTCTTACTTAAGCATCGCCGCATTGGACCTCTCAATGGAGCAGTGTTCCATGGACGGGAAGCCGGAACTAAGTGGTATAATTATGGAGGTCCGTGAACCGGAAATAGTGTCACGCTATCCAGCGTGTATTGGGATATTCTATCAGTTACTGCGGTGGCCATCTTAGAGTGATCATGGTGTGCTCGAAGTCTTATAGCTGCCAATATCTAATGTACAACGTGCCCCCTATCTTGTCCCTGCAGATTGATTTTAATCATATTCTGTTATCGCATGCATAAGTATACAATGACAAATAAAATAAACAATAAACACAAAGTGCCAATTATGTACAGTGCAATGGCTATACATTCACACCAGGCAGCGGCCATTAAGTGGTATTATTATCTGAGCTCACTGAGGAAATCTTTTCACATAGATTGTGAGCAGGTAGTACATCAAGGTGTCCTCATATGAACATCGTATTTCTATATACAATTGCAACAACGGCCATCTTATGTTTCAGTGTAAGACTGGTCCATTATTAATTCGTAATAAGTTCATAGTGCATTAAGGGCAGAGAATAGAATGTACTCTATGCGATGGTTAAGTAGCAATGTGTAGTTACATATAACAACATACAGTGCATGCAGTAGTACAATCATATTGTCCATCCATGTATCTTTCTTTATATATTTCCAGTGCTTCCTATGGAGTGTAGACAGGGCCCTGTCTAACTATGATGCAGGATCTATTCAGTATCCTAGTGAAAGCATATAAATCTACGCCATTCTTCAAGGCTGTTTAATAGAAGGAATAGAAGTGCAGAAAGAGGCAACAGAGGTACAGAAAGAGGCAAAAGAGGTGCAGAAAGAGGCAGGTAAGGTGCGGAAAAAGGGAACAGGGGTGCATGAAGGGAAAAGAGGGGGGGCAGAAAGAGGCAAGAGTTCTGCAGGAAGAGTCAAAAGTTCTCCAGAAAAAAGCTAAATAGGTGCTGAAAGAGGCAAGTGTGGCGAAGAAAGAAGCAACAGAGGTGCAGAAAGAAGGAGGAGAAGTGCAGAAAGAGGCTACAGAGGTGCAGAAAGAGGCAACAGAGGTACAGAAAGAGGCAAGAGAGGTGCGGAAACAGGCAGGAAAGGTACAGAAAGAGGGAACAGGGGTGCAGAAAGAGGCAAGAGAGGAGCAGAAAGAGAAAAGAGGGGTGCAGAAAGAGACAAGAGAGGAGCAGAAAGAGAAAAGAGGGGTGCAGAAAGAGACAACAGATCTGCAGTAAAAAGCAAGAGGTGCTGAAAGAGGCAACTGAAGTGCAGAAAGAAGCAAGCGGGCTGCAGAAAGAGGCAATATAAGAGCAGCAAGCAGCAACAGGGGAGCAGAAAAAGGCAAGAGGGGTACAGAAAGAGGAGAGAGACGTACAGAAAGCAAAAGAGGTGCTCAAAGAGGCAAGAGGGATGCAGAAGGAGGCAAGAGCAGTGCAGAAAGAACCAAGAGAGGTGCAGAAAGAAGCAACAGAGGTGCAGATGGAGGCACGCGGGGTGCAGAAAGAAGAAAGAGAAGTGCAGAAATAAGCAACAGAGGTACTGAAAGAGGCACGAAGGGTGCAGAAAGTCAAGAGAAGTACAGAAAGAAGCAACAGCGGTGCTGAAAGAGGCGCTAAGGGTGCAAAAAGAGCAAGAGAAGTGCTGAAAGAGGCAACAGAGGTACAGAAAGAGGCAAGTGAGGTGCAGAAAGGAGAAAGAGAGGTACAGAAAGAGGCAAAAGAGGTGCAGAAAGAGGCAGGAAAGGTGCGGAAAAAGGGAACAGGGGTGCATGAGGAGAAAAGAGGGGTGCAGAAAGAGGCAAGAGATCTGCAGAAAAAAGCAATAGAGGTGCTAAAAGAGGCAAGTGATCTGCAGGAAGAGTCAAACGTTCTCCAGAAAAAAGCAAAATAGGTGCTGAAAGAGGCAAGTGAGGTGCAGAAAGAAGCAACAGAGGTACAGAAAGAAGGAGGAGAAGTGCAGAAAGAGGCAACAGAGGTGCAGAAAGAGGCAACAGAGGTACAGAAAGAGGCAAGAGCGGTGCAGAAACAGGCAGGAAAGGTACAGAAAGAGGGAACAGGGGTGCAGAAAGAGGCAAGAGCGGTGCAGAAAGAGAAAAGAGGGGTGCAGAAAGAGGCAACAATCTGCAGTAAAAAGCAACAGAGGTGCTGAAAGAGGCAAATTAAGTGCAGAAAGAAGCAAAAGGGCTGCAGAAAGAGGCAATATAAGTGCAGGAAGCAGCAACAGAGGAGCAGAAAAAGGCAAGAGGGGTACAGAAAGAGGAGAGAGATGTACAGAAAGCAAAAGAGGTGCTCAAAGAGGCAAGAGGGATGCAGAAGAAGGCAAGAGCAGTGCAGAAAGAACCAAGAGAGGTGCAGAAAGAAGCAACAGAGGTGCAGATGGAGGCACGCGGGGTGCAGAAAGAAGAAAGAGAAGTGCAGAAATAAGCAACAGAGGTACTGAAAGAGGCACGAAGGGTGCAGAAAGAGCCAAGAGAAGTGCAGAAAGAAGCAACAGAGGTGCAGAAAGAGGAGAGAGAAGTGCCGAAAGAAGCAAATAGGTGCACAAAGAGGGAAGAGAGGTGTACAAAGAGGCAAGAGAGTTGCAAAAAGAAGCAAGAGAGGTACAGAAAGCGGCAGGGGGTGCAGAAATAAGGAAGAGTAGTGCATAAAGAAGTAAAAGAGGTGCTGAAAGAGGCATGAAGGGTTCAGAAAGAAGCAAGTGAAGTTCGGAAAGAGGCAACAGAGGTGCAAAAAGAAGCAAGAGAGGTGCTTAAAGAGGCAAGAGAGGTGCAGAACCAAGCAAGACAATAGCAGAATTGCTGAAAGAAGCAACAGATGTGTAGAAATAAGCAAGAGAAGTGCAGAAAGAGGAATGTGAGGTGCAGAAAGAAGCAAGAGCAGTGCAGAAGGAGTCAACAGAGGTGCTCAAAGAGGCCAGAGGGATGTAGAAAGAGGCAAGAGCGTTGCATAAAGATGCAAGAGCAGTGCAGAAAGAACCAAATAAAGTGCAGAAAGAAGCAACAGAGGTGCAGAAGAGGTGTACAGAAAGAAGGAAGAGAAGTGCAGAAAGAAATAACAGAGGTGCTGAAAGAGGCACGATAGGTACTTAAAGAGGCAAGAGAGGTGCAGAAACAGGCAGGAAAGGATCACGAAGAGGGAACAAGGGTGCAGAAAGAGGCAAGAGAGGTGGATAAAGAGAAAAGAGGGGTGCAGAAAGAGGCAAGATTAGTGCTGAAAGAAGCTACAGAGTTGTAGAAATGAGCAAGAGCAGTGCAGAAAGAACAGAGGTGCAAAAAGACGCAATAAAAGTGCATAAACAGGCAAGATGGGTGCATAAAGAGGCAAGATAAGTACAGAAAGAGGCAACAGAGGTACACAAAGAGGCAAGAGAGGCACAAAGAGAAGAGAAATCTGCAGAAAAAAGCAACAGTGGTGCTGAAAGAGGCAAGTGAAGTGCAGAAAAAAGGAAGAGAAGAGCAGAAAGAAGTAACAGAGGTGCAAAGGGTACAGAAAGAGGCAACCGATGTACAGACCTAGGTAGGAAAGGTGCAGAAAGAGGCAAGAGGGGTGCAGAAAGAGGCAAGGGGGTGCAGAAAGAGGCAAGGGGGTGCCGAAAGAGGCAAGAGATCTGCAGAAAAAAGCAGAGGTGCTGAAAGAGGCAAGAGGGGTGCGGCAAGAGGGGTGCAGAAAGAGGCAAGAAGGGTGCAGAAAGAGGCAAGAGGGGTGCAGAAAGAGGCAAGTGCAGTACATAAAGAGGCAAGGGAGGAGCAGAAAGGCGCACGTGAGGTGCAGAAACAAGCAAGAGAAGTGCAGAAAGAGGCAACAGAGATACAGAAAGAGGGAACAGAGGTGCAGAAAGAGGCAGGAAAGGTGCAGAAAGAGAGGAGGGGTGCAGAAAGAGGGAAGAGATCTGCAGAGAAAAAATCAACAGAGGTGCTGAAAGGGGCAAGTGAGGTGCAGATAGAAGCAAGAGGGGTACAGAAAGAAGCAAGAGAAGTGCAGAAAGAAGCACGAGAGGTATAGAAAGAGTCAAGTGAGGTGCCGAAAGAGTCAAGTGAGGTGCAGAAAGATGCAAGAGATATGCAGAAACAAGCAAGAGAATTGCTGAAAGAAGCAACAGAGGTATAAAAAGAAGCAAGTGAGGTGCAGATAGAAGCAAGAACAGGGCAGAAAGAAACAACAGAGGTACAGAAAAGAGGCACGAGAGGTACAGAAAGAGGCAGGAGGGGTGCAGAAAGAAGTAACAGAGGTGCTGAAAGAGGCGCGAAGGGGGCAGAAAGAGCAAGAGAAGTGCTAAAAGAGGCAATAGAGGTACAGAAAGAGACAGGAAAGGTGCAGAAAGAGAAATGAGGGGTGCAAAAAGAGGGAAGAGATCTGCAGAAAAAAATCAACAGAGGTGCTGAAAGAGGCAAGTGAGGTACAGAAAAAAGTTACAGACGTACAAAAAGAGGCAAGAGATGCAGAAACAGGCAAGAGATCTGCAGAAAAACAGCAAAAGAGGTGCTGAAAGAGGCAAGTGAGGTGCAGAAGAAGCAGAGGGGTACAGAAACAAGCAAGAGAAGTGCAGAAAGAAGCAAGATAATTGCTTAAAGAAGTAACAGAGGTGTAGAAAAAAGCAAAAAAAGTGCTGAAAGAGGCAAGTGTGGTGCAGAAAGAGGCAACAGAGGTACAGAAAGAGGCAAGAGTGTGCACCGCTCCTAACTCTTTGTGCAACTAAGAGGCAAGAGTGATACAGAAAGTCACGAGGGGTGCAGAAAGAGTCATGAGGGGTGCAGAAAGAAGCAAGAGAAGTGCAGAAAGAAGCAACAGAGGTACCGAAAGAGGCAAGAGTGGTGCAGAAAGAGGGAAGAGAGTTGCACAAAGAGGGAAGCAGGGTGCAGCAAGAGGGGTGCGGCAAGAGGGGTGCAGAAAGAGGTAAGACGTGTGCAGAAAGAGGCAAGAGGGGTGCAGAAGGAGGCAAGTGAAGTACATAAAGAGGCAAGAGAGGTGCAGAAACAAGCAAGCGAGGTGCAGAAACAAGCAAGAGAAGTGCAGAAAGAGGCAACAGAGATACAGAAAGAGGCAAGAGGTGCAGAAAGAGCAAGAGAAGTGCCAAAAGAGGGAATAGGGATGCATAAAGAGGCAAGTTAGGTGCAGAAAGAAGTAACAGAGGTGCAGAAAGAGGCGCAAATGGTGCATGAAGAGCAAGAGAAGTGCAGAAAGAGGCAACAGAGGTACAGAAAGAGGCACGTGAGGTGCAGAAAGGGGAAAGAGGTGCAGAAAGAGGCAATAGAAGTGCAGAAAGAAGCAACAGAGGTGCAGAAAGAAGCAAAAAGGTGCACAAAGAGGGAAGAGAGGTGTACAAAGAGGCAAGAGAGTTGCACAAAGAAGCAAGAGAGGTACAGAAAGTGTCAGGGGTGCAGAAAGAAGGAAGAGTAGTGCATAAAGAAGTAAAAGAGGTGCTGAAAGAGGCATGAAGGGTTCAGAAAGAAGCAAGTTAAGTTCAGAAAGAGGCAACAGAGGTGCAGAAAGAAGCAAGAGAGGTGCTTAAATAGGCAAGAGAGGTGCAGAACCAAGCAAGAGAATAACAGAATTGCTGAAAGAAGAATCATATGTGTAGAAATAAGCAAGAGAAGTACAGAAAGAGGAAAGTGAGGTGCAGAAAGAAGCAAGAGCAGTGCAGAAGGAATCAACAGAGGTGCTCAAAGAGGCAAGAGGGATGTAGAAAGAGGCAAGAGTGGTACAGAAAGAGGCAAGAGCAGTGCAGAAAGAACCAAGAAAAGTGCAGAAAGAAGCAACAGAGGTGCCAAAAGAGGCAAGAAAGGTGCAGAAAGAAGCAAGTGAAGCACAGAAAGAGGCAAGAGAGGTGCAGAAAGATGCAAGTGAGTTGCAGAAACAAGCAAGAGAAGTACAGAAAGAGGCAACAGAGGTACAGAAAGAGGCAAAAGAGGTGCAGAAAGAGTCAGGAAGATGCGGAAAGAGGGAACAGGGGTGCAGAAAGAGGCAAGAGAGGTGCATAAAAAGAAATTAGTGCTGCAGAAAGAGGCAAGAGATCTGCAGAAAAAAGCAACAGAGGTGCTGAAAGAGTCAAGTGAATTGCAGAAAGAGGCAAGAGATCTGCAGAAAAAGCAACAGAGGTGCTGAAAGATGCAAGAAAGGTACAGAAAGAGGCAAGAGCAGTGCAGAAAGAACCAAGAAAAGTGCAGAAAGAAGCAACAGAGGTGCCAAAAGAGGCAAGAAAGGTGCAGAAAGAAGCAAGTGAAGCACAGAAAGAGGCAAGAGAGGTGCAGAAAGATGCAAGTGAGTTGCAGAAACAAGCAAGAGAAGTACAGAAAGAGGCAACAGAGGTACAGAAAGAGGCAAAAGAGGTGCAGAAAGAGTCAGGAAGATGCGGAAAGAGGGAACAGGGGTGCAGAAAGAGGCAAGAGATCTGCAGAAAAAAGCAACAGAGGTGCTGAAAGAGTCAAGTGAATTGCAGAAAGAGGCAAGAGATCTGCAAAAAAGCAACAGAGGTGCTGAAAGATGCAAGTGAGGTACTGGAAGAGGCAACAGAGGTACAGAAACTGACAGGAAAGTTGCAGAAAGAGGGAACAGGGGTGCAGAAAGAGGCACGAGAGGTGCAGAAAGAGAAAACAGGGGTGCAAAAAGAGGCAAGAGATCTGCAGAAAAAAGCAAGAGAGGTGCTGAAAGAGGCAAGAGAGGTACAGAAAGAAGCAAAAGAGGTGCTGAAAGAGGCAATAGAAGTGCAGAAAGAAGCAACAGAGGTACAGAAGGAGGAACGAGGGGTGCAGACAGAAAAAAGAGCAGTGCAGAAAAGACACAGAGGTGCTGAAAGAGGTATGAAGGGTGCAGAAAGGGGCAACTGAAGTGCAGAAGGAAGTGACAGAGGTACAGAAAGAGGCAACAGTGGTGCGGAAAGAGGGAAGAGATGTATAGAAAGAGGGAAGAGTTGCACAAAGAGGAAAGAGGGGGCAGAAAGAGAAGTGTAAAAAAGAAGTAACAGAGGTGCAGAAGGAGGCAAGAGAAGTGCAGAAAGAGGCAAGAGAGTTGCAGAAACAGGCAAAAGAGGTACAGAAAGAAACAAGAGCAGTGCAGAAAGAACCAGCAGAGGTGCAGGAGGCAAAATGGGTGCAGAAAGAGGCAAAGGGAGTGTAGAAATGTGCAAGGGGGTGCAGAAAGAAATGACAGAGGTACAGAAGGAGGCAAGAGGGTTACAGAAACAGGCAAAAGAAGTGCATAAACAAGTAAAAGAGATGCAAAAAGAGGCAAGACAGGTACAGAAAGAGGAAAGAGGGGTGCAGAAAGAGGCAAGAGAGGTACAGACAGAAGCAAGAGAGGTACACAAAGAGGGAAGAAGGATGCAGAAAGAGGCAAGTGGGGTGCAGAAAAAGGCAAGAGCGGTACAGAAAATAGACGAGAGGTGCAGAAAGTAGAAGAGATGTGCAGAAGGAGGCAAGTGAGGTGCAGAAAGAAGCAATAGAGGTGCAGAAAGCGGCAATAGAAGAGCAGAAAGAGGCAAGAGGGATGCAGAAAGAGGCAGGAGCAGTGCAGAAAGAGGCAACAGAAGTGCACAAAGACAGAAGGGTGAAGAGAGTTGCACAAAGAGGGAAGAGGGTGCAGCAAGAGGGGTGCAGAAAGAAGCAAGAGAAGTGCAGAAAGAAGCAAAAGAGGTGCAGAAAGGAGCAAGAGGGGTGCAGAAAGGGGCAAGAGGGGTGCAGAAAGAGGAAGAGAAGTGCAAAAAAGAAGCAACAGAGGTGCAGAAGGAGGCAAGAGAGTTGCAGAGAGAGGCAAAAGAGGTGCAGAAAGAAACAAGAGAAGTGCAGAAAGAACCAACAGAGGTGCAGGTGGCAAGAGGGGTACAGATAGAGGCAAAGGGGGTATAGAAATGTGTAAGAGAGGTGCAGAAAGAGGCAAGAGAGGTACAGAAAGAAGGAAGAGAGGTATAAAAAGAGGCAAGATAAGTGCAGAAAGAGGCAAGAAAGGTTTCAGAAAGAAGGAAGAGAGGTATAGAAAGAGGAAAGAGAAGTGTAGAAAGAAGCAACAGACATGCAGAACGAGTAAGAGGGGTACAGAAAGTAGAAGAGAGGTGCAGAAAGAGGGAAGGAGGATCCATAAAGAGGCAAGAGGGGTACAGAAAGAAGCAAGTGAGGTGCAGAAAGAGGCACGAGAGGTGCAGAAAGTAGAAGAGAGGTGCATAAAGTAGAAGAGATGTACCGAAAGAAGCAAGAGAAGTGCAGAAAAAGAAAGAAATGTGCAGAAAGAAGCAACAGAAATGCAGAAAGAGGCAAGAGAGGCACAGATAGAAGCAAGAGTGGCTTGCACGTCATTAGTGCCAATTTAACACCCACATTTAGCAATAAGTAACAGGTTACCATTCGAGGTTTGTAAAGGCCCTTCCACAACGCTGTAACACGTGTCGCTGCATTTTTGGTAACGTTTGAGCTAGAAACAAGGCTTTTTTTGTTCAAAACTGCAGATTAGGGAGCACATAATGGATTATGTGGCTAATGCTGAAAAGGTTTAATTGTGCAAAAGTCGATGTAGCCAAACAGTCGCATAATTCCAGTGGCCCTGCTCAAATCTCTGAGTAGGTCCACAAGTGCTCCTCAGTGATCCTTCTTTTTTTGTCTCGCTGAGTTCATAGTTGAGCTTCTAAGGAAACGATGAAGACTAAATGTAAGGTTATCACTCCACAACACAGACTACCATACCACATAATTACTCTTTATAACACATAATCCCACTCTACATAATTCCTATACACTAAAAACCACATACTTCCTATCCACATAATTTCACTGCACAACACACCACGTAATTCCACTACTCACAACGTACATCCACTCCACTCCAAAAAATGTGTAAAAAACTTTTACAATTACAACGCCAATAGCTCTAGCTCTGGCAAATGCGAAACCTATTGCACTGCAAATGCTTCTTTAATTAGTAGTCGTGTTTGCAGAGTGGTGAAGAAAGGGGGCTGGGCCTCAGACCAGTGCTCAGTAATTCCGCTCGGTAGGACTTACAGGAGGAACCAGGAGGGTTCTTGGCCCCAAAGTCCTTCAGGAGTAAAGTGGACTTCATCCCGTAGTCTGCCAGGAGGAGCGTTTTCAGAGTGGTGGAGAAAGGGGGCATGGCCTCCAAAGACGTATTAGCAATCCCGCTGTGTGGAACTTACTGGAGGTAGCAAGAGGGATAGTTGGCCCCCAAAGACATCCTTGGGGTCCAACTACACCTCCTATTACCTCCAATAAATCCCACACAGCAGGATTGCTAAGTTCACATAGCAGGCCACGCCCCCTTTGCCCACCACTCTGCAAACGCGCTCTTTGGCGTGTTCTTGGATGGGGATTGAAGTCCCCTTCGCTGCTGGGGGTCCTTAGGGTCCAACTTGCCTACCTCCTATGAGGTGGACACAGGCCACGCCCCCTTTATCCACCACTCTGCAAACGTGCCTCCTGGCGCACTGCTGCCCGGTGGATGAAGTCCACTTTAGTCCTGAGGTCTTCAGGACACAAGAGGACCTCTTTGCTCCAGCAGCAATGCGCCAAGTGGGGGTTTGCAGTGTGGTGTAAAAAGGGGTGTGGCCTCGGATCACCTCTCAGCAATGCCACCGTGTGGGGCTTACTGGAGGTACCTCGTGGGCTAAAGATATTATATATAATTGTCCATAGTATCAGGTACAGTTCATAATAAATGTATCCACAAGTGTTCTTTTTCTTCTTTATTTCTCCTAATACTTCCAATATGATCCTAGCCAACACGTGTTTCGTCTTAATGCGGTATAAGTCACAGACTTCTTTAGGGCTAGAATATTTAACATAGAAAAACCTATGTTACAGTCTCCACAAAAAACAACGAATACTTATATGTTGAGGCAAAGAAACCCACACAGTGTGTTTATACAGTGAAAAAAAAGGAGAGGAGACAAAAAGAGTCCCCTGTCAAGGGGATCTACATCCATTTGCAGACGTATTGTTAGACTATCAAATTGGCATTAGAAAGTATATGCCAACCATATGTCAAATGGAGGATCACCAAGCGTGATCGAAGTACAACGTGTAAAACAAAAAATTAAATATAAATACCAAAGCTAATTTCTGTAAAGAAAAAAAAAGAAGAAAAGGAGGGAAGTTAATTTAGTGAAAGCGCAAGAAGGGACTAATAAGTGTAAAACCCAAAACGAAAACGAACATTCAAAACACAGTGCGAGAGAGAGTAAGACTACCACATAATATAGTAGTTGATTACTCAACAAAACTCACCAGAGATCACACGATGTTTCTGATATATAATAACATTCAGACCTAGATGCACAACTGAGTATATCATCCAGAGCATCAGGTAAAGGTCAATAAAACCTAAAATCATATGGGTAATAAATAACATTCAATCTATCTTAGCCAGTGCGAAAACCGTCAAATACGCATATCCAAGATTGACAGTTGTAAATAATACTTACTATTGAGAGAAAAAATGTATGAACAGTTTCAGAGAATATCCACAGTCTCCTGTGCAACACGTATTACAGAAGGCCACCTCGTATAGGCGGACATGTTTTTAAAAGAATTTTGGCTGAATTCGCACACCCAGCGCAAATTTGGCAGTTTAAAAAAATATATGCTTTTTTGGGGCCTGGGGGTTCTTGAGGGACTCCCTGAGCAGGTCTAGGGGGTCTGGGTGTTTCTATCGTGCCCCCTTTTCTTGTTTATCGTTCTTTTACCTTTTCTTGTGACTCAGTTACTGAGTCACAAGATGGCTGCCAACACATTCTGGTTTAGATTGAAAAGCTTGTGCCCGGGAGGGTTCGCAAACCCTACTCTGTGCTCAGATATTGATATTTATATTTTTTGAATTTCTCTGCAACTACTTAACAGATTTCACCATTTAAAGAAAAGCACGCTTTCTAGACCAAGACCTACCTTTTTGCCAAATTTGGTGTGATTCCATTCAGCAGTTTGGGCTGTAGCTTTATCTGAAGTTTCCTATGTAAATTAACATGGAGAAAACGCGTTTGGGACCCCCCCTTTTTTCTCAACCCCTTCTTGACGAATCACTCCAAAACTTTCAAGCTATAAGCTGACCGGAGCGCCCCATTAGTTTAGAAAATTTTGCGAAGATTCGTCAACAGGAGACAAAGATATTGCCAAATCAAAAAACGCTTTTCCTATGGAAATTAGGTCCTAACTATAACTACCTACTGGCAAATCAAAAAACCCTTTTGCTCTGGAAACGAGGTCCTAACTATAACTACCTACTGGTGACTGCCAGTAGGTAATATACATGCATACATACCACTAATAACGACCCTTACACTGGACACCCCCTTTAAAAACTATGCTGCCATTCAACTTGAAGCGAGCCAGTGGAAGCCGAACCTTTGAGGTAGCGAGCGAACGCATTGAGTGCGTGACGAATTGACAAGGGAAATTACGGATTCCCCCCCCGGGGCCATCTTTCGAACAGATACTGAGGAAGGAAGTGCAATTGCACGGTAAACGCAGGTGGACGCATAACTACCAGCGAGCGTGGGACCGAAAAATGGAAATGTCTTTGCGAACCAGGACATAGATATAAGGATTGCTGAAACAGCTATTATGACCTCCTCCCTCCAAGAGGTGCCGGACGATGCTTTTGGAGAAATAAAAATTTAAACTCAATACAACGTCCCCTTATTGACATTAATGGATACGTCGCCAGCCTAATAGAGACAGATAAATGACAAAGCCCTGATGAGGGTTCGAGAACTGGTTACTCAAACCTGAAACGCGTCGGCACATCTACAAGAGTCACTTTATCACTGATTGATATATTTGAAATATCCATTTATTGTTTGCTCTTGTGATCCAACTTTGCTTTGTTTTATCTTCTTTAAAAAAAAAAAGGATTTGATTCGTAGCACTTGAGGAAATGAATTGTTAATGTCTAATGTTTCATATTAATTGGATGTATTTTTGTATGTAATTTTTCATGTATGGTTTGTTGTGAAGATTGTTTAAGTCTTTTTGAAGTGATGTTATGTTATGAATGTATATCTTCTTTTGCCTAAAAAATAAGAGCTTCTTAAAAAAAAGTACAACATTTATGAGTGATGGGTATAAATAAAAGTACCTGACCAGGTCTAATGAAGTTACATATGGTCTGTTTAAATAATTGTATCATTAAGATACGAGGGGTCGGGGCATCTCTTTTGTTGTCGCCATTCAACTTGAAAGCATATCTTTAGCTAGAGACTTATGATAAAGGCTTCCACTCTTGGTATTACATGAACACAGTTGCCTGAATGGTTGTGATTCTTCAGTGACCCACCATTGGAGACGCTGCACAATTCTCTCCACTGGCATGTGCATTTGGTCTTGGAGTTGTTTTTTAAGTTTCTTTTACATTACACCAAATATGTGCAGATTGAAACCAAAGCATCAGGGTCTAATTCCAAGTGGTGTGATGTCCCTGCAGGAGCAATAGGGACTTCAATTTTATTAACCAACTGTGGAGCATTAAAAGCACAATACACCAGTTTACCGGTTACATTCAATTATATCTTGGAGTGTTACCTCTGGGGGATTAGCATCTCATTTTTCACATCCTAATCAATCTAAAACTGGGTTCTTGGTTTAAGTTCCTCATAGACTTCAGTTTAACACTTAATCACTGGGCTTTAGTATTAATTTGTCATCTTCTTTTCAATTTGTACATTCACTATTATGAAAAAGCTTTTTTATCCTTCTCACAGTGATTTTCAGGTTACCTTTAAAATGATGGTGCCTGTTGGTAATTGGGTTAAAGGTTGAAAGGGGTGAAATTCTACTCAAGCAGTAATCACAATGCTTGTCAGGATGAAACACAAGCAAATCCTAAATTATCCTGTGCACATCCCTCTGGTAGCTTGGTACAGATCGGTCAGGCTAGCTTAGAGGCAATGCATAAGAATGTATGCAGCAATTTCAACACTAATAACACAACACAAGAAAAATCCCACACCAATACAGAAAAATAGTGAAGTTAAATAAATTATTTGAGATCAGAACAACAAAAACCCAATCAGTAGAACCGGAGGTATGCAATTTTGAAGACTTAGGTGAAAACAGTGCATAAAAGCACAAAGCACCAAGGGGTCGATTAGGATGGCGGACGGACCTGCGTCCGTCCGCCACCCCAGAGTAGGAGGGACCGTCCGCAGGGGCAGCGGCGGTCCCTCCTGTGCAATTAGGATGTGACCGCCACCCTGGCGGTCACATCTGTATTTTTAACATTGCGGCGGGTGCTGCTTCAAGCAGCACCCGCCGCAAGGTTAAAAATGAAAGCAGTGCATTTGCATGCACAAAGCGGCAGGCACCTAGAGGTGCCTGCCGCTTCGTGCACGCAAATGCAGGGGGGTACCATAGGTACCCCCCATGTGCACCCCCCACCCTCCCTTCACCCCTGGGGGCCCGCAACGGGCCCCCAAACAAAAGTCCGTATGCCTTTTCACGGCGGAAATGCCGCCGTGGAAAGGCATAGAAATGCTGACATCCTAATATGCCTGGCGGTGTCTGATAGACACCGCCAGACATGTTAGAGCTTTTCCACCGCGGTCGGAAAGCGACCGCGGCGGAAAAGCTGCGGACGGTCTTCCTGACCCCCCAGCCATCCTAATCTGGTGGGGGGTCTGTGAAGGCTCCACAGCGTTTTTTCCGCATCCTCCGGGCCGGCGGACTCTTCCGCCGGCCCGGAGGATGCGGAAAAACCGCTATCCTAATGAGGGCCTATATGTGGTTATCTGGTCATACCCTTTTAGGAGAAAGTCACAAGTTCAGGCAGACCACGAAGGAGCACAGGTCGGATACAGGGACACAGTTAGGCCTGCTGGACAAAGTACCTTGAATCCTGGTTTGAGGAGCGTTTCGAGATCCGCTTCAAGGATGAGCTTCGCTGCAGCTGTTCAGAGGACGTTGCGGCGCTATGAAGTGGAGTTGTGCATCATATTCGAGGATGCCGTTGACAAGGGGGTTGCAATGTGAAAAGGTGCGTCACGGACCAGAGGTTCTGAAGAAGCGGTGGGGATGAGATGCGGAATCCTGCGTCTTCATTGTGCCTTGGGATGCCTGCATTGAGGACACATCATGCAGCATCCATTCCAAAGAGACTGTAGGCGGCACTGCGAGGTCTGGTATTGGGTATGCGTTGCAGTGCGGCAGATCCAAGGCAGCTGCGAGGAGATGCGCCACGCTGCTTCAGTTCTGCTTACAGGACTACAGCTGGGCTGGCACTGGCAGAGCACTTTCATGCCCACTTCCAAGTGTCCATGACTGGGGTAGCACCACTTGGGGTCAAGACTCACAGCAGGCAGATTTCAGGTCCTGGGTTCAAGGTGGTCTGATCAGGGGGCCAGCAAACTAGCCCATGGAGTCACTTAAGTGGTCCTGGGTTCAAGATGCTCATCAGGCTGCAGAGTATCAGCCTTCTTGCAGAGCAGCACAGCAGTCCTTCCGAGTCGACCACAGGTCCACAGTTAATACCTAGTGCCAGCTATGAAGTAGGAGAAGGTTCTCGAGGTTTCCACCCCAAGATATGTTTGGAATTTCCTGCCTCCCTGCCCTGGCCCCAGCTTGTGTGGGGTTGCAAAGGATTGGCATCAAGCCCTTTGTTAGTGTGCGTAGGCAGAGCCTCTGAGATGTGCAAGTGAGGTAGGTGACAGCTTCTCCCCCTCAGCAAGTCAAAGATGTCCCATCTTTCCAAAACCTATTGCCCTTTGTATCACTGTGATACATAAAGGCCCACTGCCAACTACACCTAGTCATGTGACCCAGTATACAGACAGCTGCCATAAAATGGTTGGACAAGAAAATGCCAACTTTCTAAAGTCAAAACCCTATATGGGTTAAGCACAAAGAACCAGGGCCAGATAGGGCTATTCAAAATTCAGAACACAAAACAATAAACCCAGCTCTGTACTACCGACACTCCTACTACTCATTGAGTGAGGAACAGTCAACTCTTATCTGTCCGAATGGAATTTTTATTAGACCATTCCTGTTTCTTTAAAAGTTAATCAGAACAAATTTTTGGGACTGAAAAAGAAACACAGACTTACACGTATATACAATTCACAATAAAATACACTTTAAGACAAAAATGGACTTAGACACTTTGAAAAAATTATTAGCACCAGCTTGCAACATGACAAAATCAGCAAATGAATTCATACATTAACCTGATGCAAAACACAATTTTAGAAAAATTTACATCAAATACAAAGTTTAGTAATAAACATGAAAATATCCAATGTTATGAACCACATGTTATTCCAGCTCCAGTGTCAAAAACAGTGTCTGAATAGTGTATCAATCCTTTATCCAATAGTTTCCTTCAACACTTGCCGCATTCAGAATTAACTAAATGCCTCCCAAAATGCCAACGCGTTTCAAGACCCAGGCCAATAGTACTGGGACTATCATCAGGGCTTCATATAAATGGACCGGATATTCTGTTTTCTAGAGTTGGAGCAGCCGCTCCAGCTCGTTTACTCCAACAGTTTTTGGCTTTTCTGCCACTAGACTCGTTTATGTTACTGCCTACGAGGGTCTGTTAACACTTTGCCAGTGTAAATGTATTTACTGCAGAGTATGGGCTCAGTCCTGCGGAGGGTGCGATGAGAGGTGAGGCAGATCTGTATACCTTGTGGTAAATAAATAAATAATACCTCTATTTTTGGATGAATAAATGAATAACAGATAGCTCAATAAATAAGAGTCAAGATTCGAGGTAGTAGGAGTTTTGCAGGTTTAATACAGCATAAGGACAGGAACAGGACAACCTGCATAGGAATAGGATGGCAGGGCCCAGCAGCTGCTGGGGCTGGATCTGGGATGAGCGCGCTAACATTTAATAACAATACACGATCATATATATACTAAAACAGTTGCATTACAATACATACGATAGGCGGAGCAGTGGGTGTGGTCAATAGCAGTCGCGAAAGATAAGGGTGAAAGTGGGTGTAACAGAGGCGTATACATAGACATGTGATGCAAACGTAACAGAATATGTCATGAATGGGGCGGAAACCATGGAGGGGGCTACCTGAGGAGCCGGGACCTCTAACCTGATGGTGCGCGCAAACTGGCAATGACGTATTACTAGGAGAAGCTGGGGGCTTCGAACTCTGTGCTAGGAGCAGAGACTGAAGTCTGGAGAGTCAGGGCGACATGTACCTAGGCAGTATCTAGTATCTGATGTTTAGGGAACATGTTGATATGAACTAAGAGTCAGGAGGGGAGAGGCTAACGGACTCTAAGACTGGAGCATGCATTATTCTATATGTAGTGCGTGATGAAGAATATTAAATGACCATTAAATGCAGTATTTCTCTTACATGGAGACATAAAGGCTAGACAATGACGGAAACTATTGATGCGATTCAGTAGCTTTAGGAATGCAGAGAAGGAGGACTGAACTGATAACTGGAATCATAACATACTCTTGGCAGACTCAGAGGCAGAGCCAGGCTGAACCGGGCACTGCGAGGCAGGAAGTAAGTGAAGGGTCGAGGATACAGGTGGGGGCTGTATCGCTCCTCAGCGAGGCTTCAGGAGACAGGGGACAGGAGCTGAATCTGGTGTCCAGGCCCTTCTGAGGCCTAGAAACGGGGACTTTACAATGGAATAACGTGCACACTGAGAAACGTGGCAACGTAACTTCACATGGGCCTGATATTCGTAGTATTCACGAGAACACGAGAACTGGCATACTAGAGGTGGACACAACTGTAATTGCGTAATTGCGTCATTAATCGAACATAGGGAATGCATATGCATATTTAATCATGCACACATAACATATGATGGATGACGCGTAGGGACACCGAACATGGCAAAATTTACTTTTCCACATTCCCTCCTTGTCACTACGTTTCCATCAGGAAACATCAATATTCATGATACCATCTATCATTTCATACAGTATCATTTGCTTGTCTCGAATTATCCTGGAACGGGATCTAGAACGGGGCTTGGGACTAGGAATACAAGAGGTAGCACAAATGCCGCAAATCGCAGGGCCACATTGTATACAGAGGCAGCAGCTGAATATGATTGCTACTGCAATACCTAGAAAGGACAAGACTTTCCATCCCCAGGCGGAAATTATATTCCAGAACCAACCGGACCATGTCCAGGTGCCTGGATCTTGGTGTAACAGATGGGCAATTTTATGGAGTCTGGTTATAGCTGAATAAACAGACGGCGCGTTATTTGGAATGAAAATGCAGCAACTAGATCCGATGACTCTACAGGCCCCGCCCCTATCGGCCAGTATGACGTCAAGGACGAGACGATTCTGTAAAACGACAAATCTCATAGCAGATTGCTCTTCGGTTAAGTTACCTAGAGCAGAGGCAGTCTCATTGACTACTACTTCAAGGGTTCTGGTTAACCTACGGATTAGCTTACTATTCTGGATAGGTCCTATAAAGAAAAAGAAACCTCTGTTGAAATCTGTATACTGTTCTAGGGCAGTTTCAGTATAATCGACAATGGGGGACTCCCTTCTATGTCTAATGTGTACTAGATGTGTATTTCTATGATAATCAGATGGGGCTAGGAAAACTGGTGGCAGTAGGAAGGCAATGTAACAGGTTCCCTCCCAATCGAGGGGCAGACGAACATATGCAGTTTGACCACAAATAAAATAAGAATGACGTGAAGCTTTGAAAATAGATTTCCCACTGTCACTATACTTGACAATAGTAGTACAATCGCTATGTCCTACGTGTACGGAACCATTATTTCTAACACATAATTCGCCTTTGACTGGTAGTACTGAAATAGCAGGTAAGTCTGGAGTAGTATCAGACTGAACATTCAGGACCATGAAATTCGAAGAATAATTACCTAAATTGTACACTTCATTTTCTAGATCTAACCCTGTTCTGTGGGGAAGACCTTGCTTGTCTGGAAAACATGTACTGTTAAGAAAAGACATATCTGTTGAGGATGACGTTAACGTGGACCATGCTCCACACGAACCATTATGTGAAAATGGATAAGGAAAGAGTGGCAGAACTCCCTTCGGTGTCTGGAAAGGGGGGAGTCGACCACACACCCAACAATTTGTGGCATTGCTGGTCTGGTGTGAATAATGTAACATGCGGATGAAAGAATTATTTCGCATAGCGAGGCGGTAAGAGAGTTCATGAGGAGGCAGATCACTAAACGTGTGTTCTACTGTAGCATTAGCAGACTTATTTACATGAGAAACTGAAAAATACAGATAAAATGCATAACTGGTGCAGGAAATCATAATGCTGAGAAATAATATGAAACATAGAAAAACGATACATCGAATTGAGTTTTGACTAACTCTCTCACTATGGGGGTCTATTTTATACATGTCAGAAACAGTCTAACCGTTTCACCTAGGGGAGGACTTAGACAATCAAACTGGCTGACTTATTTTACTAGACCGGAGTTTCAACTTATACTCCTGTTGCGGAGTTTTCTCTAACGGGGAGGGTGCAGTATCATTGTTCTTTGCGGGACAGTCCTTGAGAATAGTACTTTGGCAATCCTTCAAATCCTGGGAAATGTTCTTTGAGACGGGTTTCAGTCCATAAAATTTCTTTACGTGCGAAAGGTGCACCCAGCCTTTGCGACCCTCCAACTTCACGGCTGTACGGGTGGCGAGGAGGACCTGTCGGGGCTCCTTCCAGCGTGGCTCCAACGGACTTGAGCGGTCAAAATTGCGAACCAAGACCATGGATCCTGGAACGATTTCATGCGGTGCCACCTCGGTATTGTCTGGAAATGCGGCGGCAACCTGTGAACGACAAGAGTTGAGGGCAGACATCAAGGAAGCTAGGTAATCTGTCAGCATATTACTTGAAACATCGGTAATACTTCGGGGTCTAGGAGTACCCCACATGTTAGGGGGGCGGCCGAAAACGACCTCATACGGGGACAGACCTGATCTGGAATGTGCGACCATGCGCATATAGAACAAAGCGACTGGCAGAGCTACTAGCCAGTCCACACCTTTCTCTTGACAAACTTTTGCGATACGGATTTTCAAAGTCTGGTTATGTCTCTCTACGAGACCGGCTGCTTCAGGATGGCGTACACAATGGAACTTCCACTGGTACCCTAACAAAAGGGAAACATGCTTCATTAACTCTGAGGAGAATGGCTGGCCGTTATCAGAATATACGACCCTAGGGAGTCCATAACGGGGGAAGAACTCACGAACCAACTGCTTGGCAGTGGTCGCGGCTGTGTAATCTGGGACTGGATATGCTTCTGTCCACCTGGACAAAGCGCATACAACTACGAGGACATACTTGAAACCTCGACATCGCTCCATCTGAATATAATCCATCTGGAGGACTTCAAAAGGGTGGTCAGGAGGTTGGAATCCCCCTTGTTCCACCGGGACACTTTTACCTGGATTAAACTGGCAACATATCATACAGGTACGGAATGTTCTGGATACTGTCTAACATAGCTTTTTCTCCTAAATGTGCTGGACTATGTGCGGTATTAATAATGACTTGAACCATAGAGTCGGGGAGAAACCATGTAGCTTTTCCCTTCGTCACCCATCCCTGATCTGTCTGTACCCCTCCTTGTTCAGACCATTTCTTGATTTCATCGGGAGTAGCATGTAACTGGATATCTATGACATCTTGAGTAGGGTCTTTAACTGTCATACATGTAGTCGGATCTGGAGTGTGTGTCGGTGTCTTATTTACTGGAATGTCTGGTGTCTGAGCTGTAAGCTTGGCTGTGCGATCTGCTAGATCATTACCTTGGGAAATGGTGTCAGTAACTTTCGTATGTGCTTTGCATTTCATGATAGCAATGGACGACGGTAAATGTATGGCGTCTAACAGAGCTTGAATAAGGAGACCATGCTGAATCTTGGTTCCATGAGAAGTCATGAAACCTCTCTCCTGCCAGAGCACTCCAAAGTCGTGTACGACTCCAAATGCGTAGCGTGAATCTGTGTAAACATTAACTTTCCGGTTCTTGGCGTGTATGCAGGCTTGTGTCAGAGCAACTAGCTCTGCTGCTTGAGCGGACAGGGTGTCAATACGGTGTGTTTCAATAACTTCAGTGTCAGTAGTCACTGCATACGCGGCGACTAGTTCTCCTGTACTTGTTCTCATACACGAACCATCCACATAAAGTGTCAGGTCGGGATCTGGAAATGGAATATCTGTCAAATCCTGTCTTGGCTTTGTCATGATGTTAACTATTTCCACACAGTCGTGTGTGGCAGAATTCGAAGTAACTGACGGTCACAGTGTAGCAGGATTTAAAATATTGCAGCGTCTGATTTCTATGTGTGGCTGAAACAGTGTCAATTCATAACCTGTTAAACGTGCAGTGCTGAGTCTGTGTTCGGTTTAAAAGTACTTCCACGGAGTGTGGAACTTGTACTGTCAGGGAGTGTCCTAATACTATGGAATCACTTTGTCTAATAGCTAGTGCTGTGGCTGCAACTGACTTGAGGCACGCAGGCAGAGCCTGGGCTACAGGATCTAATGTGCTCGAAAAATAAGCACATGGCTTGTATTGTCCTGCTTGATCTTGTGTGAGAACAGATAATGCTGTACCTTCGCGTTCAGTGACGAAAAGTGTAAAAGGCTTACTGTAGTTCGGTGTTGCTAGAACTGGAGCTTGACATAGGGCTTTCTTTAACTCATTGAAACTAAGTGTGTGTTCAGATGTCCAAGGGAGGACAGTCGATACGGCTGCCTCCTGTGTCGTTAACTGTATCAGTGGCTTGGCTAAAAATGCATACTGAGGAATCCATTGTCTGCAATAAGAAGTAAGGCCAATAAAAGCACGTACCTCCTTCTGGGTCTTGGGCTGAGGAAGACTCGCTATTAATTGAATACGGTCAGGTGTCAACTGCCTACCCCTCTTGGACAGTAAGTGTCCTAAGTAGACCACTTGCTGGACACAGAATTGAAGCTTCGAAGGGGACACCTTGTGTCCCATCTCGGCTAGGAAATACAAGACTGTAAGGGATGCTCGCTCGCAAGCACGTTCAGAACGGGCTGTGATCAGTAGATCATCGACATACTGGAGCAGGGCAGTGTCAGTTGGCATGTGAATGTTGTCTAGTTGTCTCTTAAGTGCTTGACTGTAAATACTAGGACTTTCTGTGAAACCTTGAGGAGCGCGTGTGAACATATAGCTCCTTCCATTTAAACAAAAATCCGAAAAGAAACTGGCTGTCTGGATGAATGGGAACACTGAAAAATGCGTTCTTGAGGTCGATTACAGTAAAGAACGTGGCTTCGGAATCAATGGCTGTTAATAGGGAAGAGATATCTGGGACAACTGGATACTGAGGAATAATACATTTATTAAGTTCTCGTAGGTCAATCACTAATCGATATACTGGGGGTGCATTTGGATCAGTACGTTTCATGACTGGAATGATCGGAGAATTACATACATTGGAGTCAGTTTCTACAACCACTCCTTGAGCGATGAGCTCGTCAATAATTTTGGATAAGGCTGCTACAGCCTCAGGTGGCAATCTGTACTGTCTGATTCGTGGTAACACTACACCTGGCTTGAGAGTCACACGATGGGGTGTGATTTGCATGTAACCTACATCAGATGGACCTTGCGCCCATAGATGCTGCGGAACATTAGACAATCTGGGATCAAAATCTCGTAATACATAGTGACCCTTGAAGTCACGTAGGAACAATCGTATTCCCTCTGGGGAACAGCATATAACTGCACCTAATTCTTTCAGTGTTTTAATGCCTAACAGATTCTCTGGACATGACTTAGTAAGTAACAGATCAGTAGTGCGGGACAATGGACCTACTTCTAGAGTAACTGGCTTTGATATCTCATTTACAATAGGTTTTCCCGAAAATCCAAGGGAAACATTTCTTGAGCCTGAGAGCGGAGCCCCTGGAACTTCGGCGTGGCTAATTGTGGTCCTACTTGCCCCTGTATCGATCAAAAACTTTCTGTCTTTCCCTAATACTTGACTGTGAACATAGGGACCTTCTTGATCTACAGGTATCTCGATGAGAGGCAAGCCTACCTCCCTCTCTAGGCTGTTTCATGAATACTGCTGGTACTCTGGATACTCAGACTGTGCATACTGATACATTTGCTGTGTAACATGCTGTGTTGCAGCGATGGGCTGCGGAGCTGTAACTGTCTGTGGTGCATTCTGTGACTGAGGAATCTGTGAAACTTGTTCTTGTCTAGGCGGACGTGGTCTTTCTTTAGTCTTACCGGTAGCTATGTTGTGTTTCAGAACTGCACACTCGTTTATAAAATGACCTGGCTGTTTACAATAATTGCAGTTTCCTTTAACGGGAGCTGCAGGATGACTGGCTTGATTCGGACCCCTCTTCTGACTGTCTTGAGGAACGGATTGTGCAACTAGTACTTTCATTTTCGTGTCTTTCATACGCTTTCTCTCGTGTTCTTGCTCTTCTCTGATTCTATTCTGGTGGTATTGGAGCATCTGTAACATCTGGGACGGGGTATTAGCTTGCCAGGTACTTTCGACTTTCAAAACTCAATTTTTAATTTGTGGGCTTGAATTCTCGACTAATTTAGTAACAAAAAGATGAGGGTATGACTCACTACTTGTCTTGAGGCCACTGTTGATGCTAAAACATTTCTCAAATCTGGAATAATAATCACTAATATCTTCGTCTTGTTTCTGTTTACAGGCTGAGATTGCATCCCAGTCTTCCTTTCTAGTTGTCAATAATCTGGGTAAAACTTGAATCAATAATTCAGGTAATTCTTTACATTTCGCTCCAAGACCGGTACCTGGTACTCGTGCCTTGTCTTCAGCTTCTAGAACTGCCCAATCGATCTTTTTCTCTCCCACCTCCCATTCTTTTTCCTTGAGCTTTTCATACACCCCTGCGGGCAACAGAACCTTTAACATTTTAATTATATCTGGATACGTGTATTCTCCCATACGGAGCATGTCTTTTAATTCTCGATGGAACCCTGCTGGATCTTTATCATGGCAGGGGATTAATTTTTTCATCTCTAGGAGTTCCATCTTTGTAATCGGAGTGTAAACAAACACTCGTTCTAGTTCGCCACCCGTTCCTCTAACTGGGTGGACTTCTCGTAACGGATTCTGTCTCTCCATGTAAAATGGTTTACTTTCTGGGGGTGAGACATGAACAAAATGCGGGTTCAAAAACGTTCTATATTTGTGACGCTGTTCTAGAATGACACTAATTAAATCGGTACCTAAACCTTTCCATCTATACTGGAGTAACTCGTTCAGGATATCATGTAACGGGCCTGGATCAGAGTGCTGACCCTCATACAATGTAATGAGGTGCTGGATCATATACATACCCGCCAGTCGTTGCTCGGCTGGGGGCATTTTCAGAAACATTTGTGCCACTATTTCATCTGGAAAAGTGGTAGAATCAGTAATCCATCGGACTGCTGATCGGACTAGTTCTTGTTCATGCATGGTACTTAACTCGCTATAACCGATTCGTGATTTCAGAATGTGATCGGTAGCTTGGAATACTTGTTCTAGAGAACCTTGTTCTGGTGCTGGATGATGAAAAATAGACTTGTGTTCTAGGCGTAAATGGCGATCTGGAAATCTAGATTTTCCTACATACGCTATTCTGTCGGGATTCTCGTCGTCTACCTCTTCAGTATCAGAGTTACTTTCTTTCTCGCTTACTTGTGCTGCTTTACGTTGTTCGTGTATCCTTATTATTTCTTTACGAATCTTCTTATACATACTCTCTATAGCACCGATGGTCTTGTGCTTACCCTCGGCTATATTATCACTCCACTTTGTCAGGGTTCTCATTTCGGCTTGATCTTTGGTCGGATAATCTTGTTCTCGTATTAGACAATTAATCAAAAACTTTAACAGCATGAGCTGGACTTCAGCTTTTCTTTGGCACATGACATCACTAATACTTTCTGGATCATTCCCGGTACGGATGAAACGATATATTCTGTCTAGATCTTCTTTCATATCTGGTAGGGTGACTAGATACTCGGTCACCTTTCTTACGCGTAATGAATACAAAACCATACTATCCTCGCCTGGGACTGGATCATAGCCACATTCGTTAAGGGCTTTTCTTATTTCTGCTACAGACTGATGTCTGGGCGTACGCTGTGACGCTTGTGCATGTAATTCGGCTGACGTTAAACGCTTATGTGGCGGCGGGGTTTGAGGAGTACCTCCTCCTGCGGCCCCTAAACTAGAATCGTCGACTGATCCTCTTCGTACTAGTGTGGCAGGAAATTGAAATGCGGGCTGAACTGGTATGGCGGGCTGGACCGGGGGGACCGTAACAGGTACTGCAAGGGGTACCCCGGTGTCTGGAGGAACGGGAAGTGCCTGATTTACAGGGACTGGCGGAGCGCGAACAGGATTTGCATATTCTGGGACTGTGTCGTCCAAATAGGACGAGATGAAAATATCAGCTGCGGTCGGTTTGTGACGTAGCTTGGTCGGAACTAATGGTGGCGGAAAGTTACTGGATGCCTCCGGGGTCGCTTTTGGCAGGCCCTCGGCAAGAAGAGGATACATACCCTTAATAAGAGCATGCCTCTGTCTGTCTGACTGTTCGGTTTTAACTCGTTCACCAATCTCGATTAATTCCCTTTCTTGGGCTCGTTCCAAGGATTCTCTACTTAATTCTGACTTTCTGATTTCTTTTTCGGTTCTTTTATGAGCTTCTTTGCGCCATAACTCAATGGCATCTTTCTGTGACTGTCTGGCTTTCTTTTTCCATAATGCTTCTTCTACTCTCATGATGCACTCGGCATCCCATGTACCCGATACGGGCCATCTATACTTTTCTTCTAACTGTTTGGTATACTCTACCCATAAATCTAGATATAATATGGCACTTATGCCATGCTTCTGATACATAAAATGACCTGGACTGTCCCTAGGCGGAACTGGAACTGCTGCTTCCAGCAGACCCTTTCTAGTTTTTAACTGACGTAACTTAGAAAACAAGGGCATGACTGGACTGTAGTCTAGACACAATACAATACACAATGAACACGATACTTATTCCCCATTCATACTACGACATTAAAATACATGAAGAACATTTAAAAGAACAGTTAATAACAGTTCGAACAGAATACTACCTGGAATACGGAACACAGAATACATGAATTTTCTCGAGAACAGAACGGACTGGAACAGAAACTAGATGCACTGCTGAAACAGTACGAAACTTACCGGTCTCATACAGAGACACGTCAGGACCCGTATCCACCGAAGTGGACACTTCGTTTGTGGGTCTGTGTACCACCAACCCACGGACCAGAGTCAATTAAATTGACCCTGTCTAGATACTACCCCAGTAATGGTACTCACCGGGCAGTAAGAACGGAAGGCCTCGGACTGGACCGGACTGCTTCGACGTTGGACGGACGAACTTCGGACTTCTGTTACGGGTGGGCCTCCGGATACCTCGGACCTTGGACTCTCGGCTTGGGCTCTGGTCGGGACTCGCCGCGTTCCTCCACCGCCTCGTCTGGATGCTGGACCGCCTCCTCCGTCTCCTCCGTGGGCCTGAGGGATACTTGAAGCAGAAATATCTGCACGTGCACGGTATGGTTCCGTCACGGCTGCAGAGGGTCAGGGGGCCGGCGTGGCTTCACCGGCGCGTGGGGAAAGGGCAAGTCCCTATTCGGGCGCCATTATGTGGTAAATAAATAAATAATACCTCTATTTTTGGATGAATAAATGAATAACAGATAGCTCAATAAATAAGAGTCAAGATTCGAGGTAGTAGGAGTTTTGCAGGTTTAATACAGCATAAGGACAGGAACAGGACAACCTGCATAGGAATAGGATGGCAGGGCCCAGCAGCTGCTGGGGCTGGATCTGGGATGAGCGCGCTAACATTTAATAACAATACACGATCATATATATACTAAAACAGTTGCATTACAATACATACGATAGGCGGAGCAGTGGGTGTGGTCAATAGCAGTCGCGAAAGATAAGGGTGAAAGTGGGTGTAACAGAGGCGTATACATAGACATGTGATGCAAACGTAACAGAATATGTCATGAATGGGGCGGAAACCATGGAGGGGGCTACCTGAGGAGCCGGGACCTCTAACCTGATGGTGCGCGCAAACTGGCAATGACGTATTACTAGGAGAAGCTGGGGGCTTCGAACTCTGTGCTAGGAGCAGAGACTGAAGTCTGGAGAGTCAGGGCGACATGTACCTAGGCAGTATCTAGTATCTGATGTTTAGGGAACATGTTGATATGAACTAAGAGTCAGGAGGGGAGAGGCTAACGGACTCTAAGACTGGAGCATGCATTATTCTATATGTAGTGCGTGATGAAGAATATTAAATGACCATTAAATGCAGTATTTCTCTTACATGGAGACGTAAAGGCTAGACAATGACGGAAACTATTGATGCGATTCAGTAGCTTTAGGAATGCAGAGAAGGAGGACTGAACTGATAACTGGAATCATAACATACTCTTGGCAGACTCAGAGGCAGAGCCAGGCTGAACCGGGCACTGCGAGGCAGGAAGTAAGTGAAGGGTCGAGGATACAGGTGGGGGCTGTATCGCTCCTCAGCGAGGCTTCAGGAGACAGGGGACAGGAGCTGAATCTGGTGTCCAGGCCCTTCTGAGGCCTAGAAACGGGGACTTTACAATGGAATAACGTGCACACTGAGAAACGTGGCAACGTAACTTCACATGGGCCTGATATTCGTAGTATTCACGAGAACACGAGAACTGGCATACTAGAGGTGGACACAACTGTAATTGCGTAATTGCGTCATTAATCAAACATAGGGAATGCATATGCATATTTAATCATGCACACATAACATATGATGGATGACGCGTAGGGACACAGAACATGGCAAAATTTACTTTTCCACAACCTCACCCTTCTTGGCCAATCCTGGGCAATCAATATGACTTGGGCCCTGTCTTGGCGAATTTTCCTCAGAACTTGAGGAATCAAGAGTATGGGGGAAATGTGTAAAGGAGCTGCGAACTCCAATCCAACTGAAACGCTTCCCCCAACACTCCCTGCATCAGGCATGGTGCGCTCTCGTGAGTGGCAAAGAGGTCCAACCGAGGAAATACCCACATCTTGAAGACGAGATGGACCACGTCTGGATGAAGCCACCACTCGTGATCGGCCAAGTAATGCAGACTGAGACTGTCTGCACGTACATTGTACATTCAGCACACCGGCCAGATGATTTGCCATCACACAAATCTGATGGCCCTGAACCCAGGACCAGAGTAGCAGAGCCTCTCTGCAGAGGTGATACAACCCCACACCTCCCTGTTTGCTCTCTGAAGAGGTGATACAACCCCACACCTCCCTGTTTGCTCTCTGCAGAAGTGATTCAACCCCACACCTCCGTTTGTTGATGTACCACTTCGCCAGAAATGTTGTCCGTCAGGACCAGAACTGATCGACTTCGAAGGGATGGAAGGGAGGCCTTTAGTGCCAAACGTATCGCCTGCAATTGCAGAAGGGTGATGTGAAGCAACCTTTCCTCTAGAGACCAAAGACCTTTGACTTCCAGATCCCCCAGATGAGCACCCCACCCTAGAGTGGAGGCATCCGTGATCACTGTGGTCACCGGTGGAGGAAGCTAAAAGGACCTTTTTTGAGACAAGTTGCCATTCACACTCCACCAAGACAGATCCGCTGCAGTTTCTCTGGAGATCCTGACGGACTCCCTGAGATCTCCGTTGTGCTGATACCACTGCCTTCAGAGACACCACTGGAGCGCCCTAATGTGCTTGCATGCCTGGTTGACCAACAGAATACAGGAAGCGAACAGACCGAACAGGCGTAGGACCTTCAGGACTGAAACAACTGTTCCACCGTGAAACAGAATCATTTTCTGAATGTCGAGAATCCTCTGAGGAGGTGGAAAGGCTCGACACACTATAGTATCCAGTACTGACCCTATGAACAGGTTGCGCTGTGAGGGCACCAGGTGAGACTTGGGTACATTTATCGAGAAACCTAAAATGTACAACAGACGTGCTGTTACCTGCAGATGATGAAGCACCATCTCTGGCGACTTTACTTTTAGCAGCCAGTCGTCCAGGTAGGGGAAAACACGAATCCCCTGATATGGGCTGCCACCACTGCCATCACCTTTGTGAAGACTCGAGGTGTGGAAGTAAGCCACACGGGAGGACCGCAAATTGGTAATGTTGGGACCCTACTGTGATACTGTAGGGTCTTCAGAATGGGCATGTGATAATATGCATCCTGCAAATTGAGCAACACCATCCAGTCTTCTTCCTGCAGCGCCAGAAGAACATGAGCTAGGGTCAATATATTGAATTTCTACTGCTTGAGGTAAAGATTCAAGACCCTAAGGTCCAGAATAGGCCTTAACCTGCCATCCTTCTTGGGGATCAGGAAATACCGGGAGTAGCATCCCTGGCCCCTTTCCCGCTCCGGGACCACCTCTATTGCACCTTTGTGCAATAACACAAGAACCTCCTGCTACAGAAGCAGCAAATGGTCCTCTGAGCACCAGCCCTGGCGAGGAGGATAAGGAGGAGGAAACTCCCGGAAGGGAACGGCATACCCATTTTCTACAAGATTCAAAACCCAAAGGTCAGATGTGATAGATTTTCAATCGTGTAGAAAATGGGACACCCGACTTCCTACAGGACCAGCATGCTACAAGATGCTTTCCAGTGACACCAGTGGTAGGGGCAGAAAAGGAAGAGGAGGAGAGTTGACAGGCGGCACCCGGCAGTCGACCTCTGTTCTTTCCTCTATAAGATTTGTACTGAAGTTTCGGCTGCTGCTGAAGTTTTTGACGGCCTCAAAAGGAATACGCAAACAGATGATGGACGGAATGCTGAATGAATAATACATTCACCCCAGACAAGAGATCTGGGTTAAATCAATTGTTCTTTTTGCTCACCATGCCACCCCAGTTTAGACCCAGCCATATGAAAATCAGTCTTGGCCCTGTGCCTCATGAGAACAGTCCAGACTGAACTGCCAAGCCAGGTCCTCTCTGGACCGGAAACATGCATCCTGGGACCGGTTTCACGGTATGTCAATCTTCTTCAGCCCGGCTAGCTTGAATCCAATGGCACAGTGAGCAAGGGACCCACGTCTCGGCATACCCATCCCACATAGGGCATAAAGTGCTACGCAAACAAATGATGTGACTCCAGTCACATGGTCAGACCACCACTTGCTTACTTTCCAACATAAAACAACACTAAGCGACTCACCTAAAACTACCTTACATCTATCCACCTATCAGCCATGGAACAAACTCAATTTGGAACATTTAGAAACACAACTAACATCCAGTACAAATCTGGAAACAATAAATTCTGTTCAAAATCTATATGAGTGGCTACAGGAAGCTTTTGACATCCTGATACCACTCAAAACCACACAACAGAACAAAAGAAAAAAAGCGACTTGGGGAAACATAGAAATAAAAGACAAACAACAAATTAGAAAGCTGCAAAGTACCTGGCTCAAAACAAACACCAAACTTCACCTACAGAAAATTAACAGATTATACAACTCCGCTATCAAAAAAGCTAAGAAATGGTAGTATTCAGACAGAATACAAAATGCTAAATGTGCAAATAAAGAATTCTATAAAATACTTAATGAATTTCGTAAACTAAATTGCCTAGAAGGAACTCATGATTTCACAGACAAACTGGTAAACCATTACACGGACAAAGCAGACACATTGGACTCGTACTTAAAACAGAAATAAAGCACCAGCACTAACCCTTGTACAAAACAACAATCCAAGAATACTCTAACCCAGCCTCTCCGTGTCTTCCAACACATCTCACACAATGAATTTTTGGACCTGGTCAAAGCAAGCAGGCCTGCCGGCAGCCCTTCTGATCCCTGTCCACCACAATTATTTTAACAACCTCTGCTGCCACTCCAGTAAGAAGAATCATCAACGATTCCTTAACTACCAGAATATTTGCAGAAGAACTCAAAAAGTCACATGTATGCCCTTTACAGAAGAAAAACTTGGACCCGCTGAACCCCGACAACTACAGACCCATTACAAATGGACCTTTCCTGGGCAAACTGATAGAAAGAGCAGTGTTCATCCAGATGTCAGAATTCATTGAAGAGAATGACAAACTTTCAGACTTCGAAACAGGATTCCGTCCGGGAAGAGGCACTGAATCTGCCCTCCTTGCCATCTGGGATGACCTGAAGAATACAGTAGACCGCAACTGGGTTGCTGCGCTGCTCCTCTTGGACCTCTCGGCTGCCTTTGACATGGTTGACCATGACATTCTGAAACAAAGATTCTAGGACGCCGGCATAGAGGGTACTGCTCTAGACTGGATCCCGTCATACCTTCGAAAAAGAACTAATGTCATCCATACCCCACCTTTCTCGTCCAAACCATACTCCACAAGAGCAAGGGTCCCTCAAGCTTTATCATCTCGCTCATGCTTTTCAACATCTACATGAAGTCATTACCAAAACTGATCAATAAATTTCACCTCACGTGCTATAACTATGCAGATGACACGCAAATACTCCTTCAACTGGAAAACCCCAAAGACATTGGAAAATCACCAATTTTCAGTTGTCTCAGAGCAGTGGATCAGTGGATGACTTGGAGCCATCTCAAACGTAATGCTTCCAAAACGGAAATACTCATGTGTGGCGATTGGAAACATCATGACCCGCTTGCCGCCTGGCCTGTTGAACTGGGATCACCGCCTAAAGTATTGAAGGAAGTAAGAAACCTCGGAATGACCATGGACTCCAAGCTGTAGATGAATGCCCAAGTGGACAAACTAGCAAGATTAAGTTTTGTCACGAATAAAAGGCTGCAACGAATTTTCCCTCATTTGGGATTTCCACACAAAGTCCAGGCTACCATCTACCTTGTTCTGTCCAAACTTGATTACGCTAATAGCCTCTACCACTGATCACCTTTAACGACCATGAAAAGACTACAAGGGATTAGGATCTCAGCTGCCAGACTACTCTTGCATATCAAACCGCGAGACCACAACTGACCTGCCTTGAAAGCCCTGCATTGGTTACCGGTTGCCAGAAAATCCACGTTCAAGCTACTTTGTATCACCCACAAAGCAATATTTGGAATTGTACCGCTCTTCATCAGGAATAAAATCACCTAACACATTCAACAAAGGAACCTCCGCTCTAAAAGGGCATCTCGCCTCAAAATCCCAAGGTACAAGACAAAAAAAACATGGGTGGAACATCCTTCTGTTCAAGCACCAAACTATGGAACTCTTTACCCCAACGTAAGATCCACCGACAACCACTTTATCTTCAGAAAACTACTCAAGAATTGGCTCTTCCCCACATAAGCACCATATGCAAACAGAACTTTACACCATATTCCTCTGTATATAAGCATTTATTTTCACTATAGATATGTACCTATCTTTGTGTATTGCTTTGTATATACATGTAGAATAACTATGTTATTAAAAAAACATCTTTGGTCTACATGTACTTGCTTCCATTGTACATCTATGTACCTCAGGTACTTGGATCTGTGTGCCTGTTACTGATCTCCTGAAAAAGCATATCCAATGCACTACCCTATTTCTCATGCTGTACCTCTAACAATATCTTTAATCTACATATACTTACCTCCTTTATGCATATACTTTCAAAGTACTTATGGATCTATATTTATCACTTTCTTCTAATTTTGGCATTGCCAATGCACTACCCTATTTTTCAGCCTATACTTCTCTCAATATATATTCTAGCCCAACTTTGACTCATCTCAAACTACTTTCTACTACACTTTCCAATGCACTACCCAAGCTCTCACCTTTTACATTGTATTGTAATTGTTTTGTATTGTAATTGCATTTATATAGTGCTTACTACACCCTGACGAGGCGTCGAAGCACATTTTCGGCGAGTAGCACGCCACCCTGGGACCCATAGAGGATTAGTGTTGAATTAGTATAGTGAAAAACCAAAGGTGGTGATGGACGGAGCGTTGACAATACAAACACTCACCCCCAGTCAACTGATCTGGGTTTAATCCATCACCATTCTTTAGCTCACTCCGCCACCCCAGTTCAGACATGGCCATATGCAAATCAGTCTGACCCTGTGCCTCATGGGAACAGTCCAGTCCGAACTGCCAAGCCATGTCTTCCCTGGACCGGAATCAAGCTTCCCAGGACCGGTTTCTGGCATTACAGCCGTCTTCAGCCGGGCTTGCTTGACTCCAGTGGCAAAGTAAGCAATGGACTCACGTCTGAGCATACCCTGCCAACTTAGGGCGAACAAAGAAAAACCAAAGGTGGTGATGGACGGAGCGTTGACAATACAAACACTCACCACCAGTCAACTCATCTGGGTTTAATCCATCACCGTTCTTTAGCTCACTCCGCCACCCCAGTTCAGACATGGCCATATGCAAATCAGTCTGACCCTGTGCCTCATGGGAACAGTCCAGCCCGAACTGCCAAGCCATGTCTTCCCTGGACCGGAATCTAGCTTCCCAGGATGGTTTCTGGCATTACAGCCGTCTTCAGCCGGGCTTGCTTGACTCCAGTGGCAAAGTGAGCAAGGGACTCACGTCTGAGCATACCCTGCCAACTTAGGGCGAACAAAGAAAAATCAAAGGTGGTGATGGACGGAACGTTGACAATACAAAACCGGTCCTGGGAAGCTTGATTCCGGTCCATGGTCATTCCAAGGTTTCTTACTTCCTTCGATACTTTAGGCAGTGATCCCAGTTCATCAGGCCATGCGGAAAGCGGGTTGTAACTTGTCCAATCACCACACGTGAGTATTTCAGTTTTTGAAGCATTCAATTTGAGATGGCTCCAAGTCATCCACTGATCCACGGCTCTGAGAGAGCTGAAAATTGGTGATTTTCCAATGTCTTTGGGGCATTCCAGTTGAAGCAGTATTTGCGTGTCATCTGCATAGTTGGAGCACGTGAGGTGAAATTTATTGATCAGTACTGGTAATGACTTCATGTAGATGTTGAAAAGCATGGGCAAGATGATAGAACCTTGGGGGACCCCTGCCTTTGTGGAGTACGGTTTGGACGAGAAAGGTGGGGTATGGATGACATTAGTTGTGTTTCGAAGGTAGGACGCGATCCAGTCTAGAGCAGTTCC
This sequence comes from Lissotriton helveticus, assembly GCF_964261635.1. Taxonomy (NCBI): domain Eukaryota; kingdom Metazoa; phylum Chordata; class Amphibia; order Caudata; family Salamandridae; genus Lissotriton; species Lissotriton helveticus. The sequence continues at coordinate 1,752,874,838 of NC_136067.1, forward strand.
CCCTATGCCGGCTTCATAGAGTCTTTGTTTCAGAGTGTCATGGTCAACCGTGTCAAAGGCAAATGAGAGGTCCAAGACTAGTAGCGCGTCAACCCCATTGCCGTTAACTCTATTCTTTAGGTCATCCCAGATGGCAAGGAGGGCAGATTCAGTGCCTCTTCCCGGACGGAATCCTGTTTGGAAGTCTGAAAGTATGTCACTCTCTTCAATGAATTCTGACATCTGGATGAACACTGCTCTTTCGATCAGTTTTCCCAGGAAAGGTCCATTTGTAATGGGTCTGTAGTTGTCAGGGTTCAGCGGGACCAGGGTTCAGCGGGTTGTTTTCTTCAGTAAAATGCGTATGTATGACTTTTTGAGTTCTTCTGGAAATATTCCTGTAGTTAAGGAATCGTTGCTGATTCTTCTTACTGGAGTGGCAGCAGAGGTTGTTAAAAGAATTGTATTGAAATTTTGTGGCGGACAGGGGTCAGCAGGCCTACTTGCTTTGACGAGGTCCACAAATTCATTGTGTGAGATGTGTTGGAAGGAAAAGAGAGGCTTGATTAGAGAATTCTTGGATTGTTGTTTTGTACAAGGGTTAGTGCTCGTGCTTTGTTTCTGTTTTAAGTACGAGTCCAACGTGTCTGCTTTGTCCGTGGAATGACTTGCCTGTTTGTCTCTGAAATCTCGAGTAACAGGATGAGTTCCTTCTAGGCAATTTGGTTTGCGAAATTCATTGAGTATTTTATAGAATTCCATTTTTGCACATTTAGCGTTTTGAATTCTGTTTGAATAGTGCCTTTTCTTAGCTTTTTTGATAGCCGACTTGTATAATCTGTTAATTTTCTGTAGGTGGAGTTTGTCTTGTTTGGCGTTTGTTTTGAGCCAGGTGCGTTGCAGCGTTCTAATTTGTTGTTTTATGTATTTTATTTATATGTTCTGTTGTGTGGCTTTGAGTGGTATCATGATGTCAAAAGCTTCCTGTAGCCACGCATATAGATTTTGAACAGAATTTATGGTTTCCAGATTTGTACTAGATGTTAGTTGCGTTTCCAAGTGTTCCAAATTGAGTTTGTTCCACGGCCGATAGGTGGATGGATGTAAGGTAGTTTTAGGTGAGTCGCTTAGCGTTGTTTTATGTTGGAAAGCAAGCAAGTGGTGTTCTGACCACATGACTGGAGTTCTAGTTTGAAAGGTAACTAGTTCAGCATTAGCAAAAATTACATCTAGGATATGCCCAGCGCTGTGTGTCGGATTGTGGACAATCTGGTGCAGGTTCAATGAGTCTAGGACGGTGATTATTGTTTTTGGATGGGTCATATTGGGCTTATCAAACCAAATGTTAAGGTCACCCAGAACGCATAGATTGGAGTGTATTGTTATCAAGTTTGAAACTGTGTCTAGAAGTACATCTGGGAATGTTGCCTTGCTATGTGGAGGTCTGTAAAGGAGTTACAGGAGGAAGATGGTGTAGGATTGCATCTTGTTAGAAGAGCCTCACAATTCTTTATGGAGATGTTGTCAATCTTAGTGATATGTATTGTTTGCCTGAATACAACAGCTAGACCACCTCCTTTTTTGGCTATACGATTTTGGGTGATTATTTGATAGCCTAGAGGAATGGCTTAATGCAGGACTTGAGCCATATCCTCTCCCAATCATGATTTGGTTATGAAAAGTATGCCTGGTTTTGCATCGGTGAGAAGGTCGTAGATGTGCTGCTTGTTTTTAGAGAGGGATCGAGCATTTATTAGTAGACAGTGTAGAGAATGGCCTTTGGTGATAGTGGGATTTTGTTTTGTAGAAGAGTGATCAGTATTGTGTGGGTTTGTCGCAGGTGTGTTTTTAGTTTTGGTATTAGCTGTATTAGGATAGCAGTCGTGTAGCTGTTCTGTATCGTGTTCCTCATCCAGCATGCTAAGAAGGCATTTTGATGGGTCTGCGTGTGTATGTGTTGGAGATGGTGTTTGAGAGTGAGTTGGAGTGCTGTGTTGCTTTTGTGGTGTAACATTGTAGTGAAGTAGACATGAGGAAGCAAAGTTGTGAGGTGTGGCATGTTGCTTATATTTTTTGTGTGTGTTTAAGGCGGAAGGTGTATGAGTCAGGGGAGGTGGTGCAGCATGTGGGTCATGTAGTAATGTTCTAAATTGTCCAATGGGTTTCCGGAGTACTGTGCTTTAACACCTCATCAGGCGTAACAAGCGCTATATAAATACAAACCTATTTTCCTCTTCTATCCTTCCTGCTATCCTTCCGAATCCAAATAACTGACTAACCTATCCACCACTTAAAATTCACTTGCATGTTTCACTAGACTAATTCGACACTAATCCTCTGTGTCAAGGAGTAGTGTGCTACTTGCAGAAAAAGCGTTTTGACGTCTCATCAAGGGTAGTAAGTGCTATACAAAGGCAATTGCAATACAATACCCTAGGAGTCACATATGTATTAAAATGGAATGTTTAGGCCTGGCAAAAGGTTTATTTTAACAGATCGAAATGGCAGTTTAAAACTGCACACACAGGCTGCAATGCCAGGCCTGAGTCATGTAGTGGGTGGCTACACAAGTGGCTGGCATTTTACCATGTTTAGAGGAGGGGAGCACACACACTTTAGCACTAGTTAGATGTGGTAATGTGCAGCGATTCCTAAAGCCAACAAGAAAAGGTCAGCAAAAATGGGGGAGGAAGGCAAAAGGTTTGGAAAATGACCACCTTAAGGTTGTCAGGTCTAACAGTGCCATTCATATTTTAAATTAGGAATCCAACCCTTTAGTGTCTTTCTCCATTTCTTTTTATTACACAGGCTACAATTAGTTTTGGAGTTCAGTTTTTATAAGAGTGGATTAATTTTCAAAGCATTTACATCAAACAGTTCCTTACTAATCTGACAATAGATTCATTTTTGCACAAGAAAACATATTTATTACAGCTGGATAACAAAACAAGTTTTCCTAGCTACACTTTCTTTCATTTTGCAATTCTCCATTGCCATACCCAAACCTTTGTCATGACTTTCTAACTTCCGTCCGGATTTTCTAAATCTATCATTTATGCAATGCTTTGATAAATTTACCAATGATCTGCAATACTTTGACGAAAGTGCACTGGCGTTGCTCGAAAACTCCGAGAAACCCTGATGTAACCTATAATGTTAGGTGAGATAACAAAATGTTGTCGAGCAAATGCCAGATGTATCAGCTCCTGGAATGAATGGTCTAACAGCAGATTTCAATAAAGAATATATTGCAGAATTGTCCCCACAAATACTTGCAATGTTTGAAGTAATGAGAAAGGTAGTTTACCTTTGTCCCTTAGGGGAAACGATCACTGTAACTCTTTTGAAAATGGGATGGCCAGAATCTTGCTTTTCATTTTAAAGACATCAGGATCTCCCATTAGGCAATAGATTTTCCAAAGGACAGTGAGCGTAATTTTATGACTCTAAATATAAATAATTTCCCATTGTGGCTTTCACTTACCACCCACCTGTTCATAAGAGTTTTTTTATTGAAGCTAGAGAGCTCTCTGCTGCCTGTGCATTTGCACCTCTCAATCAGAGGCAATTTTAATTACTTGGGTGATACTGATAACACTAATGCTAGCCTGAAAACAGAGCCATTATTTAGTCTGCTATCTTCTCTTAATGTATTTTAATTTTGTATTCATACCCGCATCAAAAGTTTGTTTTAGCGTTGGTCTACTAATTTGACTATAACCAATTGCTTACAAAATTCTTCCATGTTGCTGGACTTACTATTCTATAATTAAGAGGATGGCCACCTACCTCTTCACCCAGCCTAAGCACTTTAAGAAATATGTATCTACTTGTAACTGGAAATCTGTCAATCTACCTGACATTGCAATCTCTTTGAATTAGTCTGTTTATTTAGCGCTTCAGTCAAAAGTAATAGTGTTTGATTCTTGGCTCCGAAGAACAAAAGATGCACAGGTACTTTTACATGGAAAAGAAGTTACCAATCAAAGGAAACCTACTTCTTGTTTCTCCCCTGAACTAAGTAAAGCATAAACTAAGCTTTGCAAACTCATCGAAAATGGAGGAAAACAACATCACTGAAACTAAAGTTCAATGGAAAGCTGAACTGTCAAAGTATAAACGATACATTTTTTAAACTGTCAAAAATTGGGTTGGTGGTTGAGCCCTGGTCAAGCAGCAACCACAACCCTTGTCAGATTAAGACACAAAGCCCAAATAAACCTATGCTCAACTACCTGGTAGCTTGGCACAGAGCCATCAGGCTTAACTTCAAGGCAATGTACTACACAGCATATCACCACTGGTCTCTGCAGCTGCTGTCCTCCTCGATGCTGAGAAAGCATTAGACTCGCACGAATGGCCTTTTTTATATGCCACCCTGGTGAGCCTGGGTGTACCGGAGCGAATCTTAGCAGTAGTTAGATTGCTGTACACCGCCCCCACGGCCCGTATTTGTCTCAACGGTAACTTAACAAGAGCATTCCAGCTCTCATGGGGCACACGTCAGGGATGCAGTTATCTCCCTGGTTGTTCGTTATAGCACTTGACCCCTAGTCAGACATCTGTTGGAAAAGCATCGTCACCGTGGACTGCAATTTTACACTGGCCCTCTATTACTCACACTATATGCTGATGTTATTATTCTATATGTACGCAACCCGGAAGACAACCGAACACCTCTGCTCCGTGAAGTGACGAGATATGGTACTAAGTCAGGCCTGTGCATAAACTGGGAGAAATCAGAAGTATTTCCGCTGACTGAGGCTAGCTGTTGTAAGACGGGGGACTATCTGCTGTCATGGTGCAAGGACTCTGTGAGATATCTAGGTGTCCTTATCCATAGGGAGAGGGACCGTATCCTCCAAAGGAACTATGGATCGGTGATTGAAAGGTTGAAATGCAACATAGAACGTTGGCTTAAACTTCCCCGATCGATAGCTGGGAGAATAGCTCTAATTAAAATGGTGGAATTACTGCAATTCTTATATCTTTTCCAAAACATCTCTATTCCGCTTTGTAATAGTTTTTTCCCAACCTTGCGTACACTGCTGCTACGGCTGGGGTGGGGTGGCAAGCAACCCGTGCATTCGTTGGAAAACCTTAGTGCTACCATATGAGAGGGGTTCGGGGTGCCGAACTTTCAGATCTATGATCTAGTGGCGCAAGCAAGCTTTGCCCGCCACTGGTATCACACAGATTATAGGATCCCATATCATAGACCAGAGGCAGACTTGGCGCTTCCGGTGCCATTTCACACCCTACTGCCATTTGGGTTCCCATGTGACCCGCAAGACATCCAGACACTATCCATAACCAGCTGGACATGGCACAAATTGCTGCGCGTAATGGGCTCCCGTGTATTGTGCTCTCCTGCGCTGCCTCTTGCAGGAAATGGTTGGGTGCCCATCCTTCAGGAGACCTTAGTGAAGCGCACATTGGCTAAATATCACCTCACAACATTTGGAGATTTGTTCCCGGACGGGCACATTTTCTCTCGTACAGAGGATCCATGTTTTAGATGCACCACCATCAAGGACCAATTTGTGCTCCTCAGACTGCAGAGGGCCCTGTGCGCATGCTTGAGTAGTTACCCCTTGGAGCCTTCGGAATTCACAATCCTCACTGGGGTAATTAAGGATGGGGACGGGAGCCACTTAATGGTTCGAATGTACAAGGCTGCATTAGCACTGCTTCCATGTCATGATACGGAGTTGCGAGCGGCGTGGGAGCGTGATCTTGATTACCCACTAATAGATGGGCAGTGGAGTCCATGCTGTGCACAAATACGTAAAGTGTCCCCTAACCACCAGCACAAGTTATTACATTTTAAGATTTTATGGAGGGCATATGTGCCACCTAGCAAGCTACATCGTATTGACCCCTCCCGGTTGAGTGCCTGCTCAGGTGTCATTCCCCAGGTGCCGACTTCGCACACATGAGATGGACTTGTACCAGATTAGAGCGCTATTGGAGGGCGGCCTTTGGGGAAATATCCACGATGGATGAGATGGAGGTTGCGCCCTCACCTATGTTGGCACTACTGGGGTACGTGCATGAGCTCCCTACGTCTAGGCGTAATTTTGTTGCCATTGTGCTTCTAATTGCCAAGCGTGAAAGCGCCAACAGATGGGCGTGCATGTTCTCTCCCACACTCCAAACCTGGCTGCACAGCATGACTTATTGCAACACCACCAGTGACACCGATGCTCAGTTACAGCCACCGGCCTGCAGACCATTGGATATTTGGCTATCGTTCCAAACCTATCTCATGACAACACAGAATGGTGGTGTTGGAAAGGGGAGTCTCTGGTTGGCGCAGTGCAGCACTGGCGACAAGCAGGGACTCTCCTTCCCAAGTCAGGGCGAAGGGTTACCCTCAAGAACAACCTCTGCTTACCCTCTAGGTAGTGTGGCGCAAGCAGTCTAGGCTAATCTCTGGGGCATGTAGGGTTAAACATTTGCAATATTACACCATCACCACCAACCCACCACACAATGACACCAAACTGTATTCTGTAAAAATATATTCTCTTTATATATTTTTAAAATCAGGCTTGTAAATACAGTTTGTTACTTTAAAGGATTGCGAGGTTCCAGTTACTCTTATTTATGTTGCCACAGTTCTTTTTAGTAATGTACAAGTCTTTATATGCACTTCTGAATGTTTTCTCACTTCCTTGTAGTTCAAAAATGGAGATTTCTCTGTTAAGGCGCTTTTGTTATAAATCTCCTAATTTCACAGTTCTCTCAGTGTTCTTTCCTTTCAAAGAGAAAGCCTCTCCCTGTTCTGGGGCTTTGGGACCCTCCTCGGCCTTCGGAGCGCCTTGCAGCGCCTCTCCTGCCTTCAAGGGTGAAACTGACACAGCCCCTACCAACTCTCACGCATCTCGCGGTAGGCTTGGAATGGACACCAGAGAGGGCCTCGAAGAAACCCTGGGCCTTTTCCAGAGGTGGGGGCTGAGCTGCGGAGCAGAGCAGCAAGCAGGCGATGAGAGGAGCCTCTGGGGCCAAGGCACCTTCAGGAATGCTTTCTTTCAGGACTTGTCAGTGCAGAGGGGTCCCTTCTGACAGCGAGGATCTCCGGGAGGCAAGGCACCCTTCACAGTGCGGTGCGGCCTCTCCTGGGGGGGCAGAGCAAGGCAGGGCATACAATTGGGAGCACACAGCGCGGGCTAATATGCTGCTTGCTTAGCACACAATACCTTCGTGTCCTTTTCAGCTTCGGTGCGGCCGATGCCAGGCAGACGTCCCTGTTGTGGTGCCTTCCAGGAGGGTGACGTGGCACGGAGACCACAGGAGCACTAACCTCGAGGTTGGCGGTGTTCAGGGGACACAGGCTTACAGGCAGGGGCTGCGTCTTGGGTTCGCCTGGAGAGGGGTGCAGCGGATTGCGAGGGTCTCTGCAGGGCTCTTTCCTCCCGATGGGCACACGTACTGAAGTCCGTCTCCTCTTCACTTTCCACAGCGCGGGGGCAGCAGAAGGTGGTGATCGGACCGGACAGGTCCTCTGCTTTGCGTTGTCTCTTCCGGTCGGGGAGGCAGTCACGGGGCTGGGGTCAGACAGGCTGACCTTTGCGGTGCGAGCTGCGACGGCAGGAAATTACGGTGCTTGGCAGGACAGGGGTTAGCACAGGTCCTTTAGGGCGGTGATGCAGAGTCGACAATACACAGCAGCTGTTCCTCTTCCAGACGGGGGTAGCGCCCACTGTTCCTGGGGCGCTGGTCAGGGGGCAAGTTCAGCAGCAAGCCCTTGGAGATCTTTCAGCAGAGTTTGGCACAAGTTGAATAAAAGCAAAGTCTTTCCGTCTTTCTTCTCCTGCTCTCCTTCAGCAGCAAGGCACCCACCACAGGCCAGTCTCTTGGGGTCAGAGTCAGTACTTCTCCATGCAGCTTCCAGGGTCCTTCTCTTCAGGCAGAGCTTCTTCTTTGCGCAAACTGGATCTAATTTACAAGGAGCAGGGCTCCTTCTTTTATACCCAGTTTCTTTTGTTCTAGCAAGCCAGGGGGGCCTCTGCATAACTGCTCCAGTCTCTGAGTACTTGTTGTGGGTACTTCTGGCTTCTGTATTCAGTGTGAGTGCAGGCACATCAGCCGCTCCCCAGGGGGGCGGAGCCGGCATTGTGAGGGCAGGAGTGGCCTGAGCACTTTGTTGACAAGCTTCGGTCCTTCCTGGGCCAGGTGCAGGCTGAGTCATCAGTCGCTCCCCAGGAGGGCGGAGCCAGCATTGTGGAGGCAGAGCACAGCCTGATGCATCATTCAGGGGAAACTCCCACCACCCACTAAGGTGTCATCTGGCTATTCACTACCTGTCAACTCCCAGCCCTGTCACTCACACACACCAGACAGTCAGATCCACATCCAAGCAGAGGCGGGCTGAAATGGTTAGGCAAGCAAATGCTAACTTTCTAAAAGTAGCATTTGCAAACACAGGATATTAAAATAAACTTTACTAAAAGAAGTATTTTATTATTCTGAGTTCAGGCATACTAAACATGAATTTCTACCATGTTCCCTGAGCCTGCTGGGATTATAGAGTGTAATAATTCCAGCAGCCCATCTGGCCTAGAAGGGAACAGGTAGCCTTACAATAGTGAAAAACGACTTTGGTAGTAATTCACTATTAGAACATGCCACACACATCAGGGCATGTTCTACCTTACACTACAATGCACCCTGCCCTCAGGCCTACCATAGGGGTGACTAATATGAAGTTAAGGGAAGGTTCAGGGGCTGGCAAGTGTGTGCACTTGCCCAGCTAGCATGACAGTACCAGACTGCACGCAGGTTCTGCAATGGCAGACCCTAGACACATTTTAAGGCTGCTTCTGTGGGTGGCGCAACCAGCCCTGCAGGCCCACTAGCAGTATTGGCATTCACAAGCCCTGGCACTCCTGGTGCACTTTACTAGGGACTAACAGTAAATCCAATGAACCAATCATGGACATCAATCACATGTACACTTTACAACAGGGAGAGCATATGCACTTTAGCACTGGTCAGCAGTGGCAAAGTGCCCAGAGTCATTAAACCAACAAAAACAGGTCAGAGAGAGTATTGGAGGAAGGCAAAAAGTTTAGGGATGACCCTGCCAAGAGGCCCAGGTCCAACACAACCCCCTTCCAGCCAAAACGCAGAGTAGACCAATCACCACTGTGATGGGCTTCCCTGCTTTGGGCGATAGAACCTGGACCTGGCCCGCAACAGCAGGGGCACATTCCAGTTCTACGCCAATCTGCACCTACTTCAAATCCTCTATTCATACTCTCAGGGTCCACCAAGCCAATCCCTGGGGCACCCTTCTCTTCCCCTGGGGACACCACATGTGCAGCCTTGAACCTTAACTCGCTCCCAGGTGTGTCCCAACAGGCAGTCATCAAATCACAGTGGCCACTGACAGTAGTCAGGGCTGAGACCCAGGCCTCATGCCTCTCAGGGCTCTCAAACCTCTGTGGCCTCAGAGAGCGGGGGGCGGTAGCCCCAGGTGCTTGGCACACTTTGTCCACTCTCCCTCCTGTCAGGTCAGGTATGACATCCTGGCACTGACCCACCAGCCCCAGGCCTGTACCTGGCGGCTGGACCAAAGACTGGGGTGGGCTCTCCCACACCCGGTCCTCCACCTCGGGGCTCTGTACCCTCCCACCTGGAGTGGTACCCCCTTCCAGAATTGTCAGGGCACCTGTGGCAGGAGACCTGCACAATTCGCCCACCAGTTCAGGGGTGCTATCCTGCAACTGGGGCACCAGGTCAGGGGGGACACCCTGCACCTGGCCCTTAAACCTAGGGTCTAAACCCTCAAGCCGCACCGGGGTCAGAGGCGAGGACTCCCTCCCTCTGCACCCCCTTCCAGAGTACTGCCTACTCCCACCTGGAGTGATACCCCTAGAAGCGACATGGGTCAGGGCACTGATTACAGTGGTCCCACCCTCCAGGTCAGACAACACCTGAACCTGGCTCTCCAACTCAGGGACCCAACCCTGCAGTTGAACACTTGCCTGGTGCACCAGGACTTTCCGGGGAGCACGCCTGCCCCCCCTGAGGGTGGCACATAGCTCATGTGTCGTGCGACAGTCTGCCTGGCGCAGATCTCCCAACCCCTGTCTCTCTGACAGTGCGGGAAGATCCCCCAGGACAGAAGTGGTGTCACCCTGGTCATTCACTGGGGACGCAGCCCTGCTGGCTGGCCCCTGACCCACTGGTTCCTCCACTGGGGACTCTTTCCCCCTCTCGCCCCTCTTTCTGGACTTCTGCACCCTCCCAACTGGAGCGGTACTGCCAGACACCAGAACTACTGGAGCTCTGCTTACAGAGCCTCCACGTTCTCTAGCCACTGGGGGATCCCCCTCAGCGGGTGACTCATCCGGACAGCCTAGGCTCCCCACCTGGTGTTCCCTTAAAGAACCATCCAGGCTCTGAGACTCAGGTTGGGCACTACCGGGACAAAACCCATTCTCACTCCTTCCCCTTAAGGACAGGACGTGAGGCCCTACACCCCTCTCACTACTACAGGACCTAGCTGGGCTACTCTGCGCCACTTCCACCACTCTGGGCTGGAAGATACCTGAGCCACTCCCCACAGGATCACACCCCAATGCCTCTCCAGACCCTCTGGAATCCACCACAAGGTCTGCCTCCAATGTGAGCTCCCTGGGGTCAGAGAACTCACTCTCAAACAGGTGTTGGCATAGCTCTGGAAAACTGGGACTTAAAGTATGCTCTCCCACAATTGGATTACACAGCCCCCTAGCAGGGTTAACCAAATTATCCTTCACCTCACCTTCCAGCGCCTCACACACATACTCCACACCATTCTTCTGAGACTGGCCAGACAGTAGCGAACTGTCTCTGTCACACAACCCACACTCTTCTGGGCGGTCCTTACACTCACCCACCAGGACCTCAACCATGGGGGAATCCCTCCCACCACTAGGACCATGAACTCCTACGCCAGCTACCCTATTCCCTTCAGAGACGCTGCGCACTACTGGAGCTACCTCATGCCCTTGAACCTCCTGGTGTATGTTAACCCCCTCCAAGTCAGGTGCCATACCTCTAGGTGCGCGCGCTATGCTGTCTGCACTGGTTACATTAATGTTGCTGCCACCATCTGAGCTGGACTCCACCTCCAACTCAGCAAAGCTCAATCTCTGAGCTACACACATTTCTTGTTGCTGGGCTGAAGCCCTCCTGGCCTCAGGCCCCTCGAGCTCCAAGTCAAGTTTCCTCATTCTTAAGTCATGCGCAAGCTCCATTTTCATTTCTTCCAGGGCTAACTTCCTAGATTCTAGCTCCAGTTGGCAATTCAATTTCAGCTCCGCCAACTTCATTTCATGATCTCGGGTTGCCTGTCTGTCCGCCAGCTCCTCTGGCGACAGACCTCGGCCAGAAACACTGCTACCCAATGGGGAGGTTGCACCCCTCCACTCTGGAGTCAGGGGTCCCTCCAGCTGCTGTTCTGCATCCTCAAATTCAAAATCCTTTCCAGGGGCATTCCTTGCCTTGACCCAGACCCTCAGCGCCTTTTGGAACTGCTCCCTTCTGGAGAGTCCGGTCATGGAAATGTTCAAATTTTTGCAGAAGCTCTTGAGCTGTTTCCCGGTGTAGTTTTCTAGTTTCTCCCAATCACAGTCAATAGAAGAAATGGATGCTGCCCTTTCCATTTTCACTGACACAGGCATGACTTCAAAAACACATGGAGATCTCTTCTCGCAAATCATAAATCCAAAAAGTCTGTGGCTTAGTTACTGGACTGTCATCACCGTGCAATGGTCAGTAGTTAAGGTAAAAACACTGCAAATGTAAATTCGCGATCCTCACCGCTGCGTCCAATGTTGGAAAGGGGAGTCTCTGGTTGGCGCAGTGCAGCACTGGCGACAAGCAGGGACTCTCCTTCCCAAGTCAGGGCGAAGGGTTACCCTCAAGAACAACCTCTGCTTACCCTCTAGGTAGTGTGGCGCAAGCAGTCTAGGCTAATCTCTGGGGCATGTAGGGTTAAACATTTGCAATATTACACCATCACCACCAACCCACCACACAATGACACCAAACTGTATTCTGTAAAAATATATTCTCTTTATATATTTTTAAAATCAGGCTTGTAAATACAGTTTGTTACTTTAAAGGATTGCGAGGTTCCAGTTACTCTTATTTATGTTGCCACAGTTCTTTTTAGTAATGTACAAGTCTTTATATGCACTTCTGAATGTTTTCTCACTTCCTTGTAGTTCAAAAATGGAGATTTCTCTGTTAAGGCGCTTTTGTTATAAATCTCCTAATTTCACAGTTCTCTCAGTGTTCTTTCCTTTCAAAGAGAAAGCCTCTCCCTGTTCTGGGGCTTTGGGACCCTCCTCGGCCTTCGGAGCGCCTTGCAGCGCCTCTCCTGCCTTCAAGGGTGAAACTGACACAGCCCCTACCAACTCTCACGCATCTCGCGGTAGGCTTGGAATGGACACCAGAGAGGGCCTCGAAGAAACCCTGGGCCTTTTCCAGAGGTGGGGGCTGAGCTGCGGAGCAGAGCAGCAAGCAGGCGATGAGAGGAGCCTCTGGGGCCAAGGCACCTTCAGGAATGCTTTCTTTCAGGACTTGTCAGTACAGAGGGGTCCCTTCTGACAGCGAGGATCTCCGGGAGGCAAGGCACCCTTCACAGTGCGGTGCGGCCTCTCCTGGGGGGGCAGAGCAAGGCAGGGCATACAATTGGGAGCACACAGCGCGGGCTAATATGCTGCTTGCTTAGCACACAATACCTTCGTGTCCTTTTCAGCTTCGGTGCGGCCGATGCCAGGCAGACGTCCCTGTTGTGGTGCCTTCCAGGAGGGTGACGTGGCACGGAGACCACAGGAGCACTAACCTCGAGGTTGGCGGTGTTCAGGGGACACAGGCTTACAGGCAGGGGCTGCGTCTTGGGTTCGCCTGGAGAGGGGTGCAGCGGATTGCGAGGGTCTCTGCAGGGCTCTTTCCTCCCGATGGGCACACGTACTGAAGTCCGTCTCCTCTTCACTTTCCACAGCGCGGGGGCAGCAGAAGGTGGTGATCGGACCGGACAGGTCCTCTGCTTTGCGTTGTCTCTTCCGGTCGGGGAGGCAGTCACGGGGCTGGGGTCAGACAGGCTGACCTTTGCGGTGCGAGCTGCGACGGCAGGAAATTACGGTGCTTGGCAGGACAGGGGTTAGCACAGGTCCTTTAGGGCGGTGATGCAGAGTCGACAATACACAGCAGCTGTTCCTCTTCCAGACGGGGGTAGCGCCCACTGTTCCTGGGGCGCTGGTCAGGGGGCAAGTTCAGCAGCAAGCCCTTGGAGATCTTTCAGCAGAGTTTGGCACAAGTTGAATAAAAGCAAAGTCTTTCCGTCTTTCTTCTCCTGCTCTCCTTCAGCAGCAAGGCACCCACCACAGGCCAGTCTCTTGGGGTCAGAGTCAGTACTTCTCCATGCAGCTTCCAGGGTCCTTCTCTTCAGGCAGAGCTTCTTCTTTGCGCAAACTGGATCTAATTTACAAGGAGCAGGGCTCCTTCTTTTATACCCAGTTTCTTTTGTTCTAGCAAGCCAGGGGGGCCTCTGCATAACTGCTCCAGTCTCTGGGTACTTGTTGTGGGTACTTCTGGCTTCTGTATTCAGTGTGAGTGCAGGCACATCAGCCGCTCCCCAGGGGGGCGGAGCCGGCATTGTGAGGGCAGGAGTGGCCTGAGCACTTTGTTGACAAGCTTCGGTCCTTCCTGGGCCAGGTGCAGGCTGAGTCATCAGTCGCTCCCCAGGAGGGCGGAGCCAGCATTGTGGAGGCAGAGCACAGCCTGATGCATCATTCAGGGGAAACTCCCACCACCCACTAAGGTGTCATCTGGCTATTCACTACCTGTCAACTCCCAGCCCTGTCACTCACACACACCAGACAGTCAGATCCACATCCAAGCAGAGGCGGGCTGAAATGGTTAGGCAAGCAAATGCTAACTTTCTAAAAGTAGCATTTGCAAACACAGGATATTAAAATAAACTTTACTAAAAGAAGTATTTTATTATTCTGAGTTCAGGCATACTAAACATGAATTTCTACCATGTTCCCTGAGCCTGCTGGGATTATAGAGTGTAATAATTCCAGCAGCCCATCTGGCCTAGAAGGGAACAGGTAGCCTTACAATAGTGAAAAACGACTTTGGTAGTAATTCACTATTAGAACATGCCACACACATCAGGGCATGTTCTACCTTACACTACAATGCACCCTGCCCTCAGGCCTACCATAGGGGTGACTAATATGAAGTTAAGGGAAGGTTCAGGGGCTGGCAAGTGTGTGCACTTGCCCAGCTAGCATGACAGTACCAGACTGCACGCAGGTTCTGCAATGGCAGACCCTAGACACATTTTAAGGCTGCTTCTGTGGGTGGCGCAACCAGCGCTGCAGGCCCACTAGCAGTATTGGCATTCACAAGCCCTGGCACTCCTGGTGCACTTTACTAGGGACTAACAGTAAATCCAATGAACCAATCATGGACATCAATCACATGTACACTTTACAACAGGGAGAGCATATGCACTTTAGCACTGGTCAGCAGTGGCAAAGTGCCCAGAGTCATTAAACCAACAAAAACAGGTCAGAGAGAGTATTGGAGGAAGGCAAAAAGTTTAGGGATGACCCTGCCAAGAGGCCCAGGTCCAACAGGTGGTAATCCCCCATCACAGGGGCAGCCTGTGCCCGCCAGCATTGTAATCAACAGTGACATAGAGGATGTGAATGCACTTTTGTAGGAACTGCTATATGCCTATCTGGTTACTCTGCTTCCTCCCTATTGTACAGATTATGTATCTATTGTTATATTGGTCTTGTTCCATGTGCACTTGGACACCTAACCGTGTAGATGCTGATCTACCTTGTTTTTCATGACTCATGCATTGCGAAGCTATGCTGTTATCTTTAATTTTGCAACTGTAAAACTCAATACATTATTTTTTTACATATTAAAAAAGAAAAAGAAACCATTGCATGCATCTGTGTTGAAGATGGTTCGGGCAGCCAAGGAGATGCGTCAGTTCAGAGATGTGGCGGGCATGTGAGGTTTTGTTGCGCCAACCCCAACGTCTAGGATCCTGTTGGCAGGGCTTGTGATGCAAAGTCTGATGTCGGGATACGAAGTGCAGTCAGGGCGATAAGTCGATTTTGAGTAGCTGAAAGGCGAAGTCTGGCATTATTGTTGAGGCTGCTGTCGACGAGAGCTGCGAGGGCTTGCCCTTAGTATGCGTCGCGCAGTGCCAGTTCCAAAGGCGATGAGGGCTGCGGCTGCCATGCAAGTCTTTAGACACAGGTCTAATCCGCACGGCAGCAGAGATGTACCAGTTCTGCTTGGGGTTGCACCATGCAGCAGAGGAGATTAGTCTGTTCTGCTGGATCCACAGGCTGGTGGAGCACCCTAGGGCCACTTCCAAGGGTCCAATACTGGGTAGGCACCACTTGTCAGTGTAGATTGACAGATGGTAGAGCCCAGGTGCAGATGCAAGGATGTTGGAAGCCAGTTGTGTCCCTGAGGCTTCAGATCAAGAAGCCGGCCAACTAGCCCTTGGAGCCTAGGATGCACTCTGAGTTCCGGGGTTCAAGAGATGAAGGTCCAGTCCTTCTCATCCAAGCAAGAGGGCAGCAGGTCTGGCAGGGAGCAGTCCAGCAAAATGGCAGTCAATATGGAGCACAGCAGTCCTTCTTCCTGGCAGAGTACATACAGGTCCAGAAGTGTACTGAAGGGTGGAGTCTGAGGTCCGTCTTTTATACCATGGTGCCCTGGTTCTGGAAATTAGGAAAAGCTTCTAGACAGTGGCTTTGACGTACAAGGAATTCCCAGTCTTCCCTGGCCTAGCTCAAAGCTGCCTGAAGTGGCAATGCAGGGATAATAGGCCCTTTGTGTGGGGACAGAATACAGCCTATTCAGGTATATGTGAGGCTGTGTCCAGCTTCTAACTCCCATCATGCCAGTGATGGCACATCCAGCTCACCTAAGCTCCCACTGTGTGTAGCGGTCTAGGAGAAAATACAAAAATCCCAACAACACCCAGCCTTGTGACAACAGACAGGCTTCAAGCAATAAATGGTTAAGGCAATAAAACGTCAACTTTCTACAAGTGGCATATTTAGAATTGCAACTTAAAATCTGACTTGATGAAAACAATCTTCCCTTTTGTGCTTATACTGTATTTCTGTTAATCCACATTTTCATCAATGAATTAGAATGCAATGAATACTTTCTTTAATCGGAGGCTTCTCATTCATTTATGACCATCTCATAAAATGGTGTCACTTAATATAATTATGTCCACATTATAGAGTTCAATCAGGATATTATAGAAAACAAAAATTCCACAAAAAAGTCTAACACCCCACAGTTACTTTAAAATTTTAATAACAACAATAAGGGCTGTCTTTCATTCCCTTTGGGCTTCATGCATAGCACAGTCCTACTAAAAGTAGGTAGGAAGCCCCAAAAAAAAACTAGACTGCATATGTAAAGTCTAGGAATTACTACATGAACAACGAAAAGACACATTTATGGTACCAGGATTGCGTAAACTAATAAACAAATACATAACAAAGACAATAGATAAAAAGAAAGTAATCACAGTAAATCGATTGCCACTCTGTGGGTATAGGTAGCATTCACAGAGAAAGGAATTCCTAGAATGTTAGCTCCCTAATAACTTTCCACCTGTTTGCAGTCCTATAGCATTTTCTGCATTTTGAGATGATGTACATTTTTGTGGTGAATCGTTAAGGAAGTGGAAAGATAAAAGGGGGTCCCAAAAAGCTTTTTTCCACCAATGCATTTTCCATAGATTTCTGTATTTGACGTAGCTCAAAAGTGGCCGAATGGATTTACATGAAGTCTGGCAGGATTATACATTACGGTGCACAGTTTTTTAAGTTATAAGACATTAAAACGTAGTGATATCGGTCACCAGGGTACTTTTGTGGAATTTCAAAAACATTTGTGAAACTACCATGGCTGTAAACATTTTAAAATGTATAATAGAATATAAATACATTTCTTTACCTATTACCACGTTCATGTGGTAATAGGGAGGGACCTACTTCTTACCTATACCTAAGGCCCTAACACTGAACATAACCAAAGTGTAGTAAAAACAATATGGCTGCATTTTCATTCTCTGAAAAACAGCCATTACAAAGCAACACAAGGCCACCATGCATGGCTCTGTGTTGATTGGTAAACCTGGAGAAATGCAAGGCTGTGCAATTTGCTGTTTTGACTTACTCTGCACACCATAATCTATATTCCTGCTAAATTTCACATACATCGGTATGCCACACCACTGTACATCACAACACTATACCTTATTCCACTCTATGACACTCCATTCTATACCACTGCACTGTACAAGATTCCACTCTACAATACTCCACTCTACGCTATTACACTTTACGCCACTACACTCTATGCTCTTACACTTCCCTCCACTATACGCTTCTTCAGTGTAAGCTATTCCACTTTACACGTCTCCACTCTATGCTATTTCACTGTAAGCTACTTCACTCTACGCCATTCCAGGGTGCGGCACTACACTCTACGCCACTTTATTATACGCTATTCCATTGGTCACCACTCCGATGTACACTGCTCCACTGTATGCTATTACACTCTACACCACTCCACTGTGTGCTACTTCACTTTACACTATTACACTTTATTCCACTTCACTCTATGCTTTTACACTATACACCACTGCACTCTATGCTATTGCACTGTATGCAAACCCACTATGTCACCTCAAGGTATGCCACTGAAAAGGATACCACTCCACTATGCGCTATTCTAGCATATGCTATTCCAATGTATGCCACTCTTCTCTATATTATTCTCCCATATACCCCTCCACTGTATAACACTCCACTGTACACTATTTCACTGTATGCTACTCCACTCTACGCCACTTCACTCTACATCACTTCAGTCTACGCTGTTCCATTGGACTCCACCGTATGCCACTCCACTGTATACGCTCCAGGCTACATCACTTCACTGTATGCCACTCCACTCCGCACCACTTGCCTCTACGCTATTCCACTATAGGCCACTACACTCCAGGGTACACCACTCCACTCTATGCTAGTCCATTGGACACCACTCCACTATATGCTATTCCAGTCTACACCACTCTGCTATTCCACTGTACGCTATTTTACTTCATGCTATTCTACTCTATGCCATGCCACTGTACTCCATTCTATGCTATTACACTGTACGCCACTCCTCTACGCTATTTTACTGTAAGCAACTTCAATTTTTACCACTCTACTCTATGGTATTCCACTGTACCTCACTCCACTGTACCCCACTCCACTGTACATCACTCCACAATACACCACTCCAGTCTACATTAATTCACTATACTCTACTCCACTATATGCTATTCTACTCTACACCACTCCAATGTAAGCCACTCCACCCTACGCCATTCCACTTTGTGCCACTCCACTGTGTGCTACTCAACTATGTCATTCCAGTATACTCTACAACACCCTATATATATCTCCACTATACTAAATTCTACAATTCTCTATTAGACTCTACTCCACTGTTTCCCTGTACACGCCACTGTCCAAATTTGTACTAGTTTCTATGCCTTTGTATACTCTATTGTACAACACTCTACTCCACAACCGTTTCCAACACTATATAACACAGCACTCCACTGTACGAGGAGCCACTCCAATGTATACATTTCTACGCTACACCACCCTGCTCTCCGCTAATCCACTGTACACCACTCCACTCTACAACATTCTACTCTGTCACGCCACTCTTCTACACTCCACTGTACGCTATCCCGCTGTGTGCAACTCCATGCCACTGTATGACACTTTTGTCCACTCTATATACCTTCACTCTATAAAAGTCTACCACACTTTATGGCAATCTACGCCATTCTATGCCACTCTATCCCTGTACTCTCCACTGTCCAACTTTATACTCCACTCTATGTCCGTACCCTCCATTGTACGACACTATTCAACACTTTTCTATACGACACAGCACCCCACTCTACAGTACGAGACCACACTCCAATGTATAACAGTTTATTACCTACGCTACGCCACTACACTATGTTCCATGCCACTCTACGACACACCAATACTCTATAGTACTTTACTCCACACTACATTACGCCACTACATCGACTCTACTCCACTATATGAGACTCTATCTCACTCTATGCTACTATACAACAATCCACTCTACACAGCTCCACTGTTTGGCGCACTACTGTACCCCATCCAACTCCACTCTACAATACAGTATGCCATTCTCCGAAACTATACTCCCGTCTAAACTGCTATTCTCCATTGTATAACAATACCATACAGTCTGCCACTGCACAACACTCTATTCCATCCTGTGGTGCTCTATGATACTCTAGCCAACTATACAACACTGTATACAACTCTTTGTATGCCAGTGCACCCTACTTTACAACACAGTACTCCACTCTACTCCACTGTAAGCCAATATGCTCTACACCAATTCATTCCATGGTACTCTACAACACTCTATGCCAATTTACTCTACCACACTCTGCAACACTGTACTGCACACCACTCCACAAAGCTCAACTAGACTCTACTGTAGTCTACATCACCTTTCAATACTATACAGCACCCCACTACACTCTACTGTACAACAAGGTACTCCAATTTATGACACTTTACTTGACTGTATATTACACCACTCCACACTAATGCACTCCAAGCCACTACAGTCTACGAACACCAATCCACTCTATGACACTTCACTCCACACTACCCTACTCTAGTGTACTCCACACCACTATACTCCACTCTACTACACTTTATCCCACTCTACACCACTGTACCGTACTGCGCTCTATGCTGCTCCACTGTATGTAACTCCACTCTACAACACTACACTACACTCTATGACACTGTACTCCACTCCCCTCTATGCCCATCCACTCTAGGCCAATGTACTACACTGTATGACACTCAACCACAAGACAATTGTTTTTCTATGAAACAGCACTCCACTATATAACACAGCACCCCACAACACGCTCCTCAACTGTACTCCACAAACTCCACTTTATGATACTCCACTCTACTTCACCCTACTCCACTCTAATCTATGACAGTCTGACACCCTACTCTATGGTTCAACATGCTAGTCCACTATACAACTTGCTGCTCCAGTCTACAAAACTTGACTCCACTATATGAGACATCATGCCACTACATTATATAAAGCTTTACGATGTACGATACAGCACTATACTCTGCTCTACTCCAGTCTATTCCAATCTACAATATGTTAAGTTAGGATGTTGTAAAGCGCATGGTTACTCCAATAAGGAGTGTCCCTGCGCTGAATTCCAACTGACAAAACTGATAACTGGTGTCACTATTTTGTTAATGGACAAGGCCATTTCTAAAAAAAAAAACAAGTTTTTAGGTGCTTCCCAAAAAAGGACTTCAAAAGGTTCTAGTGTAAGATTGAACAGGCGTCAGTTCCATTGTTTGGCTGCCAGGAACCTAAAAGAGCTGCCACCGAGACTTGTTCTGTTGAATTTGGGAACTTTGGACAAGCCTGTTACAGATGATCTCAAATATCGATACAGAAAATATGGTTTAATCAGTGAAAATAGATAGCTGGGGCCTTTTCCGTTGAACAAAGCACATAGCTTTTAAAAATATCCTCACCTCAATGGGAAGCCAGTCAAGTTTTGCCAAAGCTGGCCCCATCAGAGAGCGACTGGGACTGTTCAGCAGCCATAGCGTTGCCGCCTTTTGTACCCTCTGGTGCATTTGAAGCCTACCCTTAGAGGCCCCCAGATAGAGTGTACTGCAGAATTCCGTCCGTGATGGCACGGGGGCCTGGACTACCATTCTTTTCGTGGAGTCAGGCAAAAGCCCCACAATCTTATGAATCATTAAGGTTACAAAACAAGTGCTAACAAGTTGAGATTTGATCTGCAAAAGACAGGGTGGAAGCGAACCAGATTCCTATATTTTTCACCTTCGAGTTGGGAATCAGCATAGGGCCTAACTCATTTGGCCACCACAAAGTAGTCTGTTTTATTTACATTTATTCTCAGACAACTGTCCTTCATCCAGTTGGCCAGGTCTACCAGACATAGTTTAAACCAGTCCTCCTCTTTTTTGTTATCCTGAGCCAGTGTTATAATCAATTGGGTGTCATCAGCATAGGATACTGTCTAAACACCGTGGCCCTCAATATGTTTGGCTAAAGGTTGCATTTATAAATAAAGAGGGTCAGACTCAGGGCAGAGCCCTGATACACTCTCTGCTGCAGCGACCGTATCTTGGAGGTGTAGGGCTGTTGGATGACCAGAAAAGTACGGCCCTGCAAAAAGCCCGCCAACCAGCCTAATGCAATGCCCCTCACCCAGAGTTCTGTAGCCTTTCTAATAGCAGTCCATGGGAGACTGCCAAAGGCGGCACTTAAGTCAAGCATGACTAGTGCTGCTGTCTTGCCTTCATCCGCCGCAAGACGGAGTAACTCTGATGAAAATAAGAAAGCTGATGCTGATCCGAAGAGTGGCCTAGACCCAGATTGAGACACATGAAGAAGTGCTTTTACTTCCACAAAATTCATAAGCTGTTGGTTGACGAATTGCTCAGCAATTTTTGCAAAGAATGACAAGGATATGGTACTGAAGGATCTAATGTTGGTTTCTTTAAGAGTGGAAGCACCATAGCATGCTTCCACTCCGAAGAAACTTGCCCAGAGGCGTAAGATAGATTAAGCAAATCAGTGAGCACAGGGACAATAACGTCCCTGCCTCCCTCTAATAGGGCCAGGGAAACTGGCCCAGTGGAGATTCAGATTTAAATTTAGACATCAGGCTAAAAGTCTCTGCCTCCAAGATGATTTTTAGGTTTGAGAAACTTCCTGCAGCGGTAGTGGGTGTTAAGACAGATGCAGTAAAATGAAAATTCCTAGCAATCTCAGGAAAAGAAGTATAGATGGCATTTATCTTATAAAAGAAAGAGAGAGAAATCGAACCACAAAGGGCAGTGGTGTGTGGAGTTGACAAAGGTGTCAGGGATTTAATTATCTGAAAAAGTAAACTTAAGGAGTTTTTTTGACTGCTCGATTTTTTGGGTGTAGAAGTTCACACGGGTATGCCTCAGGTACCTATGATATTCTTTCAAGGCAGCCAGATACAAAGTTTGATTGTAATCATCATAGTGTTTACGCCATATTCGTTCCAGCCGCTTGCACGTTTTCATCTTTAACAGCAATGTCTCTGTAACCACACAGCCGATTGTTTGGAGCGCATGCAGGTTACAGATTTCACAGGGGCTAAAGCATATAGGGCCTGATTAATCCACCTAATTGCTGGCTTATTAGCAATATGGGGACATGGGTCGAGTACTAGGGTTTCCTGGTTTAAACTTTAGGGCTGCAGCAAAAGCTTTTGGCGTAATAAGGGACCATTTGGTTGCTCTCCTTTTATGAGGTTGTACTACTGGCAAGGGAGGTTAAGAATTACAAAAGGGACCTTATAAGGATCTGACCAGGCCATAGGAATCGGCTAACTGGCAGCTATCAGAATCGAATTGGTAAAAATTGGGTTTAAAATGTTCCCGTACACATGTGTGGGCATCAGTACCAGTAGCTTGAGCTGAAACAACCCGAGAGCATCAACCAAACCTTTAGCAGTTGGCGTTGCCAATATGAATATTCAGAAGTTGGCATAGTGTACAGCATAGTTAGAAATAATGTCTATTATTAAATAACCTAAGCTGGCAGCTGGGCCAGGTGGACGATATATTGAAAAACCCTGTTAAGGTACGGTGATTCGTGAGGGATAAGCTAAAAAAAAAAGCTGCCTCCGAGTTAGCAATATCTAACTCCGTCAGGCCGCATCGCAAGTAATGTTTAAATATTACTGCCAGGCCCCCACCCATTTTCAGAGGACGATCAAGTCTTAAAATAGCATAGTCAGGAGGAACTTAATCAAGAATGTTTGGCTCAGAGGAGGCAGAGAGTCACGTTTCAACTTGGAAAAGTGCACCAGGTTGGTACGACATGGGCCAGGCCAGGAGCAGAATGGGACGGGCCGCCATTATGGCGTCGTCCTAGACCCCGGAAAGTAAAGAACGGGGTGGGACGCGTCAGCGATGACGCTTTCACCCCTTAAGCACGGGAGCCAATAGGCGCCAGATCCTAGTCCTGTGAACCGGAAGCACTTAAGTGCTTCCGGTTCCTGAGCCTATTACGCCGGCCAGCTCGGGGCTCTCACCTGTTAAAAGGTCGAGTCGCGCAGCGAGGCAGCCTCTATCCTCCTCTTGCTGCGTCCTCGCCACGAGCTGCTGCTCTTTCTCGGGCCTTCGGCCCCAAGCGTCCCTGATAATTGTTTGATTTTTTTCCCCTGCAGGTGTCGGGACGAGTACGGACGGAGGCTGCACCAATGGAGCGGGTTTTCCTCCCTTTTTGATTCTTGTGGTCATGGACGCCGAGGAGAGGAGCCGCGGACACCGAACAGCGCGGGAAGGAGACACTGCGGATCCAGAGTCGGAGCAGTTCTTTCCCCCTTTTTGTTCTGCAGGTTGCTGGGACAGGCATAGAGCAGCGCGGGAAGGAGACTCTGCGGGTCCGACATCGTCGGAGCAGTTCTCCCACTTTTGTTTGTCTGCAGGGTCACGGACGGCGAAGATCGTTGGCGCAGAGCAGCGACGGACTCAGCATCGCCGGGGGTATAGTGTGGCAACATCAAGGAGCGGCGGGTGCGATCCGGAGCAGGTTTTTTGCCGCGAGCGCAATCAAGCAGGGCACATAGTGGCCAGGGGTGCATTTATTTTAATGGGAGCAGCTGTGCAAGTAGGGGCAGAGTGGTAATTGACGCTCGGGTGTTGTTCACTCAGCCCAGCAATTTTGTGCACGTTCTTGCGCTGCAGAGCACGCCCTATAAGCAGCAATTTTGAAATAAGTGCTGGGGGAGGTCGGTTTCTGGGGGAGGTCAGACTCTGGGTTTCAGGCGCGCAAGTTGGTTGCCCATTGCAGTGGGGTGTGCTTGCTAACAGTGGGAGGTCACTGGAAATCGAGGGGCAGCGCGGCAAGGCCAGTTTGTTCTCCTCTCATTCACAGGAGCAGCTCAAAATTCCTTTTTGGAGGACCCAACTCTTCTACCCGGCAGTGCGGTTGGAGGTCACTGGAGGAAGGAGGGGCGGCACCGGCTAACTGGCAGTACATCGCTTCTGGGAGCCATAGAGGGCTTGAGCGGGCGGCTCGCCTGAGCCTACTGGGCTAGCCAGTAGGTCTTGGCTCTAGTTGCGTGTCTGCACCGGTTGGCTGGGTCGCTACAACAAAAGGTAATAAGGGGGACACTGTCTCCTTGTGCGAGCACTGCGCGTGGCTGTAGGGTACCTTGGTTGGGCGCACGTTTTTGAACTATCGCTATGGCCCCTAAGGCGCGACGTCCGGTGAAGCGCTCACATACTGAGGTCATGCTTGAGTCGCTGGTCCAACAGGTACAGGCCATGGGTCAGATCGTTGGTAGATTGCAAGACAAGGTTGAGGGCCCAGAAGTTGGGAGGGGAAGGCCAAAGCG
Source organism: Lissotriton helveticus (assembly GCF_964261635.1). Lineage (NCBI taxonomy): Eukaryota > Metazoa > Chordata > Amphibia > Caudata > Salamandridae > Lissotriton > Lissotriton helveticus. The sequence goes on from NC_136067.1 coordinate 1,752,899,394, forward strand.
GCAAATTGTCCCCCCAAGGAATTACTCCCCGCCTCCGCCAAAACGGAACCGGCGCAATCACAACACTAGGGAGCGCAGGGAAAGGTCTCAAGAGCGCAATATAGCAGTTGCACCATCCGCTCCAGTTGAGGAACAGGCTCCGCCGCCTGCGCCCCCCCGCGGGGATGGGGGGGATGGGATGGGGACTGGGCCGCTCCAGACTGCGGGGGCAGCTCAGGGCACGCTTGGACAGCCCGATATGGCAGCCAGTTTGGCGACAGTCCTACCATGGTTAGAGACATGTGGCAACTGGTCACATGCTGCAGGGGCCTCATCCGGAGGGGGGGTTGCCATTGAGCGTGCTAAAAAATTACTGGCGGAATTGGGTGCAAAACCTATGGTGGAGGTGCCGGCGGTACCGGCAGGGACCACGCAATAGGTGCCCGCGGGTCCTTTACTCAGTGTCGCAACTGTAGGTGCACGAGACGCGGTGCCAGGCGCCGAGAAAGAAAGTTCGCCGGGGACAAGCAGCAGCGGAAAGGAGACAGAGGCGCAAAAGAAGGCCGAGGTGACAACGCCAGCAGGTACTAATCAGCTTTTGGCCCCTCTTGGGGTGGGGGAAATGCGCTCAGGAAGGGAGAGTCTAGGGCGGCACCTGTCCAAAGAAATGAAGGAGAGGATATGGAGAGGGGAATATGTGAACATGTTTTTTCTCCTTATCGATGAGGCTGACAGGGAGGAGGCCAGAAAGAACAAGGAATGGACTCACCCCAGAGAGTGGTCCAACATCCTATTGAAATACAGGGTGGAAGAGAGTTTAACAAACTGGATTCAGGGTTTTTCCACGTACATGTCAGTTATGCTAGAGCGCTTCCCAGAGGTGGGGTCAGAAATGGCAATTTATCAGAACAGGATCACCCTTGCACATGCAGCAAAAGGAGGGGATGGCTGGAAGGACTACGACAAGGATTTTAGGAGGGCAAAGTCCCAGGATCCTTCCTTGAGGTGGGATCAGACTGATATGTTCCTCCATCTCAAACATCTGGTGGTGGCATCACCAGAGGGTGCGCGTAGTCCGGTCCCAGACACAGTACGTTTTCTGCCCATTAAGCCAAGCCCCGCTGGGAACGTGGGGGGTTATACGACCAAGTCAGCAAGTGGTAGCAAAAAAGGGGTTTGCTTCGATTTCAACAAACGTTCATGTACAAGGGTCCCTGGCACCTGTAGGTTCAAACATGCTTGTGGGTATTGCGGGAACGCATCCCATCCAGAGTCCAAATGCAACAAAAAAGCTAGGGACAAAGGTAGTAGGAAACAGGACTAACCAAGTAGGGTTAGTAAAGGCTAGATCTCCTGTGAACATTGACGCCATGATACCTTGGTTAGAGCAATACAATTGTACGGAATCTGCAAGGGTCATCAGAGAGGGTTTTGTGGAAGGTTTTAGTATACCTGCACAAGGGCACAGTGGGGTGACTCACTGCAGAAACCAAGTGTCCGTCACATCCAACATGGGCATTGCAAGGGCAAAAATTCAAAAAGAAGTGAACCTGGGGAGGGTGGCTGGCCCTTTTGAAGGCGTCCCGATGCCGGAATTTGTGTGCTCACCCCTAGGGGTGGTGCCAAAAAAGGCGCTGGGGGAATTCAAACTAATCCACAACCTATCCGCACCTAGGGGCAGTTCTGTGAATGATGCCATTGCAGACTCCTTATGCAGTGTCAAATATGCGTCCTTTGATCAGGCTGTCGATATGTTGAGAAACTTAGGTCAGGGTGCACTCCTTGCAAAATCAGATATAGAATCAGCTTTTCGCTTATTGCCGGTCCACCCAGAGGACTGCCACCTCCTGGGTTTTCAGTTTGAGGTACTATGTGGACAAGTGTATGCCAATGGGTTGCTCGGTGTCCTGCGCCTATCTTGAGAAATTCAGTTCCTTCCTTGAATGGACCTTCAGGAGAAAGTCAGGGCACCAATGGGTTCTACACTATCTGGACGACTTCCTTTTTCTAGGGACGCCGGGCTCTGGCGAGTGCAAGGCAGCCTTGCAAGAATTTTGTGCCCTCATGAATGAATTTGGGGTACCGTTGGCTCCTGATAAAACAGTGGGCCCAGCTACCACCATTGAATTCCTAGGGATTGAACTAGACTCAGTGTAAGGGGTGTCCCGGCTGCCGTGTGAAAAAGTTAGGGATTTTGGGCGCGCTTTGGAGAGCTGCTTGGGCAAAGGTAAGGTTACACTACATCAGTTGCAACAAGTGGTGTGCCAGTTGAACTTTGCGTTACGCATCATTCCAATGGCGCGTCCTTTCTCTCGCACTATCGCGCACGCCATGTCTGGTCTCAGAGAAAAGCATAATCGTACTAGGTTGACCAAGGAAGTCAAACAAGATATGCAGATATGGAAGGTTTTCCTGCGAGATTTCAATGGTAGGGTGGTGTGGCCTAGCCCGCCAGTGTCCAACTCTGAAATAGGTCTAATGACCGATGCCGCTGGCAGCGAGGATTTTGGAGCCATTCTGGGGCGCAATTGGGTTGCTAAACGTTGGCCGGGATGGTGGAAGGAGGCAGGGCTCACCGCTAACATAACTTTTCTTGAGCTCTTCCCAATCTGGGTTGCACTGGTGATCTGGGCAGACGCTTTGAGGAACCAGTCAGTCATATTTTGGTCTGATAACATGGGAGTTGTGGAATGCATAAACAGCCAGTCTGCCCGATGTGGGATGTTGTTGCGCTTGTTGAAAGAGATAGTGCTGCAGTGTATGAAGTTGAATGTGCTCTTCAGAGCTAAACATGTCCCAGGTGTTTTGAACCATGCGGCTGATGCACTGTCTCGTTTTAAAATGCAGGCGTTCAGGGAACACAGTCCAGAGGCAGCGCTTCACCCAACACCTTTCCCAGAGCAACTTTGGCAGCTTGGTGCCCCAGAGTACCGCTCCTCATGGCAGCAAGTTTAGCGCCTAGGACAAGGAGTGCCTACAAAGGGGCGTTTGGTTCATTTTGTCTTTTTCTAGGGGAACAGTGGGACACCAAGTGGTTAGAGCAGGAGTCATTAGTGGAATATCTCGCTTTTCTGTGGGAACAGGGCCGCACAGTGCCGGCAGCAAGGAGGAGTGTCGCTGCGATAGCTTGCTTTGCGAAGTTGCATGGAAAGGACGACCCCACTAAACACTTTGTGATACGACAGGTTTTGAAAGGGTGGCAGCGTTTGCAGGGTGCCCAGCCTGATAGCAGGAAGCCCGTGAGCTTAGAGACACTGAGAAAGCTGGTTTTGGCCTTACCTAAGTTGTGCACGTCACCTGGTGAGGTCATTCTCTTTCAGGCAGCATTCTGCTTAGCATTCTACGGCGCTTTCAGGGTAGGAGAACTAGTCGCTAGAAATAAGCAGGATTGGACGGGGGGGGATACAGGCCAGACACGTGAGGCTGGGCGATGGCTCGGGGATGATGAGCATAAATAAATCAAAAACCGACCAGGACGGCAGGGGGGACTCAGTAGTATTGCACAAAGCAGGGGACACAACATGCTGCCTGGTCACCAGGTTGGAGGTGTTTATGGCACAGAGGATGCGATGTCTGGGGGAGCCATTGTTCATACACAGGGATGGCACGCCCCTCACAGTATTTCAGTTCAGAAGAGTCATGTGCAGGGCACTAGTGAAGGCTGGAGTAGATCCTGCAGATTTCGGAACACACTCATTCAGGATAGGGGCAGCCACAGAAGCAGCGGCGAGGGGTTTAGGAAGGGACCGGGTAAAAAGAATTGGCAGGTAGACTTCTGATTGCTATAAAAGATATGTGCGGCTGCACATGCTCTAGAGTACGAAGTCACAAAAATCTTCCCCTTTTGTAAGCCAGTTGCCCTACCCATGATTTCTTGTGACTCAACAATGAAGGGAGTGTTTGTTAAAATCTGTCATACCAGTAGCGGTTAGGGTGGATTTTTTTGTTTGTTTTGCCATTGTGGCACTGCACTGACCAGGGCCTGTTTCTTCCGTTCCTTCTAGCTTCTTCAACCTGTGACTCAGGGAAGAAGCGTGCACCCTTCCAAGCGGCGGCTATTCACTGCGAAGCAACTAAAGAGGTGACGCAAGTTTACTCATCGCACCAGAAGAACAAGGAGGTCTGGGTGTTAGGCCACTCGTATGTTTGCTGATTGAAGAATTTCTTTTCAGGATCCATTTTTTGGGCAGGAAGGCTTGTGCGTGGGGCAATTCAGGGAACTGGTGAACCAGGCTTTATGCACAAGCTCGGGACCACCGGTGATCTGGATCCTGCACCTAGGGGGCAATGATTTGGCAAAAATAGGCAGGAGAATACTGACAGAAGAATTGCTGACAGAAGTAGGGTGGTTAGCGAAGCAGTGTCCTCACTCCATAATTGCATGGTCCCACATGATACCGAGGTTTTAGTGGAGGGGGGGCGGTCAGTCAGGGCGTTGAATCATGCGGTAAAGCGTCTCAAAATTTGATAAATTGTTCAGGACCGCTAGATTGAAAACCATAACTCACAGATACATAAAGGGGGAGCAGTTTTTTCTACAAGATGGGGTGCACCTGTCACATAAGGGGAATCAGGTATTCATGGATGACATTATAGCATGGTTGGGAAGTTTGGACATAGCACAGGACCTTTCCAGCTGCAGGAGGGGGTCCAGATAGTCGGTCAACTATGCTGGCCTGTGGCGCTAAGGTCAACAGGTAAACATAGTCTGCGGTCTTAGCGGTCAGCACCATGTAACTCCGGGGTTAGGGACAGCCGGTAAGTAGGCTGTCGGGGTGTGGGGGCCGGGGGAGTATCCTTCCCAGTCGGCCTGGGCCACCCCTGCACGCGCATGCGCAGCAAGTCTGCGGCACCCCTTTTTGGAGTTCAAGGACAGGGCGTAGGGGGCGCCCGGGGGAGAAAGATCCGTCCGATAAGCTGTACCCCCTGCGCAATCTTGCTCCAGGAGTAGTAGTGGTAGTACCCTGGGACTGAAAGGAGGGAGGGGAGAGACGCCTGCCAGATGTTGACCTTGCTGTCAGGCTCCAAAAGGGACACGCAGAAAGTCTTATCATGCATTGCTAGATATAAGGTAGGAGTGCCTTCTGTATTAGAAGATGTTAAGGTTAGCTTTTGCAACAACATGTGTCTATCAATGTAAACGGTACTGTCTGCATGAATTTTTTCTTGCATTAAAAATGTTTGTAACATGTCAATAAATACGGCCGGGGGGGGTCACTCCCCCCTAATCCAAAAACTTAATCACACTAGTCTGGTTGTCCAATCCCTGGGCGCATGGGTACACTGGGCGGGGACTTTCTTTGCAACCAGGGGTTTAAAGTTAGGTGTGAGGGGTCATAGGTAAGTACCAGACCATATGGGCCAGGCCAGGAGCAGAATGTGACGGGCCGCCATTATGGCGGTCGTCCTAGACCCCGGGAAGTAAAGAACGGGGTGGGACGCGTCAGCGATGACGCTTTCACCCCTTAAGCACGGGAGCCAATAGGCGCCAGATCCTAGTCCTGTGAACCGGAAGCACTTAAGTGCTTCCGGTTCCGGAGCCTATCACGCCGGCCAGCTCGGGACTCTCACCTGTTAAAAGGTCGAGTCCCGCAGCGAGGCAGCCTCTATCCTCCTCTTGCTGCGTCCTCGCCACGAGCGGCTGCTCTTTCTCGGGCCTTCGGCCCCAAGCGTCCCTGATAATCGTTTGCCCACCCACCATCCCCTAAAAGCAGGAGTTTCTGACTACACTGATCACTTGGGGTGTAATTTGAGATTTTATTAAGTTTGCAGTGATGTTTTTCTTTCACAGGTTGGAAAATGTTATATTTTGTGACATAATAAATGTAATTTTATATGCCTGGTTTAGCTATTGTCTTATTTATACGTGTCCCTGGTCAGGCGGTAAGGTCAACAGGTAAACATAGTCTGCGGTCTTAGCGGTCAGCACCATGTAACTCCGGGGTTAGGGACAGCCGGTAAGTAGGCTGTCGGGGTGCGGGGGCCGGGGGAGTATCCTTCCCAGTCGGCCTGGGGCCACCCCCGCACGCGCATGCGCAGCAAGTCTGCAGCACCCCTTTTTGGAGTTCAAGGCCAGGGCGTAGGGGGGGCCCGGGGAGAAAGATCCGTCCGATAAGCTGTACCCCCTGCGCAATCTTGCTCCAGGAGTAGTAGTGGTAGTACCCTGGGACTGAAAGGAGGGAGGGGAGAGACGCCTGACAGATGTTGACCTTGCCGTCAGGCTCTAGAAGGGACACACAGAAAGTCTCATCATGCATTGCTAGATTTAAGGTAGGAGTGCCTTCTGTATTAGAAGATGTTAAGGTTAGCTTTTGCAACAGCGTGTGTCTATCAATGTAAACTGTACTTTCTGCGGGAATTTTTTCTTGCATTAAAAATGTTTGTAACATGTAAATAAACACGGCCGGGGGG